>NC_086185.1:27319626-28542126 GCF_023053635.1 Elgaria multicarinata webbii | reverse complement strand
GTTTTACTCTCTGGGGGAAAAAATGGGTGTTTTTTTAATGTCTGTGCTACATTTGGCAGCAATATAAAACTTTGTGCAGCCCTATGGGTATCACCTCTGCATATTGCATCGCACAATGACCAATACACCTTGGGAAGCTTTCTCCACTCTGCCCACAATTCAAGTTGACCTACACCATTAATTTAAGCATTCAAGTGGTACTTTGAGTGAACCACTACCTGTTTTGTTAAGATGCTTAGGAAATGACAGAACATTTCTGGCTGAATTCACCCATGCCTCGCACACAGTGTTCAGTTACAATGGAAATGTTTGCGTAGCAGATCTATGCAGGTCTATGCTTTCTTCTTCTTTTAACCCCATTGTTTCCAGGCTTTAAGGTAAAGCCAAAAAAGCCACTGACCACGATCATCTGAGACCTTCCAGACAGAAAGTGATGTACAGTTTTTCAAAGAGGAGTCTCAGGGTTATTTATCACCCTGGGCCATCTGAGAAATGGAGAGAAGAGATCCCTCTTCCACCCCAAAGGCCCCCAGCCACATGCCAAGGGTCAATTAGGCCTCTAAAACGCCACACGTGAGGCTGTCAAAACAAATCCAAGGTCAGGAAACAGTAGCCGAGCAGCAAGTCTTCCCTTAGAATAATGCTCTGGGATTTCAGCATCGAGCTAGAAGCGAAAGAGGAAAAAAGACTATTCTCTGATAAGAATAGCCTGGCACTCCCTAAGGAAGACCAAAGTACTGGTTTGTTTTTCTCACCACACCTGCCTGGGGCTCATAAATAACCAGACCAATTGTGTACCCACCCCTGCCAAATCCAAATCCCACAACAATTCCTGAAGCAACAGCTTCACTCAGTGTGAACACAACGTTGACTTTAAAGCCATTGGAAGGGATTCATTCCCCTTCTGTGGGCAAATAGAACATCAGAAGAGCCCTGCTGGATCAGACCAAGGGTCCATCTAGTCCAGCACTCTGTTCACACAGTGGCCAACCAGCGGTCGACCAGGGACCCACAAGAAGGAAATGGTGCAACAGCACCCTCCCACCCATGTTCCCCAGCAACTGGTGTAATATAGGCATATTGCCTCTGATACTGCATTAACCCATAGAAGCATGATGGCAACCATAAAAAAATGGTGGCTACCCCCCCCCCTTTTTAACCCACAATGCTACTGAATAGAATGTCCAGGGCACTGCATTTTGGCAGGATTGCAGCCATCAGAGGCCATTCCTGATGACACCCAGATTAGGGCTGCTCTGCCTTGGAACCCACACTGAGGCCATAGCTAGACCTAAGGTTTATCCCTGGATCGTCCAGGGGTCAAACCTGTTCATCTAGGTGACACACAGGGGATCCACTGCTCAGGCAGAGGCGAACCCTGGATGATCCCAGGATAAACCTTAGGTCTAGCTGTGGCCTGAGTCAGGTCAACATGTTGCAAAACAGAGATGAACAGAATAATGCTACAAAATGTTACTTTAGGGGGCACGTGGGATAGTTCAAACTAGGGGATTACAGTACTCTCCTTTCCTCCTCCTTTTCTTTTTTTAAAAACAAAACAGGCCTGGGCAAGCTACAAATCAGAAGAGCACACGCTATTTTTTTTCAGCTCAAAATCGCGTTCCCTACAGGTGGAAGATACAGAGAAGCTTGTGAGCATGGGGAGACAATGGCATGGTAGAACTCGCCCTAGTGCACCCGACTCCAACATAGCACCCTCTGGATGTGTTGGACTACAATTCCCATTACCCCCAGCTGGCTGTATCCAACTGATCTGGAGGGCACCAGGTTGGGGAAGGCGGTTCTACTACGTACCAGGAAGAAGAATCTGTTTAAGGTGCGGTGCCTTCAACTGGCTGGGGCATGCTGGGAGTTGAAAGACTTCTATTTTTTCCCCAGTGGAAGCGAGTGGCTCCAATTTCATTGGCCACGATTCCATTCTGGTGTTCAGTCACAACCAGCCAGAACTTTAAATGAGCTGTCGAAAGTGCTGAACCCTATCCCAAAAAAATGGGTTTCGCACCTTAGACAGCTCTTTTAACGTTCTGGCTGGTTCTGACTGAAACCCAGAATGGAATAGGTTCAGCACCTTGGATAGCCCCTCCCTATACATATTTTTCTATTATGTTTGATTTTCTGTTAAAAAAGAAAAACAGGTGGAGGAGGAAGAAAAAAGAATAGTGAAATCCTGTAGTTTGAAATAAGTATCATACCTGCCCCCAAAAGGAATATTTTGGAGCAAAATCCCCAGCTTGAGACCAGTTTATTTGAACGATTGTTTACCCTTGCATGAACCCTAAGATTGGGTTGTTAGATTGGCAGCTGACCTCTGCTCATGTGTCCACCAGTAAGATCTATTCGGATGGTGGAACGAGGGACAACGCCTTTTTCTTTCTTTTTTTACATTTGCCCCATCCTCACGGAGTATCCTAGCACAGGGTGGATGCATGACTTCTTTCACGACTATTTTGAAATGGGCCTTAAATATGTGAAAGTTGCTTTTAAATTTTACATTAACGGATGTCAATCTTTCTTTTATAAACTGGAGTTTTTCCTGTTGTATTATTTTGAAATTTTATGCCGTTGCTTTAGTTAACTGAAAAAAGAGCCTCGTGTGGTGCAGAGCGGTAAAGCAGCAGTTACTGCAGCTGAAACTCTTCCCATGGCCTGAGTTCGATCCCAGCGGAAGCTGGTTTCAAGCAGCCGGCTCAGGTCGACTCAGCCTTCCATCCTCCCAAGGTCGGTAAAATGAGTACCCAGCTAGCTGGGGGAAAGGTAATCACGGCCGGGGAAGGCAACGGCAAACCACCCCGCTATAAGGCCTGCCAAGAAAACGTCAGCAAAAGTTGGCGTCCCTCCAAGAGTCAGTAATGACTCAGTGCTTGCACGAGAGGTTCCTTTCCTTTCCTTTAGTTAACTGTATGCATCTGTGGAAGTCAGGAGGTGGAGAATATGATACATTAGGTTTTACACTGTAAACTTTATAAAAAGTTGTAGAGATAAATATCTAAAGAGATGAGTAACAGTAGGCAATCTTAATGATATGGATAAAATATATACCTATTTACAATCACGTCGAAGCCCATTTTATGAAATATAGCTAGGTTTGCAGTTAAAGCAGCTCAGTTAGACCTGGTTCAGCATGGGCTGCCATAAATTTTATCCCGATGTATTAACGGAACTGCAATTAATATATCTTATTGTGACTAAACTATGATAATGTTCTGTTATATATTGTACTGTAAGATGTCTTTTGTTGATGCTGTGGTGGATGATATTGGCTAAAACCTATTTTGGCTGCATAACAGAGACTAATAAAACTAGTTAACTGTATTGTATGTTTATTGCTTTATCTTGTAAACTAGACTTCATTTCAAAAGGTATTACAAATATATTTGAAAGATAGAACCCCAAAAATGTGTAGGAGAATGAATCATGAGATTTGGAACCTGTTTTTATTGCAATCTAATTAATTCAGGTTCTCCCATATGCATGCATATTAATGAATATCGTATTTGCAATTAGTTATCCATAATATTCTAATTTTCACTGCCTTCTTCTGTCCTTGGGGTTGCCAGTTTGGTATGTAAACATTCTTTCTATGCAAGCTTCCCAGTGAAAGAACATTATCTTTATAGAGACTATCATTTATGTCTCATTGAAATGCAAGACTGATTTTACAATCTTCAAGCAAGTGGCTGGAGAGATAGAGGACATCATGAGTCATTTCTAAATTTAATCAGTGCCCAATTTTTACCCACTACAGGGAAGGTTTTCACAGGGCTGGATTGTGTTTATGAAAAGGAAAGAGCCTGGTCCATCCCAGGTGCGCCGCAACACACCTGTAGATATAACAGCAGGAAAAGCAATTCGTGTCAAGGTGGCTCATAATTTGTCAAGGGCACTACATGCGATCAGGGAATTGAATTTTTAGTGCCCAGCTTCCTGAGGCTGAGATGCTGGGTTGGGTCAGGAGTGCAAAATGCAGGCAATCTGATCAGAATGTTGTAATGGGAACGGGGAAAGAGTTCTGGTCTGGAATTAAGGCTGATAAAAACACCAAAAAGCATTGCATCGCCAGAAGGGGGAAGTCCACAAATGTACAGGAGGAAAAAGAAAATTAGTGATGCATGTTTTCTCAGAAACCAGCCTCGCTATGAGACGTACTCTGTGGGGTCTCCAATGTAGTGTCCCTTTGGGAGCTGCCAGTCTTCTTCTTTTTACTTGACTTTAATACCTTGCTTTTAAGGCCTCAGACCTTCATCCCAACTCTTAATGCTTTTCTTTTCAATGAATTCTGCTCCACAGAGCCAACGTGAACCCAAATGAAAGAGCGAGCATGTGATTCATGAGCAAACTTAAGAAATGTTCCCGGATTTCATCGATATCTCTATCCTACTCCTGCGGTAGCAGTTCAGACTTTCTAGAAGAAGAAGCAGACAAACCACTTACCTCTGATGAACACGTATAATTTGGCCTTCAGTTCTTCGTTCAAAGGGAGGTGCTCGTAAAGGCACGTGAAGTATCCTGTGTCGTTGGTGACCGCTTGGTTGACCACAAGATTGGCGCAGGTCTGCCATGGCCTGTCTGGACACTTCTGTTTGTTTACATGCCACCGCTTGACATCTGTGGATCGGTCATTTTCCTGGAGCCATGTCAAATCATGTGATCCCCTGTTAACAGAAAATATAGAAATACAGAGTCAGTCTAAATGTTCAGGCATAACTAGTCAGGTGTATAATGTATGTCTAACCTAGATTTCAGCCCTCGTTCTGGGTAGGGTACGCGTGCATTGTATTACACCCATTCAAGCTCAGCCATGCTGGATGCTAGACAGCCAGTGTGGTGTAGTGGCTAGAGAGCTGGACTGGGAGTCGGGAGATCTGGGTTCTAGTCCCCACTTGGGTGTGGAAACCCACTGGGTGACTTTGGGCCAGTCACAGGCTCTCAGCCCAACCTAGTTCACAGGGTGGTTGTTGTGAGGATAAAATGGAGAAGAAGGGGATTATGTACGTATGCCGCCTTGGGTTCCTTTAGCAGGAAAAATGGCGGGAGATAAACGTATAATAAAATAAATAAATAAATAAATAAATAAATGCTGGTATGTTTTACTACTGCAATTGATGCTCCCTTTTAATGGACTGGATCCCATGCATCTGAGGGCAGCGTTGTCAGGACTTATGGACTGGCTGACATTTGAGGGTTTTCTTCTCCTCAGGAAAGAACACCAGCCAAGGAGAGAGAAGCCAGGGATCAGGCTATGTTATGAGGTTTTATCATTCATTCGCCTCCTCCCTGCAGCTCCATTGGGCGCACCCTGAGGCTAGTCACCATCTCTTGATCTACCAGACATAACCTTTGTGTGCTCAGATTCTGCCACCCTTGCTAGGAGAGCACCTTTGTACACCGGTTCCTCTCAATTCTTTGAAATCTGTTGGAAGAGGCCTTGCTGCCCATTCCATCTCTTCCTCAAGGAGCAGGGGCTTCTCTGTGATGGCCTCCCACTTTTACAGAAGGTGGGGCTTCTGCCTGGCTACCTTTCTACCTAGCTTCTGTCACCAAGTCGGAAACATACCAGAAAGCCTTTCCTGAAGCTACTGGCCATGAAGAGTGGGCAAGATTGTACCTACTGCTGCTCTTTAGCTGGATTTTGTGTTGAGATGGTTTGTACGTATGTTCAGTGATGTAGTGGTAAATATTGAAGTGCAGGCACTCATCATGACAGTCCTCAGAACACCCACACCCACACCCACACCCAAGAGTGTGGAAAGAGTGTGTTAATACATCATTCCTGGAATGATGTATTAACATTTAAAGCCCTAAACAGCTTGGGGCCAGGTTATCTGAAGGAACGCCTCCTCCCATATGTACCTGCCCGGACCCTAAGGTCATCCTCAGGGGTCCTTCTCCGTGAGCCCCTGCCAAAGGAAGTGAGGCAGGTGGCTACCAGGAGGAGGGCCTTCTCTGCTGTGGCACCCCGGCTGTGGAATGAGCTCCCTAAGGAGGTTCGCTTGGCACCTACATTATATGCTTTTAGAAGCCAGGTGAAGACCTTTTTATTCTCCCAACATTTTAACAATCTATAAATACATTTTAACATGGTGTTTTAATTTTGTAATTTTGCATTGCTGCTGTTTTTATCTGGTTGAGCTTTTATATTGTATTTTATATTATGGCTTTATACTGTTGTTTTATACTTTGAATGGTTTTAATTTTTGTTAACCGCCCAGAGAGCTCCAGCTATTGGGCGGTATAGAAATGTAATAAATAAATAAATTAATAAATAAATAAATAAATAAGAGAGGCCAAAAATGTAGGCAAGCTGTGTTGATCCATATCAACAAATCGATTCTGGCCATTTTCATCTCCAACGGTCTTTTATAAAGTTATTGGGTCTTAATTACTTTCCATTACAACAGGATAACTCACAACTATATATTGTTGCAGAGAAAATTCATCCTCTGCCCCCAGTCACTGTGAGGATTACAGCTAAACTTAGGGGGAAACAGGAAGTCTGAGGTGAGTGGCAAAGGACCTGGGGCATGTCTACACAAAGGGTTTGCCCCAGGGTGGCTTCACAGTAGCAGCACAACATCTACATGACACAGCTGCCATTGCGAAGCCATGGGGGGGGGGGCAAACCCCAGAAACTCAGCTGAAAAAAAAGTCAGGCTTGTCACAGCCCATGGCGCCCCCTGATTGGTCACCATGGGCTGGACAGGGAAGGGGGCGGACCTCAGGAGAGCCTTGTACCCCGTGGAAAATAATAATAAAAATGGGGGGAGGGGGAGGAGAGGAACGGGCCCCATGCCTCTTTAAAAATAAAAAATGGGGGGAGGAGAGGAATGGGGCCCATTCCTCCCCCTTTTAATTGTTATTATCTGTATCTGTGCAGCTGTGCAGATACAGATAATAAAAATAATTTTTAAAAGGGGAGGGAGGAACGAGCAGCCAGAGGGAGGTCAGAGGGGAGAGAGGTGGTTCGGGCACCCGGCGTCCCTCTCCTCGTCATCCTGGCTGCCTCGTTCCTGCCCCCTCGTTCCTCTCCCCCTCAGTGCCGTGGGGAAAGTTCGCACTTGTGTTCCTTCCCATGCCGGTGCGGAAGCCAGGCGCGTGGCGGTGCCAAAGCGCCACTGTCAAGACAGGGGCATTATCCCTGCTGATAAAAAAGTGGCAGCACTGCATACCTGTGAGACCTGCCTCCACTATACAGCGACATTCATTACATTATATGCTCGTACATTGTCCTGGTTGTGGTTTTGGGTGTGTGGTTTTAAGTTGTACAATGATGTTCATATTGCACACCACTTTCAGTTCCGTTGAAGGAGTAAAGTCTGTAATAATAGCTATCTCTTTTTCCGGGAATAGGTGCCCTGGCACTTTTATTCGGTGAGCTCCACTTCTTTTAAGAAATCTGTCATTGGCGAGTTATTGCTAAAGTTGTTAGATGAGATAAGTTAAAATATGTCCGTCCGTCCCATCCCCGTTCCCCTCCTTTCCCCCGCAAGCTTCAGGGAGGTTAAGGTGAGATGGCTGCTGCCTTTCTTCTTCCATACAGGCAATGACTTTTGAGCAATGTTATTAGAAGCAACACAATATTGATTCCGGAGGAAAAGGTATGATTATATTCCATTTTGGTGGAACAAATAGTGCCTGTTTGAAGTGACTGGAAATGTGGCTATAAGAATGCTCGAAGACACTACGGGAAAAACACACTATAGATTTGTTCCAAATTACATTCAAATCTATTTGTTTCCATCTCTCTCTCTCTCTCTCTCTCTCTCTCTCTCTCTCTCTCTCTCTCTCTGTGTGTGTGTGTGTGTGTGTGTGTGTGAGAGAGAGAGAGAGAGAGAGAGAGAGGGAGAGGGAGGGAGGGAGGGAGAGACAGAAAGGGGGAGAGAGGGAGGGAGGGAGAGACAGATAGAAAGGGAGAGAGAGAAAGAGAGGGAGAGAGAGAGACAGAAAGGGGGAGAGAGAAAGAGAGAGAGAGAGAGAGAGAGAGACAGAAAGGGGGAGAGCGGGGGGGGAGAGAGAGAGATAGGGAGAGAGAGAGACAGACAGACAGAAAGGGGGAGAGAGGGGGAGAGAGGGAGGGAGAGAGAGTGACAGAAAGGGAGAGAGAGAGAGAGAGGGAGAGAGAGAGAGAGAGAGAGAGAGAGAGAGAGAGAGAGAGAGAGAGAGAGAGAGAGAAAGATGAAGCTGGGTTGAAGCTGGAAGATCTGTACTGGTTTCTGCTGGTCCTAAGAGGAGGAAGGAGGCTGCAAAATAACAGCACAGGTGGCCTGGGCACCTTTACTTTTTCATGTAGCGTTAGGGTGGGGGGACAGGACTCCTGTAGCATATAATAGATCACATGCCAATCAAGCTGCAATGAGTTGTTTTTGTTCTGTTATAGCGTTTGGATGATTCAAGTCTTTCTCCCCATGAAAAATAAGATTTGAAGCAAACAAAACAAGAACACCCTGCACACAGTAATTATGTGTCTTTAAATATTATTTTACACACAGTTGTCAGTGGATGAAAAAATTGTCAATAGTCTGACTTTTTATGAGGTCTGGGTATCTTTGATTTAAACCATACATTATATTTGGGTCTGCCCACGTCCGTTCATTTCTCTGTCTCACAGGCTAGACACTGTCGCAAGGAGGAAGGTTAGGGAATTTGTTCTAAAAGCGAAGGACGTTGGTAATTCTCCATCCCAATTTCTCAGATGATAGGATACATTTGTACCACCGTAATCTTCACGGCAAGCATCACTGCCTGCACCCACATACACACATCCTAAAAAAAACCCAGCCATTTTTCACCGCCCCTTGTGTGCAGCGTTCATTTAGAGTGTAATAATCTGAACTCCACAGACTGCAGCGCTGGGTGAGTGAGTGTTCTTCAGTAAATCTATACTAGATAATCAAAAAGGTGCTGCAATATGTTACCAGTAGTCCAAAATATATCTCAGCAGCTGCAGTGTGAATAATGGCAGGCTGTCTGCTGCATTGTGCCTTAATGTCCATGCACACTCATTCACACACATGATTGCTAGAGACCTTTTGCATCCATCCACCCACCCACCCTTCCACAAATTAAGTTCTAGGTTTTGGAATCACATTGGCAGAGGATTCCACCAAAAAGGGGGTATAAGCTGAGAGTTAATCTGTCTGTAGGGTTTTAAAGCAGCTAGTTGGCACAGTAACAAAGTTCACTCAGGTGCAGAGCTGCATCAGAGAGCCTTGGGTGGAAACAGGGGTCAGAAAAGTGGGAGGAATGTTGCTTAGCAGCTAGGTGGACTCAAATAAGTTTCCTTTCAGCCTGCGTTTCTTATGGATAGAAAGACTTGCATGTTCAGTATGGTTAGTAATAGGAGTGGTTTCATTCTGTTAGAAACCTGGCTTGATTTCCTGTGCTGTGTTATATGTCTGGATGCTTATCCAAGGGGAAATCTTTTCATGACACTCCTATATCTCCTTATTTTCACACTCAGGGCCACTGGCTGAACTCCTGCTTTGCCACCAAACCATGTATTAACGACGCTTCTTTTCTGAGAGGGGTCTGCTGTATTCCTTTTCTCTGCCAAAGGCAAAGGTAGAACCAGGCAATCTTCAGAATGGAATATTTACAAAAGTTTATTTACAGTGCCAAGGTGCCGCCTACGCGTTTCGAACGCAACTGCGCTCTTCCCCAGGGCTGTTATAGAGTTCGTTAAGTTGTCTACAGAAAGCTTTCTGCAGACAACTTAAGAGTTGTCTACAGAAGAGTGCAGTTGCGTTTGAAACGCGTAGGCGGCACCTTGGCACTGTAAATAAACTTTTGTAAATATTCCATTTTATTCTTTTTATTCTCTCAGCATTTTAGCAACTAATTTTAACTTACATTTAAACTTTACTGTTTAAATTCTGTATTTTAATCTGATATCAACTTCTCCTGTGTGGTTTTATCCTGGTTGTGCTTTTTATACTGTATTTTGTATTTGTGTTTTTAGATTGTTGGTTGTTTTATTATGTTCTTCATGGTTTTAATTTTTGTGAACCGCCCAGAGAGCTTCAGCTATTGGGCGGTATCGAAATGTAATAAATAAAAATAAAAATAAAAATAAAAAATTCAATGAGATTTACCTCTGAGTAAATCAGTTTAGAACTGTGGCCATGCGGCATAATCCTATGCATGTCGCCTAAGTCATAAGTCTCATTAAACTCAGTGAGGCTTGTTGCTGAGTAGACCTGTAAGAGATTGTGCCGTTCACGTTGCAATAGATCTTTTCTTTTTTACTGAGTTACAAAAATACAATTGCAATTAAAAAAACGCATTCAGTAATATTTACTATATGCATGGATAGTTCCTGTAGTGATGTTGGGGTGAGGGGGAAGAATGAAAGGGAAGCCATGCACTGGTATTCCGTGAGCATGTATTTACATCTATTGAAAGAGTTTGATCCTCCCTTTCCACACTTGAGGAATTGTCAAGGTGGGGAAGTTCAGATGCACTCCTGTCCTGTTTGCGGGTTTTCCGTGGGTGGGTGGTCGGCCACTGTGGGGACAGAATGCTGGACTACATGGACTGTTGGTCTGATCCAGCACCACGGCTCTTCGTGTGTTCTAATGTTCTTAACAATAGACTAGGGGTGTGCACGGACCCCCTGATCCGTCCTGCGGGCCGATCCGAAAATTTCGGATCGGCCCGCTCCACTCTGCACTGCTCCACCCATAGTCCACTCCTCTTCGCTGCGGAGCTCCAGCTCAGAATCGGAGCCAGGTAAGGCCCCCCTCCCTCCTCTCCCTTACCTGCAGAGACCAAGGGGGAGGGGGGCCTTACCTGCGTCCGTCCGCGGTCCCTCGGCTTCTTCAATTGAGCCCATGGCTCAACCAGGAAGTCTGGGCCGCAAGTGCGGCCCAGACTTCCTGGTTGAGCTGCGGGCTCAATTGAAGAAGCCGAGGGACCGCGGACGGACGCAGGTAAGGGAGAGGAGGGAGGGGGGGTTACCGGGCCCTGCCGCCGTCGCCGCATGGGCGACAGCGACAGTGGCAGGGCCCGGTAAACCCCACTTACCTTTCTTGCGGAGCTCCGGATCGAGGTGAAGGATCCGCCTTCACCTCGATCCGCTCCGCAACGCTCTGCCGGCCCCCCAATCCTCTTCGCCTCCGCCTTTAGGGTAGGCGAAGCCCCCCGCTCCGCTCCTGCTTCTCCGGTTCAAGGAGAAGCGGAGCACATCCCTACAATAGACCAAAAGCAACTGTAATCCAACAGAGAGACTCTATGCACCAGAGTGAAGAGAGATGCATCAGCCCCACTCTCAGAGCAAAAGTCCACGTGATGCTGGATGTGAAGCAGGCAGCTACATCTTTGTTTTTCTTTAATTAAGCACGTGGTGAAGGGGAGTTGATCCCTTTTGTCACCAGTCATAACTAGGTTGAAACCCCAGCACCACACCAATGCGATCTCCCACCCACCACAAAGCCTCCTAGCTTCACTCTGTGTGCATGTTAGAATGATTTTGTCTTGAAAATTGCTGAAGAGGGAAGGGATAGACCTTTGCATGCTGCAGTCCCAATAGTGTTGCAGTTCTGCGGTTTTACTGTTTTTAATTTTGTTATATGCCTCCTTAAGTTTTGGAGAGCTGGGATGTTTGAAATACATACATCTCCCTAACACAGGAGTCGGGCCTTATTTCCCCTCCTCCCCTCCCCAAATCTTAGTTGTTCAGTGAGAACTGCTTTTTCTATTTGCACCCTGTTCCTATAGAAGAATACAACAATGTGAGGCTTATTACTTGAGATATACCAGACCGATTTTGCTCATTTTTGTTTTAAAATGGGGCTTGAGCAGTGTGGATGTTCAGAAAATTTTGAAAGTTTGAAAAAGTTCAAAGCTTGAACTTTAACAGCAATTAACTTCCTCTGCACCCAACAGGCAGGGCAGCCCCTATGCTAGTGGGGAGATGGACAGCACTGCTCAGCCAATCAGTGTGGCATGAAGGTGGGCCCCGAGTGCAGCTGCGCAGTTAGGCAGTCACCATCAGCAGGGCGTGGTTAGGGGACAGAGGCAGCCAATTCAGGAACACCAGAGAGGGGGGCAGGGCTGCGCCACATTCAAATTTCGGAGGGGGATTCACTATGCCTGAGACACATTTGCCTGTGGTGAAGGGACTGAGGGGCATGGAGACATGGGCTTTGCACTAGTACAAAGTTCTGACTGAAACCCAGAGCAGATTCACCACCCCACTAACATTGGAGCCCCCAGCCTCCACTGGATGAAGTCTTGACATTTTGGGGTGTTTCAGCCTCTATGAATCCAAATTCATAACCTGCCTGGGATTCCCCAGGCATCAGTCACCTGCAAGTGATGGTGAAGCTGTCTCCAGCGTTGACTATAATATCGTCTCCAGGAAAGTTCAGTTCTGGTTTCATCAGTCTCACTTCTTTCGCAAGACCTGGGTCAAATGCAAAGAAGAAGAAGAAATTAAGATATATTAGGTGGAAACTCTATAGTTCCAATATTTTTTCATTCCCTAAACTGCACCATTTTGACAGATGGTTGAGTATTATCATATCACAAGTGAAATTCAACTCTTACGATGATAAAGCGAGCACAAAATATGTGACTAAGATCAGCAACATAATTCGTTTGGCTGGCTTGGTAGTATTTGGTAATGGTACTGTAAATAAGAAGCCTATTAATTTTCTTTTCATTCCCATGTCATGAAGGCTAGTTTAACCATGTCATTGTGGAGTTGTTTGCTGGTGCGATTCAATCATATCCATGTTGCATAACAGAGGAGAGGAGCTAAGAATTTGCAAATATTTAGTGTTCTGACATTTCGAATCTCATCACTCAAAATTTGAATGAGATTTGAATGAGAAATGTTACCCCAGCATCCGAAACTTAACTGCAAATTGAGATTTCAGATGTCACTTGTTGACTTATTTGGCTTACCTGAAATGATGCTTGTCAAAATTAAAATAATATGCAAGTGACATCTGAAATCTCAATTTGCAGTTAAGTTTCAGATGCTGGGGTAACATTTCTCATTCAAATGTCATTCAAATTTTGTGGTCTTTCCCCAAACTCTGGGAACTTTTTCTGTGCATTGATTATTACAGCTTCTGCCATGAGTGCAAATTTCTGAGCAATCTGCACACATTTTGACTGAATGTGTGCAAATTTAGCCATAATTTGCACGAATTGCAGAACCTGCAAGTGGGGGGATGCTCAAAATGCCCAGAAAATCTGCTAATTGGCAGGACTCACTGTAGACCGAGTTGGGTCCCCCAGCAGGAACCGGAATGGAGTCCAGGGGTGGGGGTTGGACCTAGGGAAACTCAGTGAATTCCATCCCCCAGATGGATTTCTTTGACATCCCTAAACCCTCCTGCCTCTTTCTCTCCCCATTTAAAATTACTTCCATCCATCTTCCAACATCTAGGCATTCAAAGGCACCCTAGATACTGGATATGAAGTAGCTGAATTCTTTGACAATCACCTACCCGTCAAGCATTTTCAAAAGGTGTTTGCTTTCTTAGCATTCCTTTGCCATGCAGAAAACTCAGCAGGTTCATGTAATGAAAAGGAATGAATTGCAAAAAGAAAGGGATAATGAAGAGGGGAGATGCAGCATGTGGAGGATGTCAGTCCTCTTTCAGGGAGAGCGTAATTTGTAATGCAGATCGGAGATCGTTTTTGAAACCCAGATTTGATTTGGTTTTTCAGTCTTGACAGTCTCCTATAATGCAGCACTACACAGGAAAGGAACGCGCAAACAGAAAGGACTGGGTTGAAAGGAACGCGCCCGCGCGTCACTGGTGCCCACTTGCCTATTCAAGGTGTGCATCTATTTTGCGGAGTGACAGTGAATGTTATCATGATGTAGCAGTGCAGGTAGAAAGGAAGTCAAAGCAAAATGTGCCACGGAATGCTAAGTTGAAGGGTTTAATGATATAAATATGGATGCCATGCCAAGACACGCACACACACTCCACAAGAACCGCTGCTCATCTTCTCAAAACATTTTGCTAGCCTAGAAATTGATGGACCACTCTATACAAGCAAGCACATGGTTGGTGTGTGCAAAAGGCGTGCTTCAAAGCTGTGCTTCAAGCTAAGCGGTAGTTTTGGCAGCATGAGCAAGTGGGGAGGCAGAGAAATTTGGCTGGCCTTCTCCTAGCCCAATGCTTCTCTTAAACTTCCTCTATGGCTTTGCCCAAGCTGGTGCCTCACCGTGAGTGGTGCTTCTCGGTAACTTTAGACTCTGAATTTAAGGGTCTTGGTGGGGTTATTAGATACGTAATACTTCAGTTGTAAGGAAAGGAAAGGAACCTCTTGTGCAAGCACTTGAGTCATTGCTGACTCCTAGAGGGACGCCTGCTTTTGCTGACGTTTTCTTGACAGACTTTGTAGCGGGGTAGTTTGCCGTTGCCTTCCCCAGTTGCAGTTACCTTTCCCCCAGCTACCTGGGTACTCATTTTACCAACCTCGGAAGGATGGAAAGCTGAGTCGACCTGAGCAGGCTGCCTGAGAACCAGCTTCCGCTGGGATCAAACTCAGGCTGTGGGGAGAATTTTAGCTGCAGAAACTGCCGCTTACCACTCTGCACCACACCACAGCTCAGTTGTAAAGCACACAACTAAGATTTCTCCCTCCATTCACCCATCCTTTGTTTTCCAACTGCTTCTGCATTCCAGAAATGTTAGGGCAAAACCCCCAAACCTGCACACTCTGCTTGAAATAATCTGAACAGGGGCATGTTTGTGGTTTAAACTCACCTAAATCACAGCACCGTCATGACCACATTGATCTAGCCCAAGGATTCCAGAGGGGCTCTAACCCCCTCCAAGGGTCAGGGACAGCTCCAGGTTTGAGGGGACTCTCAGCATTGGCCTGGCATGTCGGTGGCTCCCTCCAAGTTAGTGAGGGGGCAGCCAACCCCTCTTCATAGAATCATAGAATAGTAGAGTTGGAAGGGGCCTATAAAGCCACCGAGTCCAACCCCCTGCACCATGCAGGCATCCACCTCAAGGCATCCAGCTGCCTCTTGAATGCCTCTAGGGTGGGAGAGCCCACGACCTCTCTAGGTCATTGGTTCCATTGTTGTACTGCTCTAACAGTCAGGATGTTTTGCCTGATGTCCAGCCAGAATCTGGCTTCCTGTAACTTGAGCCCATTATTCCCTGTCCTGCACTCTGGGATGTTCGAGAAAAGATCCTGGCTCTCCTCTGTATGACAGCCTTTTAAGTCCTTGTCTCCCCTTAGTCTTCTCTTCTCCAGGCTAAACATGCCCAGTTCTTTCAGTCTCTCCTCATAGGGGAGACTTTGCTTCTACTGCCCCGATGCTAAAACTGTTTACTTGGGAATAACCACCATTTTGTTGTAGGTAAGAATTATATATAAAAGGAAAAATAATAAAATGACCATCTCTACCTACGTGCATACCTGGCCACTCGCTCCCTGACTAGAAAGTGCTTTTTAAAAAAAGAAGGATGCTGCAGCAATCAAGCAACCAACGTCATGCTGGCCCAGGTGATGCTTCTGTCCCTGCCTGCCGCTCTCTCATCGCCTGCTGCTCTTGGAAATTTCACTTTGGGTGACCTTCACTCAGTTGTAATCTGCAAGGGTAACATTTACTCGTCGTGTGAGTAAGATTCAAGGGGCACAGCTGTTTGTTCATAGCTTTTTAAAAATGCTGTTCCAGTTCCACTGTGTTACTGGAATAGAGAATGAAGAAGGAAATAATAATAATAATAATAATAATAATAAATGAACTATTCTTCTCACAAGAATGGCAGCTCTTGTTTATTGAAGTGTCAGGATGCTGTCTTTTCCTGGCATTTTCTTCAACTTCTCGAAAAGGTGACTATGGTGGGTAATGTACACATGTCAAAGCCATTGATAACTTGGTTAATCATCGGAAATTCTTTTGAACCATTTGTCAGTTCAAGGGCTACTCGTCTTTTCCCAAGTATGGTACTTGGTAGGGATGTGCTCCGCTTCTAATCGGAACGGTGAATTAGAAGCGGAGCGGGGTGCTTCGCCTCCCCTTAAAGTGGAGGCGAAGAGGATTGGGGGGCCAGCGGAGCGTTGCGAAGAAGATCGAGGTGAAGGCGGATCCTTCGCCTCGATCCGGAGCTCCGCAAGAAAGGTAAGTGGGGTTTACCGGGCCCTGCCACTGTCGCTGTCGCCCATGCGGCGACAGCGGCAGGACCCAGTAAACCCCCCTCCCTCCTCTCCCTTACCTGCATCCGTCCGTGGTCCCTCGGCTTCTTCAATTGAGCCCGCGGCTCAACCAGGAAGTCTAGGCCGCACTTGCGGCCCAGACTTCCTGGTTGAGCCACGGGCTCAATTGAAGAAGCCGAGGGACTGCAGATGGATGCAGATAAGGCCCCCCTCCCCCTTGGTCCCTTACCGGGCTCTGCAGGTAAGGGAGAGGAGGGAGGGGGCCTTACCTGGAGCCACTCCCCTCCACTGCGGACCTCCGCGGCGAAGAGGAGCGGACTATGGGCGGAGCGGCGCGGAGCGGGCCTGATCTGAAATTTTCGTATCGGCCCGCGGGGCGGATCGGGGGGTCCGTGCACACCCCTAGTACTTGGAAGGAAAAAGGTTTTGGGAGGTGGGATGTAGCTCCTCCTCCTTTATTTCCAGGAGGTTCCACTTGCACAGCGGTTAGTACCAAGGGTGGCACCAAAGGCAGACATGGTTGGCCATCAGCCCGCAAGGGTCCACGGACAAGAGCTTTCTGGAGTTGCTCCTCCTCTTTACCATGGCAACTTGCTTGTTCTCTGGCCCCTCTCTCTGGCTCAGACAACGGTAGTGGTAAGAAGGAAGGTGAGCAGATGCTACAGCCTCCTTGCTCACTGGCTCTCTGTTCATCAAGCAAGATGGTACTCTATATGGCCTCAGGTGTCTCCTTCTGAAGGTGCTGCATTGGCATATCAAGAAAAGAGTACACTTATCCCAGACCTGCACCGTTCCTCCAGATTGCTATAGCCTTCTTCTGAAAAAGGATAGAGATGATCAAGGAAACTGATCTTTGCAAATTCCTACATGAAATAATCGGATCTCCATCTCTCACACTAATCTGTGGATCGGAATGTACCTATCTACCAGAGTTTACACTTCTCCAAATATTGCAATAGAGTTCTCATCATTTAAAGTAGCCTTCCCCAACCTGTTGCCTTTCAGATGTGTTGGACTGCAACTCCCATTGGCCATGCTAGCCAAGGATGATGGGATTTACAGTTCAATACATTTCGAGGGCAACTGGTCAGGAAAGGCAGGTTTTATTTAGTGCTGTGCTGAAAATTTCTTCCACATTTTGTGGACCTTCCTCATTCAATTTGATAGAAAATTTGATAGATTGATTTTTGAAAAGAAATTCCAAGGAGAAGAAAATTGGGGATGAATTCTCATAGGTTGGTTTTGGGGTTCTTGGGCGCATTTTCCTTTTAAGGTGGTCAAGGAAGATGGGTGGGTGTCCTGTCTTTTATTGTGCAGTCATCTCTGCAGCAACCAGTAGCCTTTTTGGATGCCTGCATTTCAGTTAAAGCTCAGGGTTAGATATCGCAAGGTAATCTCACCTCTAGGTCCTTTCCAGATCAGGAAGTGCAGGCAGCCTGGGAGGCTGAAGAGCCATGAAGAGATGAGTAATAGAAAGGAAAAGACACACACACACACACACACACACACACACACCAGCCTCAGCAAGTTCACAATGACTTTGTAAACTCAAAAATAGGGATGTGCTCCGCTTCTAATCGGACCGGAGAAGCAGTAGCGGAGCGGGGGGCTTCGCCTGCCCTTAAGGCGGAGGCGAAGAGGATTGGGGGGCCGGCGGAGCGTGGCGAAGAGGATCGAGGTGAAGGCGGATCCTTCGCCTCGATCCGGAGCTCCGCCGGAAAGGTAAGTGGGGTTTACCGGGCCCTGCCGCTGTCGCTGTCGCCCATGCGGCGACGGCAGCAGGGCCCGGTAACGCCCCCTCCCTCCTCTCCCTTACCTGCCTCCGTCCGCGGTCCGTCAGCGTCTCCAATTGAGCCCGTGGTTCCAGCAGGAAGTCTGGGCCTGGTGGAACCACGGGCTCAATTGAAGACGGCGACGGACCACGGACGGAGGCAGGAAAGGCCCCCCTCTTCCTTACCGGGCTCTGCCGCCGTCGCCGCATGGGCAGCGATGGTGGCAGGGCCCGGTAACCCCCCCTATGGGGGGGGAACGGAGCTCTGATCCGGATCCGGAGCTCCGAGTGGAGCGGAGTGGGCACAGGCGGAGTGGGGGCGGGGCGGAGCGGGCCGATCCGAAAATGGCGGATCTTAAAGTGAAGCGGAGTGGGGGGTCCGTGCACACCCCTACTCAAAAACACCACGAAAAGAAAGTTAGACTGAATGATAAAACACCCTCTCAGAAGACCTTCCCAGGGCCCGCGCTGCACATGATTTACATAATCACCTACCTGGATGCAGCTTGTCATGTCATCTGAACCCAGGTGGAATAGCTTGTTGGAATTGGGTTATTTGAGGGTTGTTTGCCCCTCCAACAAGCCACGCTGCCTGGGTTCAGACGACATGACAAGCTGCACCCGGAACAGTGCTTATATAAAATCACACCCAGCTTAAACACGGCGATTGTGCGAATTGGGTTAATGTATTATATCCACACTTGACACAGAAATGCCAGTGCCACACTGCTTTGCATCCAACAATCCTGTTTGTCATGCAGAGCTGCCTGTAGGTGACGTTAGGCTTTATATATATATATATATATATATATATATATATATATATATATATATATAATACTTGCTTCATGATGGGGCTTCCCATTCCACACTGTGAAGTTATAACATTTCTAACAACCCAATTGCCCTGTTTAAATGAAGCAAGTATTTTTTTAAAGATACAGGGCGGAATAGAAATCTGTCTTGTTCCCTCAATAGCTAGAAAAAGGACCATTATGGGAACCGTAAAGATAATTTCACATGTTATGATTGGCCAGAATGATTATCACCAGTAATAAAGGCTCAACCATAAAAATGCAGCTAATAATTCTTTTGGCAAGGAAGAAAAGAGACCAGAGTCTCAGTGCACCTCTCTCTCTCTCTCTGTGTGTGTGTGTGTGTGTGTGTGTGTGAGAGAGAGAGAGGTTTTTAAATGTCTTCAGCACAGGATCAGGGGAAGAGGACAATGGGAGTAGCTAAGTTTACTGGCTGGATTTACTGGCTGTACACGTGTTGCAAGATTGGACTTCAAATATGGTCCATGTACATGTCTTTCTCTCTCTCTTCATCTTATATTGGGCCATTGTCACATCCTTCCTCCTTCACTATTCCCTTTTCTTTTTGGGCTTCGTTTGGTGAATTTGTTTTATGCACTTTCCTAATGTTGTCTGCTGGCAAAAATGAAAACTCTAGCAGGTTCACCATCTCATAATCCTGGACATCCAGTGATGGCGTAAGCTCTAAAATAAGTGTGCATCTGTGTGCGTGGAGAGAGCTAGACATAATTTCTAGGCATACCTCCCCCAAACACAAGCAATTTCAGATCATACCTCAGCACTTTCCAGAGTTCCTCCAGAGCCTGGTCTGACCTGAAGTTCTCTTTTTATTGATTTTCATAAATGTAACAACTGGAGATTGGATCTCACCTTCTACATGCAAAGCATGTGGCCCAGCACAAATCTATGAGACCTCCCAATATCTTTGAACCAACCAAAAAAGCACTACAAATTCATGGCACTTTCCAGGACAGTCTGATCACCAAGCTAATGTAAGTCTATGTCATCGGATCCTCAATGCTTTGGTGCCTTGCGGTACACTGGCAGCTTTGGGAACAGAATCTGTGCCGACAAACCCGACTACAATTTTTCTTAAGCCCAACAGTTGCGCTGGCGTTGTCCTCCGCACAAGCGATTTCCCTTTGCAAACCCAAATCTGCATTACAATCCTGGGCTTCGTCCAAGCACAACGTAGAAGAAGAAGAACAAGGAGGAGGAGGCATTGATGTAACAATTAAACAAACCCGTCTCTTCTGAGACCTTGTCAGCAACACCAGCCTGCCAAGCCAACCGTCCAAAGAGGAGATATTTGCAGCACATGTGTTTCTGAGACCACAGATTTAAACAGCAGCCTGGTGCCAAGCACAACACAGGCAAGGCAGACGTTTATTGACTTCCCCTCTCCTGAAGTGGCTCGACTACAATGAGCAATTTGCAAAGAAAGCGGTTAATAAATGCATGCTGTGGAAAAACCGTAAAGGGACTGCAGCGGAACGGGGTTGCTGCCCAATAGTCAAGCCTTCCCCAAACTGGTGCTCTCCCAGATGGCCAAGCTGGCTGGGAATGTTGGGAGTTGCAGTCCAACACATCCGATGGGCATCCGGCTGTGGAAACCTGACCTAGGCAGGATCTACACAAAGAGTTTCGGGGCGCCCTGGAGGCGCACGCAAGCGCCTTCAGGACGCCTTCACGACTCTGTGTAGATCCGCTCCTAGTCCAATAAGCCACCTGGGACTGTGTGACTAATTTAGGCACAGGAGTGGAGGGGGGGAAGGGTCTAGAACATTGACCACTGTGATTGTGGGCAGCTAGGCAATTTGGGATCCACGACTTAGGGTACAATCCTATGCACGCTTAGGCAGAAAAAAGTCCTACATCTCCCAGCATTCCTCCTGCTTTCCCATATCCTCCTGCAGAGAAGCAGAGCCTCTTATCTGGGGTAGTTTTTATTCCAGACATCCGTTGCAAGAACTTTGAAACTTTAAGAACTGTTGCCTGAGTTGCTTGTTTTTCTCTTCCCTCCTCATCCCTTAGTCCTTTTGTGTCATGACTTTTAGATTGTAAGTTTGGGGGCAGGGGCTGTCTTACTTGTTACCGATCTTGTGTAAGCTGCTCTGAGAGCGTTGAAGAAAAGCAGAGAAAAAATGTTTTACATAAGTAAATCAATCAGTAGTAAGCCTGTAACCAAGCCTAAGCAAGTGTACCTGAAAGAAATGCATATTCATTCTGTTTATTCCTGCCTCCAGTTCTCCATCTTCCTGAATTATTTCCCCTGTGTTGCATTTTAGATTGCTGAGTTCTCTGGAGCAAGGACAGGTCCCCTTGCACTCTGTAAAGTACCTCACACATTAATGGCACATCAACATCATCATCATCATCATCAAAGTGGGATAATGCTAAACAACACACAACTACTTGAAGATCTAAGTAACGTCAGGGCAAGCGGTTCACGAATTTTTATAATACCATAGTTATAATGTACAGAATCACATAATAAGCGATTATGTGAATGTATCCCAAAGTGAATATACACGAGAAAGGTTCATAAATATGGTATAGCAGCAATATAATATTCATAACTGAACAAAGCAGAATGTGTTATTTTCAGGAACTGAGCAAAAGAGCCTTACTTTTGCAGTGGCTTCCTCAGCCCATTTCAACTGGTTACACCATCCCAGTGTTTATGCTGTGGCAGAAAGGGCAAAAAGTTCACCACCCTTGAAGCTCTGTGCATTTTTGCCTGGGAGCCAAGTCATTCATTTTGGGGATGAGCAAAAATCGGCTTTGGAACTGAGGAACAAATCAAACATTTCCTCTCCTTTCTCAGTTATTGAAAAAAAAGCTCACTCTGCTTTGTTCAGTTATGAATATTATTGCTATTATATCATATTTATGAACCTTTCTCATGTATATTCACTTCAGGATTACATCTTATACTTATTATGTGATTCTGTATATTATAACTATGGTATTATAAAAATCTGTGTATCCCTTGTTCTGACATTGCTTAGTTCTTCTAGTAGCTGTGTACTGTTTAGCATTATCCCACTTTGGTATTCCTAACTGCTGTCTTCTGTATTGTGATTCTCCTCTTCCTCCTCCTCCTCCTCCTCCTCCTCCTCCTCCTCCTTTATATGCATGCATTATATTTAATACTGCCCAAAGCCAAAGCTCTCTGGGTTTCTCTTTACAAAGATTAAAACCTGAAAAATACATAACAATAAATTAAAATGGAGAATGCTGTACATTTTTAGATTTTTAATGTCTGTTTTTCAACGCTTAGCCTCGTGTGGCGCAGAGCAGTAAAGCAGCAGTTTCTGCAGCTGAAACTCTCCCCACGGCCTGAGTTCGATCCCAGCGGAAGCTGGTTTCAGGCAGCCGGCTCGGGTCGACTCAGTCTTCCATCCTCCCAAGGTCGGTAAAATGAGTACCCAGTTAGCTGGGGGAAAGGTAATCATGGCCGGGGAAGGCAACGGCAAACCACCCCGCTATAAGGCCTGCCAAGAAAACGTCAGCGAAAGTTGGCGTCCCTCCAAGAGTCAGTAATGACTCAGTGCTCGCACGAGAGGTTCCTTTCCTTTCCTTCCTTTTCAACGCTTACTTTTAAAATATACTTGCACCAGGTGGTTTTCAAGTCGTTACCATCACATCACCATGCTCCTGATCTTAGTGCTCTGCCTCCCTAACTACGATGCAAGACCTACATTACAAATTCATCCAACATCACTGTTTTTGGTGCGTCTTGCATGTTTTTACAGTGGGGTACCATTCCCATTTGTTCTAGAATCTACAGTATCTTTAGGGACCATCAACTGATGGGTAACTAATCACTTTATGGTGATGAACTGCACGGCTGATGGCAATGATTATATTTCACCACTCTTTCATCAATCCATTTTTGCCCTAAATGAATATCACATAGGGGAAAAATGTGCTCAGAATGTTTCTTTTTGCCTATGGGCTGTGAAGCCTATTGGGCATCCATTGTAGATTGGTGGATAAATCACTACAATTACAATAGTGGTCATATCCAATGAGCCTCGTGTGGCGCAGAGTGGGAAGCGGCAGTTACTGCAGCCGAAACTCTCCCCACGGCATGAGTTTGATCCCAGCAGAAGCTGGTTTTCAGGCAGTCGGCTCAGGTCGACTCAGCCCTCCATCCTTCCAAGGTCAGTAAAATGAATACCCAGCTAGCTGGGGGAAAGGTAATCACGGCCGGGGAAGGCAACGGCAAACCACCCCGCTAAAAGGCCTGCCAAGAAAACGTCAGTGAAAGCTGGTGTCCCTCCAAGAGTCAGTAATGACTCAGTGCTTGCATGAGAGGTTCCTTTCCTTTGAGCCTCATGTGGCGCAGAGATTATCCCAGTAGTGCTAAGCTTTCGCGGTTGTTATTTTTGCTACCAGGAGGCAGCAATCCTTTGCATACCAGGAAGTAAGTTTAAGGGGGGAAATGTAAAAAAATCATTAAAAAATCAACGGATGACCCAATTCAATTCAAATTTAGTATGCTTAAAGCTCTTCCTAATATCTATCACTGTGCCAATTTTGGTGTCTTTATCTTTAAAGCTTATGCAGATGTAAGCATTTCTTTAAAATCCTGCTCCTGTGCCCCTGTGGCGGTTCGGAAGATACGCTCAAAAAGTAGGGGCTAAATACGGCGAATCTTTTGGCTTTATTGCACAATTAAGGCAGGATGCATGGGAGTACTTCACAATCAAAGCAGATTATAAAGTTGAAAACTTCTGAGTCCTTTGCATGCAATTTGCAGTGATTCCACAGTATAACGCTGGTGTGATAAAGCTCAAAGAGAAGGAATGGGAAAGAAAGAGGATTGGATCTATGGATATTAAGAAAATAAACCACATTTGTTTTGTAATCCTGGCTGATGTGTCATTGCTGGAAGGGGGGGGATACTACACTATATGACACTGTCTGAAGCCTGAATAAAGAGAGCTAAAATATTTAAATCTGAACAAACAATCCAACCTTTTAAAGACATCTAGGTTTTTTTCACCACAAGATCTATGCCTTGGCTCATATCTTTCATGCGAGAAACTGTTTTTCAGTCTCCAGAAAGTTGTTTTAGAAAACAGCTCCCAACTGGGATTCGAAGTCACGACAAGACAGATTTTTAAAAAATGCACAGTTGCACAAAGCTCGTGCATTTCAATACGGACAGAATGTCTAGGCAGAGCCCTATTTGCAGGCAGAGAAATTGTGGGGTGGGGATGGGGGGTGTGTGGAGGGGAGAAACCTTTTCATTGCATTTCTCCAAGGGAAGGAGAAATTCTCCAACAGTTTCTCAGCATTGGGGGTTGCCAGTAGGAGCAACAGCAGGAACAACGCTTCCTACACACCCACACACCCACCAAAGTTTCCTAATGGTGCAATTTTGTGCATATTTAGACAGACAAAACTCCTAGCATTCTCCAGGGAATGCTGGGAGTTGTAGGATATTTTTCCCTGTCTAAACCTGCAGAGGGTTGCACCCTAAATGGTGTTGGCAGCCTGGCTACCATTTTGTATCCTTCACAATGCGCCAGATGTAATATCATTCCACCACGTTGTGTGTTTTTTGGGATGGGGGTGGAAGGAACGGCAGCTGCCACAAAAAATTTTTTAACAGGGGATAAGGCTATCAGCGGCTACTAGGCCTGATAGCTATGCACTACTTTAGGATCAGAGGCAGCATGAGGGAATCAACAGCGGAAGAGGTGAGCTTCCCGTATTTTTCTTGCCTTGGCCACTGTGGAAAACAGGCTGCCGGATTGATCTAGCAGGGCTCTTATGTTCTAAATTTCCTTCGCTTTCTACAAATGGTTACTTCACCCAGGCATTAGACATGGGAGTGAGCACAATGAACGCCATCAAAATGCCCCCTCCCCAGTCCCAAGTGTGCAGCCCACCTACCCCATCCTGCTCCAAACAAGTCAAGAAGGCCGTCGTCTCAAGATAAGAGGAATGAATCTCTAGGGAAGCGGTGGTATCTGGGCTTCCTGTTTCACGGACTTCCTCATGCTAGCCACACATGAATAGGCTTTTCCGGTTGGACTGCCATGAGGTCACACTAGTTTCCTCCCATCATCAGCAGCATCTTGTAATGGCCACTCAACTGCCGTTGCCTGCAGTTCCAAATCTCCCTGTTAAACGGGGGGGGGGGGGTGGCTTCAACACTTCATTTCTCAACCTCTCATCTCTACCTAGAGATGGCTCCTGAGGCAGGCAACACCGATCGTACGGTTCATAGAATCATAGAATTGCAGAGTTGGAAGGGGCCTACAAGGCCATCGAGTCCAACCCCGTAAGGTTCGACGGTATCCGTTGCAGATTTATGGAAATAGAGCTGTGGGGAATGTTAGGAGGTCAAGAATTTCCCACCACTACTTGCTATCTATGATTGGGTTCCCCCCTCCTTTAACAAATGATAACACAGTGACACCATCTCCTGACCAATGCAGATTGCCAGTGGGGGGACGTAAGAACATTCTTGCTCAATGAGCACAAGAATCCACTTAGTCTGGGTTGGGCTACCTTCAGCTCTAGGGCCGTATGTGACTCTCAGCTTCATTCCATGCAGCCCTTGGCGCAATTTTTAAAGCAATCGGTTGAGACCTCTGGCAAGAGCAAACGGTCTCAGGGTGGGAGGGAGAGGGAGGAAGAGAAGGGGGTGGCAGAAACCAGGGCCAGAACTACACCCAGCAGGATATAGCACTATGAAAGCGGTATGAAAGCAGGACATATAAGAGGCAGGAGTCACATTACTGCTTTGTAGCGGTATTGAAGTGCACTGACAACTGTTGAGGCCTATTGACACGTACCGCATACCGCTTTCAGAGTGCTGTATCCTGCTTGGTGTGGCTCCTGCCTCTTATATACCACTTTCATACCGCTTTCATAGTGCTATATCTTGCTTGGTGTAGATCTGGCCCAGGATAGAGAAAGGGCAAGCCTACCTATTTTGGGCTCTGGTCCCACCCGCTGCTGGCTTTGAAATCGCCTTCCACTGGCATGAAGTCCCCAAAAGCTTACCCCTTTTGGCAATGCAACCCTCATTAGAAAAGGCCCCACACCCCTGATTAGTCCAATTTCAGTGGAAACATGACTTTCTCTCTGCTATTCTTCCCCCAGAACCTATACACAACCTTCCCTTTCTCAATGAGGTGTGCCCAGAAGAAAGAGAACATTGGTGGGCAAAGAAGAATCTCCAGTGTCTCCCCAGACAATGCAGCAGAACGTGTCCACACGCCATGAACTTTTAAGGTAATTGGAAAGGCAACTTCCCCATATTCTCATTCATCCCCTTTGCACTGGTTCCTAATGCAGCAAGTTATTCGGCCCTCACCTCGCGATGGGTGAATGAGCGATGTTTGAGATTGCTAAAATACTCCGAACGTCGCCTTGCTACTCGCCTTGTGCCCAGTTCCAGGTCCCTTTTGTGACTGCTGCTTGCTCTGTGCGAACGGGAACGTTGCACAAATCGAGCGGTGATCAAATGTAGAATAAAGTGGGGCTGATGCAGTCTGTCGGGAAGTTTGTGCAGATTAGGAAACTGGCGCAAAATCGAGCTGGGAAACTTACGCAAATCAACCGTGAACACAGGCCCAGCGATTTGCGGACTCCTCTGGCGAACATGTGCTTGCGCTCAGGGCTTCGAACAGAATCCCCCTGGAACATCTGAAAAGGTCTGGTGTGAAAACAACAAAGCCTTGAAATCAACAGCCTAAGAACTTTGGGGCGAGACGACGAGTCAAATCCTAGTACCTATACGATCTCTGGACTTCCCCTGGGATGTAAGTTCTTCGACAAAGAAATCAATTCTAGAGTTTATCCACCTGACACTCTTACATGGGTGCAGACAATAGTTAAACGTAAACCGTATGTTGATGCTTTTCATTTGCCAAAAGTCCTTTTCTTGTTCATCTAGGTTAATCTAATAAGAAACGCTCTGCAAGAAATCATTTTGCATCTTAGGCATAGTTACTTCAGACAGTTCTGGATATTAAAGGAAGGATATTTTTTTTAAAAAAAAACCTCCTTGGACAAAGTTGCCGTATTATCACAAACACCTAACTCATTTATCAAAAGATGACACGCAAAGCTGGAAAATCAGCTGCAGCAACCCGCGAAGTCCACGTTGCTTTTCCTGCAGCCCTAAACGCTGAGTGCGCTCACACATCACACGGATTAAACTTGGCATGCCTTCCTCTCTTTCTTTCAAACACATTTGTTTTGTACAGCTGCAAACAAATGAAAGGAATTGTTGCACTGACTCCAGTCCAAGGAGCATTCTCCAACCTGTTAGCACGTATCAAAAGAACCCCTTATTACCAAAATCTATCATGATACAAGCTGGAGGCCTTGCGTGTAGCAAAAACAGCAATAAATCTGTATCTGCCGACAGAATGATTTGTTCGCCATTTCCTACCTCATTTTCTAAAAACATACCTATTGGACTCTTCACCTTAAAACAGAGACCTGGCTTCAGGCTGATGGGTTTATTAAGGAATAACCACTTCTGCCTCCCCCCCACCCCCGAAAGGAGGGGGGCAGGAACCACTGAGGGTTTTTTCTAGGATGTATATTAGAAACGATCTATAGAAACATTTCATTTTTCTTCCCCTGCTTTGACTAAAGAAGCTCAGCCTCTTTGGAAATAAAGTACCGAGCCCATCTTCCATTTGGGGCATGTCTAGACCTAGGGAGAGGACGGGGAGGATCTCGTGATACGGTGATCGTGAGATCCTCCCCCTCAGTCCACACATGGCTTGCGACGTCCTGGGAGGAAGAGGACGTCACGGCCGCCATTTTGTTTTGTTTTATTTTATTATTGAAGTTGGGCACTCGAGCGCTCCATCGAAAAGGTAACTGATTTTTTTTCTTTAAAAAAAGATCCCGCTCCCCCCTCCCACACCCGATGGGCACGAAGTTCCTGAAGAGCTCTGTGCCCCATGCCCAGTTCCCAGCTCCTTGTGTTTACTCACGAGGAGCCGGGACAAAACCAGGATGGCTGCCCACATGTCCTGCAGTCTTGGGACAGTCCCAAGACCATGGGAAAAGTTGGAATTATAGCCGTCCCAGTTATCCCGGGGAAAGGGAGGGATCATCCCTCCCTGCCTCTAGGATCCCCTCTGCGTCATGTGGATGCACAGGGATGACCCTGGGGTGATCCCTGGGATAACCCCTCATCTAGACATGTCCTTGGTTATCCATTTGGACCAGTGATAGTGGTCATAGCTCTCAAAAGGGGCACCCAAATCTGCACCTTCCATTCCAGCTGTATCTACAAAGGTAGCACAATGGAATAACAGAATGCAGTGCATCACTTCACAGGGTGGAGTGGAAAACCACATTTTTGAATGCTTCCATGTATAAATCTCTCTCTCTCTCTCTCTCTCTCTCCTTCAGCAGGGAGAGACAAATGGAGAAGAACTTCTCTTTCTTGTGCTACTTGTTCTTCTTGCAAACAGTTATTAACACAACTGGAGAGACTTCCACAAGTTATACACAAAGTCGCCATCTTTTTGTATCTTAATATTACATTCATATTCCACTTTTTCTGGTGCTCTGAAGAGCACTGAACGGCTGAGTCTGAGAGCCACCAGTGCCCTTGCATCTGGGGTATTATGGAGAACCAAAATGGCAACTCAGAGCGGCTACCTGGCATGCATCAGAGTGGGGCTGCCCACCATAGCCATGTAAGCCCACCAGGGCTCATGCATATCGGAGGTGGGAATGGGTCGATGCCGTAGGAGGGGTCCTACCACAGAGGACTTTGCAAAGGGCCACCTTATGCCTGGAGCCAGCCTCATTCCAAAGATGAGCCCACTGTAGGAACACCGACAGAGAATTTCAGACTCACCAAGCATTTTCTCCCCCAGCGCCAGTTCAGGGGGAAACCTTGTCTTTCCAGTTTGCAAGAGAAGCTGGATTGACTGATGATTGGCCAGCGTTTGTGTCAGTCATGAAGCCACCTCCCTCCTCCATCATCTCAGAACAAAATGTGCTTTTTTAAAAAAGTGTTTTTAAAAACTGATAAAGGAAGTGCCGAACAAATGACTGTCTGACAATCATCAGTTAATCAATTAGGTGCTTTAAAGACCAACAAAAGTACTAGCTTGCCTGAGGCATGGGAGGGGGGGTCCATGAGGAAACAATCTAGCTTCAGGTTGGAGCCAGGTATGGATGTCCCTTGAGGAGTGAAGGTGTTGTTGTTGGGCGGTTAGGAGAGGAAGTGATGTTCTTGAGCACCATACCACATCACAGCCTGGTGTCCTCCATGTGAGTTGGATTACACATGGTGTTAGCCCACCACACCTGGAGGATGGGTTGTAGAAACAGTGTAGAACAGCTACTTTGGAAGTATCCCTAGATGAATCACCACCGTTGAGGTCCTATTATGATTCTGTACTCGACCGGGACTGAAATGGGGAGACGGGCTTCACGTTCCTGTGGATGTGGTGAATTTTTAAGCTGGCACAGAAAGCAAGGTCAGCTCACAGGGTTGGCTGCAATTCTTTGATCCCACAATCTGGCTGCCGTCGAGGCAGCCTCCTTGAGCCGAATCTCTGGGCTTGTTTCACGATCATACTCTCCGGCTTGGAAAATCCACAATGCTGCAGCGGCGAAAGGCCGAAGGAAGCTGGAAATCAAATTACATTCCTGGGCTCCATTATGGCCCAGATGTGCCCACAATTAGCTTTGGAGCGCAGTTGTTATGACTCTTCTGCGAGTTCGAAAAAAGGAGAAGGAAAGAAACAGGAGCACATGAGCCAAATTGTTCAGACAGAAATCAGCACAATTAACTGGGCATGTTTAGCCTGGAGAAGAGAAGATTGAGGGGAGACATGAGAGCGCTCTTCAAATACTTAAAAGGTTGTCGCACAGAGGAGGGCCAGGATCTCTTCTCGATCCTCCGAGAGTGCAGGACACAGAATAACGGGCTCAAGTGACAGGAAGCCAGATTCCGGCTGGACATCAGGAAAAGCTTCCTGACTGTTAGAGCAGTATGACAATGGAATCAGTTACCTAGGGAGGTTGTGGGCTCTCCCACACTAGAGTCATCCAAGAGGCAGCTGGACAGCCATCTGTCAGGGATGCTTTAGGGTGGATTCCTGCATTGAGCAAGGGGTTGGACTCGATGGCCTTGTAGGCCCCTTCCAACTCTGCTATTCTATGATTCTATGAACGTCCTTCTCCGAATTGAGACGCCTTTCCATGAACTGCATGGATTCAACGGGCTGGGAATGAAAACAGCTTCACATGATGAGTAAATAACCTTCCTCAGCATCCCTCCAAAGGTTTTGAAGTACAGCTCCCATCCCAAACGGTTGGAATGATGGGAATTGTAATCTAAAACATCCAGAAGGCCCACCTTAGTTTAAATGTCTGCCCTTTCAGAACAGCATTTTCAAAACGTTTTATTTTACCGTGGCCTTCTCCTGATGAGCACCGTTTTGCTGCTACTACACTTGTTTTCCTGATGATTTTATTGTTAGTTTTTATTGCTCCAATTGCTATTTCATTGTGTATTTATTGCTTTTAATGTTTTAAACTGTTTTTATGTATTGTTGTAAGCCGCCGTGGGAGGGCTCCTACCCTGAAAGGCGGCCAAGAAATGTTTTAAATAAAATAAATAAACAAACCGCCCAGCTGGTTGTGCACAAAACCAGCTATGATCTAGCTATTGTTTCTTTTAAAAAAATGTATTTTAATTGTGTCTTTATTCTGTTTTTATTTATTTTTTATTTGATTGGTCTACCATTCCAAAATTCTTGAATGGGGAGCGGTATGTAAACCTTGTAAATGAAATAAACAAATAAATAAATCCATCACCACCAATTTTCAAGTTTGTAATTCTTAAATTAAATGTCCTGATGAGAAGTTTTAAGGCAGGCATGTTTTCCCAGCCCCCCCCATTGCTTAGGGTGACCATATTTTGGAAACCAGAAAGGAGCTCAGCCCCCAAGGGGGCATGGCCACCCACATGTCCAGCCCCAGGGGGCACGTACAGCACTGTCATTTGGCTGAGAATCCATTCAGTGGTGTAGAGGAACCAGGACTTAGGCAGATGCAGCATTTTTTTAGTAGCAGGGACACTGGCTGCATCTGCCCATCCTGTCCCATCCCCCCTCCCGCCCCCACACTGCCCGTATCTCAGAAGTCCCTGTTCTCTCTGGGCTTAGCTGAAATATTCACAGTAGCTTGAGGGAAATGCATTTCCCCAGCCACAACATAATGTTTCCCCGTAAAACAAAGCATTGGAGGGTGGCTTGGCCTAGAATTGTCCATTCGGACCCATTAGCTTGACCAAGGACTTGCTCCTAGCAGACTGAAAATGGTCCAGTGATGTGCATCAACCCAGCTGCCTTCATTTTTGGACTGCCCTTAGGGACGTGGTTATGGGGACTCAGAACACACACACACACACACACACACACACACACACACACACACACACACTTGAGAAAACCACAGTTCCCAGATTCCTTTGGGAGAGCAATTGTCTATTAAACCAGCTTAAGTTTATGATATCCAGATGCCTTGAAAAGAAAAGAAAAAGAAAACCGGTGACGTTTCACCCCCTGCTCCTGAGCTGCCAGCTGCCTGCCTGTGCTGTCTCTTCCCAGAATTCCTCTTTGGGGGACTTCCATGGAACTACATCGAAGTGCATCACTTGGACCCATACGCAAAGCAAATGCTTTCAGAAATCAGATTCAGTGGCAAATTCCATCCTCCTACCGCCCCGTCCTTTCGCAGTCTCCTTACACAACCCCACCTTTTCCCCAGTTTGTCTTCGCCATCTCCCCAGCTGTGACTTAATGTTTTCGATGTCAGCCTCTGGAAGAATGCAGCTCGCTGTGGAAGAGAATGTGCTTTGCATTAGCAGTGCACTCTCCACCGATTTATCCAGCAATAAATAGTCCTTGTGCAACAAACAACACATTTCTGTCTCTTTGCCTCCCTCCCGCTGCTGTCTATGGCTCTCCTAAAGCTGTGCTTCTAAGCCCACAGAGATCAACATGCCTTAGGGTTGCACTACGCCTTACGCACAATAGAGAGCCATAACTAGATCATACGTATGCGCTGTAAAGGTGCCGGCATTAATGCTGTGGTGAAAATTTGTTCCACCTTTCCCCCCCGCACTGTTCGCATTCAATTTGATAGAAAAGAAATTGCTTTTGAAAAGAAATCGTGAGAAGAAAACCTTGGAGAAATTCTCATGGGTTGGGTTCAGTGCTCTTGGGCTTACCTTACTTATAGAGCTTCTATAAACGAGCTATTCATAGCACATTCATTTCTGGCAACTCACAGAAGTTTTCGGGTCAATTTAATGACGTAGTAAACAAACAGGAGATCTCCTGTAGTTCCCCACCCCCACCCCACATTATTCAATTTTAAAATACATCACAGATAAGCTGGAATAAACCCCAAACGGAACGAAATCAGCAGCATGCAAAGCTGACATTGTGCTAGGAACCTGCTGAGGAAGGACTTTAAACGAAGAGGGGAAAATGCCTCCTTGCAGCAAAGGCAGGCAGAGACAATCCCCATGTCTCCACTCAGAAATAAGCCCCAGTGTGTTCAATGGGGCTTGCTTGGAAGTGCGCCGAGGGTCATAAACTTACAGCAAAATCTCTCTTCTACTCAGCCTGGGGCTGTGAGGAAACAGACAACAATCCACCCACCCTCCCCGCTTCCTTGCGCACGGGGATGGAGGGAGGCACTCCCTTGATTCAACTGTGTCTGCCATTTAAAAGAGCCCTGGGAAACAGCAGCAGGACCTTCCCTCGCCCCTCTCCTCCCATGTAATCCAATCCATATCAATCCTGCTGAAGAAACAAGAAGCACAACAGCAATGGGAAAACAATGGGATTTCCCTTAATGTAGGGCATGTCTAGATGGGGCGATATCCCAGGGATCGTCCCGGGATTGTCCCTGTACATCCACATGATGCACAGGGGATCCTGGGAGCAGAGAGGGAAGATTCCTGCATTTCCCCAGGATATTGCCCTACACTTTTGTCTCAGTTTTTCCTGCAGTCCCGAGATGATCCCAAGACCACGGGATGTATGGGCGGCCGTCCTGGTTTGTCCTGGGCTCCATGCGAGTCAACGCGAGGAGCTGGGAACCGGGCACGGGGCTCTTCAAGGGCACACTTTTGGATAGAGCACTCCTGCGCTCATTTTCAGTAAAAAAAAAAATTAAAATGGCGGGTGCGACATCCTCTTCCTCCTGGGATGTCACCCGCAGTGTGTGGATTGAGGGGGAGGATCTCGCGATCACCATATCCTCCCCCCTCCGCCGGTAGGTCTAGCCATGTCCGTAGAGAAGCTCATAGAGTGGCAAAGGCGTGTGCACAGTTGACCTGCTTTTCATTTTGCAATTACCTCTCTGGTAGCCTGAAGTCTCTTTGGCAGCCTTTCCTGAGCTCTCTTAAAGCCTAGGGGAAGAGGCGCTGTGAGGTAAAATTCCTCCCACAGGAAGTGCAGGCGGCTTGGGAGGCTGCAGAACAAGGTATCATGGAAAGATAATTCTCCCACACAGCACCCTTGGCCACTTCACCATGATGAGGTAAGCTAAAACATGGCCTGCCTACAGTTCCATTTTTGGTAGAAAGGTGGGGATACAAATCAAATCTATAAATAAACACCGCCAAAATAAATTGCAAAATGCCCCGAGAATGAGGGAGGGGGGGGGAAATGGAAGCCTATTTCATGAAGGAAGAAGACTTTCAGGAAATTTGGAGGAGCCATTTTGGCACAACACTAGCTCCACCTCACCCCTGAAGCTCAACGCAACATTGTCCCCTCACACCTGCATTGTGGAAAGTGCAAAATGGGGGCCAACCTACCAACACAGGTGATGTTGTTGCCGCTTCCAGTGGCTGTTGCGCAAGAGCCCCAAAAACCATTAGGAAAAAGAAAGAAGTTATAATGTGGGATGTCGTGTCTGATGGAACTCATATGGCCCTGGGCCCCTGGAATGTGGTTGCTGAGCCCCCGCCAAGATCTGGTCCAATGGTGGTGGTGTGGTCCATGAACATACAGCAGACGGCCACTCCCTCCCCAAGTTGCCATGTAAGATAAAACATGGCAGCTTGGGGATTTCTGGGGATTCCCTCTCTTTCTCCTCCTGCTCCACCAGCTCCCTTCTCCTCTTCCCATCCTGGTAACCATGGTTGCAGCTGTGCCCGCAAGGCAGGAGAAGGAGGAAAGGGACTTTTTCTGGCAGCGGCTTCGGCTTCGCCGTCCCCTAGCCGAGCTGTTAAAATACAGATATTGGCAGATCAGTTCCTTTGGTAATTCCCAAGTTGCATAAAAGGCTGCCTTAAAGCAGCGATGTAGATAATATTAAATGTGTAAAGGGCATATTGGTAGCTCAGTTAGGGGACAGATGGCCCACCGCACTTCCCCGGGCACTCATTGGTCCATCCCGCAGCTCCTATGGCTAGGCTCGCAGGGGTGGGTCCCTATCCCCAAAATGGGACTTGAACCATAGCTCAGTGTGATAATGCATGCAGGAGGTCCCAGGTTTGATCCCTGGCTTCTCCAGGGAGGGTGAGGAAAGGAATCCTGCCTGGAACCCTGGGAGATCCATTGCTGCCAGTCAGTGTCGACAATACTGGGCTAAATGGACCGAGGGTCCGACTCAATATAAGGCAGCTTCCGATGTTCCTATAGCTCCTTTAGAGTTCTGGCTGGTTCTGAGGAGAAACCCAGAATGGATTCACAGCCCCACTGAAATTGGAGCCACCGGCTCCACTGATGTTATCTCATCTGTTAGCGTTGCTAGCTGCCTTGAGCACTCTTTGTAGTGGAACGGTGGGATATACATTCTATAAAGGGGCAAACAATAATCGAACCCCAAGCTCCCAAACGGGGCCCTCCAGTTTCACGTGTCAATCTGGTGCTCGATGGTTCGGGCCGTGCAAAGACACGTGGATTCCTTTAGACGTTTCCGTGACCCTTTCTCCAGTTTTGACAGTGCAGAAATACTGTAGATTCTGGTTGGCCACCGAGTGTGGGCAAAGCTTCATTCCTCCCCTTCCCTGACAATATCCTGAATGCTTCTGACAGTCTGCAGGAGGCCAATAGGGAAAGGAATGCATTGCCTCAGGTTATTTGTGCCACAGCAAGTGATATCTCTGAGCTTCTGCAGGTATTCAGCCGCCTTTGATGGGGTGAGGTACATGCTTAGCCATGGAATCATTTAGCAAGAGCACGACTGCTGGCCAAAACACATTTTGGACATCAGTGAGCCTGGAAGCCCATATAAGACCAGAGTGGAAGTCTCTCTCTCTCTCTCTCTCTCTCTCTCTCTCTCTCTCTCTCTCTCTCTCCTGTAGCTTTGCCACATTCTGTTCTGTCCAGGTGGGCCACCTCTGGACTGTACACTTAACTGTGCCTGTTCAGACAACACACTAAGCTATAGTTAGGCCACTAACACTTTAGTGAGCGTGTTTAAACCATGGTTGTGTATTCACCATGGTTAGGAATGGTTCACACAAGGTGCTAAGCCATATGGACCGTGTTCAGATGATATGCTAAGCCACGGTGCTTAAGCAATTTGAGCTAATCATTATGGCTTAGGCTTAGGGTGTTGTGTGAACCATTCCTAACCATGGTGGCTACATAACCATGGCTTAAACACACCATGGGTTAGTGGCCTAAACATGACTTAGTGTGTTGTCTGAACAGGTCCAAAGTTTAGCTCAAAATGCTTAACCACCATGGCTTAACGTGTTGTCTGAACTAGGGGTGTGCTCCGCTCCATCATGGATCCCCGGACCTGAAGCGGAGCAGGCTGATCCGGACCTCCGAAGCCCAGTTCTGGAGCGGATCAGGGGAGGTCCGGATTGGCCCGAAGCAGTTTGGACTGGTCCGAAGCTCCGGAGCCAGGTAAGTGGGGAGGTGAGCTTACCTGGCTCCACTGTCCACCGCCGCCACAGTCCGTGGCGCGACACGATTGATTGTAGCTAGGAACTGGAAGATTCAAGGGGATTATTGTATTGAAGAATGGTATAAAGAAGTTTGGGATATAGCTATTAATGATAAATTGACTTGTAATATTAAATTGAGAAGAGGTATAGCTAAAACAAATGATTTTGAAGGAATTTGGAAACAGTTCCTAATATTTGTGTTTTCTAACGGAAGTGGGAAACTGCCAGCAGAAGAAAGTATGAGATTTTGGAATCAGGAATGAGATCCCGAGGTGGGGGGTGCACTTATATGTTAAGTTTGATTATGTTATTTAGATATGATATTCTGTATTCAACATTTATTCAACATTTATGTAGCATGTTGTTTTCTTTAATTGTAATGCTGTATGTTTAAGTATTGTAGAAAAATAAAAAAATATTATTAAAAAAAACCACTTTGAAAACATTTTGAAACCTGTATATGCAGTGTGTCCTGGGCCCAAACAGTTCTCAAAACTGTTATAAAGCACTATAAAGCAGTAGTGTAGATCCCCCCCATGGTCGGTGATTGTTTGGGGATCCTGGGAAGCACGTTAAGTTTAGAAAGGGGAAGCCAAGTTGAAAAGTTTGCAAAACACACTTGCATTGCGCTAGACAGAATTGTCCTAATGGGTTACATTATCCAAATTAGCAGGTATATACCCTGGATTATTTCAAAAGTTGTTTTCTTGCAAAAAAAAAAAAAAAAAGTCCTTTCCTCCCCATTGTGTTTCTGCAAATCATTGGCAGTGAAGAAGCAGGGAAACATTTGAGCCTGAATCTGCTAGCCCCTTCGCCTCAGGATCTGGCTTTCAACGCCAGGGTTGGACTATGAAACCTGAGTGAGCTGGGCTGGAGAAACACGTTTGCAGCCAACTCATTTTTCCAGACACTTGGCTGCTGCTGTTTCTGCTCCACTCACAACCATACCAGGAGGGGAGAATTTGCAGGGGGAAACTAGCGCTACTTTTCTTCAACACTCCCTACCACGACTGAATGCTTTATCCACACACCCCCAACTGAGTCTCTAGACCTCTGCTTCCACTATTGAACTTCCCTGGTAATGTGTATTTCAGCCCAAGACATAAAGAAGAGAGAATCTGAACATGTGCCAAGTGACGTTTGAAGTGGCTTTAGTCCTAGGACCCTCAAATGTATCTAAGAGCATCATCGGACAAGTGTTTCACTGGCCGCTCACGGTTTTTCGCGTGTCCTTTCAAGGACGACATCCGCCTCCCGCACATCTCCCATGCCTTCTGGTTTTTTCGACGTCATAAAATGACCAGGGGGGAAAAGAACAATTTTGTGAGGCTATAGCAAAACTTGCCGCCATTTCCTGCTGTGTGCAAGAGAAGCAGCACGACAAAAACAGCCACTGAATGGGCCACGTGGTCATTCTTTACTTCCTCTTTCTTCCCCGTGTGAAGAAAGAGGAAGCTGTTCATCGCTACAGTGGCGCAGCAGCAGGAGGAGGTGAAACAACGGGAGGGAAATGCGATTCCCCCCACCCCCATCTGATGATGCTCTAAGGATTTCAATGAAGCATTCCCGGGATGCTTGGGAGAGGATATATCCAAGTGTCATGGGGAAAGCATAGAAAGGTGTGGAATCACTCTCTGTCATAGCAAACTCAAGCGGTGGTAGGTGCCAACAGAAATGGATCCAGAACAGCAGCACTGAGAAACAAGGGGGAAGAATCAGCATGCTTGAAGGAAGCCGGGGTGGGTGGGTTGTAGAAGGAAAGGAAAGGAACCTCTTGTGCAAGCACTGAGTCATTACTGACTCTTGGAGGGACGCCAGCTTTCGTTGACGTTTTCTTGGCAGGCCTTATAGCGGGGTGGTTTGCCGTTGCCTTCCCCGGCCATTGTTACCTTTCCCCCAGCTAACTGGGTACTCATTTTACCGACCTGAGTAAACTCGACCTGAGTCGACCCGAGCCGGCTGCCTGAAACCAGCTTCCGCTGGGATCGAACTCAGGCCGTGGGGAGAGTTTCAGCTGCAGAAACTGCTGCTTTACCGCTCTGCGCCACACGAGGCTCTTGGGTTGTAGAACAACAACAAAATTGAACAATAGAGAGTACCTCCCCTCCCCCATTGCCTCCAATAAAGAAACACTGAAAACTGGTGATAGGAGCGGCGGAATGGCCCACTGCAGAAGGGCATGGCTGGCTGGAACCCTGAATAGGAGTACTCCTATCGTTGGTGATGAGAATACATGGCAATATCTTGTACTCATATATCGGCACCTCGGAAATGAAAGCCTCAACAACTCCAATCCTTTCTGGTTTCTGAGCAATAGGCACTGCTAACATTCTTTCAGCTTTTCCCACCGATTATGAGGCTAGAAACTTGCTATTAAGTTACTCTGAAAACAGCTATATTTAGCCCACTATATGATTTATGTACTGGGCCATTAGATTCTGTGTTGCATACAAGCAAATGGATTTTTTTTTTGGACACCTCTCCCCACCCTCTCAGAGTATTTCTTTCTTTGCATTCCCTTTAACAGAAACTCCAGGAGCATTCTGTCATGGATGAAAGGATACAACAAGGAAAAGCTGATCGAATTTAGAGAAAACTGGGTTTGGATATCAAATCTTGTCTAAGAATTGACTTGCCTAGTCCAGCATTCTGGTCCAACCAGGCAAGAATGCATAACAGTCTATACCTATTATTCAGAGATAGACTGTCTCTGAACAAGGAGGCTCTATTTAGCTGTGGCTATCGATAGTCCTATCCTCCATGGATTTGCCTAATCCTGAACCTTGCAAAACCTTACTGCTAAAACGTTATTGTTACTGGGATGACATTGCTGCTGAGACAACATTGTTGCTGGAATAACAATGCTGCTGAAACAACATTGTTGGAACATTGCAGAACCTCTGAAGGCTGCGGCTCTTTCCCCTAGCCCCCATCAGTGTCATGTCTAGCGCTGCTCCCCCTGGGTTGGAAGAAAGTGTTTCAGGTGATCAATCAGAATCAGATTCTGAAGTAGAGGAGTTGGTGCCAGAAACAGGCCAGCACATACCAGTGGGGGAGAAAGCTCTCACGGGCTCTTCACCAGCTGGGAGTGAACCCTCTCCAGAGCTTATCTCATCAAGGGCAAATAATTCACTGTCAGTGGGAAGCCAACATTCTTCTGAAGGAGAAAGCATGGGCAGATTAGACAATCCTAGAGTACGCTGCAGACTAAAACGGGCGCAGCGAAAGGAAGGTGAGAGAAAGTCAGCCCGGCTGGCATTGCGTCAGAACCCGCTTCAGAACTAGTCTCTCTGAAGTTAACACATCTTGAGAAAAGGCTTTCCATTCTTCTTGAAAAGACAATTGTCTCGCTTAGTTTGCATAGTTTTGCCTAGGGGAAAGTTCCAAGTGATTAGACTCTCTTCAAGTGGGAAGAGATCTTTATTGCTTGAATAAAGCTTTGTGGATTACTTAGCAGGCCTCGTTATTGTCTCCCAAGAAGGCAGGAAGTTTTGAGAAACACAACAATTGGCTTCTACAAAATGGGCTGAAAAATGCTCAACACTCTGGTCTAAAATACAATAAAAAGGGCTGTCATGCTAACTATTACGCATTGCATGAAGAAATACTTCCCTTTTATGTGTTTGGCTAAAAGGTTTGGTCTATGGAGCTGGTGGGCAGGGCTGGGCAGAGGGGGCAGTTGGCATGGGCCTACGATTTTGAGGGGGCCGACTCCGAGTCCCCCTGGTAGAGGCAAAGGGGGACCCTTTGGTAAAGGTTTGTTACAAAGTACTGCTCACTCCTGTGAGTGAGCAGTACTAACACTGACAAGGCAAAGTTGTTTGATTTTTCTGTTGTTGATGATGAATTTGCCCAAAGAAAAGCACGTAAAGCATCTCTGAATGTGAAGAAGTGGTGTCCTATATACATTTTGAATAAAAGTCCTTACCATTACCTTTTTTTATAAATCGTTCTAGTTCATATGTATTTAGAACTGATTAAAAATACTTAATAAGCAGTTTGAAATGGGGCCTACATTTCCCATCTGGCCCGGGCCTACTACCAGCTTTGCCCGGCCCTGCTGGTGGGGGAAGTGTTTTGAGTCATGTACATATGCTAGGGTGACCAACTGTCAGGATTTCCCCAGATTTGTCCTGGTTTTTGTTCTTTCCATGGTGTCAGGGGGGATTTTCTATAATTTTTAATAATGTCCTGGAATGACACACCTTCCCCTTTAAGGCTGCCATTAGCATGGCAGGAGGGAATGACATGCTTTCTTGAGGCACAGCATTCCCCCACCCCGAGCTCCAATTGAGGTCTTAAAGGGGAAAGTGGGTCATTCGTGGACATTATAGAAAAGGCCCCAATTGGAGTGGATGGTGGTGGTGCAGAATGAAATCCTTTCCCCTCCTCCACTCCAATCGGGTTCTTTAAGGTGGCGGGGGAATAACGTACTTTCTGCAGGACTCAGAAAGCTGCTTCCCCACCCACACACTAGGTGTCCTCTTTTTTGGTTTCCCAAATATGGTCACCCTAACATATGCAGTGTGAAAACGAAGGATGTCGTCTCATTTCCGGTGTCTCCATCACTGCTTGCAAAAAGGATATGAAGAGTTAATCCAGATAACAAAAGCCAGCACTAGGGCAGTAACCAAACATCCTGACAAGCAATTGGGACTATTAGCCCTTGGTATTTGATTTTATCCCGCTAAAGATACGTTTTCTCCTAGTCTTGGTTAGCCAATAACAATCTTAATACAGGAAAATGATTTTTTTTTCCCCCTTAGCCTGACACGAACTGCTTTTGTTATTTGAGAGTATTGGTATGAGCCAAGTGGAAAGCAAACGTGTTTCTCATTACTTTTTGCAGTGTAGGGGCAACTGAAGTATCAAAGGCTAGCTGGGCATGAACAGAGTTGTCAAGATCAGGCCTGGAATAGAGGTAATATGAGAACAGGCAGGTAAGATGGAGGGTGGCGACACATTCAAAGCCAAGGTTCAGAGGTCGTATTTCACAGGAGTTATTTGTGCACACATATTGCCTATGTTTTGCCAGAACGAAGGACACTTTCATTTTTCATCTTGGGGGAAAAATGCTACCTGTGCCACAGGTATCAGCGCTGAGAAACATTGGTTAAACAATTTCATTTATTTTTCTGGCCAGCAGGAAATAAGATGTAGGAAATCCCTTTGACTTCTTCAGAGCAAGATTAAAATTGTGTGTCCACTGTCCTTATTCGTACAGAAATGGGTACAAATTTTCAATTTTCCCACTCAGCAAAAGTTTGAATTCAGAATGTGCATTTGGAATGCGAATGTGTTATTTAAATTATTTCGAATTTGATTTTATCACATATTGAGTGCTTTGGGCATGTTGGTATCTCTTGAACATTTAAGCTGGTGCTAAAAGAAAGTATTGCATCAGATTTAGTATTGGCCAAGTATTAGACTCTAATTGATGTATGTAGGACACGGAATAATGGGCTCAAGTTATAGGAGGCCAAATTCCGGGTGGACGTCAGGAAAAACTTCCTGACTGTTAGAACAGTACAACAATGGAACCAGTTACCTTGGGAGGTCATGGGCTCTCCCACACTTGAGGCCTTCAAGAGGCAGCTGGACAACCATCTGTCGGGGATGCTTTAGGGTGGATTCCTGCATTGAGCAGGGGGTGGACCTTGATGGCCTTGTAGGCCCCTTCCAACTCTACTATTCTATGTTTCTATAATTCTATGAACTACTGACCATTGTCAAATGCTAAACATCATCACAGGTCAATTCTCAACTGCTGTCAAATATCAATGATCAAATGTCAAATATTGAAACCAAATATAATTCTTTTGGGACCCAAATTCATTACGGCTCTAAGCACAAGAGGAAGTTTCAGCCGAAGTTAAGGATCTTGAAGTCCCAATGGCTTTAATGGAAGAGAGTTAACCATGTGCTTAGCTCCCTATCTTCCACTAATAGCAGTACTGCTTAATCGTCTTAATACGGGCTGGATTGTGTTCCAGGTGAATAAGATGCCTTTTGTTGGAAAGGAAAGCTCAGACGTGGTGTTAGGGCAGCCACCCACACATCACCAAAAGAGGACTCTGGTTTGAATAAACATGTAGAAGTATAGAGCAAATTTAGAAATAATGACTATAACTCAAATAGAAATGCAATACATCTTATTATAATAGGGGAGACAGTGACCAGGTAACCTGTTTGCCTGCTTATTTATTTAATTTATTTATTAAATTTATATACCGCCCCATAGCCGAAGCTCTCTGGGCAGTTTACAAAAGTCTGCTATCCAGGCACTGCTAACTGTTCTTGGGCAATTTCAAGGCTCCAGCTCCTCTCTTTTCTTATGATTCTTTGCTTTAAGCTGGACTTCGACTAGACTGCCTTTCAATTAGAGGACTGCCCTCTGGAAAGTAAGATACATGGTTACTCTAAGCCAGGACAGTGAATGTGTGACCAACTGACGCCACACCTCCCTGGCTCCCAGCACACAAAGCAGTTGAGCATGGCCTTGAGCAAGGAGTAACAACATGTGTGTGCGTATACGCTTAGGAACATCAGAAGATAGCGGGGGCCTTAATGAAACCCACAAGAGCCTTGGCCTTCACTCCTCTGCCACCTACATTTAGCCAAATCTTGGCTCTTTTTAGCCTCCCACAAATAATAGCCCAAGGAGGCACCAAAAGGATGAGGGGTGGAAGTGGGGGAGGCCACATCTGCCCCTCTGTCATTCAAATACTGTCTCCGAGGGTCCCCCACCTCCCATTCCACATCGTCTCACTTAGTTACGAAAGCTGGCAAATTGCAGGTCACATACTCTTCATGCTCCTTGACACACACACACACACTGCTAATTTGAAAACAGACGGATGTTAAGGCAAGGCTGTGGCAGTTATTGGTTTATTTATTTGTTTCCTTTATACCCTGCCTTTCCTCCAAGGAGGCCTGCACGATCCTCCTCCTCCTCTCCATTTTATTCTTACAACAACCCTGTGAGGTAGGTTAAGCTGAGAGTCAGTAACTGGTCTCTTTAACAGCGGCAGGAGATTTTCCTTCCCTTTCTTTTCCTTTAAAGCTCATGCTAACTTTTGGATGTAATGCCTTTTCTAGATTATTTGTCCAAAGCAGATGAGCTTAAGGCCTTTAACATTGTCCTTTTACAAGGATATCAGAAAATAGAATTCCTGAAGCAAAAAGCCTCTTAACTCAGATAAAGAAAATAGGATTCAGTTCACAAATGCACAAGATGGAGGCTTTATTGATGCCACAAACAAGCACAAATCCCCATTCTAAGAACTGCACATTGACAGTCTGCTACATTACTGGCCAGATCATGATTTCAGATATCTGTTTTCATGCCTCTGTATCTCCACTGACTGCCGGGTGCAGTGGAAAACGCTGCCCTGTCTTGTCAGGGTGCAACATCGGCTTCTTTAAATGGAACGGGAACGAGGCACCATCTTGCCTGTATCCCAACCCACCTACAACTGCAGAGCCTCTAACTTGTTTAAACAGCCAGACAATTTTCTCATGTGGTTTGTACTTGAGATTTACAGTACAGTTACCAAATTTGTGTAATGCAGCAGTTTCCAAAGTAGGGCGGTCATGTGCCCTCTTTTACAGAGAACGGTCCTCGGTTTGAAGAACTGTCCGAGGGCTGTCCGTTCTTTTGAAGGTTTTCTCTATGAAGGACTGTTCAGACCATGTCTGGTGTACAGATAAAGAACCATCCAATGGAAGAGCTAAAGGGCCCTGCCTGAGCCTGGGATCCTCTGTGCATCGTTTTGACACACAGGACCAAGCCCGGGCCTCGTACCGGGCTAACCTGCTGTCTAGCAAGGCCCAAAGATATCCTGTTGCAATTCAACAATTGGAAACTGGCTACTGTTGATCATAATGCTGGTGCGCTAATATGAGCTCAAAGTATTTGCAATTAAAATTTGCAGAGGAGAAATTTCTGGGAGCCACTTTACATTGTGAGCATCAGACATTGGGGAGGTCGTTTTGACTTTCCTTTCAATGGGTGTAAGATTTCACTTACTCTTTTGCCCCAGTGCCACCTTTTGCATAACAACCAAGAGTCTATTTACCACTTGGCAAAGGAAGTTCCATATCACAAGGAATAATGGCCGGAATTCCTTTATCTGTGACTACTGCTGGCTCAGGCCCCTTCCCGTCTCCTAAGTATACGCAAAGCACCCCCTTCCTTTTGTTGAGACAGCAGCCCCAGCTCTTAAAGATGCGTTATTATTTAAGATCTTGCCTGGGCAGGATTAAAAAACAATCCCCTCTTGATTTCTGAGTCTTTGGTGTTCAAGGTGAAAAGTTAACAATAAAGAATAAGGAAAATGAATCACAAGTCCTTGCCCTTCATAGTAAATTTGACCTACACTGTTGTTGTTTTTTTATAAAAAGCCTTTGCACTTGGGTTTCTAATCTAATAAGGGAAATGCATCAGCGAGTTGATTATTCCTCTGTGATCAATTTAATTGCTGCCATTTTGATACTGACTTTATTTTTTCCTTTCTTTTAATCTGGTGTTTTGTTTTGTTTTTTGAAGGAAGGAAGGAAGGAAGGAAAGAAAGAGAGAGAGATTGAGAGAGAAAGAGAATCTGACGCTAAAGACTAGGGATGTGCTCCGCTTCTAATTGGACCGGAGAAGCAGTAGCGGAGCGGGGGGCTTCGCCTGCCCTTAAGGCGGAGGTGAAGAGGATTGGGGGGCCGGCGGAGCATGGCGAAGAGGATCAAGGTGAAGACGGATCCTTCGCCTCGATCCGGAGCTCCGCCGGAAAGGTAAGTGGGGTTTACCGGGCCCTGCCGCTGTCGCTGTCGCCCATGCAGCGACAGCGGCAGGGCTCGGTAAAAACCCCCCTCCTCTTCCTTATCTGCGTCCATCCGCGGTCCGTTGGCTTCTTCAATTGAGCCCGCGGTTCAACCAGGAAGTCTAGGCCGCACTTGCGGCCCAGACTTCCTGGTTGAACTGCGGGCTCAATTGAAGAAGCCGACGGACCGCGGACGGAGGCAGGTAATGCCTCCCTCCCCCTTGGTCCCTTACCCGGCTCTGCCGCCGTCACCACCTGTGCGGCGACGGCGGCAGAGCCCGATAAACCCCCCCGCCCTCCTCTCCCGGCCTTACCTGGTGCCACTCCCCTCCACTGTGGAGCTCCGATTCGGAGCCGGAGCTCCGCGGCGAAGAGGAGCGGAGTATGGGCGGAGCGGCGCGGACCGATCCGAAATTTTCGGATCGGCCCGCGGGGCGGAGCAGGGGGTCCGTGCACACCCCTACTAAAGACACCCAAAAGTTTGCACTTGGACTCAAGGCTAAAAACATATGACACAAAATACAGATGATCCTCACTTTCAGAACATCCTGACTTTCTTTTCTTTTGTTACTACAAAGGAAGAACACGTGATCCTAGTCCAATTAAGGACCATCACTTGCAGGCAGGGAAGGTTTAAACTTTTGCGCCTGGCTACTCCTCACTGCCTAAATTCACTCCCCCTACTCAAGGGGTTAAAAAAGAAAGAAAAGCCTTATAATGATGGTGGTGAGCCCCCCCCCCCACAGGTAGGGGTGTGTGTGTGTGTTTGTGCAAATTTAGGATCCAACATATTGTGTAGTTTAGTCTTCAGCATGCAAAATTTGCAACTTTTGCATCACGTGAGAAGCTTGTTGATTCTTCATGCTTTTTAGGTAGTTTGGGTGGAAAAGAAGAGACGTAACTCAGTGTCAGAACACATGGAGTTAGCACCACTCCTGCTTCCCCCCTTTGACCAGTCAGTCGGGGTTCATGAAAGATGGGACCGTGCTCAGTGGGTGATGATGGGGATGCTTCTAGGGGGCTGTCTATATACCCTGTATACCCCACTTTGGGTGGGCAGTGATGCTGTGTCATTTATACGACATAGCGGCCAACTCCCAGACACCCCGGGCTTATCCCCTGAAACTGCGCACTTTAAAAGTAGCTGACTTACAACAGCTTTTCCCTTCGTTGCAAGGTCACCACCTTCTTTTGTCTACCTGTTAGTGCTGACCTCGTTTCAGGTTCAAGCTGGGGGCATTCCTGAGGGTGGATCAAGGCCTAGTATAGAATGCAGTAAGCTGGGAAGGCAGGGCAGAGGGCCGGGGGCAGGCTCAACGAGCCGAATAAGAACGTAAGAAGAGCCCTGATGCTGGATCAGAGCAAGGGTCCATCTAGTCCAGCACTCTGTTCAAACTGTGGCCAACCAGCCATTGGCCAGGGACCAACAAGCAGGACATTGTGCAACAGCACCCTCCCTCCCATGTTCCCCAGCAACTGGTGCATGCAGGCTTACTGCCTCTGATACTGGAGGTAGCACACAACCATCAGGGCTAGTAGCCATTGATAGCCTTCTCCTCCAGGAATGTATCCAACCCCCTTTTAAAGCCATCCAAATTGGTGGCCATCGCCACATCTTGTGGCAGTGAGTTCCATAACGGCTGCCGGCACTGCAGCTTTTTCAGCCAGAAAGCCCGCACTCCCGCCTGCAATGAAGACTTAGCGTTCCCACCCCATAGCTGCAATTCCACGGGGTTTCAAGGGAACGAGTGGCAAAGGCATTATTGTCCAGACACGGCTTAGGATTTCGCTGTGAGCCTTTCTTCACGAGACTTTTTATTGTGCGTTCATGATTGCTCAGTCATGGTAGTTTGCGGGTGACATCGTCATCCTCCAGGGCCTCTCCCCTGCTTTGAAGCTATCGTTGTGTGTGTGTGTTTACCTAAAAGAGGAAAGTCTGTATTATTTAGAAATGGCAGAATGAGAGTCTCTTGTAATTGCTCAATTCTGCTATACCGCGCCATCTAGTGGTTGTATAATGAAACATATAAATAGGCAGAGAGAAAAACTTTCCAGAAAAAAAGTATATGTAAAGGAACCAAAAAGAATCTGGAAGCAGAAGCCTCAGTAAAAGTGTAGGATAAAAGCTTCATGTAGAAGAGTCCTATGTCTCTCCCTGGTCTCCCTGGCTGCTCCAGGGAATCCCGATGCATCCTTACTCCCCTTCATTGGCAAAGAAAAGAGGAGGAGTCAATATTGCATGGGATTCCCTCCCTGTCATGTGCTCGCTTTTTCAAGGGGCATTTGAGGAACTCTCAAAGCACACAGATTGCTAATTGCCAGCCCAGCTGCCAGGTAAAATTGCCTCAGAGCAGGGCCTGCTTCAGGATTGAGGGGCCTCTTGACAAAGTGCCTTTTATGGGCCCCTTCCTATGTCGGTGGACCCTACCTGGCCACTGGCTCATGAGGCAGCAGCGGCAGGCAACTACAAGCCACCATTTTAAATGTCCCACATGTCCCTGAAGTTAGCCTCACTCAAGGGTGTCGTGGGAAATTCAACATGGCCCAGGGCAAGTGTCAACATGGATGGGTCTGCCGGGGCAGTGCAGGCCATGACAGCTAACCCAGTGTGCTGGCGTCAGGCCTAGCTCAGAGATTAAAGATAGCGGCCAATCTGGGATAGCGTTTCTACTGGCGGTCTTACCGGCCGGGAAACTGCTGCTGTACGAATTCTGGCACTAAACCCTGGGAAGAAACGTTGAGGAGGAACAAACCCAACGATAAAACAGATCGAGTAACAGCTCCTTTCGAAAACAAATAATTGTATGCTCAAAAGAGGTCAAGATATGTGGAGCGATAACAACAGCTCCCTGCGGCCGAGTTGCAACCTTGTCCAAAGCAGGTGTTTACAGACATTGTACGCAAAACAGAGGAGGCGCCTCCGTGCGCGGCTTGCGGGAGCTCTGGTTCCCAGTTTCTAAGTGATTGAGTGGCGCATGTATTCCCCTGCCACAGATTATGGAAGTCTGAGAACTTGGCAGCAGGATCGGATCGGCAGCTGGAGTTCACCCGCTGGCCCACTTACTGATGGCCTTGCTGTTCACAGGCAGTGCCAGATGTCCCACCCATGAGATATGCAAATTGCAACTCTCATTTGCATCGGCCTGTCACCCAATCCAGATGCTGAGTTGTTTTAATTAGAAGCAGGGAGAGAGAAAGAGACGCTCTGCTTGATCCAGGGCTGTAATTCCTTACTAAATAAAGAAACTCCAGCGAACAAGAGTGAACAAATACAAGAACTATCCAGAGCTAGTCATGAACTTGGGACAGATACGGAATTTGGAGGACTATTCGTTTGCTTGCTTGAAGAGAGCAAGTGAATGGTGACAGCAAGGAAGAGCAGCAGCAAGGCCGGGAAGTTCTGGAAGTCAGCTATGGGCCCCCTGCAAGGGTGTGGGCCTCAGCAGGTGCCCAGTCATGATGACCCCTGGCGGTACTTAGATGTCCTGCAAAAATAGGCATGCAGATTCCTGTAGCACTTCAGAATCTCATTCAGTGCAAGCAAAAGCTGGGGTCAGTGAGAGATATTGTTGCTGTTCTAATAAGGAGAGCGGCCATAGGCGTATATGGAGTTCCTTTCCCTTCCCATGGAATAATTGCAAGAATTCTCTCACTGGAGGAAGGATTCCTCCACAAGAGGAAGTCACAGCCTGTGACTTCCACAACCATACCACCCTGAAAATGCCTGATCTTGTCTGGTCTCAGAAGCTAAGCAGGGTCTTATCGGGTTAATACTTGGATGGGAGACCGCATGGGAAGACTAGGTGCTGTAGGCTTTGTGAACAGAATGCTGATGGACCCTTGGCCTGATCCAGCATGGTTCCTCTTATATTCCAAGCGGCGTAGCATAGTGCAGCTTTCCCCAACGTGGTGCCCTCCAGATGTGGAATGTAGGAAGTGCCTTATACTGAGTCAAACCCTTGGTCCATCTAGCCGAGGATTGTCAACACTGACTGATAGCAGCGGCTCTCCCGGGTTTCAGGCAGGATTCTTTCCTCGCCCTACCTGGAAAAACCGGGGATCGAACCTGGGACTTTCTGCATGCAATGCAAATGCTCTGTCACATGCCCACTCCCTATGTGTTGGGCTGAAACTCTCATCCTTCCCAGTGGCTGAGCCATGGATCAGGAAGCCCCTGGCTCAAACCTCGCCTCTGCTGTGAACATACTAGCTGGCCACCCACAATATAGGAAATAATACTCTGACTGACCTTACAGCATGGCTTTATGTATTAATTTATTGCATTTCTATGTCACCCAATAGCCAAAGCTCTGTAGTTGTAATGATTAAGGTATTCAGAATGCTTGGAAAGCAATCATCATCATCATCTACCCCTGAAGTTGGATGAGACCAAAGGCTCATCCAACTTTATTTATTTATTTATTTATTTAAGGATTTTTATGCCGCCATTCAGCCAAAAAAGGCTCTTATGGCGGCTTACAACGGGTAGTGCTAGTAGGCTGCCATCTGATGCGTGCCACTAAAACTGTACCAGGTCTCCCACCCAGTTTTCTTACATGGGAAGATCTTTATCTAAAGTCACCTCCAAGTCAAGAAGTTTATCAGCTTAAGACAGAACTATATGCATCGGAGTGTGTGCTTGGGCTTTCCCAAACGCACTGAACATGATTTGTAGGTAGGGATCATTTCCAATGTCATTGCTGGGCTTTGTGGGCAAGTTACCCTTACTGGGCCCTCGTCCCTGAATGGGCTGACCTCCTCCTCAGCACTGTCATTGTTCCCCAAATGCTTGCCCTTTTTCCAGGCCCAGAATCCACACCCTGTATAGTTGGGCAGCCCCTAGGTGACAACACTTGCTCCCTGCTCCACGTCATTGGGAAACTCAATGGAATGATGTCCTTGTATGAGATGCCAACAAGCCTAAAGCTTCCACATTTTCAAGGTAAAATTTGTCATACAAACCTCCCTGAAAATCCAGTTTTTTTTTGGTTTTATTTTTAAAAAGCAGTTTCAAATATCCAGTAGAGCTAAGCATCTGATCCCGGAAAACTCTCTTCTAACAGTGGCCCTGTTCAGAAGACACCTTAAACCATGGCTTTAACCATGACGGTTAAGCAAGAAAGCCAGGCCCTGTTCAGAACACGCCTTAAACCACGGCTTTAACCATGGTGAATAAAGCAAAAACCCTTATTCACTGTGGTTAAAGCCGTGGCTTAAGCTGTCTTCTGAACAGGCCCATTCTCTCAGAGGGTTTTTCCTTCTTTTTACTGCCTCAGCTGTGGGAAACAAATTAATGTAGCCGAATTTATTTCACAAATTCCGACGTGAAAGAACAAACTGAAATATGGGCTGCTGGAGAGAAGGAACCGTCGGGCCCAAAATGATACACAGAGATGGGACAGCATCTCTGTGGAGATTTGGCAGCCCTGTTTCATCGATCGTAGTTCCAGTGGCATCCCATGGCCCTTTAAAAGGCCTGGGCATAAACAGGGAATGAGCATCAAAGCACCTTAACCCTGGCAGATGTTGAATGAGGAATCCATTTAAGAGGACTAGAAATTAGATTGGAATTCTTCATTCTGATTGGAAAGGCAATCAAAATATAGCCGAGAGGTCTTTTGGAAAGAATTCCACAGCTGAAGTAATTCCTCTTCCCCCCACCCCACCCCATTCCCGTTCAATGCACAATATTAATTGTCTCTCCTAGGAAATTAGGACACTGTATTGTTTTTGTGGGCAGAGAACAGCGGGGAGGGAGGTTGCATTCAGAAGTAGAGCCAACGGAGCCACATCAAGTCAGTGTTTCGTACAGATGGCACACATACATACAACTTGTGTCAGGAAAAGGGAGGTGGGAATTCTAACAGGCACCTCTACGGGGAAAGCTGCTTGGGGCGTAATGGAAATCACGCACGCGTCTGGCATTTTGGAAACTCACGTCACCGTTTCTGCCACCTCGCAAGTGTTTGAATGCAGAACGCAAATGAGCTCAGTGTATAGCCACGTCCCCAGCCCCCTCGGCAACCATCTTCACGTCCTGCTATTCATCCACTCCCAAATATAACACTTGCAACAGTCTACGGATAATAGAATTTGCCACTAGGCAAGTGTTGCTCTTCCTTTTGCGGGGAGGGGGACGAATAGACCTATGGGAGAGTGTTGTGGCTTCACAGTTAGCTCTTTTCCTACTATTTAAAAACAGAACAATGCTGGAAAATGTTAAACAAAAGGAAGCTTTGGGATATACAAACCTGCCTTATTCAGAGTCAGAGTGTTGTATAGTCTTGATGTGTACTTTCTCTACTTTGATAAGTGGCACAACCCCGCGCTCTTGTACCCAAGATCCTTTAACCAGGCCTGGCCCTACCATTAGACAGAGTGAGTCAGCTGCCTCAGGCAGCAGATTTTGAGTGACCTGAAAAGGCAGCAAATTGTTAATGATTTCATTTTTTTTTATTAAAGGGTTTTTACTCCCAGGGATTTGGGGATTTTTCTGCCTCAGGTGCCAAAATAACTTGGCCAGACTTGGGTACTAAACCCCTGGCCCTCGGGAAAGTGGGACCACTTGCTATTCCACCTCAGGCAACGATATGCCTTCAGCTGGCCCTGCCTTTAACCGCCTTTAAATGGGCAACGTATTTTTTTCTGTCATGTTCCTTTGTGAATAATCAGTCAGGAGCCCCTTGTTGGGGGTGGTAGTGGGGGGCAAAGCCAGTAGTGGGCAGCACCAAGGCCCAAAGATGGTGAGTCACCCCAGGCCATTCTCTTCCTCCTACCTCCATTTCTTTCTCTTTCTGCCACCCCCCTTTCCCCCCTCCCCCTCATCCTTCCTACCCAACTGGCTTCCAGAGAAGAGACAAATTGCTCTTTCTAGAGGTCTGACTTGATTGCATGCAGAGGGCTTTCAAAATTAGTCTGAGGGCCGCAAGAAACTAGGCCATGGGCTGCAGGTTGCCCACCCTAGCTTTAACTACAGATGCCAGGGATCGAACCGGGGACCATATACATGAACTGTATGTGCTCTACAACAGAGGTATAGTCAGTGGAAGCTGGTGGCTCCAATGTTAGTGGGGCAGTGAATCCACTCCGGCTTTCAGTCAGAACCATCAGAACTCTGAAGGAGCTATTCAAGAGGTGCGAGGCTTTAATCACCATGTGAAGCCCCTTGGAGAACTCCTTTAGAGTTCTGACTGCTTCTGACTAAAACCTGGAACGGATTCACCGCCCCACTGGCATCGGAGCCACCAGCCTTGACCAGCTATGGTAGCATTATTAAAACTAATAATACAGACAGACTGTTCAATGGCAATCCACTTCCCTGGAACAAACATACAGTCCCTTCCAGCCAATGTGTGCAAAGTTCTCTCTATCAGTGGCATACCACCATACCTATCAACTTGCCCCTAACGTATGATGATGAAACCCTGTTAAATGTCCCACTGCCTAGAGAGGCTAGGTTGACTGAAAAGGAGGACAGGGCTCGTGTATCTTTAACAGTTGGATTGAAAAGGGAATTTCCTCAGGTGCTATTTGTATATATGGAGAACCTGGTGAAATTCCCTCTTCATCACAACACTTAAAGCTGCAGGTGCCCTGCCCGCTTTTAAATCTGGTCACTCTCGTATACCTCCTGCACTTTAACTATTGTGATGAAGAGAGAATTTCACCAGGGGCGGATCCGCACGTTGGCCCCAGAGCGCATTTATGCGACTCTAGGGCACCCCAGAAACGATAGTCTGTACTTGCCTGTGAAAAGAAACTAGGAAGAGACGGAGACGCCGCCGACGCCGCCCAGCTCTCCCCTGCTGGCTCCTCGACTGGGATGGAGAGCTCAGCGGAAGAAGGTTGGGTGGACAGCGGAAGAAGCTCTCTACCCCCGCCTTCTTCAAAAAGAGCTCTCCGAGCTGGCCGGGGAGAGCTGGGTGGCGGGTGGCGGCGTCTCCGTCTCTTCCTAGTTTCTTTTTACAGGCAAGTACAGACTATCGTTTCTGGGGTGCCCTAGAGTCGCATAAATGCGCTCTGGGGCCGACGTGCGGATCCGCCCCTGGTTCTCCATATATACAAACAACACCTGCTGAAATTCCCCTTTCTATGCAACTGTTAAAGATACAGGAGCCCAGTCCTCCTTTCCATAGGGTCACCCTTAATATTGTCAATAATGACTGGCAGAAGCAGCTCTCCAGGCATTCAGGCAGGATTCTGCCCTCACCGTCCATGGAGGTTGTGGAACTCCCTCTTGAGAGTTGTATCAACTGGTGTCGTTCTTTAATGGTAATTTTAATTTGTTGTTTATTCGTTCAGTCGTTTCCGACTCTTCATGACTTCATGGACCAGCCCACGCCAGAGCTTTCTGTCGGCTGTCACCACCCCCAGCTTCCCCAAGGTCAAGTCTGTCACCTCCAGAATATCATCCATCCATCTTGCCCTGGGTCGGCCCCTCTTCCTTTTGCCTTCCACTTTCCCTAGCATCAGCCTCTTCTCCAGGGTATCCTGTCTTCTCATTATGTGGCCAAAGTACTTCAGTTTTGCCTTTACTACCATTCCCTCAAGTGAGCAGTCTGGCTTTATTTCCTGGAGTATGGACTGGTTTGATCTTCTTGCAGTCGAAGGCACTCTCAGAATTTTCCTCCAACTCCACAGTTCAAAAGCATCTATCTTCCTTCGCTCAGCCTTCCTTATGGTCCAGCTCTCGCAGCCATAGGTTACTACGGGGAATGCCATTGCTTTAACTATGCGGACCTTTGTTGTCAGTGTGGTGTCTCTGCTCTTAACTATTTTATCAAGATTTGTCATTGCTCTCCTCCCAAGAAGTAAACGTCTTCTGATTTCCTGGCTGCAGTCAGCGTCTGCAGTAATCTTTGCGCCCAGAAATTTTAATACCTCTCTCAATTTTTTCCGTATGCTTTTTTGCTCCTGGGTTTCTTTCTTCTTCTTCTTGTTTGTTTGTTGACAAGTTTTAATGATATTGTTATTGTACACTGCCCCCAGGCATCCGGTAGGCGGAGGGTGTAAACAAAATTATAAATTGAGTAAAGAAACAAAACAAAAAAGATTTTACAAATCATATGAAACAAGCTCCTTGTGCCCCAAAAGCTGGGAGCTTTTGCTTATTATCACCATCTTTTCATCTTATCTGGTGGGCAAATTTTAACTGCCATCTAAGCTTGGGTTGATTTACAGGATGGAGTGCCTTCTCCATGCCTTTGCCTTGCTTGGGAGTGGATGTTGCTCTGTGTAGCACAGCTAACATGTTACTTTATTTGCGGGGGGCGGGGCGGAGGGAGGAGGAGTCGGTTCAGACCGTAAAGTTTAGCCAAGTTGTCCTTTGGTACCATTGATCTGACTGATAAAACAGCCAAAAGGAAAATGGTAACTCAAACCAGCCTGGTTCAAGCAACAGATTTGAGGGTTTTCAGTACAGACCCTGGGGGAGGTAGCCAGAAAACTTGATAGCAATCTCTGTTCCCGACATGTAAAAGAGCTGGTTTTCCAGAAGCCTTCTGGTTAAAGGCCATGTTGGGCCACAAGGCTGTGGTTCCTGAGGCTGCTGAAATTCCACCCTTGCTTTCTCATTACATTCCCTGCAGCTGGGAGGGCACACCCACAGGGAACAGGCAGCCAGGAAGGGCCCTGATCCTGGTAAAAGAAATGATCACCGAAGACTGCAAGCCTATATTCACTTTCCAGGGAGTAAGGCCCATTGAACTCAGCGAGACTCACTGCTGTGTAGGCATGGCTAGGATTGCACAGAAAGGCTTCTCCTTTTGATCGCAACATACTGATTTTATTGAATTTCGTATAGGTAGGGTGACCCTATGAAAAAGGAGGACAGGGCTGCTGTATCTTTAACAGTTGTAGAGAAAGGGGATTTTCAGCAGGTGTCATTTGTATACGTGCAGCACCTGGTGAAATTCCCTCTTCATCACAATGGTTAAAGCTGCAGGAGCCCTCCTCTCTTTTGTATCTGGTCAAGAGGGCAGGGCTCCTGCAGCTTTAACTGTTATGATGAAGACAAAATTTCACCAGGTGCTACATGCATTCAAATGGCATTTGCTGAAATTCCCTTTTCTATACAGCTTTAAAGATACAGGAGCCCTGTCCTCCTTTTCATATAGTCACCCTAGTATAGATATTTCTGCAGTGATCTTCGATGGAATTCTCAGGGCAGTTTATCAAAAAAGAAGATACAGTAACAGCTAAAATGCAAATTAAACAAATCTCCCCCTACAAAGCAAATGAAACACTTGTTCTTAGCCTCTTCATCACAACAGTTAAATCTGCAGGAGCCCTGCCCTCTTTCAGATCTGGTCACTCTAGTATAGCTCCTGCAGCTTTTAATGTTGTGATGAAGAGGGAATTTCACCAGGTGCTGCATGCATACAAATGACACCTGCTGAAATTCCCTTTTCTATACAAATATTAAAGGTACAGGAGCCCTTTCCTCCTTTTCATATGGTCACATTAATAATAATAATAATAATAATAATAACAACAACAATAACAACAATCAGAAAAGCTAACAGTGAATTGAAAAAGCCTAGGAAAATAAGGTTTTTAACCTCCTGCCAAAAATAGAAGGTAGGTGCAAGGCAAGCTCCTCTGGATAGAGCATTCCAGTGACTAGAATGGGGTCCCACCACTGAGAAGGCCCTTTCCTGGTACTCATGGGCACCGACAGAAGGCCTTCTCAGGAAGATCGTGGCATATGGGTAGGCTCATATGGAGCCAGGCATTCCTTGAAGTACCCTGGTCCTAAGCCATGATCAGATTTTTTTCCCCATTAGACCTCGGCAGGACAATACTAACTGATTCTCTAAAGTCGTATTTCATGGGATGGTTTCAGCATCACAATTTATTATGCTGGGTAAAAAGGTTCAAGTCTGCAGCTTTGTCACCTGACATCCAGTTGTTGACCTAGCAAACTGCTGCCCACCTTTCAGCTGGGCCCTACACACAATTGTTCATAAAAGACTCTGACTGTGATCAATGGGATTTCTTTCTTTGGAGTGTGTAGAGAACTGTAGCTTCTCTTGATTTGTCCTTAGGATTAACTGCCTGGGGATTGGCACCCACTCACAGGGTTGTAAGTAGATACTTCTCTCCTCTTGGCAGGCTGCACAATTTGCAAAAAATTGTTCAGTTTTTGAGAAACCATTACCACTGCAATTCTGCAGGGTTTTTTGGGTGTGTGTGTGTGTGTGTGTGTGAGTAGTTCTGTGACCCACACAAGAACTTTCGAGGCAGCAGGGAAGTGGCCAATTCCCTGTCTCAGTCAGTCAAAACCACAAGCAACTTCTTCTTCATCTCCTTCTATGCTTCCACCCACCCCAAGGCTGCAGTCTAGAGGGCTGCATCTTTGGCCCTGTCTCAGGGCGGCCGCTTACATATTGCCCAAACGGAGGGAAATCACATCACCAAAAACCGAAGACAAAAGAGGATGAATATTTGCAAATCCATCCATCCGTTATACTTCTATACTGCCCCATACGGGTCCCATGAAGCCCTGCCTGTTCCAGAGACCCAAAGAGACACATGGGCCAAATTCAACTAGGATGTTGCATAAGCAACCAAAGCCCCACCCCTTGCAAAGCGGTGCCCTTGGCAGCCACCCAAGCATGTCCAAGTGATAAAACTGAGTATGTTTACTTCCTAATATCCCCCGTAACATTTCTTCTTCTTCTTCTTACTTAGAAACAAGAAGGCATGCTGTAATATCCCACACCCGAGGGACTAGCTGCATTATTCATCACGTTTTCCGCTGAGAGTATTAGTTATTTGTTTGTATAGCATTTTTTAAAAAATAAATAAATAAGCACACTGCAGAAATGATTCATTTCAAGGCTATTCCTGTATTGCCACCCCCATGTTGCAATTCAAAGCTTCAAGCTTGCCAAGGATTCTGAAAACTTACACTTTCTCTGTTCCTCTCCACTCACCCTGCCTGCCCACCACAAACGAAATCACACAAATCCTTTCTTCTGCATGTGAACAGAAACTACATACATCAAACCCACCATTTATAAGTCTGCAACAGACAATTAACACTTCCTCTCACATTGCTGTTGAGTTAAATTTGGCACACACACACCCCGCACACAGACACAAACACACACACATCCCACAAACCCAGATGTACCAATGCTCACTAGCGATGTTATGGGATCTGAGAATAGAGGGTGTGTGTATGTCAGGGGTGGGTTTCCCCTCAGATCCATTGTGGATTGGGTCCACACCTCTGTGGAGTGTGGACGGACAGCAATGGATCCATCTCAGATATTCCTGGGGGAGGGAAATGTCTGAGTAGAAGCAATACTTTCAACACTAATGTTAAGCTTTTAGTGGCAATTTTGAATAATGCAATAAAATATGAGGGCAGCAGAAATAAAATAGATTCTTTTGACACCTGTTCTGGGCACCACACTTCAAGAAGGATGCAGACAAGCTGGAGCATGTTCAGAGGAGGGCAACCAGGATGATCAGGGGTCTGGAAACAAAGCCCTATGAAGAGAGACTGAAAGAACTGGGCATGTTTAGCCTGGAGAAGAGAAGGCTGAGGGGATACATGATGGAACTCTTCAAATACTTGAAAGGATGTCACACAGAGGAGGGCTAAGATCTCTTCTCGATCATCCCAGAGTACAGGACATGGAATAATGAGTTCAAGTTACAGGAAGCCAGATTCTGGCGGGGCATCAGGAAAAACGTCCTGACTGTTAGAGCAGTACGACAATAGAATCAATGGCCTAGGGAGGTTGTGGGCTCTCCCACCCTAGAGGCCTTCAAGAGGCAGCTGGACAGCCATCTGTCAGGGATGCTTTAAGGTGGATTCCTGCATTGAGCAGGGGGTGTTGGACTCAATGACCTTATAGGCCCCTTCCAACTCTACAATTCTATGATTCTATGGTATTTTTGGTATTCTTGTTATAACTTTTCTGGCTGCCTGATTTGTGTTTATCTTCAGAATGACAGTATGGTGTATGTGTGTATGAATTAGACAATGGACTAATTCAGTCTACAGTGTTCATGTGAACCGGGTCATTAATTCACGTATATTTGGGGCTTGCAAATCCTACCAGCAGCACTGGCTCTCACTATGCCTAGGATCAATGTCCCTGATTATTATGGAACTCTTGGACACAGGTCTTGGGAGAACATGCGACACAGGAAAGAACAAATCTCTTTGCTTCTCAAACTGCAAACTCAAATTGGCACCCTCTTTCTGTTCTAGATGTTCTGCTTTATCACTGCTTCTGACTAGCTCCAGCACATCTCAGATAGATAGGTATACAAATACGGAGAAATAAGTTTACATAAATATCCTCAAACATGATCTACAATTTAGCCTCATTTTCCCCTTCATGGTAATGAGAGATGTGTGTCGCTGGGAAATCTGGCCGTTTGGGGGCTCACTGGATTTCCATGATGGCACCCGACTTGGTTTGCATTTGTGAGCCGAGCCATGGGTTTCCCCCAAATTCCAGGGACTTGTTGGGAGCTTGGTTGATTAAATTTGTGCAAATTATGGCTGAAATTTGCGCCATTTGTGTAAATTCGAGCTGAAATCTGCAGAAATTACACAAATTTGGACAAATGGTGCCCATAATTTGCACAACTTGGAAAATCCACTAGCCGGCCCCAAGTTGGGCCAGTTAGTGGAAGGCCAAATGAAGTCCGGGGAGGGGGGGAGACAAGGGAAGCTCATTGATTTCTACCCCCCAGATGGATTCCTCTGACAACCGTCATGGCAATGGAGTTGCAGCCTGGGCTAGCCAGATACACTCCGGGAGAGTGCATCCTTCCCCTCTCCATGCTCAGACCCTGTGCTGAGGACGTAAAATATGTGGCCATACTACTGCAGTGATACCTGAAGCCTCCATGCCCCTCCCTCATCTTTGCAAGAACTGGCTGCAGGAAGATCTCTAGACCTGAGCAAACTCCCAATGATGGGAGCAAACTTCCAAACAGGGCCAACTTAAATCTGGATTAATTAATATTGAATCAGTTTGAATTGAACCCATTCTCATTTAGGTGCGGGGGGAGGTATGTCCATCTCTAATGAACGCCCAGTCTGAATTCGACCAGCTCAGCTTGCTGCTTTATTCTCTATCATACATAGGTGGGCACTCATATTAGAGAAAGGGCTTAGCGAGGGACTCCAATGTAGGTACATCTCGGATGCTCAGCAGCTCCAGGCCCTGCCACGAACTGCCCGGCTAAGAATCCCACGTATTCCCATCTGGAGCAGCTTGGAAGAGGAGTGGAGTATGAATGCAACAGATAAATATGTCCCAATGTACAAAAATACCATACCCAAAATAGACACATCAGCTCAGAAATGAAAAATATTTCAAGGGTTAAAAGGTTAGACGATTCTCTTGGATTCTTTTCATGAGCTAACTCAAAAACTGTTTAAAATGGATCGTGGGGTGACATAATTGTTTACATTCACTCGAATGCTTTCTGGTTGTAATAGCAGGAAAAAGGTCTCAACCTGCCAAAGCATCTCTCTCTCTCTCTCCTTACCAATAACATGCCCAGATAAAACCAATTAAGTACAAGATTTTTCAAATATCACACACATATACACACACACACACACACACACACAGAGAGAGAGAGAGAGAGAGAGAGAGAGAGAGAGAGAGAGATGGGTGTGATTCAAACAAAGTTATCCCAACGCTTAACTCTCTCTCTCTCTCTCTCTCTCAAAATCAACAGGGTTTAGGGCTACTCTGTACATTACAACTGCTGCAAAAAAAAACCCACCAGTGCCTCTAGCCTAATCTCAAAAGTGATTGGTTCAAACCCTGGCAAAGCAGATCTATTCATTCTGTGGCACCTCATTGGTCAGTGAAGGAAACAGAGAGAGAGAGAGAGGATGGTCCTACCAAGTTTTGGCTCACAGGTTAGGGTGGTAACTTGTGAAACAAAATTTCAAATATGGCCCAGCGGGGGGGGGGGGGCAATCCACCCCTCTGGGATTCCCAAATGGCCATGCCCCCTTCCACTGACCCCCCTTTCCCCCAACTACCAATTGTTTGGTGGTTTTCTGGAATTTCTGCATTTTTTCCCATTGTAAAAGGTTCGAAGGCTTTGGGCATCTCTATATTAAGGGGAAATCACATTGCTTTATCGGGACTTTGTTTCTCCTGCTTTTTTTTGCATGACTATAATGGGCAGTGTTACATGGGCAGAGAGGGGCGACCATGTAGTCCATAATGAAAACTTCCTTTCCTCTCAGCTCTCATATAGTTGAATGGGACAGTGCCCTCTAATGGCTACTTTGTAGTGTACCTTTGGTTGCACACATTAGGAAATCCTGCAATATTTCAGAAGAATCAGGATATCCAGGTTGTTGGGGTTTTTTTAGAATGGGACAACCAGGGGAAGGCACAGAAGATGTGCAGGAGGTTGATGATGATGTCATCTAAATGACCCACAAACTTCCGTGAGTGGCCAGTTGTGAGTATGCCATGTAGAGATGCTCTCAGTTACTGGCAGTAAGAGCTTTAGGCTAAAACATATTCGTAGATCCTGCCCCACCTTTGCCTTTGCAATGCTGCCCCTGAGAGCATCTCTGAAATTGTATTTGCCCCTTGGGCTGAAAGAGGTTCAACATCCCAGCATTAAAGGTCTTTTGACGGTGATGGGATGCAGCTCAAGTGGCAGAGGCCCCTCTTTGCATGCAGAAGGTCGCAAGTTCGATCCCCAGTTTCTCCATGTAAGACTGGGAAAGACTCCTGTCTGGAGAGCTGCTGCCAGTCAGTGTGGACAATGCTGAGATAGATGGTCCGGTGGTGAGAATCAGTACAAGGTACATCTGGCATGAATGCATGACAGGGCGTTTGTGTTGTGATACCCAGACCGGAATCCCCTTTCCCCAGAAAGTCCATTTATCTCTCTTCTTGCCAGCATTCTGCCATCGATCAAAGCCTCTTCTTTTCCAATAAGCTTTTGATTTACCTACTGTTTGTTGTTCGTGATGTATTGACAGGCTTTTTTTATTGGTGTTTCAAATCTGCTGCTTTTTCTGTATTTTGAAACTATTTATCAGTGTTTTTATTGTATATTTTTCTCCCCAGCTGCCTTGAGTACTTACAGTTTGGAAATGGAAAGGAAGATAGTTATTGTCAATGCGGGGTTGAAACCTGCCCCTATTTTTAGGAACTTTCTCCCTGTGAAAGAGGCATTGTTTTTTTCTGCCTTTTTCACAGGGAGAGGAGAAATTCTGAGAATTTTCTCCTTGGGGAGGGGGATAGCGATTCCACATGCCTTTTTCTTTTTTTTAAGTGTAGCTGATTGCTGAGGGGGTCTCTTCTTTTCTTTTTTTTTAGTTTTTCAAAAAATACAAAAACAAAAAACTCCACCACCCTCCTTCCTCCAGCATTTGGCTGAGCCCAGCAGTTCTTCGTGAATGCCTATTGAAGACCATGTGACCTCACCCGCTCCAATAACCATTCAGGAAGAACTCCCAGGCTCCCAAAAAATGCCAGGGGTATTTTAGAAAGAAAGAAAGAAAACCTCTCAAAAACTGACTACATTTAAAAAGGTATGGGGGAACCCTGTCCCCCTCCCCATGAAGAAAATTCTCTGAAATTCGCACCTCTCCCAGCTTCTTTCACCCCAAGTTTTCGTTTTTCCCCCACCCAAGAAATGCCGAAAACGGAACGGTCAACATTTTCGGTAAAGCGCTAGTTAAGTTATTGTAATTGTGGAGGAATGCTGTATAGATCACAGTATATATATTTTGTTATGTTTAAATGCTTTGTGTGACCTCTGCGAAGCTATAATGTATCTGAGCAAGCCAGAGGCCTAGCTTTGTTACTTTGCATGGGCCTTAAATAGTTGTGGTTGCCTTGGTTACAGTAGCTTATGTTTGAAATGTCTAGGGGCAGAAGTTACCTTTATTTTGATTGGTCAGGTGGGTCAACAAAGAAGATTGGCAGTTAGATGTTCCACAAGGAGGTTTAAAAATTCCAGGGAGAAATCTGTTAGAGATGGTCAGGTCCTTTGGAGAGGGGACGACGAGTTGGAGTGAGGACCAAAGGGGACGCCTACTTGCATAAAATCTGCATGTGCTAATTTATACACAGAAATGCAAATTTAGAAATAGTTATTGTAATTGAAATAGAAATACAATGCATTTTGCCATAGCGTGGAAGACTGTGAGCAGGTGACTTCCTGTGTGCCTTTGCTCAATCTGCTGTCCAGATGCTGTGGATGAGCAACTTCATAGCCCTTGAGCTCTTCCTTTGGAAGGTTCTTTAACTTTATACCAGACTTGAACTTCAAATAGAGGATACCTTCAAAATAGAGGATGATTCAATGGAAGCCTTTCTAATAGAGGACTGTCCTCGCCTCTGTAAAAGAGGGTGCATGGCCAATCTAGCTGGGAAAAGAGAAAACCAGTCTGAGACAACTCTTCTACAGGAAGATCTGGGATCTAAAACTAGTGGCTGTGAAGAGAAGGAGGCTGGGGGTGGTGGTGAGGTGGTGATAAGTGGCAGCAGAGCCCAACTCCAGGGGATTCAAACAGACCAGAAGGAGCTTCAGCAAGCAATCCGTGATACTGCGTCATCATCCCAAAAAACGTTTGCGACAAGAGGGACTGAAGGCAGAAGAAGACTACTGTACAGCATTAATTCCTGTTTGTGAATGAAAGGTTGGGGCACAGTCTGGGGGAACTGAATCTGGAGAGAAAGATACTGACAGGGTTCACATGATCATAGAGGGGGGGAAATAAGCCACAGTAGAATTGCATAATTACCCTCGTTGGCACAGCTTGCCATGCATGTGAATCCAGTGAGCATGGCTTGTTGCCATGGGTAACAAGCCATCCAGAACCCATGGGCTGTTGTAGGGTTCTGGATGGCTTTTTACCCATGGCAACAAGCCATGCGCTCACTGGGTTTGCATTACGTGACAAGCTGTGCCAACAAGGGTAATTATGTAAATCCCACCTGCAGAGGAAGTAAGCAAGCTACTTTGGCTTATTTCCCCCTCTGTGGTCATGCGAACTGGCTAACTGAAAGCTTATTAGCAGGGAAGATTCTCGTATTGGGTATGATAACCAAGGATATTTAACTTAAGTACATCTAAGCATTCTCATCCTATAATTTTTGAATAACACTCTATCCTTAGCACTTTAATAAGCATATTGTCTCTAGCTTTGATGCCCATCTCATCCCTAAACCTCTTATACAAAACTACCATAGAGTTTTAAAGTATTCCAAGTCTCAGTTCAGACAACGCATTTGTCAATGCAGTGTGAAAACGCCACCCAAAAAAAACAGTTGAGTTCCTAGGGGGTCCTCCCCACACAACATGTTCTAACTCAGCCTTCCTCAACCTGGGGCACTCCAGATGTGTTGGACTACAACTCCCAGAATGCCCCAGCCGCTGGGGCATTCTGGGAGATGCAGTCCAACACAACTGGAGCGCCCCAGGTTGAGGAAGGCTGTTCTAACTCCACCGTTGTGTGACTATGGGCTACAGTGGAGTTGAGTAAAATCCATTGCGACATTTGATTGACAGTTCTTCTGCCCTATCTCCTTCCCATGTCCTCCCAATGGTATCCCGGCAGCTCTCCTAGAGCGGCACTCGCTCCTTTCGCTGCTCTTGCCAGGGAATCTGTAGCCTGTGGGAAAAGTCAAATCAACACAACCAAAAACTCCACGGAGCCCTCCACACAACACAACAATTGTCGAGGAACTCTCCTCTGCACAGTGCGGATATTCAGTGTGGAGTGTTTTCTAAAAAACCTCCACCGTGGGGTGGAGTTTTCCCTCCAGACAACACATTTCTCAACAGTGGCATAAAAACTCCACTGTGGAGTTCTAAATCCATCGTTGAGAAGCATGCCGTCTGAACTGAGCCCAAGAGAATTGGTAGCAACAGAAAGGGGGAAATTTGTGGAGCTCTTAGTTATGGTAGCAGGGAATTCCTGACACATACATTTGTCTAAAAATAAACATGGTTTTTAAAGGGAAGAAAGTGGGGCAGAGGAGTGGTTTTCCCATAGTAATAAGCAAACTGACAAATAATGCTCTTATGTTCATGCTGGGAGCTGATTTAATGCAAAACAAACTGAAGCCTCATATCTGAAAATTCCCCTTTATAGCTACATAGCAGCTTATAGGATCATGCTGTAAGATTTGGGGGTGGGGATGGGGAAATATCGTGGATTTTATTTTTTTCCACCCAAGGTCAGGAACACTAAGAATTTTAATCAAAACTTTGCATTAGAAGTGTTAGCAATGCATCAGGCGTTTCAGATGAAGCAAACAAACTCGGCAGGTAGTGGCAGGTCAGGTTTCCTTGACCTCCAAGTCTAGAACAATTCCAGCGATCCTGCAAACTCCTCTCTCCACTTCCTTGGCAATATTGTTCCCACACTTAAGAAAAACACAGGAAGATCTAAGGAAACCTATGTGGAAACACACAAGACAAAGGCACGGGATCTGAAAATAGAAAAGGAGCCCATACATTTCCTTTACATACAGCAGGCAAATCCAGATTTCTGCAAAATCTTTGGGGCCATATGCTTTTGCCATTCCCCACACACCATGAAAGGAAATAGATCGGGGCCATTCTTTTATCAGCTAAATGCCCAGGCAATCCTGTTTTCGTTCCCTCTTGACCAATACTTTCACAAACTCCTTCACAGTGCTAAAAGCTTTGCTCCTTCAGATCCACAGCAAAACCTCTCCACATCTGCTCTGTGCATACCCTGTCAAGCTAACTGTGAATCCCTTCGTGTCATCAGGCACTGAAGGTCCAATATTTGAAGGACTGTCCAATTCCAGCTTAAAGATGGACGAAGGGATAATAAGAAGGGAGAGCAGGCAGAACGTGGGAGTATACCTGATCCTGGATACCCTGTGGCTTTGTACAAGATCATTTATTTATTTATTTATTTAAAACATTTCTATCTGCTGTTGCATTTTTTAAGAACAGTGTTCGTGATGGCTTGCAAAATCAGTGAATAGCACAGGAAAAGCGATACAAAAGCCATTTACTTTGGCCATGATCCTATGTGTGTTTAGACCAAAAAAAGTCCTACAATTCCCACCATGCCCCAGCCAGCCATGCCGGCTGAAGGGTTGCTGGGGGTTGTAGGACCTTTTTCCCAGTCTAGGCATGCATAGGATTGCACCCTTACAAAATAAAAGACAGAACAGCAGGCAAGCCTAGCCTGAGATGAAAGAGACAGAGCTGGAAGGTCAAAGAGAGACCAGATCTATACCCTATGTCATAGAATCATAGAATAGCAGAGTTGGAAGGGGCCTACAAGGCCATTGAGTCCAACCCCCTGCTCAATGCAGGAATCCACCCTAAAGCATCCCTGACAGATGGTTGTCCAGGGATGCTTTAGGGTGGACAACCATCTGTCAGGGATGCTTTAGGTTGGATTCCTGCATTGAGCAGGGGGTTGGACTCAATGGCCTTGTAGGCCCCTTCCAACTCTGCTATTCTATGACACAAGGTATAGATCTGGCCTTGTGTCATAGATACAGTCCCATCATGCTGACACCAACTTTTCTCTTGCGTATATTTATGCCTCGCAGCCCATACCTGTTGACATCTATTGAGGTATTTTGGATAATATGGAATAAAAAGTGGGAAATCACGCTAGAGAGGCAGTAATGTGTGAAGTGCCCCAACAGTTAGTGCACTTCAATAATGATTAAAAAGCACTAGTGTGGATCTAGCCAGAGAAGGCTACCAAAGAAGGTGTGAGGGGGGCTTGCTGGGGGAAAGTAGGACAACAAAACTTAATAAAGAGTGATTGCGTGAGCTTTCCACTGCCTGTTGGCGGTAAGTTATCTGAATAAAGCAAGTCGCGGTGTTCTTATCTTGTGAACCAGCCAAAAGAACAAGAAGTAAATGAGAGTTGTTACTGTGCAGTAACTCTAATCAAATGTGTTTACTTGGAATTGTTATTATTTTTTACAGAGTACAAAGACCAACGTTTTTGAAGAAGATACTTCGAAACAAGGAATAACATGAACCTTGTTGACTAAATTTGGTCTTAATATACTGTTGTGATTAGATTAAAGAGTTTGTTGTCTATGGGTCGGATTTTCTACAATGATTGTTTAAAATTTGGTTTGAAATCATTGTTAAGTACAATTGAATGGTATTGATATGTAATGAGATGCTACACTGATGTGGTAGTTAATTGTTGTAGACTTGTAAATAGCTGTAAATAGTTATTTTAGTTTTACTAGAACCCATTGGGGTCATCCCATGAAGCTGATTGGTGGGAGATCCAGGACAAATAAAAGGAAAGACTTCTTCACACAGCGCATAGTTAAACGATGGAATTCACTTCCACAAGATGTAGCGATGGCCACCAATTTGGATGGCTTTAAAAGGGGGGGGGGTTAGAGAAATTCCTGGAGGGGAAGGCTATCAATGGCTACTACTAGGCCTGATGGTTATGTGCTATCTCCAGTATCTGAGGCAGTAAGCCTGTGTGCACCAGTTGCTGGGGAACATGGGTAGGACAGTGCTGTTGCACCATGTCCTGCTTGTTCATACCTGGCCGATGGCTGGTTGGCCACTGTGTGTACGGAGTGCTGGACTAGATGGACCCTTAGTCTGATCCAGCAAGGCTCTTCTGATGTTCTTAGGGATTGTAAATAGTTATTTTAAGTTATTTAAAAGATTGTAAATAGTTATTTTAGTAAAAACTAATGTGTATAATTTTTTGAATGACAATTTAATTCATTGGGTTTATTTTGTTTCTACGGTGGTCGCCCTTTGGGTTCCTTTTGTTCAACAATGTACTTTGCCATCACTCACCTTCACATGGCCAAATCTATAGCATCATCCCATTTGTGGCCTCCACACCCATGTGGCTAATCCAGAAGAAGCAGGAGCCGTCAGAAGGTAAAAGAAAAGGCAACAGAGAAGCAAGGCAGCCATGAGAAAACCATGGTGCTGAACAGGATTAGGGCACGGGGGGGGGGAGTGTGTGGTTGGTGTGTGTGTGTGTGTGTGTGTGTGTGTGTGTGTGTGTGTGTGTGTGTGTCACATAAGCTAGGCCAGGGGTAGGGAACCCCTTTCAGTCTGAAGGTTGAACTTCATTTCAGAAAAGCTCTCAGGTCCACGTTAAAGTGGTGGGTGGGGTATAGCTCCTTCAGCTTTCTCTGTTGTGAGGAAGAGGCATTTCACCAGGTGCTGCATGCATGCAAATGGCACCTGCTGAAATTTCCTTTTCTATGCAACTGGTAAAGACACAGGAGTCCTGTCCGCCTTTCCATGTGGTCACCCTACCCAGGGCAGGTTGCATGGCCCACAGCTCCAACACTACGCTTCCACCTCCCAGCAATTGTCACCTGAGGCAGCTGCGTCACTTTACCTAATGGTAGGGCCGGACGTGCTTAGGAGAGGCATTTCGAACTTTTAGGATGGAGGAGGGGGGGCTGCACATAAGCCAGGGAAATACTAAATGATTGGTGGTTGGGGAAGAGGGGTGGAGCCAGGGGAAGTGGGCGGGGCCATCTGGGAACCTCAGAGGGCTGTATGTGGTCCTTGGGCCTGAGGTTCCCCTCCCCTGATGTAGGCACTGTCAAATTGCTATATGCTACCCAAATTGTAAGTGTCTGTCCAAAACTGAAACCGGCCAATATTCATTCAGCCCAGCTCTACATAATGCCTACAAATGAAATGGATATGTTGAAAAACAGCATTCCATAGGTAGCCATCTGTCCTCTTTTGTTTGTCCCCAGAATGGCAAGTGCCATCATACCCTCTTTATCAACATCGCTGAAGCAAAACCTTTGGCTGTCCATAAGGGAAGGAAGGATGCTTAACGGGTCAGGGAAATGGGAGGGAAGGATATTCCATCAGCCGTGCTCCAAAGATCAACTCCCTCCTCTTCTCCCTGAACTGTTTTTCAGCTGGTCATTATGAGTAGTACAATTTAACTCTAAGAATTGGTGCCTGGGTTTGCATTTTTCCTCTTCCCTCCCCCTCCCCCTTTCCTTTTGCATCGTATGTTTTAGATTTTAAGCCTGTGAGCAGGAACTGTCTTGTTTTTAACTGATTGTACATAAGCTCCTTTGGGAACCTGTTTTGTTGAAGAGCAGGCTAAGAATGCTTTAAATGAATGCTAAATAAATTAATTAGATGGCTCTTTGACCTGATTCTGCTGTACTTATACTATCTGCTATTACTGTCTTGCCTCAGTGGACTCAGTTGACTTGTCCCGTTTCCCTCTTCATCGTAGCACAAACGGGCCCGGGATGAGTTTTCGTCATGCCATCTGCCACACAAAAACATCTCCATATGGTTCGCTCCGATATTGCCTCTCTCCTTGCTGGCTTGAGCCTTCTCCTGTGGCAGCAAACGCTCCCTTGGTAAACATGTGCTTATATGAAGTGGCATTTCCAGATAATAATCTGGACCGGCTGATTTTGGCAGGTCTTGCTGTTTTCTCTGTTCGCCTGGCAGATAAATAAATAAGTAGCGGATAAAGTATCTATCCAGCCAGTGAAAGAGTGTTTAGCCTACAGGGAGGAAGACTGTTTTGTGCCAGGTTCCCAACTTGGCTAACGTAGTTTGGATAGTTTGCCCAGTTTCTTCTCAAGAGCTGAAAGATGTTAAAAACAGCAAAAGGACAAAGCTTAACATGTTGTCAGTCAGTTCCTACGGGCTGCAAAACTGGGGGGGGGGGGAAACACTGACCTGCTGTTTCTGGAACTATTTGACGATTCCTAACATCATTACATCGAATCGTTTTGCAAATCCCATTTCATTTGCAAGGAGGAAAAATTGTGGTGGTTGAGGAAGCAAAGCTTTACATTTAACTTTTTAACTTCAGCTATTTAAGTAGCTTTCTGCTGCCATGCTATCCACACTTACTTGGGAGCAAGTTCCATTGCACGCAGTGGGACTTACTTCTGAGTAAAAACACATCGGGTTGAAGTGACAGAATGTATTTTTTCTTGTGGTGCGGCTCACACTTATACTTCTGTCTCCTTTGCCGGCTACAGTACCGATTGTAGCTGCTGCTCCATCTGTTTACTCACTGCTCTTTCGAACACGGTAATCATGAGACACAAGGCGGCAGGCGGGTTGATTTTCTGCTTTCGCTGCCCCAACCAGCCGTAGAGAATAAAAGGGAAGGTTAGGTTCCAAATATTTCAAAGGGAAATTACAGCCTCCGAGTAACCAGGGTTTCCCCTGTGAATTTTGGCATACCCACCCAAGATCTGAGGAATGACCAAATATAGGTCATTCCTTTGCCCCTGCCAAAGGAAGTGAGGCAGGTGGCTACTAGGAGGAGGGCCTTCTCCGCTGTGGCACCCTGGTTGTGGAACGAGCTCCCCAGAGAGGTCCACCTGGTGCCTACACTGTACTCTTTTCGTCACCAGCTGAAGACCTTTTTATTCTATCAGTATTTTAACACTTAATTTTAACTTAAATTTAAATTTTCCTGTCCTAACTCTGTATTTTAATCATATAACAATTTTTGCTGCGTGGTTTTATCCTGGTTGTGCTTTTTATACTGTATTTTGTATTTGTGCTTTTAACCTGTTGGTTGTTTTATGATGGTTTTAATTTTTGTGAACCGCCCAGAGAGCTTCGGCTATTGGGCGGTATAAAAATGTAATAAATAAATAAAATAAATATAGATTTGTGTTGTTTTATATAAGAAGTGCACAGGGCAAAAATGACTCTCAGCTAACCTGATGCATGGCCCAGGGCCTAAGACAGCATGTTCTCCAATCACCATCCCGCCTTGAAAATGACAAAATGAAGATTGAATTTCTATGGAGATGTACCTGGGAATAAGTCTCATTGAGTTGAGTAGGACTTACTCCCCAGTAAATGTGCACAGAACCTGGCTGCACAGTTGCGCAATGTGCTACACATTTTTAATACTGTCAGGTTCAAAAGCAAGATCAAGAGGGCTAGTATCAAATGGCAATGGGTTTTGTTTGTTTGTTGTGAAAAGAAAGCTATAGCTGAGCGCAAGTCGACTGTTGTTTGAATGCTCCCCCATATCAGTAACTCCCTGCCTGTCAGAGGCTAGCATGTCAAGTCAAAGGATTCTAGGCTAGCATTTCCCCTGATGTGCTAGTTCTCTGTGCAGCAAGTTCAAAAACGCAACCCCTGTTTGTGGTCTGGAGTGAAACAATCCTTTGAGGGTGATACTACATGGCAATTTTGTGGACTAGCCCTTGTATGCTTGCTACAACGTTCAGCAAAATGATTTGGTAGAGTCTCCCTGGACAAAACCATTTCAAAAAGCAGGCAGCAGGGAGTGGGGAATACTACGTTTTAATGCTGCTTCACATCAATAGCTAACGGCCTGCCTATATGCATAAATGATCATTACAAAATAGCAGGGACGTCCAATAACAGCTAGTGATCTGAATATAGCCCATTCTCTCTGCTCCTCCTGCCCACTTAAAATATTTTCATGTTCTAAGAAACAAAGAGCTTCTAGTACATTTTAACATTAGACCTCTCCTTGGAATTTGGCATTTAATGGTGTATATCAGTCTATATGTTTTAATACTACGCCTTGGCCTACGTGCTCCACTACAGTGATATTCTCTTGCTTTGCAGGAAAGAAGGTCCTAGTTGCACTCCACAAAGATCTCTAGCTAAAAAGGGATCTCAGGACCAAACTACATGCTACATTAAATACATAGCATGCAGCTGATTCTCACAATTTTGTTTACTTCAGTGTCAGCATGTTAAGTGCTAACACAGACATCTTTGCAACAGTGAGCTAATTAAGCATGTTATGAATGGCAACTTTTAAGGTAATTATCACTGTACTTTTTATATTCATTACAATTTCCTCTGATATCACAATTTACACCTTTTCATCTCCTCCGCCCTGCAACATGTTGTATATAAATCTGCCAATTTGAGATTAACACTTCCTGCAGTTCAGGAAACGGACAGCGTCCACACAGCTTAGACCAGAAGAAATGTGTTAGACGTTAAGGTGCCACAAGACTCTTTAATGCTCTATGTGTGTATGTACTGTGTTTTAGAGTTTTAAATTTTGTATTCTTGTTTTTATCTCAATTTTAGAATTTCTGTAAACTGCCCAGAGAGCCCTGGCTATGGGAGCGGTATATAAGTATAATAAATAAATAAATAAATAAATAAATAAATAAATTTTTGTTGGTTTCGCTGCAACAGACTAACAAAGCTACCCCATTGGAAATGGTTGCAAATTGTTATGTCTAAATCAGGAACTCCAGAACAAGTCAGGATAATTAACTGTGGTTTGAAGTTGGCTTGTTTGTGCTAACCACAGTTTATCCCGATTTGGACGTAATGATGAACTGAGGTTCATTGAAAATGGAGGCAAATGTTTCTGATCTTGCAGCTGCACTGGACAAGGGAATGGGAAGTGCAAAAGCCCGAGGTTCATGCATGTGATGTTAACTATGGTTTTAGCATGAGGTATGAATGCTCCCAAAATCTCACCTGGCCTAAAACATCTTCCTACGTTCCCACCTAGCAACTGCAAAAAATGTTTCTGGCAGGAATTGCCATCTAGTGGCAGCCCCTGGAACTGACTTGTATATCTCAATACGTTCAATTCTGTTTTGCTTCAAAGCGGGGGACGAAAAAGCATTGTAATTGGAACCATATCTAGTAAAATCCCAGCCAATTAAGTCAACAACATTTCTGAAATAGTTGCGTCTATAAAGGAAACCAAACTGAACTCTGCAACAGTTCAGCATTAAGCTGAACACCCCAACCCACCCACGTCAGTGCCTTCACTTCAGACAAGTGCAACAACCCTCAGAACATAAGCAGAGCTCTCCTCCCACTCCGTCAGCTCCTCCTTGGCTCTCTGCTTTGATGAGCAGCAAACACATCTGTAACAACTAGACTGACATGGTGATCCAATCTGTCACCATTGCCTCAAACACATCCTAGATTGTTTTCATACACGGGTCTTTAATTTCCTTTCAGTCTCTTCCTCCTGCTATTTATGTGAATGTCTGGTTTTCTATTAATGCAGAAGAGAAAATGAAAAAGAGAGACATTTGTAATGCCAGTTAGCTTTCTGGGCAATGCACAGTATTGCATTCACACCAGAAACCAATTGAAGCAAGGGCTGCTTCAAGCCTAATCTATGAACTTGCCATTATCCTTAGGCATGCCTTGATACATTGGTGGTGGGGGTTTCCATCTTTCGACACCCCCACCTCATTAAGTGAATATCCAAGATCACTTCACAGGGATTTCTTGGCGTATGCTACCGTATTTCTTCGATTGTAAGACACCATCGATTGTAAGACGCACACTAATTTCAGCACCACCAACAGAAAACAAACAAACCCTAAGATGCACCCGCGATTCTAAGACACACCCCATTTTTGAGATGTTCGTATGGGGGAAAAATGTGTCTTAGAATTGAAGAAATAGGGTAATTCTACCCCTCTGTGTAGTTCATGAATGCTTATGGCATAATACAGCCTCCCCCAACCTGGTGCCCTCCAGATTTTAGACTACAATTCCCATCACCCCAACCATTGGCCACATTGACTTGGTGCCACAAACCCCTTTTGCTTCAACAGACTGACTCAGCCACCCTGCTAGAAATAGCTAAATGGTGTATGCTATTTATTTATTTATTTATTTATTTATTTATTTATTGCATTTATATACCACCCCATAGCTGAAGCTCTCTTGCACCTACGTCCCTTGTGAGCGGAGATTCCTTTGCAGGCCAACTATTTCTAATAAAGGTTGTTTCTTTTGAGTGCCAGACATTCCACAAGTCAAACTGTGATTGTGGGGGAAAGCAGACTCAAGAAAAGGTGGCACAAGCCAAACAAAGACCATGGCCGTTTCTACACCTGCCTTTTTTTCCCTGGGATCATCCCGGGATCTTCCCTGTGCATCCAAATGACACACAGGGGGTCCCAAGAGCAGGCAGGGACGATCCCTCCATTTTCCTGGGATAATCCTTAGGTGTAGAAAGGGCCTTAGCTAGGAACATCAGTTAATTTCTAGGGAAAGAAATGTCGGGACCCAAATCCGTCTGAAAACAAATGTCTCAGAATTTGGAAGCCTAGACACGCCATGCCAATATTATGATGCACAACGCTCTGCACCTGCTCAGAGACACCTATTCCTACTTCATACATGTATTGATCTATTTACTTGGGTGTTTATAAACTGCTCTTCATCAAAAGATATTGATATGGTGAACAAAAAATATAACAAACAGGGATCATACAGTCACCAAATCACAATAGGGATTTTGTTCCGGCATTAAAAGCAGGCGTCAGGTTCAAGCCCTTGGAGAGCCCTTATTGCATAACTTTATACTTCACTCCTGTGAACATTTCTTCCTGTACAATTAAGGAAGATCAGCTTTCCCCAACATGGTGCACTCCAGATGTTTTGGATCACAACTTCCAAGGTTCTGGATTGGCTAGGGCTGATGGGAGGTGAAGTCCAAAACATCTGGAGGACACTAGGATGGGGAATGGTGTTTTAAAAGTTCTTCAGGAAGCCCCACCAATAGATGTCTGATGGCTTCTTTGCCCCCAGTATAATATCCACAGAGGAAACCTTCCCCTACAGTGAGATACATGGGCAGCAGTTGCCAAACGCAGAGCCCGTCCTGAAGAGGACACAAGATGTCCCCTTCAGATGTGGCACCACAGGGGCAAAACATGGATAGGAAGGGTCCACTGGCGTGATTAATAGGGGACGTGGAGTGACTATAGGATCAAGGGATGATCTGTATGTTTGAATGAGCCATCCCAGATCAAACTCTGACACAACTTTCAAACGATTTTGAATAAGCTCACTGCAACACTTCACATTTTGGTTGAGCACCTTCAAGTGCTGCTGAATAATCACATGGTGCAAAAGACAGATGTTCATGCATGTATGAGCATGCATGAACATCTTCGGCATCTGGTCTTTTGCATCCGCTCTTACCCCTGCTCCGTAACAACAGAATGCCCTCCCCTTGGGGGCCCGACGGGCACCGGCACTGGTTTCATTTCGGCGCCAAGCTAAGACATGGCTTTTTAACAAAGCCTTTGATGGCTAAATTCACCAAGCCTGTCCGTAGTTTTAATTGGTTTTACTGTCTTTAAATTCTACAGTGGTTTTAGCTTATTAAGGGTTTGATTTGTTTTTAGCCGTGTATATTTATTGTTTTATATTGTTTGTATGATTTTATCTGTACGCCGCCCCGAGATCCTTGTGATATAGGGTGGGATACAACTGTTTTAATAAATAAACATCAGAGGTAACTATGAATGACTTTCAAAGAAGTGCCCATGTGGCCACAAAATGGCCTTGGCGAAGAGCGAATGGCTCTGCCCCTTGTTTAATTTTGTGCCACTCCTTGCTGTGCTGCAGCCCACACTGATCCTCCAAGCTAGTTTGGCCTAACAGCAGCAGGGGCCACCAACGTCAGGCTGTTGGACAAACTCCCAATGTGGCGTGCGACTGTCACAGGTTTACTATGCTGATGTAGTGCACCTGTCACCAGAAGTGCACTACGGGCTGGTTCATCCATGTGAATCCACCACCACTTGACGAATGAGCCACCGCAGACAGAAGAACTGCATCGGCGAGATTCATTTCGAATGCAGCACGATTATTATTTTAAAAAATGCAGACAGTTTGCACTGCACGCTCCAGTTCTCCCCATTTTCTGGCATCTGGCCCTGATAAAGCACATTCCCTCTTTTGCCTTTTGGGGAGATTGTGGAGATTCTATTATTATTATTATTATTATTATTATTATTATTATTGTGTTAGTGTACATACGTATGTACACACATCCTTCACATTTTAGCCCCATCTTCTGGGTATCTAGAAATTAACTCTCTCCCTTCCTCTTTCTTTCTCTCTGTATACTTTTTGACTCTAGTACATGATGCATGTAAGCGCACGCACACATTAAAAGCCAGCGCACTGCTTTACTTCCAATCATTATTCATAACCTCCTATCTAGCGAAGTGAATGACTGGAGCCCAGTGATGGAGCACGCGCTCAACGTGCAGAAGGTTCCAGGTTTACTCCCTGGAATTTGTGGTTTGAAGGATCAGGTGGCAGGTTTTGGGAAAGCCTCTACCTGCCTGAAGCCCCAGAGAACACAATACCCGGCTTGATGAGCAAGTAGTCTGACCTGGGATAAGGACCTGGGACATGTGTTTGAATTGCAACTGATCTCTAACCAATATGGTCTGATCTATCATGGGATTAAATAATGGCTCTGTTCAGAGGACACCTTAAACCATGGTGGTCAGGGCTTTTTTTGTTAACAAAAAAGAAAACCCTTAACCATTCTCTTTGAGTTTGTAAAGAAGAAATAAACTGCTTTTCTCACGCTAGCATCACAACATGCTTCAGAAGCCAGAATCGAAGGACTACAATGCAGAGAAGTGAAGAACCAGAAGAGCAGCTGTCATTGCTGTATCATTTGGGGAGGGTGATCAGGCAGGGATCCTTATGGGGACAAGTGTCAAGGGGTGTCCTCATTTTATTTGCAAAATGTTGGAAGGGAAGATGCACATCGTAAATTGTGGAAGTCTCCAGCAACGAGGTAGCAATGCACACTAGCGTTCCTCAACCTGGTACCCTCCAGTTGTGTAGGACTGCAACTCCCATGCTGGCTGGGTGTGATGGGAATTGCAGTCCAACAAGTCTGGAGAGTACCAGGTTGGGGAAGGCTGTTGTACTCCAACTTTCTGTCCCTTCAGGACCCTAGGAAGGTGCCTTAAATGACGTCCAACTATCTGTCCACCAAACCCCATATTGTCTGCTCTGACTGCCAGTGGCTCTCCAGGGTCTATGGCAGAGGAGGGCCTTTCACCTCAGCAGCTCCCTGATCCTTTTAATTGGAGATGCCAGAAGTTGGACCTGTGACGGTCTTCAGGCAAAGCAGGCACTCGGCCACTGAGGTCAGTGCAGGGATGCGCCAGCCCGCCCCAAACATTTGCATTCGGGGAAGAAATAGAAAGCAGGAGAAACAGAAACAGCCAGCAAGAGAAGGACAAACACACGGAATATTTGTTCACTCCTTCCCTCCAGTAATCTCCCTGACAGTGTATGTTTTGGCCCAGTGGGCATGCCTTGAAGCCAGACTGAAAAACCCGGGAGCCGAAAACAAAGGCCACATTTTCTAAGGAGCATCGACCAAGATCAACAACACGCAAGCGGCTGATGAATTTCGCAGAGTGCCAATCCCACCCAGGGCTTCCCTGAAGTCAAAATCCCTCCCCGTCCTCAGCTAACACCCCCCCCCCAGGCCAAGATGGCCTGGCTCGAGGGTCCAGAAAGCCCTCCCTTGCCAAGGGTGACTGTCAAGGTATGGCGAAGGCGGCGGCACTTAGCGGATGGCAGAAGAACAGAGGATGCGGAAAATGCCCCTGGAGCGGAGAGCCAGGTACCCAGAAAAGGTTGAGGCTGGAGTCCAAGGAGGCAACTGGCAGAACTGTGCTTACCTTGCAGCCACAGCAATCCGTGCAGGAGGGAAATAGCCAAGGCGGTCCTGAGGCTTGGTCTCATGTTCTGGGGCAGCCCAGGCATGTCCTTCGCCAGCATGCCCAAAAGAAGCTGTACTAGCAAAGGATGGCCTCTTGGGCAACAGACAGGCTGCTAGGCTCGCTGGCCGGGGCGGAGAGGCAGACAGGAGGAGTCCAGGGCTTCCTCGCAACTTGTGGCTCAGCTCAGTGCCGGGGAAAAGTTTCTCTCTTTCTTTCTCTTGGTCTCCTTGTGATGCGAAGTTGGCTTCTTCTCCTTCGGTGGCTGCCTTCGAATCCCTTTCTTATCTAGAGGGTTTTAATTTGGGGTGGGGGAGGAGGTGTTGAATTTGATAGAGCAAGAACAGACCTCAGCAGCGGCGGGGTTTAAAAATAAAATGAAAAAGAAGGCGAAAAAGAACAACAACAAGAAGAAAAGTTTGCAGAAAACCCCAGCAGGCTGCTGCTCTTTGGGAGTTGCAGACCTCCCCGGGTTGGTTCAGCCGCAGCTTTTCCTGAGCTCCTCCTGGTGACCCGGGGAGGTTGCAGGTGCTGCTGCTACTTTTGGGAGACTGAAGTTAGGAGCGTCCAAACTTGCTCGGGCTTTTCAAGGGATGGAGAGAGTGGTGGGTGTGGCGGCGGTGGTGGTGGGGAAAGAGAGAGAGAGAGAGCGCGAGAGAGAGAACCGGGAAAGCACCACCACGTCGACTTCCCAGGAATTCACGAATTGCTCAGGATGGGGGGGGGGGGGGGAAACACACAAAGCCAAACCAGAGGCGACCGTCTCTGTCGCTGCTTGCCAAGATCTGGGGCTGGTCCAGGGCAGATCAGAGAGTGTAGGTATTCTCGCTCCCCCCCCTCTGCCCCCCGCCCGATAGATTTGCTTTTGCTGAGATGCTTGATGCGAGCTTGAAGTTCTTTACAGGGAAAGAAAAGGAGGAAGGAGAGGCGTCGGCGGCAGCAGCAGCAGAGAGCATCAGTCACTCCTCCTCCCCCCACCAGCCCCGTCACTTTTCCTCTGTTGCTGCTGCTGCTTCCTGTTGCTTAGATTTGGCCAACATTTGCCCTCCTCCCCCGCGCACAACACAGACGCCCACGCATTCACACGCATAGATAGTCGTCCTTTCATTCAGTTTAGTTTACAATGTTTGAAGAGAAAGCGGCAGGTGGTAAACAAACAAAAGGGGGCGGGATACCGTGTGGTGTAGTGGTTAGAGTCTCGGATTACGGGTCAAGCGAAACGTTTCTTTCAGCGCAGCAGGCAACCTGAACTCTGAGGAAAACGGAGAGACACCACCGGCCACAATTCCCTATGGACGCATCGTGTTGTTTCTCATATCCTTGGCATCTCTGTTACAGTGACCCTATGGAAAAGAGGACAGGGGCTCCTGTACTTTTAACAGTTGCATAGAAAAGGGAATTTCAGCAGGTGGGCCTTCAACGTTGTAATTTGCCAGCATTTTGTAGCTTAAGCAAAAAGCTCTGAACACAACTTGTTAAACTGAAGGGTTGTTTATTTATTTATTTATTTGTTGATTGAATATCGTGCCAACCTTTTTGCTATCACAGCTATTAATAGTCTTCACTTCCTAGAAGATCATTATTTCGCGGGTGGATTTCCTGTGCCTCCAGCTTTAACCATAGGTACAAAGCTAAGTTTGAAATAGAACAATTACATAAAATGAAATAAATAGGAAAATTGCAAAAGAAAATGCGAGGCAAGAGAAATCTGGGGAAGGTGAGCAGCTGAGAAGAGGCAGAGAAGACGCAGGAGGGTTTGGTGTTATCTCAAACTGCAGCCAATGTGACTGCTTCTGGAATCTTAGGAGCTTGGGTGGGGTTTTGTGGTTGTTCCCCCTGGGACTATTTGTGTGAGAACTCCATCCTTACTCATGGCTACAGGAAGACCTTAAAGGACTCACGGCTACAGGAAGTCTCTGGCTCAGTGCCAGAGGCAGCGCCTCGGCGCGTCGGAGTCAAGTGAGGAAGCGGAGTGTTCCAATGTCATCGAGTCAAACAGGACAGACACATTAAGGCCCAGGCCTTGTTCGGAGATGGTCAACCGGTGTCAGAGTTGGAGTTCTTCAGTTTGCAGGCTAGGCCTTTCATATGTTAATACTATGGGTAGGGTGACCATATGAAAAGGAGGACAGGGCTCCTCTATCTTTAACAGTTGTATAGAAAAGGGAATTTCAGCAGGTGTCATTTGTATATATGGAGAACCTGGTGAAATTCCCTCTTCATCACAACACTTAAAGCTGCAGGTGCCCTGCCTGCTTTTAAATCTGGTCACTCTCGTATACCTCCTGCACTTTAACTATTGTGATGAAGAGAGAATTTCCCCAGGTTCTCCATATATACAAATGACACCTGCTGAAATTCCCCTTTCTATGCAACTGTTAAAGATACAGGAGCCCTGTCCTCCTTTTCATAGGGTCACCCTAGCTATGGGCAGCCACAGGAATTTTTCCAATGCTCTGTGATTGTAATTCATGTTCGCATCACACACGGCTACCACACACCTGTACATTTTCCTTGTGTGTTTGCATATTTCATGATATTTAGAGGCCTACACAGAGTCGCAGAAAATCCTGGGAATTTGACAGCACTGGCGCAGAAGAATATTCTAGTCACGCTTCACGCAAGAGGTATCGTGAACGCCAACAAAACTTTATTTGGAGCGAGGGATATAAAAAACCAAGAATGAGAGTGGGAAACAGACGCCCAAACACAGAACAGCAGTTTTAAGAATGTTATAGTGGATATTTTATGGCATTCCTGTCCTTATCCTAAGATTGATGACCTCATGAGTTGTCCTGGAATGTTTTGCTTCACCTTGGAAATATTGGTGAACACTCTGTAGTGTGCTTGACCAGGATTTGGGGTATTCAAATCATGGGATACTCACTTTATTTTTCACATTTTTATCAGCCACTGTTACATCAGGTAACAGTGTACAACTTTTGCGTGGGTCGAATTTTGAACTGTAGGAAAGTTCTTCTGGAACTGCATATTTTTTTCCTGGAACTGCACATTTTCTGTAGGGGCGCACATTTTTTAAAACACCCTAATACAGCCTTCCTCAACCTGGGGCGCTCCAGATGTGTTGGACTACAACTCCCAGAATGCCCCAGCTGGCTGGGGCATTCTGGGAGATGCAGTCCAACACATCTGGATCGCCCCAGGTTGAGGAAGGCTGCCCTAATAGCATCAAAGAACAGGCCCATAATTTCTTGTAGATCTAGTGACTGGGTTGTGACAAGGTCTAGGCATCTAGTCTCCTGAAAGAGGTTGAACTGGCCTCTGAAAAAACTGAATATCAAATCTACCCCTCTGTTGTTCTCAAAAGCTACGGTTGGTGAATTTCTACCCACAGCAGAAACACTCATTTTTCCTCTGTCTCCTTTCATCCCTGCAATGCCCTTGGTCATTAAAACTAAAGAGCCCTAAAAAAGGGAGACCAAGGAGTAGTCCATCAACTATTAGCAGCATATGGATAGCAGACTGAACAGGCATACTGGCCGTATGGTCTTCCCCATTGTGAAGAAATGTATTGTATTTCTATTTAAATTAACAATGATTTCTCAATTTACATCTATACATATAAATTAGAATATCCAAATTTTATGCAAATGGTTCTCTTTTGTTCTCTTTTTTTGGCAATGCATAAGTGTCCATCTTTGCAATATAGTAATTAAGTGAACTCTAATTTGAATTATATTTCTTTTTTCCTGGATAAAAATAGTAAAATGCAAAGTAAAACAAGACAAATAAGATGCAACAAAGGTGGGATATAAATAATAATAATAATAATAATAATAATAATAATAATATAAATGGCATCTTGAATCAGGCCAAATGAAATATAAAATGGCTTTCTTGCCTGGTGGTTGTGCCAGAAAAGTACTTCAAGATATAGTTAACACTTGATACTGAAGTGTGTTTACTCACATCTCTAAGGAGGACCAATCCAAACTTATCAGTGTACCAATACCAGCTTCCCTCCTGGGCCAAATAGCAGCTTTAGATGGGGCAGGTTTTATAGGGGATAGGGCCATTCAGGTATCACTAAAAAAAAGGAAGCGCATCACAAAAAAGGCGGTGAAAGAGGTGATTTGCATAAAATTTGCATACATTAATTCATAAGTATGTGTGCAAATTTAGAAATAATGGCTATAATTTAAGTTGACTACAATACATCTCAGCATAGTGGGGCGGACTGTGACCAGGGCTAGATCTACACTACTGCTTTATAGTGGCATTGTAGTGCACTGATTACTGTTATTTATTTATTTATTATTGCATTTATATCCCGCCTTTTTTCCTCCAAGGAACCCGAGGCAGCGTACATAATCCTCCTTCTCCTCTCCATTTTATCCTCACAACAACAACCCTGTGAGGTGGGTTGGGCTGAGAGTCTGTGACTGGCCCAAAGTCACCCAGTGAGCTTCAATGGCCGAGTGGGGACTAGAACCCGGATCTCCCGACTCCCAGTCTGACCCTTTAGCCACTACACCACACTGGCTCTACTGTTGCAGCTACTGTATCCCATTTTCTACTCAATATACCTTAGTTTTGTTTAAGAAATGTAAACAATAAAAAACACATTAAAAGAAAAAGAATAAATGATCAATTCTCGCAATGGAAAGATGTAAACAGTGGGGTATCATAGGGACAGGTTTTTTGTCTTGTTTTTTAAACCATTTTTTAACAATTAAGAATGGTTAAAACAAAAAGCATTGCTCTCCTGATGTTCTTATGCTGTTTTTCCATGACTTGCTGATTGTGTGACCACTGAACATTCACAACTACATCATAACTTCTTGTACAGTCACAGTGCTCTAGCACCACAACAGATACTTTTGAGATGCATTAAGGTTGCAACCCTATACCGCCGTATCTCTTACTGTTTTGTAGCTTGTTTCTTTGTTTTGCAAGTTCAATACTTGAATTCACATATTTATGTATTTATTTCTGCATCTGAGTTGTATCCCATTTTCTACTCAACATACTTTAGTTTTGTTTAAGAAATGTAAACAATAAAAAGCACATTAAATAGGGTGACCCTATGAAAAGGAGGACAGGGCTCCTGCGTTTTTAACAGTTGTATAGAAAAGGGAATTTCAGCAGGTGTCCTTTGTATATATGGAGAACCTGGTGAAATTCCCTCTTCATCACAACAGTTAAAGCTGCAGGAGCCCTGCCCTCTTTTAAATCTGCTCACTCTAGTATAGCTCCTGCAGCTTTAACTGTGGTGATGAAGAGGGAATTTCACCAGGTTCTCCATATATACAAATGACACCTACATTAAAAGAAAAAGAAATGAAGAATCTGAAACAGCTAGGGTGTATGCCTCAAAACTTCAGTGAACCTTACTTCACTCCCTATTAAAGGACTCTCCCCTACACTGCACTGCACTTTGTAGACCTGATAGGTTTGATCTGTCAGTTTCTCATAGGTGACTTGAAGAGTTTTGAGTTGGTGCACACACCTGTTTCCAAGAAAACAGATTGCACAGCATCTATCCCAGGTGATTTATGGAATCCCTAGCAGAAAAAGTGTCTGTGTGCTTGTCTCTGGGCTCTGTGAGAAGGGAACAGACCTGCTTCTTCAGTATTGAGCTGCAACCTTGTCAAAGAAACTGGTCAGGAGAGTTTATTTTTGTAAACAGTCTCTGGCGTCTGTCTCTCCCATGTTTCCCCAATTTCCTCTGAAGAGGCTCAGTGAGTAAAACAAAAGGGAAAAGCTGAGAAAATACACGTTCCACACATGCCCATGTTCTTGATGTTAGAGTCTGCATTTCTTTTACAAGTTTTGGCCTCAAGATACTCCCATCTGCATGAGAAAGGCAGCAGAAGGATGCAGTGACACATTATTTATGGCTTTGTTTTTGTAATCAATTTATATAGCACTTACCGTATCTGAAAATATCTCAAAACAGTTTACAAATCAAAAATATATCAGAATAAATGTGAAAAGCCATCAGGTTAAAAGTTTAAAATATCTAACCAACACTAAAAATGGAATAAGTAGTAACCAAACTAACCGGACAGCAGAATCGTTCAGGGAAGGTTTACAGGTAAAGAGATGTGTCTAGCAGGTGCCCCAAATGTGCCACAATTGCTGCCTCCCAAATACCAAGGTCTATTCCTCAATGCTCAGCATTTGCAGAAAACTCAGATTTTGCATTCTTTGGAGAGCCAGACCAACGAAAACTGTATTTCGGCATGGCTGAAAAAGAGGGGAAACACCCCAAAAAGGATAAAGGAGGACGCACATTTGGGCAACATTTGCATGTGTTCATATATATATTTGATGCAAAATTTGGAAACAATTACTCTAATTTAATAGTTAAATACAATCCATTATATCTCACCATAATGGGACTGTGACCAGGGCCTAATCTACACCAAGCAGGATATTGCACTATGAAAGTGGTATGAAAGTGGTATATAAAAGACAGGAGCCACACGACTGCTTTATAGTGGTATTGAAGTGCACTGACAACTGTTGGGGCCCATTGACACAGACCATATACTGCTTTCATACCACTAAATCCTGTTTGATGTGGCTCCTGCCTTTTATATACCACTTTCATGCCACTTTCATAGTGCAATATCCTGCTTGGTGTAGATGAGGCCCAGGTGACCTGTGTATCTGCTCCGTCTGCTGCCCATCCAGGTGACCTGTGGATGGACTGACCTCCCTTCTTAGCATTCTTTGGCTTTAAACCAGATTTCCCGTCAAATAAGGGATGGCTTCAAATAGAGGACTGTCCTCTTACAGCCCTTGAAATAGAGCCCTTGAAATATGTCCTCTGTAAAGTAGGGCTTCTGGCCACCCTACAGTGCCTTTGCTTACCCTTGGGCACAACCCGTGTTTGCTTCTCTTTTCATATGTCTGCTCTGCTGATTTTGTGTCCTGTAGCGCCTTAAGAAACTGACGCCGGAATTGGGTCTTGAACATCTGCTCCACCGGTTATTCACAGAGGAGCAAACCGCTCAGGTGGCACTCACACCTATACAACTCAACAGGTATAGGTTAGGGCTGGCGGCTTGAATGGACAAGGACTAATGCACTTTTGCTTCTTACAGGGTTGTCTAACGCCACCGTGTTTCAAAATGCCAGGCAAAATTATTTGGTGGGCATCAAATCCGAGCAGCACTCAAATGCAAGGAGAGATTTCCTGACAGACAGAAATGCGGAGCTATTAATGTCGATAATACCCTTCAGGATGTTAGTGGTCTTGAGCCTTGCTATATTAAGAGGGATGGGAGAAAGAGAACAATAGATCTGATGGTTACCAATATAAGGACCAGAGTTAGGTGCCGGTGATTCTAATCTTTTCCCCATCGTTAAAAAATAAAATAAAAATGGTCAGCTTTCTGACATGTAATGGAATTTAATGTCTCTCCTCCTGTAGGGAAAGTTCTGTCAGCTACAGTCACAAAGCTTCTCCCCAAGTATGTTAACTCACAAGTAAACCTCAAATCCAAAAGATTAAAAACGCTTTGCACAGGCTCAGTGAGACTGCAAATGTTTTCTAGATTTCCAATTATTTATCAAAAGTACCCACCCCTCGCTCCATACCAATGTGCAACAAGCATTGCGTGTGATCAGTTAGGGTGTGCAGTGGTTCAGTTACATGTTCAACATTGTCCCTTCATCAGAGAGAGGCATCATGTCCAGAAGCAATATACCTTTGACTGCAAGGGAAGAAAAATCCCACCCACCCCCAAACACACGCACACTCACCCACCTATCCACACCCACACAAGCAATAAGATCTTTTCTCTGCAAAAACACATGAGAGTTTTCATATTCAGAGACAATATACCTTTGACTGCAAGAAAAAGAAAGAGATCTCTCTCACACAGAGAGAGAAAACCAATACACTTAAATTTCTAGTCTGCAGAGAACGCTTTCATGTTCAGAGGCTGTATACTTTGCAAAGAAAGAAAGATATCTGGATTGCAGTCTCAAAGGCCCTGAATATGCCAGACAGCTGCTTCTCTCAACCACACTAACCACCATTTCAAAATAAATAAATCACCGGCTTTCTAAAAATATTTCCAATGCGTAATGGGATTTCACGTTTCTCTCCTTGTAAAGGGAAGCCTCTGTCACACCCATAAAGCTCCTCTCTGGGTCCGCTGACTCACAAGTAAATCCAAAGTTGAAGTGATTGAAAACACTTTGCACATGATCGATGGAACTACAAATGTTTCAAATTTTAAAAAGCTATTTATTACAATGCCCCCCTGCTGTGATGTGCGACATCGCATTTAACCCTGTGTGTGATCAGTTAGGGCTTGGGATGGTCCAACAATACTTTGAACAGTAACAGCATCTGAGGCAGTGGACGGTTATCTGAAAGCTTATGCCATCACAAATGTGTTACTTTTTAAGGTACTAAAAGCAAAAGTAGTTGTGTGGGCCATAAGAAAAAATCCATACTTGAGCAATACCTGTGTTAGACCAAATATGGAAATGGAATCTTTTCTCTTTCAAATTATTATTATTATTATTATTATTATTATTTGTGGTAATAAATGAGCTCTGCAGTGCAAATCCTGTTTATGTAAATCCCATTGAGCTCAATCGTACTTTCTCTCAAGCAGCCTAGAATTCATTCATCAAAATAAAGATAGGTCTGGTAAGTTTTCTAAGATGATTCTAAATGAATTACTCACCCAATTTCAGAAATTTTGGGTAGAAACATTGATTTATGACAGCTCTAGTATAGCCTCAAATCACACGGCCGATTCCTGGATTTTATGTGGTAAACTCACCATCCAAAGTGGGCCTATAGACAAAATTGTTGTAATAACTGATAGCAATAACTTAAAACCCACTTTATGTAGAGAACAATGATTGCATTTATTTATTTATTTATTTATTTATAGCATTTTCAATTATCCTATCCTTTAGACAAAAAGGCTTTCAAAGTGGCTTACAAATATAAGAAATAAGTTAGTGCCTCCCTACAGGCTTACAGTGTTAAAATGACATGGCACAAAAGGAAAGAGGATTAGGAGGGAGGAGGAAAATAGCAAATTGAAAAGCTAAAAAATAAGTGATACTTGTGAGAGCAGGGAGATGGGATGTACGTTTCCCCTTCTTTTCCTAAGCACCCTATTCTCTCTACTGGTTTTGTTCCCACCTTTGCCTACTTACTTTACCTAGTAAGTAGTTGTAACAAAAAAAGAAAAGAAAAAAGAAAAGAAGTCTGATTGTGTTAGGTAAAAGTCCTGTTTAAGGCTTTCAGACGTCTATATCTCAAGTACCATTGGACAAAACATGCTCTGTCACAAAAATATCCTCTGATACTGCAGAAAGCTGTGAATTAGGAAGTTACCAGTTTGAACTTCCGTTCAGCTGTGCCAAGTGACAATACTACTACAACTATCCAGAATTTGAACCATTTCATTCATTTATGAGTGACGAATATGTTGCCATAAAACACAGTATTGTGGAAGAGGACTTACCTAGATGACTGGAATCTTGAACAGGAGCACACCATACTGCAACTTTTTGTATTATTAGTGTTTATGATGACCATTATTTCTGAAGCACCTCAGTCGTTTTGGAAACAATGTATTTTTATGACCTTATACTACACTACAATATTGTCATTTTTTTAAAAAAAATACTATACATTTCTGCCCCCCCCCCCAAACAGGACACATTCTCCAGACAACTATGCTCCAGAGTAGGGTGACCATACGGAAAGGAGGACAGGGCTCCTATATTTTTAACAGTTGTATTGAAAAGGGAATTTCAGCAGGTGTCATTTGTATATGTGGTGAACCTGGTGAAATTCCCTCTTCATCACAACAGTTAAAGCTGCAGGTGGCCTGCCTCTTTTAAATCTGCTCACTCTAGTATAACTGCTGCAGCTTTAACTGTTGTGATGAAGAGGGAATTTCACCAAGTTCTCCATATATACAAATGACACCTGTTGAAATTCCCTTTTCTATGCAACTGTTAAAGATACAGGAGCCCTGTCCTCCTTTCCATATGGTCACCCTACCCCAGGGAAAACAGCCCTTGCCCAACAGCCTTACATTCTTAAATCCTGCAAAAACATGTGTTGTTATATGAGCATTTGGGATAAAGTCTTACCATAAGAATTCTAGATCTTTGTGGTCCTGGGTATCACAGCAATATTATTTATCATCATCACGATCATAGTTATTGTTTTGTTGCTGATGTTGTTGAAAAAAAGAAGAAGCAGAATGCTGCCATCTCTTTAAATTATGCAGGTTATGCAGATTATCCTCAGGTATGTCATTTTGCATAGTTTAGGGTGACCGTATGAAAAAGAGAACAGGGCTCCTGTATCTTTAACAGTTGTATTGAAAAGGGAATTTCAGCAGGTGTCATTTGTATATATGGAGAACCTGGTGAAATTTCCTCTTCATCACAACCGTTAAAGCTGCAGGTGCCCTGCCCTCTTTTAAATTTGCACACTCTAGTATAGCTCCTGCACCTTTAACTGTGGTGATGAAGAGGGGAATTCGCCAGGTGCTGCATGCATACAAATGACACCTGCTGTAATTCCCTTTTCTATGCAACTGTTAAAGATACAGGAGCCCTGTCCTCCTTTTCATAGGGTCACCCTAGCATAGTTTGTCTTTCAGTTTTATTATTTCATATAATTAATCTGCTTTTGGTCAAACCCTGCCTCCAACTGTTGGAGCGCTATTGCACTGGTTCTCTGACTTCCGAGATTTCAACAGGAATTTCGAGCCTACTTTTACTCTTACAGCTCCCAGGCCTGAAATTCTGCACGCTACTAGTCTATACTGGAGCTTATATCTATACTGAGTGGCATCAGTTCTCCAAAGTTTGAGGCAGGGGTCTTTCCCATCCCTACTGCTTAGAATGGATGGAATATGCACACCCACACAGGATTTTAGGGACATACAAGTAGGATCAATCATCATCATCATAAAATAATAATAATGTATTTGTTACCTGGATTGAGGCAGGGTACAACACAAATGCAAACACCATAAAATACATATAACTAATTAAAACATTTAAAACTAATACATTATTAATACACTGCAATAAAATGTTGCAGTGTAGCATGCTCTTGTTCTATGTTCTAGCCACTCTGTGGCCCTCTTGCAGGATACTCTTATCCGTTGGATTTTCCCCTTCCCCAACGTTCCACAGCCTAATAAGTATTGAACATCCCATGCTCAATACTTATTGGGCTATTTGGGGGGAATCACTCCCTGCGAGTTTTTCCTCCTAAAGATGTTTTTCGTATTTCTTTCAACCTTGCTGACGCAACTCTTTTTGTGCGTGGGTGATGCTGTTTTGGCTGCATGAGCAACATGCCTGAACATCGGAAATAGGGGGAAAGATATTTGCTGAAATGATGTCTAGGTTTGCCCGGAGGCAAACACTGTCTTGGCTAATAGACCGGGAAAACTTTGAAGTTCAGATAAACAAAGAAAGTCTACAAGTAGCGCAGATACTGTCTGGAAATAGAATGTAGAGACAGTGCAGGAGCAGTGGAATAATGGATAATTCCCAAAGGTTTCAGGGATTTGGTGGGCCTGTCAGTAGTGAGGTCACCTCATCATGCAAGGACAGGCTACATAGGGTGACCATATGAAAAGATACAACTGTATCTTTTGCTGTTGTATTGAAAAGGGAATTTCAGCAGGAGTCCTTTGTATGCATGCAGCACCTGGTGAAATTCCCTCTTCATCACAACAGTTAAAGCTGCGGGAGCCCTGCCCTCTTTTGTATCTGGTCACTCTAGTATAGCTAGACAAATGCATACAAATGACACCTGCTGAAATTCTTCTTTCTATAAAACTGTTAAAGACACACGAGCCCTGTCCTCCTTTTCATATGGTCACCCTAGGCTACTGGGAGTGTCAGGCAAAGAAAGATTCTCCTCTGTGATTTTTTTAAAAAAATTCTTATGATTTGGGGGGGGGGACCACCCTTAAAATGTGGTGCAGTGGTTAGTGTGTTGCTCTAGGACAGGGAAGACCCATTTTCAAATCTCTGCTTAGCAATGAAGCTCTCTCTCTCTCTCTCTCTCTCTCTCTCTCTCTCTCTCTCTCTCTCTCTCTCTCTCTCTCTCTCTCTCTCTCTCTCTCTCTCAAACCTTCCTCACAAGGTTGTTGTGAAGATAAAATGTGTGCATGTGTGTGTGGTACACATGCTGTTCTGAGCTTCTTGGAGGAATGGTGAGGGAAAAAGTGTAATAAATCAGTAAACAAAGCTGACAACAACAAAAACAATATGATTTATGCCAGTGTTCTACCTTGCACATTAAGACTCCTAGACCCATCATTGTCACTGGATGCCCAGGTGGACTCTGTGGCACGGAGTACTTGGGGTCAGCTTCGGCTGATCCGCCAGCTACAGCCTTTCCTGGACAGGGACAACCTAGCCATAGTAGTGCATGCACTGGTAACTTCCCACTTAGACTACTGCAATGCACTCTACGTGGGGCTGCCCTTGAAGACGATGCGGAAGTTGCAGCTAGTGCAAAATGCAGCAGCTAGACAGCTAATGGGTACATCTTACAGAGACCACATAACACCGGTCTTAAAGGAATTGCACTGGCTGCCTATACACTTCCGGTCAGAATTCAAGGTTCTGGTAATGACATTTAAAGCCCTAAACAACTTGGGACCTCAATACTTGAGAGAGCGCCTCTCCTTATATATGCCTGCCCAAGACCTTAGATCTGTTGGAGGAGCCCTTCTCTGCCTCCAACCAATGCAACATATATGCTATGTTGGGACAAGGGAGAGGGCCTTCTCTGTGGTGGCATCCCGACTGTGGAATGCCCTCCCCTTGGAGGCCCGATTGCCGCCAACATTGATTTCATTTCGACGCCAAGTAAAAACATGGCTTTTTAACAAAGCCTTTGCTGGTTAAACTCACTGGCACATTGTTTTAACTGTTTTAACTACTTTTACTGCTTTTAAATTATATATTGTTTTAACTTGGATCATGGTTTAATTTGTTTTTAACTGTGCATATTTATTGTTTTATACTGTATGTTTTTATCTGTACGCCGCTCTGAGATCTTAATGATACAGGGCAGGATATAAATGTTTTAAATAAATAAATAAATAAATATCCTAGTCACACGTATGTGGAAGTAAACCCTGTTGAACGCAGTGGGACTTACTTCTGAGTAAGCATGCATAGGACTGCACTGTCAGGCAGAGTAAATAGGGTTCCCAGCCAGTCTCCCAGAAAGGCATTGACCAAATCGAGACCAGCTTAGCTTCAGTGAGGTTGCTGCTGCATCTGTCTTATGCACCGTTACCTTGGAGACCTTTTAGAGGATGCCTGGTGATGGTGCAAAGGGTTTGCCAGGCAATGGAGATACCTGTTTTCTCTGCTTTATTTCCAGCTCGCAGGAGGCCGACGTAGAATGGCCTTATATGTTCCCTTGCGCTAGGGACTGTCCTCTATTTGAAAGTGTCCTCTGTTTGAAGGGTGTCCTATTCAGTTCCGGTTTAAAAATAAAGAGCTATAATAATTGGGGTCTTACCCTCCCCAGCTATGATCCCAATGAAAATTGTCTACCTCCATAACTAATACTTACTTTTTTAAAAAAACCCAGGTGTGGTCAAGAACCATGCATTCAAGGCAGGGAACATTGGCACCAATGAAAGCGTTCCCCCTCCTATCCAAGGATTATTGCCATGCTGGGGGTGTGCAAATTTTGACAGGGTTGTATGGATACTGCAGTCCCTGTGCACTGCAGTCCCACTGAAAATTGGGACCATCATGCGCCCATTCTTTTATTAAAAAAATAAATAACCATATGTGGTTACTAACCACATACTCTAAGGCTGCAATGCTATACCCACTTACTTGGGAGTAAGCCCCATTGAGGTCAATGGCATGTCTGAGTAAAAATGCATAGGACTGCAAAAAATAGGGAGTGGAGGGAGGGATGAGGGCAAATGAGGTAGTAAGACAGGAAGTGAGGGTGCCCAAGGGACTGAGAGAGCGAAGATATGGGGGTAGAGATGAGAAGGTCTGGAGGAAATAATGAAGAAAAAATGGCTTGTTTGTTTTTTAAAATGGCTGCTTTTTTCTGGTCCCCACCCCACCCCCACCCCAAGGACGGAAGGACTCTGTTCCACACACCATGGTGGCAAGGCACGTGCTTCACATTTCTATTTCTAATTAACAACCCAGGATTTTCTGATTCCTGGGTTATTTCGTGACATGCGAACTTGGAAGCTCTGGGTTGTTTATGTAGGGTGACCATATGAAAAGGAGGACAGGTCTCCTGTATCTTTAACAGTTGCATAGAAAAGGGAATTTCAGCAGGTGTCATTTGTATATATGGAGAACCTGGTGAAATTCCCTCTTTATCATAGCAGTTAAAGCTGCAGGAGCTATACTAGAGTGATCAGATTTAAAAGAGGGCAGGGCACCTACAGCTTTAACTGGTGTGATGAAGAGGAAATTTCACCATGTTCTCCATGGATACAAAGGACACCTGCTGAAATTCCCTTTTCAATACAACTATTAAAGATACAGGAGACCTGTCCTCCTTTTCATATGGTCACCCTAGTTTATGGGTAAACAATTCAGAGTTGACCCAAAAATAAACCATGAACAATTGTTGGGTTAACCCTGGGTTGTTTAACCCATAGTTTCACATGTCCTGGTTTGTTAATTGAAAGCAGAAACAATGAGTGTATATATCACTTGGTTCGTCTCTGGCAATTCCTGGAATTGCTGCCATGATGTGTGAACCAGAACTCTAAAGTCCCTAGGAAAACATGGTGTGGTGTCCCTGTCTCCCAATTTTCCATTTGTCATCCTGTTTTTCTTGGTTTTCTTCTGGGCCTTCACATCTTTATATGGGAGCAAAAACGGAAAAAAGTTTGGGCAGCTGAGAAGGGAAGATGTATCTAGAAATCGTTTTTTACTGACACATTCACATTCCAAGGCTTTGCTGGGCATCTCACTAGTTAGTGATAAACTCTGATTACATTTCATTTTTTTATTAACTCCCCAAGAGGCTAAAAAAGAATATCTTTGATTCATATCATACTCAAATGTTCCATCTTCCTGTTAAATTCCACATGTAAATGTTTCATGTCTCTTGCAGGACAAACTCTGACTTTATCATCATGTTTTTCAAACGTCAACATAAGAAACAGAGCATCAATGAGCTGAAACTGCAGTAGGGAAATAGCTGCCAGGGTTATAAAGATGATGATGATGATGATTTTAAGGAGAGATTAAGCTTACAGAGATAGTGCAAGCCTAAATTAAAGCAGTGGGCAGATCACTTTTCAACAGAATTTACAGCCAAAACCCCCCCAATATGTTCTGTGTTTGTGTAATGGAAACTAATGAAACTTGTTTATGAAATAAGCAATCACTACTGCAATGTGTTTTTATGTTCAAAATATATTATCAAGCTTTTCCAATGTTTTTATAATATTAAGTAACTAATAGTTAAATGGTTGATAGTTTTATTTCATATTAAGATTTTTCTAGTGGATATGTATAAACAGATTGCAATAAACAAAATATCTAAGAAATATATTTATTTTTAGTTATTAGCACTGAAATAAATGTCCGCGTTTGACAGTCAAATCCAGTCAGAGAAAAAAGAATGCAAAATAAAAGAAAATGCTATTTAAAAACTGAGAAACAATAGGCATTGATATTAATATTATAATTTGATGTCCAATGTTATCATTTTGTATCTGGCTACATCTAGACTAAGGGCCCAATCCTAATGCATGTTTAGAGAGAGAGAACGTTCCATTGGCCCCGCTCAGAAAACACCAAAAAAAAGCCTTATTCACCATGGTTAGAGCTGTGGTTTAAGGTGTCTTCTGAACATGTGAAAAGCTAGTAAAGTCTAGTGTAAGTTCAATTGATTTTGGTGGGAACTAAACATGACTAACGTAAAATTCAATTCTGTTCATGTTTACTCAGAAGTAAATCCCAACGTGTTCTGTGTTCAGAAGAGATTGTCTGTTACTGGGATTAAAATTATAATTAACCAACAAACATACAATAAATGAATGGGATTTACTCTCTAGTAAGTGTGCTTAAGGTTGAATTCTATTATTATTATTATTATTATTATTAGTAGTAGTAGTAGTAGTACTAGTATCCCACCTTTTGCCCAATGCTGGGCCTCAAGGTGGCCTTACAAAGTTTAAAACATACATGGGGGGGGGGGGGAAACAAAAAAACCACCCAGAAATGTTTAAAATACACAACAAAATTATAAGTCATTAACATAGAGGGGGGGGCAGATTATTCTCCAAAGGCCTGCCGGAACAAACAAGTTTTTGCCTGCTTCCGAAGCCCATCAAGGAGGGAGCGACTCTAGCTTACCTGGGAAGAGAGTTCCAAAACACTGGAGCAGCCACCAAGAAGGCCCTCTCCCACGTTCCCACCAAGCTGTTGAGTTATGGCTTTAGAAGCTGTTTAGTTATTGCACAGACTGGGTTTCTGGCATATAACCTTTTGTGTTAAGTCTCTGTCTGGGCCCTACAGAGACTAGCAGAGATTACAGCGGTTCTCAGCCAAGTCAGCAAAGACATGAATTAAGACAGAGATTTTTGTAGGTTAAAATAAACCTTTTTACTGGCAAATAAATATATAATTTAGTTATGGCAGTACAGATACAAATACTTACAAATGGTCAGTCAATACAGCTCACATGAGGGACATGGAAGTTATACAGGAACTCCTGTAACCCTTAATTGAAGACAATCAGTTAGGCAATTATTCAGTTATAACACTCAATGTCCAGGTGTAGAGTTGACCTTTAAGTTTCTGCTGAGTCTTCTGTTCCTCCAGATCCTCAGCAATTAACAAATCAATGGAAAACATAACCAGGATCCATTCCAGGATCCAACACAAGCGCACCTGTGAAGATGGTGGGACTGAAAGAAGGGCTTCTCCATTATTATTATTATTATTATTATTTATTTATATAGCACCATCAATGTACATGGTGCTGTACAGATAACACAGTACATAGCAAGACCCTGCCGCATAGGCTTACAATCTAATAAGTTGTAGTTAACAATAAAGAGGGAAGGAGAATGCAAACAGGCACAGGGAAGTGTAAACAGGCACCGGGTAGGGTAAAGCTAATAGTATAGAGTCAGAACAAACTCAATATTTGAAGGCTATAGGGAAAAGAAAAGTTTTTAGCTGAGTTTTAAAAGCAGTGATTGAGTTTGTAGTTCTCAAGTGTTCTGGAAGAGCGTTCCAGGCGTAAGGGGCAGCAGAAGAAAAAGGACGAAGCCGAGTAAGGGAAGTGGAGGTCCTTGGGCAGGCGAGAAGCATGGCATCAGAGGAGCGGAGAGCCCGGGCGGGGCGATAGTGTGAGATGAGAGAGGAGAGATAGGGAGGAGCTAGACCGTGAAGAGCCTTGAAGGTCAGCAGGAGAAGTTTATATTGGATTCTGGAGTGAATTGGAAGCCAATGAAGAGATTTCAGAAGTGGAGTGACATGGTCAGAGCGGCGGGCCAGGAAGATGATCTTAGCGGCAGAGTGGTCTCAAAGCACGGGCAGGCTCATAAGGGAGAATACAGTCTTTCAAATAGCCTGGACTCGAGCCATATAGGATCCAATTCTCCCTTATTTGTCTTCCCTCTGTACATCTAAACATTTTTATTAATTTTGTGTGTGACATGCCCTACTTTGGTAATCCATTCTTCTGGATGCCCATTTGCTTGTTGGAATCAATTTCTCTAAGAATTAATTAGAGGTAACTGTTGTTGTTTTAAACAAAGGGGTTTGTTCTCCCTTTGCCAGGCGTACGTAGCCAGACATGTCATTCCACTCCTTGCAGAGTCAGGATGTCTTTCAACCTCCAGTGTTTAGCTAAGAAGCCTATCATGTTTATATGCCATGTCCGTAGTATTTGTCAACAGAAATATTGGAGGACGTGTTTTCTCATATGCCGACCTGTGGTGGATGTGTCTCTCAGCAAAAATACACTGGAGGTATATTGGTAAAGCCATAAACAGCATACGATAATAGAAAACAGCTGCAAATCAAGGAAGACCTGTGGTCCAACTAGCTCAGGGTGGCCGTTTGTTCTCTTTTACAGAGGACTGTGCTCCATTTGACGGAGTGCCAGAGGACTGCCCTCTGTTTGAAGAGCTGTTCAGTTCAAGTCCAAAGATAAAGATCCAGAACCACCAGTTAAAGCTGCAGGAGTCCTGCCCTCTAGACCAGATACAAAAGAGAAGGAGGGCACCTGCAGCTTTAACTATTGCAATGAAGAGGGAATTTCGCCAGGTGCTGCATGCCTACAAATGACACCTGCTGAAATTCCCTTTTCTCTACAACTCTTAAAAATACAGGAGCCCTGTCCTCCTTTTCATAGGGTCACCCTACCAATACCTGGAATCTTTGACACAAGACCCTCAGATTCTTTGCACCCTTGTGGTATCCTAGTCCCATGAGAGTACTACCTTGTGGTACCCTTGTGGTACTCTAGTACCAGAAGAGTCCTCACTGATCTCTCCCCAGAGAAAGGCCAATCCAGCATCCTGATCACTCTCAGACCAACGCAGAGAGAAAGAGCCCTGAAGGAGTATCTGGAATACCGTGGTTTTATCACTCTCCTGCCATCTATTTTGCTCAGGTTAGCTTTAGCCTGTCTGATTTGATCCACGTCCAATATGTAGGTTGCCAAGAACCCTTATTTTTAATGGGATCCATATTTTTCTGTAGCCTTCAGCGGTTAGAGCAGTACGACAATGGAACCAATGACCTAGGGAGGTGGTGGGCTCTCCCACACTAGAGGCCTTCAAGAGGCAGCTGGACAACCATCTGTCAGGGATGCTGTATGGGGGATTGCTGCATTGAGCAGGGGGGTTGGACTCGATGGCCTTGTAGGCCCCTTCCAACTCTACTTTTCTATGATTCTATGATTCTAGGGCTGGGCCCTCCAGCCCAATAAAAGACATCTTTCAATCCCTCACTGTCCTTGGAGTTGTTGTTGTTGTTGCCATTGTAGCCTCTTTCCTAGGATGCGCCTGGATTAATTAGGTCTATCCTTAAACTGATTTGGCTGGTGCTCCAACCTTGAGGGCACGCGTTGGTGGCCAACCCGTGGGAAAGATCATGGCTGGGACTCCTCAGCATGTCTCCTTTAGAAGGGACACAAAAATACAGAGGAACCAAAAAGGAGAAACGCTGAGGAGTCCCAGCCACGCTCTTTCCCACGAAGGAGCCACTCCAGGCTGGAGCTCCAACCAAAACAGTTGTCAACCTTTTTCTGGAACCAACAAGCAGCCAACTATGAAGCAGCGATGGGATAGGCTCAAGGAAACAAGAAGCAGGCGCACACATTGTGGCAGGAGAGGGAGAGAGAGAGAGAGAGTGTGTGTGTAGCTTTGGATAGACCCCTCTCATCTCCCCTCTGGTTATGATGACCGTGTACCAGGAACTGGATGGAACGCCCCCCCCCCTCCTCAAAGCAGCCCCAATCCTCCCTTGCTCATTCCCAAGAGTGCGAGCGACTCCGACCTCCTTGTAACCTCCCATCCCAACCAACCCTTCCCTCTGCCAGCTGAACAGTCAGCATCTGTCTGCGGCCGAGTTTTGGCTTCCTGAGTCAGCCTCCGCTAATCTGTCCAAAGTACAAGTTCCCATTGGAGGTTTCAAGCGGTTTATTAATGTGTGTAAGTCTATGCAATTGCTCTACCACATTTTACTTCCCCCCGCCCAAAGTAACGACTGTGGGTTTTGATTAGCGTTTGTAAAATAAATATATATTCCCCATTGCGATTGGAGCTTGTGGCCATGTGGATTGTTTGGGGTTAACATTAGAACATAATTTTTTTAAAAAAGCCATGTCAGGTCAGACCTGGGGTCAATCTAGTCCAACATTCTGTTCACACAGTGGCCAGCCAGCTTCCTGTTGGAAACCCACAAGTAAAACATGAGTACAACAGCACCCTCCCACCCATGTTCCCCGGCAACTGGTGTATATCGGCTTACTGCCTCTGATACCGGAGGTAGAACATAGCCATCAGGACTCGTAGCCATTGATAGGCTTCTCCTCCAGGGATTTGTCTAATCCCCTTTTGAAAGCCATCCAAATTGGTGGCCATCCGCACAACTTGTAGTAGCAAATCCCATAGTGTGACATGCTTTCTTTTATTTGTCCTGAATCTTCCACCCTTCATCTTCATGGGATGACTCCGGATCCTAGTATTATGAGAGAGGGAGAAAAAGATGTACCCATCCACTTTCTCCACGCCTTGCATCATCTTGAAGACCTCTACATCGTGTGGCACAGTCCCTGTCTCTCGAACTGCAAGCCATGGAGTGGCCTTTGCCACCCTACCATCCTCTAGTTGTGCTGGACTACCATTCCCATTGTCCCCAGACAATGAGTGCTGGGTGTTGCATTCAAACACATCTGGAGGGCACGTGGTTGGGCAAGGCTGCCCTAGAGATTTGTATACAAGCTCTTGTCATTGAAATAAATGGACAACTTTATCTTTAAACTGGGGTTGGTCTGGACAGCCCTTCAAATAGAGGACACCTTCAAAATAGAGGATGGTTCACTAGCAGCCTTTCAAATAGAGGAATGTCCTCTGTAAAAAAAAAAAGAGAGAGAGAGGACACATGGCCATCCTAAGAGCCCTTATGACAGGATCTACAGAGCCCTTATGACAGCAAAAAGACCTATATTATCACATTGGAAGGACAAATTCACACCTCCTATAATGCAATGGATCGAAGACCTAATAACATTATCAACTTTTGAATGAGTGTTATAAAGACGCAACTTGCAAGTGGATAAATATATGGATATTTGGTCTGCTTTTCTTGAAACCTTTGTATATCTCCCCCCCCCCCCTTTTTAACAGTTCATACAATGGGAAATGATGATAATTCTAGATACACAATTTATGGTTTCTTTTTTATTTTCATGATGCATTTTCTGTTTTGTTTGTTGATATTCACAATAAAAATTTAAAAAAAAATTTAAAAAGAAAAAAAAGTGGCTTTGGTCTGGGTAACTGCAACTCTCTTAACTGAGCCTGATCTAGCAATGAAATATCACTACATCACACATTTCCCTCCGCGTCGCTCCCCTGCCGTAGTGTGACAGACGCCGTCCTATTACTGCTTTGTGTTCCGTCGTCTGGTCCTTTTTGTCACCTTCCCTTTGTCACATTTCTCCTCGCTTAAGTGATGTGTTCTGTCTCCTGGTGCTCTCCTGATGGGGTCCCACGGAGCGGCGTTCTTCCATTATCATCCTGCCATGATCCCACTGGGATGCAACACAGCTGGTTGGAATGCCGGAGGAGGTGCTGATGGCTCCCCAAAGGGCTGACATCATCTCCAGGACCAGGCTGGGGGCGAATGCAAACTCCAAGAAGGAACACAAAAGTGTTCTGAAGCTTCCCCATCTAAACATAGTTCCAGGCCGCTCTTTTGAGTCCAACTAACTTAACAGGCTGTGAGGAGGAAGAGGAGGAGGAGGACAGAAAGCCTCAAGAACAAGCATGGTTACCCAAAAACCTCTCAGTGTGAAAACTGGGGAGAGAGCTGGATTCAAACCCCTACCCACCTATGGTCAGTTAGGGGGGGATTCCACATGTTGTACTGAGGGCACTACCATGCACCCCCAGTGTGCCCCCAAAGCAATCGTGTAGCTTGCCTTTCGAAGAGATGAGGAAGAGGCGTCCTTGCTGCCGCCGCCGCCACCCACCTTCCTTCTTCCTCTCCACCCTGCCTTCTTCCACCGAGCTCTCCGACCCGGCCGGCGAGGAGGTAGGTAGGTGGCAGCGGTGGCAAGGATGCCTCTTCCTCGTCTCTTCGAAAGGCAAGCTACACGATCGCTTTGGGGGCGCACTGGGGGCGCATGGAAGCGCCCTCAGTACGACGTGTAGAATCCCCCATGGATGCTTCCGAAATCCTCCACAACCACATTTCTCCCCAGAGCTTTGGGGTCTTCTCTGAAGTGGACTTACAGCCAAACTGATCAGAGCCATTTCTGCCTACTAAAAAAACCGACACATTTTGTTTCAGCTATTCTTTGGGGAATGAGAGGAGGCGACTTTCTTTCTGGAGGACGTAAATTAATTTATTTACAATATTTATATACTGCACCATATCTAAAATAGATTCTGAAGCAGTAAACATACAATCCGCCTCGCACGCTCAGGTCCTCTGGGGAGAACTTACTTCCGTCAGCCAAAAGTAGGCTGGTGTCTGTTACCCAGAGGACCTTTTCTTCTGTCGCCCTCAGACCATGGAAGAGCCTGTTGGAGGAGATTCGTCAACTTAACTCTCTCTCTCCAACTATAAGACAGCCATAAAGACGAGCCTCTTCCAGCAGGCCTACCCAGATGAATTTGAAACCTAAGAATTTCAAGGTGTCCTGATAGTTATTTTGATACTGTATTGTAGGAGGGGAAATCCCCCGACCCTGCTCCCCACCCCCAATGGGCAAGGACTGCCTCCATGCCCATTTCACAGTCCCCGCTACTCGCACGGAGGACAGGACAACCCGGAGCAGCAGCCACACGGCCATGTTCTGTGGGATGGTCCTGAAACTGCGGAAAAGTCGGCTTTTCTGTGGTTCCTGATATCCCGGGGTAAGTCCTTGGTCCTGGATTGCCCCCAGGATCCTGTTGGGTTATTGTGCCAGAACTTTTCTCCTTCTGGAACTCTGTTTGTGCTCAGAAACAAACACACATCACGCAGGTCTTACACAGCAGAGCTGGTTTATTTCCTTCAGGCTTCTGTGCAGTTCAATTCAGATCAGTTCAGATCAGCACACTGAGGCATACATAGAGAGCAGTGATCAGAGAGCAGTGATCAGTAAGCAGTGATCAGTTCCATTTTACATAAGTGAGAAACTATATACAGATCTACACAATTCTTATCTACATTACATACAGCTGTGATGAGGCTAACTTAGAATCTTGGCAAGGTTCCCAGAACAGCCTCTATCTCAAGGTAATTGCCCACAGATAGACTTTCTCTGTTTAACCCTGAGATAGCCATACACACACAATTTTAATGACTAAGCAAGTATTTCTTTTCATATACTTAACAGTCCTCCTCTTGTGCATGTTGTTTAAATTGTGTTACAATCTGAGACCCAGCTTTAAAAGCATCTCTTTGTGTTTTACCATTGAACGTTCCACCTGTCCTTTCTCATTTTGTTTTACTTTGAATACCCATTTACAGGTAATGGCTTTACGACCTTCAGGTAAAGGTACTAGCTCCCATGTTTCATTTTTTTCCATTGCTCTGATTTCCTCTGACATTGCTTCATGCCAGCCCTGAGCTTTTGTAGGTTCCATTTCCTGAATTTCCTCAAATGAAGTAGGTTCATAGGCTATTAGTAAAGCTCTATGAGAAACCTGTTTGCTTTGGTATTCATCTGAGTAACGAATTGGAGCTTTGCGTTCCCTTTCTGATCGTCTTGGCATAGTTACAGGCATAGTTTCCTCCTTTACAGTTTCTTCCCCCTCCCTCTCTTGCTGAGATTGTTCAGGAATTTCTTCTGTTTCTACAGCTTTCTGTTCTACAGGCAAACTTACATACTGTTTTGTTTCCTGCATTTGTTCATGAAAAACTACATCTCTGCTCACAATTACACTTTTGTGATATGGAGACCACAAACGGTAGCCTTTTGTTTGTGTATCATATCCCAACAGTTTACATTCCAAACCTCTTTGAGCTAGTTTTCCTGGTCTGTTTTCTTTCTGAACATGAGCAAAACATTTACTTCCAAAAACCCTTATATGTGACACTCTAGGTTTTCTTTTGTAAAACATTTCATATGGGGTTTTTTCATGTACAGAGTGGTAAAGCCTGTTTAACAAATAATTTGAGGTGGACAAAGCTTCTGCCCAGAACAGATTAGACAATCCTGACTCTTTCAATAGAGCTCTTAACATGTTCTGCAAGGTTCTGTTTTTCCTTTCTGCAACTCCATTTTGAAATGGTGAATATGGAGCAGTAAGGTCATGTTGTATACCCTCATCACTGAGGAATTTTTTAAATTGGTTGCTGAGAAATTCACCTCCCCGGTCCGTTCTTAGATTAGCTATAGGTTCTTTAAATCTATTTTTACTCCACTTAACAAAGGCTTTGAACTTTCCAAAAGTTTCACTCTTCTGTTTTAACATGTACACAAATCCAAATCTACTGTAATCATCAACAATAGATAAGAAAAATCTGTTTCCTCCTTGACTTGTCTCAAAAGGACCTGCAAGATCTGCATGAATTAATTCAAAAATTCTTTTTGTTGTTCTCTCACTATGTTTTGGAATGTTTGACTTATGGCACTTGGTTTCACTGCATACATTACATTCTACATAGTTAGAACATGGTTTGATTTTCACCCCTTCACACAATTCTGGAATCTTAGAAATTGTTTTATAGTTGGCATGACCAAACCTTTTATGAGTTAAATGGATACATTCTTGGTGTGGTTTGCAATTGGCTATTGTTTTTGTTGTGACTTTGCTGGCTACAACTTCATTTTCTGTACAAGTATTAATCACATACAAAGATTCTTTCATTATTCCCTGCACACACACCTTGTTTCCCTGTTTTATAGTACAATTTTCTTCAGTAAAACAAACCTCATACCCCATTTCTGTTAACTGAAACACACTTAGAAGGTTTGTTTCTAATTCTGGTACATATAAAACACTTTGTAGTTCAACTCCCAGACAATCAAAATATACATTACCCACACCACAAATCTGGATTTTTGTTCCATTTGCAAGGGTAACACACTTTTGCTCTGAAGTAGAAGCTTCCAAGGTTACAAATGAAAGTTTGTCTTTTGCCATACTTATTGAAGCCCCAGAGTCCAAAAACCAAGGATTCATTGTCTCTTTGACTCTTGCTAGAAGACACTTCTTTGTTGATTCAGCTTCATTCATGTTGTTCTCTTCTCTCCACTTTGCTGTTGACTGCTTTTTCTTCTTGTTGTTGCAATCCCGCCGTAAATGTTCCGTGGAACCACAATTAAAGCATTTCCTTGCCTTTAATGCAGCCACCACATCAGAAGATTTATGGCTTTGTTGAAATTCAGCCACAGGATGTTTAAAGCTCTGTTGTTTTGAAGCTTGTCTTCTTTCATAGGTTTCCAGTAGTTTTCCAGCTACATACTCGAGGGTTAAATTTTTCTCCTCTTGACTTTCCATCATGGTGACAACCGCGTCGTACGATGAATCAAGACTTGACAAAATCACATAGACTTGGTGTATAGTTGTAAACTCCATCCCTCGTGCCCTGAGTTGATTGAAGATTTCTCTCATGCTTTTCAAATGGTTTGACATAGACTCCCCTGGTTTCAGCTTCATTCCATACAGCTTCCGGGTTAGAATTATTTTACTGCCCGCTGTTTCTCTTTGATATACAGCTTGTAGCGCATTCCAGCACTCTTTTGATGTATTCAAAAACTGAATGAAGGAAATTTGAGAGTCTTCCACAGCTAATGCAATAACTGCCATTGCTTTTGCATCATCCTTAAACCATTTAGCATTCTGTGGATCTGCTCTATCTGGTGGATCCTCTGTGACTACATACCACAGTTCAGCCTGAATCAGATACATTTGCATTTTGTAAGACCATAATGCATAGTTAGAGTCATTCAGCTTTTCCAACAATTGATGCAAACCAGACATATTAGCTCCTGCCATTTCCTCTGCTTTAGGAATTTGTATCTCACCGTCCTCCTGCTCAGAGTCCTCCTCAGAGTCAGCCGACTGAGATTCTTCCTCACTTTGCAGCACTGGCTTTAGCTTGATGTCTTCCTTCATCAACAGTTTTCTGTTTTAGCAGACTCCTGGTTCTGATACTGCACCGTTCCCACCAAGTTCTGGTTCTTCTGCCTGGGTTAGGCTGGCGTAGGCTGGTCTAGGCTAGACTGGCTCTAGGCTGCCTGGACTGGACTGGGCCCATAACCTTTGTTGGGTTATTGTGCCAGAACTTTTCTCCTTCTGGAACTCTGTTTGTGCTCAGAAACAAACACACATCACGCAGGTCTTACACAGCAGAGCTGGTTTATTTCCTTCAGGCTTCTGTGCAGTTCAATTCAGATCAGTTCAGATCAGCACACTGAGGCATACATAGAGAGCAGTGATCAGAGAGCAGTGATCAGTAAGCAGTGATCAGTTCCATTTTACATAAGTGAGAAACTATATACAGATCTACACAATTCTTATCTACATTACATACAGCTGTGATGAGGCTAACTTAGAATCTTGGCAAGGTTCCCAGAACAGCCTCTATCTCAAGGTAATTGCCCACAGATAGACTTTCTCTGTTTAACCCTGAGATAGCCATACACACACAATTTTAATGACTAAGCAAGTATTTCTTTTCATATACTTAACAGATCCCCTATGTGTCATGTGGATGCACAGGGATGATCCAAGGGCCACCCCGGGATATAGGCATGGTGTGGACATGCCCTGAGTGTCATTGGCCTCAGTTTTGCTTCTGGATGCTTATCTGGCATCTGTCGTAACTTTAAGGACTGGGGAAGTTTTAAGGTTCTTTATCCAGAGAGCTAGAAGCATGCTCTCTCTCTCTCTCTCTCTCTCTCTCTCTCTCTCTCTCTCTCTGCCACAGCACACCATCAAATAAGAAACTCAAAAAATTGCTTAAATAGGGAAGTTTCACCGGGGAATTATTTAGCATAATGTTAGTTCCTTTTAAGCAGCTGGAAGCCGAGAGGGCAGGAAGCCACTGCTCCACATTACCTCCAGCGCGTGGCCTCCTGTGGGTTGTGGCTTGAGGGCTTGAAATGGAGGGAATGGATCTTTTCTGTCCTCTCGTACCTCTTCCCCCAAGGTCTCTGGCAAATAGGATGCAGTTATGTGCAACAATATCCATAATACAGGCCTCAGGCAAGTGATGCGCCATTTTGGAGCCGCTAAGCTTGACCCTTGTAAGAACCCTATGAAGAAAGATGGGCCTGAGATGGAAAACCCGCGGCAAATCAATCTGACACTGAGTTAATGCAGAGGAGTGATTCATCTTTTCTTTTTTCAGAATTCCCCTGAATTGCTTCGAAACTTCACCCATGCAGAAGGTTTCGGTATCAGGACAAGTAAGCGGACATCTGCTTGGGGGAAAAGAAAAGAAAGAATATTAGTTGAGAGTTTGTACATAGATAGGGATAGGGTTCTGCGCAAACAAATTAGCTTGGTTTGGGTTATTATTGATAAAGGTGGATTTTCACCAAGGGCCGGCATAGTGGGGTACCTGCTGCCAGGGCCCACGCCCCTTCAGACCCCCCCCCCACTGTCAATCCACGGAGCCTCCTGCGTTGGTGGCGGCTGCTCTTCCTTGCTTCTGCTGTGTTTCACGTGCCCTTTCAGAGTGTGCAAGCAGGAACTATAAGAATGGTGAGAGGGAGAATTTCCCTTCCATTGCCTTCCACAGTTGTACCATTTGGGTCCAGGGGGAGAAGGCAGATGCAAATGCAGTAGGGACAGACATGGGAAGGGGTGCACTGATGGCGCCTTGCCCACATGCCCCCCATAAACCCAGAACCAGTACTGGACTTTTGTCATATCATAAAACAATAAGCCTTTTGTCCCCTTAAATGTTTTATTGCAGTGGTTCCCAATTGGTGGTCCCGGGACCCCAGGGGGTCCGTGTATTAGCTCCGCAAGGTCTGCATTTTAATAAAAGAAAATATGCCGTCTCCCGCGCTCTGTTTGCTTTGACGGTGACTTCATGTGCGAAAGCACCTGTGTGATTTAGCGACTAGCTTCAGAGGTTTCTTCCCTGCACCTAATCCTGAAAACTCATGGAGAAGGAATCCTTTTGAACGTGGTGATGTACAACTAACAACTCTCTCTGCGGAAGAGCAAAATGCACTTGTTGAAGCGACTTGTGATGGTTCATTGAAATCATTTTTCAAAGAATATAGACTGGATCAATTCTGGGTGAAGGTTTTTCCTGATTATAAGAAGTTAGGTGAAAAAGCTTTGAAACATCTAGTTCCTTTTTGTTCCACATATCTTTGTGAACAAACATTTTGTTATATGAAGAACAAGCATAGAAATCGGCTCGATGTTGATCCGGATTTGAGATTAAAAGTAGGAAATATTGAACCAGATGTGGAAGGGATTGTTTGGGACAAAAAGAGGCATGATTTCTCCCATCACATTTAAGTTTAGTAGCTGCTAGACATGTCTTAATTTGTTCAATTGTAAACTAGACGTTAGTAAAATTAAATTCATCTTTTTATTCCTAACGAAATCATTGTCATTTTTGCATGATAATATCACACATATCACAAATTTTATGGTCTGTTTTTTAGTATACCTAAAATCCTTTGCTTATTAGGGGCTACCCTTTATTTTCTCCAAAAAAATAAATAAAATAAATGCTTTGCACAGGTAAGTACCATAGAGATAACAAAATTTTCAAATGCCATGGCTTGGCATTTGAAAAACAAGGGGTCCACTGTACTTAGCTAACTGGGAACCACTTTTTTATTGTAATTTTAGCGGTGGAGGCAGAAAGGAGGAACAGCTGAGCCTGGGAGAGTTTGGGGAGCTGAAGGCCCATGCAGCTGACACCAATTCCCAATCCCCATAAAAGACTTGCCAGAACTCAGAAACAACCATTGTTCTTGGTGCCTTGTCGTCATCGCTTGCATACCAGCTCCTTGATCTTGCCTGGACTTATCCTGACCTTGGACCGGACCCTGACTACTCTTTGATGCTTTCCTGAATCCAGTGTTTGACCCGGCTTCTGACAGATATTTCAGCTTTTGACCATGGACTGTTTGTTGACGTTTCCTTCCTGCTTATCAAGGTGGCTTCGATGTCAGTAGGACAGTGAATCTGCTCCGAGTTTCAGTCAGAACCACTGCCCAACTGACATTGGGTCCACCAGCCTCTACTGAAAGTGAGTGAATGGGTCTGGAATTGCATGACTTGGAAGTTCAAACAGCCCTTAGTTTCAAGCAAATGTACACACCTGTCAGAGTTGGACACCTTGTGCCTGCCCTGTCTGAGTGAAGCCACACCCACTGATACCCCTAGGCACACCCCTGGCCATGATGCACCCCTATAGCCCCTGAGGGAGGCTATGGGGTGCTATTCACTCCATTCCCCTGAGAGTGGCTGCTGTCCCAGGGCCGGTGCATAACTCTGGTTCTCAGCCTGCTAATCTCTCTTTGCCACAAACTGTATCACAAAGCTATGAGCTGGTTAGGAAGCCTGCCCCCAGTGGGTAAAAATGTTATTGCAGGCAGCATCCCCATAGACACATTTAAGTTAATTAAAATTAGTTAATGCCATTTACAAACAAAAGAACTTCATGGTGCACACCTTATGCAAGCCAAGTTTCAGGTCTACATTCCACAGTCTTGGAGTCATGGTCCTATTGGACAAGACAGGCATGCATCCTCCTTTATTATTATAGATAAGTACAATGCACAATGAATCAGAAACCCAAGATAAATAACATATGTAAAATATATACAAATTTAATATCTTTAAATAAAGATGGACTCTTTTAGATATAACCATCATTCCATTCTTAATAAGGAATATGGCTGGAAAGAATCAGTACATTATCAATACACTTCTTATTTATTTTTATTTATGTATTTATTACATTTTTCTAGCCAAAGCTTCTCAGCCAATCTGTTGTCCATCTTCTCTAGCTTTAATAATATTAGTCATTTTACAGATTCAAACCTGTGCATACCTTCTCAGCAGTAGCTTCCACTGACATCACTTACTCCCAAGTGTAAAGAATTGCAGCCTTACTCACATATGCTAATTTCAAACTCTCATTAACCAATCAGTTACTCATTTAGCATTTTAAGATTCATTTCTGACCATACATGGAACCAAATCATCTCAAGGCAAATTTAAACTAGACGTCCCCTTCCTGCTTTTGCCTTTCACTATTCTAAGTTAAGTAGGGTGACCATATGGAAAGGAGGACAGGGCTCCTATATCTTTAACAGTTGTATAGTAAAGGGAATTTCAGCAGGTGTCATTTGTATGCATGCAGCACCCGGTGGAATTCCCTCTTCATCAGAACAATTAAAGCTGCAGGAGCCCTGCCTTTAGAGTGACCAGATACAAAAGAGGGCACGACTCCTGCAGCTTTACCTGTTGTGATGAAGAGGGAATTTCACCAGGTGCTCAGGGCCGGTGCTATCATAGAGGCCACTCAGGCGGCCGCCTAAAGCGCCAGGCTAAGAGGGGCGCAGTGCGCTGTGCAGCACTCACACGAGTTGTTGGCTGTGAGCCGGCCCAGCCCGGCCCAAGGATTCAGCTGGGCTGGGTGGGCGAGATGGTGCCCCGCGCCCGCCCAGCCGAAGCGAAGCCAGGGACGCTGGGGTGGGGTGAAGGCTCCATGTTCGGACTTCCGCCTCGAAGCTGCCCTCACAGAGCCGCTCTAGCTGCCCAGAAGCCACTCTCCCAGAGCCGGGAGGCCACCGCCGCCAGAAGAAGAAAAAGCATGTGGCAAGCTCGACCCTGGCCCAAGCCAACCTCTGCTTTACTCCCGAGGAAAGGGCACCGGGTCGCCTCGCTTCTCTCCTCAAACAGGCCTCGATGTCCAGACAGGCGGGCAAGCGGGACTCCCTCTCCCTTCCCCCAGGAAAGCTAGGGACTTGTGGGCTCCTCGCAAGGCAAACTCTCCTGCTTCCCGATCCTGCGCTCATGGATCAACTGGACTTGCATCTGAGAAAGCGTTGCACCGGGAGGCACCAGTGCAGCCCGATCCGCCTATGCTTCCTTACTCCGAAGCCTTATTCCCCCGAGTAAACGTGCGGAGGGGATCGGGACGCCAGGCTGCATAGCGGGTTGCGTTCGCACGGAAGTAAGTCCCGGTGAATTCCAGACGGCTCGGTCCCAAATCGAAGTGAGGCAGTCCCAGCTCTCCACTCGGCGCACACGTTCGGACTTCCCCGCAACTTGGGGTGGTGGTGCAAGTAGCTCGCCTTGCCTAGGGCGCAAAATAGTCTGGCACCGGCCCTGCAGGTGCTGCAACTCCCAACATGGCCAGCATGGCCAATGGACAGGAATGCTTGGAGTTGACACCCAAAACATCTGGAGATCTACTTCCTTCCCATCCCTGCCCTAAAAAGTTCTACTCAAAAATAAACTCTGCTGGTTGTATTGTCTGGCTGCGTGGATATTTATCAGGCTGTTTCTCTTGTCTGGTGCTTCGTATCCAGCATTTGACAACTCAAAGATTTTACAGAAGCATTCGATAGGATCTGACAGCTGCCATGCAGAAGATGTCAACGTTCTGGCAGAAATCAGACCTAGCATAATCAGCACTTGAAAGCATTTGACAGCAGAGGTGCAGGTAGCAATCCCATACTTGATCATATTTGGCTGGCTCCTTCCTTGATGAGCTTTCGGAAGCAGGCAAAATCTTCTTTGTTCCAGCAGGCCTTTGACGAATCATCTGGGCCTCCATCTATGCTAAGGACTGTTAAAATTGTCATGTATTTTAAATGTTTAATGTTTTAGTATCGTAATGTTTTTGATATATTTTTAACTTCTGTATATTTCTTTTAATAGGTTTTAAAATGTATATGTTTAAAATTTTGTAAGGCTACCTTGAGGCCCAGTATTGGGCAAAAGGTGGGATACTAATAATAATAATAATAATAATAATAATAATAATAATAATTAATAATTTAATTTGACTTCTGTCTTGCAGTGGATTATATAGCAAATGTTATATTAATTTCATTCCCTTTGCCAGTCAAAACAATTGAACCTTGAGTTTTGATTCTGAAATTCAAACAACCAATTCCAAGTTCAAATTTTACCACCAAACATCCAGATTTGGAAATCTGAAATTGCTGCAGATTTGGAAATTGTGTAGGATATCATTTGGCTTCATGCGCCACACAGGTATTTTACATGTATGTGAATCAGTTCTTGGAGATCAAATACTTGAAGACAGAGGTTTCATAAGCCAGGCTGGTAGCCAGACATTTTCTGCTTTTGGTGCTGGGGGAGGCTAAGGGTGCAAGGAATCATTGCAGGACAGCCAGACCAAGGTAGCCTGAGATGTTTCAACTGTATCTTGTATACTGACAGTGAACACTCTCTTGGATTCTTAGGTAGCCAAAAGCGTGCCATCCATTTCAGATGGCTTGGCGAAACCTCAAGATGTGCAGAAATGCAATAACTAACCAACTAAATAAATAAATCACCCACCCAGTGGTCTGTGGGGGAGAGACCAAAAAACAGCCCAGTGAATCTGAGCATGCACAATAGCCACAGAATCCTGAATGTCCTTTGGTTATGGTGGTGGGGAATAGAAAATGGTGGTGACGTAATGGAGTTTCTTGAAAGAGACTTAGGCTTTAGCTAGACCTAAGGTTTATCCCAGAGTGCAGGACACGGAATAATGGGCTCAAGTTAAAGGAAGCCAGATTCCAGATGGACATCAGGAAAAACTTCCTGACTGTTAGATCAGTACGACAATGGAATCAGTTACCTAGGGAGGTTGTGGCCTCTCCCACACTAGAGTCATTCAAGAGGCAGCTGGACAACCCTCTGTCAGGGATGCTTTAGGGTGGATTCCTGCATTGAGCAGGGGGTTGGACTCGATGGCCTTGTAGGCCCCTTCCAACTCTGCTATTCTATGATTCTATGATCCCGGGATCATCCCGGTCATCCCTGTTCATGTAAATGACACACAGGATATCCTGGGAGCAGGCAGGGATGACCCCGAGACGATCCCGGGATAAACCTTAGATCTAGCTAAGGCCCATATGGTTGGCTGGAACCCTAAACAGGAACATTCCACTCCATAACAGTTTATTGCAGGTCCCACTTGGTAATAAATACTAACCCAGTAACAATACCTGCTCTTCACTCATGCCACTGCCTTTGTACTCACTGGGCAGAACACTGGAAGATGGGAGCAGATCTACTTCTTGTAGAGCCACGCATGGCCCATGCCAAATGTTTTCTTTTGGCAGGAGGATGGAGGAATGGTGCTCCGTAGCTTTCTGATGCTTTTGTTCATCCACCACTCTGGTGACAAGATGGTGCTCCATGGTGTGTGGCCCATGTTCGGGGGTAGGTGGGTGTCAGGGAGGGGAAGACATGACTTCTGGATCCCTGAAGTTGTCCACTCCTAGGATGGAGTATGGACTGCAGGCTTTTCCTTCTTTATTCACAAGTAAAGAAGTCTCACTTTTTAAATGAAAGTTGACAGATTGATGGATAAGGCCTGGAATATTTAGAGAGAGCCAAGCTTCCGAACCCCCTCCCCATGGCTTCAGATCCAATTCAGACACAATACCCATTTGAAGTACAAGCAGTTCACCGCTTCAACTCTACATCATGGGCTCAAGTTACAAGAAGCCAGATTCTGTCTGGACATCAGGAAAAACGTTCAGACTGTTAGAGCAGTACGACAACGGGACCAATGACCTAGGGAGGTGGTGGGCTCTCCCACACTAGAGGCCTTCAAGAGGCAGCTTTACAGTCGTCTGTCAGGGATGCTTTAAGGTGGATTCCTGCATTGAGCAGGGGGTTGGAGTCAAGGGCCTTGGAGGCCCCTTCCAACTCTACTATTCTATGATAAGACATCAAGTGTTGTGAATCAGTCCTTGATTCTGATCTTGTACAAATCTGGATTTCTCTTTGCTCCTCTCTTCATCCAGGTCTGCTGTACTCTGAGGTGATGGGCACCATTTTTGCCACTGAGCGACCCACTGCACAGCCTTGGTTCCTTGTGTGGACCTAGGGTGGCCAGCTGTCCTAGTTTACAGAGGACGGTCCTTGTATTTGAATAGCTGTCCCCTTTAACCATACCAAGATTTAGAGAAGGAAGCCAGGGGCCTTGCAGTTGCCCATCAACGGGCAGACAAATCACCTGGTCACAGTCTATCCCAATATAGCCAAATGTATTTCTGTTTCAATTATACTAATTATCTTGAAATATAAATGCATGCATATGCAAATGTAATGCAAGTTGGTGCCCTCTGTTGTCCTCTTCTCTGGTGATGTATGTCCTCTTTTTTGGTGATGCATATGTGGCTTCCCAATGTAAATCCAAGCCAGTAGAGTCCATTCATCTCGCTGCCATTTTCAGCAGTTTCTTTGGGGACGGTGAGCTTGTCTTTGGCTTCATCCTATTAGCTCCTGTCAAACGAAAACAGCCTATTAACCTCTACCAATGGTGTGCCTGGCTGGGGCCCAACCGGATGAATTAAGCGGTACGCCGCTCATTAGTTCCTTCCCAAGCAAGCTGCCTGAGTGACAGATCAATCATTTTTGATAGCAGGAGGTGGGTTTAACTCACTTGAGTTGGCAGGAAGGAGGGAAGGAGGGAAATGGGTTGAAAACGAGGTTGAAATATTACTGAAAAGCTGGTTCACCTGGAAGGCGGTGGCTTGGTTGTATGCCTTTAACACACTGTAATGACTTCTTTCTTCTCTGGGTGGTGTGCTTCATGCGAAAGCATTTTGACCTTTGATATTAGCAGCATGCTTCCCACCCACTATGTGAGTGGAAGCAACTGGAATGCACTATATAGATTGGGAAATGGCAGCTACAGCAATTGACCTCGTTTGGTTGCTGTCCATTTGGGGCTAGTTCAGTTGCCTGCGTCTCATCGCAGAGGCGTTGATCCTGTTTAAGGCCAAGGGTCAAATTCAGAAATTTCCAGAGGGTCCCTTCCAATGGTAAGTGGGACCGAAGGCAAAAGGAGTGGAGCCAAAACATTTAAAAATGCCAGCGTATTTTAGCTTTAAGTTCTTGCTGCCAGTAAATAAACCTTAGGAGATGCATTTCAACGTTTTAGACTTGGGGGAGAGGAACTGTGCGAAATCTGGGAAGCCACAAACAGATTGGAGGGTGGGGGGAAGGGAGAGGGGCTAGGGGGAGGGGGCGTGACCTTCTGGGTAACCAAGCCTTTGAAGAGGCATTTCAACCTTTTAGACCGGGGAAAATAATTGGAGCCAAAGTTGGAAAACCAGTTAACAATGGTTGATGGTTGGGGAAAGAGGGTGAGGACTGTGGAAGGAACATCTGGGAAACCTCTGGAGGGCCACAGGGGGCCTCTGGTTGGCTGGATTTGGCCTACAGCCCTGTGGTTCAACAGCCCCGGTCTATGCTTGAAATATCTATTACGGGAAAATGATATTTTTATTGGGTTGGATCCAGTCATAATAAGAACACCCAAATTATGGAAGTTGCAGTCCTATACATCTGGAGGGCACCTGATTAGGGAAGGCTGGTTTTGGGCTAAGTCATTGACTCCCTACTGATGAATACACATTTATGAATTCGCTCCAAGGCCAATAAGTTTGTGCAGGGGAGTGGGCTGCACAGAGCATGTCGGCCACTGAGCCAATCACCATCGAAATTGTGGCAAAACATCAATGAAATATCATTTAAAAATATTCTAAACAGGCAAACAAACAAAAAATTTTTTAATGCACGCATGTGCCTGATAACATGAGGATTGCTTCCCTGCGGTATTTTATTAATGAGTAAGGTAGAGGAGTGGAAAAGATTGACCAGTGGCAAATTGCACATGAAGCCTATGGCTAGGTAACTGTAAATGTCAAGATCTGGTGAGAAATCCAGCCAAGAATTTCAGATGCAAACACCACCACCAGCAGCAGCAGCTCCGAAATCATAGAATCATAGAATAGCAGAGTTGGAAGGAGCCTACAAGGCCATCGAGTCCAACCCCCTGCTCAATGCAGGAATCCACCCTAAAGCATCCCTGACAGATGCTTGTCCAGCTGCCTCTTGAAGGCCTCTAATGTGGGAGAGCCCACAACCTCCCTAAGTCATTGATTCCATTGCTATACTGCTCTAACAGTCAGGACATTTTTCCTGATGTCCAGCCGGAATCTGGCTTCCTGTAACTTTAGCCCGTTATTCCGTGTCCTGCACTCTGGGAGGACCGAGAAGAGATCCTGGCCCTCCTCTGTGTGACAACCTTTTAAGTATTTGAAGAGTGCTATCATGTCTCCCCACAATCTTCTCTTCTCCGGGCTAAACATGCCCAGTTCTTTCAGTCTCTCTTCATAGGGCTTTGTTTCCGGACCCCTGATCATCCTGGTTGCCCTCCTCTGAACACGCTCCAGCTTGTCTGCGTCCTTCTTGAATTGTGGAGCCCAGAACTGGACACAATACTCTAGATGAGGCCTAACCAGGGCCGAATAGAGAGGAACCAGTACCTCACGTGATTTGGAAGCTATACTTCTATTAATGCAGCCCAAAATAGCATTTGCCTTTCTTGCAGCCATGTCGCACTGTTGGCTCATATTCAGCTTGTGTTCTACAACAATTCCAAGATCCTTCTCACTTTTAGTATTGCTGAGCCAAGTATCCCCCATCTTGTAACTGTGCATTTGGTTTCTATTTCCTAAATGTAGAACTTGGCAATGTTAGGTTCCGGTGAACAGAGTCGTCAATAACTCCAGCAGACACTGAAATTTCCCAGTTGCGGTGGCTGTGTTTTCTGGCAAATGCAACAGTCTGAGGGTTAAATCCACATGGGTTTTTGTGATTTATTGATGGGAACAGGGTAGGGCAGCTGTCCTGATGCATGTTGATAAGCAATGCGCAATTATAAAACTCTCGTGCCGACAGGAGACAAGTCTCCAGGTTTCAAGGCAACCTGAAATTGGCTTTAACTTCCCAACTCTCCTCATCGTCATCTGTCAGTAAGTGCGACGGGAGACAGACAGAAACATCCTGGAAAACTTTGTATCCTGTCAGAGCTCTAAATAAATAAAAAGATGCACAGGAAGTTTTATCTATGCCAGAGATGCCTGTGCTTTCCTTTCCCATAAAAAAAAAGAAGACTTTCTGATTTATTTTTGTGATATAAATTCTCAGTCTGATAAATGATTCAGTTTCAATTGTCCCTAATGCAATTTTCCATTCAAAGTCCATTACAGTCTTAGCTGGGTTCATGACAATCGTTCATGACAACCCTTTGCAGTAGATCCTTTCTTCCCCTTGTTCTCCTACTCCTTACCCCTCCTCTTCTCCTTCAAATTTTACGATGGCTGCCGTGCCCTCCGGTCTGTTCTGACAGTCCATAGATCATCTCTCCTTCAGTTTCCAAGTCCCACACGTCCACCAAAATGGATTGGCAGCCAAGAAAGACGACACCAGTTTCGAAACCTTTAACTATGTTATAAGGCTATGAAATAAACTTAGTTTCTGCAAGGAATATTAGATCAGATGATAATGAAAATCATCTGAACATCATCTGATCAAAAACATCATGACAACCCTGGTGACAGTACTCCTAGTATTGAAGCTTCATCCCACCTACGCTTTTATTCTGGTTCTCCTGTGAATTATCCCATACCGTTGCAGTTGCTGAGCTCCATCGCACTAGCCTCCGCGTCTTCACCCTGCACCAGCGCACACCTCGGGAGGGCTGGGCGGGCTCCACGGAACTCCACTTGGGGGCTGCCAAGGGAGGCCCTGCTCCTTGTCTTCTTCCTCCCGCGCATGCCCCGGGAGGGCTGGGCCTGCTCCATGCTCCGCAGCACTTGAGGCTGCCGAGGGAGGCCGCTCTGCTCCTGTTCATCCCTCTGCACCCCCAGTGGCTGCTCAGAACTCAAGAAGAACTCTTCTTTCCATGCTGCAAAATACATCGCCAAGGGGGGGGGGAGAGACCCGCAATCACAGCTGGACATGCTGCATGTCATCAGAGTCCTTCGCCCTGAAAGCAGACTATAATGTAGACGTCAAGTGAGTCCTTTGCATGCAATGCGCCGTGAATGCAGACTATAAGGCTGGTGTGATAAAGTTCTTGTTCTATTTATGACTTCAAGGGGCACAAGACGTTTAAATCTGCATCTTAAGAACATAAGAAGAGACATGCTGGATCAGACCAAGGGTCCATCTAGTCCAGCATTCTCTTCCCAGAGGTGCAAACCAGCTGTTGACCAGGAACCCACCAGAAGGACACAAAAGCAACAGCACCCTCTCACCCATATTCCCCAGCAACTGGTGTACATAGGCTGCTGTACAGCCTTTGCTACTGGAGGTAGCAGATAGCCATCAGGATTAGTAGCCATTGATAGCCTTCCCTTTCAGGAATTTATCCAACCCCCCCTTTTAAAGCTATCCAAATGGGTGACTATCACTACGTCTTGTGGTTGTGAATTTCATAGTTTAACTATGCGCTGTATGAAGAAGTACTTCCTTTTATCTGTCCTGGATCACCCACCAATCAGCTTCATGTGATGACCCTGTTGGGTTCTAGTATTTTGAGAGAGGGAGAAAAATGTCTCTCTATCCACATTCTCCACACCATGAATAATTCTGTACACCTCTATCATGTCTCCCCTTACTTGTCTTAAATGAACTGGACTTTTTACACAGGTAACATCTTCACAGCAGCATTGAATAGCCTGCAGTTTGTCAGGTAAAAACTAGCAATTTACCAAACCACACCAAAATACTTGGCTTGGAATATCCATCCTTTGGGTGCAGCACCCTCATTTGTAGTGCTGATGTCTAGTTCTCCACCATTTCCCCTGTCTGCTTCTTCCTCCTACTGCCTGGATTAATCACATGGGAGATCCATCCAAACAAGGATCATTTAGTGGAGAGGATGACATCACAGTTCCATGTATCCAGGGCTACACAATGACACCTCTGGGGGCAAGTGAAGACAAGCCAGAGTGTCAGCAAGTGAGTGCAAAGCCAGTGCCCAAAATCTGAATTGCCCTATACTCGCAAATGCTTTCTCAAGGAGAGCTGAAAACATATCATAAAGAAGCAACGGCATTTTCCAGCATTGCTAGAAAATGTTTGTGGAAAGTTTGGAATTGTCTTGGCTTGAACAACCAACCGATCAAAATATCAAGTTCCAGTGCTAAGCCTTTGAAAATCTCTCCTTGATTTAGAGTTCTGTATTTGCTTCAAATTGTGGTTGTATGATGGTTTGCTCCCACATGGTTCTATGATAATACTAAACCCATGCACTTTATTTTCTAAAGGTGCCATCTCATGCATGTTTAGACAGAAAAACACCTTTAACGCCCAGTATCTCTCCAACCAACAAGCTGGGATTCATAGGGCTCCGCCCCCCCCCCTTTATAAACATGAACAGAATCATACCCTAATACGATCTGGAGCATTTCAGCTGGTTCATCTAGTTGTTTTGTGTCAGGGCTATTTTAGGGTAAGAGAGCCAGTATGGCGTAGTGGCTTAAGTGTTGGACTGGGAGTTGGGAGATCCGGGTTCTAGTCCCCACTCGGCCATGGAAACCCACTGGGTGACTCTGGGCCAGTCACAGACTCTCAGCCCAACCCACCTCACAGGGTTGTTGTTGTGAGGATAACATGGAGAGGAGGAGGATTACATACACCGCCTTGGGTTCCTTGGAGGAAAAAATACAGGATATAAATGCAATAATAAAAATAAATAAAATAAAAATTGTGGCAGGAATTTGCCTGCACCACATTTTAAAGAAATTTACACAAGAAATAAAGAAATAAACAATTTGGTCCACTGAACTGATGTCGTTAACACCCATTGGTCTGGGTCGGCTTTTCCCAATATGGTCTCTTTCTATGGACTATGTTGGCTGTGGATGATGGCGGTTGTAGGCAAACACATTTGGACTACATCAGGCTGGGAAGGCTGCTTTAAAACTTTGTTCAGGCCTGAGACATCACTGTCTCGAGCAGAGTCCTTGGTTTAACGAAAAATAAGAAATGAGTATTCTCTTGTTTGTTCATTTACTTAATGAAAATATTTACAACCTGCCTTCCCTTGTGAGCTCAGGGCAGCTAACAGAAGAAGTAATAAATAGAACTCAAACATAACAAGACGAGGAAAAAATATCCCGAAATAGCCAGATGACAAGTAAAAACAATTAATGATAGCAGTGACAAGAAAAAAGGATTACACATCAATTATAGCCACTCCAGGCAGTACAATTCAACCTCTAAAGTCATCTCCTGCTCCTCCTCACCGGCACCATTGCCTGGGCCAGAGGAAGAGGCAGGTGAGCGAGCAGGTCGCCATGGGGAAGAGAAGGGTCCAGCACAGGGAGCTCTTGTCAGTGGGTCCCTGCTGGGTTGTGGACCCTCAGTAAGTGCCTGATCCCTTGATGCCAGCCCTGGGCCCTAGCTGCACCACTGGGTCTGAGAAAAGCAGGGCTGGTCACTTACTCGTCTCCAAAATGGAGGAAATGCATCACCCAAAAAAGAGCGGATAAGCAAGGTGCCGAACATTTGTATTTGCACAGGTTTATGATCAGTAGGGTTTAACCTGCTTGGTTGTATGGCCATGAACATGTGTGCCTTCCTTAGGCCTTCTACCAGATTGCACTTTGGGGATTCTAGAGGGCTATCTGTATGCGAGAAAAGCCCCAGGGTGGCTCCACTGTGGCGCTCTGGCACTTATATGACGCAGCAGCCACTGCGGAGCCATCCCGGGGCTTTCCCCGAAGCGCTGAAGTAAAGAAGTTGGGGACTTTTCCTGACTTTTTTCTCCAGAGCAAGGTTTTGGCACACCTGCCATCTTTGCTGCTCCGGAGTCACAATAAAGGTGTGGCCAGGTGGATGGCGACCCCTGATTGGTCGCCATCCACCAGGGCAGGAGGGAGGGGCAGGCCAGTAAGCCAATTGGCTGCCGGAATGCCCCCACGCTTCCTCCAGCATGGGGAGATGGGAAGTTTTCCATTCCCTTGGCGGGGAAATCCCCGCGAGGTAAGGGAGGGAAACATTGCGGGACGGGTGGCGTGGTGGCGGAGGTGGTGCGGTGCACGGTGGCGACTCCTCTGATGGATGCATGCAAACCCTGTGCTCGCGCCTTGGTGTCAGGACAACCCCGCAGGAGCGAAACCACAGGGTTTGGGGGGGCCCAATGGCACCAATGCATTGTCGTCCATGCAGGCTGTAGGTTAGTAACTGTAACCCATGGCTGAATCTTTTGCACATCATGACGGTGCCAGTGGGATTTTTTGTGTGTGGTCCGGTTGCAAATAGCAGGTGCAGTCTCTCCCCTTCCCCCAATTTATAACATGAACCCGATGGGCCAAAGGGTTGAAGACTCCCTCCTTCCACGGTCCTGATCCACCTCTTCTTGCTCTGCACTATTTATTGGGTTGGAGGTGGGGGAATTCATCCCCTCCAGGGCGAAGGCCATGAATATGTCACATCTAGTTTAGTCTTGGTATTCCAAGGCCAGGACACAAAAATAGGCCAGACTTGCTTTAATGTGCTGCTCTCGGCTTCCCGGGGTTCTGCTGTACCTATCTAAAACCCTGTCCAAAGATACACTAGGAAAACCTTCCATCCAAGAGACACACCCTAAAGCAATGCAGTTGGCAAGCAACCCAGCTGGGGGTGAAAATATCCAAAGCCATCTCTGCCTCTGTGTCTAATCCTTCTTCGTTGGCAACAAATCCTTAGGTGGATGATAAATTAATTATGTAAATGATGGATCTACACGGGGGGAAAAACTGGTAGATAAGTAGAGACTCTGTATTAGTTGGTTCCTAGTGGCTGGAGGCCAATTAAAGGCATGTTTATGAGCCTTGCCCATAATGTTACAGCATTTTCCTCCTCTGGCATGTTTGTTTGGTTCTGCAAAGCTCAACCTGAACAGCACCCTGTGCCAGCCACAGGCAATGGTTTCACTTGTAAGAAGAAACTAGAGGGAGGGAGCCAAGAGCCATCTTTAAAGAAATCCTCCCCACTGGCTGGCTGGCGCAAGGCATGCATGCATGTCTCAGAACTGCATGGATGTTAGAAAAGCTTCAGGTGAGTTTTGGCTGACATGAGTCTGTGTCCAGGTGTTAACTGCCATACCTGATGGAGCGCCTCTCCCGACATGAACCTACCTATACCCTGTGTTCGGCATCTATGGTGCGCCTCCCGCTGTTATGAAATGTTCTCCCCCATAAGGCCAGCCTGGCGCCAATGCTGCCGTCTTTGTGATGCCATATTCAGATCTTCCTCTACTCTCAGGCATTTGGCAGCGTGCGGTGAGATGTAATCAGGTCCTTGAGTTGTCTTATGGTTGTTCAAAATTGTTTTAGATATACTATATTGTCTGTGTATGTGCTTTTTGTTTATATATTTCATGTAAATAGTTTTACACTTTGTACACTGTATTTTGATGGTTTTAATTTTTGTAAACCATACAGAGGTCTTCAGCTTCAGGTGATATAGAAATATAAATGTTGTTATTATTATTATTATTATTATTATTATTATTATTATTATTATTATTAGATAGGCAACTTCAAAGCCCGTGCTGTCCCTTTTAATGATCCTTTAGCTTTAAATGGCCCTTCAAGTTAGAGTGGCCACTTACAAATTGCCAAAAACAGAGGAACTACATTACCCCAAAAGTCAATAAAAGGGGCCATAGACTTACATGCATTTTTCATATGCTAATTGATATGAATGGATGCAAATTTAGAAATGACTAGTTTAATTTAGATAGATGTCCAGTGCATCTCCCCATAGTGTGGAAGACTGTGAGCAGGCGATTTGTTGTGTCCCTGCCTGCCTCTTCACTCTGCTGTCCAGGGGCTGCCTGTGGATGGGCGATGGGTCTTCTAGTTCTTTATCTATAAACGAGAATTGGACAGGAGAAACAGAGGAAGGTTGTCTGGCCAGGGCCGGTGCTACCATAGAGGCCACTCAAGAGGCTGCCTAGAGCGCCAAGCTAAGAGGGGCGCCAGGTGCCACGCAGCACTCACACGCGTTGTTGGCTGTGAGCTAGGCCTTGCGCCCGCCCAGCCGAAGCAAAGCCAGGGACACTGTGGGGGGCTCCACGTTCAGACTTCTGCCTGGAAGCCGCCCTTCCAGAGCCGCTAGAGCTGCCCGGAAGCCACCCTCCCAGAGCCCGGAGGCCGCCGCCAGAAGAAGAAGAAGAAGAAAAAGCACATGGCGAGCTAGACCCTGGCCCAAGCCAGCCTCTGCCTTACTCCCGAGGAAAGGGCACCGGGTCGCTTCGCCTCTCTCCTCAAACAGACCGCGATGTCCAGGCAGGCAGGCAGGCAAGTGGGACTCCCTCTCCCTTCCCCAGGAAAGCTAGGGACTTGTGGACTCCTCGCAAGGCAAACTCTCCTGCTTCCTGATCTTGCGCATGTCGATCAACAGGACTTGCATCCCAGAAAGCGTTGCACCGGGAGGCACCAGTGCGACCCGATCCGCCTATGCCTCCTTACTCGGAAGCCTTATTCCCCAAAGTAAACGTACGGAGGGGATCGGGACACCAGGCTGCATAGCAGGTTGCGTTCGCACGGAAGTAAGTCCCGGTGAATTTCAGACGGCTCGGTCCCAAATCGAAGTGAGCCAGTCCCAGCTCTTCAATCGGTGCACACGTTTGGACTTCTGCGCAATTTTCTCTTTTTTTGGGGGGGGGAAAGTAGCTTGACTTGCCTAGGGCACAAAATAGTATGGCACCGGCCCTGCGTCAGGCATTCAAATAGAGGTTAGTCCTCTGGCTGCCTTCTTATGGCAGCCAGGTTGGTCACCGGTACACCTAGGGGTGACCACATTACACCAACATTAAAATCACTCCACTGGCTGCCAATTAGTTTCCGGGCAAAGTACAAAGTGTTGGTCATCACCTTTAAAGCCCTAAATGGTTTGGGTCCAGGTTACCTGCGGGATCGCCTTCTCCCATATAGTCCGCTCCGCAAACTCAGGTCCTCTGGGGTGAACTTACTTCAGTTAGCTAAAACTAGGCTGACATCAGTTTCCCAAAGGACCTTTTCTTCTGTCGCCCCCAGATTGTGGAATGGCCTACCGGAGGAGATTCGTAAAATAAACACTATGTATGATTTTAAGGCAGCTTTAAAGACTAGCCTTTTCCGGCAGGCCTATCCAGATCAATGTTAAATCATGATTTTTTAAGATGTATTGATTCCTGTTCTAATGTTGTTCCCCGCCTCGATCCAAAGGGAGAGGCGGGTAAGAAATAATTTATTATTATTATTATTATTATTATTATTATTATTATTATTATTATTATTCAGATAGAGGACTGTCCTCTGTAAAAGAGGACGCATGGCCACCTTTGAAGAGTTTGTGGCACGTTAAAAGTATATGCGGTGCCTTCCTTAGTACTTCCCATGGTTTGATATTTGGAGATGCAGGAAAAGCAAAACTGTGAAGTTCTCCTATTATGACCTTCTGTTTGTCTGGACTTTCTGAGAAGGGTGCCATAATGTGAGTCAAACGCTTGAGGGCTTCCCAGAAGCTGTGCGAAACACGATCCTGGATGAGAGATCAGTCTTTGGTTTGGTCCAGCAAGACTCTTCTTAACTGCCAGAAAGCCATGATCTAAAGGTCCTTGTCAGAATCCTGGTAGAGATATACTGATAGACAGGTGAGCCATAGTGTGACTTCAGAATCCATCCATCTTCTTTCAAAAATACATAGATATCTGCATTTGCAAGTGCATACAGGCAGAAAGGTGAACCATGAGGATGCACCAGTGACTTTCAATTTAACATTAAGAAGTGACTTAGGCCAGACACCAGGATGCCCCTCCTAGAAACCTGTAATTTGGTACACAGGTAGTCAAACAACCTGGCGAAGACACCGGTTCCAACTGTTCAGAAGCCATCAATTAAATCTCCATGATGGACTAGTTTAGCAGGCATAAATGTGATAACAATACATTTATAGTGGGTGGATTGAATGAATTGCACTGAGCTAGAGTGACCATATGGAAAGGAGGACAGGGCTCCTGTATTTTAACAGTTGCATAGGAAAGGGAATTTCAGCAGATGTCATTTGTATATATGGAGAACCTGATGAAATTTCCTCTTCATCACAACCGTTGAAATGCAGGAGCTATACTAGAGTGACCAGTTTTAAAAGAGGGCAGGGCACCTGCAACTTTAACTGTTGTGATGAAGAGGGAATTTCACCAGGTTCTCCATATATACAAATGACACCTGCTGAAATTCCCTTTTCTATGCAACTGTTAAAGATACAGGAGCCCTGTCCTCCTTTCCATATGGTCACCCTAACTAAACAAGCAGGTAACCTGGCCCAAAGCCATTTAGGGCTTTGAATGTTAATGTCAGCACTTTGAATCAGAGTGGACTGGTAGCCAATGCATCTGGAAAAATATGGGTGTAATGCACTTCCTCACGCGTTGGTATCAATAGATGCATGCTTCCAGTCCAGCAGGACTCGGATAAGCTCCACAGTGTGGAATCCAATATGCTAGTGTCTCTGGAACAGCTGTGAGTACAAAAAACTGCTTCCGCACCTCTTGCAGGATTAGGTCACTTGTGGGTTGGCTTAATGATCCTGCAAGGGCAGGACCAGGCGCAGGTATTTCATACGTGCTCAGTCTGAAATGCTTTCATGGTTCCAGTTAGAGGGGAAGGCAAAGGCCATTGAGCTCTAAGTAAAAGATCAAAGAGGAAGGGCTGCATGTTTTGATAGAAGGTTAAGGACAGGAAAAATCAATTTAGCAACGCACGTCACGTTAAAACATAAAGGGAGATCTTTCGTTGTTTTGGCAGGAAGGGGTGGTAATCACATTTACGTTTATTTTTATTTATTTTTTATCTCAGCGGAACAACTTCGGTGGAGCTTAGCAACGTCAAACTTAGATTGCTTGAGACTCTTTAAGTGGCCTTCTGCCCTGAAAAAAGAAAAGGAAGAGCGGCCGCCACAAAGACAAACTGCTTTTTGAGCCATCATGCTATTTTCTGAGATGCTGAGCGCAGCCCAATGGGCATGATCCAAAGGGGGTTCTAGCGCTTGATTTCAATAAGGGAGTTTGGTTTTAATATGTGGGGAAGAAGTCTCAAAGAGCCCTATGAGGACTGAAGAAGCCCAGTGGCCACTAAATGCTTACTGACTGGTGTGGTGGTGGTGGGACTGGGAAATGGAGACAGGAGGGGGAACAGACAGTAGCCATTTTGAAAGAAACTAAACAGCATGACTCTGGAGCATGTTCAGAGGAGGGCAACCAGGATGATCAGGGCTCTGGAAACAAAGCCCTAGGAGGAGAGACTGAAAGAACTGGGCATGTTTAGCCCGGAGAAGAGGAGATTGAGGGGAGACATGATACACTCTTCAAATACTTGAAAAGTTGTCACACAGAGGAGGGCCAGGATCTCTTCTCGATCCTCCCAGAGTGCAGGACACGGAATAATGGGCTCAAGTGACAGGAAGCCAAATTCTGGCTGGACATCAGGAAAAACATCCTGACTGTTAGAGCAGTATGACAATGGAGCATTAGACATTCAAGAGGCAGCTGGACACCCATCTGTCAGGGATGCTTTAGGGTGGATTCCCGCATTGAGCAGGGGGTTGGACTCGATGGCCTAATAGGCCCCTTCCAATTCTACACTGCAATATTTTGTTGCATTTTTGTCAGGTGCATTTATTTTCTGCTTTTCACATTTTTATTGTAAGCTGCCTTGTGAGGGCTTGCTTTAAAAGGCTGGAGAGAGAGAGAGAGATGGTGTTTTTATTTGTCTTGTACCCCGCCTCGATCCAGAGGGAGAGGCAGGTAACAAATAAATAAATATATTATTATTATTATTATTATTATTATTATTATTATTATTATTATTATTATTATTTGAATTGCTGTTCTCCCTACCCCCACCATTGCATGCCTCAACCAATGGGTAGGATGTCTTGGTTCATTTAGCCCAGTATTATCAACACTGACTGGCAGCAGCTCTCCAGGGTTTCAGACAGGATTTTTTTCAGCCCTACCTGGATATGCTGCTGGTGATCGAACCCGGGACCTTCTGCATGCAAAGCATGGGCTCTGTCACACTGAGCTACACTGAGCCCCTTCAAGAGCCCTGAATACCATGACAAGCCTCGTGTGGCGCAGAGCGGTAAAGCAGCAGTTTCTGCAGCTGAAACTCTCCCCACGGCCTGAGTTCGATCCCAGGGGAAGCTGGTTTCAGGCAGCCGGCTCGGGTCGACTCAGCCTTCCATCCTCCCGAGGTCGGTAAAATGAGTACCCAGTTAGCTGGGGGAAAGGTAACAACGGCCGGGGAAGGCAACGGCAAACCACCCCGCTATAAGGCCTGCCAAGAAAACGTCAGCGAAAGCTGGCGTTCCTCCAAGAGTCAGTAATGACTCAGTGCTTGCACGAGAGGTTCCTTTCATATATATATATATATATCTTTAATCAGGCTTTGGACTGGACAGCCCTTCCAATGGAGAACACCTTCAAATAGAGAACAGTCCTCTGGCATGCGCCCAGCCTATAATTTGGGGAAGCATCCTCCAATTTCTCAGGATCCAGTGATGGCTTTCTCAAAGACATCTGAGGGCTCCTTCATTTCGCCAAGGGGAAGCCGCCTGTGCTCAGGTTTTCCCAGCCAAAATGATCCCCCACAAGGGAAGGCATCTGCATGCTGGGGCCGGATCTACACTATTGCTTTAAAGCACTTTATAACAGTTTTATAGCGCTTTAAAGCAGTTAAAGCGCTTTATAACTGTTATAAAGCGCTTTAAAGCAGTAGTGTAGGTCCGGCCCTGGTTTCTTATGATCCAGCAGGGCTCTTCTGATTTGGATTTGGGGGAGATGAGAGGTCATTTTTACAGTGGTGAGGAACCTGTGCCCCTCCAGATGTTGGACCATGACTCCCATCATCCCTGGTCATGTTGGTTAGGGATGATGGGCTTGGAGTCTAGCAGCATCTAGAACGCCACAGGTTCCCCGACCCCTCCATTTTCTTACCTGGTGCTCCCGAGGAAACTTACAAAGATATGAGTGTAGCTACGTTGCTTGATTTCCTCGCCTTCAACCCGTCTCACTGAAAGCCCAGGAGCTTCATGGACAAAGTTCTTCCAAACCTGGCTATTATCCATGCAATATGCAGCAGGCGTGATTCTTCCATTTGTTTTCTTCTGTTGCATTGTGGGATGAGAGTGGAGCAATTCCAGTCCTGGCAGCCCGTTCAGTGGAGACAGGTCAGGAAAACCTCTTTTCAGTCTCTGCCTGTAGGGCTTGTTTGATTCCAGTCCCAAATATGCTGCCAACTTCCTGGTAAAGAGTTGCTACTTTTCAAGAGGTGGGCGAAGTGTTTGTAAGCAGCTGTGATCCCAACTGGATGGAAAAGAAGACTGGGGGAGGGGGGGAATAAGGACAAGATGAACAAACAGGAGATTGTGTGTTGTGTTTTTTGTTCACTGTGCTTCCAAGGTATCCTGCCATAATCGCTTGCTTAATTAACAGCATTTCTCCCTGCCCCCCCCCCGCCACCCGCATGCCAAGATCCAAACATGAATGAATGAATTGTTTATTAGTCACAGGCCAATATAATTTTTTGAACAAAAGGAAGATGCACTAAGAGTAATTAAATAAAACCAATAAATTTTAAAACGGGGCCAACGTATTTCCCCCCTTTTTTGCATTGAAATAAGAAAGAGCCAAGCAACTTTTCCAATGACATAAGATTAATCATCCTTCAAAGAGAACATCACCAGAAGGTCATCCCGGGAGAGTTCTTAAATCAGCTTCTCTCCACACTCTTTATACAGATTACAGTACCGGAGTACATTATCAACAGACTCTGTTTCACCCTTTTAATCAGTATTTTATGTATTTTATACTTTCCCCTGTTCTCCGCCTCGATCAAAATGGAGAGGCGGGTAAGAAATATTTTATTATTATTATTATTATTATTATTATTATTATTATTATTATTATTATTATTATTGTTATTTCTGTTGCACCCTTTCCACATGCACGGTCCAAGCATGCCGGGTTATGCAATTGATGGTGAAGAGAATGAACTACAAATCAAACAGGTGCTAATTCACAACCTTCCTCTACTATGAAGTGATGAGGTGGCCAGTTGCAATGGTCATGTGTCCTACTTTACAAAGGACGGTCCTCCATTTGAACAGCTATCTGGTTTAAAGGTAAAGAACCCTAAGAAAGAAGAGTAGTGGAGGGCTTGAAGCACCTGGACAGCCAATGGAGCAGACACAGAGATCACCTGGTCACAGAATTTCCCACTAGGGTGAGATGCACTGGACTATATTTCATAGAATCCTAGAATAGTAGAGTTGGAAGGGGCCTAAAGGCCTTCGAGTTCAATCCCCCGCTGAGTGCAGGAATCCACCCTAAAGCATACACCCAACAGGTTGCATTCAGGACATGTTTTCATGATATAAAAACAGAAATGAATTGGACTGTCCTCCTTTGGCCTGTCTACCTTTCTGGCTTCTGCGGCGTCTGAATTCCCCATATCCCACAGGCCTCAGTCTGTTTTGCCTCGATCCACTTTGCAAGGTGACTTTCTGCATTCCTGACATGGCCCATTCGTGCTCCAACAGAACAAGACCCAGGAAGGAGGCATGATAACATATCATTTTTACCATAGGGTATGTGCAGTATAGACTGTCTATTTCTGTCTCTCTTGGCTCTTAACTAGTGTGAAGAAGACCAGGGTCTTCAGCTTCTCCCTGCTGGCAAGGTTCAGATACCAGTCCCCAAATGCATTCCTTTGATGGAGTCTTTGCAGCTTTGGCTGCTGCAATTAGTACCAATAATTAAGGAGCCTTTGAAGCGGTCCGGAATAAATGTCCCCCAGAATTAGTTTCAGCTCCACATCCGCCTTTGTGATTTGAAACTGCAGAACGCCATAAAAGTGTCACGGAAAGGAGCTGTAGGGTTTCCCAATCCCAGTGATTCAGACCCTCAAAAGCCGCCAGTGAAGCCAAGACTTTGCAAAACGTGAACCACATCCACCAGATGATAAGCAATGCTGATAAACAATTCTGTAGAAGTGGAGAGAAGCCATAGGTCAGATTTTTTTGCCACTTCCTACGAAGCCCGCTTCCTAAAGAATCCCAGCCAGGCCAGGCCCCACCCAACTGAAGCTGCTGCCCCCTCAACCCATTTCTCCCCTTGCCTCCTCGACCCCCTCCCTGTTCTCATGCAGCAGTGGCTCCCAGCTCTCCCCGGCTTCCAGCTCCTGTCTCCCCCACCCCTTGCACTGTGGCAGGGACTCCTGACTCATGGCTCCCTGTTCTCGTGGGGTGGCAGCTCCTCCTTCATCAGCCAACAGGGAGATTCCACCAAACTAAAACAAGAGGCCTTGCGATATTTTGGCCCGGTCTCCCAGCCATGAGTCCCAAGACTGGGGTAGAAAGTGGAACACGCTGGCCGGGAGAGAGAGGAGGAGGTGCCATAGCCACCAGGCAGCCACAAGCTGTTGGCTGGCTGGCCAAACAAGCAGGGACCTAGAGAGGAAGGTGGCGGTGGCAGCAGCAGCAGGAGCGGGAGAGAGAGAGAGAGAACTCTTCCCAGCCCACGCGGACTGCTACGCCTGCTTCCAGCTGCTTAATTCTAGGGCCAGCCCTGAACCCAGCTTTCATTTTTCTTAATGAAAACAGTTTTTCAGCATTCCTAGGACAATGTTCACTTGCCCTACCTTGCCCTCACCTGTGTCGGCTCCAGGTTTGTGAGGGTCCTTGGGTAAGGGCCACCTCCTGCAAAGGTCAGCAGCATTTCCTACATAGAAGATCCTTTATGTCTGGGTAGCATTACTCTTTGGCGGGATGGGGAGTGAAAGCAATAATGATCTTCTACAATGCACATAGTCTTGGCTGTATGCCTGGTGGGGAGAATGGGGATAGGGAGACATTTTTCGACCTCTCCTATAATACTAGAACCAAATGAGGCCATTACATGAAGCTGATTGGTGGGAGATTCAGATCAGATAAACAGAAGGACTTCTTCACACAGTGCATAGTTAAACGATGGAATTCACTATCACAAGATGTGGTGATGGCCACCAATTTGGACAGCTTTGAAAGAGGATTGGATACATTCCTGGAGAAGGCTGTCAATGGCTACTCCTCCTGATGGCTATGTACACCTCCAGTATTAGAGGCAGTAAGCCTACGTACACCAGTTGCTGAAGAACAAGTGGTGCATATAGGCTTGCGATGGGTAGTGGGCACTGTTGTACGGTGTCCTGCTGATGGATCCCTGGTGACAGCTGGTTAGCCACTGTGTGAACAGAGTGCTGGACTAGATGGATCCTTGGTCCAATCCAGCAGGGCACGTCTAATGTTCTTATGTCCTTTGTTAGTCTTAGGTAGGGATGGGCATACCAGTAGTGGAGGCTGGTGACTCAGATATCCGTTACGTTGTGGAATCCATTCTGGTTCTGAATCAATTTCAGTCAGAACCAGCCGGAAATCTAAAGGAGCTATCCAGGGTGCTGAACCCTATGCCCAAAAATAGATTCATCACTTTGCATAGCGCTGCTAAGAGTTCTGGATGGGTCAGCTCACTCCTGTTCTCATTTGCTACCTGCTTTTTTTCCTGGTTTGTTTGAACAGGAAAAGTGTGTATTTTGAACGGGAAAAGTTCCCCCCAAAAGTCTGCATTTAAAAGTGCACACTTCCTGAATGTGAAGCCACTTTTGGAAACATTTTTGTACAACGTGCGCTCCCATTTGTATTCGCAGTTGCAAAACTGACATTTTTTTTTAGTGATTTGCAAACTGAAATGTAAATTCTCATTCATGCCTGGTCTTAGGCTGGTGAAGGGTGATTCTCCTGTGGGGAGGGGCTCTATTGTCATTCATGGGAGGGGCTGCGGTTTGGATTTCCTGCCTCCAGTGGTAAAATCATTAGGGCCTCCGTAACCCTAAAAGATTCCTCCTCCTCCTCCTCCTCCTCGCCTGCCCAGAGCACTATTTTTCTCAGAGAAATGGAGGGTTTGCACTCAGGTTCCCCACCCACCCCCAGCTGTCAACTGCCTGTAAAACTGCCTGTGTAGGAGTTGTTGCATTATTATTATTATTATTATTATTATTATTATTATTATTATTATTATTCACGTTTATATACTGCCCCATAGCCGAAGCTCTCTGGGCAGTTTACAAAAGTTAAAAACAGTGAACATTAAAAAGAAATATACAAAATTTAAAACCATAAAAAGCATAAAATACAAACAAACTCCCCCGACAATATTATCTCCTACACAAGTAGGCCTGCGCAGACATTTGAGAAAGTTCAGTGCCTACTGTTGGGAGAACAATCTAGAACTTAACAGCATGAAATCAAAAGTGGTGGTCTTTGGCAAGAAAAAGAAACCATATAAGTGTTTTTTTTTTAGACTCCAATGAAATCGAGCAGGTGGGGCCTTTTACTTATTTGGGCATAGTCTTTTCAGCTGTGGGAACGCGGACATGACAAACAAAAAGAAACGAGCTGAAAGCAACTGCTTGTACTCAAACTTCAAATAGGCTTTTAAATAATAGCTACCCAGGCTCACTCCAACAAGCTGTGAGTGTGGATAAGGCAAAGGTGCTGCCGGGAAGGGATCTACACAGCGTCCTGAAGGCGCTTGTGTGCGCCTCCAGTGCGCCCCGAAACTCCTTGTGTAGATCCTGCCTACCTGGCAAGAAGAGGAGGAGGAGGAGGAGGAGGCCCCGCATCGCCCCTCGCGGGGACGGGGCGAAAAGTTCCCAGGGCTCCTGTCAGATGCGAGGAGGAATGGCTCCGAGTGAGTGACACTGTTGCTGCCTAGAGCGTCCTTGCTGCCGCCGCCCACCTCCCCGCCGGCCTCCTCTTTCGCCGGGGAAAGAGCCACCCGAATGGAAAAGGTCCAGAACTGTTTTCTACATTTGATTCTAGGTGTATCAAGAGTCTCTCCGGCTCACACGATTAGAACTGGACTTGGAAGAGGGGCAAGTTCAGACCCGATTCACCTTAGGTTATTTCATTATCGGTTCAAGCGAGTTCAAATGAGTGAAGCCAGGTTTCGACAGTAAAAATCTCAGAAAAATCTTGGTTTTACGGTTTCTCAAAATTTTTCTTGAACTATGGTTTTAGTGTGGAGGTTCTAAGTGCTCTCAGTTCTGATATAAGGAATGTTTTTAAGCAAAGAGTACTGGATACCAGAGCACAGATGGACGTAGCTGCCCTGTCAAACACAAGGTCTATGAAATGGTTAGCGAGGGCTAAAACCCAATTCGGGAAGAAAAATATCTCTTCTTCCCAATGAAAAGAGGTCAACGCGTGGCCTTTACCCATCTTCAATTCGAGCAAATGGACACAATGATGCAACAAGGAGGATTCTGGGTCATTCCCGTAGAACACAAAGTTCGTATATGTGGTGCATCCAAGGTGAAAGACCTGGCCCACTATTTACTGGAATGCCCATGATATTCCAGTTTCAGGGAGCATTATTTGTCTCCATTTCTTTGGCGTATGAAAAACTGGGTGGTTGAGGACAAGCTGAATTTCCTCTTATGAGGATCTAACCAGTTCATGACTCGGAGGGTTGCCCTTTTTGCGGTTAAGGTGGCCAGTTTAAGGAAAATGGAAAAGGAAAAAAACATGTTTTAAATGAGCCAGGGACCTCAATAGGAGCACATACTTTTATCTTTTTATTACCTTAATCTTAGACTTTTTAAAAGTAATGTTTTAAGATTCATGTATTTATGGTTTGTTTTTAACATGTGTTTATTGTAGGTGAAATGGTCTGAAGACTTATTCAATAATCTTTTGATTTTATTTTGATTTAGATTCCCACCCACATCCAACATTTAGCTTACAGCATTGTGGAGATCCCCAGGGAAGATACTCTGAAAATGAAGAAGAATCCTTGGTCTTTTTTCCCAGGCCTTTCTCTTCATGCCCAGTCACTGTAAAACTATGTCTCCAGCCCTGGAATGTCTCCTTTTGTTTACTGTTTGTACTTACCAGAAAGTAGGACAATGTGGATAGCAGTTCTCTGGGTTGGTGGTATTATTATTATTATTTATTTATTTATTTATTTATATAGCACCATCAATGTACATGGTGCTGTACAGATTACACAGTAAATAGCAAGACCCTGCCGTTGTGTGTCTACAGACACAGGCCGGTTTTCCAAAACCAGTGAATTCATAATTGAGAAATCGATTAATCCATTCAAGGCTCATGCAAGCCCAAAGTTTCGCCCACCCCAGAGGCTGCCAACTGCATCTTTGCCAGTCTGGTTTGGCCTCCTACCAACTAGCTTTAACTGAGGGTAAGTTATTCTGTCATATCTTGGCATCAGGGGTCACATGCAGCATTGGCTGGGGAACAGGGCAATTAAAGAAAACTGATACAAACATATCAAATTTTGGTATAACTATACTTATTACAACAAAATCATATTAGTAGAAAATATTTTTAACCTTAAAGCAGATACATACATTTACAATTTAAACAGAATAGTCCACATACATCAAACACCAAAAAATAAATAAATCCCCAAACGTGTTTCGGCCATGCAGGTCTTCATCAGTGGGAAAAGACCTGTATGGTCGAAACACGTTTGAGGATTTTTGTTTGATGTTTGATGTAAGTGGACTATTCCGTTTAATTTTTAAATTTATGTATCTCCCTTAAGGTTAAAAATATTTTCTACTAATATGATTTTATTGTAATAAGTATTGTTATACCTAAATTTGATATATTGTTTGTATCAGTTTTCTTAAACTTACTTTGTTTTCAGGTTTGGGTTTGGTTTAAGATAGCACTTTTTCACATTTCTGAACAGGGGAGTTAAACCTGTGCTTGAACTTCAGTAGGGTGAAAATATGGAAAGGAGGACTGGGCTCTTGTATCTTTAACAGTTGTATTGAAAAGGAATTTCAGCAGGAGTCATTTGTATATATGGGGAACCTGGTGAAATTTCGTCTTCATCACAACAGTTAAAGTTGCAGGCGCCCTGCCCTCTTTTGAATCTGGTCACTCTAGTATAGCTCCTGCAGCTTTAAATGTTGTGATGAAGAGGGAATTTCATCAGGTTCTCCATATATACCAATGGCACCTGCTGAAATCCCCTTTTCTCTGCAACTGTTAAAGATACAGGAGCCCTGTCCTCCTTTTCATAGGGTCACCCTAACTTCACTCACCTCCCAGCGATATCGATACAGGTCACTAGGACAGGGAAAGGGTTAAAAAAAAAACAACCCCAATTCTAGCACTTTTGTTTGTGATCGCTGGGAGAAGGAAGAGTTTTTCCCTTGCCCTCTTCCCACTGGTCATGCTGGCAAAGAAGAGGCACAGGTATGGCTTCCCTTGTGCACCACTTTTTCCAGAATGAACAGATTCAGCCCCAATGAGTCATCCCTGTATGTCTGCCTCCCCAGCCTCCAGAATCTGCTTCTTCCAGCTCACCAAGAAGGCTTGCGGGGCAGTTATTTTGAGGAAAAGAACACATGAGGAGAATCCCCCTTTTGTACCCATTTCCCAGCACAATCGGACTCCCATGAAACAGCTCGTTGGTGGGTTGGAGTATGTGTAGTTCTGCTGCTGCACAGGAAGTAGGCTGCGTGGGGATGTGTCTCTTCACAGGCCCTGTGTAGTGGAGGTGGTGGCATGTGCAGGAAGGACAAGCAGAGGCAAGACAACCACAGCAGGCCACATGTGGCCCGCACACCATGTGTTGCCCACCCTTGCACTACAAAGGAAAATGACTGGATTATTCAGTCACTCCCAATGCAGAGATGCAGGAGGTTGACTCACTTTTGGAGGAGGCTGCCTGTTGGGTCACTGTACGATGATCTTGTTCCAATCATCTTCCACTAGGAGTGAGTAATTCTGCTTCATCCATGCGCCAGCGAATTCAGTCACTTCCGATGAAGGGACACATTAGAATTAGTGTTGTGCCGAAAAATTCTCCCATGAAAATTTCAACCTTTCTCATTCAATTTGATAGAAAAGAAATTGCTTTAAAAAAGAAATTCAAAGGAGTAGAAATTTCAGAGCAATTCTCATGGGTTTGGTTCAGGGTTCTTGTGCTTACCTTACTTAGGAGGTGGCTGAGGAGTGTGTGTGAATGAAGCATGGAATCATAGAATAGTAGAGTTGGAAGGGGCCTATAAGGCCATTGAGTCCAACCTGCTACTGAATGCAGGAATCCACCTTAAAGCATACTTGAAAGATGGCTGTCCAGCTGCATCTTGAAGGCCTCCAGTGTAGGAGAGCCCACAACCTCCCCAGGCAATCCGCTCCACCGTCACACCGCTCCAACAGTCAGGAAGCGTCCTGCCTTTCATTGTACAGTCATCTCTCTGACAGCCTGCGGCCTCCTTGGCTTCCTCCACTTCCCACCCAAGAGAAGACATCACAAATTTATTCCTCCCGTAGGACCTTTTCAGATCAGGGAGTGCAGGCAGTCTGGGAGACTGTTGAGCAATGGTGAGATGTGTAACTGAAAGAAACATATAGAAAGTCCCCTCAGCCACCTCACAGGGATTAGTTAAGGTCAAAAACACTACCAACGCACATTCAAAATAAATGATAAAATGCCCTAAGAATGAGGCAGAAATATGGAAGCCCCTTTCATGGAAAGAAAACTTTTCAGGAAATTGAAGGACAATTTTGGCACAGAGCTAACTCCACCTTTTCCCCAGAGCTGGAAGCATCACTGCCCCTACTGCCCCTGCTACAGGAGTGGAGTTGCCCCTCAGAAATGGATAATTTGGAAGACCCAAAGGACGATGCTGAACCCAGAAGAATGATAGCTAGAGCTGAGCCAAAATTTCTCAGAATCCACGCTTCTCAGAAAAGTTCTGAGATTTTTCTTTTCTTAACACCCCCTAGAAATAAAACGACATTTTGCAGAATTTTCTCCAAATTTTCTTCACCATTTTGTGTGCACGTGTGTGCATTCTTTTCCTTCACCTCTTGCCATGCCCTGGAATGATGCTAGGAATCTGGGGCATTGTGGAGGATGCAAAATGGGGGCCAGGCTGTCAACGTGGGTGATGCGGTTGCCACTTGCAGTGGCAGTGGAAAAGAACAACCCTACCCCCCACCAAAAAAAATACCCTTTGGCAAAATAGAAAGAAACTGTTTTACAACCCTTGTCAATAGTGGAGCCTATCTTGTTGGAGAATTGTTAGAGAATTACTCGTCCCCCTAGAGAAACTCAGTGAAATTATCCCCCCCCCCCCAATTTCTTTGCCTACAACTAGGGTAGAGATTTTTGAGAAGCCAACTTTGCACAGCACTAATTAGAATTACTTGTCCTTAGAAGATGTTTCACCATTGCATGGATTGCACCACTCTGAGATCACAACCTTTTAGACCGGGGGCATTTAGGGGAGTGGGTGGAAATGGAAGACCCCTCTGGGGTCAGATATTTCTAAAATTAATCCTTTTGAGTGATGAGATGCACCTCCAATTTTGCCCCCCAGCCCCTATGAAAAAGGTGTGTCTTTGGAGAAGGTTAGCAAACACTGTTTTTGGTTCATCCAGGGTTAATCCTGCCCTCTGGCTAAACTCAGTAACTGTTTAATCTTCTTCCTTGTTTATTCATTCCAGGACTAGATTATTACGTTGGGGTGACACCCACCCTTTTGTTGCTTAACTGGGCTTCCAATGAAAAGTACAATGCGTCTTCTCTGTCCGTCTGCATCTGTGACCAAAAATAGCCTGGAGGAAGGTGGGTGGGACAGCTCCCACATGAAAATATACAGTGGAAGAGGACATAGCTACTCCATTGATAGGGGAACGATTCCAACACTATAACCACTACACCACACTGGCTTTCTAAATGAAATAAATAAATAAATAAATAAATAAATAAATAAATAAATAAATAAGCAAACAACCTGTGCAAGAACTGAAGAGGATTTATTTGGTGGAGAATTTCTTTGGAAGAGCAGTGTGTGGATCTCAGTTTGTTCTGACTCAGTGACCCTTGTGTTTTGCTCTGCAGTGGAGGAAACCTGGGATACATAGGGTTGGATCCTAACTTAGAGTAGATCCTCTGAAATCCATGGGACATACATTTTATTATGTTATTGACAAGTCCTATTTATTTTAATAGGTGTACTCTAATGCTGGATCTAACCCCATACTCTCCAAGTCTTTATTTACGTTCTAGATTTCCTGGTATCTCTCTTTGGGAAACTATGATCTCTATTTCGCTTTTTGGGGAAATGCTGGGGATGGTTTAAAAAATCTTGGGTTGTATCTAATGTTAGTTTTACTCAATATAGGCTGTAGCTAGACCTAAGGTTTATCCCAGGATCATCCCGGGTTCATCCCTGCCTGAGCGCTGGATGCCCTGTGTGGCACTTAGATGAACAGGTTTGACCCCAGGACAATCCTGGGATAAACCTTAGGTCTAGCTACGGCCATAGACTCATTGAAAGAAATGGGACTTAAGATAGGCTAATATTAGATATAACCTGTGGTCTCTGCACCAGAATCCTTCAGGTTGCAGCCCTTCTATCTCATCTATTAAAATGAGACCTCTAACAGTGCGATCCTATACATGTCAAGTCAGAAGGAGGCTCCATTGATTTCATTGAGGGCAGAGGACTGTAGCCTGAGTGCGGCTGAGCTGCAGCATGACTCCAGCACACATGCTGATAAATGCTTTCACAGTGGCACCGTAGTGGCACTGCCCTGCTTCCTTCCTGTAGTAATATAGCTCATAATTTAGAGACATTCCAGGACATGGAACGCTGGTCAACAATGTTGAGGAAATGATCATTTGAGGGCACACCCTAAGGTTACATTAAACCAAAGCAGAGAAAGGTTTTCGGATTGCTATACACTCTGTTGAGCTACTCTAGAGATTCAAGCACTAGTTTTATGCCAGGCCTTATTCCTGTACTGATGGACTCCAACAACACGTAACATGGTGTCCGAAGGTGTGGATGAAAATGGCTCTGGAAAATGGCCTTGGAAACCATTTCTGGGACGTACAACTCGTTGACAGTGGACAGGGGAGCTGAAAGGGCTTGAGAAGGACACAACGCTTCTGTAAGTACTGTTGAAGAGACGAGGAGCCTTACCAACATGGAACTGTGTTGCAGCCACAGCAAAGCCGACAACGGTCAGAGGGCATTGCAGAGAACTTGAACAAATTGAGATAAAGGTTTGAAGTTTACCTGGCAGTTATTGGAGCGAAAAGGAAAGTGCGGTGGTCAGGGGACCCAACAAAACCATCAATGTTCCTGCATGTTAGAGGAGGCTTTGGACAGCTATAATAATTTCAGGAATGTAGAAGGCGAGAACATGAATTGAAGTTCAGTGTTGGCCAAGCTTGAGGAATACTGCTACATTCCTAAAAAGAGTGTCACTTCAGAAATAAATACATATTTTTACAGGCTTTGTGGGGCTGTTGGTCAAGAGAGCCTTAGCGGTGGCCCTCCCTCAATGGTCACTGTCACTGCTTTTCATTTGCTTGCCCTCTCCCTCTGCACCTGATCCATTTCATTTCCCAGTCGAAGAGGTCAAAGTGAGTAGAAGCTACTGCTCCTTTTCCTTGTTCTTGTCGCTTGGTGAGCAGGCAGAGACACCAGGAGCCAGGGACAGCTGACGGTTGGCCCCTTCTGAGACGTCAGCCATGGCAGGTGGTCAGTGAAGCCAACCTCCAATGCTAATCCCATCTACATGCTTACAAAACCCAGAAGGGACTATCGATTGAGATGTCACAGAATTAAGAAGGCTCAGTAAGAATGGCAGCTTTGGTGTAGTCACAGAATCTCTGCTGAGGGACAGAATAGTCTGTGGCATCAGGGATCAAGTCCTCATAGAGAAGCTTCAAGAAGTTCTGGAATAGCAATGGCAGGGGATCATCCCATCCCCCAAAGGTATAAGATAAGGGTTAATGGGTTCCTGGAGTTTTGAAAGCAGTGAATAGGTGTAATAGCTAGGGTCACCCAGGGCATAGAGCTAATGAACAGCACTGGATACATCAGACAGCCTTGGGTGCAAGCAAGGGGGAGGGAATTTTGCCCAGCAAGCAGATAGAGCCAAATGTTTTCTTTCACCGTAGGCTTTTTGTGTATAAAAAGACTAGCATGTTCAATATGTTCCGCAGTAGTAGTGGTTTTATTCTATTAGAAGCCGGGTCTGACTTCTTCTTCTGTTTTATACTTCTGGCTACTTAGTTAGAGGGCTGCCTGTATATGACTTAGTAAAATTGGCTAAGCTCTTCATTTTCTGGATTCCTTCTGTATTTTTCAGCTACTTAGGCTAACAGCAAGACTTGTCATTGGACAAAGTCCTTCAGATGTGCAGAGCATCAGAAATTATGAATGCACAGGCCAAAGATCTGAATTCAGATGAAGGTGGTGCTTGTAAGTGGAATGTGATGGAACATATGAGAAGGAAGTCATCTCCAAAAAATGGAAAGACTTTCCCCATAACATGGGCATTTAATCATAATCAACGCATTTAAGCTTCAATCTGTTCCTCTGATGTTTAAGTTTACTGTTGACTCTTAAATATCATTAGGGAACGATCCTAGACAGTGTCTGAAGGGCCATGAGATAGTTTTGATTCCCAGCTCTGAGGCTGGAGCCAGCATTCCAACCTCAGAGCTGGGGAGATGAAGATTATCCCACCCTCTTGCAGCTGTCGAGAAAAGAGCTGTGTTGACTGTTCTCCAAGGATGGAAACTTGACCTTGGTGGATGAGGGAAGGGAGGAGTGTGCACAGAGGGGAGGAGTCTGGAGAGGCCAGGATCCGAGATATCCCAAGGCCTCTCCAGACTCCTTCCCTCCCCTTTGAGATGTTTTTGCTAGATGGGCAAAAAAGCCCATCTAGCAAAAGTACAGGGCAGAAAGAATGGCAGAAACAACAATTGCCTCCACTGCTCCTCCCACCCTGCATAGGATGACTGAGTTCAGAGGCTTATGGTCATCATCACCGTAGGATTGCACCATTGATACATTAAATTAATATTTCGATATTTTCTTTGTTACTTTTATTGTTTTGGTTATTTTATTGCTTTGGATTTCTTTTAATGAACACCAACTTTTGCAAGTTGGGTGGTATATATATTTAAGAAACAAACCAACAAATAAAATATGCTGGATGCATTTGTGTTACAGTTGCTTTATGTTAATTACAATCAGATGCATTGTGAGATATTATTATTATTATTATTATTATTATTATTATTATTATTATTATTATTATTATTGAAACTCTTGTGATAAGTTCATGAACATTCCCTCCTTTAGAAGCCTATGCAGGAGAAGCTATTTCAGAGTCAATGAATGCAACAGACATACAACAGGCAGAGAAGTGGACATTTCAGCAATGTGTCATTTACAGCGGTGGGTGGGAATTTTGTTCGGTTCATTATTATTTTTTCATTAGAACTTTTCAAAATGTACAACTTCCTTCATAACCGGGACAGAAAGAACTTGAGATTTAAAACATCTGAATGTAGGAGAAAGTGAAACTGAGAGACTCAGCCATTCCTGTGTGTTAGTAATGGAATATTTGGCTGGTTGGCTGTAGCATTCCAGCAGTGATGGTCCTTGGTATGGAAATAGGGCTGTTAAAGGAATGCAGATACCTCATAAGAATATAACAAGAGCCCTGCTGGATCAGACCAAGGGTCCATCTAGTCCACCACTCTGTTCACACAGTGGACAACCAGTTGTCAACCAGGGGCCCACAAGCAGGACATGAGTGCAACAGCACCTTCCCACCCATGTTCCCCAGCAACTGATGCACACAGACTTACTGCCTCGGATACTGGAGGTAGCACATAGCCATCAGGACTAGAAGCCATGGATAACCTTTTCCTCCAGGAAGTTACCCAACACCCTTTTAAAGCCATCCAAATTGGCATCTACCACTACAACTTCCGGCAGCGAATTCCTTAGTTTAACAATGTGCTGTGTGAAGATGTCCCTTCTTTTATTTGTCCTGGATCTCCCACCAATCAGTTTCATGGGATCACCCTGGTTTCTAGTATTTTGAGAGAGGAAGAAAAATGTCTCCCTATCCACTTTCTCCACACCATGCAGAATTTTGGACACCTCCATCATGTCTCCCCTTAGCCTCCTTTTTTCCAAGCTAAACAATCCCAGTTGATGTAACCTTCCCTCACAGGGGAGATGCTCCAGCCCCTTGATCATTTTAGTTGCCCTTTTCTGCACTTTTTCCAGCTCTATAATATCCTTTTTTAGGTGTGGTGACCAGAACTGTGCACAGTATTCTAAGTGTGGACGCAACATAGATTTGTATAAGGGCAGTATGATCCTGGCCGTTTTATTCTCGATTCCTTTTCTTTTAATGCCTAACATGGACTTTGCCTTCTTTGCAGTGGCCGCACACTGGGTTTCCATCTGTGAAATGTTAGAGGAAGTGGAGGCTGATGGCTCTGATGTCAGTGGGATGGTGAACCTGCACCTTGGATAGCTCTGCACCTTGGATAGGTCTTTTAGAGTTCCACCTGGTTCTGACTAAAACCCAGAATGGATTCACCATCCCACTGACATTGGAGCCACCAGCCTTCATTGGTTGGCGGGTATGGGGGAATGCGTGCCAAGAGCAAAGCGTGGGCTTCTCCTTGACCATGCAGAATCTCTTCTCTAGTGCAACTTAGAAGAGCCCTGAAGTTGGAGCAGTCCAAAGGCTTAGCTACTCCCACATCCTGTTTCTTACAGTGGCCCATGAGATGCTTCTGGGAAACCCACAAAGAGGATGTGAGCACAACAGCCCTCTCCATCTCCTGTTCTCTAATCTATTTCCCCGAATCTGTTCCTGGAGCTTAGCTGTGGCTGCATAACCACTGGCATTTCTCTACTGCCTTTTGGTCTATTTGCATAGTTACAGCAGCACTAACAACGTATGTGACTGCTTCTAGCTGGGCAGAGCATCTTGGGAACAATCAGAGAGGCACATCGACTTGAAAACTTGCCTTAGGCGCTTAAAAATGTGAGGGTCTTTCTGTCCATGCCTGGCCATTTCTGACCTTGACCATCTTTGTGTGTCTAGCTTCTTCAGACCACATAGAATCATAGAATAGCAGAGTTGGAAGGGGCCTACAAGGCCATCGAGTCCAACCCCCTGCTCAATGCAGGAATCCACCCTAAAGCATCCCTGACAGATGGTTGTCCAGCTGCCTCTTGAATGCCTCCAGTGTGGGAGAGCCCACAACCTCCCTAGGTCACTGGTTCCATTGTCGTACTGCTCTAACAGTCAGGAAGTTTTTCCTGATGTCCAGCTGGAATCTGGCTTCCTGTAACTTAAGCCCATTATTCCGTGTCCTGCACTCTGGGAGGATCGAGAAGAGATCCTGGCCTTCCTCTGTGTGACAACCTTTCTAGTCCTTGAAGAGTGCTATCATGTCTCCCCTCAATCTTCTCTTCTCCAGGCTAAACATGCCCAGTTCTTTCAGTCTTTTTAAATACATTGTGTTTAAAAAATAAATAAATTCACTTCTGCTTCCTACAACATTCTCTAATTATTATTGTTATTTTTAAGTATTTTTTTTTACATTGCTATTGTGAATAGTTAACATCTGCTTGTGTGGACAAAGAAAATGAACTTGTATGTTCCAGTGCCATCTGGTGACACCTACTATAACTACACTATTTAACTGAGGGACATCCGGGCATTTGTGGTAGGACTGGAGCCAATCCCAGCAAGGTACTTTCACGTGCCATTTTGTTATTCCTGGAACAGTTTCAAACCTTGGCCACTACATTCTATTTCTTATCCACTAGATAAGGAAAAAAGGGCTGTGAAAGTCTTCTCATTCATTTCCCTCAATATTTCCTGAAGACTGAACCCACCTCTTCGTTATATCTTCTTAGCTGCAAGAGGTGATGTGCAGGAGCTTGGTCCAAAAGCTCCCAAATAGAAAACAATGGATGCAAACTTAGTCATACATAAAACAGACTCACTGAAATCAAGGGGAATTAAATTAAAGATTTCAATGGGTCCACTCTAACTGTGACTAAATCTGGATGCAACCCATAGCATGCATTGCTATTGCACATTGCACATGCAGTTGGTATAATTGTGCATGGAAGGCCATCGGAAAGTGCCATGACACAGACTCTGAACACCAAGCCTGGCCGCAGCTACTCCCTGCTCAAGCCAAGCACCACCACTTGATACGCCTGAGGCGAGGGATAAAAACCACCTTCCTCCAAACTATGTGGAGAAGGGGTTTAAAATGAAGAAGGATTTTACTATATATAAAATAAAACACTGTGAGTTATATGTGCTGAGGTGAATGATTGTCAGAGTGGGTGTTAAATAAGTAAACTTTAGATGATAAATGCCAAACAGACACGTGGGATTTTTGTGGTAGTTTAAAAACAAAACAATCAAAATTTATTTTCAAAAGTACACAAGCTTTGTTTAAAATAAACCATTTAAAACCTTTTTGAAACCTGTCATACAATCCTTTCACTCACTCACATACGCACTTTCCTTTTTCTCACACAATCAATCTTGAACTTTCTTTATTATCTGTATTGATTAATATACATCAACTACGTGCACACCACACTCTAAAGACACCACTCTCTACACTGACCCTCAAATTTCCCAGAACTTAAGTACTCTAAACACAGAGAGCACCTGAATCTCTTACCCTGGGTTCTAGTATTTTGAGAGAGGGAGAAAAATATCTCCCAGTCCACATTCTCCATACCATGCATAATTTTGTACACCTCTATCATGTCTCCCCTCAGCCTCCTTTTGCCAACCTAAACAATCCCAGTAGATGTAACCTTCCCTCATAGGGGAGATGCTCCAATCCCTTAATCATTTTAGTTGCCCTTTTCTGCACTTTTTCCAGCTCTATGATATCTTTTTTTTAGTTGTGGTGAACTGCATCTACCACTTGGATGCCCACTCTTCCAGCTTGGAGAGATCTCTTTGGAGCTCTTCACAATCTCTTTGTGTTTTAACAACCTTAAATAATTTGGCGTCATTGGCAAACTTGGCCACTTCACTGCTCACTCCTAATTCCAGATCATTTATGAACAAATTGAAAAGAATTGGTCCCAATACCGATCCTTGTGGGACCCCACTATTTACTTCCCTCCATCAGGAGAATTAACCATTTATTCCTACTCTCTGCTTTCTGTTGTTTAACCAGTTACTGATCCATAAGAGGACCTCTCCGCTTATTCCATGACTGCTAAGTTTGTTCAGGAGTCTTTGGTGGGGGACTTTATCAAATGCCTTTTGGAAGTCCAAGTAAACAATGTCCACCAGATCACCCGTCTACATGTTTGTTGACAAAGAATTCTAGTAGATTAGTGAGACAGGACTTGCCTTTGTGGAAGCCATGTTGATTCTTCTTCCGCAGGACCTGCCCTTCTATATGCTTACTAATTTTGTCATTTATAACGCTTTCAACCAATTTATCTGGAACAGATGCCAAGCTAACTGGCCTGTAATTTTGTGGATCCCCACCCCCAATCCCTTTTTGAAAATTGGTGTTACATTGGCCATCTTCCAGTCCTCTGGTACAAAGGCTGAGCTTAGGGACATGTTGCATATTTTTGTGAGAAGGTATACAATTTCATATTTAAGTACTTTGAGAACTCTAGGATGGATGCCATCTGGGCCTGGTGATTTATTTGCTTTCAGTTTGTCAATAAGGCTGAGAACTTCATCTTTTGTCACCACTGTTTGCCTCAGTTCCTCAGACTCTCTTCCTGAAAACATCAGCTCGGACACAGGCATCTGTTCTGTATCTTCTGCAGTGAACACCGATGCAAAGAATTCATTCAGCTTCTCTGCAATCTCCCTGTCCTCCTTTAGTACCCCCTTAACTCCGTTGTCACCCAATGGTCCAACTGCTTCCCTAGCTGATTTCCTGCTTCCAATATATTTAAATAATTCTTTATTGTTGGCCTTGATATTATTAGCGAGACATGTGCTCCTCTGCTGATCTACAGGCCCTCCCATTCTCAACAGAACACAAACAGCTCATCAACCCAACGTCTCCAAAAGCCATTGGATGCAACATTTCGCCACATGTGGGGGAATGAAATGATGACAGACGATGGGCAAGAAAAGTCATCGTATGCTGAGGTCGGCCGGCACTGCAGCTTGTATCATGACATGAGCTGAACAGTCTGGTTCAGTGATTCTGGATGGCTCACATGATTTGTCATCCATTTGTGAGAAATGTTCCTAGTGAGCCCGGTTACATAACAACCTTGTGACAATGAAGGCCTCTTTTTCTGTCAAGCAAGTTCCTTCTCCCTTAGAAACTGGCTGTCACCCTGCAGTTGCTATGACAGAATCATCCGGTTGTGTGGACTAAAAGTGAAAGCAGCTCATCCTTCTTGTACCTGGGACTATTTTTAACAAGGGGAAAAATGAACAGAAATACCTTCCATTTGCGGTTACAATGTTCTCACACCCATGTTCAAAAGGACACACAGCACAATCCTATGTGTGTTTGCTCTGAAGTAAGCCCCACCTCTGTCCAATTATTATTATTATTATTATTTTTCATTCATTATTATTTATTACGGTCACAGACCAGCAAAATGAACACCAAAACATACAAAGGATAGATAAAAAGTGACATAAAAACAAAATACAGCTTGGTGAGTTGCTTCTCTCAGAAGGATTGCAATGCTATTTTTCTGATTTGTAAACTTAGAGACCCTTTCAGTAATATGGGAGGTCACATCCCTTAAACAGATTAATACCAACGTTGTGGGGCTACATCCAGAAAAGGCTGTTAATAAAGGAAAGATTAACTTTTTTTCTGCATTCCTCATACATGTTACAGTGCAAAATGACATGTTCAACAGATTCTGTTGCTCCAGAACCACAGGGACATATCCATTCATTAACCGGGATCTTACTAAATCGTCCTTCTAGTAATGCTGATGGCAACACATTAAAGCGAGCAAGGGTAAATGCTCTCCTATACTTGGGAATGGTTAAAGCATACAGATATGAAGCTGCAGCGAGCCCATAGTTATTAAAATTATTGTAGAGCAGTGGAGAGGAAGATTTATTAGCAGCAGTTCTTAAATGCTGTAGATCTAGATCTATTAGTCTTTGAACAACAAGAGATTGGGCCTTCTGGAGCCCATAGTTGCCTACAGCTTCCACAGAGAAGCCCAGCCGAAGTAGCTTCTTCTCCATCTCTCTCATCCAAGTGACATAGGAATCTGAGAGCAGTAAAGACAGATAGCTACCAGAAGCTGCAAGGAAGTGTAGCTGCAGCCACCATTTAAAGGCCTCGATCCATGCCTTGCATTCAACTGATCTAATACCCACTTCCAGATAAATAGCTGCGTTCCCCACGCAGGAAGGGAGGCCCAGTAGTTTTCTAAGAAATACAGATTGGACTCTTTCAATTTGGGCATTAAATCCCAGTATCCAAATAGGAATACCGTAAGTAAGTTGGGCCAGAGTCTTAGCTTTGTAAATTTGAATTGCAGAAGGGATGAATTGACCACCTTGCATGAAAAAGAATCTTAGGATCAGATGCTGACTAGAATTTACTGAATTAATTGTCTGCCTTCTTTGTTCAGACCAAGCTCCAGTGCTCTGCATTTGTAGGCCTAGATATTTTATAGGGGCAACTTGCTCAATGATATTACCATTTAAAGTCCATCTGTATTGCTTCCGAGCTTTAGAGAACACCAAAACTTTTGACTTGCTATAATTGATAGTCAAACTATTCTCAGAGCAATAGGCCCCAAATGCAGAGAGTAATTGCTTTAACACAATTCTAGAAAGTAATAACAGTAGGGATGTGCTCCGCTTCTAATCGGACCGGAGAAGCAGGAGCGGAGCGGGGGGCTTCGCCTGCCCTTAAGGCGGAGGCGAAGAGGATTGGGGGGCCGGCGGAGCGTGGCGGAGAGGATCGAGGTGAAGGCGGATCCTTCGCCTCGATCCGGAGCTCCGCCGGAAAGGTAAGTGGGGTTTCTCCTCAACTAGTCCAATGGACTTGTTAGGTGAGCATAGGATCACAGCCATTCATGGCCCAGCAGGAAATTCCTCTAGGCAAGTCCCATTGAAATGAACAGGAGCTGTGCTCTAGGGTAGTGTCTTTTCATTTCAATGGGCACGGCAGGTGAGATTGAACCCTCACGACTGCAGCCCACTGGTCAAATCTGTCGCTCATTCAGCCACCTTTGATGACATCCCACGCTAGCTGCCTGGCACAATGGTGTCCCTTTGCTTTATGGCAAAGGCAGCCCTGCGTGTTCCTCTGTAACCATACAAGAAAATGTTTGTGTCTTTCATTGCTTGAAAACTAGCATCACATAGCTAATCCTAGGGATGTGCGGTGCTGGAAATTCCAGACTGTTTAAACCCAACGGGATTCCACAGTACTTTCATTCTGGTAAGCAACAGCAGAGGGGAGGGTTTTTTCCCCCCTCTTCTGATTCCAGAAATATTCTGCTCAATTTGCAAAGCCTTTTTCATCGAGATGACAGTGGATCAGAAGAAATGAGTGTGCCCACCCTCAGCAACGGTAATTCCATCTTACCGTTTTCTACACACTGGTGGGGCTGTGGGAGTTACTACTACGTGCCTCCAGCTTGAGATCACACTCAGAATCATACCTGGTGTCCTTGCAGCTCTTATCAAGTCAGTTTTTGGATTGGAGAGTAGAAGGCACGTGCTTTTGGATGGCGGTGGGAGGCAACCTTCAGACCCCAATTTCTCTGAGTCACTTGTGACTTTGAAGAGAGGCAAAGTCATTTTGTAGTTGAAGATGAGTAAAAGTGAAATAGGAGGGGGAGAACTGTATTTCAGATTAAATGGTCTCCAAGCAGCAACACTCATATACGGCAAAGAGAAAGGGCATTGTATTTGTGCTTTTGTAAACCGCCCAGAGAGCTTCGGCTATGGGGCGGTATATAAATTCATTAATTAAATTAATAAATAATAAATACACATTGATGTTTACACACATTTTTTTCAATGTATGTATTTCTGTCTGCACACTTTTGAAATGGGCAGAGTTTATCATTCTGTCCCTCAGAATGCATCACAGCTCCAGATATGCATGGCTTTCCAAATGCAAACTGTATCCATGTCTATTTCCAAGAGGCGAGGGTTAGGGGATTATGTCAGCAAAACTCGCTGAGCTGAATTCTCACACATCCCTACTGGGATCATTGTTCTGGTTCGCCTGCTGCAGCCTCTCCTGGACAGAGATAGTTTGGCCACAGTGATAGAGGAGCTAGTGACCTCAAGTCTGGATCACTGCAATGCGCTCAATGTAGGGCTGCCCTTAAGGCTGCTCCGGAACCTGGAACTAGTGCAGAATGCTACAGCTCGGCTGTCGTCTGGACCTGCCCCCTTCCAGCATGCAACTCCTCTGCTGAGGGAACTGTACTGGCTGCCTATTCGCTACTGGGCCAGGTTTAAGGTTCTTGTGCTTGTGTACAAAGCCCTAAACAACTTGGGACCAGGATACCTGAGGATTTGGGGCGGGCAGAGGCAGGGCTGTTGCCAGACTATTTTGTGCCCTAGGCAAGGCGAGCTACTTCCCCCGCTCCCCCAAATTGCATGGAAGTCCAAACGTGTGCGCCGAGTGGAGAGCTGAGACTGGTTCACTTCGATTTGGGACCGAGCCGCCTGGAATTCACCAGGACTTACATCCGTGTGAACTTTCCGTGTGAACTCAACCCGCTATGCAGCCTGGCATCTCGTTTACTCGGGGGAATAAGGCTTCCGAGTAAGGAGGCATAGGTGGATCGGGCCGCACTGGTGGCTCCTGGTGTAATGCTTTCTCGGATGCAAGTCCCATTGATCCACGTGTGCAGGACTCTGCTTTTTTCCTCGTTCAGTGCACAACCCTATGCATGCTTAGACAGAAAAAAAAGTCCTACAACTCCCAGCATTCCCCAGCCAGCTGGGGGATGCTGGGAGTTGTAGGGCTCTTTTCTGTCTAAACATGTGTAGGGTTGTGGCCTTAGTTTGGGAACCAGGGCTGCTCAAGGAGTCCGTCTGCCCCTCCTCCTTCCTGGCCTTGGAAAACTGCGTTCCTAAAAAAACGAGGCTGAACTGAAGCCAGGATAGATCAGGGCAGGTCATAGTTCTGGATTTCCCCGTTCCTTTTCCTTTTGTGCTCTTCTGCCAAGTTCTCCTTTATTTGCATTTTGACTGCACTGGTTACAATCTGTGCCCTCTTGGATTACCAGAAGTGAGCTGTACCCCCTCGCCTTGAAGAAACACATTTCCTGACAGAACATTGATACAAGCAGCTTGATTTGCAAACTGTGATCCGCCCCCTTGTTTGTTTTCCTCTTTTCGGATTATGCAAGCAGCGTCTCGCAAAGAAAAAATGGCCACGATCTCCAGGTTGGTAATCAAGAGTAGATTAATCCATTTCTTATGTGACCTGTGATGGTGTTGTACCTAGAAACTCTCATGGCAAGTGTGTTTTGATTTTAAGGCATAAAGGTGCTGACATGCTGTTTAGCTTATCTACACGTCCCATTCTCCTGCCAATCAGTTGGGTCATGTGGTTCTGAGAAACATGCAGTCCTGCAATGGATTTTTGAAAGGGGAGGTTAGATGATGAACCAAACTACCTCCCACTCTACTTCCTGGAAAGGTCCTATAACAAAGAATATAGCCAAGCAGCTGAAGACATCCATATGCATTTGTAGGCTAAATGCAAAGGAGGTACTGTAGAAATTAGGGCTGTGCTCCACTCCGATTCGGATCACGAATCCAGAGCAGAGCGACCCGATCCTCCTCTACCAAAGGTGGATCCGAATCGGGTCGGGGAGCTGTGGATGGAGGCGAAGCGGTTCGCCTCCATCCAGAGCTCCGAACAGGTAAGGGGAGGAAGGGGGGCTCACCTGGCAGCAGCGGTGGCGCAGTCTGTGCGGTGATGGTGGCAGAGTCAGGTAAGGGGGTAGGGGGGAGGAGGGCTTACCTGTGTCCGTCGCGGTCTGTCACAGGCTTCAACTGAGGCCCAGGCCTCAAAGCAGAAGGAGGCCTGGGCCTCAGTTTAAGCCTGCACCGGACCGCGACAAAGGCAGGTAAGTGGGGGAGAGGGGCTTACCTGGCTCCACAGGCTTCAACTGAGGCCCAGGCCTCAAAGCGGAAGCAGGCCTGGGCCTCAGTTGAAGCCTGCACTGGACCGCAACAAAGGCAGGTAAGTGGGGGTTGAGGGGGGCTTACCTGGCTCCTCCACCACCGCCGCAGTCTGTGCAGCAACGGCGGCACAGCCAGGTAAGGGGGCAGGGGAGAGGGGGGCTTATTTGCCCCCCATTTTGCCCCCCCTTCCCCACTTACCTGCCTCCACCGTCCGTCGTGGAGATAAGTAAGTAGGGAAGGGGGGCAAAATCTCAATCTGCCCCTCCGGATCTCGCTCCACAGAGCTGAGCGGGGAGGGTTGGATCGACCCGAAGCGAATCGGCCCGATCCAAAAGTTGCGGATTGGGCCATGAAGCGGTTCAGGTGGTCCATGCACAGCCCAGGTAGAAATCACCTAGAGGATACGTGACCAGGGTTGGTCAATGTAAATCACCCACTCTGGGAACTGCCTTGAACCATAGAAATACTTTGGGACTTTGAGATTTTTCTTTGTGTCCAGCTGGTTGGCAAAGAGTGAAGACAAGACCACTGATTTGTCATAATTGCACTCAGCTTAAGGCAGGGGTGGAGAACTTCATACCTGCAGGCCAAATCCAGTCCAGGTGGCCCCTATGCCCCTTTCCCGGTTGCTGATAATTTCCCCCAGCTCTTGCATGTTTTCTCTCCTCGTTCTCAAAGGTTGCAAGGCCATTCCAAGGGGTAAGTGGCTGGCGGTAAGAGCCTTACGCTACAATGTGCTGGCATCTTGTATCCCAACTGTTGCCTTTCCCAAAGTTACATCTTTCCAGCTTTCCAGCTGCACAGGTAGATGATAACCTCTTGTGTATACAATTGTAGCCAGCAAAAGGCCCAACAGGAGGATCAGCAGGGGTCCAGCACTCACTGGACAAGTACAGGTGTGTGTCACGCCATCCATCTCCATCATCCAGATGTTTTAATGGGTTGACAAAATACAGCTATTTATTCTTTAAGTGTAGGATACCAAAACAGAAGAATGGAACTTGTAGGTGCTTTGGTTCTTTCATGTAGTCATCACCGTTTTAGGAAATAGTCTGTTTTGGTGTAATGAAATGCACAATTGTACTTTGGGAAACCATGAACCATGATGCTCAGTGCTGGTGGTAATGGTACTTGTGACATGAAGTACTCTTACAGACACAACACTGAAGAGGAATGAACTTGTTTTTACACCCATAGAATCAAATCTTTGACATCAACCTTTTTATTAAAATGATTATGTAAACACGAACACATTAATCATGTTGAGTGGCTAGCCGTAAAAAGGATTCAAGGCCGGCAAGCATTACCGGGTCTGTTTGCAGACACTCTCCTACAATAGCAGCCAGGGCTGGTGCCAGACTGTTTTGCGCCCTAGGCAAGGTGAGCTACTTTCACACACACACACACCCCAAAAATGCCAACTTTGATTTTTAAGAACATTTGTTTCCTGGAAAAAATAAGAAGCACAAAACTTGAAACTGCTAAGTTTATTTTAAAGTGCAAGAAATACATCATGCCAATTATAGCAAACAAATTGGAAAGGAACGTCTATGGGTCTAAAATGCATTATTTAATAGGAATATCACCTCCAAATCATGCCCCCCTAACTCACACGTGTGTGCACACACACACACTTAGCATCGCTCACTCCAAACGAACACACGCATGAACACATGCATTCACGCAAAGACCCCATGCACCCCATTCACGTTCCGGAAGTCTAAACGTAGAGCTGCCCATCACAGCATCTCCGACTTCGCTTCGGTGGGCGAGATGACGCCTCACGCCCATCCAGCTGAAGCGAAGCCAGGGACCCTGGAGGGCGGCTTCCGGGTGGAAGTCCGAACGTGGAGCCGCCGCCCCCACCCCAGCGTCCCTGGCTTCACTTCAGCTGGATGGGCGCGGGGCACCATCTCACCTGCCCAGGCCCAGCTGAATCCTCGGGCCAGCTCACAGCCAATGCACGTGAGTGCTGCACTGCGCCCGGCACCCCTCTTAGCTTGGCGCTCTAGGCGGCCGCCTGAGTGGCCTCTATGGTAGCACCAGCCCTGATAGCAGCAGTGTCTCACTATGAGACCTTAGACTTATCACAACTACATGGAAACACCTGGCAGCCCCCCCCCAATGAACAGGAATATAAGGATGGGTATGAATGTTACTCTTCACAGGCCTTAGCTAGACCTAAGGATTATCCCATGCAAATGGAAGGGTTGTCCCTGCCTGCTCCCGGGATCCCATGTGTGTCATTTGGATGTACAGGGATGATCCTGGGACGATCCTGGGATATAGGCCTGGTCTAGCCATGGCCTCAGTCACCATAGATAATCACAGGAGACAATTCTCTTGCTAGAGGAAATTCAGCAGACACTTATCTTCTGACAAGTAGATATGTGTATATTGTACTTTTGTTAGAAACCAGTTTTATATTATTTTATCAATATGACATATTTAAGCCCTAGTGGCACCTTGTTATGTTAAAAAGGTTTTAAAACTTACATATGGGCATAGGCAATGTACCTAATTAACCTAATAAAGGAAAGGAAAGGAACCTCTCGTGCAAGCACTGAGTCATTACTGACTCTTGGAGGGACGCCAGCTTTCGCTGACGTTTTCTTGGCAGGCCTTATAGCGGGGTGGTTTGCCGTTGCCTTCCCCGACCGTTATTACCTTTCCCCCAGCTAACTGGGTACTCATTTTACCGACCTCGGGAGGATGGAAGGCTGAGTTGACCTGAGCCGGCTGCCTGAAACCAGCTTCCGCTGGGATCGAACTCAGGCCGTGGGGAGAGTTTCAGCTGCAGAAACTGCTGCTTTACCGCTCTGCGCCACACAAGGCTCTATAATTAACCTAATAACAAAAACATATTTTAATATTATGTGTTACCTTGAAGTATTTTATTATATTATTAATGTTACACACAGCCCCCTGAGGACGGCCTCTGCATAAAGTACAGGCCAAAATGCGTAGGGCTTTGTGAAAATAAATTGCTTGCATCCTGAGAAACCATTCCTTCTGACCTGGTCTGAATGCTCTGATCCTTTAAAGTTATGGTAGCTTTTCCCAAACTGCAGACCTCCAGATGTGTAGGACTGTGCCATGCTAACTGGAAGGCTGTCCTAGAAGAACAAGGGTGTAGAACCTTTTTTAGCCTTCCTGGCTAACTTTCGGAGTGTGTGTGTGTATGTGCATCACATGCGAGTCGTGGGTGGAGACAAAGGCCTAATCTACACCTAGCAGGATATGAAAGTGGTATGAAAGTGGCATATAAAAGGCAGGAGCTACACCACTGCTTTATAGTGGTATTGAAGTGTACTGACAACTGTTGGGACCCATTGACACATACCGTATACCACTATCATACCACTTTCATAGTGCTATATCCTGCTTGTTGTAGATTAGGTCAAAGCAAAAGGGGGGCAGCGGCACTCCATAATCTCTTCTTACGCGCACACGGGTGGCCAAACTGAGACAAATGTGTGAGGATGGGCACATTCCCACCAGTTCGGTTCAGATTTGGCTCTGCAATTACAAGCATCACTGCAAAAATGCTACAAACGACAGCAACTATCCCTTGCTCAGCTTCGTCCATTTTCTTCTGCTGCCCCTTACGCCTGGAACGCTCTTCCAGAACATTTGAGAACTACAAGTTCAATCGCAGCTTTTAAAGCTCAACTAAAAACTTTTCTTTTTCCTAAAGCTTTTAAAACTTGATGTTGTGCGGACTTTATACTGTTAGTTTTACCCTACCCTGTGCCTGCTTACCCTACCCTGTGCCTGTTGGCATTCTATTCCCCTCCTTATTGTTTTACTATGACTTTATTAGATTGTAAGCCTATGCGGCAGGGCCTTGCTATTTACTGTTTTACTCTGTACAGCACCATGTACATTGATGGTGCTATATAAATAAATAAATAATAATAATAATAATAATAATAATAATAATAATAACAACACAACAAAAAGAGTTTGAAGTTTCACAGATTTAAAGTGACTCATAATATTGGATGTACCATACCCTATTGTCTTATCATTTGATCTAGTTTTGGTCCAAGTACTGGCTGCTAACCATGGCATAGGGAGACTTAATCAAAGAACAGCAAATGAGGTTGTTAAGATTCCAGGAAATCGTGGGCACGCACAGCAAAAACCTGGAGCCTTCCTGGGGAAAGGAGCTGCCTGGGCAAGCTGTGTTTGTATGTGTGTGTGTGTGTGTGTGGGATTCCCCAACCGAAGCAGCTAATAGCATTTAGGCTTTTTGTACATTTGCTGCCTGTTCTCTCCCTTTATCTAAATTCTTGACCTTTTTAGCTCATGGTGAGGCCAAAGATTTTCTTCCCACACAACTCGTGGGAAATGCAAAGCATCTAGTTTTCATATAGCGTGACAAGTGAGACACATTGGTATTCTGAATCTGGTCGTTGCAAGGTTCTGGAACTCACTGGTGGTCTGGGCAATGGCAGTGGTGTGGTATGTCATAGAATCATAGAATAGCAGAGTTGGAAGGGGCCTACAAGGCCATCGAGTCCAACCCCCTGCTCAGTGCAGGAATCCACCCTAAAGCATCCCTGACAGATGGTTGTCCAGCTGCCTCTTGAAGGCCTCTAGGGTGGGAGAGCCCAAAACCTCCCTAGGTAACAGATTCCATTGTCGTACTGCTCTAACAGTTAGGAAGTTTTTCCTGATGTCCAGCTGGAATCTGGCTTCCTTTAACTTGAGCCCGTTATTCCGTGTCCTGCACTCTGGGGTGATTGAGAAGAGATCCTGGCCCTCCTCTGTGTGACAACCTTTTAAGTCTTTGAAGAGTGCTATCATGTCTCCCCTCAATCTTCTCTTCTCCAGGCTAAACAGGCCCAGTTCTTTCAGTCTCTCTTCGTAGGGCTGTTTCCAGACCCCTGTCATTGCCAATTGCTCCACAGCTCAGTACCAGAGAGGCAAAACCACACTCATGCGCCCTATAATGCAGTTTTATGTATTTATTATTTGAACGTATAGCCTGCCTTTCCTGGCCATCCGAGGTGGCCAACAGAAGAGTTCACATTTGAGTGAGGTAGGAATGGATAGCTGTCAATATGTATTCCTCTCTGTTTCTCCTTTTTCCAAGTTTAAGTTCAGTTCAACTGAAACTTTGAGACTTTCTCCACTTTTAAGTTCAGTTCATCCTGAGCTTTGAGATTTTTTTTTTTAAAGTTTGCATGAAACTTCACATGCATTTTTGTACACGTTGTTCCCAGTATATGCATCTTGTAAGCTTTTTCACCTCATATATACACATTTCTTGCAAGCAATGTTATTACCCCCAAATGCATGCATTTTTGTAAATGCATCTTTTGAACGGAGAAGTCCATCGCAAACATTTGAAGAAATGCAAATTTTGAATGTTCGGTTCACATACTGCTTCAAAAGTGTAAAATTAGGTCATTTTACATTAAAATTCCAACTGAATGAATTTCTTCCAGTCTCTTGAGTGGGGTTATTTTTTACTGTGGTCTCAATTTGTGGCCTGCTTGTCCAAGCTGTTGGCCATTATTGATCAAATCTTAGGATCCGGTAGTTTAATTGCTGTACAAATGATTTCTTTAAACAAGGCACAGTGAACTTAGCTGTGTTAAAAGAACTCCTTTTAAAAGAAACACTCTAAAACGTGCCGAGATCCAAATGCATGCCATCAAACTGCACTGCTATCCGAATGTCCCTATGGGCTTTGTCGGAGAGTGATGAAGGTTGAGTTTCAGTGTTGTGATTCAATCGAGTTAAGAGGGCTTCGTTTTGCAGCTATCCAAGATCCGAACCAGAGAAAACGAATTGCATTGCTGCACCTATGAGGGAGCAGCTGCTTTCGGCCCCCCAAATCACAGCATCTTTGGGTAGTGGTCCAAATCACAACCCAAACTTTCTCAGTAGGCCAGGAAGTAAAGCAGAACTTGATTTGTGTTCTTTGAAATATCAAATGAGAGATGTTTGCAATTCCTACCAGGCATGTCTATATAGACTCCCAATTTACACTTTGCGAAGAGGGATGAGGAGAGCTAGGGGTCTAATATATACATTTTAGCAATCTCAAACTACATTTCCCAAGTGTCTTTGCAGAGAAACCTTTGCAGTCAAACTAGTTTAAAACCAATATGCAGGCCCGGTGCCAGACTATTTTGCACCCTAGGCAAGGCAAGCTACTTGCACACACACATCCCAATTTATTTATTTTTGCCAATTTCGTTTTTTAAGAACACGTTTTGAAGAAAAATTAAAAAGCACAAAACTTGAACTTATGTTTTTCTTTTTCTTAAAACAGATAATTTGTATAAAACTGTGACCCTTAAAGCTCAGCACTGCGCCCCTCTGAGGTCTGCGCCCTGGGCAGCTGCCTAGTTGGCCTAATGGTAGTGCCGGCCCTGCCAATATGGCTTTGTTGTGTGGTGATGCCCAAAGAATAGCAGCAGAAAATAGTGTTTATTTGAAGGAATGCTTCCAAAACTGTCACTTGAATTTCTCACCACAGTTTCGAATTCCAAATTATCTGTTCTTTCCCTCCCAATGTAGAACTGATGCATCTGGAATTCTCCATAGTTTTCTCTCTGTGTGTTCTTTTAATCCAAATATTGTTTCAGTTCCTTTGGGTTTCCTCTTCCTTTACCTTTTCACATTTGCACATTGATAAAAGAATGGAGAGAGAGAGAGAGAGAGAGAGAGAGAGAGAGAGAGAGAGAGAGAGAGAGAGAGATCATGATGCAGTCATATGTATGATTACATTAAGATGAGTTTTTATGTCATGTTCACTTGTGTGCCTCAACAAAACATTAAATGAAAAGAATCTTGACAATCATGATCTTCATAGCTGGACAACCATCTGTCAGGGATGCTTTAGGGTAGGGTGACCATATTTGGGAAACCAAAAAAGAGGACACCTAGTGTGTGTGTGTGGGGAAGCAGCTTTCTGAGTCCTGCAGAAAGTATGTTATTCCCCCGCCACCTTAAAGAACCCGATTGGAGTGGAGGAGGGGAAAGGATTTCATTCTGCACCACCACCATCCACTCCAATTGGGGCCTTTTCTATAATGTCCACGAATGACCCAATTTCCCCTTTAAGACCTCAATTGGAGCTCGGGGTGGGGGAATGCTGTGCCTCAAGAAAGCATGTCACTCCCTCCTGCCATGCTAATGGCAGCCTTAAAGGGGAAGGTGTGTCATTCCAGGACATTATTGAAAATTATAGAAAATCCCCCGACACCATGGAAAGAACAAAAACCAGGACAAATCCGGGGAAATCCTGACAGTTGGTCACCCTACTTTAGGGTGGATTCCTGCATAGAGCAGGGGGTTGGACTCAATGGCCTTGTAGGACCCTTTCAACTCTGCTATTCTATGATTCTATGATAGTTATGTTTGCATCCGATTGTTTGTTTGTTCATAGTGTTTCATCAATGTAAATGGACACATTAGTAACCGAGAGGGTGAGGAGGAGGTGCAAAACAAAGTGAAGGAATTGAAGATTACAAGCAAGTTCCTTCAAGTTTAGGATGACCATAGGAAAAGGAGGACCGTGCTCCTGTGTCTTGAACAGTTACATAGGAAAGGGAATTTCAGCAGGTGTCGTGGCACTGTGGCTTTGGATTGACCTCCCAAGGGAAACTCAACTTGCACCATTTTAGGGGAGTTTCAGTGCCAGGTGAGGGACTTTTTCGTTCTCCCAGGTCTTTTTAACTGTGATCTTAAGACTGCGGCTTTGTTCAGAGTTTTTATTCGACTGTTTTTGTTTTTGTTTTCTTTAATGATGCTGTGTGCTGTTTAGTTTAGACTGGATGAGGGCTAATAAACTGAGACTCAATCCAGACAAGACGGAGGTACTGTTAGCCGGTGGTTCTTCTGTCCGGCGAGGTGATGTTTGCCCTGTCCTGGACGGGGTTGCACTCCCCCTAAAGGATCGGGTCCGTAGTTTGGGGGTGCTCTTGGATCCAGAACTGTCACTTGAGGCACAGGTGAACTCAGTGGCAAAGAGCACCTTTTATCAGCTCAGGCTGATATACCAACTGCGCCCTTATCTGGACAGAGATAGCTTAGCTACAGTTATCCATGCTCTGATAACCTCTCGTTTGGATTACTGCAATGCGTTATACATGGGGCTGCCTTTGAAAACGGTCCGGAAACTTCAACTGGTGCAAAACAGGGCAGCAAGGTTATTAACAGGGACTGGCCGGCGAGATCACATTACGCCAGTCCTTTTACAACTTCATTGGCTGCCAGTCCAGGTCCGGGCCCAATTCAAAGTGCTGGTATTGACATTTAAAGCCCTAAACGGTTTGGGGCCAGGTTACCTGAAGGAACGCCTCCTCCCATATGTACCTACCCGGACCTTAAGATCATCTACAGGGGCCCTTCTCCGTGAGCCCCTGCCAAAGGAAGTGAGGCAGGTGGCTACTAGGAGGAGGGCTTTCTCCGCTGTGGCACCCCGGTTGTGGAATGAGCTCCCCAGAGAGGTCCGCCTGGTGCCTACACTGTACTGCTTTCGTCGCCAGCTGAAGACCTTTTTATTCACTCAGTATTTTAACACTTAATTTTAACTTAAATTCAAATTTTACTGTTTTAACTCTGTATTTTAATCCTATATCAACTTTGCTGTGTGGTTTTATCCTGGTTGCGCTTTTTATACTGTATTTCGTAATTGTGTTTTAAACTGTTGGGTGTTTTACTGTGGTTTTAATTTTTGTGAACCGCCCAGAGAGCTTCGGCTATTGGGCGGTATAGAAATGTAATAAATAAATAAATAAATAATAAATAGTTTATCCCATGTCATTATTGTCTTTTATATTTTGTATTTTGTAAGCCACCTATATGTCTTGTTGCTGGTGTATATAATATCATAAATAAATGAATACATCTCTCACTGCACATAGTCCTTCCGCAGCATACTGATGTACCCAAACTGGGAATTCCACCTCCTTATTAGCATACATGCAGTCACGCGCATGCACACAGCACTGAGACCAATGTGCATTTTACTGGTATTGATTTTTGACTTTCCGGACATGATGATTGTATCAGGATTTGTCTAGAGCAGCTAGAAGCCTTAGGGTGAAATCCTATGCATGTTTCGACAGCAAAAAAGTCCTATAATCCCCGGTATTCCCCAGCGAGGACTTTTTTGCTGCCGAAATATGCGTAGGATTGCATCTTTAACTACTCATAATTACCCATTCTAAGTAAAGGGTGATTGAAAGGATACAAATCCTAGAGCAGTGATTGGTGCAGCCCTCTGAGTAAGGAAGGGCTGGTTATTGAGTTATGTCTCTCTGCATCCAGTTGCAGCAGAATGAGAATTCCCCATTCACAGTGGAGGCAGATGAGAAGGGAGGCTTGGCCAAAACAGTGACTCATGCAGCACACCCTCCTCTATGGCTGGGTGCTCTGGACTCCCAGAAGCCGTACATCATTTGATTTCTATAGTTCTTGTGGCACAATAGCATCTCTCTTGCAAGCACACAGGTGGGAACTTTTTATTCTCAAGGTGCATAAGTGATTGACAGTATTCCCTATGACTAGGGATGTCAGAAGAATCTGGTCTGAGGGTGGAGATCACCGTGTTTTCACCAGCTCACTCCCACGCCCCAGGATGCCAGCTCACAGTTTTTCAACCTGCCTTTGTGTGTGTGTGTGTGTGTGTGCGAATTGTGATTTGCGCAAATCTAAATTTGCACAAAATCGCAGGTGGGAACATTTATGTAAATAAGAATTTGCACAAATTCGCAGCCATAAATGCTGCAATTCCTTGCAAATTGCGCTATTTACAGCTGTGAACTTGCACTAATCATGGTTTCTGTAAATATTCCCACCCATGTTTTTGCGCAAAATCCCAGCTCGTGGATTTAAAAAGATGCAGCAAGCTCTCGACGGGTGCCCGCAAACCATCTGGCGGCTCATACTGCATGCATGCCAGGGTCAGGCAACTGGCAGGATTTTGGCAAACAGAGTGTGAGCAGGACACTGGCGAGTTCACCCATCCCTACCAACAGCTTCAGAGTACAAAGAAGGATCATCAGTTTTTTCTCCAGGTTCTGGGGCCACTTCCAGTTCTTCCTTTAGTATCCAGAGCAGTGCCTCCTCCTCTTCCTCCTCCTCTGTGGTTATAAACCACCAGCAGCAGTGGCCTGTTCATAATGGCTACAATCCAAAGTTCTGCAGAGCTCTTAAATACACATGAGCAGCAGCTGCCACATTCCTATCCTGCATTTTAGCGAATGTTTCATAGGTACTCACAGAGCATCATGGAATAGTGGTGTGACTGCATGAGCACCAAATCAGGTTGGACATCTGAAGAACCATCCCCTTGAGACCTATCTGGGTGGTGTACATGCTCACTCCCTGCCCTCCTCCCAGGACCAAAATGCAACATCGCTCCGGGGAATAAACTGTCTTTTAAAAGAAGACAGATTGATAATAGAGCTGAGGTGAATATATTCTGATTTTTATATCTGCTTCAAATGTAGCATATTTCAAAACCAATTATATATACAATTACTATAAAGCATTGTTGCTTAAATGGTTTATGACACCCTTCTGTTTAATTGGCTTCTTCTTCTCAGAATCATTTTGCTTCCTCAGTGGACCTGGGTCAGATCTACACCAAGAAGGAAATTGCACTATGAAAGAGATATGAAAATGGTCTATTAGAAGCAGAAGCCACACCAGGCAGGATACAGCACTATGGAAGCAGTATGAAACTGGTATATGGTATGTGTCAATGGGTCTCAACAGTTGTCAGTGCACTTCAATACCTCTATAAAGCAGTAGTGTGGCTCCTGCCTCTTATATACCGCTTTCATACTGCGTTCATAGTGCAATATCCTGCTTGGTGTAGATTAGGCCTTGGTCTACCACTTCCATTGGATCAGATCAGCTGCTGTGACAACTCATCCTTTTATTTTCATGAGCATGTCACATATGTCATAGAGATGCTATCAACAGAAATATCTCATGGGCTATCAAAATAGAGATAAGGACAGCTTGATAAAAGTGTCACTTCAATGTAGGTCTACAGTTAAAAAAGGCAAACCCTATGTTAGGCACAATTTCAAATTAAGGAATTGAGAATAAAACTGCTATTAACATACTGCCTTTATACAAATCTACGGTGCGACCACACTTAGAATACTGTGTACAGTTCTGGTCAGCACACCTTTAAAAAAATTCTAGAGCGGGAAAAGGTGAAGAAAAGGGCAACTAAAATGATCCAGGGGCTGGAGCATCTCCCCTATGAGGGAAGTTTACAACAGCTGGGCCAGTTGTTGGGAACTGGAACTATTGTCAGCTTGGAAAACAGGAGGCTAAGGGGAGACAGGATAGAGGTGTACAAAATTCTGCATGGTGTGGAGAAAGTGGATAGGGAGACATTTTTCTCCCTCTCTCAAAATACTAGAACCCAATGGCGTCATACCATGAAGCTGATTGGTGGGAGATTCAGGACAAATAAAAGGAAGGACTTCTTCACACAGCGCATAGTTAAACTATGGAATTCACTACCACAAGATGTAGCGATGGCCACCAATTTGGATGGATAAATCTGAAAGGCGTTTGATAAATTCCTGAAGGAGAAGGCTCCCAATGGCTACTAGTCCTGATAGCTAGGTGCTCCCTCTAGTAGCAGAGGTATGCCTATGTACACCAGTTGCTGGGGAACATGGGCAGGAGGGTGCTGTTGCAGTCATGTCCTGCTTGTGGCTCCTGGTTAATAGCTGGTTGGCCACTGTGTGAACAGAATGCTGGACTAGATGGACCGTTGGTCTGATCCAGCAGGGCTCCTCGTATGTTCTTCTGCCAAGGACAGTGGAGGCGAAGGAGGAGAAAGAGAGAAGCGAAGTCCAGGGCTAAAGAAAAGCTCTGGACGGAAACAATACAAATGTGTCCAATTGCATATGACCCAAAAATGAAAAATGATTTTTGACATTCAGGAAATCTAACACCAAACGAGATCAATAGCTTTGTCACAGGCCTGATTGGATGCCTCATCCAAATCTCTGCAATTCTTGAAGATTTATCTTCCAGCCAATAAGTTTATCACTTCAGTGGAAGCCCAATCAAGCAGTGAAGAAAGGGGTGTTGACAGCAAATGTGTAAGTAACACAGAACAACAACACTGTTTCCTCCCTCACCCAATGCAATGACTCCTCCCAAGGCCACTTCTCACCCTGCTTTAAATACGAAATATAAATCTGATCTGTGTAGGGAGACCGCGGGTGTTTTTTGTGTATGTAATTTTTAAGAAATGCCTGGAGATGTCTTTTCATTTCTTTTTATTGAACTCCATAAATATTTTTTTTTTCATAAGGCTCAGTGTCTTTACAACACTTTTTTTTTTAAAACACTGTTTGTTTTTTAATACACACAACTCTGACATTTGTTTGACAGGGTCAAACAATCCAATAGAAACAAAATAATAGAACTGGCAAGTGAGAATTAGCTGGGTTACCCAAATCCTTTGCTTGTTTGTCTGCTTACTCAGACCATTGCAGCAGCAGCAGCAACCCCCCCCCCCATAAACCCTCCCCCCCTCAGCATTTGGACCTGAACAAGGATTTCCATCCTTCTCCCACTCTTGGTTGCATTCTCTGGCACGTGTCCCTCTCTATTCATAGTCTCGTCTTCTCAAGGAGAAATAAGCTTAGTGATGCCATGCAGAACTTACAATAGCTACTAAATTTACATGTTCCCTGAAATGTAGCTGCAATGAAAAGATGACTGAGCATAAAGAGAACATAACCAGAAACTGAAAGCACCACAGTGTACTATCAATAACATTGCAACGGATGGTTAGGCTCCATCCAAGAAACTGAAACGAATTTCAAATATATGTTTCTCTCTCTTCCCTCTCTCTCTATTTATTGTCTATTTACAACTGTTAGATGCACCTAGGTTGATTCTTGCTTTGCTTTGCTTTTCCCCATAAATGTTAAACAAGGTAGGGAGACGATAAATCTTGAAGAGAAATCCTTTGTATCTGTAAAGTCAAGGAGGGGTGGTGGAAATGCATATCATTGGTCTAAGGAAAAGAGGGTAAATCCCCCCCCTCCCCGTAAATATTGTATCTATATCTATGTTCTTTGCTTCAGCCAGAGAAATCTCGTGTACAGTAAGTGTCTTACAACTTTCTTTGCTGTATACCTCATGGCACCACATGACAGCTTCCTCTTGGCCTGGCACAGAAATTGTAAGTCTATGTAACATGCTCAATCATCTCATTATCCCTCCGACACAGCCCTCCCCAAATCTGATCAGATGGAAGCGTTCAAGCATAGAAAAGAGCACCAGCTCTCCCCATCAAGAACATCGGTAGGTAGGTAGTAAAACCGGAACCCTTTGCTGGTTCTTCATTGCAGAAATGCTTCATGCCTTGTAGCACCTTGACGACGTAGGGGAAAGGAAGAGAATGTCCTTGGATGCCACCAGCCCGGGCAAATGCGCTCCCGTGCTCGGGAATAAAAGCCAGCAGCTGCTCTGCCTGGAGGTCTCCTCTCGAGTCAACAATGCTCTTCCCCTTTGGGTTTCTCCATTTTAAGAAAGAAGCTGCCAGTCCAACAAGCGGATCTGTCAGACCGAGCGAGTCTTGGCTTATGATGCAAAGAATGGTGTGTGATGACGTTGGTTTCTTTTTTTTTTTTTTTCCTAGTGCTGAATATTTAGGAATCATCTTCTCATAAAAATAATGGATGTCTCATTTTCGCTCTCTGAGGCACAAAACAGCAAATGAACAGGCTTAACCAATCTGCTTGTGACGTTCCCCATTCCCCACCCCTTAAGCAATTAAAAAGACAAAGGAATAAGAAAATCTTCCATCATGTTGACAACTTGTCCCGAATTTCCTACCCTCCTCTCTCTCTCTCTCTCTCTCTCTCTCTCTCTCTCTCCTTTGCAGTGTGACTAGATCCACTCTTAAGCATTTCCCCAGCTAAACAAACCAATGAAATAAAAAAAGGAAAAGTTGCTATGAAAATCTGTTACCCATAAAAATGTAGCTATAGAAAAGAGGTGTGTGTGTCTGTGTGAGTTTTACAAAAAGGAGATAGCTTTTGCAATACAAAACTTTGTCACTGACTTGCTCCTTTATTATTTGCTCTACTATGAAATCCTTTGAGATTTTGTTGTTGTTGGTTGAAATATGAAATCAGCATAAACCAATGAAACACTCCTATTTCAAAGGCTGTCCAGATTGCCCTGGAAGGCAAAGAGAAACGTCTGACCAAAACCATGAAAAAAGCAAACAGCCAAGAAAATAAGGAGGTTGGATCATTTCACTTTCTGTATTCAAAGATTTTTTTTTTTTAAAAAAAGCAACACCTGCCCAAAATTCAAATCAACCTTTGTATTCAAGCTCACTTTTATTCAAACTCAGTTTTATTGAAACTCAGCCTGAAACAAGACATTATGTCGATCATGTGGATGTTGTCCAAAACAGCATCCTAGCAGCTCCTTCCTTCTCCCTTGGTAATTTCTTGGAAGCTAAAACGTGTGACATGATGTCACCACATCGTGGGTTTCCTTTTCCCTGCAAATGGCAGCCAATGGCTGAGAAATTCACAATGAGATAGATAACACCTTGTTAGACATTTTAATTTGTTGAGATACACAAAAAGCAAAGGAAGCCATGTTGGACCAAAATCATCCCAAAATCCAGAGTTGGATGATACCTCTGCTGCATCCTTCCCCAACCTCATATCCTCCGGATGTTTTAGACTACAACTCTCAGCATTCTAATCCTAACCATTGGCCATGCTGACTGCAGCTGATGGGAGTTGAAGCATGAAACGTTTGGAAGACACCAGTTTGGGGAAGTCTAGCCTATCAAGTAGAGCTAACAGATGAAGGGCAGCCTCTTTCAATGGCAGGTGTGCAGTTCAATGTGACTTCTTAGTCAGTCTCAAACGCACACTTACGTAAGTCATTATTTCACATCTTTGCAAATGTGGGATGTGCAGTGCAAGCCCATACATCGCTACTCAGAAGTAAGTCCCACTGGGTTCAAGGAGGATTACTCCCTAGTACGTGAGTTTGGGATTGTAGCCATGGACCAGCCCAAATCTAGGAAATCCAAGAAGGGATTTTCAAGAGGGCTTTGAAAAACACAACTTTTTAGAGAAAGTGGAGAAAAGAGAGAGAGAGAGAGAGAGAGAGAGAGACAGGGGCATTGAAAAGCAGAGAGAAGTTGGATACTCAGGAAGTAACCAATTAACTATGAGGTCTCTTTGCTGAACAACTGGTACGGCCTAGATGACAATTAACTACTAGGTTTGTGAGCCTCATCACATTTCTTTGTCCAAAGAAGCGTCACGGCAACTGGCAATTCTGTCCAGGTCTGCAGCACTAAGCTCCTTCCGCAGATCTGATACGCCTTAAGAATCAGGGAAGTGCTTTTGATTACTGAGGCAATGATGCTATAGCTAACAGCTCATTATTACTGGCCAATGCTGTACTTGGTAGTTAAGGACCCAGGGCTAATACTAGGGACAAATGAAAGAGACCAGACAGTGAAGCCTATAAAATGGTTTCCCATCACTATGGCCAATGCATCTTCAAAAGGTAATCAATGGCAAAAGGCGCACTATGTGCGGGATATATGTGACAAAATCAATAGGTCTTCTTGATGGGAAAATTGGCCATTTCTTGGGGTGTGGGTGTGGGGTCTGAAAGCCAATTTGGCTCTCAGCTAGGATACGTGGGGTGGACCGAAAACTTCTTTCCGACCAATCTTTTGGGTCTGCAGGTTATGTGAATAGAACATTCGGCTTTTCAAGAGGCAAATCTCTCAAGAAAAATAAAAAGGAAATTAACAAAATCAGAAGGAAACCCCCTCCCCATGTATACAACACAATACACATCCCAAATGGGAACAACCTTAATGGTATTACTAGGTGGTAAAAAAAAGAGATAATGTTCAAGCCACACACTAAGAAGAGGGGAAAGTGTGATTAAAAAAGAATGCAATAACATCAGCCAAAGAGATGTAATTCCTTGCATAATAGAGAATTGGATGTCCTCTTACCATCCCACTCTCTATGCCTACCTGGGACATGGCCCACCAGGCACTTCTGCTTTGCTTCCTCCACTTTCCCAGGGGACTGAGTGGAGTCTGCAGAGCAGAAGACCTCCTGTTTGGTGTCCCTCTATCAAACCGTTAAAATTAATAGAAGTACTGAGCAGCATATGAATTACACAGTGTACAACAGAGCATGGATTCAGAACGGAAGAATGCAGGGAAACAAAATGCACCGCGGTTTGCTTTTTCTAAAAAGACCCTGAACATTCAATGTGTGTGGTGCAATCACCCCAGTACCCCATCTGAACTTATTCCATGGAAGAGAAATGAGACCTCTCATTCATCTCTCAATGGCGCTCCGATGGGAACTGGTTCCTGGCAGGTTGCATCCATGGTGGGCGGTAGGAATGAGATGCAGGAAAGGAGCTTGGTTAATTTTCCCCCCTCCCTGAGCCTAACCTCTTCTAAGAGAAGGTAATCTATAAATAAAATTCAAATGGAAATATACACCTGGATGGCCCAGGATGGAACATGTCAAAGGCGGAATGCACGACAAACAATAAATCATCCTGGGAGACGATTTTGAGACAAAAAACAAATTATATATATATATATATATTAAAAAAAGAACAACAGTAAACAATGACTCCAATGGTGTCAAAAGAAAGTAGGTTACATGATCAGAAATGCTTGGTGCGTCCTAGTAGCAGAGACTGTTTCCCCAAAACAACAACAACAAAAACGTTTTTGGTCCTTCAAAACATATATATATATATATATATATATATATATATATATATGTATGTATATTATATATATATAGATATATATGATTTTTTTAAGTTGCAACAGTGCTTCTCCAAAAAAGGTCCATCTATAAATATATTTTTTTAATATTTTTTTTAAAATTTATTTTAAAATTATCCATCTCACTCTATATATTATTTTTTGAATGGCGTTAACCTGCTGAAGTTTTGCCAGAATGGTGACTGGCTGCGTTTGGGTTCGGTGAATTCGTAGACCTGCGTTTGGGCTATGCCATCGGTCACCAAGTATTGTCCCTGATTTAGTGGGTCCTGGGGTGGTGGGTAGGCTGGAGGAACTGATCGAGAGTAGCCGACACCTGTATGGATGGTGGGGAACAAAAGGTAAGGGGGTAGGGGGGGAAAAGATGTCCATCAGAATGTATTTGATCAATCAATGCATCTATCCATCTATCCCAGTTGCTGACATTCCATCACACTCTAGCGCAAGGGCTGAGTTCTTTTTCAAAGAAGCTTTCAGGGGCTGCATTGGGCTGGGACTTGGAAGATCCAGGTTCTAGTCCCCCCTCAGCCATGAACCTTACTGGGTAGGGTGACCATATGAAAAGGAGGACAGGGCTCCTGTATCTTTAACAGTAGGGTGACCATATGAAAAGGAGGACAGGGCTCCTGTATCTTTAACAGTAGGGTGACCATATGAAAAGAAGGACAGGTCTCCTGTATCTTTAACAGTAGGGTGACCATATGAAAAGGAGGACAGGGCTCCTGTATCTAACAGTAGGGTGACCATATGAAAAGGAGGACAGGGCTCCTGTATCTTTAACAGTTGTAGAGAAAAGGGATTTTCAGCAGGTGTCATTTGTATGCATGCAGCACCTGGCGAAATTCCCTCTTCATTGCAATAGTTAAAGCTGCAGGTGCCCTCCTCTCCTTTGTATCTGGTCAAGAGGGCAGGACTCCTGTAGCTTTAACTGTTATGATGAAGACAAAATTTCCCCAGGTGCTACATGCATTCAAATGACACTTGCTGAAATTCCCTTCTCTATACAACTTTAAAGATACAGGAGCCCTGTCCTCCTTTTCATATGGTCACCCTATTACTGGGTGACTTTGGACCAATCACTGACTCTCAGCCTAACGTCCCTCACAGTATTGTCATGAGGATAAAACGGAGAGCAGCAGGCACATGTGAGCCACCATGGGTTCCATGGAGGAAAAAAGGCAGGATATAAATGTAATCATATAATGAATCAATTGATCAATCAAATGGACAACTACACTACTGCTTAGGACCATCATACCTGGTGGCCACAGCCAAATCAAAAACCTGCTTGCAAAGAACTGTGGCTAGTCCAAACAGAATAGCAGGTTTGCGGTGGATGATACAGAAGCTGGGAATCGTGACGGTAGCACCCAATTCCTGCACAGGCCTTGCACAACTTTCCCTTAACAGCATCTGTTAAGGGATGCTGTAATGGTGTTCATGCAATGAACACCATGTACATTGATGGTGCTATATAAATAAATAAATAATAATAATAATAATAATCTTCCCAGGCAGACATTTAAAAAGTCTCCTACACTTAGAAAAAGAACTTTACCAACCCGGTATTGTGATCAACTAAAGCCCAATTGAATAGCCTTGCTAAGAGTGTAGATCCCAGTGAATACTTAAGCATGCTGAGGTTTAAACCTCACCCCCAAACCCTCACCCTGCTCCAACGACGACTCCAATTTCAGGCCAAAAATATGAAACTGTGTTATGGAATATTATTTGGAATGACAACGTCCAATTGTACGGAGATGAGCCTGAAATGACCCAATATCAATTCCTATGATATCCGTAATTCCTCCTCCTCCACCACCAAAGGTCTAGAACATGTTCAGAGAGGCGAGAGGGGAGTTTTCAACCAGGGAAAAAGCCCAGGGGAAAGAATTAATCACCCCATCCTCTAGCGCTGCTGCTCTGATAAAACGAAAAATGAAAAACAGAACCCCCTGTGGCTGCTTTAAATTGAACAAAAGCATCAGTAAACACAACCAACACAAGTCCTCCTGTCATGTCTGTTTCGACTCTAAGCCGGCAGCCTAGCTACCAATCAGCTGACGTCACATTCTCTCCTGGGAAGCAATACTTTGAATCTTCCCTGTGACCTTTACTTTAAGCCTAACGGAGTTCGGGGAACAATCGAATTAGTTCCGTGTTGTCTTAAGACAAGTCCTCTAATATGGTTAGGTTTCCCCAATCCAATAAAAAGTGCAAATCCCAGGATATCCGTGAAATCCAGCCACTGTATCAGTTTTGGAGGAGTCTTAATCCACTGTCAAGACCAGAAATCTGATAATTGGGATGCTCCTCTCAAATTCTCCCCCTGCGAACGTCTCCGAGGATGGCAGATCTCTGAACTACCAGGTTTTGTTTGCATAGCGGAACTAATGCATTAAGAACCCTTCTGCCATAATGGTTTGTATGTTTTTTTTAAAAAATATCCTCAAATTTTGAATACTGTGTGTGCACAGTAGTGTGTGTGCCACCGTTTGCCCCAGTTATCAGTACCTTCAGTTTCTCTGTGCCTCCTCTCCACCTGCTTCTGCATAACCTATAGGCTTGTGTCCACTGATAAAATATTGCCTCCTCCCCCCAAAACAAACCAATTCTTTTGTGATCTCATTGAAGTTAACCTCAAGACTTATATGTGCAATCATGCTGGGGACATCCTCAATCATGTAGGAGGGTTAAAGATGTTTCAGGATATTCTCCTTATTAAGAGTTGCATTCTGTTTTAAGGGGTTCCCCTGTTCCTTGAAGCTGTATTTCCCTACAAAAAAACAGCCACTGGGTTTGGATTTTTAATAATTATTTTTTACATGTGTACCACTCAAATGCATCCCACAGATTTCCTTTGGTTTATCTCCCATCTCTGATATCATTCTGGTCACATTCTTCCCCTGATGTTTTGTGGAAAGTGGTTACCTAAACATTTCCATTTAATGAGTCTATGGCTCATCTCCCATTGAATGCTATTGGGATACTTGGCATGGCCGTTCATGAAATAAGCTGCAGTCTACTGCAGTACAGTCTTGTCCTTTCAGGTTCATCTCTTTTAGATTAGCTTGTCTGTTTCTGTTTTATCCCCTTAAACGCTCTCCCTAAGAACACTATCACCAAGAAGAAGAAAAAGCAAGAATCCTCACTCTCCAGGCAGATGGCAAAACGGAATAACTGCTGCAGAGAAATGTATTTTTTTAAAGGATGTAATAGACAATTACTGAGAGAATCCACAAGAACAAAGGTCTTGCTGGATGCGAGATTATCATCAAATGCTGCTGTAATGTAAGATAAAGTCTCTTGAGCATCGAATGAGTTCGTAGAAATCTAGACTGTACAATTTCAGACTGCCAGGATGTTGTTGGCGTTTTTAACTGATCCACCGTATTTTCTTTTAAAACGTCCTGCATGACGTAAACAGATATGTTGGCTCATATTCAGCTTGTGATCTACAACAATTCCAAGATCTTTCTCGTTTGTAGTATTGCTGAGCCAAGTGTCCCCCATCTTGTAACTGTGCCTTTGGTTTCTATTCCCTAAATGTAGAACTTTGCATTTATCCCTATTAAATGTCATTCGGTTGTCTTTAACTCTTTGCTATTTAAATAGGGCATGTTTAATTGTCCTTTCTGCATTAATGTCTTCAGTAAAAAAAGAAATCAAAATGCAACAGCACCACAATTTGGCTTCATACCATTTGATTCTTCTGAGCCAACCTCCTACCCCCACCCTGGCATCCCAGAGACGGCACAGCTTATCAGAAAAGAAATTCCCAATACTGTGGAAGAGGCTCATTCTGCACAGGGAAGGCACCACTTGATCAACTGGGGGAAGCAGAAACTAATTAATTTCATATGTAAAGGAGCCCGGATGAATAAAATATCTCATTTTTTCAGAGGGGCCACAGAGAATCAGAGAAAACCACAGTGCAATTGCCGTGTTTAAAAATAAATACAATTAAGTGTGCTGTATTTGCTTGGGTGAAGCTCTAAAGCAATTTAATTGGAAATGTTCCTACAGTGTCTCAGACTGACTTTCATTAGAGATAATCAAGGTTCTGTTCACAACCCACTAGGAACTTTTCGTCCAGTCATAGAGAATAGAATGCTTTCTCGTCCAAGCCTCTTTTTAACTCTGCTTTGCTCCAAGGTTTTTAAAATGCAACCATATGAAGGTGTCACATGTTACATTAAGTCAGCCCTCCCCGACCTGATGCCTTCCAGAGGTTTCGTACTACAACTCCCAGCATTCATGACCATTGACTATGCTGTCTGGGGCTGATGGGAATTGAAGTCCAAAACATCTGGAAGGCACCAGGTCGAGGAAGCCCCGCATTAGATCATTAGACCATCAAATCTGTGCTAAGAACATCAGAAGAGCTTTGCTGGATCAGACCAAGGGTCCATCTAGTCCAGCACTCTGTTCACGCAGCGGCCAACCAGCTGTTGACCAGGAACCCACAAGCTGGACATGGATGCAACATGCATCCTCCCACCCATGTTCCCCAGCAACTGGTGCACACAGGCTGACTGCCTCTGATTTATTCCAGTAGTTCCCTAGCAGTGAGTGGGGATGCAGCTTGTAGCAGGGTCCCACAAGGAGTGTACGTTGCAAAGTTACGCCAGCACGTTGGATGCATCCACCACTCGGCAGCCCGCCAGGTAGAGAGCTCCCAAGCAGTGTTGGCCCCCACCTCTCTCTGCCGGCCATATGGCCAATGGCATCATCTCAGGAGGAGGGAGTAAGAACACCTCGTGACTCCCTGGAGCGGCCCCTGTTACAGCTGACAGGAGGGGGGGAAAGCCGGAAGCATCACCCAGAAGGTCCTGTCCCACTGCTCAGCCCAGACTCAAATGGGCCAAAGGGGAAGGTGGAATGCCAGGATTGTGCGACATTAACTGGACCATTGTGCAATTGTAAAGCAGGCACCTGGAAGTTGCTTGGGCAAATATAAGTAGAGCTTTGTGAATGTAAGAGCGCACTGCTTTTCCCCCTTGTAAACCTGGAAAAAACTTGCACTCCAGGCCTCCCATGTTTGGGAAACACTGCTATATTGTGGATGTGGACGGCTTCCCCGGATTTTGGGAATGGACCGTGGCTCTGTGGGAGAGCACTTGCGTTGCATGTGTGGAAGATCCTGGGTTCAATTGCTAGCATCTCCAGGTAAAAGCATGGCGGTAGGAAAGACCCTGGAGAGCCACTAAAAGTCAGAAGTGACACTAAGAGTGGGCTAGACGAATATTTCATTGGTGCTGGAATAAGGACAGATTCTACATCTCAGGCAGAGGTCTTATCTGGCCTGCAATACATGTGCCACTGCCACTCAGTGTCTCTTCCTATCCACTCCCCACAGCAATCTGCGTGAAGACCCACACTCTGTATCAAGGGTGTTGAACCTGAGCCTGAGGGCCAAATCCAGCCCATCTGGGGTCCTGATCCAGCCTCTTGGGGTGTCCCTTCCTAGGACCTCACCCCTTCACCCGCTTTCCCTGCTTTTGCATGGATTTTTCCGCCCATTCTAAAAAGTTGAAACACTTCTCCTTAGACTCAGTTGCTGCAAGGAAGACTTTAAGCTAAAATATGCCGGTTGTTTGGGGTATTTTGTCCCCGCCCACTTCCGCCTTTGGTTCCACCCACCACTGAGACGCACCCTTCGAAACTGAATCCAGGCATTGGGCTAAAATAAGCTCCACCCCCTTGCTCTGTAGCATTAGTAGCAGGTAAAACAAGCGTTATGAGGATCCAGAGCCCTATTATGAATTATTGTTTATTATCGTTTCTCTCTTGTGGCACCCCGGTTGTGGTACGCCCTCCCCTGGGAGGCCTGACTGGTGCCGACCCTGGCTTTGTTTCGGTGCCAAGTTAAAATGTGGCTTTTTTTTTTTTATCAAAGGCTTTCAGGACTAAATTTGCCTAAAGCTGGTTTTATTGCTTTTAAACATTCTACTGGTTTTAGCTGAATTAATGGTTTAATGTGTGGGTTTTTTAGCTGTATACATTATTGTTTTATACTGTTGAATTGATCTTATCTGTACGCCGCCCTGAGATATGAATGATATAGGATGGGATACAAATTAATAATAATAATAATAATAATAATAATAATAATAATACATAGGATGGCTAAGGCATATCACAATATCTCAGTGTACACATATTATACTGCAGCTGGGTTGGCAGTCTTCAATCACGGACCCTTGGCCTATAACCCAGACTGCAGTCTGTTGGTTGCATCTTGGGTTGAAGTTGCATCTTGCATATGGAAGCCTTTGGACACATTGGAGGAAATGTACCTGTTGGCTTGAACGCCTTTGAATGCATCAGGCGGCACAATTACACCCATATGGAAAGGAAATGGCTAGAAAGTCATAGAATCATAGACTAGTAGAGTTGGAAGGGGCCTCTAAGGCCATCGAGTCCAACCCCCTGCTCAATGCAGGAATCCACCCTAAAGCATCCCTGACAGAGGGTTGTCCAGCTGCCTCTTGAAGGCCTCTAGTGTGGGAGAGCCCACCACCTCCCTAGGTCACTGATTCCATTGTCGTACTGCTCTAACAGTCCGGAAGTTTTTCCTGATCATAGAATCATAGACTAGTAGAGTTGGAAGGGGCCAACAAGGCCATCGAGTCCAACCCCCTGCTCAGTGCAGGAATCCACCCTAAAGCATCCCTGACAGAGGGTTGTCCAGCTGCCTCTTGAAGGCCTCTAGTGTGGGAGAGACCACCACTTCCCTAGGGAACTGGGAACTGGTCAAAGCCCTCCTCCTCCTCCTCCTCCTCCTCCCACCGCCCACCTAAACAGCACGTGCCCAGGGGGTTTACCTTTCTGTTTACTGACTTTCCTTACGGTCATTGCCGCCTGCCGTTTTTGATTTTCAGAAATTTCAAAGCCTAGGGAGGGAAATGAGGGAGAAAAAGTGAACACACACTAGAGAGTTCCAGAAATCCAGCACCCTTGTCGAAACACAATTCCCAGATTCTTTCGGCAGAGTCCCCCTGGTAAGGTCATAGCGCACAAACACCCTAAATGAAAGGCCAATCACAGCCATCCCTAATGAAGTTCTTGCAAATCCAGCTAATGCCGGGGGGGGGGGGGCTGGGGAACAGATGGCTTTTGTTGGACAACAACTCCCATTAGCCCCAGCCAGTACAACCATTGTCAGGGATAATGGGAGTTGTAGTCCAACAACATCTCCCCAGCCGTGTGGTAACATGTTAAATTACTGTGTCTGGCCCCACATGCCTGTCCTCTTCTGAGAGCTATGCCAGCTCTTCCGCCAACTGGGAGCCCAATGTCATCCATAGGAAATAGGCAGGAGCCGTAACTAAGGCTGTAGCTAGACCTAAGGGTTATCCCAGGATTGTCCTGGGGTCAAACCTGTTCATCTAAGTGCCACACAGGGCATCCAGTGCTCAGGCAGGGATGAACCCGGGATGATCCTGGGATAAACCTTAGGTCTAGCCACGGCCTAAGGCAGGCCTTGCTTCCTAGAAGAACTCAGAGAAACTTGTATGGCCGTGGGCCTCCATGTCAGTATTTTGAGAGCAAGCTTAGCCTTCCGAGTAATGACATAAAGCAGGGATAGGCAACCCGGAGGCCTCAGTCCACATGCAGCCCTCGGCCTGATTTCTTGCGGCCCTCGAACTGATTTCATGTGATCATTCAGGCCTCTTTCAAGAGTGATCTGACCCTTCCATGCTCGCTCACTGGGCAGGAAGGAAGAGTGGGGGAGAAAAAAGGGGGTGGCAGAGAGAGAAAGAAGGTGACCCACCTATTATTTATTTTATTTATTTACAATATTTATATACCGCTCCACATCCAGAAGGTTTCAGTGCAGTGCACAACAGATAGAATAAAAGAATAAAAATACAATATTAAAATTACTGTTTTTAAAAGAACAGAGTTCTGATAAAACCTGAGTTCTGGTATAACTGTGGCCGGTCACTCAAGGAAAGCTTCCTGAAATAACAGAGTTTATAGAAGGCGACAGAAGCAACACAACATGGGTGCCTGATTACCTCCAATGGCAGGGAATTTCATAGGAAGGGGGACACTTCACTAAAGGCTCTTATAGAATCATAGAATAGCAGAGTTGGAAGGGGCCTACAAGGCCATCGAGTCCAACCCCCTGCTCAATGCAGGAATCCACCCTAAAGCATCCCTGACAGATGGTTGTCCAGATGCCTCTTGAATGACTCTAGTGTGGGAGAGCCCACAACCTCCCTAGGTAACTGGTTCCATTGTCGTACTGCTCTAACAGTCAGGAAGTTTTTCCTGATGTCCAGCTGGAATCTGGCTTCCTTTAACTTGAGCCCGTTATTCTGTGTCCTGCACTCTGGGAGGATCGAGAAGAGATCCTGGCCCTCTTCTCTGGGTGGGTTCCAGTTGGGCCATGGGTCCATGTGGAACCATCAGGAGCATGCCCTCAGATGACATCAGTGGCCAGGCAGATTGGTGAGGGAGAAGGCGCTTTCTCAGGTCTACTGGTCCCAAGTTGTTTAGGGCTTTGTACACTAGTACTAGAACGTTAAATATGGCCCTGTAGCAAATAAGCAGCCGCTGTAGTTCCCTCTGCAAAGGAGTTGCATGCTGAAAAGGGCCAGTCCTTTTACAACTTCATCGGCTGCCAGTCCAGGTCCGGGCCCAATTCAAAGTGCTGGTATTGACATTCAAAGCCCTAAATGGTTTGGGGCCAGGTTATTTGAAGGAACGCCTCCTCCCATATGTACCTGCCTGGACCTTAAGATCATCTATGGGGCCCTTCTCCGTGAGCCCCTGCCAAAGGAAGTGAGGCAGGTGGCTACCAGGAGGAGGGCTTTCTCTGCTGTGACACCCCGGCTGTGGAATGAGCTCCCCAGAGAGGTCTGCCTGGTGCCTACACTGTACTCTTTTCGTCGCCAGCTGAAGACCTTTTTATTCTCTCAGTATTTTAACACTGAATTTTAACTTAAATTTAAATTTTACTGTTCTAACTCTGTATTTTAATCTTATATCAAGTTGGCTGCGTGGTTTTATCCTGGTTGTGCATTTTATACTGTATTTTGTATTTGTGTTTTTAACCTGTTGGTTGTTTTATGATGGTTTTAATTTTTGTGAACCACCCAGAGAGCTTCGGCTATTGGGCGGTATAGAAATGTAATAAATAAATAAAATAAATAATAATAAAAAATAAGCTCCTGACAACAGCTAAGCTGCTGCATTCTGCACTAGCTCCAGCTTCCACAGCAACCTTAAGGACAGCCCCACATAGAGCGCATCACAGTAATCCAGTCTTAAAGTTACCAATGCCTGGACCACCATGGCCAAGTTATCCCAGTCCAAGATTGGCCATAGCTGGTGAACCAGCTGAAGCTGGTACAAGGCACTTTGAGCCACCGCAGCCACTTGGGCCTCCAGCGACAGAGATGGATCTAAGAGTACCCCCAAACTACGAACCTGATCTTTCAGAGGGAGTGCAACCCCATCCGGAACAGGCAATGAGCCCCTTTGTTCTGGCTCTGCCCACAGCTGGATTCAGTCCCACCCAGCACCAACAGGTGGCCGCCAGCAGATTACCCATGAGGCTCTGCATCCCTAGACGGTTGTCCACCCCGTGGTAAAGGGATACAGCAACACATTGCTTACTTTTACAAGAGGTTTTGCTCAGAAAGAGAAAGGTTTGGAAGCCGGTGTTCAAAAACTGCAGTAAGAAGCCAAGGTTCAAAAACTGGACAGCAGGTGAGATGGACAATAGTCCCAAGCTTTACTCCGGCTGATTGAGACCTCGAGCCTTACCTATTTTCTCATCTTCTTGTACCATCTTCCGCTCCTCCCGAAAAGCTCTCAGCCACCGCAGTTTCTCCTCCAGCTTCTTGGCAAAAAATAAGTGCATTTCTTCAGTCTCCTTATTGTGAAGTTTGAAGGCGTTCTTCATGCTCACATTGAAGTCATCGTCCCTTCCGTCTTCTATATCCAAAACTTCATACCGATCCATGTCAATACGTCCCTTGTAGTACAGGATGTCTCTCCTTATCAGGTCCTACACGGAAAAGGAGGGGGGTGGGGGAGAAAGGTTTTTAAAAATCTAGGTGGACTTCAAATCCTGCTGTGACAATGACATCCTCTGGAGATTTAACAAAGTAACTGAAGACTAGAATATGAATGGCTAGTAATTAAGGCGCTGAGGTCATCGGTTGCTGGACATCTTTGAAGCTTATCTTTAACCGTAACCCTTTATTGTTGGGAAATGTACTGCAGCATCCTATCAACAGTTGAGGCCCGAATACCAGATTGGCTGGTAGCTCTGAATTGGCGCAAGGACTTCAGGCAGCCTTCTGGGGAGCAGGGAAGCCAGCACCACCCCACTCCTCACTAGCACAGTTTTCGAACAGGTGATCAGCAAGGGTACAGGAGGGACCCACCCCTCCATTTCTCCATGCTTCACATAATTGAGAGAAGACCCTGCCACTCTGCAGGGGGGTTGGACTCGATGGCCTTGTAGGCCCCTTCCAACTCTGCTGTTCTATGATTCCTCCTGAACCCCTTGTGCATGCCAGAGGATGCACATGCCAGAGGATGCACAAAGCATGCTAGTTGAGCTAGCATGCTTTCCTCATAGTTAGTACATCTCCTTCTCTCTCCATTCTCTCTCCCAGTTTCCCTTTGTGAATCCTGCCTCTCCCACATTCTCCTGTAGGACCACCCTCTCTTCCTGCCGTTCCAGGGATGCTCACATTGGCTTGCCTTTTCTCCCCTCCTGGTTGCACAGAGGTCATGTCTAGACTTCCCGGCTTTCCGGGAGGGGGGAGGATCTCCTGATATGCTAATCGCAGGATCCTCCCCTCAGTCCACACATGGTGCTCAATGTCCCAAACATTTTTGGTTTTGTTATTTTACTGAAAATGAGCGCACGAGCACTCCATCAAAAAGTGAGTGTTTCTTTAAATCATCATCATCATCATCATCATCATCATCATCATCATCATCATCATCCCACTTCCCCCACCCCACCCCTGATGGGCATGAAACTCCTGTAGAGCTCCATGCCCCATGCCTGGTTCACGGCTCCTCGCATTTACTAGTGAATTGCTGGGACAAACCAGGATGGCTGCCCACACGTACCACGGTCTCGGAATCATCCCATGACCGGGAGAAAAACAGGGGGGAAAGTGTAGGCCAATATCCTAGGGAAATGCAGGGATCTTCCCTCCCTGCTCCAGGGATCCCCTGTGCATCATGTGGATGCACAGGAATGATCCTGGGATGATCCTCGGGATATTGCCCCATGTAGACATGACCATAGTCACTCCTTGTCAGGGTTATCAACCTTCCAGGGTCTGAGCTGGTGCTCTGTTCCTTGAGCCCTTTTGTCTGGGCAAGGAAGGACCTTCTGTAGCCTTCCCCAAACTGATGCCCTCCGGGGTGTTGGACTACAACTTTTTTCCTCTGGAATTCACCACTTGTCTCTCTGGTCCACCATTTGTCCCGTTGGCCAATGATTCAGCCAGGCCACCTCCATGGAAACAGCCCACCCTTGTGAGGATCTAGGTTCTTGAAGCTGCAGAGGGAAGGGAGTGACAGTCCGCTATACACACACAGTGAGTAGCACTCATAGTTTGCTATTTGCATTGGGACCAATTCAGAATTGAGAGAATTTGGAGATCCATTAGGAGCTGAGCCCAACCCCCTTCTGAAATCCAGGCCCATTTCAAATAGAGTTCAGCCCCCCTTTCCTATTGTCCATCTTGCTTTTCTAAAGCAAATATACTTTTATGGAGGCGGAACTGGCCGTTGGGAGGGAACACTGACAGCAAGAGGATTGGGTGGTCCTAAGCATGCTCTAGAGCAGGGGTGGGCAGCTTGTGGCCCTCCAGACGTTTTGGCCTACAACTCCCATCAGCTCTAACCATTGCCTATGATGGTTGGACCTGATGGAAGCTGTGGGCCAAAACATCAGGAGGGCCAGAAGTTGCCCAACTCTGCTCTAGCATACCATTTCCTGCAAGGGTGCATCGAAGTTGCAATTTCCTCTGCCTCCCGATTCACTGAGCTGGGCTGGGAGGTAGAGGAAGCTACAGATCTCTTATAACCCAGGAGGAAACAGCACCTTAATTCGGGGGTGGGCAACCTGGTGCCCTCCAGAGTTTTTAACTACAACTCCCATAATCCATGACCATTTGCCATGCTGAAGGCAGCTTCATTCCAGAACACGCTGGAATGAAGCTGCCCTCCTCCGGGATGTAAGGATGTACGGCTGCACACAAAGGCTCTGCTGTCGTTGGGTTGTTTTTCGTTGAGTGCTCTCGCCAAACCTTGGAATGACCTGATTATTTTTCCCCCCCCTGAGCCTTCTCAGAACATGATGGTGCAAGATGGAGATGGGGGGGGAATTTTGCCCATCGCTATTTTCTATTCATTTCTAACCATTTAGGTGTGCGTACTTTGTTTTGTTTTTAAATACCTCTGCTTACTGAACAGTTAGATATATCTTCTGGCATAGCCTCGTGTCCACGCCTGCCACTGACTGGCTGGCATTGATTGCTGAGCCACCAGCCAGCCAGCCAATGCTCAATCCAGCTCGGCGAATGTGCCTCTCTGCAGTTATTTGGAGAGATCTTACAGGAGACACTTCAATAGAAGCATATGGAAAGGCAGATGTTAGCAAACAGCCATCCTCTCACCGAACTTCTCCCATCCCTATAATGTCGCTATAATGTAGATCACCCAAGTCTTAATAGGTATAATGTAGATCATCCAAGTCTTAATTTTATTCTCTAGGCGTACAAATCCTTGGCTGTTTCTAATGAATTCATTTCTGACTAGCTTCAGTGTAACCAAAAAGAGAAACAGAGCCCTCTGTTTTAAATCATTTACACAGCCTGGTCCCGGAAAAGCCAGCTCATCAGAAAAGTGGGGTGTGTGTGTGTGTGTTTTTGGGGGGGAAGCACATAGAAACTGATTATATAAAAGGCATAACTTTATAAGGAGAAGCGTATAATAACCCTTTAAAATTTAAATAGCCAATTTCAACAGAAGTGAACAAAGACAGTGTTTTACAAGAGAAGCCCATAAACAGATCTTTGGCTGTGTGATGTTGATCTCACGACTATTCAAGCAGCAAAGACTTGAAATTTCTTGGAAAATGCATTTCAAGGCTTTTTGGGGCGGGGCGGGGGAGCACCATGAAGATAAACGTCATGCTGAAATGCTCATCGTAGCAGTAGAAATTTGAAACATAAACAGACTAAAACAGATTTAACGGTGAACAGACTAGGAGTGTCTTTGGCCAAGCCTAACTTGCATGTGGTTATTTATTTAAACACAGAGACACATTTAGGATGGCTGCTACCAAGGCTGAGGTAAAAAACAACCCCTGTGATGCTTTCATGTCAATATCTGACTTGAAGGACCATCAGGGATTTGGCAGAGGGTCTGACGACTTAATCAACGAATGCCAGTTGTCTCAGCTGGAGGCCATCTGACCTACAGGGCTCTCAAATGACCTAGTCAGCTCACCCATTGAAGTATCTTGTTGGTATGTTTTGAGTGTGGGCAAGAAAAGGGATTTACAAAAAGGGAAATTGAAAATGTGCTTAAACATAGTTTCCATTGAGTTCCTTTGCTGCACAGCTCCTTGGCAAGAAGTGAAGCAAATATGTTTTATCCCTACTCTGCCTCCCTCCAAACCTTTAACACTAAGGGTTGAGTGCTACTTAGAGTAAACCCATTGAAATGAATGGGACTTAAGTTAATCAGTGGATTGCATCAGGGTAAAAATATCTGGGTGGCAGTGAAAGGGCTGCTGCATGACAAGGCAAGGCCAGAGAAAAGGAAGTTGCAGCTGTCAAGGTGAGTGATGACCAGAGCATAAAGCAGAGTTTTAGCTGAGGGGACAGAGAGGACTGGGGTGGTGGGAGGGGGGATAATTATCAGGTGCTATGGCAACATTCCCCAACCTGGTGCCCTCCAGATGTTTTAGCCTGAAACGCCTATCATTCCCAGCAGCACATCCAAGAAGGCTGTGTTATGAGGAGGAGCAACATGTCTTGGACATTGAGGTGGGGGCAGAAGGATCACAGAAGGAATCAAAGATAAAGCCTTCAAGCCTGGTGAAATGGGTGGGTGGTGATAGTCTATGGATACAAAGAGTAACAGAAGGCTTTTGGGAAAAGATTAGCAGACCAAGCTTGGACATATTGAGATGGCGATGATATAGCTGAATGGAAATATCCAACAGGCAGCTGGAGGGAAGGGGAGAGTGGGAAAAAAGGGGGAAGGTCTAGTGTATTTCCAGTCTTTGTCACTTCCACATGCGTTCACTCGGATGTATGCCCTGCCCCATTTCTGCATTCATCTGCAATTTAGCTTTTCTGGGGCATGTTTTGCACTGGAATACAAAATAACACAGATAGTGCCAAGGCACACGACTACTAATATATATAATTAGATCTCAAACTGGGGTATGCAATTCTTAATATATATATATACACTGTGACAGTGAGAATACAGAATTACAATTGTTATTACCAAGCAGAAATGGCTGAATAAACAATATTTGAAACAGCAGTTAATCAGACGACGATAAAGAGCAACAAGCTGTATCTTCAGTCTTATGAAGAAATTATAACAAAGTTAAACAGACTTCTTCAGTGTTATAAACAGGCATCCGGTATATCTTCACCCTGTTTCACGAATGGCTTCGTCAGCAATTTGTATAACAACACCATCCAATTGGCAATTGTCGTTGATGATAAGAAGGAAATATTCTTCCACTCTATATGGAGAATCATTTGAAGTCCCAACCAAATTGGTAACGTATTAGACTTGTATTAGATACGTATTAGACTCTTTATCATCGTCTGATTAACTGTTGTTTCAAATATCGTTTATTCAGCTGTTTCAGCTTGGTAATAACAATTGTAATTCTGCATTCTTACTGTCAAATTGTTGAATATATATATATATATATATATATATATATATATATATTGTAATTTAAGAATTGCGTACCCTACTTTGAGATCTAATTATATATACATTAGTAATTGTGTGCCTTGGCACTACCTGTGTAATTTTGACCTTGACGACTACTGCTTTCTCCAATGATTTATATATTGCATTGAAATACTACTTATATACATCTGAGGTCTCCAACATGGTGACCGTGGGCATCAATGTGCAGTACCAGTGCACGCCCATCTTAGCAACCAGCATGCTCCCTGCTCCTTCTGATTTCTATTCAATTTTTTAAGGTTTGTTTAATTAAAATAAAAAAATTGGGAGGCTGGCACGCTGGAAGGCGAAGTACTGCTCCCTCCAGCACCATCTTCACTGATGGCTTCAAAAGAGTGTTCTTGTCTTTGCCTCTGCCTTGTACTTAGGTTCTTGGGCAAGTTACTTTTCCTATGGCCTTATTCTTACAGTCTCACGCCTGAAACCAAGACGTGTTTTCACATCTCTCTTCGGTGCCTAGGAATTTATGCCCTTTGAAGGAGCTCTCCAGAGTGCTGATCACTTCTAGTCCAAGGACAGTGCATAAGCAGCATCTGCTGGTACTTCTGGCATGGCATTTCAGAACGATCCCTTCCCTACTTAAGCCACGCTCTGCTGCTTCCTTTCAAAATGTTTTGGGTGGCGGTTGGTCCTGCTACGAAGGTATTCTGGAGCAAAGAGACTTTCTGAGAGAGCATTCCTGGACTCTGGAAGCTGGAATTGTCTTTCCCATCTGGTTTATTGCTTTGATTGTGGTCATGTCCATGAAACCATCAGGTAGGACAGACAAGCTAGACTGCCTCACATCTGCCCTCATCCTGTTCTGTCTGTAAGATTTCCTGCTCTGGAAAAGTTACCCTGCACAGAGTTGTCTTCTACTGAGAAGGGAACATTGGGCATCGTGGTCTTTTTTTTTGTCATCCCATCCCATCAAGAGTTTAATCTGTAGTCGAGTCAAGATTACTAGAGGCTCTTGATATATACCACAGCATCATGTCAAAATAAACCATGGACCTCTTCAGCAGGTATAAACAGTAAAGCTGGGAGCATCTTAGCCTTTCAGCCATAAACTTGAGCCACCTGACAACCTTTGCACATCTCATGGACTGTTAGGAAAGAGTTATTTCCATTTTAGAAACAACTAGGTTTTTGCCCTGATCAAAGCCACTTAAGACGTATGTTTCTTTAGAAGTACACATAGTTATGATTATAATGAGGATACAGAGCCTTGCAATAAGGCAAGTGAAATTCTGTACAAACTCCATGTTTGTTTTGTTTTGCGACCCAGGGAGAGGAGCAACGAGAGAGTTATGCGTGGTAATGAGGATCCATCCTCCTGGAAAACCAATTCAACCTCCTGCAGATTTCTGGGGCTCGCTCAGTATCCTCCCACTATTGCCTTCAAACTTTTCAAAAAGGATGCTGAATCCAGTTGGCTCAAGACACAGTGGCCCTTTCTACACCTAAGGGCCTTTGGGTAAGGAGGGGGGACAATCCTGGACTTACCTGCTTCCGGGATCATCCCCCAGCATCATTCCTAAGAGTGGAAGATAATACTGGGCTGTTTTGCAAAGTCATGATCTTAAAGGCCTCATTGATGCAAGAGTAAAGGTGCAAATGAGAGCACAGGTGAGTTTGCCCACCCCTACACACAGCACAAAATTCAGAATTAAAAACATAGGGAGGACGGAGGATTCCTAATCCACCAGTTCCACAAATATTTGGAATTCCAAAACCCAACAAGGGGAATTTTCAGAAGCACCCTGGCTTTGTAGGACCTGATAACCTGATTCACGGTAAACTCTCACCATCTTTAAACACATGCAAGCTGGCATTGCAATGGCTTGATAATGCTATTATTCAGGCATTGTGTTTACGCCGCAGTGACAGCAAGCGCAATGGGGTGACGGAGACATCTGAAAGTCTCCTTCCTTGCATACAAGAACTGCATTAGAGAAAGAGTGAAACCCAATTCTATCACATCAAAGTTAATTGAATAATCTGAAAGGACCACCTTTTGCCTTGCAAAGAGAGTTACCCAGCTCAACCCCCGGGCTTCGATATTGAACTTCCGACACCTTGACAGAAGAGACCTTATTAAAATTAATAAGCGTCAACATGAAAGACGGAGCCATGAAGAACAGAGGATTCAAAGCCGATCCGTCAGAAGAAGTCACAGCTTTCCTCATCACGCCAATTCCCTGGTGGCATGAAGGGTACATTTGCTGTATCCTGATGTGATCTGTTGCCAGGGATATCACATTTTCATCCCACCCTTGTACCAAAGAACTTAATCAAACTATGCTAGAACACACAGGCTGAAATAGTAGCACACCGCTCTTTTCACCCATAGGATTCGAAGTCCATAAAAGAAGGTGTTGAGACCTTTATTTTACATGCAGAACAGTACAGGTACATGGAGAAATAAATAAATAAATAAATAAATAAATAAATAAACTATAAGGGGAAACTATTCAGTAATGAATTTATTTGAACTGTTTCCTTCCTTCCACAATAATTCTTCAGGCTGAATTCTGATCTTCATTTTCCTAGAGGTAAACCCCATTGAACTCAATGGGGTTTATTTCTGAGTAGATACATATAGGATTTCACTGTTATTCACCATATTGTGGCATTCTAAATACCCTGCAGAAACCACTACTATAATTTTGGATGGGCTCATCTCAGTTGCAAGGTGATCATAGAATCATAGAATAGCAGAGTTGGAAAGGGCCTATGAGTCCAACCCCCTGCTCAGTGGGGGTTGGACGCACCCTAAAGCATCCCTGACAGGTTGTTGTCCAGCTGCCTCTTGAATGCCTCTAGTGTGGGAGAGCCCACAACCTCCCTAGGTAACTGATTCCATTGTCGTACTGCTCTAACAGTCAGGACGTTTTTCCTGATGTCCAGCTGGAATCTGGCTTAACTTGAGCCCGTTATTCTGTGTCCTGCACTTTGGGAGGATCGAGAAGAGATCCTGGCCCTCCTCTGTGTGACAACCTTTTAAGTATTTGAAGAGTGCTATCATGTCTCCCCTCAATCTTCTCTTCTCCAGGCTAAACATGCCCAGTTCTTTCAGTCTCTCTTCGTGGGGCTTTGTTTCCAGACCCCTGATCATCCTGGTTGCCCTCCTCTGAACACACTCCAGCTTGTTTGCGTCCTTCTTGAATTGTGGAGCCTTGGGTGTGGTGATCCTGCACCACACCCAAGGTTGGTATTATGGAGAAGGACAACGATATCTAAACTTTATCATGTGTGTTTGAATTAAATTCATTCTTAAATGACATATGTTTAAAAATAGACTCATGAAATAGAAAGTCTTAAAATATATATATTATATTTATTCTTTTTTTTTATTTTAAACTTTCTAAACTGTGGTTTATTCACATGGGATCCCAGGGCTGTGTACAATATTTATTTTCTTGGTTGTTGTTTTTTAAAACAACAACAACAACTAGAATAAAACTGAGAGGCATAGCTACCCAAGCAAACAATTTAAAATGCCTGGACAAATAATAATAATAATAATAATAATAATAATAATAATAATAATAATATATTTATTTATTTATTTCTTACCGCCTCTCCTTCTGGATGGAGGCGGGGAACAAACATAAAAATACTATAAAATATATAGAACTGATTAAAACATATAAAACGAATACATTATTAAAATAACAGCCAGACATTTTAAACTTCGACTGGGTAGGCCTGGTGGAAGAGATCAGTCTTTATAGCTTTTTTAAAATTCAGAAAGACTGTTGAATTGGCGGATCTCTCCTGGCAGGCATCCCACAATCTGGGAGCGGCAGAAGAGAAGGTCCTCTGGGTAACAGTTGTTAATCTAGTTTTGGCTGACTGGAGTAAATTCTTCCCAGAGGACCTGAGTGTGTGGGGCAAATTGTATGGGAGAAGGTGATCCCACAGGTAACCTGAACCCAAACCATGTAGGGCTTTAAAAGTGATAACCAACACTTTACACTTCGCCCGGAAACTAATTGGCAGCCAGTGAAGTGATATTAAAATTGGTGTAATATGGTCACCCCTAGGTGTACTGGTGACCAACCTGGCTGCCATATTTTGAACTAGTTGAAGTTTCCGGACTAGATCCAAAGGTAGCCCTAGCTACAGCGCATTGCAGAAGTTGAGTCTCGAAGTTACCAGCATGTGCACTACCATCTTTAATAAGAACTTCTTGACCTGGCACCAAAAAGAAAGAGAGTTGGTATTTCTGGGAGGGCATTCTAGCATCAGGATGCTTCCACAGAAAAAAGCCACCTCTTGTGTAAATGCAAAATGTACTTCTCTCAACAACGGTATAGGAGTAGGCACGCCTTCAGATATTTCGGCTCTAAGCTGGTTAGGGCTGTAAAAGCAAGAAGGGATGGATGAACGAGTGATGTTTTTGCTTGCCAAGATCCTCCAAATATTAGTTTGCTACTCCTCTCTCCTCGATTTACGCTCATGTTTGCCATTTCCGTTCGTTCCGTGTGAATGGGAAAACTGCCCAAAACGAACATCTCTTAAATATGAAATCTGCACAGAAAATTCCAAAATCTGTGCGAATTTCCCCCATAGCCTAAAGCGTGCATACCTTTCTACTTGAGCTAATCTGCAGTTGTGCAGATGTGGATTTGCGCGCAAATCGAACATGAGCACACGTTCGAGATTGTGCAAACATTTTCAGCAGACGAGTTCTCCTGCTTGTGCACATGGTTGTGAACAGAGCGGAAATGGAATTCTCATACATCCCTAAAAGGAAGCATCAGAATCTTGAATTGGGCTCAGCAGCAAATACGGAACCAATGTAATTTCTTCTGAAGTGGTGCAATGTGGCCCACTGGGATGAACCAGCCGGAATGCTATCAGCCAGATTCCGTACTAGTTGACGCTTCCAGACTGTTTCCAAGGGTAGCCCCCAAATATCCAACTTTATTGTAATCCAACCTGAAAATGAATAGAGGATGGATCACTGCTTCCCCAATATAATATAAATTTTTATTCAAAGTGTTTGCAAGCTACATTCTCTATGCTGGAAGCCAACCCTATTATTGAAGGACTTAAATGAATGTATGCCAACATGCAACTACAACACCCCCTTTCTGAATCTTTTGCTAGGAAAAGAGAGATGTAAGATTAAAGACATTTTTGCAAATGTGCAGAGGTGGGCTATGGTTTAGCAGTGGCAATAGACATGTATTTCAAACATATTTTGAAGGGGCTGTGGGGATAAGCCTTGGCCTAACAGTAAGCCCTCTCAACCAACCAACCAGCCCCGTCAACATCCAGAGGGGACTAAGGATTTCATTACCTTTTTGCAAAGAACCATCTGGTGATCAAAGAGGAAGAAGACGCGCTGCTGACTTCGTCCGTAAGGCTGGTAAATCCAGGACATCTCCCCTGTGTAGATCAGCTCGGAGCTGCGATCCAAGATGTCCTCTCCCTAGAGGACATAAGAGAGTTGGAAGAATAAGTCATCAATGCCCCATGAATTGACCCATGAGGAAACCGATGGAGCACATGGAGCAGAGAACAGATGTGGGGGATATTACTGGCATAACCTCTAAAGATTCCTGTGAACTTTCCGGGAAGATGGGCAAAGCAGACAGAAATTGTAGCATGCTTCTTATATTTCCCCCCAAACATTTTACATGAACCATCGAAGAGTTGAAGTGAATTTTAGCTAATACTTGGAAGTTAGCTGGTATTTCAATTCTGCTGTTTGTAACAGTTTGATCTCAACAATTTGCATTTTGAATGTGACATTTTTTTTTAATTCAAAATGTGAAGTAAAGACATATTTGCATATTCTTGAATGCTTTGGCAGGCCTCAAATATGAGATATAATAGGCAGTCATATACTAAATAAATGCTATTTCCATCTATATAAGTATCATAAATAGTGAAATGCTAAATAGCGTTGCATGCCAACATCAAATACCACCAAATATACCATTCCATGTCAGATAGTAAATACTGCCAAATATCAACTGTCAAAAATGGATGTTGAATGCCATACCATGCCAAAGACAGCCCTGAAAGTTTCAACACATACTTTTAAAGCATACAGGAAATATCAGGAGAATATCAACATTTGTAAGAGGAGAGTTTTAGAAAGCAAATTAATAGTTCTGCATCAGAGGTGGGGAACCTGGGACCCAGATGTTGTTGGACTCCACTACCCATCAGCCCCACCCAATGGTCAGGAATGATGAGACTTGTAGTCTAAGAACATCTGGAGGACCACAGGTTCCCCTTCTAGTTCTAGATTTTCAATTCTAGTAGAGCATTGTCCACACATCTTCCTTCAAAGAGATCACTCACATGGAGAAATTTAAGTATGGTGCAAATCACAGGTGCACTACCCAGGAATCATTGGCCTCAAGAAGCCCATAGAGTCATGGGGGCCCCTTCCACAGAGAAGGGAAACGCTACCAAGGGAAATCTTTCCCTTATCTTCCTTGTCTTGCAGTGCACGTGGAGATAGTCTCTTAGGTGATGGGGAGAAGTGTGTGCGTGTGCGTTTGCTTGTGTGTGTGTATTTATGTGTGGAGGCTCTTTGCACAATCATGAATCCAGATCAGCTAGGTTTCCCAGTCATGCGGAGCAGCGTAAGCGCATTCAGTCCTGATTACTGGGCCCTTTAAGACTTTCCCCATCAACACAGGGAAGCCATAAGTGGAGGGGGCGGTGGTGGTGGACACGTTTTTGTGAACCGCCCAGAGAGCTTCGGCTATTGGGCGGTATAAAAATGTAATAAATAAATAAATAAATAAATAAATCCCTCCCCCCCTCCCTGATTACAGCAACCCCTCTGTGAATGCCTGAAGGCTTCATACTTCATCTAATGCTGTGCCAAAAATGCCCTCCTAGAATGTAAGCCTATGCGGCAGGGTCTTGCTATTTATTGTTTTACTCTGTACAGCACCATGTACATTGATGGTGCTATATAAATAAATAATAATAATAATAATTTGTAGGTTGCAAAAGGGGAGGGGACATTTTCTGCAATTTTCAGAGAGGGGCAGGGGGAAAATAACTAAATTTTCAGAGGGACAGAGAGTTTTACCTAAAAAGTAGCACTAGTGACAGAGACCTTTCCCATCCCCCTTTTTTTTTTTTAAAAAAAAACACCTCTCTCCTCTTCACTCACCCCACCAGTGAAGGCAAGGTCATGCCTCCAAACATCCTGGCAGCCATATCGTCTCCAGAATGTGTTCCCCATCATAATGTTCTGAGCCTCGTGTGGTGCAGAGTGGTAAGCGGCAGTTACTGCAGCTGAAACTCTCCCCATGGCCTGAGTTCGATCCCAGCGGAAGTTGGTTCTCAGGCGGCCGGCTCAGGTCGACTCAGCCTTCCGTCCTCCCAAGGTTGGTAAAATGAGTACCCAGCTACCTGGGGGAAAGGTAACCACGACTGGGGAAGGCAACGGCAAACCACCCCGCTACAAGGCCTGCCGAGAAAACATCAGCGAAAGCAGGCGTCCCTCGAGGAGTCAGCAATGACTCAAGTGCTGGCACGAGAGGTTCTTTTCCTTTCCTTTTCTAAGTACATAGTTGTGTATGTGGAACATGCCAGACATGCCATTTCCCCACTGCAGGAATGCAGCCAGAAATTACGTCATGACTTTGTATCATTCATGAGAGGCATTAAGGGAAAGGTATGGCTACTGGGTCATTTGGAGGATTGCTCTGGTCCGCTTGCACTGGCTGCCTGTATGTTTCCGAGCCCAATTCAAGGTGCTGGTTTTGACCTATAAAGCCTTACACAGCTTGGGACCACAATACCTGACGGAACGCCTCTCCCGACGTGAATATACCCAGTCACTACGTTCAACATCTAAGGTCCTCCTCCAGGTGCCTACTCCGAGAGAGGCTCGGAGTGTGGCAACGATGGACAGGGCCTTTTCGGTGGTGGCCCCCAGACTGTGGAATGATCTCCCTGATGAGGCTCGCCTGGCACCAACGCTGCTATCTTTCCGGCGCCAGGTTAAGACTTTCCTCTTTGCCCAGGCATATGGCGGCACATGCTAATTACCCACATGTTTAGTTTTTAATCGGTTTTTAATTGCTTTATGTGTGTATGTTCTGTGTTTTAGAGTTTTAAATTTTGTATACTTGTTTTTACCTCAATTTTAGAATTTCTGTAAACCGCCCAGAGAGCCCTGGCTATGGGAGCGGTATATAAGTGTAATAAATAAATAAAATAAATAAATAAATATTGCTGTGGGGAAACCTAATTAAAGAAGAAGAAGAAGAAGAAGAAGAAGAAGAAGAAGAAGAAGAAGAAGAAGAAGAAGAAGAAGAAGAGGAGGAGGAGGAGGAGGAGGAGGAGGAGGAGGAGGAGGAGGAGGAGGAGGAGGAGGAAGAGGAGGAGGAGGAGGAGGAGAAAGACTGTCATTACTGCTACTTTTCAAGTAAAAGCAGCTCTTTCAAAAACGTTGTATTTTTTCTCCTTCTGAAAATGTATCGCCTTTTTGCCCCCTGACCTTTTACTTCCTTAAAGTTCTATAAAAAGGTTCAACCGCAGAACATTCAGCCCAGTTCTACGTTCAGTTAGAATGTTGCTTGCTATTTTAAATAGCGAGATTATTCAAGAAAGCAGGAGTCACACACACTTATGGGCCGACTTAAGTCTTTGTTGAAAAGGCAGCGAAAAAAAGGTGGGGGACCCATAGCGACTAAAAATAGAATACTAGCTGTTGCAGCCAATTTTACTCTAGTGGGAGCAAGCCACTAAAGGAAGGGCTGAAGACACAAGAGGCCTCTGAAAACACTTCAGCTTGATTAAGTGAATCCAGCGTGTGGATCACCTGCAAGGGATGCTGAAACAAGATTAAAAGTGAGGGGGATTTTCATGACACTGTGTACATTGGGAGCCCAGCAGAAACGTACAGTACCAGACTTATAAATAGATGCTTTCTAAAGATCTGTTTCCAAGCACACAGAAAACGCACCACAGCCTGGTTTACATTAAAAGCACGGCAGCAGCGTCGCGAGGCAGGGGGATCCATGCGAACGGCACAGTCGGCATATTCCTGCGAGGTGCCGTGATGTGCCCTGGAGCAGTTCAGCTGGGATGAAAGATGCTTCAACTGCATTGGGCATATGTTATCGTCAGAGGTTCCTGGCCCATTTCTCTGGTTTAAGAAAGGAGTATGTAGCGGGCTGCTCTGAATGCTCAGGCATCAGGTGTCTTCCCCTCACACCCACGTTCACTTTTAAAAGATGATTTATTACGGAGGCACCCAGTGGAGGCTGGTGGCTCCGAGATCAGCAGGGCAGTGAATCTGCTCCGGGTTTCAGTCAGAACCCATAAGAACTCTAAAGGAACTATAGAGTTCTGACTGAAAACAGGAGCGGTTTCACAGCCCCACTGACCTCGGAGCCACCAGCCTCCTCTAGATGCACCATTGCAAAGAGAAACTGAACATGTGTACTGAAGGTGTTGGCATTGAGTGGGTGGGATCCAGTCTCTGCCTCCCATGAGAGCAAGACTTCTGCTTATGTAAGGATCGCCCTTTCCCCCGCCCCTCACCAGATCTCATCCCATTCAGCAGGGTCTCCTGATGCACTGTAGCATTTTCAGGGGGCTGGAGGGGCTACCCTGGGAGGGGGTGCAAGGAGGTTCACTTCCAACTGTTATGCTACTCGGCATAAATCTGGTTCTATCCCAGCATCTTCAGCTTGGGGCAATCTGCTCCAAGCTGCCTTTCACCCATTGACCACCCAGCACCTTCCAAACAGGGGCTTTCACACAGTGCCTAGGAAGCTACGGGCGACCAGAGTTCATCTAAGGACAGCTCAAAGGCAGAAGAAACCTGGGTCATCCATTGTTGTTATATATTTGGAAGCAATGTGCTAGAACATACAGTGCTCTATCTCCTTGACCCAGTTGCTGCGGACTACCTAAAAACATCCTGTTTTCCCCCTTTTCCTCCACTTCCCCAGGGAGTTCAATGCTATGCTCAGAAGGTACTGGATTCTCTCCAAATCTCCCAGGAAATTTGAGAATATAACTGTCGAGGGAATTTAGGAAATGGTTATTAGTAGTGGCCATGAATGGGTGACAGCAGTGGGGATGCTGTTTAGAACGGAGTGTGCAAAACTATTTGCCTAGGGAAGAGCAAGTAAGCATATAGGAATGGCGGTAGACCTAAGGCAGCTTCCCCCAACCTGGGATCCATTTTGAAATGCAGACAAGCTGGAGCGTGTTCAGAGGAGGGCAATAAGGATGATTAGGGGTCTGGAAACAAAGCCCTATGAGGAGAGTCTGAAAGAAATGGGCTTGTTTAGCCTGGAGAAGAGAAGACTGAGGGGAGATATGGTAGCACTCTTCAAATACTTGAAAGGTTGTCACACAGAGGAGGGCCAGGATCTCTTCTCAATCATCCCAGAGTGCAGGACACAAAATAATGGGCTAAAGTGACAGGAAGCCAGATGCCGGCTGGACATCAGGAAAAACTTCCTGTTAGAGCACTACGACAATGGAACCAATTCTCTAGGGAGGTGGTGGGCTCTCCCACACTAGAAGCATTCAAGAGGCAGCTGGACAACCACCCATCAGGGATGCTTTAAGGTGGATTGCTGCACTGAGCAGGGGGTTGGACTCGATGGCCTTAGAGGCCCTTCCAACTCTACAATTCTATGATTCTATGAACTCCCATCAGCCCTAGCCAAAACATCCGGAGGGCCTCAGGTTGAGAGAGGCTGCCCTTTAGTATTCTTCCATGATGCCTGATGAAGATGTGTGAGTAACCTGAAATGGCCACACTGGCAAACGTCTGAAGGATTGATGATCATCTGAGCCCTGAAATAGTTGGATTAGGGTCATGCAGTGCTGAGCTCTCTTCAGTCTCTGAAATCCCTATGGAAAGCAAGATGCTTTGTCCTCAAGCGGTCACTTATGCACACCACGAGAGAGAGCAAGAGAGAGCGAGAGAGAGAGAGAGGGCAGCAGGTCAAGCATTTCCTAGCAGGGCTCATGCTCCATGCTCTCTGGGGGCTGAGGCCACGGCAGAAGTGATACACAGAGGTCCGGAGGGTCAATGTCCTTGTTGCTGAGGAAAGCTGTCAATCACGGAGACGCCGCAGGGCAACATCCCTCCTTCCTGCCCTCTCTCGGTCTCTGCATGACCAGGCGGCGAGGATGGCGTGGGTGAGGGATGGGAAGGTACAATAAAAGTTTTTGCGAACCACCCAGAGAGCTTCAGCTATTGGGTGGTATAGAAATGCAATAAATAAATATATGGCCTCTGATAATGGCCCAAAGAAGAGTGCTAGAAAGAGAAGGAAGAGGTTAGCAGGAGAGCAACGTGACCATGATCTATCAGGCATGGCCAAGATGCTGATGGCAAAGGCTGTGAAGCCAATGGTCTTCCACCCTGGAGAGGCTTGGTTGCTTATGGCCAGGCAGAGAGAACCTCTTCCCTTTCGCTGCCTTATTCAGCAAAGGAAACCCTTCCTGCGCTTTGCGCTCCTGTGCTTTAATGAGTGGCTGTTTCATTACCGTTCTGGGTGATGGAGAGATCAGTATGAAAAGGATATGTCCTTTTCATCAGCATTATTACTAAAGCCTTCTGTCACCGAAGAAAGGGGAGAGGAAGAAGAGTCTTCCTCTCGTTGCACGCCCCAGTTTTAAACCCACCCACCCGCTCCCCCCAGGAGGGTATCTCTCATCAGCCTGTTCTGTCTTTGAAAACAGAATGTTTGCTGCGTGCATCATATTTTTATTCATGCCAGCCTCTGGATTTAATAATGCAACATTACGCGCGGCAGCCGGTTCTCGTACATTACATAATTAAGGGCGCGGAGGCTTCCATTAGAGGATCCATAAATAACTGGGAGAAATTTGAGCTAGAAGAAATTTAAAAGGACAGCGCCAATTATATTTTCCTACAGTTATTCATCTTTCAGTAAATGTAATATTACTGGAAAGTGCTAAAAAGACACCTCAGAGAATGAGAGCAGCAAGCTAATAAGGATATAACTTGGAGGAGGCCAAATTTGACTGATTAGATGGTGAAAGCACGTAAGCGTTAGAGGACCATTTTTCGGGCAGAATGGAAGAGTTTCAACATCAGTCTAGGGCTTCCACACAAAGCTGGCTAGGCTGGTGAGTGGCTACAGCTCTATAATCATTAATGGCAGAAGAGGTTTCAAGAACAAGTCTGTGTGACAGCATTGTTTATTGAACATAGAAATCGAATCAGCTGGGGAATCAAGCCGAGAAAGGCCAACGCCTATATTGTATGGCGCTTGTGACAGTAAAGCCTCTGGCATTCATTGGGTGAGCTGGTACGGGAGGCATGGGATGTTCAGTTGCTCAGGGAACTGCATGTTTTGCAGTCCAGCTTCTATAAGGGAAGGGAAAGTTGTCCATTTGGCTGAGATTAAAACCTCCCATGGGGAAAGGCTGTGAACGGAGAGGAGATCCCTGGACAGAGCACTGGTGCTGTTAGGACTGGACCATGAGGATCAGGTCTGGCCTCCTCAGACACACACATAAATGATTCCCTGGCAGGCAGCAATGGCAGCACTGTGCAGGAAAGCTATGGAGCAGTGCCAGGTGAGAAAAGTGCTTTGGTGGTGAACACCCAATTGAAGCTGCAGCAGTGTGCCCTTTTAAATCAAAGTAAGTCTGAGTGGCAGTGAACTAGACCTGTCAGATACTGCTGGGGGGAGGGGGGGCAAAAGCCACCCCATCATTCCATTGTCCTCATTGGCTATGCCCCTCTCCGAAGGAAGAGTCTGATTGGTTCAGCTTGCTGCTACTCAGACTTGAGGAAATACTTTAATTTAAAATATCACGTGGCTGCAACATTGACAAGCCAGACACTATCAAAGCACTCTCTTTTACTGTGCACAACGACAAACAGGCCGGCCAGCAAGGAGGAGGAGGGGGAAAGGGCGGGGAGTGATGCTGCCCAACCAGGTAAAAAAACAAACAAGGCAGGTCCGGCAAGGATGGAAGGAAGGAAGGAAGGGGGAGCCACCCGGCCCATAAAGCACCTTACCACCACCACTCCAGTGATTCTGGGACACAAGGAAGCTAGCACACAGGGAACCCAAAGATGAGGCTCCAGGATGGGAGTAGATAAAGGGTCGACAAAGAGGAAGCTGAAGGCAGGTAAGAGGCAATGGGATTTGATGGAAAAGATGGAAGAGACCCCTTATCGAAGCTCAGGAGGAGCTGTATGTTCCACGGGGAGACAGAGAGGGGTGCTAGGAAGGCTGGTCAAGAAGCCAGCAGAAGGGAGCGCAACGTCGCAGGCAGCGGAACCCGGAGGAACAACAGGGCTGGTGGAAAGTTAGGGTGGAGCGTTGCGTTACGGGCAGGAAGGAAGTGGGCAGACAAAGAGGGCTGGAGTCGGAGAACCAGGGAGCACCATTTCCCTAGGGGTGCAGCAAGGGCAGGCAAGCTGGTGCCCTCCAGATGTTTTGGGCTAGAACTCCCAGAATCCCATGTTGGATGGCGCCAAGGGGAGCTGAAGGCCAAAACATCTGGAGGGCACCAGGTTGACTGCCCCTGGCCTAGGGCCTCTACAGGCCTGCTGTAGCTTTAAGAAGTGCATAGAAAGTAGGGAAGGGCCCTGGGGGTTGTGGCTTCTACCATCGCTGCAACCTTGTGAACAGGCAACCTTTGGGGGGCAGCAAGAACCCCAAAGCGATGCGCGTATCCATATGTCGGGGAGTGAATTTCATATGTTCATTAGAACTAGCCGTTCAGTTCTTTGGCTGCTGCCTGCTTCCAGCTGTTATCACCACTACTTCCTTTCCTGGAGTGGGCTAAGTGGGGCAAAAAATTTTACAGCTGCTTTCTCATGATAAAAATTCATGCATGGCAAGAGCGACGCAAAAGGGACTTTGTGTTTGATCGCTGAACGTGAGGGGGCTTCCCAGTGTGGGAGAAGGTACTGGGATTGACTATGGTGTCCCAGCAGCTGCGCAATCGTGTGTGTGCGGAACAAAATCCATCACATCACAAGAATCTTTACACATGTTGCCTTCCATGTACGAATTTTGTAGTGTGTCATTTTGCCCACGTGAAGAGCTGAGGCACGATAGCAGAAGGGTGTCAAAACAGTCAGCGTTGTAAAGAGCTTTGTATTATTATTTTTTAAAAAGCAACCCCTCAGACATCTCTAAATGGATACATCAACAGCACCCTCACACAGCAGCTGTGCTGGCTAGGGATGATGTTAGTTGTAGTCCAGCACTTTGGAGGCAGGGGGAGGATGCCAGCTGAGGGACAGATGTCCAAACTGTTAGAAAGTATCATTTTATCTTCTAGAAGAGTAGTCTTGTTGGTTTGTTTCAGCAAAACCACAGAACAGAATAATAGGCTCAAGTTACAGGAAGCCAGATTCCAGCTGGAAATCAGGAAAAACGTCCTGACTGTTAGAGCAGTACGACGATGGAAACAGTTACCTAGGGAGGTTGTGGGCTCTCCCACACTAGAGGCCTTCAAGAGGCAGCTGAACAACCATCCGTCAGGGATGCTTTAGGGTGGATTCCTGCACTGAGCAGGGGGTTGGACATGATGGCCTTATAGGCCCCTTCCAACTCTACTTTTCTATGATTCTATGATTCTACGCAATAGCACCTGAGGCCCTCCAGATGTTTTGGGCCTGTTTTGAGAGTTTCTCCTATGAGTGCAACCTCATAAGTGACCTCATGTGAATTTTTAACTTCCATACTAGTGACTTGAGTTTGCAGTGACTTATACTAGTCAGATGAATCATATAAACTGACTTTTATATGGCAGCCATCTTTATCACACTTACTAAAGTGTGAGGCCCATTGATCTCAGTGGGACATTTCCAAATAAGTATACCTACAGTTTTGCTGCACATCTCACGACTAGTAAGTCTTAATTTCTTCTTCTTCTTCTCAAGTTCTCTTTCCCATTTGTGGATTTTAGAGCCATTAGGAGCCTACTTTCTACATCTGGGTAAGACTAAGGGCCTTGCTAGACCATGCCAGATAAGCCGGCAGGGAAGCGGGGCGACGGCGCACTAACTTTAGCGCACGCCGTCCCACCTCCTACACGCACGACGCGCAGGGACTCCGGAAGCCCTACAGCGTCGGCCATTTTGGTTTTTTTGTTAAAGGGGCCACGTGCGCCTTTAACAAGGTAAATGGTTTTTTTTTTAAAAAAATCCTTCCCTCGCCTCAATCCCGTCCTCGGCTGTCCTTCCCTCGCCCCCATCCCGTCCCCGGCTGTCCTTCCCTCGCCCCCATCCCATCCCCGGCTGTCCTTCCCTCGCCCCCATCCCGTCCCCGGCTGTCCTTCCCTCGCCCCCATCCCGTCCCCGGCTGTCCGTCCCTCGCCCCCCCGTGCCATCCCCAATGTCCGTCCCTCCCCCCGTGCCATCCCCGATGTCCATCCCTCGCCCCACCCCGTGCCATCCCCGGCTCTCCGGCTTTCCCCCCACCCTGTGCCATCCCTGATGTCCGGCTTTCCCCCCCTCTCTCCTAGCGGGTCCGGCCTTCCCCCTGTCCCTCTCTCCCCCCCCCCCCCCGGATCACCCCCCAGGTCGATGGGCACAGTGCTCGTATGAGCGCTGTGCCCAGTCCATGGCTTTTCCCGGCTACTCGCGAGTAAGCGAGTAGCCACAAAAAGCCACGGACCCTGCTAGATGTTCTGCAGCCCCGGCCTCAGGCTGGGGCTGCGGAAAAGGCGCGCCATAAGCGAATTCACTTATGGCGCGTTAAGGGAGGTCTTAGCGCGGCCTGACCCCGGATTCCCCTGTGCGTCATCTGGATGCACAGCAAGGAAACTGGGCCTCACAGCACGCTAAGGCCTCGTCTAGCAAGGCCGCAGGAGAGGATAAACGGCAGAGAGCAAAAACTGAACTGGGCTTGAATTATGTGTCTGATAAAAATAAAAATGAAGAAATCACTACCCAGTTAACCCACGGGCATTTATGTTTTTCAAAGGCTGACCCCCAAATTTAACCTTCAAAGTACAGGATTTATGGAACAACCTTGAGGGCCCAGCAGGCTATAAATACAGCTGCTGACACAAATAGGACAAACATCCTGCCTCGACTTTGTGTTTTGGATCCACCCTCAGAGATGAAGCTGTCATTTTAGGGGAAGATAACTGGGTAGTGGCAAGCCCAGACATGGTCCAATTGTGGGTTAAGGGGCCTAGACAGCAAGCGCGCCCTCATTGTGTTGGCTCGGCTCCTGTGTTGTTGACAGAAACAAAGTCTGCAAAAGTTAATTTCTTAATTAATTAATTAATTGCTTAATGTCTCTCAGGATCCTGTTGGGCTAGAAGGCAGACACAACTGAGCATGGACCCAAGGCTTTTGATCTCTCTATTCACAAGCTTCCCCATGTCCAGTGTTCTCTTCCCTATAGTCTGGGACCACGTCCTGGTCCTCTGTCTGCCTCAGAGTGAGGTTTAACTCCCAGCCAAACTGACGAGTTTCCTTTTCCTCACAGAAGCTGGACTGCAAACCAGGGATGTCACAAGACAATCGCGTAGGCCTGGCTCAAGCGCTCCAAGCAGAATTGGGGCGAGAAACACAGGCCATTCTGGGCAGGCTCTCTGCTTGCCCTGCCTTGCTTCAGCTAGCACTGACCCTTCCCTGTCAGCTTCTTCCATTTTGCTGAACAGTACGGAATGTGTTTCACAAACACACACACACACACACACACACACACACACACACTAGCTGGTCAGCATGGAAGGATGAATGGGCTGCCCCTGCTGGCAGAGAGCTTCTTCTGAAGCTTTGAAACAGCCCCCCACACCTTGGATTGGTTGTCTTTGTAGGTGGGGTGCATGTAGGTTCTTACAAGGTGCCTAGATGACTACAACTGGGGAGGCTTTGAAGATCGTGCCCTCTGACAGCCAGTGGGACGTGCATCTTCAAAGCATTCCAGGTGCTCCTTCCCTGGCAGAGATGTTTGGAAGGTACGGATTATGCTGGCTGACAGCCCGAGCGACCCTTGCCTTAGAAATCTGCTGGGGTGACAGGAAATATCTCCCCGCCTCTTGAGCGACAAAATATCTACTTGAGGAATTTCAACGTCCGATCGGCCTGGCTCAAGACGGCCCATTCATTTTTACGGGTGGCAGCCCTCCGCTTGCCCCTCCCGTTGGCAAACTGTCCAGACTCTTGAGGAAACAGACCTTCCGTGAAAGCCAACTAGTGCCAGAGGTTTCACGGCCAAAATTGCCCTGCAATATTCGCTTTTAAATGGTGAGCATGCTTGGACCTTCCTCATCTCTGTAATGTTACTGGGTTTTTTTGTTTTTGTTTTTTGCTGTTGAGGCATTCCCTAATGATTTGGAAAATTAATGTTAAAGAAGAAAAAAACCTTCCTGCAGGGGAAGAGTTGGCTGGAAGCCACGTTTTGCTAAAAATGATTGTCTCAAGTTTTTAATAGAGGTGGGATAAGAATAGTTATCAATCTGAGGTAGAGGTCATTTCGTCTTTCTACCCTCACATGAATATTAAGCATCTTGTTTTATATTTAGGCGTTCTTCTCTGGTTTCTGTTACATGTTGTTTTTATGTGGTAGTACTCTGATCTCGAGTGCTCCACTCCTTTGCTACTCTGTTTTAATTCCGAACTCTGTAGGAGTCCAGAATTTTTTTTTTCATATTCTGATGTTTTGGTGTAAATTCAAAGTAGGGCTACACAGAATGGGCTCTAACATTGATACTAGCTTTGGAACTGATGCACCAAATCAATTACCAAGAAAATAACCCTTGATCTCACCAAACATCAGTATTGGTGAGGTCAATATCAGGTCAAGTCAAACACCAAACATCAGTATCTTTCAAGACAGATCTGACTTGACCTGATCTGGACCCTAAGATCATCCTCAGGGGCCCTTCTCCGTGAGCCCCTGCCAAAGGAAGTGAGGCAGGTGGCTACCAGGAGGAGGGCTTTCTCTGCTATGGCACCCCGGCTGTGGAATGAGCTCCCCAGAGAGGTTCGCTTGGCGCCTACAGTGTACTCCTTCCGTCACCAGCTGAAGACCTTTTTATTTTCTCAGTATTTTAACACCTATTAACTTAAATTTATACTTTGCTGTTTTAATTCCATATTTTCATAGAATCATAGAATAGCAGAGTTGGAAGGGGCCTACAAGGCCATCGAGTCCAACTCCCTGCTCAATGCAGGAATCCACCTTAAAGCATCCCGGACAGATGGTTGTCCAGCTGCCTCTTGAAGGCCTCTAGTGTGGGAGAACCCACAACCTCCCTAGGGAACTGATTCCATTGTTGTACTGCTCTAACCATCAGGAAGTTTTTCCTGATGTCCAGCTGGAATCTGGCATCCTTTAATTTGAGCCCGTTATTCCGTGTCCTGCACTCTGGGAGGATTGAGAAGAGATCCTGGCCCTCCTCTGTGTGACAACCTTTCAAGTATTTGAATAGTGCTATCATGTCTCCCCTCAATCTACTCTTCTACAGGCTAAACATGCCCAGTTCTTTCAGTCTCTCTTCATGGGGCTTTGTTTCCATTTTAATCTATATCAATTTCTGCTGTGTGGTTTTATCCTGTTTGTGCTTTTTATATTGTATTTTGTATTTGTGTTTTTAGACTGTTGGTTGTTTTATTATGATTTTCATGGTTTTAATTTTTGTGAACCACCCAGAGAGCTTCGGCTATTGGGCTGTATATATATAAAAAATGTTTCAATGCTTTTTGCTCCCCTTTTGTTCCATTCCGGATGATGCTACGGCTTTTCATGCCATTTCCCCTCTTTTCCTTTGCCTTCGCTGTCTTTGGCGTCACTTGCCCACACTGCTTGGTTGATGGGGCCCACATGATATGTGCGCTTCATGGTTCGTTGTGCAAAACTGTCAGCAGCTAAGATGCATCAGGCGAGAAAGCTGACGGAAGCCTCCGATGCTTTTCACAATGGAAGAGAAGGAGTTAAAATGGACGGCTAGTTCTGATGTCCATAGTAACCATGTCAACAGCATGGTCATTAAAACCATTATCTTTACTTAGTCATTATGACCATTAGGTAACATTATGTAATTGCTTATTTTCCTCTTTCTGTTTGCATTGTGTCTATGAGATTGTGCGCCATTCTTTGAAATGAATATGTGTCTTTATTTCAATATATATGTTTTTTAAAAAAATGTGTCTTAAAGCAATGAAATAAATGCATTTCATATTGCCCTTCATAATATGTAACCTAGGACAGGTTACAATACAAATTAGAAACATTGTGTTGTATACAGATTTAGTCAGAGTAGACCCAATGAAATAAAAGGGACTAATTTAAGTCCCATTGGTTTCAATAGGCCTATTCTAAGTATGACTAATGGACACAATCCATTAAATCCATTAAGACAGAAACAAGTACAAGTAGAAAAAGCACTAAAAAAAAACCCTTTAAAATAACAGAGTAAGCTAGACGGTGAATATTTAAAATGTATATAAGAGGGAGCTGAAAGCCTGAGAGAACCGAGAGTAGTATCCTATTGTTCCGTTGCTCTTGTAGGATCCATTGCTTGCGCAACACAGCTTTTATAGTTTTAAAAATAACCCCAAACAACTGGAACACTAGTTTTGGGAATGGGACAAGTCAGCAGAGCTCACAGAACGGAACTCGGTTGACTTCACCTGATCTGGAAACGAGAGCTTCTACAAATTCCTGGGATTATTTTTAGAAACGCAAAAACCCCGTTGCACAGATGGTGGGTTTTGCGAGCCTCACGGAAACAGCAGAGGCAGAGCGGTCCCATTGGATACTGCCCAGAATATATTTTTTATCTAATGCCTAAAAAGATCAACTGATTAGGTGCCAGCCATTCCTCTTTGGTGAGGATGTAAGCATCTGTTGGGGATGCTTTAGGGTGGATTCCTGCATTGAGCAGGGGGTTGGACTCGATGGCCTTGTAGGCCCCTTCCAACTCTGCTATTCTATGATTCTATGTTCTATAGCTGGGTTGCCACAACTGGACAAAGCCCTTTCCCTTTGCTCTTCACGTAGCTGATCTCTGATATCTCTGATAGGAAGGGCCTCAGCAGAAGATGCAGGTAGGCTGGTGTTGGAGGTGGTACCTGGGTCCCAAGCTGTAAATTGTTAACTGCCTTGAGTGTAGTGGCAGAAGAGTAGTATAGAAACAGAGTAAACCAATCTCTCTCACTCAGAAGTAACCATAACAGTCAAAAGAAGAAGATCCTAACAGCTGCAACTGAACTAGCGGTAAGGAACAGACATTTCCGAGAAGTGTTCAAAAGCAGCCCCAAGCACAATGCATTGCAGTAGTCCAACCGGCAGGCCACCAAAGCACATGGCCAGGAGGGGGTCACAGCTGCTAACCTGCCACATCTGGGGAAAAGAGCACTTCATGCCACAGAAGCCACCTGGGACTCTAAAAATAAGGCCAGATCTAAGACTAACCCCAGTCTACAAACTGGTTTGTTTGGACTGGATTCCCTAGATGGAATTTGCCACTGAACAAATTCGCCTCGTATGAATGGCTGCCGTACAAAAAAACCAATGCTCAGCTCCCAGAAAAATGATGCCTGATATGAAATGAAGTTTCCTATTGAGCCGCAGAAAAACATCACAACACCGTGCGTCACGTACCTCCCAATCCAGAACGGAGGCCTGCCACTGAGCGATCTTGTCAATGTTTTCCAGTCTCCTTTTCCTCTCATTGATCTGCTGAGTCACATTCCTCATAACGGCGAGTGCTGCAGCCACGTACCTGTAATCACTGGGCAGAAGGATAGAGAAACACATCCTGGAAAATTACACGCGAGATGCAAAAAGGAAACTTTAAGAGATATACATAGAAAACTGTCTTTGTTCAGAGAATTTGTTAATTTAAACCAGCATTCAGGCATAGGCAAATCTGTCAGTTTTGGTTTCTCTTTGGCTCTCAATTTTCCAACCTTAAGTTGGGTTCATCTCGAACTTTGAGATTTTCTCCAGTCTTAAATTCAGTTCATCCAGAACTTTGAGAATTTTATTTCCAAATATGTGAGGTATATATGAAAATTATTAGGTAGTTTTGTGCACACTTCTCCTAATACATGCATTTTCATGCATTTTTCCTACCAGACACATTTGTTGTAAGCAATTTTCCTAATATAATGCATTTTGGGATGTTATGCTTTCCTATGGCCCAACTGGAGTCCACCAGGAGAAGAGCCTTCAGTGTGGTGGCTCCCTTTCTCTGGAACTCTCTGCCCCCGGAGGTCAGGCAGGTGCCAACGTTGTGTTGCTTCCAGCACCTCCTGAAAACATTGCCATTTCAAGAAGCCTTCCTTGAGTGACCAGCCGCGGTTTATCAAAACTCAGTTTTATCAGAACTCCTGTTTCTTTTTTTAAAAAAAAAATATTATTTTAACATGGTGTTTTTACTCTGCTGTTCACTGCTCCAAAATCTTTGGATGTGGAGCAGGATACAAATATTGTAAATAAAATAAATAAAGAATACACACATTTTTGTATGTGTTTTTTGATTGGACAACTCCATTGCAAATTTCAGAGAAGGGTGAATTTGGAAGGATAACTGAGGACTTAACTAGAACTAGTGGTCCAGCGGGGTGGAGGGGTGAAGATCCCGCAATATTTTTATCACGAGATCTCCCCATCAGTACACACGTGGCATGCGACGACCTCAGAGGGAGAGGCGTCTGCCATTTTCTTTCTTTTTTCTTAAGGGGACAGCAACGCATGAACGCTCATGCGCAAAAGGTAAGTAATTTTTTTAAAAAAATTACTTTCCTCACTCCCCCCACCCCGATGGGCGCAGGGCTCCTGAGGACCACTGCGCACAGGTCCTGGATCTTCACGAGGAATCAGAAGAAGTCGGGACAAATTACAGGCCTAAAGGGGAAGGCGAGATCATCCCTCCCTGATCTTGGAATCCCCTGTGCATCATGTGGAGGCACAGGGATGATCCCGGGATAAAGCCCCACCTAGCTATGGCCTGAGTTTCCGTTTGCACACTGGTCTGAAAGTGCAAAATTAGGTAAGTTTGCATTAAAATTAAAGTGCAAACTGAAATGAAATGTCTCCCCCGTCGCTACAGAGTATTATCTGCTCTGACAGGCAGTGGCTCTACGCGATGTCAAGCAGCGGTCTTTTCCATCACTTGTTACCGGATCCTTTTAACTTGATATGACATGGATTGATCATGAGCATTTGCACTGAGCCAAGGTCCCTCCACCATCCATGCTAATCTGCCTTTATTTGCTCACCCCATGCAGGGAGCTATTCTCTGACTTGTCTATCCTGCTGTGGTCTCATTACTCATTAGGATATCAAATTCCAATCCAGACTCTGCTCACTGGAGCCAGCGAAGAATACACAATGAGTAACTGATCTTGCAGCCCCTGAAGGCAGGAGAACTGAGCCCTGGCAGAGCTGTGTCGGATTCATTGATGGCCTCAGAGAACGCCAAGGAGCACCACATGGCCTTCCCCCCCAGCTCGGCATTTTCTCTCACTGCGGAGGGCCTGGGAGCTCTCTAGGCAGATCAGAGCAATGCCTTGCGTACACATGTAGCAACAGCGAGAGAGAATAGCCTCCTGTCAGGGCCAGCAAGGATAATGATCCGTCTTTTGAAAAAGTGATGCTGCAATCAATGCTATCGATTTCTGACTTATGCTTTCCTTTCCATTCCGAGGGACCTTAATGCTAATTTCGACTGGAGAGACAGACAAGGCTAGCTGCTGCCTTGGTGTCGCCATAACTTATGATTAACTCAGGGCTTAATATTGACTGCTGACTAATGAGAAAAATGAAGAAGCCTGCGGAGCAAATGGCTCCCTTTGTTTCCTGGTCAATGCTGCACTGGCAACATTCCTCTTTCAGGGAACCACACATCCCCAGGCAGAAAGATGCTCCAGGAACTGCCTCTACAACGACCTTCTCCAACCAGCATGCCTGACCGTTGCCCACACAAGCTGGGACTAATGGGAGGTGTAGGCCATAACATCTGGAGGGTCACAAATCACCCAACCCTGCTGTACAAGGTCAGTGTCCTTGTCAGGAGAGAGTCCTGTAGATGCAAGTACATAAAAGCAAGTGTTCCTCTCTCGCTGGCTTCAGTGTGGAGATCCCGGCTTGTTTTAAACCAGAATTCCCTGTTTCATCCAAAATGGGTGGAACCAGGATAATAAGCCTAACCAGGATAATAAGCCATGATCAGATCCGGCCAAGATTCTGAGCTGTCTTGATAGTATTACTGTCATTTTGCCTTGCCCAATCTCCATTCTGGAGGTTGTAAGACAGAAAAAACTTGCTCTCCCCCCCCCACCTTGATTGCGCCAAATAACTCATTCTTGTTAATTTAGAATTAAATACCCCCAAACAGCTCTTTCAAAACACACATTTTAAAACATGTTTGGTATATTCAAACTGCTGAAAACTCTTTTGCAACCTTCAGAAAAGTGTGAACTCTGGTGGATAGTTCCATTTGGATCTGCTCATTAGTCTGCGCGGTGCAGCCCAGGTCAGTTCATACAGGTATTTACAAGGGTCAAACACCCCTTTGATCCCTCTAGTCCGTTGACACACCCAACAGCATTTCTGATACAATCCAAACTTATGTGGGCACCAGCAGCATCTTCGGATGATCTCTGCACCTTCCGTGTACATTTCATCATTGAAAGAATTGCTTATTCTAGCACAAAATTTACTCTGGCCTCCTACAAGCACCTGGTGCGTTCCCACTCATCATGCTGTCACAGCAGTGGTGTGTCAGTTCCTGCCAAATAATCTCTTCTGTGATTTCTGGATTTGTTGCCGTTCCCCGTACCGTCCATGTGCTCACTAAGCAGTGGGGGAGGGGACGGAAAAGGGAATGAAAGCGGCAGGGGCTCGCAGGGAGGCAATGGAGGCTGATAGCTCCCATGTCAACGGGGAGGTGAATCTGCCCCGGGTTTCAGTCAGGACTCTAAAGGAGCTGTCCAAGGGGAACCAGTTGCAACAGCCACAAATTCCTCCTTGTGCCCACAGGCCAGAGCAAGTCAGGTGACACTTCTGAACTCCTTCAAAAGCTTCTGGGCCAGGATTGGAGTCAAAAAATCAGAGCAATTGGGGCCTGATCTACACCTGCAGGCCTTCTGGGACTTGTGGGGGAGGGGGAGGATCTTGGGCTTTCCAGCTTCCGGGATCGTTCCCCTAGGGCCCAAACACTAGGGCGTCATCCTGGAAGTGAAGAGGGACATTCAGGCGTGGCGGGTTTTTTGCTTTTTTAAAGAATGGAGATGTTGTGCAATTGCGTGGGTGCAATCCTGTGCCAAAAGTAAGTTTTTTAAAAAACAACAACACCCAACAACCTTGAAATTTGGCACCAAAAAGTTCCGAGAGCCATCACTGGGATAATGAAAATCTGCCTCCTCCCCTCTGATGGGCACGGACTCCCCCAGTAGAGCTCCGTCCCCATTTGGTGAGCCCCACTATTCACGGGGAGGAGGGCTGGCCCGGGAGCGAGTGGCACACCGCCAATGGATCTCGGTGTTGTCCTGGGACCGTGGGAAAAATCAGGATAATTGCAGTGCCATTTATCTCAGGACAACTGAGAGGTCATCCCTGGTTGACCCCGGGGTCAGCTGTGCGTCATTTGGATGGCTGGTGACACGGCCTAGGAGGTTTGATTTTGCACATAAGCGTGTGTGCGCCTCACGCTCTTCTGACGCTGCCGTTGTTCTGCTTCACTGGCTGCCATTTAGGGTGGCCGCATGTCCTACTTTACAGCAGGTTGTCCTCTATCTGGAGGTCTGTCAGAGGACAGTCCTCCACTCGAAGGTGTCCTCCATTTGAAAGGCTGATTTGAAGATAATTAACCATGAGAACGGAGAACAGTGGGGGATCTTGAAGTTGCCCATCCACAGACACAGAAGGTCACCAGGTCTTCTCCACTATGCTGAGATGGATTGTGTTGTATTTAACTATTAAATTATACTATCCCCGCCCTAAATTTGCACCTATACATATAGACTGGCATATTTTAGAGAGGCTGGAAGATCTCCAAAATACGTGTAGATTAGCATATGGAAATCTTGGGCCTCTTGTCCTCTTTTATAGACGTGGATAAGAGGCCACTGTGGCACGATTTGTGGAGGTGGGGAAACCAGGAGCAGGATGACATTGCAGCAAACATTTTGTATTTCTAGATGGGGGCAGGGAAGAGAGCTGCAGAAGACAAGCCAGGGTGGCGGTGCTGCTGTTGTCAATAGCAGCCATGTATGCCCAACATCTAGCCTCAGCCTAACACCATCCTTTTATTATTTATTTATTTATTTATTTATTTAGAATATTTATATACCACTCCCCATTGAAAAAATTCAGAGCGGTGTGCAAGGTAAAATGAAAATAAAAACAGAACAGAACAAAATTTAAACAGAAGCAGAAATCAGAAAACCAAGGCTGCATTTTAAAGAAAGGCTTCTTGGAATAAAGATGTTTTCAGGAGGCGCCGAAAGGAGTACAAGGTTGGCACCTGCCTGACCTCCAGAAGCAGGGAATTCCACAGGAGGGGGGCCACCACGCTGAAGGCTCTTCCCCTGGTGGACTCCAATCGGAGGATGGATCTAGGTGGAACCACCAGGAGCAGGCCCTCGGATGACCTCAGTGACTGGGCAGGTTGGTAAGGGAGAAGGCTCTCTCTCTCTCAGGTATCCTGGTTCCAAGTTGTTTAGGGCTTTGTACACAAGTACAAGAACCTTCAACCTGGCCCGGTAGCGAATAGGCAGCCAGTGCAGTTCCCTCAGCAGAGGAGTTCCATGCTGGAAAGGGGCAGCTCCAGACAACAGCCGAGCTGCAGCATTCTGCACTAGCTCCAGCTTCCGGAGCAGCTTCAAGGGCAGCCCCACATAGAGCGCGTTGCAGTAATCCAATCTTGAGGTTACCAATGCCTGTACCACCGTGGTCAAGCTATCCCTGTCCAGGAGAGGCAGTAGTTGGCGAACCAACTGAAGATGGTTAAAGGCACTCTGAGCCATTGCGCCTACTTGAGCCTCCAACGACAAAAATGGGTCTAAGAGTACCCCCAAACTACAAACCTGTTCTTTCAGAGGCAGAGCAACCCCATCCAGAACAGGCAATGAGCCTGTCTCCCGGACTCGGGAACCACTCACCCACAGGGCTTCCATCTTGCCAGGATTCAGTCTCAGTTTATTTTTAACGCTTTGCTTTTGGAGGAGTCGTTCTGAGCAGCGCCCCTCCCCTCAATCCATTCATTAATAAAATGAGGATTTAGAAACAGGGCGTGCGGCTGCAGCTGAACTAGCAAAATCGTAGATGAGAAATGTTGGGAGGACCTTTAGCTGGGCTTTATGAATTAATTCTACGGAACGGCTCCCTGATGGGCAGTCATGGCTTCTTCCCAATGCTTAAGGAGGAGACAAGGAGGATGGGGCACTTTGCCAACCCGCCCCGGTGCTAACTGGGGTTGGAACTGCCAGAAATCTTGTTTCCAATCCAACGCCTAAAACGGCATCTTATATAGTAATTGTGCATGGCTGGAAGACGAAAGAATAACGGTTGCCACAGGTACTAAAAGTGCCTAACCGAAATAAATGGCAGGGCATGGCCTTTGCTCAGTTAGATGAACACCAGTTAAGATGGTCTGGTGCAGCCCTGCTCTGCTATTCCTGCTCAGTGAGAGGCTGGAACCTCTCTAAAATAAATACATAAATAAATAAATGTGGCAATTTCATATCATAGGAACACAGGAAGTTGCTTTACACTGAGTTAGACCATCTAGCCCAGCATTATTGACACTGACTGGCAGCAGCAGCTTTCCAGAGTTTCAAGCAAGGTTTGTTTCCAGCCCTACCAGGAGATGCGGGGGATCGAACCTGGGACCTTCTGCGTGCAAAGCGAGTGCTCCACCACTGAGCTATGGTCCTTCCCTATCATTCCGCACAAAGTTAACCAAGGCAAGCAAGTAGTACTTTCCGTATCCAGCTAGCCAGCCAAGGCCATTTCTCTCTAGTATTGAACAGGGTTTGGGTTTTTTTCTTGTTTGGCAAGTCAAAACTTAGTTTAGACCTTGGTGCTGTTGAGTGGCACAGTGAGGGGATACTGGAAAGGGAATCCAAAGAGGAAGAGGTTGGGAGGGGAGCAGTGCAGACCAGTAGCCCGTCTACACTTGTCTAGATGAAACTTAACAAGTTGGCAGAGATGACGTCAGCAGTCACGTGATGCTGTTGTTGTTACGTTTCTTCTGACTTTTAAAACCGTTCCACTTTCTGTTAAAATCGTTTTAAAACTAACAATGTGCCCCAACCTTTCGTTGTATTCAATGCCGTCTTTCAAAGTCATGTCTCGTGACCATGGTCTTTGCTTCCTGATTAGGACAAGTGAGGGCTTTTCTAGGGGAGGGAGAGCTGGCACAATGCCACGAGGGGAGGGGGAGGGGGAGGGAGGGCGGTGAAAGAGGGGACAGAGGCTTAATTTTTTTAAAAAACCGCTTATCTTTCGGGGCCCACGTGGCCCCTTTAAGACGCTGCAGGGCTTCCCTCGTCCCTACGCGTCGCCCCGCCTCCCTGCCGGCTTATCCCGGCAGGTCTAGCTCAGAGTCACCGGAAGAAGGAGGTTTACTTCAGAGCCGGTATGAGCATAATGAAGAACGTTCTAAAGAAGAGTGTGCCGGGGTAAAACGATAGAAGAAAAGGTATTTCGATTGACTGGGCTCAAGTTGCATTTTGTAACGTAGCAAGGAAGGACGCAACAATGCACTTAAACAACGGTGTAATGAATAGTGTAGATCCTGCCCTGGGCAGCTGGTGAGGGAGAAGGAGATCTGGGCCGGAGGTGCCTCTTTCACAGATCCTATTGGCACCATAGCTGTTCGTATCAGCTCCTGCAGCTCCAAACCGACTGCAGGGCATGCGAAAACTGCCAATCAGGCAGGGAAACATAATGTAGTGATGCATGACATCACGACATGTGGCATGATGTCATGCTACAGTTCCCAAGATGCACTTTGTTGATATACATGCACAACAATTTGTATATATAAAAACCAGATCCTTGAATAACGGAGAACTTTCATCTGATATTGGATGGAGGAATTTGTGGCTTGAACAAGTTGGGGTAAGTTCGCCCATCATTACTTGGACCCTATGAACATGGCTTACAGTGAATCAGACCATTGGTTCATCTATCCCAGCCCTGATACTGAAGAAAACAAAGGTTAAACCACAGACTTTCTGTACACAAAACATTGGCTCTGTCACTCTGTTCCCAGGAGGGAAGGGCCTGTAGCTAAAAACTTTTCTTTTTCTTAAAGCTTTTAAAACTTGATTTTGTTCTGACTTTTATACTGCCTGTTTGGTGCATTCTCTTCCCCTCCTTATTGTTTTATTATGATTTTATTAGAATGTAAGCCTATGCGGCAGGGTCTTGCTATTTATTGTTTTACTCTGAACAGCACCATGTACATTGATGGTGCTATATAAATAAATTAATAATAATAATAATAATAATGTACATGCGGTGTTAAATGCTGTACTGCCCAGTGTGGTCACAATTATGCACAGAGCTACCCCATCCACAGGGAAGTGAAACAACTGGGGGGGGAAACACACGTATGAAATCCCATTAAAATAACCCATTACAACAGAAAACCCCCCACTAACTCATCATAAAAAACAAAATTGCTCCCCCCCCCCAACCATCATTAGGGGTGATCTTATACAGAAATGCATACATTCAAGAAAATAATGCACAATATTTGGGAAGATAATTGCAAAAAATACGGGGACATTGTACACAAAATTGTGTATGAAGACAAATGTATATTAAAGTTATGAGGACTTAAAAATAACATTTGCATACTCATGCAGAAATGAGATGGAACAACCTTGTGCTTTAAGAAATTGCAAACATTATAAAAAACGGAACAGACAGATTCATCCGTCTCAACTTGTACCCAAACACTCAAAAGGTCAAGGTAATTAGGAAGGCATTTTCACAGCACTTCAAAAATAAATAAATAAATAAATAAAAATTGCTTAGCCTAAAGAACTGATCCAGTCTCCAAAATCCCATGAGTGTTTGAAAGGCAGGTACCAAGAGTGCCTTTCAACTTGCCGCTGCCGCCAACCCTGAATGCCAGCACATCCCAGCCCAGACACCAACACACCTGTGGTCCTGTGCAGTGTACTTCAGCAGTTCTGCCAGCTGCAAGGGGTATTTGCAGATCTTCTGCACAGGGGTCAGAAGGAAACCATCAATGGCAATATCAATCATCTGCTGCAAGAGACGGCACGCTTCGAAAAAGTGCTGATACCTGCCATCTTTCATTAGCTTGGAGAGCTCCATGCATGCATCCAGGTGATTGTTACAGTACTCGGAATAGATCCAGAAGCCATCTTGCTACAGGAGGTGGGAGCAAGATGGTGCAAGAGGAGAGAGAGAGAGAGAGAGGTCCATAAGACGTGACATAAACAATCAATTACTAATCTCATTATCATCACAATCAAAACATTTTACAGCAGCTAAGAGAATGCACCATTAACCAACCATGTGCGATTGTACCTCCATGAGAATACCCAAGGTCTGTAAGAACTGCCCTGCTGAATCAGACCAATGGTTCATCTGATGACCAAAGGCAATCAAAATGATCAACTCACCTGCGAGGAAAGGTTACAATGTTCAGGGCTGGTTTAGCGTAGAAAAGAAGTGAATATGGGGAGACATGACAGATGTGTATGAAATTATGCATCGTGTGGAAGAGGTGGATAGGTAGAACTTTCCCCTCCCTCTCTTACAATACTAGAACTTGGGGGCCATCCCACAAAGCTAAATGGTGAGCGGTTCAGGACTGATAAAAGGAAGGGCTTCTTCCCACACAGCACATAGCTACATTATGGAATATGTTCCACAAGGTGTAGTGAGGGCCACCAATTTGGACAGCTTTGGAAGGGGATGAGACAAATTTATGGAGGACAGGGGTTATCAATGATACTAGTCATGACGGCTATGTATTATCTCCAGTGTGAGGGGCAAGATGTTTCTCAATACCAGTTGCTGGGGATTATGAGCAGGAGGGTGCTATTCTGCTTACGTCCTGCTGGTGGGCTTCTCATGGGCATCTGGTTGGCCATTGTGCAAGTAGATTGCTGGACTAGATAGGCCTTTGGTCTGATCCAGCATGTTCATATCTACTCCAACTTCCTCCATTCAGTTTCCTTTCTTAGAGTGTCATCACACTGGGAGAAATCACGTTTGCTTACCGTCGCTTCTCTGCCCACACATTTGTCCCTCATTACTTCCTCTTTCAAAAGAGGAAGTAAACAACGTGCACGTGCCCCATTCAGTGGGCCGTTTTGATCGCGCTGTTTCTCCTGCACACAGCAGGCGAGAGTGACAACTTCTGTCTTTAAAAATAAGTCAGACTTACTGGGGATGGTTTTTTTGTCGCGTGAAGAAGGCTAGAAGGGGTGGGAGGCGCCCAGGAGGCAGACGACATTGTGAGAGGGACCGGCGAAAATCCGTGAGTGCCCAGGAACAAGCATGCAATAAAACGCTCATCTGATGGAACTCTTAGAGGATTCTGCCAGCAAGGTTTCTTCCCACCCCGTCCTCTGGCAACTGACAACCAAAGCTAAACTTTCTGACCTTTGTGGCAACAGCCCTGCTTGGAGCAAAGCCATCACATCTACAGATGGGTTATGACAGTTTCCAGTCCTCTTTATTTCCTCTGTATTTTTTTTAAAGCCCGCTCATCACTGCAGCCTGTGCTACAAAGACAGACAGAGGCACTGCTATTACATTCTTTAAACAAAACAAAACAAACGAGATTGGGAAATCTAAAGGGCTTAGGTCGAAGCCACTGAGAAGGGTTTTAATGGTGCCCTGTTGAAATTCCATGATCCTTTAAGTTTCCAAAGCACTGCTGGGTTTGACATGTGGCACAGCCAAGCTGCAACTAAAATGTAATGTAGTTCTGTATAAAAAGATGCAACATCCCGGACAGGGGCATCCTCTTACATAAGCACCAAGAGAGTGCCCTTTTCTCCCTCAAGGAAAGCTAAAAAAGCAAGGCTACACGATTTTCTTGACATTTCCTGACACATTCACAACACTGGCCATTTTATCAGCTCTTTCAACGTGTGGCTTACATAACAGGCAAGGAAAGGCGGGTTGGAGTCTCTGAGAGCGATTGCAGTCAGCTAAAATGTCCCTTTCATCATGTGTGTGCAACTTATGTAGGCAGCACCACAAAGAGGAAAGCCAGTGTGATATACTGGATTAAGCAGGGGTAGGGAACTAAAATCGGGACAGGCGTACATGCCCTCCCCAAGCCCCTCCGTGGGCTGAATAAGAACATCAGAAGAGCCCTGCTGGATCAGGCCAAGGGTCCATCTAGTCCAGCATTCTGTTCACACCGTGGTCAACCACAAGCAGGACATGAGTGCAACAGTACCGTCCCTCCCATGTTCCCCAGCAGTTGGGGTACATAAGTTTACCCCACCCTGTTACCAGGAATGGGGAATCAGTCAATTTCAAGTCTGTGGCCTTTACTAGACCTACCTGGGAATCTGTGCAGGAGGAGGGGAGAGCCCGCGGTACAAGTAGCGCAGGCCGTCGTTCCAATCCAAACGTCAGACGCGACGGGCTGCAGGAAAGCCCCGTCGCATCCGCCATTTTTTAAAAAAATTCTCAACGGGCCGGGTCCACAGGAGTGCACCAATGACAAAAGGTAAGGTTGGTTTTTTTTATAAAAAAAATCATTTCCCCGCTCCCCCTGCCCCCGATCTCCCCCTCCCCAATCTCCCCCTGCCCTGATGGGCCCAGCGCTCCTGTGGAGCGCTGCGCCCCGTCCACCGCTTTTCCCGGCTACTCACGAGTAATTGCGGTAGCCAGGAAAAGCGGTGGAACGGTCTACACGCTCGCGATTTCGGGCTCAGCCCAAGGCCGCGGGAAATACTGGGCTACAACTGGAGCCCGTTACCCTGGGGCAAGGGAGAGTTAACCCCTGCCTGAGCCCGAGATCCCCTGTGCGTCATCTGGATGCACAGGGGCGAGCCCAGTGTTCACCCCGGGCTAACTTGTGGTCTAGCAAAAGCCTGTGTTGCTTTTGCGTGTGTTTGCCCAAAAGTCTCTTCCAACCCATTTCTTCACTAATCGCCAAATCCATCACCAAAACTGAAATGCGCATTTTTAAACACATTTTTAAATGTGCATTTCTAAATGTATTTTCTCTCAAAGAAAGTGCTAAGAATGGCGTTGCAATGTTCAGAGCGCAATGACATCGGGTGGAGACCTAGTTTCTGATCCACACTGTCGTGGAGAGGTCTAACTGAGTCAGTTCGTACTGGAATTTGCAAAGGTCGGACCCCTCAAGCATCCCTAACAATTACACATGGATGAAGGCTAATCTCTTCTTGCTGGATTCATTCATTTATTCCACGACAGGGAATGCTAGGAAGTTGATCACAACTGCTGTCAATATATCTCCACTATATATATAATAGAATATTAAATCATCTTGACAAAATACACAGAGGGAGGAACATCATCAGTACCAGCAATAGATAGTGGAGAGAAGAGGACACGTAAGGACATAAGAGCCCTGCTGGATGAGACCAAAGGTCCATCTAGACCAGCATTCTGCTCACCAGCTGTCGACCAGGGACCAACAAAGCAGGACATGTTGCAATAGCACCCTCCCACCCATGTTCCCCAGCAAATGGTGCACACAGGCTTACTGCCTTGGATAATGGAAGTAGCACATAACCATCAGGGCTAGTAGCCACTGATAGCCTTCTCTTCCAAGAATTTATCCAACCCCCTTTTAAAGCCATCCAGATTGGTGGCCATCGCTACATCTTGTGGTAGCGAATTCCATACTTTAACCATGCACTGTGTGAAGAAGTCCTTCCTTTTATTTGTCCTGGATCTCCCACCAATCAGCTTCATGGGATGACCCCATTGGGTTCTAGTATTTTGAGAGAGGAAGAAAAATGTCTCCCTATCCACATTCTCCACACCATGCAGAATTTTGTACGCCTCTATCATATCTCCCCTTAGCCTCCTTTTTTCCAAGCTAAACAATCCCAGCTGATGCAACCTGCCCTCATAGGGGAGATGCTCCAGCCCCTTAATCATTTTAGTTGCTCTTTTCTTCACTTTTTCCAGCTCCATAATATCCTTTTTTAGGTGTAGTGACCAGAACTGTACACAGTATTCTAAGCGTGGATGCACCATGGATTTGTATAAAGGCAGTATGATACTGGCCGTTTTATTCTCAATTCCTTGTCTTACAATGCCTAACATGGAGTTTGCCTTCTTTACAGCAGCTGCACACTGGGTGGACATTTTCATCGAGCTGTCCACCACAATCCCAAGATCTCTTTCTTGTTCAGTCACCACCAGCTCAGATCCCATCAGATTATACTTGAAGTTGTGGGGTTTTTTGCCCCAACGTGCATCACCCTACACTTGCTTCCATTGAACCGCATCTGCCATTTGGATGCCCACTCTCCCAGCTTGGAGAGATCCCTTTGGAGCTCTTCACAATCCCTTTGTGTCTTAACAACCTTAAATAATTTGGTGTCCTTGGCAAACTTGGCCACTTCACTGCTCATTCCTAGTTCCAAATCATTTATGAACAATTTGAAAAGAATTGGTCCCAATATAATCCTTGTGGGACCCCATTATTTACTTTCCTCCATCAGGAGAATTGACCATTTATTCCTGCTCTCTGCTTTCTCTTCTCTAACCAGTTACTGATCCATCAGAGGACCTCTCCTCTTATTCTATGACTGCAAAGTTTGTTCAGGAGACTTTTGTGAGGGACTTTATCAAAAGCCTTTTGGAAGTCCAAGTAAACAATGTTCACCGGATCTCCCCTGTCCACATGTTCGCTGACAATCTCAAAGAATTGTAGAAGATTAGTGAGACAGGAATTGCCTTTGAAGAAGCCATGTTGATTCTTCTTCAGCAGGACATGTCCTTCTACTGTATGTGCTTACAAATTTTGTCTTTAATAATGCTTTTAACCAATTTACCTGGAACGGATGTCAAGCTAACCAGCCTGTAATTCCCCAAATCCCCCCTCGATCCCTATTTTAAAATGGCCATCTTCCAGTTCCTCTTTTGAAGTCAAATGTGACTGTGTTGGACTTCCTGGGGCAGTTTCCCACTTAAGCATATATTGAATCTGATAGCACTGTCGTCACTGTTACCGATTGGTTCAACAATATTTACATCTCATATTAGGTCCTGGGTAGCACCACTTAGGATTAAGTCCAGGTTCGCCTCCCCTCCGGTTGGTTCCATGACCAACTGTCATCAAGATTTTTTTGTGAACCGCCCAGAGAATTTTTGTGAACCGCCCACGGAGCTTCAGCTATTGGGTGGTATAAACATGCAATAAATAAAAATAATAAATAAATAAATGTAACCTCTATCATGACTGGAGTATGCATTTATCAAATCAATGTGAGGATAATTAAAGTCACCCATTATTACAACACTTCCTCGTTTGGGACCAGTAGACCTGAGAAAGCGCCTTCTCCCTCACCAATCTGCCTGGAACAATTTTTGATTTGGGGCATTTTCTCTTCCTGCTTCTCAAGGTAGCCTAATGCACCATTTCTTTTCATTTCCCCATTCTCCTGCTGCTCTTCCCGGAAAGCTATGCATCCTTCAAGCTATAAAGACTGATCTCTTCCAGCAGGCCTATCCAGTGGAATTTTAAGATGTTTTTAGAATGTTTTAGGATGTTTTTTAGGATGTTTTTAGCAATGTATATTATGTTTTAATTCAGTTTTATGTATTTTATCGCTTATTGTTGTTCTCTGCCTTGATCAAAATGGAGAGGTGGGTAAGAAATAATAATAGTAGCAATAATAATAATAATAATAATAATAATAATTCACACATTTCCACAAGTTGGGTATCACATAGAAATTCGGTGGGCAGGACTGCTGTAAAGGCACCACTAGGAGGGGACAATTCTTAAGCAGAAAGCTTGGAGTTTAGTTTGTTCACACAATTACATTTTTAAAAAAATCTTTCTTCGTTTCTTTCTTACGTTGCTCTGCGTTTCTACATCACCCAATAGTTAAAGCTCTCCAAGCAGTTCACAAAACAAAGTTTAGGATTCAAACCATAACATATGTAGACATAATGAAACAGTGCAGAGTACCTAAAACAAATTTAAACAGCCACAGGATAAGACCAAAGGAAAATCAAAACATGAGCAGGGTTACGATCTTAAAAGCATCAACAGTTTAAAAAAAAATCCAAACAAACTGAAAGACACACACACAAAAAAAAAAACCTGGAAGAATAGAAAGGTATGTTCCTGGCGCCAAAAAGACCACAGCGTGGATGTGCCAGGCAGGTTTCTCTGGGAAGGCGCTCCACAACCACAGCTGACTGTCCAGATAAGGTCACAGTTCCTATCTCAGCCTAAGCTGATATAAAACATTCTTAGCTACAGAGGCCTCTTCTGCCTCCAGCGTCAAGGCTGGAACTAAGAGGATCCTCCAAACAGCAAACCTGGTCCTTTAGAGGGAGTGCAAGCCCCATCTGCTCAACCCCAGCAGCTCACTTCACAAGGAGCTATCCCAACAGTGCCTGCAGAGCACTGTCCAAGGTGCTAGAAGTTTCTGCCTTGCTAATCATAACCTTCTGCTACCAGAGTCTCCCAGCAGCTGCTTCTCCCCAGGCTCAACGCCAGCCAGGAAACACACATTACATGGAAAGTAGACTTTTCAAGCTTCAAGTTAACAGTTGTCTTGGTCTTTTCTCTAAGCAAAAAGCTATGCTAGTGACCTAAACTTCTTCTAGAGCTTGACTCAACACAGAGATGCTACTACAGTAACGTGGAGTCACTCCATAGAGAAGTGGCTGCAGACGTATACGTATGTGTGAGTGACCTTCAAGAGACCTGCACAGATAATGAAAATGAGATTAGAAAGATTTCTCCCTTTCAAACTGCTTCCCCTCAAAAACACTTACATGCTCCAGAAAACATGGTCCAATTTCACTGAGATGGGGATCCTCGTTGTTGTACTGCTTCTCCAAGTCCCTTACAAAGCCCATCTGAAACCTGTAGATGTCTTCAATGTTGCCAAAGATGATCTTCAACTGTTCATCGCTGAACATGTCTCTTCTCTTCCGACACTGCTTTAAGTAACCCTGGAAGAAAAATGCAAAAAGAGGATAGTAATGAAGAGTGGATGCAGGTCAAAAGGGCCCTCTCAAAATATACAGAAATGGCTGCATCTCCAGCTGCATGGCTCTTCTTCTGAAGCAATGAGGCTAGGGTTCTGCTGCATTCCCTTGTCTTCCTTCTGCAGGTTTTGTGCTAAGAACATAGTGGCCAACCAGCTGAGTGCAACAGCACCCTTCCACTTACTGTATGTTCCCCAACAACTGGTGTGCACAGGATTACTGCCTCTGACACTGGAAGTAGCGCATGGCTATTGCCTGGAGGAGGGTCATACCTTGCTGATAAGGCACATGCTTTGCACACAAAAGAACTCTCCCCACGGCCTGAGTTCGATCCCAGCGGAAGCTGGTTTCAGGCAGCCGGCTGGGGTCGACTCAGCCTTCCATCCTCCCGAGGTCAGTAAAATGAGTACCCAGCTAGCTGGGGGAAAGGTAATAACGGCCGGGGAAGGCAACGGCAAACCACCCCGCTACAAGACCTGCCAAGAAAACATCAGCGAAAGCTGGCGTCCCTCCAAGAGTCAGTAATGACTCAGTGCTTGCACAAGAGGTTCCTTTCCTTTCCTTTCCTTTCCTACCCCCAAGTAAGGGCTGGGAAAAACCCATATCTGAAACCCTGGAGAGATGGTTCCAGTTACTGTAGACATACTGGGTTAGATGGACCAAGGTTCTGACTCAGCAGCTTTTTATGTCTACTCCCTGGTGCTGTGTGATTAGTGTATTGAGATGCACCCTTTCTCACTAGTTCATGGCAAACATTTTTTAAAGGCCGATTAAAAAGAGTGGCGATAAAGCTCCAACTGCACAACCTGAGAAACTATTTATTATTTATTTCATTACATGTATATCTTGCCTTTCCTCCAAGATATGCAAGGCAGTATACATGGTTCTTCTCCCACCCAGCTAGCCATTTTATCCTTACAACAACCCTGTAAGGTAAGTTAGGCTGAGAGAGAGAGATTGAGAGAGATTGAGAGAGAGAGAGAGAGAATGAGAGAGAGAGAGAGAGATTAGCCCAAGGTCACCCAGCAAGCTTCCCAGTTGAGTAGGGATTTGGACTTCAAAATAAAATGGTCAGAACAAAAACAACACTTTGCTAGAAGACTGAAAAATTTATACACAGAATAATACAAGAGAATAGATAAACATTCATAACAGAATACTCTAAAATAATATACAATGACCAAACACTGCAATAAGACAACTTGAAAATCTTAATTCACGTTCTATGTATGGCAAAGAACAGAAAAGGCTGTGTATTGTAAAGAAATCAGCAATCTATATGCAATGACTCCCCTGGGGAATTTCACATCAGAGGAAGGACTTGAACCTTTGGAGTCAGATGTCTCCAAGGAACAGGTTGTCACAGAGGACCCTGGCATGACCCAAGATGGCCCTGGCCCCTCAGGGATGATGCCTTCAGATCTGCAGTCCAACCCATCTGAAGGGCACTAGGTTGGGGAAATTGCCATAAGATTTGCCATGTAGCTGAGTGTGTAGATGCTTAGTAGATGTGGGGATGAGTTCCCAAGGGCCAAGTATGTCCAGTACAAAGTAATAATATACAAAATATCACCTAGAAGGGTTCTGGCATGTATTTTCCAGTAAATTTACTCCTGTTACCTAAAAGGAACGTCAGGCATCCATGGCGCCTTCTGTCAAGTTTGTTCAGATTCAAGGGACAGATGACCGATGATCAGATGATCCTAGAGACATCTTTGCTCAGTGCGGGGCTATAAATAGCCACCAAACCATTTCCTTTCAAAGTACATTTCCATGTAGTCCCTGTGGTATTGCACAAAGTTGGGGAGTCTTTGCGGGAGGTTAAGTGCTAAGTTTTCAGAGTCTTGGACACAAAGAGTCAGGAGACATGGCACAGTCGATCAACGTTCATCTACCTCGCTCCTCCGTGAGGAGCTGGAAATGGACGAAATGCATCCGGTGGAGGACCTACAGTTGAGCTTGAGTTGAGGTCTCTCAGATAATCCCAAAGCTTTTCTTTTCTTTAATTGACATAGCTTTATAGAGAGAATTGTGCTCAAAAACGTCGCCAGTCTGTTTGTGCTCAGAGAAATTGGGAGGAACGTTTCACTGCATTTCTCCGGGGGGAAGGAGAAATTCTCCAAAAGGTTCACAGACGTTGAGGCTCGCTCTCCATTAGCTGTGGCAGGAGCACAGCTCACCCTTTCCCCCCCCCCCTAAGGTTTTGTTTGTTTCTGTTGCAAGCAGTAGCAGCAACAACAACTGTGATAGAGCTTTCTGCTCAAATAATGGAGAGAAAATACATTTAGAAATACATATTTTGATAGAAAATAGGATCAAAAGAACATCAGAAGAGCCCTGCTGGATCAGACCAAGGGTCCATCTAGTCCAGCATTCTGTTGACCCAGTGGCCCACCAGCTGTTGACCAGGGACCCACATGCAGAACATGAGTGCAACTGCATCCTCCCGCCCATGTTCCCCAGCAACTGACATGTATAGGCTTACTGCCTCTGACGCTGGAAGTAGCATATTGCTACTGTTTGGAGGAGAGTCATACCTTGTTGATATGGCACAAGCTTTGCACACAAAATATCCCCACCCACACCCTTGCATGTAAATTCACATGTGGTGTGGATTTCATTCTGCTGCAACAGCGTACGAACATAGGAAGCTGCCTTATGCTGAATGGTCCATTTAGTCCAGTTTTGCCTAATCTGACTGGGCTATAAAGTGGCGCTAACCAGCGTACAAACTGCAATACTAAATATGAACAAAAATTGGGGTAATGGATTCAAAGAAACATTTTAAATAACAATAATGCCACAATCTATTAACCACGTAACAGCAGGTAGTTAACAATAGAGGCTTAACCAAATAAAAGTTGTTTTGAGTTGAGAAATGCTTGATAAGACATTTATATTTAGTTTGCAGTATCTGGCACGTACTATTTAATGCACTTATGAAGCATTTCTTAGCAAGCATTTCTCAACTCAAAACAACTTTTGTTTGGTTAAGTCTCTGTTGTTAACTACCTACTGTTACATTGTAAATAAATTGTGGCACTATTGTTATTTAAAATGTTTCTTTGAATCCAATACCCCAATTCATATTTAGTATTGCAGTTTGTATGCTGGTTAGCACCACTTTATACTGTTTATTCCAACTGCTGCCTTCTATTTTGTATACTTAGTAATCTGACTGGCACTCTCCATGGTCTCAAACAAGAGGTATTTCCTAATCATAGAATCATACAATAGTAGAGTTGGAAGGGGCCTACAAGGCCATCGAGTCTAACACCCTGCTCAATGCAGGAATCCACCCTAAAGCATCCGTGACAGATGCTTGTCCAGCTGCCTCTTGAAGGCCTCTAGTGTGGGAGAGACCATAACCTCCCTAGGTAACTGATTCCATTGTCGTACTGTTCTAACAGTCAGGAAGTTTTTCCTGATGTCCAGCCGAAATCTGGCTTCCTTTAACTTTAACTTGAGCCCGTTATTCCGTGTCCTGCACTCTGGGAGGAATGAGAAGAGATCCTGGCCCTCCTCTGTGTGACAACCTTTCAAGTATCTGAAGAGTTCTATCATGTGTCCCCTTATTATTATTATTATTATTATTATTTATTTATATAGCACCATCAATGTACATGGTGCTGTACAGATAACACAGTAAATAGCAGGACCCTGCCGCGTAGGCTTACAATCTAATAAGTTGTAGTAAACAATAAAGAGGGAAGGAGAATGCGAACAGGCACAGGGAAGTGTAAACAGGCACCGGGTAGGGTGAAGCTAAACAGTATAGAGTCAGAACAAACTCAATATTTGAAGGCTATAGGGAAAAGAAAAGTTTTTAGCTCAATCTTCACTTCTCCAGGCTAAACATGCCCAGTTCTTTCAATCTCTCTTCGTGGGGCTTTGTTTCCAGACCCCTGATCATCCTGGTTGCCCTCCTCTGAACACGCTCCAGCTTGTCTGCGTCCTTCTTGAAGTGTGCTGCCCAAAACTGGACGCAATACTCAAGATGAGGCCTAACAAGTATTAATCTTAATACCCAAAATCCTTCTAACTGGGGATGCCAGAGATTGAAACTGGGATCCGCTGGAGGCAAATTCTGTTCTTTGTACTACTGAGCCAAAGTGAGCCAGAGACTCCTGGATGCCACACAAACATCGTATGAAGGTGTTTGTCCCCAGCTCACGGTCATCCCCAGAGCTATTCTGCCCCCTGAACGTGGTGGCGGTTCCATCCCAGCCTTCCCTAACCTGGCAGCCTGCAGGTGCTTGGGACCTCAACTCCCATCAGCCCTAGACAGCATGGCCAGTGGTCAGGAATGCTGGCAGTTGTAGTCCAAAACATCTGAAGAGTGCAGGATTGGGGAAAGCTCCATTATGCTATCATGATGAATAGCCACCATCAGTGAATTTCTCCCAAAGCGAAATCCAAAATTAAGCTGGAGATTCCTTAACAGGTGAAATCTCTTGGACAAAACGCTCAATAAAGGTAGCAAAATGTCTTGCAGGGCGCTGCCAGCCCAGACTAAGGTATATAAGCAGACTACGGTATAGAACATAATGTCGCGCTGCTCTCTTCCTGTTTCCCCTGCAACCGTCAGAGGGAAGATTGGACCAGCGCTTTCTGATTCCACTTAAGCACAGAGTGGAGTCGGCCTGTTTGGATGGAGCTGAGAGTGATTAAGCTGTTTCTTCCAGCGCCCTCTGGGGCAGCCGCGTTGCTCTGGTTCCATACACTTCATTTGGGCAAAATGAGTTTTTCTGAAGCGGCGGCTGGGCTATCACTTTGCAAATGGGAATGTTCGCTGCAGTCTTCCCCAGTTTAAAAAGACATCTGGAAGATTTGTCGGCGCTCTACCTCCTGGCAAGATTTTTCATTCGCTTCCATTTGGGGTAATAAAGAGCAGAGTGCGAGGCCCGGCAAGAACGTTTGCCTTAACGTGGTGACTTTAATCGTGGGCTGGGGTAAACTGGAGCAATTCCAACAGAGCCATCAGCCTCACTGAAGATTTGACCCAGGAGATCCAGGTAAATGCACCAGGCATCTCAGCTTGGAAGGTTCAGGCTCCTTGCCTTTAGCTTGTGTAAAGACACCCAAACATGGGGAGAAATACAGACAGCAACCAAATTTCTCCTGCAGAGCAGATAAATGGATCCCTTTGATCAAAATTAAACAAATCTGCTTCTACATGGAAACTGCCAGGCTCCTCCAGATATGAACCCCACACACCAACAAATTCGGGGATTTCCCTTTCACTGTGTGGTGGGGTTTTGCCTCTCTGTAGAAGAAGCCAAGAGCCTCGTGTGGTGCAGAGCGGTAAAGTAGCACTTTCTGCAGCTGAAACTCTCCCCACAGCCTGAGTTCGATCCCAGCGGAAGCTGGTTTCAGGCAGCCGGCTCGGGTCGACTCAGCCTTCCATCCTCCCGAGGTCGGTAAAATGAGTACCCAGTTAGCTGGGGGAAAGGTAATAACAGCCGGGGAAGGCAACAGCAAACCACCCCGCTATAAGGCCTGCCAAGAAAACGTCAGCGAAAGCAGGCGTCCCTCTAGGAGTCAGCAATGACTCAAGTGCTTTGCATGAGAGGTTCCTTTCCTTCCTTTGCAGTTATACACATGCTGGGGGCTACTAACAATAGGTAAAAGATTTAAGTTTTAAATAATCCAAACTATTTTAAAAACAACAACGTACAATTAGACCGAGACGGCAGATAAAACAACACGGGGGAAATTGGGCTAAGAGCCATCCTGGTAATCCCAGGGAAAGGGAGGGATCATCTTTTCATAGGTCGCTCTTTTCATTACGTTTCTCGTTACAATGGTTTTTATATAGTTTTAAACTGAATTTGAACGTTGGATTGGTTTGCGAACTGCCCGGAGAACTGAAGTTAGGGGGTGGCGAAAGAAAGAAAGGTCTTTTGCAATTAGACTGAGGGCCACAGGTTGTCCACCCTTGCTATAGAAGTAATAACCAATGCTCTGAAAACAGCACAGAAATGAGTTTGTAGGCAGCACAACTGGAAGAGCAAAGGAGTCACATGTTCCAGAAGACCATCCTCCATCAGAATTTTGTGTGTGAGGCATTTTCTGCCAATTGATGTTACTTATTCTTTGTATCCAAGTGCTTCCCCTATCTAAACCAGTGGTTAGGGCTATACCTGTCCAGAGCCATGGATGCTGCAACATCTGTCACCCCCAGATTGTTCGCTGAGCCTTTAGATTTCAAGTGTGTGTGATGAGATGGACTGACAAAGCGAAAACGCTTTCAAAATTCCCTGAAATCTGAATGTCCTCCTTTGATTTTCTTTTAGAGATCCAACTTAACTAGTCTTGTTTCTAAAGTGGAAAAGATGCAGTACGGCTTCCTCACTGTTCAGGTTCGTGTGTGTGTGTGTGTGTGTGTGTGTGTGTGTGTGTGTGTGAAAACGAAGACCTCATGATAATAACCCCCCATCTATTTGTCTTTTCTCTATGAAAAGTTGTCTACGTTTTTAGCCTTCTAAGAACCGTTCTAATGAGGTAGAGTCTCTTTATCTCTTTAATGAGATGGTTATAGCTATTTTTATATCTAATGAGGTGGTTATAGCTCTATTATAGGGATATTAATAATTGTACGCCTTTTCTTATCTTAGTCTTCATATTTTATTGCACTTTTATTCTACTTTCATCATTCTGATAAGGTGGTAAGATGGGGAGAAGCCAACCTGATGTGATGGTGCATACAAAGTGTGTGTGTGTGTGTGTGTATGTGTGTGTGTGGTATTTTACCAATATGCAGGCATGCATGTGCGCATTGGCAAAGCACTACAGAAAAAGAGTCCTCCTCATGTCAAGAATACAGTGTTTCATCAGTGCACACCGGTAACCCAGGGCTTGGGGGAGAAGATGAAAATGAACTGAGGTTGAACCGAAAGCTGCAGCCAACTGTGCCACGCTCCAGCTCCAGCAGGAATTGTGGACGTGCTTCTAGTTAAATAAAACTAAGGAACAATGGAACACAGGCCAGAACAAACAATAAAGAAACAGAATGGGGTGGGTGGGGGGGTCTCATCCTGCCTCTGTGAGCGTCTGTTTGACTTCCTGTACAACTTCTACAAATAAAGGATAAAGATCAGCCTGTAGCCATCCCTGTGTCAAATCCGGCTCAGACGGAGGTTGTGTGTGTGTGTGTGCGCGTGTGTGTGATGAGTATACTATCAGATTTCAGTGCTCAACCCAGAAGTCAAAGAGAGATACAGAGAAAAAGTCTTAACAAGCCACTTGAGTGTTTGCTGGCCAGGGAGACAAACAACACGCTCTGTAGATCTGAGAGGTTCAAGATCCCAGAATATTGTTCAACACTCCCCTCCTTCCCCGAGCCCTTAAATAGAGCTGCAGCACGTTTACTAACAGGGACTGGACGACGAGACCACATCATGCCAGTCCTTTTCCAGCTTCATTGGCTGCCAGTCCAGGTCCGGGCCCGATTCAAAGTGCTGGTATTAACATTTAAAGCCCTAAACGGCTTGGGGCCAGGCTATCTGAAGGAATGCCTCCTCCCATATGTACCTGCCCGGACCCTAAGGTCATCCTCAGGGGTCCTTCTCCGCGAGCCCCTGCCAAAGGAAGTGAGGCAGGTGGCTACCAGGAGGAGGGCCTTCTCTGCTGTGGCACCCCGGCTGTGGAATGAGCTCCCTAAGGAGGTTCGCTTGGCACCTACATTATATGCTTTTAGACGCCAGGTGAAGACCTTTGTATTCTCCCAGCATTTTAACAGTCTATAAATAAATTTTAACTTGGTGTTTTAAATTTGTAATTTTGCATTGCTGCTGTTTATATCTGGTTGAGCTTTTATATTGTATTTTATAATATGGTTTTATACTTTGAATGTTTTTAATTTTTGTGAACCCCGAGAGCTCGGTCTATTGGGCGGTATAGAAATGTAATAAATAAATAAATAAATAAATAAATAATTTTGGTCCATGGTCCGCACTGACCTTTCAGGAAATGGAAAAACAACAAAAACGACGTTATAATTCTGCTTTGTTTAACCAAAGCCTGCCAATCTCTACTCCAAAGTAGACCAGGAATACAGTTTTAGTTCTCAAATTTGTATCACTCTGTAACTCCAAGGAACTCAAGATAGCATATATGCATACATGGGGTTAGGGTTAGGAGACCTGGACTTCTCTCCTCCACCTGTTACCCACTCCCCCTTTCCCACGGTTAAGCTTTTTTAGGGGAGGGGAAGGGGGGGAAGCAGGTGGAGGCGGGTAGGGTGGGTGCAAAGAAAACAAAAGTGGACCAATGCCTGCCTCAGTTTTGCTCACTGTAATTCAAGCAGCGGTACTTGCATAGCCTTTGATTCAAGTGCTCCTCCAAGGGTTACCCCCATTTGACCCCCACAAGAACCCTGTGAAGTAGGTTAGATTGAGAGAAAGAGAGATTTGCCCAAGATCACCCCACTGTGCTCCCTGAACAGGGAGATGTATTTAAGCCAACGAGTCACATTCAGCCGGCAAACCAGTAATCCCTCTGACAGTTTTATCTGAAACTAAGTGATCAAGAAGATGGCTCTATACCTCACAAATGTCCTTCAGATGTTTGATATAGTGGCGCTCCGTACTCATGATTTCATTAATTACATTGGCTCTCATCTGGTCTCGGTTCTGGAGGGTTCTACCGAGACAGAGGCAGTCGGCAGCGTTTGGGTCCAAGTGTCCATTCTGCACTTCACTCGTTCCTTCCTCCACGCCATCGTCTTGGTTGACCCATAGCTGTAGGGAAAGACAATGCAATGACATTAAATCAGCTTTAGGTCACATCTCCTAGTATTCAGCGGTTCTTTTTTTATTTTAATTTTTTTTCAACAGCAGCATCTGAACAAGCATCACACATAATACAAACACAGACACTGTACATACCCACAAAACTACGTGTAACAACTACAGTTACTAAAAGACATTTAAGGGTGAGGTTAGGATATATATTTCTTCCGTCCTCTCCATGCCTGAAATGCCCCTTATATTCTTAATTACCCTTCCACTTAATTACCCTTCCACAGAATTTGTTTTCCCTTTCCCCCTCTTAACCTAAAACCCACAAACAAATAAATCATTTTTCTCTGTCTCTTTCAAATAATCTATCAATGGTTTCCATTCCAACATAAACGTGGCTGTTGACCTCTCTCTCATTATCGCTGTAAGTTTTGCCATTTCTACCAGTTCTAACATCTTCAGCATCCACTCTTCCGTCATCGGTATTACTGGGTCTTTCCAGTTCTGTGCAAAAAGTAGCCTTGCTGCCGTCACCATATACAAAAACAAAGTTCCCGCCTTCTCTTGAATTTGTTTATCCACTAATCCAAGTAAGAATGCTTCTGGTTTCATTTCTATATTTGTCTTCAGTATTTTTTGGATTAACAAATGTATCATATTCAGCTGTTCTTAAAGCTCTCCCTAAATGTTTTCAGGAGGAATCTGAATCCATGGTAGACTCTTGTCCTCCGTAAAGGCACCCTTCATGTCTTTGAAAGCCATTACGTAGCCACTCCCTCCTCTTCTCCAAGCTAAACAAACTCAGCATGTTGACTGGCTAATGGGCAAAATCCCCTGGAGATGCCATCAACCTGTGCACATTCTCTATGCTTCATGTGAGCGACCACAGTTGCCAGTCATTAGGCATATTGGCCAGTCCTCACAAGATATCTGGAATATAATTCTGTCTTAGGCGATCCATTACATTAATATGTTCAAATTTGAATATAATAAGAGACAAAGGAAAGGCTAGAAATGGAACGCCTGTGAAAACGCTTTTGAAGGGATTATGAACCTGGATTTAAGCAAGAGATTTAAATTTTTAAAATTGTGATATTTATGTATTTGCCTGTTTATTAATTTATATCCAACCGTTCCACTGAAAATAGCACTGAAGGCAGCTAACAATAAAGTAGAACTAAAATAACAAGGTTATAAGTAAAATATTTGCACTCATGAAATGAAAACACATCCAATAAAAAAATGCCAGTAAGAAAGAAATAATAGCATCCACCGTTTTAAAACTTACTTTAGCTTAGGGGGCAATCCTATTCATGTATAGACAGGGGGAGGGGAAGCTGGCTGGGGAATGCTGGGAGTTGTAGGCCTTTTTTTGTCTCAACATGAATAGGATTGTGTTCTTACATGCCCAAAGTCTGTTTGAATAAATAAGTCTTTGGCCTGTGCTAGACCGATCTAGTAATCTGTGTGGGAGGCGGGGCGAGCCCGCGGTGCAGCTACCACGGGCTGTCGCTCCAATGTACATTGATGGTGCTATATAAATAAATAATAATAATAATAATAATAATAATAATAATAATAATAATACAATCCACACATCAGATGCGACGGGCTAAAGGAAAGCCCCGTCGCGTCCGCCATTTTTTTCAATTAAAGGGGTGGATGCACACGAACGCTCGTGCACTTGAGTATTTTTTTAAAAAATCATTCTCCTCAATCTCCCCCCCACTGCCCTGATGGCTGCAGCACTCCTACGGAGTGCTACACCCCATCTGCCGCTTTCCCTGGCTACTTATGAGTAATTGCGGTAGCAGGGAAAAGCAGCGGAATGGGCTACACGCTCGCGGTCTCAGGCTCAGCCAAGACCACGGGAAATACCGGGCCAAAAGTGGTGCCCATTATCCCGGGGCCAGGGTGGGTTGACCCCTGCCTGAGCTCTGGATCCCCTGTGCGTCATCTGGACGCACAGGGGCGAGCCTGGGGTTCACCCCAGGCTAACCCATGGTCTAGCAAAGGCCTTTGTCTACCCGTGGAAAGGCAACAAGGATGGAGCCAACCTAGTCCCCCTTAGTAGGGAGTTGGCTCCGAAGTCGTGTAGCAGCCACCAAGAAGGCCCTCTTTCACGTTTCCTCTAGATGTGCCCTTGAAAGTGGAGGGCAGAGGGAAGGCCCATCTCCCAAGGATCTTAAAACCTGGGTGGGCAGGCTGATATGGAGCATTAAGTAATTCTTTATTTGCAGTCAACAGACCATTAAAACTTCATTTAGATATAAGTATAGAACAAAATGCAAACATAGCTGAGGGTTAAGACAAGGTCTGTAAAAAAAAACATACAAAAAACCTTCAGAAATAAGAATTATGGAACACCATATGCATTGCTGAAGTCTAAGGTCTCATTGGTTTCAAATAGGATAAATGTGCAGCCGACAGTATTAGCTTATATATGTCTACTCTCTTACTCACAGGCAAGTGTTTAGGATTCCAGCCTAATTTTCTTCTGGCCAAACTGTACAATCCTATGGCTGTTTACTGCAACATAACTCCCACTTTATTTAATGGGTTTTACACCCTAGTCAATTTGTTCAGGATTGCAGCTTAACAGGCAATCCTATGCATGTTCTACTCAGAAGTATGTCCCACTGAGTTCAACTTGGCTTATTCCCAAGGAATTGTGTATAAGTTTGCGGTCTAAGTTTATTAAACTAAGAATTTGGTCCTTGAAAGTTTGGTTGATTTCTGACATCTGTCCTTTACTTTTATTCATCCCACATTTGTCTGACATTTGACTTTTTATTTTTCCTGCTCCTATCTCTTCCTTTCTTTGCTCCCTCTAAAATATTGACCCAAAGGCACAGCCAAACCCCAAACCAGATTGGTCTGAAAAAAATCAATAGTTTTTAACTTGAAGCTGTATGAAGGGGAAATAAGCCACAAAAACATTTTTCTGAGTTTATTAAAAAAAAAACATACCATGATGCTCTTTCAATTGCAAACTTCCTTTCCATAGAACGTGAAAATGATTGCAGTAAATGTCAAAATTCTCCTCATTAGTATTCAGTGCCCACATTGCAAAAAGCACACGGACTAAGAAAAGCACATAAATTATACTCTGCATTGAAATGTATTTTAACAGGTGTACAATTTTCATAACTTAACTTATTGTAAGAATGATGCTGCTGCTAACATTTGTTTACGACATGTACCTTTGGAATGGCTGTGTCTTTTTTAATTTGCAAAAGGCTCCATCAATTCTTTTTTCCTACAATGTATGTTCTCTGCTTTTTCCAGCTGATTGCTATATTTTGCCAAACAACGTTCCTTTTATTACTGCGCCAGTGTTTTCCCTTCCTACAGAGAGCTTTAAAGGTCAAGAAATGGGAGATCTCAGAGACGGCCCACTGTTAGATTTAAGGAGGCTGTGAACACAGAAGTGCTTATTTTCAAAATGAAGGGGAACAATTACATGATGGCCCTTTTAAGGCCAGGCATCAGTTTTAGAAAATGTTGATCATCAAGGAAAAGAATTACTGTGGATAAAACTCCACTGGATAGAGAAGATGTTAGAAATGTTCCTTTAGAGGTCCTCTTTGTTTAATCACTGGATTTCTTCGTGGAGCTCATTAGGGGCCCTGCACACATTATTCAGAAATAAACTTGTGTTTGCTACAAGTGTCAGCCAACTGCATCTTCCTGATGAATGCATTGGTATGATTTGGAATGGAAAATCGATCAGTTTCAGTTTTTCTTGGTTTCCTTTCTTCCAGTCTTAAATTTGCTCTGCCCCATGACCACATCAGTTAGCAGATTCCTCCCCCCCCACAAAAAAAATTAGCACAATAATTTGTACCCATTGTTGTACCCATTTCTCCCAATATCCCTAATACAACCATTTTTGGATGTAGTTTCCCCATGACACAGAATCATAGAATCATAGAATCGCAGAGTTGGAAGGGGCCTACAAGGCCATCGAGTCCATCCACCCCGCTCAATGCAGGAATCCACCCTAAAGCATCCCTGACAAATAATGCATTTAATGTTATTTTTCACTAATATAAACACTTTCATACACATTCTTTTGACTGGAGAACTCCGTCGCAAAATTTGGAGACGTGGGAATTTCAAGGGATAACTGAATTTCAATTTGCAGTTCAAAAAGGCCAAATTAGACAAAGGAGCGTTGCAATGCAAACCAAAGGTCTTCCCCATCCCTATGAACGATAACGCATGTTTAAAGCCATAAAGTTCAGCTTTCCCTTTATACGTTTAGCTGTACGCCTCACACATCGCTGGTGTCCACCGAAAATGGGTAATGTACGAAGCGGTGCCTCAGTTGGCTTGTGAAAGCGGTTGATTAAAAGAGACTTTACACACACAGCTCCGTGTACTTTTCCCCGCCCCCCCCGGGGAAAACAAGAAACAAAATGATGAAACAAAAGAATACAAAAGCGGCTTTGAGAAGTTGTGAGTTTAAGTGGAGGAACAGCAAAGGGAGGGGGTGCTCAGCCCTTCCACTCAAATCCTCCCCCCCTCACACATTCCAGTTGTATTTACCCACTGGACGAAGGTAATCAAGGAGGGAATCTACACGTTGTACTGAAGACGTTTGCATGCGCCTCCAGTACGCCCCCAAAACGATGGTGTAGATTCCCTAGCCTACTAGCCCAGAAGAGACGGAGGAGGCGGCGGCTGGGGAATCCGGCTGTATCCTTGCCGCCGCCGCCTCCCCGCCGGCCTCCTGCTGCCGGGGTAAGAGCGACCCGAGTCGGAGAGCTCAGCTTCCGCTTCCGCTGAGCTCTCTGACCCGCGTCGCTCTTACCCTGGCAGCAGGAGGCCAACAGGGAGGCAGCGGCGGCAAGGACGCAGCCAGTTCCCCAGCCGCTGCCTCCTCCGCCTCTCCCTGTGCCTCAGAAGGCAGGATCTACACAAGCGTTTTCGGGGCGCACTGAAGGCGCTTGCGTGCGCCTTCAGTACGCTGTGAAGATTCCCTCAAGCTGTGGGGATTTGGAGGCAACCCCACTGCTGTTCTTCTGCTCCCCCTCACAGCCTCTGGAGGTTGGTTCTGGTCTTTAAAAAAGAAGTTGGAGGAAAGTTACGCGCCACTGCATGTAAAGCATAGTTTGGTTCTGCTATTGTGCAGTTCTAGCCCCTTTGACGTGTTTAGAGTTCGGCTGTGCCTGTCCTACAGGTTTATCGTTAGTTGCATTTGATTCAGTCTCGGGTCAGTTCAAAGTCGTCCATTCTGAGAAAAACAATGGGTTGGGAACAACGCCTAAGAGCAGGGCTGCTCCTAATGTGAAAAAAGCACATGTGCAGGAGACTCTCCTGTCAATGGAGAAAAACTGAAGGCTGCTCTCTTGGAGAACCCCAACGCAGTCCCGTGCACAACGCAGGACTTGGCTTCCAGTTTGGCAACAGCTCATCAAATTGACCAAGTAGAAAAGCAGTTTGAAAAGAAATGCCAGCCCTCAAAACTGGGCAGGAAGGGGCTATTGCACTCATGTCCTGCTAGTAGGAGTCCTGCGTGCAGCTGGAAACCCACTGTGTGATCAGAATGCTGGACTACATGAACCATGGTCTGATCCAGCATGGCTTTATTTATATTCTTATGGCATCCCTTGAGTGTGTGGAACACAGAAAAGGAGTTGTCACTCCTCTGTGTGACAACTTTTTTAAGTATTTGAAGAGTGCTGTCATGTCTCCCCTCAATCTTCTCTTTTCCAGGCTAAACATGCCCTGTTCTTTCAGTCTCTCTTCATAGGGCTTTGTTTCCAGACCTCTGATCATCCTGGTTGCCCTCCTCTGAACATGCTCTAGCTTGTCTGCGTCCTTCTTGAATTGTGGAGCCCAGAACTGGACGCAACATTCTAGAAGAGGCCTAACCAGTACCTCATGTGATTTGGAAGCTATACTTCTATTAATGCAGCCCAAAATAGCATTTGCCTTTCTTGCAGCCATATCGTACTGTTGGCTCATATTCAGCTTTTGATCTACAACAATTCCAAGATTGTTGGGCTCAACAATCTTATCATTTGTTCACTGATAAGTCATTTCTGTCCCATTTCCACATTTTTAAAGAAAAACCCTCACACACATACACACAAATTAGATTTCAATATGTATTTCTGATATGTTCTGATATGTTTTTGAGTCAAAAGATATGCTGGAAGATTTAGAAAATGTGCAAACTGGTGGCTAATTAAATTTGATTGACAGAGAATTGGATCGCCTTATTTTGCCTAATCAATGGATCGTGGTTTTAGCGTCTGTACCTGAAGTATCGATGGACTTCAGGCTATGCATCATCCAGCAAAAAATAAAAATCTTTTTTCAGATTTATTAGAGCCCACAAACCCTTATTAAAAATACTTTTTGAGTCCAATAAGTTTGCATAATTGTTGGAGATGTAATACACTTAATGCTTCTCTTATCCATATGCTTTTGGCAATGCCCAATAGTTGCCTCCTTTTGGGAGGACGTCATAATATGGATAAACTTTGTATTGGGACACTCTTTAATACTGAATGATGTACATGTCCTCCTAAACTATTTACCAATTTCTTGGAAGTTAACGCATGGTCAGCACAAATGGATTTTTCTAGCCCTTTTGACTGCCAAAAGACTGATATTACAACATCGGATGGACAAACATTCACCTCCTATAATGCAATGGATTGAAGATCTAAAAACAATATCAACATTTGAACAGGTGGCAAACAGGTCCTACTCGCGAATGGATAAATATATGGGTATTTGGTCTGCTTTTCTTGATGCTTATGCATAATTTTCTGTCTTTTTCTTTTTAGAATGTTGAATTCAATGGAATTATGTATTTTTTTATTATTATTTTAATGTAGAGCACATAATTTGACTCTGAGCCTTAAGATGCTCCAAAACCTGAGCTCTGGTCTGTTCGGATGACACCTTTTGCATCTGACCTTGCTGGGTCCTGACAGCATTGCACTGTTTTGGGAAACGCTTCACATCCACTTTCCCAACTGGGAGTATCCCAGAGGTTGTTGGACTACAGGTTGGTCTCTTCTGTGGAAGTGGGTAAGCTTAGAGCAGTGACTCACGCAAAGATGCAATGAGCTACTTCTGCAGGGAATGAATAATGCTGTTCCACCTCTATATACCTGAAGGGATTGAATGATACAAAGACCCGGCAGAATTACTTGTTCTCTGATAGGGCTGATCGGAAGGAGGGAAGGCCAGATCAGCAAATCATGCAGAGACACAGCGGGCAGCATTGTCTGTAACTGAGTCCTTTGGACCGTAATTAATTTCTCATAGCACAATAGTGTCCCATGGCTCACAGTTTGGGAATGACTGCCATATCCTCTTCCTTATTTAAAATACATGCACACGTGCCTGTGCACATATTGAACTTTTCTGTATTTCAATGGACTTGATTTCCCACATTATGACTGCGTCAAAATTGAGTTGCAGCAAGTAGAAGCTGAAGTGAAGCAATAAACAAACTCTGAATAAAAATCCAGCAGAACAACACCTTTGATCTCCCTCCCCTTCCCGCCCCAGTTATATAAGAATTCCATTTCCTGACTACTAACGCTTTGAACCTTTCCTCGGATAATACAGCCGAGAGTCAGTTTTAAAGTCTTGCGTGATGAAGCAGAAATGAAATGCGAAGAACACAGCTACTGGCATCTGTTTTTATGTCCTACTGCATCTAAGGTGGAACGGGGAGCAGAACTGAAAAACCACTTCCTCCACAATACTGAACCTACCAGGGGCAATGTCAGGGTCACACGGAACCACTGTAGCAAAGGGCAAAGCAGAACTCTTCCCTGGCGGCCTCTGGGCACGGCCTTTGTGTCCAGTGGCAAAGCGAGGGACAGAGATCTAAAAAGGCTTTCATAATTATTTATTTATTTCCATAAAGGGAGAATCGCACCGTTCCATGCAATGTAAAGCTGGGCTTTTTCTCAACCAAGCCTTGATAGAATTAGCCCAGAGAGTTTTTAGCTCTCAGGGATGCGTTCTAGCAAGTAATAATAAAAGGGATCTGTGCAATTGAGATGTGACTCTGAAGCCGTCTGCCATCTTGGCAGCTGTCAACCACCATTTTCCCCCAAAAGGAAGAACAACAGGGAGAGCTAGGGTGGAAAGACTCACAGCCTTCATGCTGATTGGCTTCAAGGTTATGCTTTTAAGTACCCAGAATTAGTGCCGGACCAAAACCCACTGCCGAGAGCATCATCACATGGGAGGAAATCGTGTTTCCTTATGGTTGCTTCTCCATACTTCCTCATTCTTCCGGAGGGGAAAGAGGAAGTAAATAAAGACTACATAGCCCATTCAGAGGCTGTGTTTATCTCATTGCTTTTCCTGCACACAGCAGATCACGGCACATTCTGTTTTTTAAAAAAGTCAGATTAAAGGAGGTCTATTTTGCAACGGAAAAATGAGCGGGAGGAGCAGGAGGCACATGGGAGTCGGACGCCATCATCATGTACCTGCCCGGACCTTAAGATCATCTACAGGAGCCCTTCTCCGTGAGCCCCTGCCAAAGGAAGTGAGGCAGGTGGCTACTAGAAGGAGGGCTTTCTCCGCTGTGGCACCCCGGTTGTGGAATGAGCTCCCCAGAGAGGTCCGCCTGGCACCTACACTGTACTGCTTTCGTCGCCAGCTGAAGACCTTTTATTCTCTCAATATTTTAACACTTAATTTTAACTTAAATTTAAATTTTACTGTTTTAACTCTGTATTTTAATCTTATATCAATTTTGCTGTGTGGTTTTATCCTGGTTGTGCTTTTTATACTGTATTTTGTATTTGTGCTTTTAACCTGTTGGTTGTTTTATTGTGGTTTTAATTTTTGTGAACCGCCCAGAGAGCTTCGGCTATTGGGCAGTATAAAAATGTAATAAATAAATAAATAAATAAAGGACGGAAGCACTTTCTTAAGTGGGCGGTAGTGAGCGTGCAATAAAACGCTTGTCTGATCAACCTCCAAGTGTCCGGAAAATATCTCCCCCCTCCAGAATATTCAAACAGGGCGCCTTATTCTGCAGCTTTCCTTGTGGGAAAGGAAATTCCCCCCAAATGTTTGGGAGACTGTTTTGCTGCTGCTCTTATCCATATGGGATGGCTAAGGTTTTCCCTAGGAATCCATGAGACATTAGTTCCAATTTGTTTTGGGTCTGGATTTACCCACTTTGCAGCTTCCGGACTGAACGCAGCTCCGGAAGCAATCTGCAGTCAAAGTCTACACATTTCTGAGCTTGCAAGTGTGATTGGCAATGTGGAGCCAAAAATTGCATTCGACATGAGAAATATGTGTTTGAAAAATATACGTTAAAAAAATGAGATCTTATGAAAAATGTGCACAAATACGATTTAGTCAACGGGGGAAGATCCACACAAGTGATGCATACATTTGGATGCACACACTTAATGCATACATTTGGATAAAATACGCATGAAACTATGCACAGATTTTCATGTGAAAAGAAAGAGAAGAAGCACGGAATCTGATAAGGGCGCAAACTGGAACAAATTTCGAGATGGAATTCACAGAGCTTCAAAGAACTCAGGTTTGGCTGATTCACACATCTCTAGTTTCCCCTCACTCCCTATTTTTTTTAACCTTCGAAGAAGATCAACTTTTTAAAAAACTATACCAAGGGTCTCTGCATGGCTCATAGCAGTCTTAGTCACTTCCCCTTAGCAACGTATTTATATGGTGTGTTTTGTGTGTGTTATATAAATATATACATAAAATTAAAATGATTGCAGAGTGTAGAACAACCTTCCCCTAAACCTGGCAGCCACTAGATGGTTTAGATACAATTCCCATCATCCTTGACTATTGTTAATGCTGGCTGGGGTTGATGAAAGCTGTAGTTGAAAATATCTGGAGTGCAAAGGCTGGGGAAGGTTGATGCAGAATTTGGTAGATAAAGATCACAATTCTATGCACACGGGGGGCGGGGGAATCCTACACTCCCAGTCAGCATGGCTGACTGAACGGTTGCTGTCTTCATAGAATATGTATTTTTAGAATTAGTCTAGTAATTTATTTATTTATTTAAGCATTTTTATGCCTCCATTCAGCCAAAAAGGGCTCTCACGGCGGCTTACAAAAGTATTTCTTGACAGTCCCTGCCCACAGGCTTACAATCTAAAAGACATGACACAAAAGGAAAGGGGATTGGGAGAGAGGAGGAAGGTGGAAAGGAAAGGAAAGGAAATTCAGGCACTACAATCTTAGTTGCAAAGTTCAGCAGTGACAGTTGACAGTTGGCAGCAGGAGGGAGGGGGCTCTCAGCTGGAGCTGGACCCAGGCACGATGGAGAGGTGCCTGGCTGCTGCTTCCTCCCTCACTGGTGGCCTCTGCAGAGACAGTTGGTAGCAGGAGGGAGGGGGCTCTCAGCTGGAGCTGGACCCAGGCACGATGGAGAGGTGCCTGGCTGCTGCTTCCTCCCTCACTGGTGGCCTCTGCAGTGACAATTGGTAGCAGGAGGGAGGGGGCTCTGATCTGGAGCTGGACCCAGGCATGATGGAGAGGTGCCTGGCTGCTGCTTCCTCCCCCACTGGTGGCCTCTGCAGATGCTGTCTTTTTAGAATATGTAATTTTAGTTAATATGTATTTTTAGAGTGCATAATTTTGTATTATATTTTTATGTATCCTTTGATAAAGAGACTTTTTTCTCAACTCATTGGGATAGAACTATTTTGTGCAGCTGCCTTTATTTGTGTTTAGCCTTTGTCCTGTGGCTGTTTTGACCCTCTTTTGCTTGCTGTATTGAAACAACCCAGCTTCATAAACGATGGATTGAAGTTGGCTTGTTTCAGTAAACCAATGTTGAAAAACCTGAGGTTTGTTCATGTAATGATAAACCATAGTTTATAGTATATGCAGGCAATTTTTTAAAAAATGTTCTGTTATAATAGTGATGGTCAACTGTGGGAGGTCCAGGGACCATTTTTGTCCCGTCCCGTCCCCCCACATCCTCAAGCATCCCACACTCCATTGGGCGCGTGAAAAACATTTGCCCTTTTTCAACAGCAAACTGCTAAGGAAGCCTAAAGCAGTTAAATCTTGCTTGATTTTAAGTGAGATTTGGTGGTTTTAGGCTTTTGTAGTGGCAGTGAACTGAAATCGTGCTTGAAAAAAAGTAAGATTTGGCGACTTTAGGCTTGCTTAGTGGTTTGTTGTGGAAATCGGTGGCTAAAGTGTGTGTTTTTTCCAATGCAAATTTCAGCAGCAAGGATGACAAGGGTTACATTCAGCCCATGTGCCATGCATTGCCAACCCCTGTGTTGAAAGTATCGTTTCCCAGTGTGTCCCACTGTCAGCCCTGGCCAAATACTATTTAAAACAATCGTAACTCCTACAAGTCCTTTTTGACCAGAAGGAAAAGTGGAACAAAAGTTCATCCCGCAAGTAGAAAACTCTTTGGCAGACTAATTCAAAGACCCCGGCCTTAGCTAGATGGGGCGAAATCCCAGGGTGATCCCCAGGATCGTCCCTGTGCGTTCACATGATGCACAGGGGATCCTGGGATCATAGAATCATAGAATCGTAGAATAGCAGAGTTGGAAGGGGCCTACAAGGCCATCGAGTCTAACCCCCTGCTCAACGCAGGAATCCACCCTAAAGCATCCCTGACAGATGCTTGTCCAGCTGCTTCTTGAAGGCCTCTAGTGTGGGAGAGCCCACAACCTCCCTAGGTAACTGATTCCACCGTCGCACTGCTCTAACAGTTAGGAAGTTTTTCCTGAAGTCTAGCTGGAATCTGGCTTCCTTTAACTTGAGCCCGTTATTCCGTGTCCTGCACTCTGGGAGGATCAAGAAGAGATCCTGGCCCTCCTCTATGTGACAACCTTTTAAGTATTTGAAGAGTGCTATCATGTCTCCCCTCAATCTTCTCTTCTCCAGGCTAAACAATTAGGGTGATCCCTCCCTTGCCCCTGGATCTCGCCCTACCCTTTGAGCCCAGTTTTTCCATGGTCCTGGGCAGAGCCCGAGACCGCAGAATGTGTGGCCGGGGGTTGTAGTTTGTCCCGGTTCCTTGCGGTTCCTTGCGAGGAGCCGGGACCTGCGCACAGGGAGCAGAGATTCTCAGGAGCACTGCACCCATCTAGTGTGGGGTGGGGGAAGCAGGGAATATATATATACCTTTTGTGCACAAGTGCTCGTGCGCATCTTCCCTTTTAAGAAAAACAAAATGGCGGGTGCAAAGCCTCTCCCTCTGAGGTCATTGAGCACTGCGTGTGAACAGAGGGGGAGATCTCGCGATAAAAATATTGCGAGACCTTCACCCCTCCATCCCACTAGACTGGTAAGTCTAGCTAAGGCCCCTATCATCTCTCTCTAGCCCATGAAGGCTGGCAAATGAAACTCTGGATGTATACGAGAATCCTGAAGAACTGAAAAACTGCTGCAGAGGTTTCATCCAGTGGCAACTTAAAAGCAGCAGTGCTGTTTTGGGCTTCAAAGGGTTATACCCTGTACAGTTTTAATTGGGCTGCTCTGCTAAGCAGATCTTCTACGCTTTGCTTTCCTGCTCACTGAACCCTGCTTGATGGTTTCCTTTGGACAACCGTGCAGTGGAACTGACAAATTTGGGGTGACACACTCTTTGTTGAGGGGGGTGTACCTTACTAGATGTCACCTTCACTTGGGCAAGTCAAAAGCGCCAGTACTCTTTTCAGTGTCCCGCTCAAGCCCAGATCTTTACACAGGTACAATTGTGCAGGGATGTAGTGATACATAACCAGAGTTGTTGTTGTATACTTTGAAGTGCAGGTGCTCATCATGACAATCCTTAGAGCCATGCCTCCCAGATGTGTTGATCTCTCTCTCTCTCTCTCTCTCTGTGTGTGTGTGTATACACCCACACCAAAGAACAGTAGTACACAGCACCCAATTTATAAGAATTAGCTGACAGTACAGATAAGAACATAAGAAGAGCCCTACTGGATCAGACCAAGGGTCCATCTAGTCCAGCACTCTGTTCACACAGTGGCCAACCAGCTGTAGGCCAGGGACCCACAAACATGACACAAGTACAACAGCACCCTGCCACCCATGTTCCCCAGCAACTGGTGCACCTAGGCTTACTGCCTTGAAAACTGGAGATAGCACACAACCATCAGGGCTAGTAGCCATTGATAGCCTAGTCTTCGCCTCCAGGAATTAATCCAACCCCTTTTAAAGCCATCCAAATGGGTGGCCATCACTGCATCCAGAGGAGAATTTCAAGACAGGCTAAAATGACTTCAGATTTCAAAGAACCCAAATTCCGGAATCCGCTGTGGACCGGCCTCCTCGAACAGCATCTGTGGCCTTGCAGATTTTTAAATTATTATTAGTTTCCTGAAATTTACACAAATTTATTCATAGGAATATATGCAAGTTTCTGCTGAGACTGGAAACTATACGTGGGGGAAAGTTGAATAGAATGGGGGGACAGTATGCTAAATGTGATGTATTGAAGCAAATTATGAAAACCGTTGCTCTAACAGAATTATTTGCGTATTTTTCTGCATAACAAATATATATATTTTAATCCGTTTGTGAACAGACACTGGAATGAATGAAACCGCACAATCCACAATACACAGATGGAACGGATTTAAGAAAATGTGGAGCTGTGAGAACAGTGAGAACAGTGAGCTGGCACAGGGCAGGGCAGTGGACATGCATGGTGGACTTTGCCTGGAGACACCTGAGAGCCCAGGAGAAAGGGAAAGGAAGAGACACAACATGGCCGCCAGGCAGCATAACGCCACCAACTCAAAATTGTTTGGGAGTTGTTTTTCCCCAACACCAGAGAGAACCATTTGACTTCAAAATCAGCAAATTAGTTCTAGCAGTTTACATCTCCAGTAAGAGCAGGACCAAGACCACGTAAGAACAGGACCAAGACCATTCAAGACCAAGGCACCCCAAATGTTTTACATTACAACAGGAATAGCTCACAACAACATGGTGTTACTGTGAGAATATTCCCCGCCCCCTAATGCAGCTAAGCTCAAAGGAGGGAAGGGGAACCTTGGGAGGGGTGGTAGAAGATGTCATCATCCATGCCAATGAAAGAATCCTGGTATTTCATCCCCGTGAGCCCTGGCTTCCCTTACACTTCTATAGATACCTTTCTGAGACCCTATTCTGCAATGTTCTGCATAAGGAAAGGAAAGGAACCTCTCGTGCAAGCACTGAGTCATTACTAACTCTTGGAGGGACGCCAGCTTTCGCTGACATTTTCTTGGCAGGCCTTATAGTGGGGTGGTTTGCCGTTGCCTTCCCCGGCCGTTATTACCTTTCCCCCAGCTAGCTGGGTACTCATTTTACCGACCTCGGGAGGATGGAAGGCTGAGTCAACCCGAGCCGGCTGCCTGAAACCAGCTTCTGCTGGGATCGAACTCAGGCCATGGGGAGAGTTTCAGCTACAGAAACTGCTGCTTTACCGCTCTGCGCCACACGAGGCTCATGTTCTGCATAAACAGGAGCCTTATTTTCAATTCACCACTGGCTATTTTGGTTCACATCCATGTGAGCTACAACACATGTAAAAGGCTTGTTCACCTTTCCTTCCTTGGTGTGAACTGCATCAGAGCTGGTTGCTTACAGTGGGTGTCTCTTCATTAAGAACACACACACCCCAGCATCCTTACCATTTCTTTTTCTGGACCTTTTCCACATTTCCAACTGGCTCCTTTAGACAGCAACAACGTGATTTTGAATTTAAAATGTCCTTTCTTGGCAAAGCATTTATGTTGAATGAAAAGGCACCATCCAGTGATGGAATTATAGCGCTATGCCAGCTTTAAATCCTGGGGACATCCTGCAATAATTTTAAATACTGCATTATCTCCATTTTTTAAAAAAAAGTGAGTTTACAAGGGGAAAGCATGGGAGACATCCTGGAGGTTGACGAACTCTTGTAAACACCCCCGCAAACTTCCATGAGTGATCAATCATGAGTGTGCAATAAGTCACTTGTGTAGAGAAGCTCTGCAATTGGGGGAAGGGATATAGCCATTGTACTGAGGCCACAGGAATTGGGTACATGCTGGGAGAAGAGGGGGAAGGAGGTTTTAGGATCAGAAGAGGAGGAAGGTTTTCGGACCAGACAGATGAACCAAAGAGGGAGCTGTAGTGCAGCCATGGAGGGCAGCGGGAAGTCATGTCTTTCCAGCAGCTGACTCAAAAGAAGACCAGCAGACTCCCCCAGCCATTAAGCAGTGATGATATACCTCACTCAGGGACAAAAGCCCATTTGCAATTGAAGGCCTATGAATGAGGAAGAAGGTGTGGAGTAAAACAGAAAATGAATGCCATTTAGAGAGCTGCCTAGAAGGGTCTAGATGAAAGAGAGACTCGTGGAAGGGAGGGGTGACATTGTCATGTCTAGCCCTGCTCCCCCTGGGTTAGAAGGTGTTTCGGGTGATCAATCAGAATCAGACTCTGAAGTAGAGGAGTCGGTGCCAGAAACAGGCCAGTGGGGGAGAAAGCTCTCACGGGCTCTTCATCAGCTGGGAGTGAACCTTCTCCAGAGCTTATCTCCTCAAGGGCAAACAATACACAGTCAGTGGGAAGCCAGTATTCTTCTGAGGGAGAGAGCACGGAGAGGTTTAGCCAATCCTAGAGTACGCCGCAAACTAAAACGGGCAGAGCTAAAGGAAGGCGAGAGAAAGTCAGCCTGGCTGATGTCCCGTCAGAAGCTGCCTCAGAACGAGTCTCTCTGAAGTTAACGCGTCTTGGGAAAGGGCTTTCCGTTCTTCTTGAGAGGACAATTGTCTCGCTTAGTTTGCATAGTTTTGCCTAGGAGAAAGTTCCTAGAGATTAGACTCTCTTCAGGTGGGAAGAGATGTTTATTGCTTGAATAAAGCTTTGTGGATTACTTAGCAGGCCTCGTGATTGTCTTCCAAGAAGGCAGGAGGTTTGGAGAAACATGACAGATGTACACTACTGCCACCCCACACAGTTACTTGCTCCCAGTTGCTGGTATCTTGTCACACACAGAGAAGTCAGCAGCTGAGGGCAGAAATCAGAAAGAACTTCTACTGCTGCTCTTCACCCTGGGAGAGAAGGGGTTAAGGACCACTTTGCCTATATCTCAGAAGGGGGGCAAATAAACGGAGGATACTTGCAAAGCCCCTGTTGCTGTTCACACAGGGAAGGAGAGAGTTCCAGGAGCTCTTTGCCTGCATCTCGCCCTTGCACAGGAGAAAGAGGTAAAGAGGGGGTCATGGGAACTAGCCTCAGCCCCTGAGTCACGGGTTGCCCATCCTTACATTTCGGTGTCCAAATGCCTTTAAAGGAATAACAAATCGGTGGAGGCACCTTGAACTGCTCCTGAAAACCGGAGCGGATTTACCGACCCACTGATATCGGTGCCCCCAGCCTCCGCTGCTAACGCTCACGTCTTGGCCTCGATAGCAAAAGCTCCAGCTACGGGAAAAAAAATAACACATCCGTTGACTTGAAGGCAAAGGAGGTGGAACAGGAAGATTCCCTGCACACAGCCTTCCCGTGAGCGTTTGACACAACTTTCCATTTAGCGGGTTTGACAGAGCGTTTGCTGCAGCTTGCTTCGCCCCTGTCGCCTCCCGGGGAGCTGCTGTGTGTTTTGTGTGAACAGTGCGGCAGAGAGACAAGATTTTTTGACAATTGCACATCCTACATTGGTGGGGGTGAGGGTGGGGGGAAGAAGCCCGTGCTTGTAAACACCGCAGGAGTCCCCGAGAGGAGCTAAGACAAGAGCATAGAAGGTAACACGGCAATCCAAAGACTTCTCCCTATGTAGTGAACGACGTGCTTCTCAGGAAGGTCATTCTCATGAAAAGAAAACCCCACTGAGATGCTTTGATGGTTTCTTAGTAGGAGCTTGAAGGACTAACCTGAAGTCCCTTTGGGTGGCTTTATAGTCAAATTCATGAAGGAGAAGGCTCTCAATGGCTGCAAGGGTAGATGAAGGGAATTGGCACCAGTAGGAAGGTAAAGGAAGGAGAAACGAGCTCTGGTGCTGTGTATAGATGAACAATGAAAATAAAAAGTTCATTGTTCATCTATACATGGCACCAGAGCTCGTTTCTCCTTCCTCTACCTATCAATGGCTGCAAGCCATGATAGCAATATATTACCCTCCAATATGAGAGGCAGCACACCTTTGTATATCAGTTGCAAGGGCATGTAAGTAGGTTATTATTTTTATTATTATTTATTTATTTATTTATTTATTTATATAGCACCATCAGTGTACATAGTGCTGTACAGAGCAAAACAATAAAATAGCAAGACCCTGCCGCATAGGCTTACATTCCAACAGAATCATAATAAAACAATAAGGAGGGGAAGAGAATGCACCAAACAGGCACAGGGTAGAGTAAAACTAACAGTATAAAAGTCAAATCAAAATCAAAGAACTTCGGCTATGGGCCGATATAAATACAATTAAATAATTGATGGTTAGCCTCCTCCAGGGCCAAAATAAATCAATTACTATACAGGTTGACAAGTTTCTGAATCTGGCCATTCTCCTCAGACCACATATGATTGCTTGAATTTTCCTCCTATGTTCTGTTCAAGATCTAATGTTAATACATGTCCCATCCTTGCTCTGATCTTACTCCCTTTTACCCTCGATTTTTATGTATTAAAATGTATTACTAATGATATGTTTTATTTTTAGGTTATCTTATTGACCTTTTGCTTGAAATAACTGTACATTTCTTTTTCTGGTCTATTGACTGTAAATAAAGGATTGATTGATAAATAAATAAAATATAACCTCTTCGTTTTCATTTTTGGGCTTCTTTAATAAATAAAATAAAACAAACCAGAATGTCTTAGCTATAGCCTTTAGACCTGGGCTTTAACAGGTTAGGGTTCTAAAGAGTTGCGTGCTTGCAGTCGATGTAGGAAATATATAGGAATTTTTTTTCCTATATCAATATATAATTAAAGGAGTCGGAGTCGGAGGTTTTATGTGCCGACTTCACAGCCCTGTCAAAACCTGCAGTCAGGAGAAAAAGCCACTGACCCCTTTAATTCAGGGGTGAAGGACCTCTCTCAGCTTTTGAGCCAAATTCAATTCCGGGGGAGGGGTGGGGGGGGGGAGAGAAATGGGAACGGACAAAATGCAAAAAATACCAGCACATTCTAGCTTAACGCTCTTACTGGTTGTAGCTAAACCTTAGGAGACGCATTTCAACCTTTCCAAATGGCGGGAAAACACTATAAATGAGCGTGGTTTTATCCTGGTTGTGCTTTTTATACTGTATTTTGTAATTGTGCTTTTAACCTGTTGGTTGTTTTATTGTGGTTTTAATTTTTGTGAACCGCCCAGAGAGCTTCGGCTATGGGGCGGTATAAAAATGTAATAAATAAATAAATAAATAAATAAATGCCATCAAAAACTGGCAGTTAGGGAAAGAGGGGGGCAAGAGAAGGGTGTGTGTCCATTTGGGGAACCCCGGAGGCCTTGATGGGGATTTCAGGAGGGGCAGATTTGACCCCCAGATCTGTTGTTCCCCATCCCTGCTTTACAGCGTGATCATTATGATTTTGCAGGTCCTTTTCACCTGCCGTCCACCTCCCGCGCGTCTCCTGCTCCTTCTGCCCGTTTTCCCATCCCCAAAAATATACCAGGAAATTCCGATTCTTTTGGCTGTAACGAAAGTTGCTGCCGTTTCCTGCTGCGTGCAGGAGAAGCAGCGCGATAAAAACGCCCGTTGAATGGGCCATGCGGTCATTGCTGGTTTCCTCTTTCTTCCCCATATGAAGAAAGAGGAAGCTGCTCGTTCCTATTGTGGGACAGAAGCAGGAAGCAAAGCGACGGGAGGGAAACGCGATTCCACCCCCACCTACCCCATCGTAGTTTCCCCATTTAAATTTATAACCCTCCCCGTAGTAACCTATGGCTGCGAGAGCTGGATCATAACGAAAGCTGAGCGAAGGAAGATAGATGCTTTTGAACTGTGGTGTTGGAGGGAAATTCTGAGAGTGCCTTGGACTGCAAGAAGATCAAACCAGTCCATACTCCAGGAAATAAAGCCAGACTGCTCACTGGAGGGAATGGTATTAAAGGCAAAACTGAAGTACTTTGGCCACATAATGAGAAGACAGGATACCCTGGAGAAGAGGCTGATGCTAGGGAAAGTGGAAGGCAAAAGGAAGAGGGGCCGACCAAGGGCAAGATGGATGGACGATATTCTGGAGGTGACAGACTTGACCTTGGGGGAGCTGGGGGTGGCGACGGCCGACAGAAAGCTCTGGCGTGGGCTGGTCCATGAAGTCACGAAGAGTCGGAAGCGACTGAACGAATAAACAACAACACAAACCCACTGGGAAGTTTGTTAGAAAACCTTCCGAAGCGCTTTCACATTCCAAACACCCAAATGTTCAGCTTCAGATTTTCTCTGAGTAATGCGTGCGTGTCATCCTATTTTCCAGCAATGCATCTTCTGCAGATCACTGCACATTTGTAAGAGCGACTTTCTCGCCTCTGCTGATGAAGCTGGTTGGTCTTCTGCGCAAAACTAATCACTAGCATCACCTAATAGGGATGCGTCAGGATTTTGTTCAGTCTGCATTTTTAAGCAAACTGGCCTAATTCGTCTGACTTCTTGAGACTAATACGCATGTCGAAACACAGTTATCGTTCTAATTTCACAGTTCTCCAAACGTTGCGACGCAGCTGCTGGCGCAAAAAGAAAAGCGCTACAATGTGTATAAAAATGGATATTATAGGGGGGGAAATTAGTAAATTAAAGGGGAAGATGTTCAAAAATAATGTGGATCTGTCCATCCTTAGCATCTAGTGGTCTACAATGTGCTGCCAAGGGGGTTGGACTTGATGACCTTATAGGCCCCTTCTAATTCTACCATTCTATGATTCTATGAGCAATGCATAGAATTGCTCATAGCTCATAGTAACCTTTCTTGGTGTCTCCAGACTATCTGCCCCTCCTGGTTTGCATTTTTATTTCTGAAGAGGGGTTTCCCCCCCAAAAAAAATTAAAAATTGTTTTTAAGTGGGACGTTGACGTGCTGCAGCGCCATCATTATTTCGGTTCAAAAGAATATTTTTCCGTTTTGGAGCTCAGAACCTTTGCCTTGTACTTAGATTCTTCAGCAAGTTCTGTTTCTTTTAGCCTCACCATTTGGGCTTCTGTGACCAACCATATCCACCAATGTCAGGCATTTTATCCACGGAAAAGCCTCACCACACTTTTGAAATTCTAAATCTGCCTACTCACTTGAAAAGGTTGGGTACTCTAGCATAAGAACACAACATGCTAACCCACACATTGTGGGTTGTGGTTGAACCATGGGTTATTGTGCTGTCTGAATGCAGCATGTTCAGTCCAGTTCAGTTTATTTATTTCGGTCATGGACCAGCACAGCAAATGCAGCGCGTTTTTGGCAGGGCGAGTTAACGTGTTGTCTGAACGCAGTACGTTTTCTGCAGGATGGGTTATCGTGTTTTCTGAAAGTAGTTTTCCGCAGCTCATTTGTTAATCATGTAGCGTGGCTTGTTAACCACCCTGAACCACCCAACAATAAGCCACGGATTCTCAAGGTGGCCTGTTCGAGAAAAACAAACCACACTGGATGGTTAACAAGCTACCCTGTGGAAAGCTCACTGTGGGCATACAACATAGAATCATAGAATCATAGAATAGCAGAGTTGGAAGGTGCCTACAAGGCCATTGAGTCCAACCCCCTGCTCAATGCAGGAATCCACCCTAAAGCATCCCTGACAGATGGTTGTTCAGCTGCCTCTTGAAGGCCTCTAGTGTGGAAGAGCCCACAACCTTCCTAGGTAACTGGTTCCATTGTCGTACTGCTCTAACAGTCAGGAAGTTTTTCCTGATGTCCAGCTGGAATCTGGCTTCCTTTAACTTGAGCCCGTTATTGTAGGACCTTTTTCTGGGTAAACAGAGAATCATAGACTCAATAGAATCATAGAATAGCAGAGTTGGAAGGTGCCTACAAGGCCATCTAGTCCAACCCCCTGCTCAATGCAGGAATCCACCCTAAAGCATCCCTGTCACATGTTAACCCAGCCTGCAAAAAATGTGCTGTGTTCAGACAGCACAATAACCCAAGATGGTTTAGTGTGTTGTGTGAACGCAGCCTTGATCTAATATCCTTTTAAAGCCATCTAAGCCAGTGGATATCACAATACCCTGCGTGGCAATGAATTCCATCAAATGGTTTCACATTGTGTGACCAAGTACCTCCTTTTATTCCGTGTTGAATTCTTGGATCCACCATGACTACTGCTGCAAACGTTGGTTGTGGCTTTCCATGGTTGTGGCTATGCCACGACACAGGCTCTGAACACCAGGCCCGGCCGCGGACACTCCCTGCTCAAGCCAAGCACCACTGCTTGATATGCCTGAGGCGAGGGACAAAAACCACCTTCCTCCAAACTATGTGGAGAAAGGGGTGAAATGGAGAAGGATTTCAATCGTAAAATAATGTGCTATGAATTATATGTGCTGAGGTGAATTATTGTCAGAGTGGGTGTTAAATGAATATACTTCAGATGATAAATGCCAAACAGACACGTGGGATTTTTGTGGTAGTTAAAACAAAATAATTAACATTTATTTTAAAAGTTCACAAGCTTTGTTTCAAAATAAAACATTTTAAAACTTTTTTTGAAACCTCTCATCTAATCCTTTCGCTCATTCACATACACACTTTCCTGTCACACACACATTCACTCTTGAATTTTGCTATCAGTTTTATTTTACAAACTGTCTATCTGCACACCCCACTCAAAAGACACTACTCTCTACACTGAACCTCAAATACTCCAGAACTCAAGTACTCTACACACAGAGAACTAAAGCACTAAAGGCTAAAGACTCTAAGAGTACCTAAAAGTCTCCCCCAAATCCCCTTAGTCATTCCTTTATATATCACTCCCCCCCTCCTAAGACATTCTAACTCCCCACACTCAGGTCAACATTCTAAGCACCACAGACTTCCCAATCTCAGACATGCATTAAGGAACTGACTTGTGGGGTGTAATGCCACAGATATCACAATACTCTGTGTGGCAATGAATTCCATCAAATGGTTTCACATTGTGTGACCAAGTACCTCCTTTTTCATACCTGTCCTAAATCTAACCATGGTCATGAAAATAACATCCAGGGATTTTAGAGGAATAAGGAAGAGAGAGAGAGAGAGAGGGAGACTCACCCTTACGAAGCTGGCAGGAAACCATCCTTCTTCATCATCAATCTGCCCCCACCACCAGTCCTTGTTGGAGGCATCCAGGACTTTGATAACGTCTCCGGCTTTAAATGCCAACTCCCGGTTGGCCATGGTGACGTGATCCCATACTGCCTCAGCGCTGACAATAGAACCGCCACTGATCAGCTTGAAAAACAAAACAAGGGACAATCAGCAAAGAAACCTTCCGTGGGGGGGATGCAAAGGCTTGCCCCCTCTTGCCACCCTCTTCACACACACAAAACACCAGCTGGCATTTCCTGACTGCATCTGAAGAAGGGACTTGTTTGATTCCTGGACACTCCCCCTTTAAAATAAATTCTCTGTAAGGAATTGCAGCCCCACCTGACAGCAGTGGTTTTCAAAACTTTCAGGGAACTCTCCCACACTTGAGTTTTCTGCCACAAAACCCTTGCCTCTCATATCTTAGGGTGTATGACCAGTTGACGTCACTGTGTCAAGTCTGTTGGGGCTTCCGTTGCCTCGGGGGCCAGGTCTACACCAAGCAGGATATGACACTTTGAAAAGGTTTTATATATGGAGAGTTGTTGTTGTTGTTGTTGTTGTTGTTATTATTATTATTATTATTATTATTATTATTATTATTATTATCATTTATATACCGCCCCATAGCCAAAGCTCTCTGGGCGGTTTACAAAAGTTAAAAATAGTGTACATTAAAAACAAATATACAAAATTTAAAACCATAAAAAGCATAAAATACAAACAAAAACAGACAAAACAGGAAAACAAGTGAAATCTAAAATCAATTTATAATCGTTAAGCCACTGCAGCTCTATTTTTGCATTTCCCCGTGCAGATTTTAGAGCTGGGGCTTATTTGGACCGCCTTGGGTTTGTGCAGTTATTGCTTGTGAAAAATCAAATCCCCCTCTGCCCCGGTCGCAACGAATGAATATTTTAGATGAAGGTGTATGAATGAACGTAACGAATGAGAGAAACGTCAATTGCTCAGGAAGGAACAGCTTCCTGAGCCCCAACAGTTGTCACTACAATAGGGTGACCATATGAAAAGGAGGACAGGGCTCCTGTATCTTTAACAGTTGTATTGAAAAGAGAATTTCAGCAGGTATCATTTGTATATATGGAGAACCTGGGGGAAATTCCTCTTCATCACAACAGTTAAAGCTGCAGGTGCCCTGCCCTCTTTTAAATCTGGTCATTCTAGTATAGCTCCTGCAGCTTTAACTGTTGTGATGAAGACAGAATTTCATCAGGATCCCCATATATACAAATGACACCTGCTGAAATTCCCTTTTCTATGCAACTGTTAAAGATACAGGAGCCCTGTCCTCCTTTTCATATGGTCACCCTACACTACAAACTGTTTTAAAGCGGTAGTGTAGATCCTGCCATGGTCTGAGCCTGGGGCCTATTCTAATACGAAGATAAGAAGAGCCCTGCTGGATCAGGCTATGGGTCCATCTAGTCTAGTACTCTGTTCACACAGTGGATAATCAGCTGTCGACCAGGAAGCCACAAGCAGGACACAGGTACAACACACTCCTGCCCATGTTCCCCAGCAACTGGTGTATATATGCTTACTGCCTCTGATACTACATATCCTCAGAGCATGGAAGGGGTGCACAATAACAGCCCCTGCCATGGGCAGGTAGCCTGGAGCTTCTGGCTTGGCCGGGCATGGGTAAATGCTAGGAATAGGCCTTCTCCTCGTCAACAGAACCTGCCTCCAGCTTCTCCCAACTTCTCTAGTCCAAGTAGGGAGGCCACCTATTCATCGTCAAGAAAGTGGACAAAAGAGGACAGTGATTTGCACAGTATGTGTGTATGCTAATTTATATGTATAGTTCCAAATTTAGAAATAATTATCATCAAGTGACTAGAAATACAGTACGTCTCGTAGTGTGGAAGACTTGTGACCAGGTGACTCGATGCCTGCCTGGTCAGGTGCAACTGTTCTTATGGTTTGTTATCTTGATTTTGGACAGGACAGCCATTCAAACAGAGGATACATTCAGCCAGAGGTGGGTCCTCTGCAAAAGAGAACAGCTGGCCACTCTACATCCATGCCTCCAGCTTCAGCCATAGATCTCAGGACCCTGAAGTTGGTGAGCACAGCCTGCAAGCCCTGACGGGGCACAGCCACTCACACGTTGGCCTTGTTTGCAAGCTAAATTTGACCCATTTAGGGCTCTGTAGCTTGCAAACCAGCTAAATTTGACCATTTTGGCACTCTGTAGTGCTGCGGACACAATTTTTTATTTTATTTATTTATTTTAAAATTGGGTTGCTTACCAGACTGCAGCCCGCCGGGGTGGGGGGTAGGTGGCAGAAATGCCCCCCAGATCCCCAAATGTTTCCTACCCCTTCCTACCCCTTGGTTGTATAAACACGATTTCAATAACAATGAATTCAAACACTCTGTTGCCTCTCACTGCCTCAGAATCCATTTGAGGTGTGAAGGAGGTTGTTTGAGGAGCATGATGGCAAAACCACACCATATATGAAAAGTGTGCGTCATGTTTTCCACAAGAAACATGATTTAGAGATGGCACTAGGTGATTTCAATAAGTAATACCTCCCTCACCCCCAACACACACACATATCTGAGGCAGAGTAGTCACGCCACTAGTACAGTTAGGTTCTTTCGAGTGGTTGACATCTCAACGTTGTTTTGGCAAGTTCCAACATGGAAGCTCATAAACGTTTCGCTATCAAATCATTCCCTCTAATACTGAAGTCAGGGTGCAAGTGCTAACCATTACGTAGCCAAAATGGGGCCAATGCGAAACACAAAGGAAGCATGGGCATGCCTGGAGAAACCCCAAAGTTTTCAGAAATACCAAAGGAAAAGTGGGCAAAAAAGAGAAGACCCAATGTGGACTGGACATGCTCAGGTGTCACAGAATGGTGAGCGTCTGTCTGAAAAGAACAGAGGGGAATGAAACGGAGTATCTTGGAGGAAGGGGTCTCTGGCTGGCTGGCTGGCTGGCTGGAAGGAACCCTGAACAGGAACATTCCTGTATAGGTGAGGATACACTGCATCAATTGTTACAGATCCCACTTACAATGCCGAATCCCACTTACAATGCCGAATTGACACTGCATGTCAATTATCAAGGATTGTTAGCTACTAAGCCCATTTCACAGCAATTATGAAATCCTCAACACCGTTGACTATCAACCATTGCTTACTGTCAGATGCTAAATGACACTGCAGGTCAGCTACGCAAGGCTGTCAAATATTGCAGGATGTCAAACACAAATTCTGCAGATATTTGAACAGCCAAGGATTTAGGCCACAGTCGATACCAAAACTAGCATTTTGAGGGGGGCGGATTTTTTCATTTCAGCTCCAGCGGTGCGTCATTCCATACCGGAGCAATCCTGCTTGACTGAAGCACTCTGACCCTTTATTAAATCCCATAGAATGCCTTAAAAGGTTTACAGAATCCCTATCATTTTCTGTTACACTTTAAAAGGTTTAAGGCAACATCCAAAAATTGGATCCTCCCCACCCCCCACCCCAGATTACGCAAGCAATGAGGAAGAGGAAACCATAACCCCAATCAAACTCAAGTAAGATGATTGGAAAGGATCTCACTTAATTTGCTTGGCTGTCACTTTCAATCCTTTTCCCCTTCCACATGCTCAGTCTACGTTTGAGTTGGGGGTTCACTCATGGCCCCCTCCATGTGCTGCATTTAGCCATGGAAGGAGCAGCAGATCTGCAACTCCCATTTCCAGTGTCGCCATCCCCGGGCTCTTAATTCTGCTGTCAGTGGTTCTGTGGGGCTAAAGTCCATGGTCCTGCAGCCCAGGAGCTCCCAAAATGACCATCCAGAACATGGTGGAGTGTGGCAGGGCATCAGTACAGCAGAAGCAAGCTCCATTTTGTTCCTACAGTCATGGTGGTATTTCCAGTGGTTGGCCCCTCGGGCAGGAAGAGGTTGTCTGTCCTTGGTCTAAGATGACCACTTACGCATCATCAGAAAAAGAGAGGACAAATGAGGACACAGATTGGCATCAAAATAGGATGCTGGTCCATCACTTCTCAAACTGTGGGCCACCAGTGGGTCTCATCACTTTTAGGTAAGCCCCACTACCTCCAGCAAGAGGGAGGGAGGGATAAAAGAAACAGGTGGGGAGCAACATTAAATGTAAAAGAAGAAGGGGAGGTGAAATGAAATGGCAGCAGATGAGTAAGAAGACTTTGAAAGGCATGCGGTGGTGGGCTGGGGAGAAGACAGTATATAATAAAAAGTCCTCCACTGAGAACTTCTGGATCAGCAAATTCTGCCTGATATGTGAATGTGGAGTTATGATACACCTTGAGTCAATGTCTCGACTTAACGTGGGGGGAAACTGAATTATTGAGCTCTCTGCTACAAGGAAACCACTCTGGCAAAGAACTGAGCAATTACCAAAGAGGGATTAGGTATCAATATAAAATTATATCGGTAATTGACAACTGGTCATGCCAAATGCTGACTCCATCTGCCAGCATATTGTGACTGGCTCCGCTCCTGCACTACCATTTTGTGACTGGCAGGCTTCAATCATTTTCAGCTCTCTCAAGGGGGTCCTGAGGGTAGAAAGTTTGGAAAACCCTATGCTAGTTGATATGTGGAAAGGGAAGGAGCCTCTCGTGCAAGCACTTGAGTCATTGCTGACTCCTCGAGGGACGCCTGCTTTTGCTGACATTTTCTTGGCAGACTTTGTAGCGGGGTGGTTTGCCGTAGCCTTCCCCAGTCGCAGTTACCTTTCCCCCAGCTAGCTGGGTACTCATTTTACCGACCTCGGAAGGATGGAAGGCTGAGTCGACCTGAGCCGGCTGCCTGAGAACCAGCTTCCGCTGGGATCGAACTCAGGCCGTGGGGAGAGTTTCAGCTGCAGTAACTGCTGCTTACCACTCTGCGCCACACGAGGCTCTTAGTTGATATGTACAAATGGAAATATGAAAATAATTACTCTATATGGCTCAGGTCCAGGTTATCTGAAAGACCGTATTCTTCCTTACGAGCCTGTCCATCCTCTGAGATCTTCAGGCAAGCCCCTTCTCTCGGTCCCACCACCATCACAGGCTTGGTGTGGCCTTCTCGGTGACTGCCCCAGGGCTCTGGAACTCCCTTCCCAGGGAAGCTAGACTGGCTCCCTCCCTGGTGTCTTTCCGGAGGCAGGCTAAAACTTTTCTGTGCCAGCTGGTCTTGGGGGGAGGGGGGGCAATCTGGACATTTGTTCATGTGTTGTTTATAAACTGGATATTTTTTTTAAAAAAAATCAGATTTTAAATGTTTTTAAATTATTTAAATGTTTTAATATTGGTGTTTCTCTATCAGTTTTAACTGTACATCTTTTAATTTGTAAAGCCGCCTTGAGTCCCAGTATTAGGGAAAAGGCCTGGCTCTCTTCAGTCATTCTGTGTGGTGCTCACTGTGGAAGCAGCAGCACTAGCAAGTGGCAATTGGAAGAGCCAGGACACCCAACATCATCATCATAATTCAAACTAGGGTTGTCATGGGTACCCAGTTGGCTCCAGGAGTCCAATGGACCCCCTGCATCCGGTCCCCCAGACCCCATTAGCCAAGTGGGGCGCTCATGGGCACGAATGTCAAGCACTTCGTAAGAACATAAGGACAGCCATGCTAGATTAGACCCAGGGTCCATCTAATCCAACACTCTGTTCACACAGTGGTCAAACAGCCGTTGATCAGGAAACCACAAGCAGGACATGGGTGCAACAGCACCCTCCTGCCCATGCTCCCCAGCAACTGATGTATATTAGGGTGACCATATGACCGGATTTGCCCGGATTTGTCCGGGGTTTTGATGGCAAATCCGGGAGGGGGAGGGGAAATCTGGATTTTTTTCAAAGAGCAGCTCTAATGGGAATTAACAAAAATGCTTATAACTCTGTCATTTTTTAAGATAAAGACATGAAACTTGGCACAATGGTAGCTCTTAGGAAGGGCTTTAGCCACTCCAAATTCGAAACAGATCTGTTCATCCATTGATTTTTTAGGATTTTTTTTTAAAAATGAGGTTTTAAAATTCTTATTTTTAAAACTGTCATTGTGGGCACCTTGATAGCTTTTAGGTAGAGCTTTAGCCATACCAAATTTGAAACAGATCTGGGGCCAGTAGCAAACCCTGTTAATAACAACAGCAGCTTGCAATGAGTGAAGATACAGTCAGAAAAGATATTTGAGGAAAGGGGAGAATGTAACACACAGAGTATAGCAAAAGCTTCAAAGTACAGCAAAACCTACAAAAGTAGGAGTGAGTGAAGTTAATTTCAGATACATTGAATCTCTCACTTGTTCTTTATTTCAGTGATTTTAACATTAAGATGTTATGTAGAACAGATTTGTCTTAAAAGTATGCTGAAAAATCAGACATGTGACCAAGGCTATGTTCGGGTGGGCACACCCCCTTGGTACTGGACACGCCTCCTTGGGGGCGACCATGTTGTCCTCCTTTTTGGTTTCCAAAATATGCTCACCCTAATGTATATAGGCTTACTGCCTCTGATACTGGTGCTCGGAGAATGCCTGATGGAGCAGTCTGCCCCTTGCCGAGCTGCCATTGTTAAAGAAAATGGTGGCTGCGGAATTTCCTGTAAGATCATGTTGCAGAAAGTATCCAGTGTTGTGATCAGGCCTGTTCCCCTTAGCGTGGGGGAGGCAATTTCAAGCTATCAATCGCAATCAGATCCTGAAAACGGAGCTAGGCACCTACCAGCTGACACAGGAAATGGGGGAGGAGGTTTTCCCAGGTTCTTCACCAGCCAGGGAAGAATCTTCACCAGACTTTATCAGTGAAAACATTAACAGCTCAGGGCCTGTGAGAACTCAAGAATCCTCTGAGGGGAAAGGGGCTTCTGAGCTGAAGATCCTAGAAATTGCTGCAGTTTGAAACGCATGGAGCTAACAGAAGGAGAGAGGTGATCAGCTGACAAAGGCTTCTTCAGAAGGAGCCTCCCTGAAATTAAATAACTCAGTAAAAAGACCTTACTTTTTTTGTAGAAAGGACAATCGTCTCAATTAGCAAAGTTTTGCCTAGAGGAAAGTTCCTAGTGTTTAGTCTCCCTTCAGGTGCGAAGAGATATTTATTGTGTGAAGGGGGTTCCTAAGAAGAATAGAGTATGCAGTTGCAATTCTGTATCAATTGAAGATGCTATTCATGTACTGCTAGAATGCTCTATTTATAATGATCTCAGAACCAAATACATTCATCCGTTGTTAAGATCGTCCAAGGGAAGGCCATCCCTTGTTAAGGCTCGCTTCCTATTGTCTGATGCTGAGAAGTATGTATCCTTTAGAACTGCCAAATTCCTTGTCAATGCTCTACAAATATGTGCCACGAAGTCAAAAAGCTGTATGGAAAACTATTCAACTCTTAATGGGTTATTAGTAGAGTTTAAATTGCATTGTGTGTGTTTTTTCTGTATTTGTGTATAATGGCAATTTGCTAAGACATGATACATCTCTGTGTGTTTATTGGGTGAATAAAGTTTTGTGGATTATAATTAGCAGACGTCTATTGTCTCACATTGAGCGGGAAGGCTTAGAAACACGACATCCATTTACACAACATTACAGGCGTGAGAGGTGCATTCACGCCTGTAAGATTCCATAAATGGCCACTTTCCAGCTGCTATCTATGCAACATGACCTTAGCATTAATGTCCAAGCTGCAATTTTGCACAATGATGCGACTTGCAACGGAGCTGCCTGCAGCCTCATCAGGCACTCGACAAGGCCGGGCAGAGCTTGCATGGTACCATGGGCTAGGGCGGGCGGCAGCAGCGGCTCAACAGCCAACCACCAAGATCGGACCCAGGGAACGTCACCCATCCCTAAATACGACACGTCTCACCATAGTGAGGGAGACTGTGAATGATAACTCCCTGTATGCCTCTCCAATCTGCTGTCTAGGTGCTACCCTGTGGTGTTCTCCCTTCTTATGTCTATCTTTAATCCAGTTGTGGACTGGTCAGCCCTTCAAATAGAGGACTGTTCTCTGTAAATTAGGACATGTGACCACCTGACATTCTTCCACCTCCTGTCCAGAGGGCCTACACCAGTCACTGGGAGGATCTGCCCAATATTTGGAAAAGGGACATTTGGGGGATCATCCCTTTTTTAGCTGAGAATACTCATGAAAATGATCACATTCTTCGTGAAGCTGCACTTTGTTCTCAAAATGATTTGGTTTGTTTGTTTTGCTTCTTGTTAGTTCGTAACTGGGCTATCACTGTTATATCTCACTCTCATCCTACCCAGCTGCTGCAACTGTGAGAATTAATTGATAGTTTTGCAATGGAACATCATCATCATCATCATCATCATCATCATCATAGGATAGGACGAGGACGAGGACGAGGACGAAGAGGAAGAGGAAGAGGAAGTACTGGTGGAGAGAGAAAATGGATTGTTATAATCTTCTCTCTATAATTTGGATAAATCACAGTCAGGAACAGATTTTTAAAAAGCATGATGTCTGAGCGATTCTAATAACTGCTTCAGTTCAGGCTCCATATCTGCTGACTCCATCTCTCTGCTTCTTAGACTAAGCCGCTCGGCAGTTTGCTTTCAACAGAATGTGATTTTGGCTCATTTGAAGGCCTGGCCTGAGAAGGGGGGGTTCAACCTGTGACCCTGCTCCAGAGCTAGGTTAATTATGGATCACCCTGAGAGGATTGATGCGCTTCAGAAAGGAAAAATCCCTCTTCAGAAATCGGCCTGTGATCACCTTTCAGAATTTGTACGAAATCCGGCTCCAGGCTTTTTTGGTGCATGAAGAGTAAAACACAAATATCTCTCTCTCTCTCTCTCTCCCCTACTTCCCATAAATATAGGAAATAATCCACTGGGCAGTTCTCCAGTCAAACTGGATTGAAATAAATGGGAGCTCATTTATTGGGGAGAAAGTCCAAGTGGATTCTGCTTTATGTGTTAGATCTGTCTGTCCCCAACTGTGCTTCCCTTAACGTGCCCAGCGTCTGCCACCTCATGACTCATGGCACGGCGGGGCCACTTCGGATAAATGAGTGGATATTTTCTGTGTAAATGCACATCCTCTTCTAAAAGTAGCATTCACTGGTCTGGGCCATGTACCCGAGCCCCGAACACATTAATTAATTTGGAAGGACTTCTAGATCTCCCCGCTTGTAGTACTGCACTCACAATCACTAAGGTAGATTACACTTCCCATTTCACCTATTAATCAAGCATTGAATGGATGGGGAAATATCCTCCTTAGCTCCTTGATTAGAAGTATCCTGGGGTGGTTTAAGATTTCCATTTTTCTCCTCATACATTCATATCTTTTCTTCCATTTTTGGAGAAAACTATGGTGCTACATTAAGCCCGCACCAGCACTAAGACTAACCACATTAGGTTCAACAAGGATTTTGCAGCCACGGTTAGAAAAGCAGGTTTACAAGCTCTGGTCAGTGTTAACCATGGTCAGCATTAATCTGGGTGCAGATGTAATGATACAGTGGGCCTGTTCAGACAACACGCTAAGCCATGATTAGGCCGCAAACCCTTTTTGCAGCAAATGGTTAGTGTGTTTAAACTGTGGTTATGTAGCCACCATGGTTGGGATTGGTTCACACAACATGCTAAGTCATGGTTCTCATGACACGCTAAGCCATAATGTTTAGCTCAAAGTACTTAACCACCATGGCTTAGTGTGTTGTGTGAACTGGGTCACTGTGGTTAGCACTGGGAAAAAGAAGGGAGAGAAAAAAGATGAGAGAAGAAGGAGTTTGGGATCTGGCAGGGTTCTCCTGATTTCCTAACCATGGTTAGGAGACTGAGAATGCCAGGGCTACCCTCCGATTAACCATTTCTGGGGGGAAATTATATGTGCAATATCTACAATTACACATATTTCTATATCCTGTGACCCTCTATCAGTCTCGCTTGGTTACGTGGAGGAACAGAGAGACCCCATATATAGAGAAATAATTCAGAATCTCTTGATTGTTGCCAGGATTTTGGTTGCCAGAAACTGGAGGAGTAATGCTATCACCACACTAAAAGAATGGTTGTGCAAAGTCTGGAAAGTAGCAGAAATGATCAAGTTAACCGAATATGCTCATCTGAGAGACCGAAGTCTAAAAACGGCTCATTTTTCCAACGCTTGGCACCCTTTCATTGTCTATATAAGAGATAGATATAATTTAAACATAGATAGGTATAGCTGTTTCTCCCAGTTATAGCCTGACCAAAGCGGTAAGCTTACGAATGTACTCTCTATAACCTCTGTAATCAGCACCACTTTATTATTATTATTATTATTATTATTATTTATTTATATAGCAACATCAATGTACATTGATGTAAAACAGTAAATAGCAAGACTCTGCCACATAGGCTTACAATCTAATATACAATCTTTATATCTTTGTTAATTTTTAAACCTATTGATGTTAAATGCTATTGTGTGATGATATTATTATTATTATTATTATTATTATTATTATTATTATTATTATTATTATTAAAAGAGAATCAACCCTCATCCTGGGGGTTTTTGGGCTCTCACTTAAAGATCTGCTATCGGATGTGAACGAGACTTTGATTTGATTCCAATGAGCTCCTACAGTTAAACTCTAGCAATACTCTAGTAGAAGACAAATCTCAGCTGTTTTTTGTTTTGATTTGATTCTGCATACGAAACATGAATGTAAAAATGTATATATTTAAATAAAGGGGGGGGGGGAGAAAAGAAGAAAAGAAAGAGAATACCAGGGCTGCTCCAACCCTTAGGAAGGGAATAGTAGTACCCCAAGAGAAATATTAGGTAGAAACATATATCGAAAAGGAACCACATAAACACCAACTTGAACCATTTTAAAGAAGAAAGCATAGTGCATACTTGGAAGTAAATTCCACTGATTTTCATGACTTCCGAGTGAAAGTAAACAGAATTGCAACCGAGATATTTAAAAACAATGATGTATTAACGAACAGCTGAGCACACACCCCAGACTGGTTTTGCATGCACAAGGTCCCATGTTCTGTCCTCAATATCTCCAGTTAAAATTATCTCAGGTGGGAGGGCTGATTAAGACCACGGAGAGCCACTAGCAGTCAATACCTGGCTAGATGGACCTGTGTTCTGACTCAGTAGACAGCAATTTCAGGTATATTGAGAAGGGGGTGTGTGTCATAGAACAAGCACTTGTTTTGCATTCAGAAGGGCCCAAGTTCAAATTCAGTCCCAGAGAGAACTGTTCCAACACAGAGTAAACACCACTTGGCTTCAGTACAGTACAGTACAGACAAGCTCACATGAAAAGTGCCACGAAGAGCTCTCCAAAGGTCATCCCTCTTTTGCAAGGCAACAACACACGTTAGATCCCCTTGGCTGTTCCCTGTCATGTGAACTGGAAACATGATTAAAGGGCAAGGGCTGCCAGAGACCTTCACTGGGCTCAGGCCCAGAAACTGTTGTGTTTCCAAGCCCTCCCGGGCGAGACGATACAGCAGTCAGCCAAGTAATACACAAAACTTTATTCCGCAAATAAACATCTCTTCCTACCTGAGGAGAGTCTAAACACTAGGAACTTTCCTCTAGACAAAAGCTATGCAAACTAAGGCCTTAGCTAGACCTACCTTAAAAAGCACGACGGAGGAGGGGAGAGCCCGCGATGCAACTATCGTGAGCTGTCGCCCTTATCTACACGTCAGACGCAATGGGCAAAAGGAAAGACCCATCACGTCCGCCATTTTGTAATTTTTTTTTAAAGGGGCTGGATGTGCACGAACGCTCGTGCACTTAGATGAGTAGATTTTTTTTAAAAAAAAAATAGTTTCCCCCGCTCTCCCCACCCTGCCCCCGATGGGTGCAGCGCTCCTGGGGTAATCACACGTAGCTGGGGAAAGCGGCGGAACGGGCTACACGCTCGCGGTCTTAAGACCGTGGGGAAAATTGGGCCAAAAGTGGTGCCCATTATCCCGGGGCAAGGGAGGGCTTATCCCTGCCTGAGCCCGGGATCCCCTGTGTGTCATCTGGATGCACAGGGGCAAGCCCCGGGCTAACCCATGGTCTAGCAAAGGCCTTTGTCTACCAGTAGAAAGACACCGGTAACTTGAGCCCATTATTCTGTGTCCTGCACTCTGGGAGGATCGAGAAGAGATCTTGGCCCTCCTCTGTGTGGCAACCTTTCAAGTATCTGAAGAGTGCTCTCATGTCTCCCTTCAGCCTTCTCTTCTCAAGGTTAAAGATGCCCAGTTCTTTCAGTCTCTCCTCATAGAGCTTTGTTTCCAGACCCCTGATCATCCTCGGTGTCCTCCTCTGAACACTCTCCAGATCCATAAAGATCTTCCATTTGAATTCTTTGCTGCAAATACACACTCGTGCAGAAAGCTGAGGGCTTTGTTGCATAATAACTCCCTAGCCTCCTTCCAGGTTCCTTTACTGAGGCACTTCTGTCTTTTCTCCTCTCTTCTTACTTAGCACTTACTGCATTTGAACCACGTAGAAAATCTCTAGCTGGAAAAGACAAAACGTAACTAAAGTCCCCATTACTTATTTACAAGCTTCTTCTCCTTGTTCTATTACAGGCCTCTCAAATGGAATTCCAGAAGTATCTCGTCCATTTAGATTCCTTTTCCTTTGACCCCAAAAGTTGTTTAAAAAAACAAAACAGAGCAGAGCTAAAAGTTTAAGCCAGGCTTATATATACAGTATAGCCACTGGCTTCTGGTTAAATGAGAACTGGTTGTGCAGGGAAGCAGGGAGGAAAACTTGGGCAGGTGATAAAGCTGAAAGGAATGTGAAGAAGAAACTTTTGTAGAATTATTTGCAAGTCTGGCTTAAACAGACTTGCAGCCTGATCTTAGGTAATGGGTCTTCCTCCCAAGTATGCGAACGGACGATGGTTGCTCTAAAAAGCACAGTAGTACATCTAAGGAGGGAAATCAGCAGCAGAGTAAAAGAATTCTGACTCCTGAGCTATGGCCCATCCTAGGGGATGGATGGATGGACGGACAGACAGATACTGATAGACAGAAATATAGAGATGCATCACACGGGGGAAACTGCGTTTGCTTTACGTTGCTTCTCCGCCTGCACATTTGTCCCTCATTACTTCCTCTTTTGAAAGAGAAAGTAAACAACGTGCGCGTGGCCCATTCAGTGGGCTGTTTTGATCGCGCTGCTTCTCCTGCACACAAGCAGAAGATAGAGGCAACTTCCATCTTTAACAATGTCAGTCTTACTGGGGTGTTTTTTTGTGGTGTGAAGAAGGCTAGAAGGGTTGGGAGGCGCGTGGGAGGCAGGCGTCATCGTGACAGGGACCCACGAAAATCCTTGAGTGTCCAGTAATGAGCATGCAATAAAATGCTCGTCTGATGGAGCTCATAGTTTCAGCCTACAGATGTGCACGTGTGACTGCCTAGCTTTTCATTTCTGTTCATTTCCCAAATCCCTTTCTCTTATTCTGCTTATCTTGCTGCTATTCTGGAAACATTTGCAGAAGCAATTCAGATGCTTTGGCCTTTTCGAACTTACTTGTTTTCTTAAATTTGAAATGATTGCAGATTGACCCTACCTTTTAAATAATTTGCCATGATTTTTTTGTGGAGGAACGGGGCGGGACTCTGTGGTTTGGAAGGTGGTAATTCTGTGGGGCAAGGGGAGAATAATTAGATGTTTATCAGAGCTTTCTTTTGCGTTCCATCTTTCTTTCTTTTTTTTAATCCTTGCCTGCTCTGCACCTCGCCCTAGTGGCCTTTCTAAAGAATGCTGATGGGAAAACTGGATTACAGATGGCCTTCTGGTTAACTGCCTAACAGCATTCTTAAGAGATTTTCTACATTAGTGCTTTATTGCATGCTCATGAATGGCCACTCAAGGAAGTTTACTGGTCCTTTACATGACACCATCGACCTCTATGATATCTCCCTCACTTTCCCCCAGTAATCTCTCTTTAAAAGATGCCGCAGTATTTAAATCATCATGGGATTAATTCCACCACTAAATGCCGCAGTTTCATTTAGCAAAATAGCATTGCCCAGAGGGGAAGTTTTCAATTATAAATCATGTGGCCACCGTTGATCACTGTCTAAAGGAGTCCATAGTGAACATGGAAAGACCCAAGAAAAAGAAAGCCTAGTAAGGATGCAGTTTTTTTCCTTAATACATAGAATCATAGAATCATAGAATAGCAGAGTTGGAAGGGGCCTACAAGGCCATCTAGTCCAACCCCCTGCTCAATGCAGGAATCCACCCTAAAGCATCCCTGACAGAGGGTTGTCCAGCTGCCTCTTGAAGGCCTCTAGTGTGGGAGAGCCCACAACCTCCCTAGGTAACTGATTCCACCGTCACACTGCTCTAACAGTCAGGAAGATTTTCCTGATGTCCAGCCAGAATCCGGCTTCCTTTAACTTGAGCCCGTTATTCCGTGTCCTGCACTCTGGGAGGATCGAGAAGAGATCCTGGCCCTCCTCTGTGGGACAACCTTTTAAGTATTTGAAGAGTGCTATCATGTCTCCCCTCAATCTTCTCTTCTCCAGGCTAAACATGCCCAGTTCTTTCAGTCTCTCTTCATAGGGCTTTGTTTCTAGACCCTTAGTGATTCTCCAGGAATGTGAAGTTGGGATAGCGGAGAAGGATACTGATGGCAATGGCAAGACCAATTCTCCCTCTTAAAAAGATATGATTTCCGGGGTCTCAGGCAGAGAAGTGTTTTTTTCCATCCGTCACCTGCTACCTGATCTGTCTAAACCAGAGATGCTGAGGACTGGATCACGTGCTCTGCCACTCAGCTATGGTCCCTCCCCAAAGTGACTCTGGTGGGGCTTAAGCCCACAGCCTCTCAATGCCTTCACAGGCAGGTGACCAGGCTATCTAGGAATTAGAGAATCCATTGGAAGGGACCTTGGAATCTGTCCAGTCCAACCTCCCACTCAATACAGGACCTGCAGTTTAGGACACAATTACACATCCTTGACAGCTGACTGTCCAACCTCTGCTTAAATACCTCCAGAGGAGGAAAGCTCACCGGCCCTACATGCTCTCCATCATTGCAGGTTGGTGGTTCCTATGTCAGTGGGGTGACAAATCCGCTCTGGGTTTCAGTCAGAACCAGACAGAACTCAAAAAGGAGCTATGCTTCAGAGTTCTGGCTGGTTCTGACTAAGGAGCAGCTTGGATTGCTCTTTTCGAGTACTGATTGGTTCTCACTGAAATCTGGAGTAGATTCGTTGCCCCGGTGACATCGGAGCCACCAGCCTCCATTGCTCCCCAATGAGGCAAAAAGAAGCTTTACAGCAGCATCCTATTCTGCCGAGTGTCTCGGGGGTTCTTACACCACCGTGATCTCATATGTTGTGGGGAATCATACCAGTCATGGTGCAGAACTTGGAATTGTTGTAGATCACAAGCTGAATATGAGCCAACAGTGCGATACGGCTGCAAGAAAGGCAAATGCTATTTTGGGCTGCATTAATAGAAGTACAGCTTCCAAATCGCGTGAGGTACTGGTTCCTCTCTCTTCATCACAACAGTTAAAGCTGCAGGAGCCCTGCCTAGCATGATCAGATACAAAAGAGGGCAGGGCTTGACATGTATGCGAGGTGCCATTTGCAAACACCAGCCATGTATCCACCCCATAGAAGCCATGTTGGGGCACACAAAGAAGCCGTACAGAGATGCCACATCAGACTTTCAAGCCACCTTTTGGAGCCACAGAGGATACCTGTTCGATATCTAGGAAAGTTCGACATCTAGGAAAGTTCTACATCTAGGAAATAGAAACCAAATGCATAGTTACAAGATGGGGATACTTGGCTCAGCAATACTACAAACGAGAAGGATCTTGGAATTGTTGTAGATCACAAGCTGAATATAAGCCAACAGTGTGATATGGCTGCAAGGAAGGCAAATGCTATTTTGGGCTGCATTAATAGAAGTATAGCTTCCAAATCGCGTGAGTTACTGGTTCCCCTCTGCTCGGCCCTGGTTAGGCCTCATCTTGAGTATTGCGTCCAGTTCTGGGCTCCACAATTCAAGAAGGACGCAGACAAGCTGGAGTGTGTTCAGAGGAGGGCAACCAGGATGATCAGGGGTCTGGAAACAAAGCCCTATGAAGAGAGACTGAAAGAACTGGGCATGTTTAGCCTGGAGAAGAGAAGATTGAGGGGATACATGATAGAACTCTTCAAATACTTAAAAGGTTGTCCCACAGAGGAGGGCCAGGATCTCTTCTCGATCCTCCCAGAGTGCAGGACACAGAATAACGGGCTCAAGTTAAAGGAAGCCAGATTCCAGCTGGACATCAGGTAAAACTTCCTGACTGTTAGAGTGGTACGACAATGGAACCAGTTACCTAGGGAGGTTGTGGGCTCTCCCACCCTAGAGGCCTTCAAGAGGCAGATGGACAGTCATCTGTCAGGGATGCTTTAATGTGGATTCCTGCACTGAGCAGGGGGTTGGACTCGATGGCCTTGTAGGCCCCTTCCAACTCTGCTAGTCTATGATTCTATGATCAGTCAGAACAGTGATCCACTGCCTCTGCTAGGAAGTTCTTGCACTACTTCTGGCTTGGACAACTGATGTCCCCAAACTGAATGCAAGCTGCCACTCATGCATGGCATCCTGCTGGTTGCTTTAAGACCTTCCTGTTTTCGCAGTTCCTGGTGGGCTGCAGCCCAAGGAAGATGTCTCATAGCACCGGGCCAAATGTTCTCAGATGAGGAAATTGGCTAGTGTTACACCAGTGCTCCCAGAAAGTCTGACATCAGGGCCACTAGAGGCACCAGCCCATACCCTCTCCACTGATAAAGCACCACTTACTGCAAAGACTCCTACCCAGACTATAGGAAAGGTGGCCTCTATAATCCTGAATCAATCTGAATTGTGATTTAGGGAGGATTCGTACTTATACATGTGATGAACAGTTAGAATCTGATAGTCAAAACATCCCACAGCCGGACAACAACAAACTCTTCTGCAAACATTGAATAGAAAGCTTTGTGCTTCTTGCTCCAGACCATCAGATTAAGATAATTCTTATAATCTCCCCCCATCCGAAATAACGAGATTACAGGTTTCCGTGAACCTCTCGAAAATGTCATTGACAACACCTAAGCATTTTAGCTTTTGTTGATCGAGGTAGCATGCAGCAGCCCATTCAGTTTGGAGACATCTATTCTCATGCTATCAGTTGACAGCATGAGAAACAGAGAGTTGTCCAAAGATATCAGGAAAACACAGCATTTTTACACCACTCCTGACCTGCTCCGTCAAAAGAGCAAAGGCCAGGGCTGAATCCAGCCAGGTTTTGGAGAGCAGCTGCAATGTGATGGGGGGGAAGGAGGACCAAAAGGAAAACAAGAGGAATCCAGGTCAAGGAAGAGAACAGACAGAGCTGGGGGCTGAAGCACTGGAATTACCGCACAAATGATGGTGAACCAAAGGCAGGCCGTGCTGCCTTCACCCTAGATCCATTTCTTATACCATTTCTCCAGGTTGCTACTCTGCTACTGCATTCATGCTAGGAGGTCCCTGCTTGGGCAGCGATGATACAAAGTGGAATTTTTGTCCCTGCCAGCTCTATGATCCTACGATACCATTCCATGAGGAGTTTGCAATGCCCCGACATTGCATGGGAAGCAGTCTCATTCTCCACCAGCTTTCCCCAATCTGGCGCCTTCTTAGATGCACTGGACTGCAACTCCCATCATCCGCAGCCAGCATGGCCATTTGATGAGCATTGTAGTCCAACACAGTTGGGGAAGGCTGATTGGCAGTGGCTCTATGGGAACCCAGACTGGGGTCTTCCCCAGCCCTACCTGGAATTGCCGAGGATTGAAACTGGGATGTGTTGCATGCAAAACAGGTGCTCGGCTATTGAGCTACAGCTTTTGCTAAAAGCATCTGAAGCTGCCATATAACCAAGTCCATGCTGGTCCACCCAGCCCAGTATTCTCTCCACCAGCCTCCACCAACCTGGTCGACTTCAGCTCCCATAAGCCCTAGCCAGTATGGCCAGTAATCATGAATATTGGGAGCTGTAGTCCAAAACATCTGGTCTACATTCATTAGAGCAGCTGTCCAGGGTTTCACACATGGGTTCCACCAGCCCACCCAGCCCTACGAGAATTGAATGTGGGAGCTTTTGCGTTGCAAAAGATGAGCTCTAGATCTGAACTGCAGCCTTTCCCCGAAAAGCAACATGGACCTGAGAGCTCTTGGACCTGTGAATCCTCTCCACGCCCCTAAGCAGTATCTTGGTTTCTGATACTGCAAATTTTCAGAGGTTTGCCAAAGTGGAGGAAAAAGTTGGCTGAGTTCTCACACCACTTTTCTTCCCTCTCCCTTAAAAAATAAAATAAATCTACTAAGAATGGCCAAAGACCAGTCCTCTGATATCATTTTGCCAGAGCTCCCGTTACTTCTTGACTGTTAGCTTTTAAGATAAGGCAGAAACATCTGCTCCAGCCATAGAAAAGGGTCTTCACGCAATTACCGCTCTCAAACGGAAGGGGAATTGCCCAATGCAAATGTTCAAAGTGCAAGAAGCTCAGGTGATGCTGGACCTGCATTGCGCATTATTCACTTCAGCTACTCAATAATTGAAAGGTCTGTGGAGAGCCCATCAAAACAGCATGTTCAAAGAAAAGCTGAATTAGGGCTCTTTAGTTCGGGTGTTACGAACCCTAGGGAGCCGAGTGGAGCAAAGAGAGAGAATTTGACCTCCTTGCAAATTTCAGGGGTGATGTGTTAACAGCAGACTGGAACAACAAGAGCAGTGCTATGGGGCACTGATGATGAAGCCGGATTTTCCAAACGTTTTGATCAATTCATACCAATTTATTTTTGACCCGATTCTTCTGTAAGCTCTTTCAATAGCGCAAAGGCAACAAAAACAGTAAGTCAATGCATTTTACATGATGAAGCTGACAACCAACTATCAAAATGACAGCGTGCCCAGACTGCGACACACTGATCAGCATGCACCTTGGACTCGCACATGCCGGTGCAAACATAACAGGTACAGTCATCCTCCCACACAACCCCTCCCACATCCAGCCAACAAAGATATTACATTTCCATCTTTAAGTTCACTGCTTATTAGGACGTCTGCAATTAATGATTAAAATATAATGCACGTGATTAAATTTAATTGAAAACGGGGAAATTATTATCTTCTGAGGAACAGGGATAGCTTCGTTTCTAGTAAAATACGTAATTCTGACTGGAAGCTTCTTTGTCAAGATTGTAGTTGTGACCCCATTGTTGTAATGTCTTGCAGTTTTCAAATCTCCCCATCCTCAAGATGACAACTTCCAAGTTTGTGGGGTCCATCACACCTAAACGTTTGCCCTGGTTTGCCCTCGTATTATCCCCCTCCGTTTTCATAGCGTTTGAAAGCCTTGTGTTTCATTCATAGAATCATAGAAACATAGAATAGCAGAGTTGGAAGGGGCCTACAAGGCCATTGAGTCCAACCCCCTGCTCAATGCAGGAATCCACCCTAAAGCTTCCCTGACAGAGGGTTGTCCAGCTGCCTCTTGAATGACTCTAGTGTGGGAGAGCCCACAACCTCCCTAGGTAACTGATTCCATTGTCGTACTGCTCTAACAGTCAGAATTACATATTTTACTAGAAACGAAGCTATCTTTGTTCCTCAGAAGATAATAATCTTTAGACCTCTCCTTTGTACCTCCCCTTACAGTGTATTGGTTGATCGCAATTGGACACCTCACCCTCCCCAGTGATCGATATGGTGCGCTGGAGAAAAGGCACCCCCCCTCCCTTTCGTCAGCAATACCGCCCCTTTAACACACGGCCTCAGAGCACCGGATTAAGTACGATCGGATAAAAACACACGTTGAGGTTCGAGCGCATTGCCAGAAAAAACATTCTTTCCCCGCAACAAGAAACCTTGCAAAGAGGGGGAGAAGAGGCGAGACGACAGCAGGACATGGACGACGTCATGTGAGCCCTCACGAAACAACGCACGGTGAGAGTGGGAGATAAAGCTGGTGTGATGGAGCCCTGAATTTTACCCATCTAGCCTGTGATGGAATCTGTCACTTCTGTGCCCTAGGAAGGCTTCCAACTGTACGCCCCTTCCCCCTATTAGGAAATCAAAAGGGGCTCAGTGAAGGATGGTTGCATTTGAGGACGTTGCTGCTGAAATGTCATTGTGCCACTGCTCAGATAGCCTGATCCTGCTCAGAAGTGTTTGTGTGAAGTATCAACTAGGGGCTGCTGTGCCATGCCACAGCTCTCCTTTGGTTCTCCACCACAAACAGTGTTCCATGCGCTTCGCTGTGTTAGGCTGCAAGCACAGGGGCACAAGATGCTAAACCTTCACCACTCTTCCTCACCTGCTGCTCAGCCTCTCAGCAAGATGATACCTGCTTTTTTTATATGCTGTCTTGAAAACAGGTTGAATAATTACCTACTAGGACAACAACTTCCCAAAGGGTAGCCAGGTTAGTCTCCTGAAAAAACAATGAAGATTCTTGCAGCACTTTAGAAACTAACAAATCTATGATGGTATCAGGTTCCATGAACTACAGACCTGTTCATCAGATAGAGGAAGTACAGTTCGCAGCTAATAGTTATATATGTGCATAGGTGTGCGTGCGTGTGTGTGTGTGTTGCATGTATGGTAGAACTATTATGTTTTGACCAATTACTGTGGTTCTGGATGATCACTGCAAAATGATTCTCTTTGGGCATGTCTAGACCTAGGGACGGGAGGGGGAGGATATCTCAATATGGTGGTCATGAGATCCTCCCCCTCTGTCCACCCGCGGCACTATTATTATTATTATTATTATTATTATTATTATTATTATTATTATTATTTATATAGCACCATCAGTGTACATGGTGCTGTACAGAGTAAAACAATTAAATAGCAGAACCCTGCCGCATAGGCTTACACAACGTCCCAGGAGGAAGAGGACGTCACGCCCGCCATTTTGGATTTTTTTTTTATCGAAAATGAGTGCTTGAGCGTTCCATCGAAAAGGTAGGCTTTAAAAAAAAAATCCGCCTCCCCCCACCCTCCTGAGGAGCTCTGTGCCCCCATGCCCAGTCCCCGGCTCTTCACGTTTACTCATGAGGAGCCAGGAAGAAACTGGGACGGCTGCCTACAAGTCCCACAATCTTGGGATGATCCCAAGACTGGGAAAAGCCACTGTTTCTTCTCTACTGCCTGAGGCAGGGCAAGGAGCCCACTTCATGGGAGGGCTAGCCCTCATCTGAGGTAGGAAAATGTGAAATAGGAACACATGTGCAGGAAAAAGAAAAGCATATAGTCAGGGAGTCTGGACACCCAGGAGGGGCACCATTACAACACTCGAGAAGTGACAGTCGGTTTGACAGGCAAATAAATTTGAAAAACTACAGCTAACCATTCATGGCCACAAAGGGGCAGTTATAGACTGAACTAAAGGCCAATTTCTGAAAACAAAGGAAATAGATATGTACATATAGCAGAGTGATATAAGATTGGCAGGAGCCCCCAGGGAAACGCAAGAAGTCATACAACCGGAGAAAGAAAAGAGGAGCAAATGTATGAATGAAATGAGGAAGGACACGTCGTACCTTTCAGGAAAGGAAGAAAATAGGAGGTAAACATGGTGGCATAAATGTACTTTGGGAAAATCCATGTACAAAAGATGCCCATCTAAAGAGAAAGCAATAAATATGTCCATAGATGTGTGTGTGAGTGTGTGTGTGTGTGTGTGTGTGTTTAAAAGAGCTCGAAATAAATGATAAAGTTATTAAAGCTATATGTGAATATTAAAAAAGGGTTACAATGAAATAAGGGAACAGTAAGAGCAAGATGCATAAACCATGAACAACGTTCATGAGCCTGCATTTCTTGAAATCACTGGGCCTGTTCAGACAACACACTAAGCCATGGTTAGGTTGCTAACCCTTTTGAAGCAAATGGTTAGTGAGCGTGTTTAAAACGTGGTTATATAGCCACCATGGTTAGGAATGGTTCACACGACACGCTACGCCGTAATGTTTAGCTCAAAATGATGAACCACCATGGATTAGTGTGAACAGGGTCAATGAGAGGGAAGGTCCAGTCATGGGATGTTGAACAAAGCACCGTGGCTAAGAAAACAGGAGAAGGTTGTTTCGGCTGGATTAAAATCCTCAAAAAAGAGCCGTGGGTAAGAGCTCCTCTCTAAAAAGGTAAAAGCAGTTCCGCTTTCCTGCACCAACTCCCAGGCTAAGCAAAGCCATTTGCTTTACTGAATCATTTGCCTCTTCTGTTCCATATTGGCGCAGCATAAATCCACAAAGCCTCCTCATGGCACCGGGGGTGTGTGTGTGTGTATCTCTGCTCTTCAGTAAAGGGGCTTTTGCCTTCGCCTAACTGTTCTGCAAATGCATCCTCGGGCAGCACAATAATTAACTAGCCTCGCACTGTAGCCAAAGCCGTTCAGCCTTGGGAAACACAAATATGACAGACAACACTTTCGGAGCCTCGGAACAAAGTACACAATCCTGGTCGCCAGGAGAAACTCCATCCTGTCGCCTGGATGCCAGCAAGAACTTTCTTTTTGAAACTTAGAATGATCAAGAAGGGTTTTACTTTTGAGGTATTTGGACGGATGCTTTCATCCCACGTCGACCACCAAAACTGTACACCAGAGGCAGAGCTGGCATCAAAGGTAGGCAAGATTGGGCACCTGCCGATGGCCCCGGGGCTCAGAGGGGCCCATCCGCAATCCTGCGCACCCCACCACTAGTGGCCCTACCCAGTTCTACGCCCCCCCCCCTCCAGCCATTGAGAGCCCTGCCCAGTGCCGGTGTCACTAGGCACTGTTACTGTGGCCAGACATTCTCCAGTTCTGCCTTCCACCCCCAGGATGCTCCCACCATGGCATCCGGTAGGGCAACGCAAGGAGAGGAGGACAGGAATCAGGCACAATGTCAGGGCTAGCCCAAGGGCTTAATGGCAGAAGGGGTAGCAAGACCACCAGGCCCAGATTGACACAGAAGGGGTAGTGGCTGCATCATGCTGAGGGCCAACCAAAGCCCAGCACCACTGCCAGAGAGCCAAAGAGACGGCAGGCGATGGTTGTCCAAATGGGCGAGTTTGAACCCTGAAGTCCTGAACATTTCTCCATGCCATCCTTCTTCTCCACTCTCTCCACATTCTCTGATTTTTCAAATCAGCAAATAACAGCAGCTACTCCTGGGAGGCTAACATTGATGGAGCCCTAGAGTTGCTGCAGTGAAAGAAAATTGGTAATCATGACTCAGGCGCTTTCTGACTAACTTCCCTTGCCTATGAGTGTGTGTGTGTGTGTGTGTGTGTGTGTGTGTGTACACACACACACACACACACACACACACACACTCACGTGTGTACTAGTACATTCCTAATTGTGCTCTAATAAAACAATTAAAGGGATTCCGTGAGCCTGACAGCATCCCTCCTACACAGGAGACTGTCCACAACATAAATTCACATGCAAACTTATAACCCCTTCTCTCTATTGCAGTTTTACACTTGAAATGCTAAAATCAGTCAAGGAAGGAGCTGCCATCTGGATAAGCTCTAACTAGAGCTGGGATCCCTTCCACATGGGAAGTCCTTGCATTCTTCTTCATTTTCTTTTCTTTAACAAAACCAAAAACTTTTCAATTTCAAAATGGCTGGCTCCTAAAATTGATGGAATCCAAAGTTCACCATCAGGTCATCTAGGAAGGGGTTCTTCCCACGTCCGGAGGTTTCTCTCCGTTGGATTCCTATGCAACAGCCTTGATGGTGAAGGGATAAACTCATTCCTATTGCTTCTGAATCCCTCCTTCTCTTTCATTTTTGGAGCTAACCACGGCAGGGATGTGCGATACTGGGAATTCCGTTCCGTTGATGCCTGATGGGATTTTGCAGTTTTTGCATTCTGACAAGTGACAGCAGCCTGTAGCAGGTTTTTCTCCTTCAATTCCAGAAATTCGAATAGAAATACGATGCATCTCACCATAGTAAGAAACACAGTGAGTGGGTGTGACCTGTGTGTCTTCTTAGTCACCTCTCCAGGTGTTGCTAACAGCTGATGAGAATCCTCAAGGCCAGCAGTCCCTTCTGATGGTTCTTTATCTTTAAATCAGATTTGGGGGGAATCCGCACGTCGTTCTGAGATCGATCGTGTACCTGGCCTTTGGAAGAGCAGACGAAGAGACGTCCTTCCCGCCCCCCGCCGCCACCCAACTCCCTCCTCGCCGGCTGGGACGGAGAGCTCGGGGGAAGAAGGCGGGGTGGAGAGCTTCTTCCGCTCTCAACCCCGCCTTCTTCAGCCGAGCTCTCTGTCCCAGCCGGCGAGGAGGTCTGCGGGTGGCGGCGGGGGGCGGCAGCGGGAAGGACATCTCTTCGTCAGCTCTTCCAAAGGCCAGGTACACGATCACTTTCACGCCACACTGGGGTCGCTTAGAAGAGATCTCAGAACGACATGCGGATTCCCCCTTGGACTGAATGGCTCTTCAGATAGAGGGTGCCTTTGAATAGAAGACTATCCTCTGTAAAGTAGGACGTGCGATCACCCTAAGTAGAAGGGAATGGTGTTATGGGTGAGGCATACATGGCCTTTTGCCTGGGCCCCCATAAAAAACCTTAAGCCAGTCCCATATGGAAAAAAGGAGGTAGGAAACATGATTCTAAGCACACGCTTTGAAAGAGATTTGCTGAGTAGTTTATGTGCTACTGCTGAACATCCTTGGCCCAGGACACACGCCGTATACAGTTTCCAAACTGATTTCAAAGTGCCATATCTTGTCAGTTTTGCCCAAAACCAGACCTTTTATTATATGCACACGTTTAATTCTGCTAGGAAGAAGAGGAGGGACCACAATGGTCAAGTATGTTACGGTTGGAGATTGGGAGGAAATAAAATCCAGAGTTTGTGGCACCTCTGCAAAGCACGCTGGTACTGAGGCTTACATTTCATTTCATTCTGCATCCTGCCTTCAGAAGCAACCCCCCCCTTGTGTTGCCTTTAATTTCCTTTTCGTATAAATACTTAATTCTTCTATTGCCGGGTGATCAGCTGTGTGGATGAGATGCAAAAATGTGCTTCTATTTTTACATCCCCTGCTAATGAGGCTTTGGCTAATGTTGCCTGCTGCATGATTGGGCATCAGTGAAGCAGAGAGGAAACAGGCAAAGCAAATGGACAAGATGGAAGAATGACCAGCAGCCATGCCAAATACTAGATGCAACACTGGCCTCCACCTCCTCTTATTAAGAAATATTGATGTCACAGAATCACAGAATCGTAGAGTTGGAAGGGGCCTACAAGGCGATCAAGTCCAATCCTATGCTCAATGCAGAATCTTATGCCTGTCGTGTCACCTGGTTCTGAGGTTCCACATTATCCCGAGGAGGACTTGGATTCAGATGATTTTTGGGTCACCACACGTTGGTGGAGGGGGGCACAGTGCCCCTGTGTATGCCTTCCCAACCTCAGGACATGACCCTCCCATGGACTCTGACAAGGACTCCACTGCAGCTTCTCCTGTCCCTCAGCCACACAGGAGCACGAGACTGCAGAAACAGCCACAGTTAGGATCCAGCGGCGAGGGAGCCACTGAAAGACCAGACTCTGCCAACCTTCTGACTGCAGTCCTCTGTTGCAACAACAGCTCCTTATGGGGGAATACTCCAGCCAACACCACCTGCAGTCTGCTCTCCAAGGTCCTGATGGAACTCCTGATCTGTCCCAGAACAGACAGTGAGTGCCCTGCTCCAGTCTGCTTCCCCTGGCCCTCATGCCCAGTTAGGGCATAGCCTAGCAATATTCCAGAAGGAGAGTTGGAAGAATTGGATTGTTGCAAATTCTGATGTAAACTGACCTGATTCTCAGCACCTGGGCTGATACACTGATGGGAACTTAGATATCCACGAGAGATTCCACATCCCAAATGTTCTGGCACCATTCTTGTTAGGGCTGTGTGCCAATGGCCCCCCTCAAATTTCTACAGCCTATTTCTGGACAGAGAAACAGGGGGAACCATTTGACCAAGGTGAGAGAGATACAGTATTTAACCCATGAGGCTCTCTGTTTCCAGAGTTAAACCTTCCTCTCCCCTGACACACTCAGCAGGTAGTATTTCCTCCTTTTATTATGCCGTTCATCTTCTGTCTCCTGTGCTGAGATAGCAGCAAAGGTCTTTCTTCCCTCTCTCCCTCTCTCTTTGCAAAAGGCTCTGGAATCAGGGGGGCAAAGGGCTCTTTAACACCCTCCTTATTTATTTAATTATTGTTTTTATTAATGCGGACCTCTTTCATGTAAACTGTCCAAGGCCTCTAACAACATTGCAAACCTTGAAAATATGAATGAAACAGTAATATAAGAAGAACAGGACAGATAACAGAACAGCAGATAAAAGCCAGGCAGCAAATATGAGCAACAAGTAACAGAGGCACGGAAAGAGTTCTCTTTTTACCGTACTTAGTAGCTGACTGGAAACATAGAGCTGGAAGTGACTTGAAAAGGTCATTTAGTCCAACGCTCTGCCAATGCAGGAAATCCACCACTACAACATCCTGGACAGGTGGCCATCTAAAAACCTCTAACGAAGCCCACCACCTTCTGAGGTAGTCTGTTCCACCGTCAAACAGCTCAGATCATCCAAAAGTTCATCCTAATATTGTCAAAATCCCTTTTCTTATCATTTGAACCCATTGGTTCCGGTCCTATCCTCTTGAGTAACAGAAAACAAAATTGCTCCATTATCTATGTGAGAACCCTTCAAACATTTAAAGGTGGTTATTCATGTTGACACTTAATTGTGTTTTCTCTGGGCTTCTTCAACTTTTCCTCACAGGACTTGGTCCGTGAGCAAAGGCAAGGCCTTTTAAGAAATATAAAAACAACACCCTCCTTTCCATCAACATTACTATTTCCACAGAGATTGACCATTATATGAATAAATCAAACAAGGGTAAAATCAGTAAAATACCAAAATAGTTGTTGTTGATGATGATGATATCATTGTCATCATCGTCATCATCATCATCATCATCATCATCATCATCATCAATCTCTTTTCAACCCCATGGTGTTTTTTTCTGGATGTGCATGACGGGCTTTTCCAAGTCATGCTGTCTTTTACAGATTCAGGAATTTCCTGACAATTGAGCATGTTTTAAGTATGACTGCTTTCTGGACATTGGTGTGGATGTATTTTGGTAGGCCCAGTTTCTGAAGGTTTTCTGTAAAAAATCTGGATGTGATGCTGCAGACTGATGTGATTAATGGGATAATTCTGACCTTTTCCTGTTGCCATAGCTCTTTATCTTCTATTATTATTATTATTATTATTATTATTATTATTATTATTATTATTATTATTATTATTATTATTATTTCTTCTATACTGCTTCATAGTTGAAGCTCTCTGGCCAGGTTACAACAATTCACAAAAATATTACAAGATAAGGATACCGGAGCAGTAAAATCAATAAATTTTAGTTGCAGGTGTTGATTCTTTTTAATCCAGTGTTTAAAAGCATGAAGGTTTGAGGCCTACTAAGGCTTGGGAAAGTTTAAAAAAAGGTTTTCACCTGATGCCAATACGACGTAGTAGTGGTGCTAAGTGAGCCACCCTGAGCATTGGGAAGGTGAAGGACACCTGAAGAAGACCTCCAAATATTGTATTGTATACCACTCAGAGAATTTTGGTTATTAAGTGGTTGAAAAGTACAGTGAATTAATAAATATATAATACCACTAGTGTGTGTGGAAGTTCATGTGGAAGTTGTCGATGCTCCAGGTATCCTAGGTCCCAGGCTGTGTAGGGCATTCGCTTTCTCCTGCAGTTGAATTTTAAAAATCTCAAGTTCTTTCTCTCCTAAATACGAACCACTCCACAAATTTGGGTATCTGTTTGTCCTGAACATGGAGAACTTGCAAATTTTATTTATTTATTATTACATTTATATCCTACCTTTTTTCCTCCAAGGAACCTAAGGCGGTATACATAATCTTCCTCCCCTGCATTTATCCTCACAGCAACCCTGTGAGGTAGGCTTGGCTGAGAGTCTGTGACTGGTCCAAAGTCACCCAGTGGGTTTCCAGGCCAAGTGGGGACTAGAACCCAGATCTCCAGATTCCCAGTCTAACACTCCAACCACTACGCCACACTGGCTTTGATAAGAATTTTGGTAAATTCTTATCAAAACTGAACTGAAACAAAAGCCTCACAAAAGCCTATTCAAGGGAAATTGGCGTGAGATATCTGAGAAGAGACATTTGTTAAGGCTTGTTTTGCCTGTGGTTCGTACCAGGTTGGAAGCCAGGACCTTTTGCCCGCGTTTGTCTTGCGTGGAAATCAGCTAGCAGTGACTCTGATGCTGGTGGCCACTCAGTCCTTGCAGAAGTCAAAATACACCTCCCAAGGAATCGTGATATTCAGAAACCATTTAGTGAGTCGACTCCGTCCTTCATCAAAACGGTTTAGTGTTCGTTTGCTTTCCTTCGCTGTCTGTGATACGGCCAGCTGAGCCGATGTGACAAACTGTCAGAACACATTTGGGGTTGGTTTTGTTTCGCTTTGTTTTGAATACACACACAAAAAGTTAAACCTAGACCTTAGAAAGGTGGGATCTTGCTCTACGAAGCTTTGGCTATGCCTGTCACATGCTGCCCGAAGGAAACTCAGTGGAACAGAAAATAACTCACTCAAACATCTGAAGTTTGAGAGCATTTTGGGTCAATGTGCGAATTTCAGCATTCTTAGGTAGGTTTAAGAATGAAAACTGTTGTTTTAAACAACAACCGCAACACGTATGAAGGAGTGCAGTGATTTGCCAGTTCCCAAACCTGGATAGTAAATATTTTCTGACTCAATGTAGCAATGGGGAAGGTCATTCAATCTTCAGAGAACGGATAGAATTCACTGTGACAAGGTTAGGGAGGGGGGATATGAATAGTAGTTGTACCAATGGTTATTAACCTTGACAACAAAATGGAACCTCGAGGTCTGGAAGCAGTATACCTCTAAATACCAGATCCTGGCAAAAACAATACGAATGATATAAAGTAGTTGAATTCATGCCCTGTATGTAAGCTTCCCAGAGACAACTAGCTGTCAATTTAGGGAAACAAAAATAATGGATTAGGAAGACCTTTGTTCCAGGCAAGCAGGTACCTGTCTACCTAAGTTCTTTTGCTCTTTCTGAATTATTAAGTTGGCACCATGTAAAATTCTAGGTCATAGAAACTACTTGAAAACACACACCATTGGCCATTCCTAATTGTATGTTTCCACGGTTATTGGTATTATAATACTCGACTAGATTAAACTAGACTAGGCTAGTGGGTGGAAATGATAGTGAAACAGATTCTGGCTAAACATTGGGAGAAACTTCCTACAGGTAAGGGCTATTCAACAAACTGCTTTGAGGAGTGGATGGGTTCTCCTTTGATGAAGAGACTTGATGGTCATTTGTCAGGGATAACGTAGTTGCAAGATTCCTGCATTGAGCAGAGGACTACTGTTTAATAGTTTTACTTCTTTTAAATTATATATCGTTTTAACTTGGTTTATGGTTTAATTTGTTTTTAGCTGTGTATATTTACTGTTTTATACTGTATGCTTTTATCTGTACGCCGCCCTGAGATCTTATTGATATAGGGCGGGATATAAATGTTATACATAAATAAATAAATAAATAAATAAATAAATAAATAAGAGGTCCTCCAAGTCCCTTCAATCTCTATAAATTTGTGATTCTTTACTGCTCCTGATGCAGGAGATCCAGGAACAAGGTCTCTTAAAGGGTTAAGAGAAGCAGCAGGGAGAGGTGTCAAATCAGTGCTATGGCACTAGAGGGTGGCGAATGCTTCCAACCTGCATTATTTCCCCAATGATAATCACCCACCCAAACCTGTCATTTTCCTTGTGAGGAAAAACATACAGGTACCTGTGGTGTGACCCCACAACTGAGTATCCTGTATGGGTCTGCTTAGTATGTCTGGTGAGTATGGAATGTTAGAACATACAGGAACCTGTGGTGTGACCCCAAAATTGAGTATCTTGTATGGGTCTGCTTAGTATGTCTGGTAAGTATGGAATGTTAGAACATACAGGTACCTGTGGTGTGACCCCACAATTGAGTATCCTTTATGGGTCTGCTTAGTATGTCTGGAGAGTATGGAATGTTAGAACATACAGGAACCTGTGGTGTGACCCCACAACTGAGTATCCTGTATGGGTCTGCATTAGTATGTCTGGTGAGTATGGAATGATAGAACATACAGGAACCTGTGGTGTGACCCCACAACTGAGTATCTTGTATGGGTCTGCATTAGTATGTCTGGTGAGTATGGAACGTTAGAACATACAGGAACCTGTGGTGTGACCCCACAATTGAGTATCTTGTATGGGTCTGCATTAGTATGTCTGGTGAGTATGGAACGTTAGAACATACAGGAATCTGTGGTGTGACCCCACAATTGAGTATCCTTTATGGGTCTGCTTAGTATGTCTGGTGAGTATGGAATGTTAGAACATACAGGAACCTGTGGTGTGACCCCACAATTGAGTATCTTGTATGGGTCTGCATTAGTATGTCTGGTGAGTATGGAACGTTAGAACATACAGGAATCTGTGGTGTGACCCCACAATTGAGTATCCTTTATGGGTCTGCTTAGTATGTCTGGTGAGTATGGAATGTTAGAACATACAGGAACCTGTGGTGTGACCCCACAATTGAGTATCCTTTATGGGTCTGCTTAGTATGTCTGGTGAGTATGGAATGTTAGAACTGGGTGTGGTTTGTGATGTAATAGGCAGGGTTGGGGAAGGAGTATATAAAGAGTGACTGAGGGGAGGAGTACACTGTGTGTTGGGTTGGGAGTTGTTGGGAGTGGAGATTGGAATGTTTGTGGAGTGAGAGGAGATTAATTCCTAGGGATTTAGGATTGGTGTGAGGAGAGAGAGAGAGAGAAAGAGAGAGAGAGGTTGGAGATTGGGCAGGATTGGAAGCATTATATTTTCATTTAACTCTTTTAATATGACAATAAATTTATTATTATTTTGTTAGCTACCAATTACCATGTGTCAGCTTGGCATTATTTACCTGCCTCACAGTTATCAAACAGCCTCACCAGAATGTACCCACAGTACATTTAAAAACAGATCCTATATTTAACCTGTTTCCCTCACAGCTAGGGGAAAGGTTTTGTTTAACCCGCCCTCAGGTTTTCAAGTGGTGATGCTTGGCCTGAGAAGGGTTTATGCGACGGGCCTAGTATAGGTGTAACGTCACAGAACCCAGTCTAGTTTGGCCTCCACAAAAGTGTCAAAAGAACCAAACCGTTCTTGTCTTCCTTGGCTTTGAGGGCCAAGATCAATCCGGATGTCTTGCATGCAAAAGGTCCGAGGTTCAATCCCTGCATCTCCAGGTAGCGCCGGGAAATATCCTATGCCGAGGTTGGTGTGCTTAAAAATGAGGTCCTAATTAAACCTTCAAATTCCCCTTGGACATCACATACTATAAAAGCAAACCTTTGGCATGCAAAAGTGAAAGGTGCCACCAGTTTCAATTCAGAAAAAGAAACCTTATCTCAGCTATCAGACCAAGGTCTTTCTACATTTAATTTTGAAGGAGGTTTCCAAATGTACAACACACAGCATCCATTTGTCCAACTGTGAGGACAGAGAGAGCTGCTCAATGATTTAACAAAATTCCCTCCTCTGTGTCTTTTCTTCATACACTCTGGGAGCAAGAGTTGCACAGTGGACACTCTTTGAAAATGGAAAACTAGGAATGTCTCCATAAGTACGACCTTCTGCCATGTCTAACTGTCTTCAGTTGCTGCATAAAAGTACTGTATGTCAACAAAGCTGTTCTCCAGGCCAGGGATTCCTCCATAAAAGCAAGATCTCCCTGAACTGTCACTATCTATCTATCTATCTATCTATCTATCTAAGCAAAGCCAATACTCTTCCATTCTTAGAAGAAAAGAAAAGAAAGCGGGAAATGGCACATTACACTGAACCATTCCAAAAACTCTCAATGTTTCTGGCTCAAAATAGCCAAAGCATGAAAGTCACAAAGCCCTCATCATGACGGATGGGCTATATTGCCAGCTACCCAATCAGTCTCAAAGGCTCTGCTTTTCAGCACATTCAGACCTAAGGATTCCAGCCTCTTTATATGTCTTGGACAGAGTCCAGATATTAACACTAATAGATGACTCCCTTTGCTTAGTGCCTGCCAAGTTTTCAGGGAAAGTCTCCAGTGAATTGGCCTGCACTTGTGATCGGGTATATAAATATAATTTATATAAATGTGAATGTACGGAAGACTGTTTCTGGCCAGTTGGCATTGGCTTCCTGAATGCATTCAAGCCTGATTCAAGGCGATGGTTTTCACCCTACATGTCTCGGGACAGGGTTATAGTGACTGGATAGATTCAGGTTGGGAGAGGCAGTCCATCAGGTATTGCGGTCAAACATCTCTACCCTATAGAACAGATGTTGTGGACTTCATTGCCCATTTGCCCCAACTTCCATGGCCAATGGTCAGGAATGCTGGGAGTTGTAGTCCAAACCACTTGGATGGTGGCAAACGCTGCTATAGCATATAACCGGTATCCTGTATATTATAGCATAGAATCATAGAATCATAGAATAGCAGAGTTGGAAGGGGCCTATAAGGCCATCGAGACCAACCCCCTGCTCAATGCAGGAATCCACCCTAAAGCATCCCTGACAGAGGGTTGTCCAGCTGCCTCTTGAAGGCCTCTAGTGTGGGAGAGCCCACAACCTCCCTAGGTAACTGATTCCATTGTCATACTGCTCTAACAGTCAGGAAGTTTTTTCTGATGTCTAGCTGGAATCTGGCTTCCTTTAACTTGAGCCCATTATTCCGTGTCCTGCACTCTGGGAGGATCGAGAAGAGATCCTGGCCCTCCTCTGTGTGACAACCTTTTAAGTATTTGAAGAGTGCTATCATGTCTCCCCTCAATCTTCTCTTCTCCAGGCTAAACATGCCCAGTTCTTTCAGTCTCTCTTCATAGGGCTTTGTTTCCAGACCCCTGATCATCCTGGTTGCCCTCCTCTGAACACGCTCCAGCTTGTCTGCATCCTTCTTGAATTATGGAGCCCAGAACTGGACGCAATACTCTAGATGAGGCCTAACCAGGACGAATAGAGAGGAACCAGTACCTCACGCGATTTGGAAGCTATACTTCTATTAATGCAGCCCAAAATAGCATTTGCCTTTCTTGCAGCCATATCGCACTGTTGGCTCATATTCAGCTTGTGATCTACAACAATTCCAAGACCCTTCTCATTGGTAGTATTGCTGAGCCAAGTATCCCCATCTTGTAACTGTGCATTTGGTTTCTATTTCCTAGATGTAGAACTTTCCTAGGTGTCGAACAGGTATCCTCTGTGGCTCCAAAAGGTGGCTTGAAAGTCTGATGTGGCATCTCTGTACGGCTTCTTTGTGTGCCCCAACATTGCTTCTATGGGGTGGATACATGGCTGGTGCTATACCCTGTACCCTGATGTTATGCAGTTTTATTTAGAAGGAATTGCCACTGAGTTAAGACTGGGTTAATACACTGTATTCTGAAGAAGGCTTACTGCTAAACAAGTAAACCCCATATAAGTTAACGGGTCTTACGTCCAGACAATTGTAACCTTAGTCATGTATTTCTATTAGTATTACAAAAAGATCAAGGCTTTGATTCATGTAATTTACCACACTCATCCATCTCCTGACTAGATAAATGCTGGATACTTATTTCATTATTTGTACAATCTATATACCACCTTTCATCCACAAGGGAGCCCAGGACGATGTACATAATATTATAAAAAGCAAATGCACTATAACAATAACAACAATAAAGCTACAAAATATTAGGAAAAGTGCTGATACAGCCAACCAATTAATACTTTTTTAAAATAAAAAAACCTTAGAATTTAAATGCCTGGGTTGAGAAGGAAAATCTTGATTTATTGCTAAAAAGATAACAAGGCCGGTGCCGATCCTGGCTCCATTGGGAGTGCATTCCAGAGTCAAGGTGTCTTCACAAAGATGCCTTGACTCTCTTTTGTAAATCCAAATATCCAGGCTTTACCATGGAATGTCTAATCAGACCCCTTAGTACTTATTTAGCAAAGCCACACAAATGTTCCACACATGCTATATATTTTTCTAAAAATATTTCTATTCATGGTTTTTTAAAAACCATAAATATATGAATTTAGAAAGGCCTGAAAGTAAGCTGGAATACACATAAAGATTAGTGATGTTTAATGGACCACGTGTGTACATGATACTATTATATACTATTATCTGTAAGCTGGCATTTGCACACAGGAAATGCAAAAACTAAGCTATGCGGAATAGAATAATCCCTGCTGTAACGTCAGAGAAGTCAGCGGAGGTGACTAGGATGGGAAATAGTTTTACAGCTGGGACCAGCCTTCCTGAACCCAGTGCCCTCCAGATGTTTTAGACTACAACTCCCATCTTTCCCAGGCAGCACGGTCAATGGTCAGGGATCATAAGAGTCATTGTCCAAACCATCTGAGGGCAGCACATTGATTGAGGAAGAGTGGTTTATATTAAATTAAACAGATCAAGATCACATGTTGTAAACTTCAAGCTGCTTTTTCCTTTGCCTATAATAATAATAATTTTATTTCTTACCCACCTCTCCGTTTGGATCGAGGCGAGGAACAAAAATAAGTATAAAATACATAAAACTGAATTTAAAACATAATATACATTATTAAAACATCCTAAAAACATCCTAAAATTCCACTGGATAGGCCTGCCAGAATAGATCAGTCTTTATAGCTTTCTTAAATGCTAAAAGACTGTTAAGTCGACGAGTCTCCTCCGGCAGGCCGTTCCACAGTCTGGGAGCAGCAGAAGAGAAGGTCCTTTGGGTAATACTTGTCAGCCTAACTTTGGCAGGCTAAAGTAGATTCTTCCCAGAGGACCTGAATATGCAGGGCGGATTGTACGGGAGGAGGCGATCCCGCAGGTAGCCTAGACCCAAACCATGTAGGGCTTTAAAAGTAATAACCAACACTTTATACTTCTCCTGGAAACTAACTGGCAGCCAGTGAAGAGATTTTAAACTGGTGTTCTCACACTGACTTCCATTGGTTTACTTTAGAGTAAAGGGAGTTGAGGACTGCAAAGGTTGTTGATGACACAGAGAACACTGGAAACCAACCAGGAGGCATCTGTTTCTTGCTCTTCTAGGAAGAAATTATAGAATCATAGAATAGCAGAGTTGGAAGGGGCCTACAAGGCCATCGAGTCCAACCCCTGCTCAATGCAGGAATCCACCTTAAAGCATCCCTGACAGATGGTTGTCCAGCTGCCTCTTGAAGGCCTCTAGTGTGGGAGAGCCCACAACCTCCCTAGGTAACTGATTCCATTGTCATACTGCTCTAACAGTCAGGAAGTTTTTCCTGATGTCCAGCTGGAATCTGGCTTCGTTTAACTTGAGCCCGTTATTCCATGTCCTGCACTCTGGGAGGATCAAGAAGAGATCCTGGCCCTCCTCTGTGTGACAAACTTTTAAGTATTTGAAGAGTGCTATCATGTTTCCCCTCAGTCTTCTCTTCTCCAGGCTAAACATGCCCAGTTCTTTCAGTCTCTCCTCACAGGGCTTTGTTTCCAGACCCCTGATCATCCTGGTTGCCCTCCTCTGAACACGCTCCAGCTTGTCTGCATCCTTCTTGAATTGTGGCGCCCAGAACTGGATGCAATACTCTAGATGAGGCCTAACCAGGGCCGAATAGAGAGGAACCAGTACCTCACGCGATTTGGAAACTATACTTCTATTAATGCAGCCCAAAATAGCATTTGCCTTTCTTGCAGCCATATCACACTGTTGGCTCATATTCAGCTTGTGATCTATAACAATTCCAAGACCCTTCTCATTTGTAGTATTGCTGAGCCAAGTATCCCCCATCTTGTAACTATGCATTTGGTTTCTATTTCCTAAATGTAGGATGCCTTGCACTGAGTCAGGTTGTTGGTCTTTCTAGTTCCGTATTCTCTGTGCAGGAGGTGGCTCTCCAAGGTCTCAGGGAGGGGACTTTCTCAGCCCTACCTAGAGATGCTGGGGATTGATTGCACATAAAGCAGATGCTGTTACCACTGAGCTACACCTCACCCTGGCAAATTTCTCTTACGAAACATCTCATTGGGCTGCTCCGCTCCCTTTCAGCAGCATGCACTGCAGAAGGCTGCTTTGCCGTAGCTTTGCCCTCCACAGATTTAAAAGCCAGGTTCCATCACATTTGGCTTTCAGGTTGGAAAAATAATAGCAGTGCCCCCTCGAATATTCAACAATTTCTGTATTTTCCTTGAAATTAGCATAGTTAATGGCCCTGAGTCAATGGCCCTCAACTATTCCTCTCCCTGGGCATTCACATCGGTTCTCTCCAGGTACCAGTTTCCTTCCTTCCTTTGCGCTGACTGTTTTTGGCTACTTTCGTCTGCACTGTTATTTGCTCCATTTGGCTGTGGCAACCCACATGATTTGGTTGTTCCTGGGCCTCTCTCATGTCGTTAGAATTGAGGTAGAACAGGAACAAAACCAAGTGGGTCACCGCAGCTGACGGGACTGAACGGCAGCGAGGGCCCGCAACGCCGAAGCTCCCCCCCCCTTGAGGGTGACGAAAAGTGAAAGTGCCGTTGAAAAGCACGGCCTCCAAAGCGGGACATTTGCAAAAGGTGCTGAAAACAGGAGGCTCCTTTCCTGCATACAAAAACAAGGCCGGGCGTTTCGGCTCCGCCTTAGCAGACGGATGTTGCAGTGTTGCTGGAACGGCATTTTTATTGCTTTTCAGCAGCCCTTACTTAATGTTCATTTGCAATCTGATGCCGGATTCCCTCGTGGCTCCATCTCCTTTGGCTTTAGGGAAACACCAAGATACTATGGCAGCCACGCAAGTGTCTGCAAGCCTTTTTGGCTTGCTCCTCCTCAGCTCCATCCAGATCTAGACCATTCACAGTTTCTTCCTTGGCAGGCGCCATCCCTTACTCTACGCTCCCTCACCCAAGGGGACAATCCACCAAGCCGCGCGGAGATGCAAGCCCCTCCGCAACGAACAGCCTGCACAGCAGGAATGGTGAGCGGCGTGAACCCCTGGAACCACACAGAAAGCAGCCCTCTGCCCTGTGTAAAAGAGATCAGACGTGAGATGCCAACGGCAGCACGGGAACCCTGTGGACCCAGCTCTTAAAGCCGCACCGCTAATTAATACAACATGCCAATGCCTTCCTCATTTGCCATTAATATATACAGCAATCACAGGCATGTTGCCAGCGGGAGCCGGGCGGAGGAGACAAAAGAGTCTAAAACCAGTTTGCCGAAAGAGCACCGAGGCGCTCTAGATCAGCTCTAAAAGCAGCTGTTGATTACGATCTATTTTGTACGTAGGCGGTTGAGTGGGCGAAAGTGCGTGGGTAGATGGAGGAAAGGGCAATGCATTTATGTCTAGAAATAGAGTGCGATTTTAAGGAGAGGGGGAGAGGGAACCGTCTCCCACCCACATAAAGCAGGTTCTTGCCTCTAACGCAGGAAGGATGGGGGGCAGGGAAGGCCCCCCCCCAAAAAAAATCTACTGTTGCTTGTGGCTCGGCAGAAGCCAGTGCAATGAAGGCGAAGCCTGGCAGGGGCCGTTCTGCACATCAGGCACAGCTGTGCGGAGGAAGACAAGGAGGCCCGTTGGCAGAGCTGCACAGCCCAGTGCTTCGCTGACGCTAACCGAGGCTGCCTGGAGAGGAAGCCCAGCTTGGGCTGCAGCGGATTCTTGCTTTCAGGAGATTATGTAAGATGCGCTTGCTACATTTATCAGACGATGTTCCCGGAGACCATGCAGTCACACGTACGTCACCAAGACATACTTGGTACAGCATGAGGCAGATGGATTCCATGCAAGACCGTTCATTAAAGAGACTTCTCATTTGGCAAAATAAGGGAAATAACCACAACCACAACCATCACAATACGATCTCAAACACGTTGCACTAGGCTGGAGACAGACATTCATATTTAAAAGGCTGAAGGGTCAGTTAAGAGGCATGGTTCTTTTCTCCCACTGGAATTTAGCTTTGTGATGGCTAAATGGCACCTCTAGCTAGTCTACCTGCGGTTGACAGTTGCTAGGGTAGCAACCGTGTGAGAGGGCTCTAGCACTCATGTCCTGCTTGCGGGCAGGACATGAGTGCTAGATCCAGCATCTTCTGACGTTCTTATGACACCTGTCCAGAGAAAAATGTAGGGTGAGGTTCTACATCACAAACAGCAGCCCCTCTTCCAAACTGCCTTCAAGTCTCTGGAAGAACACATCGAGTGGCTTTATGCTGAGTCAGAGCACCGGTCCATCTGGTCCAACCTGTCTGGCAGCAGCTGTCCAGGGACTCAGGTACAGAGAATCCCCCCCCACACATCATCTAGGAACATTGGAAGCTGCCTTATAGGTGGTCCATTGGTCCATCTAGCCAAGTATTGTTGACACTGACTGGCAGTGGCTTTCCAGGATTGCAGCCAGGATTCCTTCCTAGCCCTACCTGGAGATGCCAGGGATTGAACTTGGGACAAGGCAGCTGCTCTACTCCTGAGCCACAGCCCCCCCCCCCACCTGTGATCCTTTACCTGGAGGATGCAACTATTGGCTGTCTCGAAGGCAGATGTTGTTTTGGGCATTTTGTGTGTGTGTGTGTGTGTGTGTGTTTGTATTGTAAGCCTGAGAGGATTCAACAACCCCTGGGAGGCTTGTTGAAAAGCATCTTATAAATATTTTAAACAAAACAATTAAATATGAGAGGGAGTGAAATATGGGGGGAGGGGTTACAATCGCATCTGCCTTTGATGTTTTAAGTATGGTTATTGTAAAATTATTTGTGCATGAAAATTTACATTATTTTTTAATCATACTCTCCGCAAAATACACATCCATGCACACATTTTAACCTAAATAATGCATCGATGTGTGCATTTATCCTAAAATACATTTTGCATTTTGGTACACTTTAAAGAAAAAATAAAAAAAGAAGAAGTTTAGAACAGCACTGCAAAATTCCAAGAAGCATGAAAGCCAGAAAACTGCATTCTGATCTACATATTAGTCCAGGAAGTGTAAATCAGACTGACTGCTTAAAAATGTGGACTAGCAAAATCCTTGAACATCCCTAGGTAAAAATGGAGCAGATATTTCCAGAGCAAGAGATGCACCACCTTTAGTTGTATTGCATTTACTTCCTGCATTCCTGATTCAAATGATCTCTCAGAGGTGGCAACAATCTCGCGATTGATGCAAGACCTATTCCTAGCCACACAGCATGCATTTAGGGAGAAGTCAGGATCTAAAACCCTTTTTCTTCTCTCCCCCTGCTCCATCTTCTTCTTCATCTTTTTCTTTTACATCAAAGGGGAAAAACTTTTAATCACCTCTACCAAAACAGCCCCCCTCCAACAGATTGGCCCAGCCTGGCTGTGGGTACTGTGGGGATTAGATTTATCTAAACTTGACCAGAGTAACTGAAAAATCCATTCAGCTGTCATCTCAACACTAGTGAATTATTGCGTCTTCTCCCCCATCAATTACAACCCACCCTTTGCTCAATACTTTGGACCTGATGGCCACTGAGGCTCTCTTCCATGCTGGGATAGCTGGGGAGACCGCTTCATGGAGAATGGAGCCAAGGGTCTGAGAAAGCAGAAAGGGCGTCCTTCACGAGTAGAGTTGCAATAACCAGCACAAGGGGAAAGCTGCTGTGCCACAAGGAAAGGAAAGGAACCTCTCGTGTCAGCACTTGAGTCGTTGTTGACTCCTAGAGGGACGCCTGCTTTCGCTGACATTTTCTTGGCAGACTTTGTAGAGGGGTGGTTTGCCATTGCCTTCCCCAGTCACGGTTACCTTTCCCCCAGCTAGCTGGGTACTCATTTTACCAACCTCAGAAGGATGGAAGGCTGAGCCAACCTGAGCCGGCTGCCTGAGAACCAGCTTCCGCTGGGATCGAACTCAGGCCGTGGGGAGAGTTTCGGCTGCAGAAACTGCCGCTTACCACTCTGTGCCACACGAGGCCACAAGACCTAACCCATAAATCATTCTAAACATTTCCCCCACTCCTCTTTTGTAGCCTTCTTTGCTATTACCATCCCACGGGGGCTCATACATTGAGCTGAAATCTCAACAAGATGGCAAGGACAGCCTTCATCCATGCTGGAGGCCCTGGGTCTACTGCAGCTGATTGAAATATGATTGGTTGAAAGACAATGGAGGGAACAAGGAGTGGCTCAGACTTCAGGAAGCAGAGGACATCATCACTGTATGAAGGAGAAGGCCATCCCTAGACTCCCTTCCTTTCATCTCAGCAGGCCAAGACCAGTGCCCAAATTCTGAGAAGGATAACCTCGCCAGTTTTAATCCAATCTTCCACCCACCTCTTCCTCTCCATTTTTTGGGCAGGACTGGCATCTCCCATGCTCCAAGTTTGAGAAAGACCCTTGTAACATGTCAAAACTTCAAACCATGTTGGGTATTCCTCAACAATGCCCGAGGTATGAAAATATGTGCTCTAACAAACGCTCAAAGTGGGCATAGTTTGAGTGTACAGCTTCCCATGGAAATTCTAAGAAGTAAAGAATGAAGACAATCAACTGCAACCTCTTTACAAGATGATTTGCGTACGTTTAACTAATTTGACGCAGCTCTGTTTTTCAGACCTTCTTCCTTTGTGGAATCCCTTTCAATGTCAGCTTGTCAGCTGACGAACCCTAATGCATTGCTGAGGATATCTGGTATGATGGCCATGTGTCCTACATTACAGAGGACATTCCTCTATTTGAGGGTTGTCAGAGGATGGTCCTCCATTTGAAAGCATCTTCAGTTTGAAGGCCTGACCAGTTTGAAGATAAAGAACCACAAGAATGGAGCGCAAGGGCTCTTAAGTTGTCCATTAACAGTGAGCAGGTACCTGGGCAGCAGTCTGAGAAACCACAGAGTGGGTTCACACATCACGCTAACCTAGGATGGGTGGCAAGTTACGTTGGATAGATGGTTATGTAAACAATCTAGTGATCATTTGGCAAACAAGTTACACAGAGTGGTTTATTTGAAAAACCCCTTGCTCCCTCGTCCTGGAGTCCTCCTACCCAGCTGGGCAGTTAACCCAGCTTCCTTTGTGGCAGGAATAAAGATGTCTTAAATGTAGTAGAGCAGCGGTTTTGGCCACTCTTGCGGAGCAGGCCTGTAGGCAACGTGTGAAATCCACAGTGGTGCAGCAGACAACAGACTAACCCACTGCTGGTATGAACAGCCTCTACTGCAGACCATGGGTTCTCAGATGGGTGATCTGGGGGAAGCAAACCACCATTGGGTGGGGGGGGGGGACATCCAACAAACAATGCATTATGGCTTGTTGTGGAAAATAAACCATCATGGGTTAGTGTATTGTGTGAACCCAGTCATAGGGCATGGCTAGACCAGGGCCTGGAGGGGGTAGGATCTCGCGATATGGTGATCGCAAGATCCTCCCCCTCAGTCTACATGTGGAGCGCGATGTCCTGGGAGGAAGAGGACGTTGCACCCGCCATTTTATTTGTTTATTTTTTATCAGAAAAGAGTGAATGAGCGCTTGAGCAAAAACAGTGGTAGTGTTTTTTTTAAAAAAACAACCTCCTGCTCCCCCCACCCCACCCCTGATGGGCATGGAAAAGTCGGGATAGAAATGATGGCCGTTATGCCAGGTTAAGGGAGGGATGATCCCTCCCTGCCCCCAGGATCCCCTGTGCGTCATGTGGATGCACAGGGATGATCCTGGAGTGATCCCTGGGATGTCGCCCCATCTAGCTGTGGCCACGACGATGAGCTGTATTGTATTGATATTTAAACGATAACATTTTTTTCCTAAATTTCCATCAACACATATAAATTAGCATGTGCAAATTTCATGCAAATTGCTTTCCTTTTTTGGGTGATGTATAAGTGGATGTTTGGGCACGTTGGTGCACGATTCGCAATTGACACTGGCCAGGCCTGAAGGATCGCACCACTCCACTGCATGAACTGCTGAGTCTGCCCCGGAATTTTTTCAAATATATTTCAGGAGAAGATCAATAGTCTTGAACAATCAATCTGTTTTTAGGGGAAACTGTCTGCCATAACTGATCTTCTCACTGAGGAGTCCTTGATAAGGTTCCAAAGAATTTCAAGGCACCTACACAGTTTGGAAATTAGTGTGGTATAAGATATGCTCTTCTCAAATGACTGGGAATTCAAGTTAGAAGAAGACATAGAATCATAGAATAGCAGAGTTGGAAGGGGCCTACAAGGCCATCTAGTCCAACCCCCTGCTCAATGCAGGAATCCACCCTAAAGCATCCCTGACAGATGGTTGTCCAGCTGCCTCTTGAAGGCCTCTAGTGTGGGAGAGCCCACAACCTCCCTAGGTAACTGATTCCACCGTCGCACTGCTCTAACAGTCAGGAAGTTTTTAGTAGGGCAGCAAATGCTCACCTAAAAACATCTCCAGCACAAATGAAGTACTTTTCAGGGATGAATCCCGCCCCCCAATCTAAAAATACACTGATTATAATTCTTTTTGGAGCCAGCCTATAAAGGATTACATGGTGAGTGCGATGGCCTCATAACGTTACGTAACCTATCAGTTTTGACAGCGTCAAGTGAATGGCTATAATAGCCCTCCAGATGTTTTGGACTACAACTCCCAGGATTCCTGATCATTAGCCATGCTGGCTGGGGCTGATGCGAACTGACATGCACAACACCTGGAGGACACCCATTGGGAAAGGCTGGGCTATGTAGTAGCTATGGACTGGATGGACGAACATCTTTGCCCCACTTTGGTATCAGCCACAAACATTCTCCAGAGTGTGTCTGTGAGTTTGCAAAAAGCAACCTTTCATTTCTGCTTACCCCTATTTGTTAGGACCTTGAAAATGTCAGTTCTTGTGGGTAGCAAAGTCTTGACATGCATGGATCGATCGATCGATCAATCAATCAATCAATTTATTTATTCATAGTTTATAACACCTTCATTTTGCAATTTGCAGGAATGGAGTGGACATTGCACGTTGTTTACTTCCTCTTTTAAAAGAAGAAGCAATGAGGGACAAACACGTGGGTTCGCAACGGTAAGCAAACGCGATTTCCCCGTGTGATGAGTTTCAATATTTCCATAAGGAGCTACTAGTCACGACATACAGCTTCCACATTCTCATGCAGTCTACCTCTGAGTACCAGATGCTGGGGGATGAAGCAAAAGAGGAGATGTGCTTCATAGAATCATAGAGTTGGAAGGGGCCTACAAGGCCACTGACTAGGGTGACCATATAAAAAGGAGGACAGGGATCCTGTATCTTTAACAGTTGTATTGAAAAGGAAATTTCAGCAGATGTCATTTGTATATATGGGGAACCTGGTGAAATTCCCTCTTCAGCACAACAGTTAAAGCTACAGGTGCCCTGCCCTCTTTTAAATCTGGTCACTCTAGTATAGCTCCTGCACCTTTAACTGTTGTGATGAAGAGGGGATTTCACCAGGTTCTCCATATATACAAATGACACCTGCTGAAATTCCCTTTTCTATGCAACTGTTAAAGATACAGGAGCCCTGTCCTCCTTTTCATATGGTCACCCTACCACTGACTCCAACCCCCTGCTCAATGCAGGAATCAATGTACATGGGGTTCCCTGGTAGTCGCCCTTCTAGAAACTGACCAGGCCTAGACCCGCTTAGCTTCATCAAGGTAAGACACCAGATAAGCTGGATTCCTTCTAGTCCTGCTTTTAGACTTCCCAGAGGCATGCTGGAGGACCATGAGTCTGGTCTTATAGGGCTTGTTCTTACGACCCATCACCATTTCTCCATCACAAAACATCCCCGTCACCTAACACCAACTGAGAAGCCTCCAAAATGAATGGGTGGGGATCAATGCCCCATCTCAGCCCTTCGTATTATTATTATCATCATCATCATTATTATTATTATTATTATTATTATTATTGGCTACAGCTCTGAGCATTCCTGACCATTGGCCATGCTCACAAGGGCGGATCGGAGTCCAAAGCATCGGAGGCCTCCAAGTTGGGGAAAGCTGCCCTCTCATCCAAATGAATGGCCCTGCATTTGGATGAGAGTATGCATCCACCAGGTTCAATGGGATTTCAAAGCACTGCAAGGCAGAAGGGCATGTGCAGATGGAAATCCTAAATCTGCATCAGCGACATGCAGTGAAAGCTGCTGCCAAGTGAAAATCGCTTTCTGATTTATTTATTTTAAAAAACTGCTCCCTCAAAAGAATCTTAAGAACATCAGAACATAAGAAAAGCCCCATTGGATCAGACCAAGGGTCCAACTAGTCCAGCACTCTGTTCACACTGTGGCCAAGAAGCTGTCGGCCAGGGACCAACAGAGCAGGACATGATGCAACAGCACCCTCCCACCCATGTTCCCCAGCAACTGATGCATACAGGCTTAGTGCCTTGAATACTGGAAGTAGCACACAACCACCAGGGCTAGTAGCCATGGATAGCCTTCTCCTCCAGGAATTTATCCAACCCCCTTTTAAAGCCATCCAAATTGGTGGCCATCACTACAGCTTGTGGTAGTGAGTTCCATGATTTAACTATGCACTTTTATCAGACCTGAAACTTCTACCAATCAGCTCGGCACACCGTAATTCTAAGGGCCTTTCTACACCTCCAGGCATTCTGGGAGGGAGGGGGGAGGATCTCGCGACATTCCGCTCACGAGATCCTCCCCTTTGTCCACAAGTGTGCGTGGCATCCCGGGAGGGAGTATGTCAGAAGATGAGCGCACTTGTGCTCCAACAAAAATGTGAGTAAACACACACAAAAAAAAAACCCGTTCCTGCTCTCCTCCCCCAGGCCTGATGGGCACGGAGCACCTGAAGAGCTCTGTGACCCGTGGTCATTTCCCGCCTCCTCACGTTTATTCACTAGCAGGTGGGACGAAGCTGGGACAGGCGCCCACACACCTCCTGCAGTCTCGGGATGATCCCTAGATCACAGGAAGAATTGGGTTTTCCCAGGGATTATTTATCCCTGGGAAAACGCCATGCTCGTCCCCCCTTACCTCCGGGAGTCCCTGCGCATCATTTGGATGCACAGGGACTCGGCCGTGACCAGCCCGGATTTTCAGGCTGGTGTAGAAACGGCCTAGGTGTGGCCGCACCACGATAGATTTGTATAAAGGTAGTATGACGCTGGCAGTTTTATTCTCAGTTCCTTTTCTTATCATGCCTAACATGGAGTTTGCCTTCTTTACACTGGGTTGACATTTTCATCTATCTTTCTCCCTGGCTTCCCCGAACACTTTCACCTGCCTCCCAGAACACCTGTGTGAGGTCTCCTTCCTCTCTTCTTTCAAATCGCTCCTCAAAACCCACTTTTGGCACATTCCCCTAGTTCTGGGGTGTCCAATATGGTGCTCATGGACACCTCTCTTGGCTCCTGCCAGTCCCCTGCCCCTCCTGATTTTTTCTTTTATTTCTTAAGGTTTTTAAAATGACTATTATTATTTAACTGAGAGGCTGGCATGCTTCAAAGCGAAGTGCCGCCCTCCAGTGCCAACTTTATTCGGGTTTCCAAGCGTGGTTTTAGATTTTGGAGCTCAGCTCCACCTCTGCGTTGTACTTAGGTTCTTGGGCAAATTATTTTTTCTTTCGCCTCACCAGTTTGCCTTCTGGGGAGTCAGTGTTTTGGGACTGGGAATGCCCAGCGTGGCAGCCATTTTGTCACGACATCCATGACACGCTCTCAAAATTCCAAATGTGCCCAATGACCCCAAAATGTAATTATGCGTACGTTGTTGCAACTGAAAGAAATGCACATGGCTTCCCAGTTTATTATCCCGGCCTCTGTTGCTTCCCCCCTGTCAAATCTCAGATTGTAAGATCCTTGGGAGCAGGGAAGCCTCTTCGTGGAAAGGGCCCTGCCCACTGATGGCACTCTATAAATCCATGAAAAGGTTGGCACGTTTGCAGCATCTCTGGAGTGCCACAGAGTGCTTCACGTGCATGCTAAGTGACACTTACAAAACCCCAGAGGGGTAGATAAGCAGGAAAACGCCCTCGCTGCACACACGGGGCTGAGTAGTTTGAGGAAGAGCAGCGTACCCCGGGCCACCTGGCAGTTTCATGGCTGTCGAAAGGTCTGAACCGAGGAATTCCTGGCTCACAGCCCACACTCTCCAGTCAATCAGATTTACCGAAAAAGAAAATTCATTGCTGCAAAGCAATGACACAGGGCTGCACCACTGCCAAGGCACGAGATTGAACATAGAGCCCTTTCGCTCATCCCTTGGCAGCTCCGGCTAATGCAGCCTGCCCTAACCTGGTACCCGACAGCTGTGTTATACTCCAGTTGTGTTATAACTCCCACAATGCCCAGCCAGGTTGGGGAAGGCTGGGCGGATGTAACAAAGCTAGGAGGATGCCTGCACTTACTCATGAGTAATTAACTACTAACTGCAAGAGGGGTTGCAGGACAAAGGGTATCTTAACGTGGAGGAGGCAGGGCATGCCTTTAATCTTCTCGGATGTTCTGTGAAAAGGGAAAACGATGGAGCTATTAGGGCAGTGCCCTGGGCCACCCTCAGGAGCTGGCCCGGATCGCTGCCTTGAAATGTGCCATTCTTTCCAGCGTGAAACCATGGCAGGTCCCAAGCCAGCTTTCCCTAACCTGCTGCCCTCCAGATGTGTTGGACTGCAATTCCCATCCTTCCCATCCTCTCCAACACATCTGGAGGGCACCAAGCTGGGAAAGGCCGCCCAAAGCTCTCTAACTGTCTACGTTATGTTATTTGGGGGGCAGGGACACGTGGGCCCCAGGGTGCATGACATGTGCCCCTCTACTGCAGCTTCTGCCATGCCCCTGATGCTACGGAGTGCTAAAAGGGTCACGTTCAGCTTGCAAGTAAGCTACATTGGACACTTTGGGGACTCTGCAGTGCTACAAATGCCTTCTTCCCCTGCCCCCCTTATTTTTCTTTGTTTACATTTTTCACTGTAGCCCGCCAGGACGTGGGATTCAGCAGGTGAAAATGGTCCCTAGACCTCCCAAATTTGTCCATCCCTGACATAATGCAAGAGACAAGCAATGTGGAAAAAGCAAATGTTGCCCCCCCCCCCCAAGATTAGGACTTGCAATGGACTGCACAGGCCTCCAAATATCTCCTGGCAAACAAATATCAGTCGATGAAATGGAATGGGACAAAGCCCAGCAAAATTAACATGGAAAAATCCAGTCTATACGAATTATTGAAATAATCCTCTTAGGAGCAAATCTTCAATCTTGCTCACATAGCAGGGGCACTTGAAATGTCAAAACCATTTCTGTGTGCATTCTCAGAATACAAATGTAGCTGCTTAGCAACATACTATAATATATATATATATATATATATATATATATATATTTCTGAGGCTAGCTAGCTATTTATTTTAAAAATTTGTATCCCATACATTTGGCCATAGAGACCCATGAGGTGGCTTCTCCTTCTCTCTAGCTGTTTCATCCAGGATTAAAACAATGCCCTACTTTGCCTTGCAATAAATTAACATGTACAAATAATAAAACTAAAGTCCTAGTACAAACTGGCTCCCTCCAGACTCTCTGAATTTCAGGAGCAAGATCCCCTGTCCCTCTGTGGCATGATTTTTCCTTTCTCTTCCCTCGTCAACCTTCACTGTAGTTTGGCATTATATCTGCTGCGAGGGAAACCACAGTTCCCTCATAAACCAGAGTTTGAGGCCATAGACAGAAGTGAATTCGCACACCCTGATGAAGAAGGAACTGTGGTTAACATCAGCCATGGTTAGCTTTAGTGATGATGCAGTGTTAAGCCACAGATTAAATCTAAGAAGGGTAGGAAAAGGGTGCACCTTCTTAAGGTTGGTTCCTAATTTGCAAAACACATATGGCAAGGAGTCAGCCTGAGGGTTTTATGGGTCACAACTCCTCCCATAGTTCAGGCCGGCGCGATTGCCCTATTAGGTTCCCCACAATGAAGTTAAGAGCATTCTTTCAAAAAAAGAACAAAAGAGAGATCTCATTTTGTCCCAGCAAACAAACACTCTACTGATGTCTTTTGGTGATGCCATCAGAATCATTTTCACAGTGGCCTGTTAGATGGTCCATGAAACAATGAATACAATACATTTATATACTAGAAAATTAGACATTCAGCAATAGCCATCTGCCTTCCATGGGGGGGGGGGGACCAGAAAGAAGATGTTGCAAGTATAAATACTATATCAACTGAGGAGGTCTTGGAAAATATAGTGTTTTGGGTTGGGGGCAGACTTTGGGCTTGTGGGATATACTTCATTTCAGCTACTAGAACCTTGAGATCCACTAATCAAAAGCAGGTGCAAAATAGTGGTTCAGGAGTGCAAACATATGCTAAGAATTAAGGAACAGAGTACCTCTGAGCATAGGCTCAGTCAACTCCTGGTTTCCTCCCAATCTTTGTTTCAGCAGCTTTAGGGGGCAGGCAGCCTTTTAGTTGTTGCAATTGTTACCCCCCCCCCCAATAAAAAAAGCAATCCAGAAACCCTTGGAGATCTGCAGCGAATCACCCAAGATCTATGAGTAGGTCCGGGTCTACCTATCGCCTGCCCAATTCTAGAATTGCCGTTGTTCAGCAACGGGTATCCTAAAAATTACCGGTCGCATTGCCCACTGAGCGATTCCTCTACGGTCAGTGATGAATAACATCACCACTATAAGTAAGACATCCCTTCATAATGCTCAGCATCAAGAGCTACTCTTTCTACAGGCCAGAAAGATGTCACGGAAATACAGTCTGCGCTTTCCAGAGGGAACCAAAACAACACCTTATATTACACACAGAAGTGGTACTTTTCACACTCAAACGTGTAAGGAAGAATTCTTTCATTCACTACTACAGAGAGGCAGCTACTTCTGGGGAGACCAATAAAGAAACGGCAACACCCTAGACCAAACATGAGTACAGAAAGAAAATGTCCACGCTTCCCAATAAATGCGGAACTGATGGTTTTGGGGGGAGTAAAGCAATGATATTTCTCCCAATAGCTCACTACAGTTAAGCAAAGTAACTTGCGAGCATTTTGTGGCCTCTCCCCAATGCCCGAGGACTATCTAACAGCCTTAGGAAGCCGGGGGTGGGTGGGGAATGGGATCTGAGCTATGCACATCTCTAGAAGAACAAGAAGTTCAGCTCACCTTAATCCTGAATCTTTTCTTCATCCCAACTCGGACCGTGGAGCAATACCTCCTAAATTTGCAATGCTCTGTACAGCCGGATCTTCAATCGTGTCCTACCCAAATACTGACCACGATTCAAATGCAGCTTAATCTGAGAGCTTCAATAGCCTTATAGCTAAGGACAAACCAGGACTACGGTTGACCCCTTTTAAGTCAGAAAAGCAGAGACCATCTGGAGAACGCATTCTCGTATCTTTGGTAAGGCACCAAATCTACACTATTACGGACAACAATCAGGAAACCAGAAACTTGATGTTTCACAAGATGCTCCTCTCCCCACGAAGGAATAGTCGAGGCTAAAACATTTTCCAAAATTCAAATCGAAACACACAAATAATGTTCCAAAAATATTTGCTCACTGGCAGAGGGTGCCCCCTGCACATCTCTCATGCAGCTGCATTTCCCGTGTCTTGTTTTCTTTGTCCTAGAAGCACTGATTTCAAAAATACAGCGAAGGAGGAATGGAGAAGACTGGATATCTTCACATCCAAACTGTTTTAATGAGAATTCTACGTCAAACATGCCCAGAGACATACAGCCCAGCCCTATGCATATTTTCTCAGAAGCAAATCCCACTGGTTTCAATGAGATTCATACTCAAATAATGGTGCATAGATTTGCAGAGGAAAAAGGGTCAGTTCAGCTTCAGAAGTAGCAATCACAGCTTACAAAAACAGCTGTGATGCAAATAGGACGTGAAACTTAAATGAAGCCTAAATATATGAAACTGCAGCATATTTGGATCCATCCCATTTTTATTTATTTTTTACCCTTTCCTCTCCCTTCCCTGCATTTCTTCTCTGGCGATATTTAGATTGTAAACTCCCTGAGGCAGGGGGTCTTTCTCTTTCATTATCTCAGATTATAAAGCACCCTGGAGACTGATAATTCTATATTATTAATGATTATAGCAAGAGTACTTGTATAGTTGACCAGCTTGGCTGAAGTTTCTGCATTTCCCCTACAACACTGACTATGATGTGATCGAACCAGGGACAGGTACCCCTGAAGAACAGAGATCATACAGAGCAAATTCTTTCATGAAGGTGCGAACTCATGAACGTGGCCCCCAGATTCACCTAGAAGTTTATTGATAGAACCCGTGGAACAAACACAGGTGTAATACAGCTAGTTATTTAAAAAAGACGTTATAGTGACTTCATTAAGGCATGCTTTAAATTAATGCACACTTTTAAAAAAATGTGTTTTTTTCTCATTCCCTTTTCACAATGGATTGTTAGTCTAATTTTAAAAACAACAACCCAAAACCCCTTTTAAGACCTACCCTTGAAAAAGTATCATTCGCCCTTAAACAGGTCAGAAAACATCTGATGTATGACTAGAATTACAGCTCTTACAAATAATTATGGAAATGCTATTTCATCCTTGCTTACAAAAGACTTCAGACGCTTAAAAAGCGAGTGTTGTCCAATAAGTAGAGCACATATGAATCGCAAGTGCCAGAAGATCTATATTTAGCTTCTTTTACAACCTTATGAATGATTTTAGCATTCCTTTTTAATTACTATTCGTATTGTTTTATTGCATTGTGTGGTTTTAACTGTTGTTGCATGCTACCTTGGGAGGGCTCACCCTATAAGGTGGCTTATAAATCTTTTAAATAAAGCTGGACCTCTTTGGAGCTCAGCCTTAACAAACGGACTAACTGTAAAACCCAGATTTATTTTCTTTTAAAAAATCACTTGGCCATGAATGCCCCCTAAAACTCAGTGCTTGTCTTTCATATTGATCATGCTCTCTGGGGCTGTCATTCTGGTGCGCACTTACCTAGGGGTGATGTCCCACTGAACACTGTGGGACATACGTCTGGGCAAACATGCATAGGATTGCACAGGCCAACAATGTAACGCAAGTCATCAATAGAATAAGGATGTCTCTGTGGAGCTGTTTGTTTGCCCAGTAAATGCTAAAAGATGACGATGTTCAAGAAAGGAAAAGCTAATATTTCCAAGGAAAAGCAGTGCAGGTGGGGAAGCTAAGATCTAAAAGCAAAAGGCTGGTGGGAATGAGTAAGGAAAATGTCAGTTGTCTGCAGTTGTCTTCTCTAAAACGGAAGATAAAATCTCTTTTGCTCGCCCCCTTCCCTTTCTCTGAAAGAGGTGTCACATGAAATCCACCCATAGTGCATCGGATAAGAAGAGCAAGCCCTTTTCTGGTTTCCTCAGCAGCTTTTCTTCAAAGAGCATCTATTTTTAGGCAGGCCCATATAAATCACTGCAGCTCACACAGTACAGCACAGCATTTGCTTCGAAAGGAATGCTAAAACCCAGGAGTGTCTGCTGGGTTGATGCTGGCCACTGCCACGTTTAAGCCATCACCATGGTAGTAGAAATGCCACGGCCCGTCTTACCGTGGGATATTTCATCAGGCAGCCCTCACAGCTCTCCCCCAAGTGAGAAAGTGGGGGCAACTCCCCTCCCCACCCACCCCGCTTAGTGGAGGAAGATGCTTTGGTCAACCAAACCAATGAGCTAGCAAAGACGTAGCTGAACACTCCAGTTTTAACAGTTCCAAATTTAAAAAAACACATCAACCTGACACAGCACAGCACAGCACTAAATTGGTCAGTTCAGGAGAATTACCAGCTATATTCCAGCAATGAGCAATATGACTGTTTGTGCATTTAATATATTAACTCCATGCATATCCAATTTTACTGAAATGCATATTAATTCCGTACCCAGTTTGGAACATGAAAGAGAAATACCATAAATGCAACGCATCAAACCAAAGCCCTTCTCCTACACACAGATACATCATTCACAATGCAATACACACACAAGCACAGCACAAGCAAAGAGAGAGGGGGGGGGAGAGAAACACATACATGCAAGCAAGCAGCATTCATCCAGAGAACTGACAGAAGCATTTTCTCTCAACTCAACCAGCATCTATGACATTTTTTTTAAAGGCAAAGGGGGGGGGGGAGACAGAACAAGACAATGATCCATAAACAGTGGATTCTATTCATTAAAATAAACGTTGCTTTACAAAACACTTACATTGATTTTTGGCAATTTTCCTTCGGTCATTATACACAGCAGTTGGGCTGTGTACAGAATACCTGATCCAAAGAGAAATATAACCACATTATGAAAAGAGACGGGGTTGTGGGGAGACCAGGTTGTGCATGCAGCTTTTAACAACGCTTGAGAAAGACCCTCTCTGCCTGGTGCCCCACACAGCCGTTCCAGGCAAAAAGACGGGGACCCAGTCAGCTCCCCCCTCACTGCCAAAACCGGGGAAGCAGAGAATGCTCACTAGCTGCTCGTACCCTCCCGGGGGGGGGGGGAGGAAGAAGAGGCAATGAATAAATATCTAGCCTCAAATGCTCAGATAGAAAAGAGCGAACAGTGTCAGAAAATCTCAGGGCTCTGATTTCCCCCCTCCCTTTGCTTGACATGTGAAATACAAAATGAAGTGGGGATGGAGGTGGGGGAAAGAGAGAAGGAGCAGCTAGGAATGAAATGAAGTGGTGCACGGAATATTAATAAATAAATAATAATAATAATCCATCCTATTAGCCCAAAAAGAACAAGCTTCAAATGGGGGTTAGCCAAATGACATGAAATCTGTGGGTCTGACATTAGCAGCTCTCACATGGGATGCTGTTAATTTCCCCCAAAGGGTCGGGGCGATTTGGGGGAGAGCATGCAGGTGGTCCTCTTATTTAGGTACCTGGATCTTTAAGGTGATGGATTGCAGCGCAGGAGGAATGGATTTTTATCCTGTATGGTGGTACAAGGGTTGCTATGATACACAGTCAATAGCCTTATTCTTGGCTACTGTTGCAAATAATTTTGAATGCTGCTTAAGCAACCATTCAGCCATTTCAGGCTTTCATCTAAAATGCACATGTGGTCACAGTTGCTAGGATCTCTCTCTCTCTCTCTCTCTCTCTCTCTCTCTGATTTGTATATTGGGAGAAAAGGGAGGCATAGCTGGAAGGCTTCATTTGGGGGGCGGGCTTTCTTTCTGTTTTAACAGCATGGCTCATAGAATTTTCTCACAGACCCCGATGCTGTAAACAGGATAGTCTGAGTTTGCAAGACAGGTGAGAGATGTCTTGTGCTCCAGGGATTTGAAGCATCCATTGTCAAAGCACAATTGGAAGCAATCCCAGACAGACCTCACCCCACCTATTATTACTGCAAAGCTACCAAAGTCTGGCCTCTAAAACAGGGACGGGGAATGTGTGGCCCTCCAGATGTTGTTGGGCAGCAACTCTCATCAGCCCGAGTCAAGACAGTCAATGGTGAAGCATGATAGGAATTGCAGTCCAACAACATTTGGAGGGCCAGATGTTCCCCGCGCTAAAAAATTAACATAAGGTCCTCACTCCCTGTTAAAAGGTCTTTCTATGCCCACGTGCCACTTAGAAAGGAAATGCTTGGCACATTTTTATCCATTGTACAAAATGGCAAGTGCAATTACAGAGACTTCTCTGTATTTGAAAATGTGGCCTTCGAGTGGGTAAATCCAAATTTTAGGCTGCAATCCTTGAGAACAAGTTTCAGTGACCTCATTGGGCCTTTCTTCCAAGTTAACTTATATAGGGATCAGGATGCCTAAATAGGACTTTCTGCATGGTGCACCATAAAGTTCAGCTGCCCTCAAGGGTACTCTGCCAGTAGGTGGAGCACTAAAAATAGGCTCACCTGCACCATTTGCAAAATGCAGGCATCAAAGTCCCGCTGCTGATTCTTCACAACGGCTTGGGAAGCAAACGCTAAGGCCATAAATCCTATGCAGCTTTATCCAGGAATCAGTTCCACTGAGCTCAGTAAGACCTTTACAAGCAAACATGCATCGAATCAGGCCATAAATCTCCTAAATCCATCCACAATTTTTAATCCAAGTTTTCTGTTCCTCCCCTCCCCCCTCTTAATTTCCAGGTAACTCAACAGTCTGTATGAATCTGGCATCTCTGAGTCTTTCCTTCATTGTTTCAAGAAAAAGAAAAGAGAGAGAGAGAGAGAGAGAGAGAGAGAGAGAGAGAGAGAGAGAGAGAGAGAAAGAGAGCGCTACTGAACAACTGTTTTTACAGTTTCTTCTGAATTGCCAGGTTTCAGGCTGAATTTAGAACAGACATCAGGAGAGGTTCCCCCCATTTCCCAAATTCATGTACCTAAAGACCCCCAAATTTTCTTAAATGCATCTCCCCAATTCCCCCTCCCAAACCCACTAGTGATAGAATCAAAATGAATCGTGATGGTTAAACCAAAACAGATTGGATGCTTCACATACTAAGTGCTCACACACTCACACAAATACACAAATACACACACACACACACACACACACACAAAGCAAACTGCCAAAAAATCCCCACACAGAGAAATGTGATTCATGCAGGTAACGGTGGAGTTGGTATTTGCCAGTTGCCAAGTACTGTCGGTAGCACCTATTTTGGGTAAACATGTTCAAAGCTAACATTAGGGAAACAAGCAACATTCCAAGATGCTGAAATCCATTTATCTGCCCCTCTGTTTCTTCCTCAAATGACTCATTCTCCTTCCCCCTCCTACCAGTTACACCATTCAACATTTCTTCGTGATCAAAAGGAGAATATTCTTTTAAATTCATTTCAACCATCTGGAAAGTGGGGTCCGGATGGAGTCAAATAGTCCAGCTAAATGCTCTCATGACATGACATACTAACCTGTAAAACTAAATATCCATGGAGGCAAATGCTCCAAACCAAATCAGTGATATATTTTTAAAAGGGGTAGGCAAGACACACCATCAAAACTTCATAAAAGTGATAACACCTGTTTCTTCAGTTAACCTGCAATGAGCCCTAAGAAATCTTGACAGATGGAAATTCAAGCTATGGGCTTTAAACAAAAAGTCATGTTACAATATAACTGTATTAAAGCTAGCTGTGAATGTTCCATGCTGCTGCTGCTGATTTCAGAATACAACAAGAAATGGCCATAGAATCATCAAACAGTAGAGTTGGAAGGGGCCTATAAGGCCATTGAGTCCAACCCCCTGCTCAATGCAGGAATCCACCTTAAAGCATCCCTGGCAGATGGTTGTCCAGCTGGCTCTTGAAGGAGGGAGGGCCCACGACCTCCCTAGATAACTGGTTCCATTGCTGTACTGCTCTAACAGTCAGGAAGTTTTTCCTGATGTCCAGCCGGAATCTGGCTTCCTGTCACTTGAGCCCATGATTCCGTGTCCTGCCCTCTGGGATGATCGAGAAGAGATCTTGGCCCTCCTCTGTGTGACAACCTTCCAAGTATTTGAAGAGTTCTCTCATGTCTCCCCTCAATCTTCTCTTCTCCAGGCTAAACATGCCCAGTTCTTTCAGTCTCTCCTCATAGGGCTTTGTTTTCTACACCCCACCCTCCATTTCTCTTTGTGGTTTTATCAATATCTTTTGTTAATTTCAAACACCACCACTTTTAACTATGTAAAACTGCACTGAAGTGTAACACGCATGCACACACACATACACACACACACACACAGCAGGCAGCTCATATGTGGTGGGAAATGAATGATGTAAGCAGATGGAACCCGCTCAGATTGCTTATATCATTGATTATTGATATATTTCCACTATGGTGGAAATTTATATTTGCAAAGTGTGCAGGATCATGTGGAATCCTCTCCTGCAGGAAAATTATTTCAAAAAGGGGGAGACAAGATCACAACATATCATACCCTTTCTACATATCACAGAGAAGACATATGAGCCAAAGGTGCATTTTGAACTGCCTTTACTCTGTTTTATCCTGCCTGCAGCCCACACATCCTTTTCTTTTACTCCGCTCGCACATCAAGCCATTTCTCACGGGCGTTTTTTGGGGGGACACTTTAATACAAAGACCAGTAGACACCTTTTTTTTTTTTGCCAATCTTGTAATATGCAATTTAACACTTCATTCTCAAGGAAATCAATGTAAATTAAGTCACTCTAAGCTCTCCATCTGGAAATCTTGTTATCTCTGTGGTGGGTAAAGATTTTTCTTTCTCTCTCCCTGCCCCCACCTCCTTGCCAGCTTTCACAGACCAAACTGCTTTAAGAAAAAGACCGGGGGGGGGGGAGCATGCTTTAACAGAGGGGGACCACCTCTGGTCTTCTCTTTGCCATTCTGCAAAGATGTAGACCCCACAGGAACAGCTACAGCACAGCTGGGTGGGTTACTAAGTGCTGAATAGAGCAGCTGTTAATAAGTGGCATGAAGGCAGAATGAGGAGGCTTGCAATGAGACAGAAAGGCTTGTGGATTCAAGTCACACTGTCAAGGCAACGGAATTAAATAAATAACATCCCCCCCCCCGCCAATCGCGCCCCACGGCTGGCTCTTCAAGTCCGGCTAAAGCTTTTAATACCATTTATTTTCCTTCCTTCAAATGCGCAGCCAAATCCACACACACCAGCTTTGCCCTCTCTTGTCCAAAGGCATCTGCTTTTCAACGCCTTAGTTGGTTTGGCACAACGCAAGACTCGTTTAGGGGTTAAGCGAAAATATGCCAGTGTCGTTTTCTTTAAGGGTTGCTTTGCATTGTGATGAGCCCAACAAGGCACCCCGTGCTTATGAGGAGGCAAAGCCACATTTCCCTCTGAAATCTCCCATCGATCGTTCGCAGGCGTGTATTCACTACAGATATAGATACGGAGACAGGGAACGTTCTAGGTCGCTCTCTGGCTCTTTGCTGTCAAAAAACACATACTATATCTCTACCCATCCATTAATCAATCAAGAATTAACTTGGGCATTAAGCAAATACACTTACAGGCATACTTAAAAGACAAGACAAGACAAAAGATTTATGGAGAGATAATATACCAACGTCATACAGATCACAAGGAGGCCATGTTGAATCTCAGTAAAGAAATTTCTCTGTGTGTTTGTCTGTGTCTCTCAGAATGTATGTGTGTAATCTCTCCCTTCTCTCTCTCTCTCTCTTTCTGGTTGATTTTTGTTTGTTTGTTAACCGTGGGGTTGGGCGGCTGCTGCTGGCGGCTGGCGGCTGGCAGTGGTGGTTCAGTGGTTCGGCTAGTGGCAGGTCGCCTCCTCCTCCTCCTCCTCCTTCACCGCCACCATCCCCAACTCAGGAGCCCAACCAAAGCAAGAGCGGAGAGAAGGGCAGCGGGGAACAGCAGCGGGCGGCCGCCAGCGTCCATTGGTTCAACGGGTGCCCAAGAAGAACATGAGGACCACGTTCACGAGCAGGAGGACCACGATGACAGCAAACACCACCACCGTTTGGACATCCAAGGTCATGGTGCAGTGCAGGACACTGTAGTGCTCCAGGTGAGGGGCCGGGATGCTCGGAGCTGTCAACCTCTGCTCGGTGAGACTGTCCATACATCCACCATGCTAGAGGAGAGGAGGCGGCAACGGAAAGGAGGCGGCGGCGGCGGCGGCGGGCTGGTCCCTTGCGGTGACCTCTGGCTGGGACCCCCGGGCTTGGGGGGGGGGCGCTGGGGCGGCGGGTCGGTTCGGGCGCTGCCTGTTGCTCTGGGTGCCCCCTCTCTTTCTCTCTCTCTCTCTCTCTCTCTTTCTCTCTCTCTCTCTCAGCCCCTGCTGGCGCCCGCGGTGCGAGGCAGCGGCAGCATCGCCAACCAGTTGCGCGCGGGCGAAGATGCTCCAGGAACGCAGGAGCCGCCGAGGCTGCCCGGCGCCGCCGGAGGCTGCTGCTTCTCCTCCGCCTCCTCCTCCTCCTCCCGTCCGCTGGGGCTCCGCCGCTGCCTTCGCGCGCTCGCTGCGTCCAGGCGCCGCCGAGGAGGGGGACCCGGGGCCAGCGTGACGGCGCTGCTAGCCGCCGCCGCCGCCGCCGCCGCTCCTGACTGTGGCTGCCGCTGCTGCCGCCACTGCTGCTGCCGCCGCCGCCGCCGCATCTCTCGTGGCGAGGCCGCCCCTTCGCATACTAATCAATCGCCAGTGACCAGGCGGGCGGCGAAGGCAGCGCTCTCCGCTGTCACTCAGCGGCCGCAAGGCGAGGGGACGGGGGGCCGCGGGGGGGGGGGAAGGAGAGGGGGGAAGGGGGGAGCGCCGCCGCTGCCGTCCGCCCCCTCCCTGCCTCCCTGCCTTCCTCTTCGCTTCCTCCCTCATCTTTCCTCTTCGCTTTCTCCCCTTCCTTCCTTCCTTCTCTTCATTCATTCATTCGTCTTCTTCCTTTCTCTTTTTTTCTCCCTAACCTTTTCCCCTTCCGTCTCTCTCGCTCTTTCCCTTCCCTTTTTCTTTGATCCTCATGCCTTCCTCTTTTTCTTCCTTCTTTCTTTTCCTCCCTCCCCTCGCCTTCCTCCTACTTTTTCCTTTCCTCTCTCCCTCTTTCTCCTCTCTCTCTCTCTCTCCCCACCCTTTCTTTTTCCTTTACTATCCTTTCTTTTCCCCCTTCCTTCCCTCTTTCCACTCTACCCCTTCCCTTCCTTTTTTCTTTCTTTCTTTCTTTCTTTCTTTCTTTCTTTCATTCTCCTCCCTTTGTCTCTAACCTTTTCTCTCCTTTCTTTTTCCTTCCTTCTCTTTCTTTCCTTCCTTCCTCTCTGCCCTTTCTCCGCCTTTTCTTTTTCCTTCTCTATCTCTCCTCTTCCCCTTCTTTCGCTTCCCTCTCTCTTTCCACACACTCCTTCCTTCCTCTCTTCCCTTTCTCCACCTTTTCTTTTTCCTTCTCTATCTCTCCTCTTCCCCCTTCTTTCGCTTCCCTCTCTCTTTCCACACACTCCTTCCTTCCTCTCTTCCCTTTCTCCACCTTTTCTTTTTCCTTCTCTATCTCTCCTCTTCCCCCTTCTTTCTCTTCCCTCTCTCTTTCCACACACTCCTTCTTCCTCTCTTCCCTTTCTCCACCTTTTCTTTTTCCTTCTCTATCTCTCCTCTTCCCCTTCTTTCGCTTCCCTCTCTCTTTCCACACACTCCTTCCTTCCTCTCTTCCCTTTCTCCACCTTTTCTTTTTCCTTCTCTATCTCTCCTCTTCCCCCTTCTTTCGCTTCCCTCTCTCTTTCCACACACTCCTTCCTTCCTCTCTTCCCTTTCTCCACCTTTTCTTTTTCCTTCTCTATCTCTCCTCTTCCCCCTTCTTTCTCTTCCCTCTCTCTTTCCACACACTCCTTCTTCCTCTCTTCCCTTTCTCCACCTTTTCTTTTTCCTTCTCTATCTCTCCTCTTCCCCCTTCTTTCGCTTCCCTCTCTCTTTCCACACACTCCTTCCTTCCTCTCTTCCACCATGGAAAGAGGCAACAGTGACTTGGGAAAACTGAAAGGGAAGCAGAGTCGCTTGGGGCGATGGAAAGTTCACAAGCGGAACATGAAGGCGACAGCATTTCCCCACTGTGCTATTCAGCAGCTGCTATTCAGGTAGACTGCTTTTGAATGTGGAGGTTCCATTTAGCCATCAAAGCTAACAATAGCTATCAATAGGCCTCTCTGCCTCCATGAACTTGTGAAATCTTTTATTTTACACACACACACACACACACACACACACACACACACACACACAAAACACACACACAGGACCTACAACAAAAAGCTGCAGCATGGAATGCTCCTATCCTTGGCTCAAGCCAGCCAGCCAGCCATGCCCTGTTTCAGGGTACTTTTATTCCAATTCCCACCCCCATTTTTTTAAATTACTTTCAGACAATCAGCATCTCATACTTATTGGGCTGCTTGGTTCCCCCCACCCCCACCCCCACACACTTCAGGTTTTTATTTTCTATGGATTTGAGGAGGGGGTACTTCTACAAATGCTGGGGTTCTCCCAAGCCTGCTGATTTCTCCCCCTTGAATGCAGGTGGTGCCATTTTGGCTACATAGGAATCCCCATGTGGAGAACGAGTTTTGCTATTAGCTCCCACTATTACTAGCTGTGGATAGGCATCTATTTATTACTTTTTATGCCATGCTTCCTCCAGGAACTCACAGCAGGCCCATATGAGCCATGGCTAAGGTGTTGGACTGGGAGTCGGGAGATCTGGGTTCTAGTTCCCCACTTGGCCATGGCAACTCACTGGGTGACTTTGGGCCAGTCACAGACTCTCAGCCCAGCCTACCTCACAGGGTTGCTGTTGTTGTGAGGATAAAATGGGGAAGAGCAGGAGGATTAGGTATACCGCCTTGGGTTCTTTGGAGAAAAAAAGCAGGATATAAATGTAATAAATAAATAAAATAAATATGACCCCTTCCCTGCTTTTAATCTCACAACAATCTGATGAGTCGGCTAGGCTGAGACTGACTGGCACAAGGTCATCCAGGGAGCTTCCTGGCGGAGTGCAAATAGTGGCAACGAAAGATGAAGTTCTCAAACTTACTGATAACTTGAAAGCAAATAAATCACTGGGCCTGGATGGTATCCATCCTCAAAGAACTCAAATATGAAATTGTTGGTCTTCTAACCAAAATATGCAATATGTCCCAAAGATCAGCCTCTGTAACAGAGGACTGGAAGATGGCCAATATAACACCAATTTTTAAAAAGGGGATTCAGGGGAGATCTGGAAAATTGCAGGCCAGTTAGCTTAATGTCTGTTCTAGGTAAATTGATTGAAAGCATTATTAAATACAAAATTAGTAAGCATATAGAAGGGCAAATCCTGCTGGAAAATAATCAGTGTGGCTTCTGCAAAGAGAAGTCCTGTCTCGCTCATCTTTTAGAGTTCTTTGAGAGTGTCAATAATCCATGGACATTATTTACTTGGACTTCCAAATGGCTTTTGATAAAGTCCTTCACTAAAGACTCCTGAACAAACTTTGCAGTCATGGAATAAGAGGAGAGGTCCTCTGATGGATCAGTAACTGGTTAGAGAACAGAAAACAGAGAGTAGGAATAAATGGTCAATTCTCCCGATGGAGGGAAGTAAATAGTGGGGTCCCACAGGGATCGGTATTGGGACCAATTCTTCTCAACTTGTTCATAAATGATCTGGATTAGGAGTGAGCAATGAAGTGGCCAAGTTTGGAGACAACATCAAATTATTTAAGGTTATTAAAACACAAAGGGATTGTGAAGAGCTCCAAAAGGATCTCTCTAAGCTGAGAGAGTGGGCATCCAAATGGCAGCTCGGTTCAATGTAAGCATCAAAAAAACCCAACGTCAAGTATAACCTGATGGGGTCTGAGCTAGCAGTAACTGACCTAGAGAGAGATCTTGGGATTGTGGTGGACAGCTCAAGGAAAATGTCCACCATAACATACATACATACATATATATCATAGTGCTGGAAAAAGTGCAGAAAAGGGCAACTAAAATGATTAAGGGGCTGGAGCATCTCCCCTATGAGGAAAGGTTACAACAACTGGGATTGCTTAGTTTGGAAAAAAGGAGGCTAAGGGGAGACATGATAGAAGGGTACAAAATTCTGCATGGTGTGCAGAATGTGGGGAGGGAGACATTTTTCTCCATCTCTCATAATGCTAGAACCCAGGGTCATCCCATGAAGCTACTGATGGGAGTTTCAGGACAGCTAAAACAAAGCACTATGGAATTCTCTACCACAAGACCACCAATTTGGATGGCTTTAAAAGGGGGGTGGATAAATTCCTGGCGGAGAAGGCTATCAATGTCTACTATGTGTAACCTCCAGTATCAGAGGCAGTTGCTGGGGAACATGGATGAGTGGGTGCTGTTGCGCTGTGTCCCACTTGTGGGTCCCGGGTCGACAGCTGGTTGGCCACTGTGTGAACAGAGTGCTGGACTAGATGGACCCTTGGTCTGACCCAGCATGGTTCTTCTTATGTTCTTGTTATGAGTGAATTTTGAACATGACCCTGTTCCTTTCCCCCACACATATGGCCAACCAACATCTAGCCACTAGCTCACACCACAGCATCAGAAGAGATTTGGTGGATAAGAACAAGATGAGCCCATGTGGGCTACCATCCAGTATCTAACAGGATTCAGCCAAATGTTCCTGGGGAACATACCAGCAGAGCATGAAGTAATCACCCTCTCTCATTATTGGCTTTCTATAAAGTGGCATTTGGAGATACACTGCTGCTCAACTTAGAGTTTCTAATTAGCTTTCATGGCTAATTGTTCTATTCAGTGATCAAAAAACCTGCTGGGCTAAGACCAGAGTTAAGATGGTCTTAACCCAGGGGAGACATGATAGCACTCTTCAAATACTTGAAAGGTTGTCACACAGAGGAGGGCCAGGATCTCTCCTCCATCATCCCATAGCAACAGAATAATGGGCTCAAGTTACAGGAAGCCAGATTCTGGCTGGACATCAGGAAAAACTTCCTGACTGTTAGAGCAGTATGACAATGGAACCAGTTACCTAGGGAGATTGTGGGCTCTCCCACACTAGAGGCCTTCAAGAGGCAGTTGGACAACCATCTGTCAGGGACGCTTTAGGGTGGATTCCTGCACTGAGCAGGGGGTTGGACTTGATGGCCTTATAGGCCCCTTCCAACTCTAGTATTCTATGATTCTATGAAGATACCCGCTTCCAGCTCCAAGGGCACCTCCACCCACATATGTCAAGTTGCAGAGTACCCAGAGCCGGCCAAACGATTTTGCCACATGAAGCAGAAAACCCCACAAACACCGCCTCCACCCCTACTTATAAAAATACAGTAACAACAACAAAGCCAATAAGTAATTATTTTCTGCCCTTTCATGACAGCCCAAAACTAAGGAGGTTGCTTACTACACCTCTGCATGATTAATTGCTCCGGCTTTTCCTCCTTCCCATGAGCCTCAGTCAGGGCAAGGTAATCCTGTTGCATTTTATAATAACCATTTTATAATAACCATTTTATAATAACCACCATTGTTTTTAGGCCAATTATATCTCTGTCAATTGCCCTCACAGTTCAAACATTTATTTGTTTTATTTTATTTACTTTTTACGAGAGTTAATGGATTAATCTCTTTGGCAATTAATTTGTAAAACTGGCCGTGATGCTAATTTTGGTTTCACTCTTAATGGCTCCGTTTCTTGCTTTGTTTTTGTTTTTAAATGATGTTGTATGGATATAGTGTTAACAGCCTCAATCCTACTTGGTGCAAGAAAGATGGTATATCTTTTTAAAAACAAGCTAACATTTATTTATTTTTGTATGGAGGATATTGAGTGTGTGTGTGTGTGTGTGTGAGTGAGAGAGAGAGAGAGAGAGAGAGAGAGAGAGAGAGGAGGATAGAGTCCTCAGTCTGCTGGGCACTCTTTTGGCAACCGAAAGCATTGGGCTGGTGGCCAATCTATGCGGTCTGCACGTTTACCACAATTCAATACACTCATGATGCGATACAGTCAGCGAGCAATGAACGCCAGAGCCCTGCAAGCATAAAGGCAGGCGTCCTTGCCAATATCCTCACAGGATGGGTGATTACGTGGCATCAGAAGCCAGGTCCGCCTCACTTTTCCCCTGCTGCCACACTTCACCTTATGGAAGGAAAAATCAATTCCACCGTTGTGCTAATGAAACTGTAACTCAAACGGTCGGGCAACTGTAATTTTAGGAATCGGGAATCCACATACATTTTAAAACCCTGCTCTGCTTCCTCCCCACAAACAGCACCAGAAATGAATTAGTAAATAAATAAATAAATAAATAAACAAAATTATATATTTTAATATTTGCTGTATTTTTTTAAGGAAATAAATATCTAAACTGCCCTAATTCTTTAGAAAATTTGGTTGTAGGAACTTGCTGGAGAAAGGGTGTTTTTTTTTAAAAAAAAAAAATCTCTTGCAAATCCATTCTTTTTTTCTGCCTTCCAAAATCAAGGCCCCCATAAGAATTCGTCCTCCTACAATCCAGGGTTTAGTTTGCCATTGTCTCTGAGCCCCTTCTCTTTTGTTCTCCTCTAATTGCCCCATGACTTGGCATCTCTCCTGGTGAGACTTTCCCATCATCTCTGATGCTGCCCTCGGTCGCCACCTCCTCTCTGTGACCTGCATGTCCTTCACCAGAATGAATGCAAAGTACTGAGGTGACTAAAGACGCTGTTGATTCATATTAACTACTAATCAGCTTAACTTCATGCGGTATGTATTCACGGCACTATTGTATTAACAGCATTGCTAGAAGATGGAGACAGGATGTGGACAGAATTGATGCCATTGCATTAAACTTGTTCCAAAATTGCAGAGGAGAATGAAATGAGGGGGGTGAAGGGAAGAGCATGAAAAGGCGAGCATTTGAAAGCTGAGAAGGCTTTCGAAGGAAGAACACTGGACTGAGAAGCTCTCGAAATAGGATGTGGGCAACTGTGAAGGAAGAAGAAGATGATATTGACAAGGATGACCTCGAAGGATCAGGGACTCTTGCTCCCCGGAAGGACTCCGCTCTTTCTCCTTTGCCGCCCCTCATTCCTGCAGCTCAATGCTTCTGCAAGCAAAAGATGAGAAATACTTTGGGACACCCTGCCAACAAAACAGAAATGAGACCCAAGGCTAAATGTAAGAACTGCAAAGAGGTTACTCTTGTTATTAGGAATGGGAGAGAAATTAGTTTCAGTTCTTTTCTTTTTTTATATAAGTATTTACCAAAATTCCCAAGTTTCTTCATATTCAGGAAAGAAATGGCATATCCAATGGAGTCACTCCGCAAATTCAGAAACCACTAATGGAGTCTGCTGAATTTTCTACTGCACAAGTGTTTGCCCATTATGCTTACGCAACTGGTTGTGGAAGCAACCGTTTGCACAAAAGTCGTGTGCAAGTGGTTGCACAAGCATAATGCACAACTACGCTTGTGCAACCTTGCTTGTGCAAAGCTAATTTTAATTGGGATTCTCCTCTTGCACATGGATCAGAACTATTTTCTGCTAGTGCACGTTGTTTGCACTAATAGAATGATGCAATTGCCCAAAGAACTTGATTGTCCCCCTCCCACCCCAATTAATATGGAGGAAGTCGAAACTGACAGGTTTGTCCATCCAGACCCAGGGCTTTGAATGATTAGTTCTTCAACGTATAGGTTGGAATCCCTAACCATGTTGGTGCAGAATTAGGGCTGCCACCTCTAATTTCTGACAGGGTCCTCGTCTTTAACAGCTGAACCTCTTGAATTTGGCCAATGCAGATAAGTGAGAGTTTTGTTTCAGTTCATTTTTTATAAAAGTGTAAACACACAGGAGGAAATCAAGTTTCCTTACCCTTGCTTCTCCGCCCACGCGTTTGTCCCCCATTACTTCCTCTTCTGAAAGAGGAAGTAAACAACCTGCACATGGCTCATTCCGTGGGCCATTCTGATCCCGCTGCTTCTCCTGCACACAGCAGGAGATAGCGGCAACTTCCGCTTTTAAAAATAAGTCGGACTTACTGGGGTGTTTTCTTGTGGTGTGAAGAAGGCTAGAAGAAGTGGGAGGCAGATGACGTTGTGAGAGGGATCTACAAAAATCTGCGAGTGCCCAGTAATGAGGGTGCAATAAAACACTCGTGTGATGGAACCCTAAGAATGAACCAATATTTGATAAGAATATTGGGGATGGAAAGAATTAGAGTTTTTAAAATTTGAATGAAGGCGAAAGCAAAATGGATAGATTTACCCAACCCTACTGATTATCTAACGGAATTCAGTCTGATGATGTTATCTTTAACAGAAGAATAAACTATTAGTCAGTTTCCTATGTTCCTTTTTTTATATATACATTCACTTCAATACATCAATGGAAGGAGTCAGATGGATGCCAGAAGGTGGCCCATTCCAATTGTAGGGAGCAGAACAGGGCAATAGTAAAGTCCAGGATCAGAGAGTATAATGTTGGGATTATAGAAGAAAGGGGTGTAAAGGGACCCCAAAGGGACCGAGTAACCTGTCCCCTTCATCTCCGCTGCCACAACCTTCCCAGAGGCTCCCAAATGCTTGAAACCTCTGAGGAAGGACAGCAGGATCCTGGCTCAGTAGCTCTGGATTTAGCGCTGACCCAAGCAGCAAGAAGATATAGCACGAACAATTGAGGTAGAAGGATTTATTTACAAGTAAGGGTAGGGTATGGTGGGGAGAATACAAAATAAAACTCACGTGCAGGTACGCATAGCATAGAAACCCAGTATTCTTTTAAAAAAAAAACCCACAATAACACCCAGCTAACTTCTACTTACTCCATAGTAGGGCCTTACCACTGCTGCCAGCCACGAACACCTCCATCCAAACCGCAAGCAAGGGCAAGACCACAGCTGGGGGAAGCCCCTTAACTTTATACCCTCCAAACTCCCCACTCCTTTTCCAGGCCCCCTCCTCCCCCGGGCACACCCCGAGGCCCAGTTTCACACGTCTCCAGCTGCCAACCTCCTTCCTGCCTTCCCTGCTGGTTTATGGCCTTGAGAACTGATGAGAGGCTCCCGGCTGGTGCCAAGATCCTCCATATCTTGTCCTCCCGCATCCCCAGGTGTCCTGATGTAAATCTGCAGGCCGGCGCCCTTCTTCTAGAAGTGCCATGCATTGTGAAAGTGTCACGCTAAAACTAGCCAAACTCCTTAACCCTTTGTTGTTGTTTATTCGATCAGTCGCTTCCGACTCTTCGTGACTTCATGGACCAGCCCACGCCAGAGCTTTCTGTCGGCCGTCGCCACCCCTAACTCCCCCAAGGTCAAGCCTGTCACCTCCAGAATATCATCCCTCCATCTTGCCCTTGGTCGGCCCCTCTTCCTTTTGCCTTCCACTTTCCCTAGCATCAGCCTCTTCTCCAGGGTGTCCTGTCTTCTCATTATGTGGCCAAAGTACTTCAGTTTTGCCTTTAATACCCCTCGCTCCCCCAAGGTCGAGTCTGTCACCTCCAGAATATCATCCATCCATCTTGCCCTTGGTCGGCCCCTCTTCCTTTTGCCTTCCACTTTCCCTAGCATCAGCCTCTTCTCCAGGGTGTCCTGTCTTCTCATTATGTGGCCCTTGCTCCCTGTTAAAACAGATGCAGTCTTATCTGATGCTAGCGCTGTCACAAGGGGTACTGAGGATTCAAAAGAGCAAAAACGAGCATGGAGAGAGAGAGAGAGAGAGAGGATAGATAAGAAGGTGAAGATGTGAGGATCAACAGAAAATTATTAAATGTATGGGCAAGATTAGAGCCTTGTGTGGCGCAGAGCGGTAAAGCAGCAGTTTCTGCAGCTGAAACTCTCCCCACAGCTGAGTTCGATCCCAGCGGAAGCTGGTTTCAGGCAGCCGGCTCGGGTCGACTCAGCCTTTCATCCTCCCAAGGTCGGTAAAATGAGTACCCAGCTAGCTGGGGGAAAGGGAACCATGGCCGGGGAAGGCAACGGCAAACCACACCGCTATAAGGCCTGCCAAGAAAATGTCAGCGAAAGCTGGCGTCCCTCCAAGAGTCAGTAATGACTCAGTGCTTGCACGAGAGGTTCCTTTCCTTTCCTATGGGCCAGATTAGACTAATGATCTCAGCTCAGTAAACCAAAGACTTTTATTTATTTATTTATTCATTCATTCATTTCATTTCATATTCCACCCATTAGCTGAAGCTCTCTGGGCAGTTCATAGCAAATAAAACCACAAAATACAGCCCAATCAAACATAATGTAACACTTTTAAAACTGTAAAACTATGGCATAAAACCAGGTAAAAATCAACATCAGTGTAAAGATTTAAAAATATACTAGCAGACTTAAAAACAACAGGACTAAAAGACCTGGGAGAGCCAGAAGACCTTCACCTGGCATCAAAAGGACAACAATGTAGCCACATGGCATGTTTCTTTGAGGTACCATAACCAGGGTGCCACAAGTGAAAAGGGCCTCTTCTTAGAGCCACCCACTTCACTTCATTTGGTGAGGGCACCCAGATAAGGGCCTCTGAAGACAATCTCAGGGCCCAGGCAGGTATATATAGGAGGAGATGATCCTTCAGGTAACATGGCCTCAAACTGTTTAGGGCTTTGAATGTTAATATCACTACGTAAATCATGGTTTACTAAACCAGTTTCCCATTGTATCTGAACCGGGAAACCATGGTTTAATGTCAGTTTACCCACCAGGGATCCTGGTTTTATATGCTGGTTAATGTCAACTATGGTTGTCTGGCTGTTCACCCTTTCAGCTGCCTAAATCCCAGCACAGTCACCTCCTTCCACAAGTGGATGTGTATAATAAAATATCTGAACCAGAAGTTCTTACATGATTTGCACCTGATTGTGCGGTGAATAAATAGCCCACTGTGCCTTACCCTGCACTATTTCCCAATTAGTGTTCTACTTAAAATTAGCACTTCATAAAAAAAATCTTTTACCAATCTATATTTTACATCAACAGATGAAGGGACAAACCAGCCCCTCTCTGGATCCAGTCCATTATTATTTTTAAGTCTGCAGATGATTATCAATTAATAGCAGGAAATTGACGTGATGAAAACAGTATGATCTATTAGCTTTAACTAAAAGGCGGAACCAAAAATCTTGCAAGAAGGACGGGGTGAAAAATAAGAGGATGTTTTCTCAGTCACCCACATATTTGTCGGCCAACCTTGTAGCGGGACTAAATTAAACTATCTGCTGCATAGATCACAGCACAGGGCTAAGAATATCTTTGTCTAAGTAGCTCCCAGTTCAGTTGACTTTCCATGATAAATCATAAGAAAATCCTGTTGTATCCTTCATCAAAGAGGTTCAGTTATGAAGTCCTTATAGGCTGGTACAAATGTTTCCATCAAAGAATCACTTTACAAACATCTTCCCTTAGCACTTTGGTCATGACGATCTCAATTCACTCAGCCAAATCAGATTAATGCACAACTAAACCTCCTCCCCCACCCAAATGGATGGATACCAATGAGATGAGAAGGAATATCTAATGTTTTTGGAAGCAAAAAAAGAAAGAAAAAAGGTTACATCCTAGGTAACAAATTCCACACCCTAGGTCTTAAAGATCCACGCTCAGTGAAGAATGAGAGACACTAATTTGCTCACAGCTATACACAGTGGCTGAGTTCAGACGACACGCTAATCAATGGTTTTGTCCTATTCTGTTCCTATTAACCCCCCGTCCCCAGTTGATTAGCGTGCCATCCGAACTCAGCCAGTGAGTTTAATTCTGTGGTGAGATATGAGCCCATGTCATCAAAATCCAAGCTCAATCATTGTTTGCTAGACCTTGCTACCTCCATATTAACACAACGGCTAATGCTGCATTTATATTGATTGAACTAGCATTGCTGGATCACTTGATATGATAGTCTTTCATTTACCCACTTTAAGGGGGATAGGAAAGGCTTTTGGAGCTGTTCAAAATGTTAATGTGACACATTCCCAATTGAAAATTAACGGCTTGAAGCTACGTTAAATGGTGAATTAAGTACTTCATAATTATCTTAATAATACTTCACATTTTTTCCCTGAGAATCTGTGTGACTTCAAGTGTATTCTAGCACATAATATTCAGCTGACATCTTAATTTAAATTTCCAGCCCTGTCCCATTCCAGCCTCACCGTCCAAATGTGCAGAAATTATTCTATTCTATCTACAGTACTTAATAGGGTCCAAAGCAGAGCACCTGCTTTGATTGCAGAAGGTCCCAGGCTCAATCCCGACATCTTCAGCTAAAAGGTTGCCAGGTAACAGGTGATGGAGAAGATTTGTCCCCGCCTGAGACCCTGCAGAGTTGCTGCTGGGTCTCAGAATAGACAAAACCATGCCAGATGGATGAATAATCTCTGATCTGGAATAAGGCAGCTCCCAATGTTGTTGTTTATTCGTTCAGTCGCTTCCGACTCTTCGTGACTTCATGGACCAGCCCATGCCAGAGCTTTCTGTTGGCCGTTGCCACCCCTAGCTCCCCCAAGGTCAAGTCTGTCACCTCCAGAATATCATCCATCCATCTTGCTCCCAATGTACACTATTTTATACTGGAGATACCCTATATAATACACTGTATCAACACTCCCCAACCTGGTGCCCTCCAGATGAGTTGGAAAGCCACGCCCATCATCCCCAACCATGTCAGGCCACGTTATTAAACGTCATGGTTTCATTCATCTCATCATGCACATTGAAATCGGTTTTCAACTGATTGGTAAACATTGCCTCCTTAACCTTTCCCCTTTGAGGCACCATTCAATTGCTAGACAGCATGTTTCTCCCTCATAGGAAGGGACCAATGTCTAGTATGTGTTCCATTATGATGCACATCAGCCAAGTGCTGCTTCTGTCTTTTCAGGAGAAGTCTTCCAGTTTCAACAGTGTGAAAATAGAATAGCGATCTGAGCCAAAAGTTAACATTTGGCTCAAAATTGGGGCTGGGGAGAACCATGCTGGATGAGACTGAGGGTCCATCTAACCCAACACTCTGTTCCCACAGTGGCCAACCAGCCATTGGCAAGGGACATGGTGCAGCAACATCCTCCCACCCATGTTCCCCAGCAACTGGTGCATACAGGCTTACTGCTGAGGAAAACAATCAAGGAGAGGTTGGAGGCTTCTTTCCTTTTCCCTGATGGGGTTCCTCATTCCTTGCAAGATAATTTGCATTTCAGCTCAGTGTATCTTACAAGTTGAATCTCTACAGTCAGAACTCCATGTTAGGCATTATAAGAAAAAGATTTAAGCTTTACACTGCCTTTATACAAATCTAAGTGTGCGACCACACTTAGAATACTGTGTACAGTTCTGGTCACCACAACTAAAGAAAGATATTATAGAGCTGGAGAAAGTGCAGAAAAGGGCAACTAAAATGATCAAGGGGCTGGCGCGTCTCCCCTACGAGGGAAGTTTACAACAGCTGGGATTGTTTAACTTGGAAAAAAGGAGGCTAAGGGGAGACCTGATAGAGGTGTACAAAATGGAGAATGTGGACAAGGAGACATTTTTCTCCCTCTCTCAAAATACTAGGTCCCGGTTTCACCCTATGAAGGTGATTGGTGGGAGATTCAGGACAAATAAAAGGAAGTTCTTCTTCACACAGCACAAAGTTAAACTAAAGAATTCACTACTTTGAGATGTAGTGATGGCCACCAATTTGGATGGCTTTAAAAGGGGGTTGGATAAAGTCCTGGAGCAGAAGGCTATCAAGGGCTACTAGCCCTGATGGTTGTGTGCTATCTCCAGTATTCGAGGCAGTAAGGCTGTATGCACCAGTTGCTGGGGAACATGGGTGGGAGGGTGCTGTTGCACCATGTCCTTGGCCGATGGCTGGTTGGCCACTGTGTGAACAGAGGTTTGGTTAGATGGACCCTCAGTCTCATCCAGCGTGGCTCTCCCCAGCCCCAATTTTGAGCCAAATGTTAACTTTTGGCTCAGATCGCTATTCTATTTTCACACTGGTGAAACTGGAAGACTTCTCCTGAAAAGACAGAAGCAGCACTTGGCTGATGTGCATCATCATGGAACACATACTAGACATTAGTCCCTTCCTATGAGGGAGAAACATGCTGTCTAGCAATTGAATGGTGCCTCAAAGGGGAAAGGTTAAGGAGGCAATGTTTACCAATCAGTTGAAAACCGATTTCAATGTGCATGATGAGATGAAAGAAACCACGATGTCTAATAACGTGGCCTGATTGGCTGTTGAATACAGGTGCCGATTGTTCACCTCTGTTTCCCCCACTGACTTTGGGCCTGTTCCTGATTGGTTCTGGTTCAGTTCATAAGTGGCATTGTAGTGTATTTGTAACTGAACTTGGTGTTTTATGCCGAAACGTTTCACACTTTAAAATCTGTATAAACTTGATTCACTGTTGTTTGTTCGTTTTGTTTCGGGAGTTCTGTGTCATGTGCATCACTTAGCCTACATATCAGTCTATTTTTACCACCATTGGCAGGGAGTGGGAAGGCATTTGGATTTTCTGCTCCAGGCCCAAATAAATCTTGGGCCATCTCTGTTGGGAGCCATTCCATCTCTCCCTCATAGGTATGGAGCCACCCCAATTATTGACATTTTGAAAGTCTTCACTACTTTTTGATCCCACTTGAAGGGGAATGGGTAATCTCTGAAAACAAAGTTCTGATTTCCATAAATCCTGGCCTTCTGTACACATAACAGCAAACAGTTCACAACATTTTCCTATTTTCTTGTTATTCTGTCTCCCAGTTCCCTCCCTGTCTGCTCTTGTCCCTTTCTCAATGATGTTTGGCAAGGTTTGGCCTTTTCTTCCCATTTTCAACAGGTTGGCCACAAAGTGTTGGAATGACACCTTAGTGATATGAAAGTGCACTGTCCTCATTATTTCATATAAATCCACCCAGAGCATTCAAGCAACCTTTCACAACATGAATACCTTTCCATGAAAGACTGAGCTGCAAACACATCCTACCCACGCAAAACATCAGACACAAAAATAAATAAACTAAAAGGCATATAGAGCATAGACCAACTGCATGCCCCCCTAGGCGGTGAACTCAAAAGATGCTCCACAGAGATCTGCAGTTAAAGCTGCAGGAGCTATACTAGAGTGACCAGATACAAAAGAGGACAGGGATCATGCAGCTTTAACTCTTGTGATGAAGAGGGAATTTCAACAGGTGCTGCATGCCTACAAATGACCCCTGCTGAAATTCCCTTTTCTATACAACTGTTAAAGATACAGGAGCATTGCCCTCCTTTCCATATGGTCCCCCTACTCACAGCAACCCTGCGAGGTAGGTTAGGTCGAAGGTCAGTGATTGGCCCAGTGAGCTTCAATGGCCAAGTGGGGACTAGAACCCAAATCTCATGAACCCCAGTTCAACACTCTAATCGCTACACCACACTGGCTCTATTAATCAGCCTGGTTTTCCCGTGTAAGAGTACACCTACACCAACCTTTCCCAATCTGGTGCCTTCCAGGTGTGTTGAAATGCAATTCCCATCATTCTCACCAACATGCCATGCTGGCTGAAATTGATTCAACACCAAGATGCTTATAAAAGGCGGTGAGGGGAATCCATGGATGATAAGGCTGCAATTGTATACTCATTTATTGAGAGTAAACCCCACTGAGCTCAAGTGGACTTACTTCTAAGTAAACATGCATAAGGTTAGTGCAACTGCTAATGGCCATTAGCCCTAATATGGAATGTCTATGTCCGAACTCAGAGGCTTTAGAACCACTGAATCCCAGCTCCTGGAGAGAAACAGTGGGGGAAGGTTGCTACTTTCATGTTCTGCTGTGGGCTTCCTGGAAGCATCTAGTTGACCTTGTGGGAGACAAGAATGCTGGACTACATGGCCTGTCAGAACTCCTTGTATGTTCTGAAGGGCCTGCCCGCACAAAAACGGTGGGACCAGAGCAGCTACAAACACACCCAAATCAACTGAACAATTCACCTGTATTTAGAAAACCCAAGAACCTTCATTGAGAGCCACGGAAAATACATTTACATAATCATCGTCAAGTTTCAAGGCCAGAGCAAGAAGTCTGTCATTACATCTCTCCCCTTTGCCCGTAAAGGACCAAATCAAAGCAGATGAGTTCAAACGATTTATAATGAGGAGCATTTCAATATCGGGAGATGAATCCCAAATGTGCACATCCAATGCCTATTATGGATGCATATTCCCATTAGCTGCTGGTGTTACATAAGAGAACAATGTTTTGTTTTTGTTTCCTAAAGCACAGATTCCCCTGTCCGCCCGCCCCCAACAACAATGGAGTTATTGAAAACTAAAATGATTAGAAATGCCTTTCATAATCGTACAGCTTGCTCATTATGACGAGGATTAGGGAAGGCCCACAGCTGAGTGGTAGAGCCCCTGACTCATATGCAGAAGGACCGCAGTTCAATCCCCAGCCTCTCCAGGTAGGGCCGAAAAGGACTCCGGCCTGAAAACCTGGAGAGCTGCTGCTGCCAGTCAGTGCAGGCAATGCCAGACTAGGTGGACAGACTCTGCATCAGGCAGTTTCCTACGTTCCTTCCTAGTCGTGTTCAAAATGACAACCAGGGCATGGTGCAGTAGTAAAAATTGAAATGTAGGTGGTCATCATGACAGTCTCTGTAGCCACGCCCACAAGGAGTGTCCAAAGATGCAGGCAGCTGCATTGAGCCATTTAATCGCAAAGTCAACAAACCGGTTCTAGCAATTGTCACCTTCACTAGAAGCAAATCTTTTGTAAAGCTAGTAAGATTTAGTAGCCCATTCAAGATCAAGGCCAGATCTCTCCCAAGCAGGATATAACACTTTGAAAGGGGTTTGAAAACGATACATGGAATGTGTCATGGTCCCAAACAGTTGTTGGTGTACTTCAATACCATTATAAAGCAGTAGTGTAGATCCTGCCCTTCTCACCCCAAGATACTTTGCATTACAACACACACACACACACAGAGAGAGAGAGAGAGAGAGAGAGAGAGAGAGAGAGAGATTGCAACAATAAATTGGTGCTGGGAAAATCTATTTCCTTCCGGTGAGAATGGCAGCTAAGCTCAGAGGGAACAGAGAACCATCAAGGGGTAGCAGATGACATCATGGACCTGGTTTGCGGCATGCGCCGGCCACCATTTTGAATATGCAAGCTGTGGTCTGCAAATGCAAGAGGCGTAGATTAAGCAAGGGTTAAACAACCCTCACATCACCCATGCTGCCTGGGTTCACATGACACAAGAAGCCATGGCACATGTGTGCTATGGCTTGCATATTCAAAATGTGGCCATCATCATGCACCCCATGGGTGAACTTGACCCAATGACCCTGTTCAGGTGTCATGCTAAGCCACGGTGGTTAAGCATTTTGAGCTAAACATTGGCTTTGTTCAGAAGACACCTTAAACCACGGTGGTTAAGGCTTTAAACAAGGTGGTTAAGGCTTTTTTTGTTAACAAAAAAACCTTAACCATCATGGTTTAAGGTGTCTTCTGAACAGGGCCACTATGGCTTGGCATGTCAAGTGAACCATTCCTAACCACGGTGGCTACATAACCACAGTTTAAACATGCTCAATAACCATTTGCTGCAAAAGGGTTAGCAGCCTAACCACGGCTTGGTGTGTTGTCTGAACAGGCACATGATGGCTTACTATGATGTGTGAACCGGCCCATTGTCTCTGCTAATCAAAAAGCCCTGGCACTTCAACTCTGTGAACACTGGTTCCATTACCCACCGCAGGCAGAGTTGGCAAACTGTTGTCTGAAACAATAGTTTTGAAGCTGGTACTAACTACGGCCATATCATACAGTGGCCACTTATGCACTGATGATGTTGATAAGGCACCTGTTGCTCTGCCTTCTTATGGCTCTTTATCTTTAAACTGGACTCGAACTGGGGAGGATCCTCCCAAAGAGAAGGAGGAGACATGGTCCTAAAGATCACCATCAGAGAGGACCAAAAGAGTCCTGCTTTCAAAAGGGACTTTTGGCATGAGATGATCAATTCTTTAAAAGCAACTATATCACCACTGACATTCAAGTCCCCAAGAAAGCTCCACACGGCAGGGTTAAAGATGGAATGACCTGGCACAAGTTTGGAATTGAATGTCTGCATATACCCTGGTATTTCAATTACGCATTCTGTACTTCAAATACATCTTCAAACCCAAAATCATGGTCTCCCAATCCTTTGTGCTCTTTAAGTGCGCTCTTTAATCCATCCAAGATCAAATGGCACAAACCATGTATTTCTAGAAAAATTGCTTGAGTTCCTTATATTGATATAGTCTCTCCCCTTCCCCAGTTTTCTATATAAAATATTAAAAGCAAATAATGACGCCTAGTGAAAACAATATAAAACTATTAAAAGTGATTAAAATAATAGTCTATTAAAACACATATAAAACAAGTAACAGAGCCCCAAAAACACAAGGATCAGAAAGACCTCCAGCTGATATATAGCAGTCAATCAAAAACCAATTGCCTGTTGGAGGAATTAATTGGTTCCTTACAGAAAGCTAAGCCCATAAAAGTCTTCTGGAATGTAGTAAAATGAATGTTGAGAAGGTCAGAGAAGAATGGAATAAAGGAATTGGAAAGCTCTGTACAGTTTAATCAGTGGAAAGTTGCCTTAGCTTCCATATGTTCTATTCCTGTCGATTTAACATTGAGATTGATTCAACAAAAATTGATGTTTTGTGTCTATTGGACACCACAGAGGCTGGCTGAAATAGGGTGACCCTATGAAGAGGAGGACAGGGCTCCTGTATCTTTAACAGTTGTAGAGAAAAGGGATTTTCAGCAGGTGTCATTTGTATGCATGCAGCACCTGGTGAAATTCCCTCTTCATCGCAATAGTTAAAGCTGCAGGTGCCCTCCTCTCCTCTGTATCTGGTCAAGAGGGCAGGACTCCTGCAGCTTTAACTGTTATGGTGAAGACAAAATTTCACCAGGTGCTACATGCATTCAAATGACACTTGCTGAAATTCCCTTTTCTAAAGAACTTTAAAGATGCAGGAGCCCTGTCCTCCTTTTCATATGGTCACCCTAGCTAAGAAGAAGCTGCCAAGGTCTGCCAGATGCTGTAGATGTAGTGGGCGTGCCTTGCAGCAGCCTCTTTTCTGCTGGAAGTCACTGCTTATATAAATTTTGTTCTTGAAAAATCTGTGTTATTAGCAGATGTACATGCACTTATTAACTACATCTCTGCAAGATGGGGATTAACAACAGATGGACAGCAAAAGTGCATATGGAGAGCTTATACATTTGCAAAGAGACTTCTACTCCAAACTTGGAAGGAAAAACAACCCCTCCGCCTATCACTGTTGTTTTAACTATAGGTAGCATTGTATAATAGTATAGTAAAACTTCAAGTTTGTATGTGTTGCAATGATCTGTGGGTTGAGCAATAAACGTTTTGGTTTGGTTTGTATCACTAATGGACTGAAGATCTTACTACTCAAGCATATTTCCTACAACCATCCAAGTCATATGGATGAGTATTTAGACATATGGACAGGTTAAATTAAGGTGTCTATATTAGAAATGGAAATGTGCAACCTTTTTCTACCCCTCCTTCTGTATCTTTTTCTTCCTTTTCCCAATAGATAAGAATTACTGTGTATGGATTTGTTTCATGATATGAATCCCCACCCCACCCCACCCCACCCACACACAGACTTGTTTTTTCGCTATTTTTTGTTTGTTTGGCGTTATTATGTTGCAAGTAGAAAAGATTAAAAAGAAAGAAAAGAGAGAGAGAGAACACAATTTCCTACTGGGATAATAAGGTTATGATCTGCTTCATAACCCCTAGTCTCCTATGCTATGTTCACCCCAAGTGCTATGAAGCAGAGGCTAAGAACATAAGAAGAGACATACTGGATCAGACTGAGGGACCATCTTGTCCAGAAGTGGCCAAGGAAGGGACCAAAAAGGCAGGACATGGTGCAACAGCACCCTCCCACCCATGTTCCCCAGCAACTGGTGCACACAGGCTTACTGCCTCAGATACAGGTGGTAGCACATAACCTTCAGGGCTAGTAGCCATGGATAGCCTTCTCCTCCAGAAATTTATCCAACCCCCTTTTAAAGCCATCCAAATTGGTGGCCATCACTACATCTTGTGGCAGTGAATTGCATAATTTAACTACAAACTGTGTGAAGAATATTCTTTATGATGTTCCCTTATATTCTAATAAGTGAGTTAGTTTATCTTTCAGATACAAGAATATTTGTAAACAGCTTCTCCCCCACAGTCCACATGGGCTGTGTGAGTGCGCTTGCGCTCCAGTGAAAATTAAAAGGTAAAAAAAAAAAGGCCCGTTCCCGCTCCCCTCCCCACCCTCAATGGGCACAGAGCACCTGAAGAGCTCTGTGTCCCGTGCTGGGTTCCCAGCTCCTCGTGTTTATTCATGAAGAGCTGGGACAAAACTGGGATGGCCGCCCACACGTCCCATGATCTCAGGACGATCCCGGGAAAACTGGGCTAAAAGCCGTCCTGGTTATCCCGGGAAAATGAAGGGATCTTCCCTCCCTGTCCCTGGGATCCCCTGTGCATCATATAGATGCACAGGGATGATCCCGGGGCAATCCCTGGGATAAGGCATGGTGCAGACACGCCCAGTGACACGGTGACCCATGTCCCCCTGCATTGCCCTTTTTACCGGGATCTGTGCAGAACTCTTATTGAGCCTTTCGTACTGGGAAAGCCTGGCTGATCAGATGCCTTCTATATTCATACACTATTATCTGACCGAAACCCAAACACTACCATCAGAATTGCCAAATTTTGTGCAGCAGCTATCAGAATCTCCTGGGATCTGAAATTAGCCATCTCATAAACTACTGTATCTATTGCAACTTTGTTTTGTGCTTTTAATCTGATGCTGGTCATGGACAATAACAATAAAGATTGATTGAATTAAGAACATAGGAAGAGCCCTGCCAATCAAACACATACAGACATGTATATTAGGGATGGGCAAACATGGGATGTTCAAACCTGTTGAGATTCTCCAAATTCCTCCTTGAAGGTTGTTTCACTTCATTTGCACTCCTGAATGCAAGCAACTTCTTTTCCCCAATTGGGAAATATTTACATTTTTAAAATGTGCACCTAAAATGCACAATCTCCCCCACCCCATAGGCTAAAGCATGAAACATTTGCACTTCCGCAAGTGTGCAGTTTCTAATGTGAGTGCAAGTTTGGGAAACTGCACATACACATACACACACACACACACACACACACACACACACAATCCCGAGAACTGCATTTCTGCTAACATTCACGGTTGCAAACGGGATGTGTTCAAACAATTTGTGAACAAAATCCCCATAGTTTCCTAGTGCAGATGCCATTTCACTCCCATGAGAAGAAAGGAAGGGAAATGGCAGGTATGAGTAAATTCCACAACTTAATGAGTTTGTGTCCCCAGTTTAATCCTCTAGGAAATATTACCCAATGCATGTCTGGTTTTGTTCACTTGAAGCAAAAGGATGTACAGGTTGAGCACGTTGGATGATCAATACTGGGTCAAAACAGCTGTTGAGACTATAAGAGTACAACTGTCAGGGGCCAAAGTACATTCCACTTGATATTTTTCACCCCACTTTTGCATAGACACTCAACCACATCAGCGTGTGTGGCCACGGCACAAAACCATCACATGGAAGAGTTCAGACTCATGTTCCCCTAAAGGTTTGTTGAGCAGACTTAGGATTCCGTGACCATACCTGAGGAGAGTCAAATCTCTTTCAGCTTGGGGGTCAAATCCAATTTTGGAGAAGCTCTTGAGAACTGCATGCCAGTGGTGGACAGGACTGAAAGCAAAAGTGGAGAAGGGACCATGGCCATGTGGAAACCCCAGGTGTGTGTGTGGGGGGGGATAGATTTTGCCTACAGGCCTGAGATTCAACATCCCTGCCATGTATGAAAAACAAGAATGTCAATCCTTTCCCTCTTGTGCCTCTTTAATCCCAAGAATGACATGCAAAGACAGTTTTCATATGGGAAGCAGCTAAAGATGGTCTGGAGTGTGGATGTTCTCAGGAAGTCATGGGTTGACCACTGTCTCCATTGGCCACTATTTCCTTCAGCATTGGGTTAGTCCTAGATAGGGGTAAATAAAGTCTGGGTGCTGGCCACCTCACCAGTTAAACAATTGACCAGTCAAATGATTGTCTGTCATTTAACCACAAAGACACAAAGACATCAAACAGTCTAAGAAAACCAACACATTATCTAGGTGCTGCTCACCTCAGAAGCACTTCAAGATCCTAAGCAAGTTCACTCAGTAATTAGTCCCACTTAGTTCAATGGCGATCACCCTTAGTAATTGATTTTAGGATTACGGCCTGCACCACTTCCATTACATCCAGGGCTCTCAAACCTTCTACCCTACCTCAACATGCCTCTCAAAGTATTCTTACTCATCTTCTGTCATTTCTTCTCCTTTCACACTTAACTTGTAACTTCTCCCCCATACTCCCACATGCAAATAATAATAATAATAATAATAATAATAATAATAATAATAATAATAATAATAATGCTGCATGGACAGTGTTTTTCATCTGATGGAAGTACCGGGTGGGCTGTAGCATTGAGGTCCACCTGAAAGTGGGCTGAGATCCACTGGAGGTTCTCAGCCCACAGTTTGAGAAAAGTTGCACTGGAACATTGTTCCACTAAAATCCCTCTTCCAGTTTTGCCGCCTCAAGTGGAGGAGGCAAACCTGGGGGCCTGGGGTATCAAAGCCAGCCAAACTTACTGGTGGTGGCACTCTACTTTAGAGATCTTCTAGAATGATGCTATATGATCGTATCACACACCCTTCTCCAACCAATGGGTTGAACTGCAACTTCCATAATTCTCATGGCCCTTGGCCAGGCTGGATGGGAATTCTGGAAGTTGCAGCCCAGCCCATCCAGAGGACACCAAGCTGGGGAGGGTCAACATAATATTATTCTGGCAGACTCTGAGGGGACCTGACATCTGCTAGTAAGAGTACCTCTATTGCAAAACAAGTGATGGAGGAAAAACAAGTCAGCTGAGGAGCAATTCGGGACACTTTTCTCCCCTCACACTCCTCTGCTTCAAGCCAAACGTTCTCCATGGTGAATGTTTGGGATGGCTCCAACTGGAACAGGTGTGCTTGTTGGTTGCCTTGGTGATACTTTTAGAACAGAGTTTGTACATAAATCCTGTTCCAATAACCTTCATATAAATCTGGAGGGCAATTTTGTTCCAGAAAGGAAAATTTTCATGGCATGGAATGGATCGTGTTGAAGAAAATCTATGAAGACAGACAAGAGCTCAGAAACGTTCAAGGGGACGTTTATGGCAAATGCAGGCAAAGCATTCACGGTAGCCCAGAATTTCGGCCTGTGCCAAACATTTTCAAGTCAAATATTTGGATTCTTTTGTAGGACTGGGAGGCAGGCAGAGATGAAAGAGGGGAGGAAAAAGTGGAGGACTGATGATTTTAGGGGACAGGGGACCTACATTTTTATTTTTTAGCATCTTGAGGCCATAGCACAGCCTTCCTCAACCTGGGGCGCTCCAGATGTGTTGGACTACAACTCCCAGAATGCCCCAGCCAGGGGGAGCGCCCCAGGTTGAGGAAGGCTGCCATAGCACAATCAAAGGCTGCCTCCTTTAAACTGCCTCCTCCTGCTTCTTGCTTTAGACAGTTTCTGTAGTTCCCCCAAGCCCTCCAAAATCTGTTTCAGGGGTCCCCCAAACACCCAGAGCACATTTTGAGGGCATGCTGAGGTCTACATGGGGAAGGGTGAATCCTTACACACACACACACACACACACACACACACACACACACACACTCACACTTTCCTCGCCTCTACCCCTGTTCTGCTGACAGGAACAGTTCCATCAGCAGAGAAAACTGGATTGGATTTCTCCCTAACACTTGACACAAGGGGAGGCACAGAAAAGAGGAAAAATATATTGTTTAAGAACTTGTTTTTAGCCCAGAGAGCTTCGGCTGTGGGGCGGTATATAAATGTAATTAAATAAATAAATAAATAAATAAATAATATATGTTGTTTGGGGTTTCATGTAAATGCCTTTCATTTTGTATAATGCATTTTAAATGGTTTTAGATTTTTGCAAACTGCACAGTGAGCCTCAGCTATGGGGCAGTATAAAAAATATAATGAAATAATAAATGAGGGGCTGAGCATACCTCGACAATGTTTCACTGGGAGATGAGGTCTACAGAGTTCAGCAAAAGGCTTCAACGAACAATAAAGAAAGTTTTTTGAAGGGAATGAAAGGGACAGCAGAGAGAGAGAGAGAAAGAGAGAGGCAGCATCACTTAACTGTTCTGGGAGGAAGTTCCAGAGATCAATACTGGACAATTACTTTGCTGCATTGCTGATCAGATGTTTATCTTTCTTCTCTTCACATGCAATACAATTATTTTATGAGGTTGAAGCAGATACTCACAGAGTTCAGCAACTCAGTATCAGTGACGCGTGCAAAAACAGCCTCATGAATAGCCAAAGGTTCAATAGTTTTGAAAATGGAGGGGCATCAGTGTACTCAGCCATTAAACAACCGAGTACAGCGAGGAGAGGGTCAGCAGGTTTAAAGTTGGGAGGAGAGGATGGCCTTTTCTGCACCTAAGGGTTATCCCGGGCAAATGGGAGGGATCGTCCCTGCCTGCTTCTGGGATCCCCTGTGTGTCATTTGGGCCATAGCTAGACAGGGCTTTATCCCGGGGCAATCCCCGGGATTGTCCCTGCACGTCCACATGACGCACAGGGGATCCCGGGATCAGGGAAGGATAATCCCTCCCTTGGCCCAGGATCTCGCCCTCCCCTTTAGGCCCGGTTTTTCCGTGGTCTCGGCTCAGCCAGAGATCGTGGAATAGGTGGCCGGGCGCCGTGGTTTGTCCTGGCTCCTCACGGTTCCTCGCGAGGGGCCAGGACCCGGGGCACAGTCCTCAGGAGCACTGCGCCAATGGGGGGGGGGGGAGCAGGGGAAATAATGTGTGTGTGTTTTTTAAAAAACCTAACTTTTGCACATGAGCGCTGGTGTGCTGCTGCCTCTTTAAGAAAACAAAAAATGGCGGGCACGACACCTCTCTGTCTGAGGTCGTCGCACGCTGCGTGTGAATTGAGGGGGAGATCTCATAATGAAAAAATTGCATGATCTTCTCCCCTCCATCCCGCTAGACAGCTAGGTCTACCTAGGGCTTTGGATGCACAGGAACGATCTCGGTGGAAAAGGCCGGTGTAGACATGCCTAATGTCTCCCATACTGGTCATGTACTGTTCTGGGGGAATCACTCGGCCCTGTCGCCGCTCCTCCAGTATTTTGCTTTAACTGGGAAATTTCTAAAACTAATTCTGCAACTGGAGCATGCACAATTGGATGAGGATTTCATTTCACTTTGGTTTTGATGAGCACAGATTACCAAAATTTGCGAAGTTCTCCAGATTCAGGACAAAAAGAACTCAAGATTTTCTTTAAAAACAAACAAACATGAATATGGGAGAAAGCAAAACTGACTAATTCATTCATCCAGGCCCAGGGCTGTGAGTGCTTTGCTGTTAAAAGTCTGTCTTTGCATCTTTGTGTGTTCAGCCATGCTAGAGCTGAATTAGGACCTCTCTTCTATGAAAGGCTCCTCAATTTTAACAGTTAAGTATGTGCTGGTCTCGGACGGTAATAAAGTGATTGATTGAACAGTTAATTATATGGCAGGCAGGTACAAAATGGCCTGATCCATGATGGAAAAAGCAGCACCTATTGAATTTGGGAGAAGATATTCAGTTCAGTTCATTTTTGAGAGATTCAACTATTGGGCGATATACACATGGAATAAATAAATAATGTTTCCTACATCACCAATGCTCAAATGTGCATGGATGAAACACTGCCCCCAAAGCTATCATGATACGATTGTCAGGAAAATCGCATCAAGCATCTTTCCGTGCGTGTTTTACTGATGCAGACTGGGGAAACACCACATCAAAAGAAACATTATACAACCAGATGCACAATCACATCAGACGTGACAATGCATACAATGATATGAGGCTTGCTTTTGGGGGGAGGCTTTTATCAATGCACACATGGGAAAGGAACAGAAAGCTCTTGCGAAATGCACAAACAAGAGTTCTCTCTGCACCCCAAAAGATAGACCTGGTGGCATCACAGGGTAGCATGATTTTGGTCGCGGTGCCTAGCCTTTGGTGCTCCTTTCTCTATCTTTCTCGTTCCCACATTACAGGCGTTCCAACGAGCAGTTAAAACCATTTTGTTCAATCGAGGCTTTGATTTGGAATAGTTTTTATTTTTGTTTGGTTTGGTGTTGTTTTCGATGGCTGCTGATTTGGATTTTCTGCTGCTTGGGGATTGCTTATTTTCCTATGCCATTTGATTGGCTTTTCAACTTATTAGCAGGGTGGATAAAAATCAAGGATTTTAAAAAAAAATGAATTTTTTTATTTAAATCAGATTTGTTTTATTTAACTCGGATTTTTTTAATAAAATGCTTTTTGAGGGAAAATCTATGTAAAGAGAGTTTTCTATTTAAGATTCATTATAATCCAAAGGTTATTCATCATGAAATAAGGATTAGTTTTTAATTATGTAGCATGAGGCTGTATATTCATGCAATGTTTAAATTTCTTGGTAAATGAATTCCATTAATCCATTCACAAGGTCATGCTCTTCCAGAGGTTTCTGTAAGATATTGGGCATTTTTTCTATCTAGAAGATATTATCACAGATGCCTGGTTTTACAGTTCTCAAAACTGTGAATTTGTGTCTGCAGAGATCACAATCCCATTGATCCTTTGCAAATCTATGTACACAGAATCAACCCCTTACCTCTTAAGTGCTAAGTTTCAAATAATGCAATGAATAGAGTACACTTTTTTGGAGGGGGGGAAGTCACGGGATTAAATCGAGTCTTTCTGAGTAGTGATTTTAATCATGATTTAAATTATGATTTAAATCAAATTGATTTAAATCAAATCCACCCTGCGTATTAGTATAATACAGAGCTTCACCTACTGGCCGGTATAGAAATATAATAAACTAGCTGTACCCGGCGTAACATACGCCGTTCTAGCATATCTTAAAGTTTATTAATTAAATATCACTGCATTTTATTTATTTATTCATTCGCAGCAGGCAAGTGGCCTCCTACCCGACCACCAAGGGCCTCGGCCGTGCCTCGCTCATGGTCGGGACCGTGGCGCTGCCGCGTTCGTGGGGGGGAGCAAAGAGGCAGAAAGGGGGGTAGGATTACCTTGGAAAGCCTGGAGCCAGAAGGGCTGGAGGGGGGCGGGGGCTGCTTGGAGGCCGCTGATACAGCGCCATCTGGCAGACCTGGGGGGCAGGGAGGTCAGAGGGAGAGGGGAACAGGTGTCCCCCTCTCCCCGGGGTTCCAGTCAGCCTTGGGCCGCCCGCCCAGCTCGCATGAGATTAGGCCAGGGCCTGGGCTGGCAGCAGGTGAGCGGCCTCCCACTTGACAGCACCCTCCCATCCATGTTCCCCAGCAACTGGTGCACACAGGTTTACTGCTTTGAATACTGGAGATACCACACAACCATTAGGGCTAGTAACCATTGATAGCCTTTGCCTCCAGGAATTTATCCAACCCCCTTTTGAAGCCATCCAGATTGGTGGCCATCACCACATCCTGTGGTAGTGAGTTCCATAATTTAACTATGCGCTGTATGAAGAAGTCCTTCCTTTTATTTGTCCTGGATCTCCCACCAATCAGTTTCATGGGATGACCCTGGGTTCTAGTATTTTGAGAGAGGGAGAAAAATGTCTCCGTATCCACATTCTCCACACCGTGCAGAATTTTGTACACCTCCATCATGTCTCCCCTTAGCCTCCTTTTTTCCAAGCTAAACAGTCCCAGTTGATGCAACCTTCTCTCATAGGGGAGATGCTCCAGCCCCTTAATCATTTTAGTCGCCCTTTTCTGCACTTTTTCCCAGCTCTATAATATCCTTTTTTAGGTGTGGTGACCAAAACTGTACACAGTATTCCAAGTGTGGCCGCACCATCAATTTGTATAAGGGCAGTACGATACTGGCCATTTTATTCTCAATTCCTTTCCTTACAATGCCCAAAATGGAGTTTGCCTTCTTTACAGTATTCTTCAGTTGATCTATAGAATCATTGCCTTACCAACTGGAAAGGAAAAAAGAAAGATCTTTCATCTTCTAGAAATCTGTACCAAGTGGTAACCAAACAAGCCTGTTTGAGAAGCAGATAGCCATCTGCACAACTTTCATGTTAAAACACACACACACACCACCCTTTTGTAGCCAGCCTATTTTTAGAGATGGTAAAAGAAGTTTAGAATGAGCATAATAGCTTCAAGACTTCTTTTGAACACAGCAAATAGAAAGCAAGATATATATATAAGGCAGAGAACATCTCTCATTATGTTCAATTACAACTGCCCCTGCCTCTCCTCACACCACAGGGAAGGCAAAAATAGCATTTCTCCACAACGGTAGGTTGTTTTTTTAAAAAAATAATAATATTATTTTCTATGATGTGATCATCTTCTGACAATGTTACCGGGCAAATCGGCAGAGCACAGCTTGTGTTGCTCTGGCACAGCGTGGAAAGAAGTGAGGGACGCTGCTTGCATATTGCATTCTGTGCCTGGGTTTGGGGGGATAGATTGTGTGGGAGGCGAAGAGTGGGCGCAGGGGAGCCGAACCCTGTGGAGGTTTATCCGTCTACACACACACACACACACACACACACGTACACACAGAGCCCTCTGACAACTGAGAGATCCATCCTGACTCAGTCCACAGAGTTTTCTCGCCTTCTTTGTAGCAAACTATTCAGGAAAAGGGATATCGCAATGGCATCAAAGGAAGAGGGCCATGGCTCAAAGGCTGAGTTTATGCTTTGAACACAGAAGGTCCCAGGTTGAATTCCTGGCATGTCCAGATCAAGTAGCAGGTGTCTAGTAGAGGCTGGTGGCTCCGCTGACAGTGGGGTGGCGAATCCGCTCCAGGTTTCAGTTGGAACCATTCAGAACTCTAAAGGAGCTACCTTGGTCAGCTCCTTTAGAGTTTTGACTGGTTCTGACTAAAACCCGGAGCGGATTCATCACTCCAGTGACAGTGGAGTCACCAGCCTCCATTGCAGGTGACGGAAAAGACCCTTTTCTGCCTCATATCCTGGAGTTACAGTAGATAATATTGGATTAGAGGGACAAATGTAAGGCAGCTTCCTAGATTCTAGAGACCACATTCTGAAGAAACAGTCAACGTTTCTCTCTCTCTTTCCAAAGAGCATCTATTGCCAGGTTCTACCTGGGCATGAAAAGCATCTATTGCCACACGGCTCCAGGTGAGGCTTTCTGAGCCAGGCTTTACAAAAGCCGGCCCTTCACAAAGGGCTTCCTCCTTCCCTGTCACCCCAGTACCAATCCATCAGGGTCCCATGGGTGGGGAGGTCTCTGGGGTTGCCTGCAAAGGCCGGCTGAGGGGCAGATGGCAAACAAAAGAAGCCAGCCCTGATCTTCGTTGCATTCAGCCAGTGGGGAAGGTCCGGTCCCACACCCTGAGCAAAGGGCTCTCGCAGTCTCAAGGAATGCTGGCCTGGGATCCATAAATGCATTTTGTTTTGCAATGAGACACAGCACCGATCATTCAGGGTGCGATCCTATGCAGATGTTTAGACAGAAGAAGAGGACAAAAGCTTGCCTGGGAGTTCTAGGACTTTTTGGGGGGGGGTCTAAACATGCAACGCCTAATTCCCCACCTTCTGGGAATGCAAAGGAGACGGAGGCTGCAATCCTGCACACGCTTACTCGGGAGTAAGTTCCTTCGAACTCAATGTGGCGAATTTCCGGGCAGAGGATCGCAGCACCGAAAGGCTGCAGTCCTTTACGCGGGAGCAGGTCCTACGGAACGCCCTTGGGCTTTACTTCTGAGTAGACGCGGACAGGATTGCACCGGAAGGCTGCAATCCTAGATCTACGCGGCTTCCTCGAGCGTAAGGCCCCGAGGGGCTGGCTAGCATGGGAGTGCACTGGGCCTCCTGCGGAAGGGAAAGCCGCTGGGTTCTACGGAGCGGGACCTCGGGGGGGGGGGCTGGATCCGCGTGGTCCGAGCGGGGGGCAGCTCCCCGTCTCGCCCTCTGCCGAATCCTCCCCGGCGAACTGCATCGGCATGGAAACGAAAGAGGACGGGGATGCCTCAGCGCCTTCCTCCTCCTCCCGGCCGCCGTTTCTGTGGCGGCGACCCTTGGAAAGCGCAAAGGCGCATCGCCTCCGCCCCGCGGCCTTGCGCGCCGCTTCCCCCCTCTCCCCCTCCCTCTGCCTGGGGCCGAGCCCCCCCCCCAGCTGCCACCCCGACGCCCGGGCACCCCGCTCCCCCCCCCGGCGCGCCCCCTTCCTCCCCCCTCCCCGCCAGGCCCGCGTCCTCCTCCTCCTCGGCTCCCTTCTTCTCCACGCGAGGACGCAGGAAATGGCCCCGCGCCCCGGTCGAAGCGTCCCCCGGCAAGAGCGCGAGGCTCCCACGAGGGGGTGGGGGGCGTTGGGGGGCGGGGAGGGACGTCGGTGCAAAGCCGCGGGCCCCTCTCCGCCACCACGGCGCGGGGGGAGGCGAGGGGGGGGGAAGGGGAGCTGGAGCTCCTTGCACTCACCATGCCGGGTCCATTCCTGAGCCACTGCATCGTCCTTTGGATGAGGTCCCTGGGCGTGATGAAATGGAGGAGGGGGAGCGAGCCGCCTGGCGGGTGGCGCGGGGGGGGTGTGGATAGGAAGCAGGCGAAGCCCCCTCCTCAGCCGCCTCGCCCTCGCTCCTGGCCCCCACCCGCTGGCACCCGGCCTCCCACGAGCCCTGGAAAGGCGCAGAGATCAGCAGCCTCTTCGCGGCTACCTGGGGTGTTGGGGCTTTATTGAAGCGCGAGCAGGATGCCTTGCTGCTCCGCTCCTCTCCCCCCCCCAATCTCTCTCTCTCTCTCTCTCTCTCTCTCTCTCTCTCTCTTGAGTTTTTTTCCTCTCCCCCCCCCCTTTGCACCTGTGCTTTGACAACTGGGTGTGCTGCAGGGAAGGTGAGAGGAGATGAGAGGGAACCGGGTTTTTTTTAAAAAAATAGCACAGGAGAGACCCAAGTCCAATTCCTACACACACACCCTCTCTCTCTCTTCGTCTATGACCCCTCCTCTTTGCTCTGCTGCTCTCCCTCCCCCACCCCCTTCTTGCTAGGGGAGCTCTCCGATGCCCAGAGTCAGCAATTCCGTTTGTGCTCCGGCTTAGCTGCTTAGCTTTCTGCTGACATTTGTGGGTGGGTAACTGGACCATCACACCTTGGAGCAGACCCTTCCTTCTACTCCCACCCCCCACCACGCTCTGCCACCCAACCCCACTGTCAGGGTTTCTAGGAGACACTGCCCTGTCTCCGCACCCTCTAAGTGGCCCTTTCCTGCCTTTCAACTGATGGAATGGCCTGGATTTTAAGGCAGAGAAACCGCTGAACCTTTCTTGCCAAATCACTATATACAGATAGAAAGGCCAGGGTACCAAGGGCTACTAGTCAAGATGTCTCTATATACTACCTCCAGTATCTGAGCCAGGCTGCCTCTCAGTACCGTCTGTCTTGTACAGAGTACAAGGCTGGGAGAGTCTGTCCACACGTTCAGACCTGGGATATTTCCCAGCGCTACTTGGAGATTGAACCTGGGAATTCCTGCACGCGAAGCAGGGGGTCTATCACTGAGCTACGGAAGCATCCTTATACCAAAAGCTCCATCCAACGAGCGTTTTATTGCACACTCGTTCCTGGGCACTCACAGAGTTTGCTCAGGTCCCTCACATGACGTTGTCTGCCTCCCGCACCCCTTCCACAACTTCTGGCCTTCCTTTCATGACCAAAAGAAAAAAAAAACCTGGTTAAGTCCGATGTATTTTTAAACTCGGAATCGCTGCTCTCTCCTGCTGTGTGCAGGAGAAGCAGCGCCATTAGAACAGTGGACTCAATGGGCCTCGTGTTCGTTCTGTACTTCCTCTTTTGAAAGAGGAAGTAACTGAGGAACAAAAACACTGGCTGAGAAGCGAAGGTAGGGAGCGTGTTCCCCCCACCCCCAGAGTGATGGAGCTTCAAGTCAGATCATTGGTGAATTGGCAACTGGAAGGTGTGTGGGCGGGCGGGTGTGCAGTGGGGAAAGGGCTCTTGTATCTCTAACAGTTGCACAGAAAAGGGAATTTCAGCAGGTGTCATTTGTAGGCATGCAGAATCTGGTGAAATTCCCTCTTCAGCACAACAGTTAAAGTTGCAGCAGCTATACTAGAGTGACCAGATACAAAAGAAGGCAGGGCTTCTGCAGCTTTCACTGTTGTGATGAAGAGGGAATTTCACCAGGTGCTGCAAATGACACCTGCTGACATTTCTTTTTCTATGCAACTGTTAAAGGTACAGGAGCCCTGTCCTCCTTTCCATAGGGTCACCCTCTACTGTACAAATCGAGGATGAGCCCACAGCCCAGACATGGCTCATGAGGGGTTCCCATCTGCCTCCTCTTCCACAAGGGAAAAGCTCTTATCTCTGATGCAGGCGAGAGATATAAAACACCTAACCTCCCACACACAAAAATAATTACATAAAAGATACAGAATAAAAGATCCATCAGGCAAACAAAGAGCATCCATTAAGGTTCACAGTTAAACAGGTTTATAGTTTACAGCCATGGTTAGAAAATACTAAGGAATCTTGATGTCTGCTACAGCGAATGATGCAACTCTGGGCATAGTAAAATATTTGCACTGGAGAGAAGGAGCATCATCACACAGGGGGGAAATCATGTTTCCTTACCATCACTTCTCTGGCTGCACATTTGTCCCTCATTACTTCCTCTTTTGAAAGAGGAAGTAAACAAAGTGCACGTGGCCCATTCAGTGGGCCGTTTTGATCCCACTGCTTCTCCGGCATGCAGCAGGAGATAGCGGCAACTTCCATCTTTAAAAATAAGTCAGACTTACTGGGGTGGTTTTTTTTTTTGTCATGCAAAGACAGCTAGAAGGGGTGGGAGGTGTGCAGGAGGCAGATGACATTGTGAGAGGAAGCCACAAAAATCCATGAGTGCCCAATAACAAGCGTGCAATAAAGCACTCATCTCATGGCCCTTAAGAGCTCAGGTCATTGCATAATTAGGCCGACCCTATAAAAGGGCAATAATGCAAAGAGAAATCTTGCAATGAGGCCACTATAGGGCATACAATACAAACAGAGGGTCCGATATCCTGTACCATGCCCAAGGACGGTCATGCACCATCAATGCCTGAATATCTTCTGTTAACATAGGCCAATGGCATGGTTTGACAACTTCACATTGGAAGTGAAGGAAGGGTAAAGCTAGGGTTGAAAAAATACACCCACCAATAATGGTCATATTGGAAAGATGTTGAGAGGGCCCAGAATTGGCCAAGTCCTTAAGAGCTGCCCACGTCCATAGCCAAACTTCTCATCTTTCCTCCAAGTCCACCTCTCCTTATGGACTCTTTATATCCACTGGCAATAGTATCACCCACCCTGTCATGCAGAGTAATCTTTGATTCCTCTCTCCCTGTTGCACCCCCAAATTCGATCAGCAACCCGTTTCGCTTCTTCTTTTGCAACAGGGGAGGACAACTTTTTTGCCCCCAAGGGCCTCATGCAGGACCACTCCATCGGCTCAGCTAAGACACCAGCTCCCATTTGTCTCTTCCCCTACCCTGTACTGATCATTAAGAACGACTTCATAATTTGAAGAACTTCCAATTGTTTGTTTTCCTCCTACACCCCCACATCTCTTTACATTTGTAACTTGAAGAACTCAGGTTGTTAAGAACAACTCAACAGCTTAATAACAACTTGATAACAAATCTGGTTATTAAAAACAACTCTGCAACTTGAAGAACTTTGTTTCCCTCCTACCACCCATCTCTCCCCCCATTTCCTTTTAGATTGCAGACCTGCCCAAGGACAAGAGCTTTCTTGTTTTTAATCCATTTACAGCACTTAAAAATGGCAAATGCTTTACAAATGATAAACAACTAAACAACAACAAAGACAACACACTAGGAAAAACGTACATTGTTCAGTTTTCACTGCTGACCATACACAATGTTTTAAAATAGTGAAAAGAAAATGGTAAGAGTCATTGTTGCCTTCAGCTGCTAAATAATGTGGGCACAGCACACACGAAAAAGACCCAGGAGTCTTAACACAATGTCGGTTCCTTATTTTGGATCACTTCCGTGTCTACAGACTGCACCTGCCAGCATTTCTTATAATTATTTCCAAATTAATTATTGATACTCATTTATGATGTGTTGTATTTATGATGTGTTATATTTATTTTAGCTGCTGCAAAAGCTCCAGCCAAGTTTAGAAGGTGCAAGAGTGATGTGGAAACTTGTATAGAGATGCAAAACTCGGTTCCAGGGTTAAAGGATGACCATCAAAGTCCTTTGCCCATGAAAATGACTTTGAAAGGAGACAAAACCTTTGAGCATCACAGAGATTAAATGTCTGCCACAGTAGATTTCAATCTGTGCTTGTTGTGGTCCCTGAATATAATTGGTCTTGGTGGACAAACATTACTGAATGTCAATTTGTCCACTTTTATTAACGTTCCTGTACAAATGAAGCCAGAGAAGAATGTTGGGTGAGGGTCTCAGGGTGCATTCTCAGCTTATGAGCAACAGTCATGCCTGGCCAGCATCTTGCATGAACTCAGTTTGCACCCCAGAACATTACCCAGAATCCTTTGCAATGTGCTGGGCAGTGCCAGCTCCAAGTTTTTCAGGGCCCTTGGACAATTCTTCTAGATTTTCCCCAAATGACCCATAAAAAGACATGTTTGAAGGGGCCGCTAGTGACCCCCCCCTACTTGGGTGGGCCCAAGCAACAAGGGTGAGCAGCTTAGCCATTAACCTTATAACAATGTAATTAGAACTCTTTCAATCTGATGTCCCAAAAATTCATCAGCCAATGATAACTATTTTGTTAGAAGCAGCAAAACTGATTATTGCCAAGAACTGGAAAAATACAAAACTAATTACATGTAAAGAATGGTTTATTAAAGTTTAGCAATTTGCACAATTATTGAAAATCAGTGAAGTAGTTAGATTGCAAGATAGCAGTCAACAACCCCCAAATTTATGGAGGAACGGAAACCTTTTATTGAATACTTGAAACTAATCATGATATAGGAATTAATATGTATTCTTGTTTTGCTACTTTTAAACCTTTGGCCTTGGAAGATATGCAAAGCCTGATTTGTGTTGTACCTGCCTCGATCCAGAGGGAGAGGCGGGTAACAAATAAATAAATAAATAAATAAATAAATTATTATTATTACTATTATTATTACATACTAATTAATCTATTTAGTCTATTTGATATTTAACTCATTCTTAGATGATTATATGTGGTGTTATGAGATATTTAGTCTATTTGATACTCAACTCATTCCTAGGTGTTTATATGTAGTGTTATGCTGGGTGATTTTGCTGAGTAACTAATATAATTGAAGGTGTATATTGATTGTGTTGTACAATGATATGTTGAATAATGTTTTATGTATTCCCAAAAATTAATTTTTAAAAAGGAAGCCCGTTATCCACATCACTTCTGGACCACTTATTCTAGATTCACCCCAAATGACCCCTACAGAAACAGGTTTGAAGGACTCCCCTAGTGACACCCCCTCCCTACTTGGCTGGGCCCTGGCAGCAGATGCATGCAGCATCCTGAATTACTGCACAGTGGCTGGGAAATGCGGTTTTAATTTCCCACAGTGCCCCGGAGAGTACTAAAATAGCAGCTGCGGGACCTTTACTCCCAACCTTGAAGATGGATGGAGTAGGTGGAATTCATTTCACAGTTGCACTGTGACTGGAAGGAGGGCTCAGGAGCCCAGAGTTACTGCAAAGATGAACCCCCACACCGCCTCTGAGCCCCAACCTCAGGGTCGGGGAAGGCAATAAAGGATTACCCCGTACCTGCATTTTGGATGTGCAGCTTAAAGCCAAGGATGAGACACACCTCCCACCCCTTGGGAGCAGGGTCCTAGCAATGACAAAGGTTTCGTTGGCTACCAATGCCAACCAAAACGACCCATCCCTTGTTTGAAACTTATGAGGATGTACTGAGCTGGCCCTTCCCACTTTCATCCGGGCAATAGCAACTGCAAGAGAGAGCATGCATTTACCCTTTCTCAGGAATATATAAGCAGTAGCATAGCATTATTTGAGCATGGAGTCATCCGTGGGAATATTGCCCAAGCAGAGATCTGGCTTGAAATAAACAACAGCAATATTACTACTGTAAGATTAAGATTAAGTGAGAGATTTCAGCTCCCGTCACGGTGACCAGCATGGTGACAGAGGCAGCAGGGGCCAATGGCGACGGACAGCAGAGCAGGGATTCCTGCCACCCACCAGCTGCAGTGCACAAACCCCTGGTGCTCTCCTTGCCATGAGCAAGGAGAGAGCGAAGGTTTTCGCACAGCAGTGCTGGCAGGTGGAACTCCATGAGCTGATCCGACTCGCACAGATCGAGTTGGGCCAGTTTGCGGACAAGTGAGTCGGAATCTGGGAGCCACCAAAGGCTCGGTGGACTTAACCCCCTAACAGATTCCTCCACTGTCCCTAGAATGAAACAGATTTCCTTGCAATGGACATCCCTAATGGAACTGCGGCATCGACAGTGTCCTGAATGCGGGTCTGTCTCTCCACGCTGGCATGCTGGATAACTATGAAGCTACACGAAGATTCCTGATTTCACTACCTCTTTTCATATGGGAAGACAGTCTTCCTCAACCTGGGGAACTACCATCACAACTACTGTCATGCTGACTGGGGATGATAGGAGTTGCAGTCCAACGCATCTGTTCCAACACACCAGCTTGGAGAAGGCTGTGGTAAGGGTGATTCAAATATGTGTGTGTGAAAGAGAGAGATTCTCTAATGCACATATACAGGCTCAGGCCAGTTCTACACCAAGCAGGATATGACACTTTGAAAACAGTTTGAAAACTGTATATGGAGAGTGTCCTGGCCTCCAACAGTTGCCACTACTGTTATAAACCGCTTTAAAGCAGTAGTATAGATCCTGCCTCAGTCATTAATTGGATACAAGTTCAACTGAAAGCAATGGGTTGGTTACAATTAGTCTGTTCCATTTGTTTATTTGTGTATTACATTTCTATCCCACCTTTCCTCCTGCCGAGAAACAAAGCCCTTATCCTGGAGAACAGCTCCACATGAATACTGAAAAGTGGCTTGAAAACCAGTGATGGAAGGAGTGCTTTCAAGAGAGGGGCCAACATCAAAGAGTTGAGAAACCCTGTAAAGGTCAGTTACAAACACGCCAGTTTTAGAAGCCAGTGCAAAGCTAGTCTAAAAGAATATCTACAACTCAGGCCATTTCTACACCAGCCCGAAAATGCGGGCTGGTCAGGGCCAAGTCCCTGTGTGTCCAAATGATGCACAGGGACTCCTGGGGGCAGGGCAAGCGTGGGTTTTCCCAGGGATAAATACTCCCTGGAAAAATCCGATTCTTCCCATGGTTTTGGGATCATTCTGAGACCGTGGGAGGTGTGGCTGCCCATCCCAGCTTCTTCCCTCCTCCCTGTGAGAAGTGGGGAGTAGTAGAGGGAAGGAAGCAGGGGAGGAATTGGGGGAGGGGTCAGGGCTTCCCCCCCACACACTTACCTTTCATTGGAGCGCAAGGGCGCTCCAGCTCCTGTGACTTTTTAAAAAATGGCCGCCTCCACTCGCGCGACATCCTTCCTCCCATCCCGGATGTCACACTGGCCATTTGGACCTGGGGGACGATCCCGGAAGGAGGTAAGTCTGGGATCGCTCCCTCCCTCCCTCTACACCTGTATGGTGTAGCAAGAGCCTCAGTTTGCCAATCACTTTAGCTATGTTCTGACTACAGCCTGATCCGGAGCAAACATCAGGTCCTAACATTTACCACCATGTCCTGAAGAGCTTCACTTGCAGATTGTGGTACAGCAGAAAGGGCTGGCTAAAAAGTTAGCATCTCTACACACAGCAAACAAATACCAGCCTTCAACAATTGGTCATTGTGGAAGGTGGAGTGACCAAGTGACTTTCGGCATGAGAACAGGGCAGGACCGGCCCTGCTATCAGCGCAGTGAAGTGGCTTCATGCAGCACATCAGTGAAGTGTTGGAGGACAGAGTCCTGTGTGCCCTGCGCTCTGCCATGTGCCCCCTAAGCTAGCCTGCCAGCCTCAGGTACAATGGAAGATGTTGTCTCATCACCAGTATTGAAATAAGATTTAACTGCCGGTCTAGTTGATATGGGATCTTGGGCAATGGGGTCTAGTCCGTCACCTCAGGTGGCAAAATGGCCAGCCCTGCAACAGAGGGAGAAAAGTACACGAAAGCATGACCCTATTCTCATCTGTGAAATGCTGGCGGTTACGCACCAGGAGTAAGTCCAGTAGAACTGACTGGATTTCTGCCCAGCCAGTGTCACGGGTGTCTATCTAAAGATGCAAATGTGGTGATGGTGACCTAGAGCAATATGCTGTCTCTAGGAATATAATTGCGGCCTAATTCATTGAGACTTCTCAAGGGCACATAACGCCGGACAGATGATGCAACTCAACGCTGTTAATAGGCAGGAAAATGTTGGTGGAACTAATTTTAAAGAAAGGAATTCTGTAAGAAAGCGATGGTGGTTGGGTTCATATTGATTGCCCATCTAGGTCTGGCAAGTCTTCCTCTGAGGTGCTTGGTGTGGTGTAGATTGGAGGGAGGTTCTTCCCTTTCTCCTCCCAATGAACCCATGTGGTGGGTTGGACTAAGAGTGAGTGAATAAAGCAGTGAGCTGGTATGGCTGAGCAGAGAACAGAACCAAAGTTGGTCCCCCTGGTCCAACTACCACATGTGAGCCACCATGCCTCGTAGTCCTTCCTTTGGGCTTCAAATTTGCCATGTCGTTGGTGGCTCGTCACCTTCCCAACATCACTTTTCTGCAACTATAGCCTCTGCTTACACCTGGCAGGACTTCAACCAGGTAACAGGTGTTGCCACACAGTATCCTTGGGCAGGCATTAGCCACCACAATTGCCTGCACTGGCTTCTGTTTCCCCCCCCAGTACTCCAGGGAACGGTGGGAAATTTAAATGGTGTCCACCCAGAACCAATCGGACAAACGCTGCCTCTGCTATTGGATAAACCTGCCTTGAGTGGGGTGGGGTGGAGGTGGTGCATTGGCAGCAGGCCGACCAGTAGAGGACACCATGCTATGAACCCCCTCAAACCTAGAACAACCCCCTCCCCATGCAGTTTGGGAGGCAGAAAATGTGGTGTCTGTTAAACATCTCCTGAAGGTGTACTTGCTCACACGGGCTTTGTGTGGCTTGGAATTGGCCATCGTGCTGCCTCTTCTGTTTTTATTTATTTATTTATTTATTTATTTATAATATTCATATACCGCTCCCCATTCAAAATTTCAGAGCGGTGTACAAGATAAAATAAAAACAGAATAAAAACACATTAAAATAGATTTTTTAAAAGAGGCAAAATGCAAAGGGAACCGTGGCTGGTCATTAAGGGAAGGCTTCCTGGGACAACAACCTTTTCAGGTAGTGCCAAAAGGAATACGAAGTGGGTGCCTGCCTGAGCTCCAGAGGCAGGGAATTCCATAGGAGGGGGGCCACCACATTGAAGGCTCTTCCCCTGGTGGACTCGAATCGAAGGATAGGTCTATGTAGAACCACTAGGAGAATGCCCTCAGATGACCTCAGTGACTGGGCAAGTTGATAGGTTTTTTTTATTGGTATTTTTATTCAGTTTTGTGATTGTAGCTGTAGTCATTTGTGAATACTTTAAACAGCTATTTTAAAAAGATTTTTTTTTTATGTAAAGCAGAGATTTCATTACATCAAGTGGTATACACACATTTTAAACGAATGAGTGAATGTTGAATAAATAAATCTGAAGCTTTATCACGGTCCTGAGTCAGAAGAACATGGAAAATTAATTTTATTTTTATTTATATAAGGCACAATCTGAACAAGTGTTTGTGGCGAGCTACTCGAGGAAAGGTGAACGCAATGATCTTTTTACGTGCCATTGTGCAGCTTTTCACCCGTATAATTAGATATACATCCTCAGCATGTAATTTGGTACCAACAAAAGGTAAGAAAGACAAGCAGCCAAGTAAGGCAGAGTAAGGTGGGTGGGTAAGAATTAGGGGTGTGCACGGACCCCCCGCTCCGCCCGCTCCGAGCCGCTCCGCCCATAGTCTGCTCCTCTTCGCCGCGGAGCTCCGGCTCCAAATCGGAGCTCCGCAGTGGAGGGGAGTGGCGCCAGGTAAGGCCCCCCTCCCTCCTCTCCCTTACCTGCAGAGACCAAGGGGGAGGGGGGCCTTACCTGTGTCCGTCCGCGGTCCCTCGGCTTCTTCAATTGAGCCCGCGGCTCAACCAGGAAGTCTGGGCCACCACAGGCTCAATTGAAGAAGCTGAGGAACCGCGGACGGACGCAGGTTAGGGAGAGGAGGGGGGGTTACCGGGCCCTGCCGCTGTCGCCGCATGGGCGACAGCGACAGCGGCAGGGCCCGGTAAACCCCACTTACCTTTCTTGCGGAGCTCTGGATCGAGGCGAAGGATCCGCCTTCACCTCGATCCTCTTCGCAACGCTCCGCCGGCCCCCCCAATCCTCTTCGCCTCCGCTTTAAGGGGAGGCGAAGCACCCCCACTCTGCTCCTGCTTCTCCAGTTCGAGGAAAAGTGGAGCACATCCCTAGTAAGAACTTGGGGGCGGGGGGAGGAAACCATTTGGATTTACTGTCTCGGGCGTCATCCATCTATGACTATCCCAAGCCTTTGCTCTGTGAACAAGACCTGTCCATGAGGGAGTCATTCCTCTGAAGTGTCAAAGGCAGAACATTATTCAGTGTGGACTTTATAGAATAGTGGTTTTTATCTAGCCCAACAAAGCGTCTATTTTTATACGGCCGGCTCTTCAAAGATTGCCACGGTTCTGCATATTGTCCTGTCCACCTCCAAGTCCCCATTTAGCCTTGCGTCCGGGCCTCAAATGTGAGTTTCATTTTTTTAAAAAAAGTGTTCCGATGGACAGATGAAATGAGCAATAAAAGAACAGCTGGCAACAGGTTGCCCTATTTTTAGAAGCTGCCTTCCTTAATAAGAGAAGCAACTGCATGGGAAAATCGCATCTCTTAGCCAAATCGGCTCCTTTCTGTTATTCCTTCTTCTAGTTCCATTAATATTCCATTTAGACCATTAAAAAGTCTGAGCCTTCCTTTTGCCTTGTCATCTGCATGCTACTCTGGCTATGAACCGCCCAGGGAGCTTCGGCTGTTGGGTGGTTTAAAAATGCAATACATCATCATCATCATCATCGCTGCAATTCGAGTGCTGGGCTGAGACCAGAGAGACCAGAGTTCGAATCCCATCTTGGCAGGGGCATAAAGGGCATAAAGACAGCCGTATCAAGGTTCAGATGCTTAGAGAGTTTCACCTGGGACCAACGTTATATACTCTTTTCGACGCCAGGCGAAGACCTTTTTTATTTTACCAGTATTTTAACAGTTCATAACTTTGCCGTTTTACATCTGTATTTCAAATCTCTATAAATCTCTGCATTGCTGCTCTGTTTTATCCTGGTTGTGTTTTTATGTTGTACTTTTATATTGTGATTTTTATATTGTGGTTTGTTTTATACTGTGAATGGTATTTGATGGTTTTAATTTTTGTGAACTGCCCATTGGGCAGTATAGAAATGCAATAAATAAATAAATAAATAAATAAATAAATACCATAATTCCCATTTTTCTCAATGTAGCCAGGTCTGGTACTGACACCAGTAAAACTCAGATGGAGGTATCACTCCTAAGTTAAGCTGTGTGCTGCTTCCAGCATTTGACTGATCCGTTCATTGCAGCATCCCTCTACTTTCAAGAGTATGTTCTATTACTCATAGGCTGGGTTGGCCTACACGATAACCAACAGTGGTTTAACCCACCATGGATTATCATGTTCTGGCAGGAGTTTGGCCAAAATAACCTACGCAAATAACCAACACTGTGCAGGGTTGGCTATTTGAACCACCGTTGGTTATTGCGTCATGCGGAGGGCATCGTTGGCTATTTCCTTGGCCACCAATGGTTATGTCATCAGCCACAGAGTCACAAGGCAAGAGCGGTCAAAACAGCAGCTGCCGCTGTAGCCCAGTGAGCAGGATAGATTTACAGCAGCAATGGCTGATGGGATACTAGCAGAAGGACTGAGGAGGGCAGAGAGGGTGGGGGACGAGTGAGTCAACTCAGCATAGCCAACTCAACACTGGTCCTAATCCACACCATGGCTGATTATCATCATGTTGTGTGGGGACTAGCCCCTAGATAAACAACCGTTGAGTTGATTATGACCCCACCATGGACTACTGTGTTGTCTGAACACAGCCAATGATTCCCGTCCCCTCCAACTTCTCCAACGCAGCCATAGTTATCTCACAACACATACAGAATTAGTCACACCTACAAGATACAATACATTCTTATTGATCCTACACATTACAATGCATATCCTGCTTCAACTGGACAGACCCTCACTTCAGCTAGCTGGCTGACTGGCCCCTCCCACTGACAGGAGCAGAAAAACCCATGGCTATCTCTAATGATGGCGCTGCAGCCTACCTCAGCCCCCAGGTGTCCGCAAAAGGAAGAAATCATTATATCCTTTATGCCCATCTTGAGTCATTTCCTGTTGTCTACCAGGGCTCCTGAACCCTAAAACAGGCAAAGAGTTCCACAGCAGGGTCCCGATCCAAACTGGGACTGGGGTGCAGGTTCATCCTTTCCTCCCCATACTTTCTTCCTGCTATCTCATCCCAAGGTCTTGTCAATTGAAAACAGCATCTAATAGGAACTGGGGAAGGATTTTCAGTGGGACAATATTGCAGGGACAAAAAGGGTTAACGCCCTCTGGTCAGATTGGTGGTCAAACATGGCTGCTTTTTGGGAAAGAAAAGGAAGTGGTCAGTACTAGGCATGCTTTTAAGAATGTATCCTTAACTTTAATGGGTAGTTTGACCCTCAACCAATCGCCTTCATTCTATATAACATGTACAGAGACTCTGAGATTAAAAGGAGAGATAAATTGAGTCTAAGAAGGAGATCTGCCATGTATCACCTTCTTCTTAGTCTATTTCATGTATCAGGTCGCAATAAGCCTGTTCGTCTCTACAGTCCTTGAAGACTTTTTTGGAGTTACACCTTTGTAACTCCATTTCATTTCAAGGGGATTGGGGATTAACAGTGACTAAGATGAAGAGTATTATTCACAGAATTGCCAATGTGCTCTTGCAAGTTTCTGGATTTCTCCTGCTCACGCTGCTCTGCCTCCATCGACAGAGTTATTTGCATTTCTACTAGTGCTAACAAAAGATCCTGCCAATCATTCCAGATTAACTTCTAACTGGAAAAAGCCATTTTATAATTTATTAGCATAGGCTTGGCAATATTTTTTTGTGGCAAATTGCATGCTTGATTTTAAAAGAAAGAATGTGGGCAAAAGAGGGGAGGAAGCCGAGATGAAATAATCTACGTGGGGTTTTTGAAACGGTCCACTTCAGGTCGCCTCGGCCCTGCTAACAAAGCTGTGTAATTCATGCAAATGACTCAGACTCAAAAAGGCCGTTAAAACCATGCAAATCTGAACAATAAACATTTATTCTCCAGTTGAACATCCTGAAAATGCACAATGCACGTGGTAGTTTGGGGCTTTTGATCTGAAATGATGTAAATAGTTCAAGTTTTTTTTATACACTGGCTCAATATGCATAAGCAGTGACCATTGTGAAACATTTTCTGATGAATTTAACCCTTTAATACAAAGTGATAAAGGGGGAAAATGTCCTGCAATATAGCATAAAGCAAGATGTTAATCTACTCATTAGGGTGTCTCTATACTAAGGAAAAAACTCCGCACCTTTACCAGGGTTTCTTCTTCTGGAATCTTCCCATGTTTACGACTGGCTCCTTCAGATAGTGACCATGTGATTTTGAATTGAAAACTTCCCTTCTCTGTAATGCTATTTGGTCCAATTTAATGCCACCATCTAGTGGTGGAATTATAGTGCTACACCAGCTTTACACACTGCGGACATCCCATGACAATTTAAATACTGCATTATCTTCGATTTTTTAAAAAAGCGTGATTACCCGGGGAAACCATGGGAGACATCCTAGAAGCTGACAGTGTCATGTAAAGGACCCACAAACTTCCATGAGTGGTCAACCACAAGTATGCAATAAATCACTCACGTAGAGAACCTCTTAGTCACCAGCTCTAGCAATCTACAATCCTACATGCAGTTGCTCATGAGTCACCAACAGAGTTGAAAGAAACATATTACATGTCTAATTGCAGATGAAATTGCTGCTAAAGGGTGCAATCCCAGTTCCTGCTGAAATCCATAGTAAGATTTCCCATTGATTTTAACTTAGCAGACACAATTGTGGCCATAAATGATCTCCAGGGCCAATCTAGATGTGATGTGGGCAATCCATACTTCTTTTTCCTCTTTTCCTTGTAACACCTCATAACACAATGATCCTGTTCAAAGGACACACTAAACCACAGTGGTTCAGCATTCTGAGCTAAACTGGCTTAGCATGTCATGTGAACCATGTCTTACCATGTCGTGTGAACCATTCCTAACCATGATGGCTCCATAACTATGGTTTAAACATGCTCACCAACCATTTGCTGCAAGAAGGTTAGCAGCCTAACCATGGCTTAGTGTGTTGTCTGAACACACACAATGTATTGTTATATGACATCATTATGCTGTATATTTTCCCATCCCTACTTCACATCATTAGCTGCAGGAGGCAGGGAAATTCACAGTGTGATGATGTCACATCACACAATGTATTATACTGTCATGAGGAAGAGGGGAGGAAAGGCCGTATTTTAAAGACCGTATTCTCCCTTATGAGCCTGCCCATGCTTTGAGATCTTCTGGAGAAGCCCTTCTCTCAGTCACACTATCTTCACAGGTGCACTTGGTGGGAACATGGGAGAGGGCCTTCTCGGTGGCTGCTCCAGTACTTTGGAACTCTCTTCCCGGGAAAGCTAGACTGGCTCCCTCCTTGATGGGCTTTCGGAAGCAGGCTAAAACTTGTTTGTTCCAGCAGGCCTTTGGAGAGTAATTTGGTCCTCCATCTATGCTAATGACTTATAATTTTGTTGTGTATTTTAAACCTTTTTTTTAACGTTTCTTTTCCTAGGTTTTAAAATGTTGGTTTTAAACTTTGTAATACCGCCTTGAGGCCCAGTATTGGGCAAAAGGCGGGATAATAATAATGATGATGATGATGATGATGGGCATAGAATGGTGAGCCCTGTATTTCTTGTAACATCAGAATGGAATAATAACGTGTTTCATGACATGTTCTCCCCCCCCCCCCTCTCTCTCTCTCTCTCACACACACACACCCCTCCCCATGCCTCACCAGTGCCCATAGGTCCACATTACCTCTGTCATAAATCTCAGGAGCTGCAACATAAGCCATGGTTAGAATCGTCAATTAATGGTCCAAGGTCGGTATGCCAAAAGTATCCATTGGAAGCCAAGGTAAATAATACAGGTTTCAGGAACTCGCAAAAGAGTAGTTGAGGTCTTTCCCGGGTCAGATAATGTTCAAAGTCAAGGAGCTGGTAGGCAAGTGATTGGGACAGAGCACAAGACAAGACGAATGCTTCCAGCAATCAAACAGCCTCTTCAGCTAGCCTTATATTGGGATGCTGATGATGGAGTGAGACCAGCTGCGTTGGCCTGTAGGTAGCTTCTGTCGGCTAGGGTGACCATATGGAAAGGAGGACAGGGCTCCTGTATCTTTAACAGTTGTATTGAAAAGGGAATTTCAGCAGATGTCATTTGTACATATGGGGAACCTGGTGAAATTTCCTCTTCGTCACAACAGTTAAAGCTGCAGGTGCCCTGCCCTCTTTTAAATCTGGTCACCCTAGTATAGCTCCTGCAGCTTTAACTGTTGTGATGAAGAGGAAATTTCACCAGGACCTCCATATATACAAATGACACCTGCTGAAATTCCCTTTTCTATGCAACTGTTAAAGATACAGGAGCCCTGTCCTCCTTTTCATAGGGTCACCCTACTGTCGGCTTACGTGAAGGACCCTTCCCCAAACAGTCCCAGTTTCAGCTGTTCAGCCTTTCTCCTCTATCCCAAGTGGAGGCAATCAGAGATGCAACAACATTTGTGTCAAGACTTGAGGTGTGAACTGGACTTTTCTGTGTGTGTATTCTATGTGTGCCACACCATTCTGTTGCAGCCTGACCGGCCACTGAGGCTATTCAAAAGCCTCCTGGGAAAGCCAGGCCAGTTTTGCTGTAGTAGTCCCGGACTCTCTGGCTGTGGCGCTGCTGGTTTATTCCCCCAGGATGCTCTCTGTCTAGCTATCAGTCAATTCCAGCTTTGTTTCCTGAAGCCACGCTTTTGTTTGCTCAGCTGCCTGCCAGAGCATTCAACCTGCTCAATCCCTGATCTCCGCTTTGTCTGCCTGTTTTCTCTAGGGGTGGCTGAGAAATCTATTGGGGTCAAACTTTAATTTGAGATTACCCACTTTGCACCAGCTGGAACTAAAGGTGGGTGCATTTCACAAAACAAAAATGTGTTCAAAAACATGCACACACGGAAAAAAAATGTTTTGGTCAATGGAGATATGTGAACAAAAATGTGTACTCATTTCTGCACGCAGCAGGATGGGTGGGGAAGGCTCACGATCCAATGCCAAACTGGGATGAAACGAGCACAATTGTGGGTAAATGAGAACCTCATACATACCCAGAGAACCTTCCCTTATACATACCCAGGCAACCTTTAAGGTCAGCAAAGGAGGCCTTGCTGGTCTTTGCAAAACGAACAGAATGTCGCCATGAAATATCCAGAAATGTCCTTCTCTGTAGCAGCACCCACAGTCTGGAAAACCCTCCCTCGTGTAGTTCAGGAGGAAGGAAATGTGACGTCCTTTAAACTCTTCCTAAAAACGCATCTCTTCACCCAGGCTTTCCCTGGGCTGTAAGTAAACTAACCATGATTACAATTGTTGTTGTTGTTTTTACTGTAGCTGTTTTAATGTTGTGCTTTTAATGTTACGATATGAATGGTTTATTTCCATGAGACGATGGAGCATATCCTTCTGTCCTGTAGCTTTTATAATCAGGCCCGCCATCTTATGATCACCCCATTGTTAGGGTAGATTCCTGCATTGAGCAGGGGGTTGGACTCGATGGCCTTGTAGGCCCCTTCCAACTCTGCTATTCTATGATTCTATGATTCTAAGTAACTTTGGCTGTTGCTAAATTTCTTACAGTGGTGCCCAGGATTAGAGCTCTCTGTGTATTAGATGAAAGTTGATAATAGCTCTAACTGTATGATGTTTCATGTTTGATTCTTGTTTTTTCATGGATCTATGGATCGCAATAAAGAAGTATGGTATGGTATGGTTTCTTTCCGTTGCAGACCAGTATAACATGCTTTTCATGTTGTGCTTTTCATGTTTTGATGTTGCATTTTAATATTGTGAGCTGCTGAGAGATTTTATTATATTCAGCAGTATATAAATGCCACAAATAAATAAACCTGAGCGAGAGCAAGAGATTTGCCCATCCGTTGGCTTCCTCTTCCTGCAGGAAAAGCCTGGAACCATGTGCCCATCAGCACAGTTGCTAGTCTTGGCTTGATGGCCTGGAATTAACATCCTGCAAAGATTGCTTGAAGTTATCACGGAAGAGCTTAATTACTTACTTATTTATTTATTTATTTAAGCATTTTTATCCCACCATTCAGCCAAAAAAGGCTCTCTCGGCAGCTTACAAAAATATTTCTTGACAGTCCCTGCCCACAGGCTTACAATCTAAAATGTCAGAGCCTCTGCTTTGCATGCAGGAAGTCCCAGGTTCAGTCTATCCCTGCTATCTCCTACTAAAAGGAAGTCAAGTAATAAGACCACGGGACGTCTTGTTCTGCCCATGAGCCTGATTCGCTGCTGCCAACCCAAAGACGGCCCAACTGCCTATAAGGTAGCTTCACATGCTGAATTTGCCTGGGCACTGCAATTCATGCAGTTTTGCTTCTGTTGCAAATTCCTTCCGGCACATCCTTGACAATCTGGCTCTCTCTAGGGGAAATGAAATGCAACAGGCTAAGCCGGAAAGTCAGTGACGCCAACTTTGGATGAGTGAATGGCTGTACCTCTTCCCTATAACCCTGCCCCTCAAAAGGCTACCAATTTGGTAAAGGAGTGCATGTCCAAGTTTGGAAATCCCATTCACGACCTGGCAAGGAGGCACGACATGCATTTCACAAGACCGTGCTTTGCTATCTCTGAGGCAAAGGGCTCAGTGAACTACCAATGAACTGAAGCCATGAGTTGCAGCAGAACAAGGCAAGAATAATTGGACAGCAGACGACCGTGAAAAGCAACCGGCCAGGCCGAGCAGCAAACAATGCTAATAATGCACAGTATATCACTATGTGGAGTAGCATTATTCATCATAGCACAGGGGTGGAAAGGCTCAGAAGGCCCTTTGGCTCAGCTGAGACAGTGCCACAATTAAAACCCTCTGCTCTCCGTCACTTGGAATCAGATGCAGCAATGTTTGCCCTCAGTATGTGTGTGTGTGTGTGTGTTATATCTGTATATTTCGTGTCTGAACGGTATCAGAGAGACACTGAAAATAACAATAAATAAATAAAGCATGGCCAGTCTGGGCATCTGTTCTCAATACCAGGGGCCTGTTTTGATGATGTCACATTGGCACCTCGAGACCCCTGTGGGTCATTCCACAGTGTTTTCTGAATGGTCTGGGGTGGGTTTCAGTTCAAAAAACATATCAAAACGCATTTACAAAAGCATATTTTGCAGCGATGGAATAAGTCTAGAAATGCATCTTCAGAGAGCAAACACATTTTTAAAAGGTGTATTTAAATATGCATTTACATGCAAATATTGGTGCAGGTTTATTTATTTTTTGAACTGCAAATTAATGCCTAACCCAGATAGAACGGACTTGTGGGTAAACCCATGTGAATGAGACGTGGACCAGACATAGACTGATTTGCCCATTCCTGGTAGGTCAAGAGGAATGCATTATTTATTGTACCGGCCTTCAAGCTGGTTTACCACCACTACCTACTGCTTCTGAATCTTTTTGATTGCCTCTTGGCACATTCTGTTCCATGTTTATCCACTCAGACACCCAATATTTATTATTACATTCATCTTGGAGCTGCCAGCCTGCCCCCATTGCTACCTGCGAAAGCGAATACTCTTGCTTTCCCATGATTCAAATCCAGGACAAGCTGAGACCCTGAGTGCTGGCTTTCAACAGGAGAAACATCTGGACCCATTCCCTTGTACAGGGCAACAGCTGACAATTGAGCCAGCCTAGCCTGGTCACACCTCTGATCACTGGTCGGGCATTGTTATGCAATACCCTGAATCCTACTCAGATGAAAGAGCACAACGAAGTTAAAGCTTTGCCAGCTTGGCAGTTTCTTTGTCGAGAAAATATCACCATGAATGAGCAGGAGATTTATATAAGTTGGTTACGTAATGGAAACATGCATCGGACGGACGATGTTCGTTGTTCAGAAATGGAAGGCAGGGTTAGCAGTGCAAAACACAGCCCAGATAGCATCCACGCTCCGGTTACTCAATGGAACCCGCACAGATGGAAGCACTCTAGCTCCAGGCCAGATAACTTGCATTTCCACTCACCCACCCAGCACACACACATACGAACGCGCACACAATCCCTGCCTCCCTCCCCCAATGTACAGCATTTCAATGAAAATGCACTGCTTCAATTGCAAATTGGTGCTGCCAGCCATGCACAAATTCTTTCCAAACCATTCCTTACCTTAGACTGGCCCATTTTGGTGGTACCAGCCTTCAAGCTGGATTACCACCACTACCTACTGCTTCTGAATCTTTTTGATTGCCTCCTGGCACATTCTGTTCCATATTTATCCACTCAGACACCCAAATTCGTTTGATTACACAGGGGAGCTGGATTCATCACTGCTGCTTCCTAAACTGTAACAAAAATAAGCAAGACCTGGAGCATCTCTACATGAAGCAAACATCCCACACCCGTACTGCAGCTTCTTCTTCCAGACGTCTTTGCGGGATTATGATCGACATAATACATGTGATCCCTACCCCTACCCCCACCGCCTTTTTTCTGGCCATCTCCTTTGTGGGCAAGCTCTATATGTTTCATCTATACAGCCAGTAGATGACACTGTGATATTGCACAATTCTGGAAATATATCACCTCTTTGATGGTGGTTTATATCTATTACTGCACTTTCGGCGATTTAAACAAAGGTGGAATAGAGAACTACTTGAAAGAGCATATCTAACCTTCAACAGAAGCCAGAGAAGCAAAATATCAGCTCTGAGTTCTCTCTCTCTCTCTCTCTCTCTCTCTCTCTCACACACACACACACACACACACACACACACACACACACACACACCACATGGACTAGGCACTTTGTTTTTAAATTAAATCTGAGATTCTCAGAGAATTTAACTTCCGTACTGGCACACACACAAACACGCACACATTTTAAACACTGCAGGACTAGCTCCATTTGTTTAGTGTCTTTCTCTATTTCAGGGGAAACAGCTGAACCCTGAACAACCAACTGTACTTGAAGTTAGCTACAAAATCACTCCTGGTGAACTTGCGCTGTACGGACCATTGAGGGGGCTGCAAATAAAGTCTTCCAGTCCATTAAACAGCTCCTCTCTTTCCCAACAAGTCTGCTGATAGTTTCTGCTTTCTAAAGTCACTAAAAGCACTGGCTCGAAAGTTTCTAGAGACCAGATCTTTCTGGAGGTACTGAGCCCTGCTTAGAATGAATGAATGAATAAAAGTTTATTGAATAAGTCTTCCAACCATTTCAAAAGGACATCACTGATCTTTCATAAAAAGAAACTATCTAACAAAAACACTTTCCAGTTTCCCTGGATGCTGTTGCTGCTGCACCTATTGCCATGATGCGGAAGAGATCAAGGTTTTGGGTGGGGTGTGCGTGATGAAGAGAATTGGGGACTAGGGGAGGGAATCTACATGTAGTACTGAAGGCGCTCGTGTGCGCCTCCAGTGCACCCTCAAAACGATGGTGTAGACAGAGAAAGAAGAGACGGAGGAAGAGGCGGAGGAGGAGGAGGCTGGGGAACTGGCCGTGTCCTTGCCGCCGCCTCCTCCTCCCGCTGCCGGGGTAAGAGCCACCCAGGTCGGAGAGCTCAGCGGTGGCTCTTACCCCGGCAGCAGGAGGCCGGCGGGGAGGCGGCGGCGGAGGCAGCGGCAAGGACGCGGCCGGTTCCCCAGCCGCCTCCTCCTCCGCCTCTTCCTCCGTCTCTTCTTTCTCTGTCTACACCATCGTTTTGAGGGTGCACTGGAGGCGCACGAGAGCGCCTTCAGTACTACATGTAGATTCCCTCAGGGAAGGTTATTTTCTTAGCCTTGGACTGGCTTGGGAAAACAATGAGCTTGGCCAAGTTGTTTTCTAAAAAAAACTCAGGTTGTTTCCCAGTTAATCCAAGATAAGCATGGGAGAGTTCGTCCATCTCCCAGGGGGCTAGCTGGAGCCTGTGCAATGCTTGAAGTGGGGTGAGAAATTTTGGGGAAAAATCCTATCCTAATTCTTTTCAGGTGGACCTAAAACCATCCCACTGCTTTCAACAGAAGTAAAACCATCCTGGAATGCCACACAGAACAGGACTGTACAATTACCATGAAAAGACATACGACCCAAGCTAGAGTTGTTCATCAAGCACTGACAAAGGCAGCACAAGAACATAGAATCATGGAACAATATGGAGGGCTTTCTCCGCTGTGGCACTCCGGTTGTGGAATGAGCTCCCTAGAGAGGTGCGCCTGGCGCCTACACTATACTGCTTTCGTCGTCAGCTGAAGACCTTTTTATCCTCTCAGTATTTTAACCCTTAATTTTAACTTAAAATTAAATGTTACTGTTCTAACTCTGTATTTTAATCCTATATCAATTTTGCTGCGTGGTTTTATCCTGGTTGTGCTTTTTATACTGTATTTTGTATTTGTGCTTTTAACTTGTTGGTTGTTTTATTATGGTTTTAATTTTTGTGAACCGCCCAGAGCTTCAGCTATTGGGCGGTATAAAACTGTAATAAATAAATAATAAACAAACAAACAAACAAACAAACAATAGAGTTGGAAGGGGCCAATAAGGCCATCGAATCCAACCCCCTGCTCGTTACAGGAGTCCACCTTAAAGCATCCCTGACAGATGGCTGTCTGTCTGCCTCTTGAAGGCCTCTAGAGTGGGAGAGCCCACCACCTCCCTAGGTCATGGGTCTCATTGTCGTACTGCTCTAACAGTCAGGAAATTTTTCCTGATGTCCAGCTGGAATCTGGTTTCCTGTATCTTGAGCCCATTATTCCATGCCCTGCACTCCCTAGGTCATGGGTCTCATTGTCGTACTGCTCTAACAGTCAGGAAGTTTTTCCTGATGTCCAGCTGGAATCTGGCTTCCTGTAACTTGAGCCCATTATTCCATGCCCTGCACTCTGGGATGATCGAGAAGAGATCCTGACCCTCCTCAGAAGAGCCACACTGGATCAGACCAAAAACCTAGCTAGGCCAGTATTCTATTCACACAGTGGCCAACCAGCTGCCTGCTGTAAGTCCACAGGTAGAACATGAGTGCAACTCCCACTTGTGTTCCCCAGTGACTAGTATACCTCCTCCAATACTGGAAGGGATACATAGGCATCATGACTGGTAGCCCTATGCTCCATGAATTTCTCTAATCCCCCTTTAAAGCCATCCAAATTGGTGGCCATTACGTAACTATGCACCGTGTGAATAAATGCTTCATCTTATATATCCTGCACCTCCCACTATTAATGTCCAAAGAAGACTAAGGAATGCAGTAGATCTGCAGAGAGAGGCATGGGACGGTCTCTCCTTGTTATGGTGCTGGTGTCCCAGCTTGAACCCTGCACAGTACCCTTACATTGGCCACCAGTGATGGGCAAACTTAAGCCAAAAGTGGGGAAGCCAAAGTCCTCTCCCCAACCCCTTTCCAGAAGGTTGCGAACAGAGGATCGGTGCCTGGCCTGCAGGACTCCTGGTTCAAGTCCCCGTGACACACGGAGACAGCAACCTTTCCCATGAATTGCAGGAGGAGGTGGACAACGTCCCCACCTCCCACAGAACGAGACTTTTTTGTGCGCCTACCAAGGCAGAATTCACTCACCAAATGTCAGTCAGCGCCAGCTGCAGTGCTTTGCTCTTTCCCAGAGGCCATCTGTGCCCTCTGACGACTGGGCAAAGACCAAATGAATTCGTTCCGAAGATGTAAACAATCACAACCACGACTAGCTCTTATAACACATGTTGCTCCCTGCTCAAAAGACAGCTGCACCAGTTTGAGATGGCCAAAGCCCTCCCCCTTGAGCTTGCCCCAACTGAGGCTAATACCCCCATCCACCATCTGCAGCTGGAGATCATGGGCCTTGCTGGCTCCACAGTGAATGTTCTGCACACAACAGCTCCACGCAGCCCTGGAGAAGCGAATCAGAGCTGCCAAATATCTCTGCCACCTTCTCTCTCTGTCCCCCTCTCCCGTCCCACACAGCAGGATGCAAGGACAAGGGCAGATTATTCTTGCTAGGGATTTGGACCGATTCCACGCAGCGGCCTTTTGAAATTAGGCCAAGGGCCGTGTGCGGCTGTAGGGCCATAAGTTGCCCACCCCTGTCCTCAGGCAAGGTGGGGAACTGGACAGGCAAGGAGTGCTTGCCCACCCGTGTGCAATTCCATCATGAGTTTCCCTAAAGAAGTACCTTCACGCATCAGACAACGACCCATCCAGGTGCAGTACACCTGCCATCTGGCTGAGGCACATGATCTTGGCTAAGTTTACTTTCCACCCACTCATGTTCCAAAGTTGTGTTGTTGTTGTTAAACACCATCAAAGGGGACGCCCAGCATTGGTCTACAGTCTCCTGCTTCCCAGTCTAGTTTAGCAGCAATAGGAGGAGGATGAAGACTAAAGGGCTGTTTCCATAGTGTTATTCAGTGTAAATCCAGATGTCAGCTGCAGGAACCCAAGGCCTTCTCTTCACAGTGACTTGCTCTGCCATCTTCAACAATACCCATCTTCTCGAGCAGATGGCATAGCAGTGGGATACGTACTCTTTTAAAAAGCCACCTCCTGTCAAAATGACACATCCCCATCAAAGGCTCTGTTACTTTTACCTCCACCACCGCCGCCAGTTCTGTGTGCTCCCTTCTCTGGAAATCCCATAAAAAACTATTGCTGGATGATCTTCAAGATTCACAAGCCGATCGAGCAGAAAGAGATGTTTGAATCCTTCAGAGAAGGCAAAACACTCCCCTCTGCAAAGTGCAGAAGGAACACTCTGAGTGCAAACAACATTGCTCCAGTTTAAATGATATTTCAGACGCATGAAACATTAACGAGGGAGGCTCGCCCGGGCTGGATCTAAAATTAGAACATCGGAAAAGAATAGTCGAGCAAGGAAACGTTCCCTATAGCTTTGTGAAACAGCCCACTAAGCAAAACAATCCCTGAACAGCGTTAAGAAAGCAAGATGGCAGCGCTGTTACGAATGGGCGTTGCAATACTGAAACTTCCAAAAAATAATAGGTGTGGGACAAACCTATTGAAGAGGAATTTTCAGGCAGGGTTGTCTTGGAAACTTGGATTTGCATTTCTAGTATTATTAGCAGGGTGGAAAAATCACAGGTCAATAATTATCTCAGCACCTAAAAAAATTGCTACCTGTATCCAATTGAAATGCCGCTTCTGCCATGAACTCATGGACTGGGTTCAGACAATCAATGGAAGAAAGAATGCAGCCCGTTATTACGTTTCCTGGACTCTGGGAGGATCGAGAAGAGATCCTGGCCCTTGCTAATGTTGCTTTGCTTTGGGCACCTGCTAAAGACATTTTTTTTAATATAAACAAGGCTTTTCTGAATAAACCAGTCATGGTTTCATTGGTATGACTTGATTTTAAATCTTTTTAAATCTTTTGTATTTTGATATTTTTTTTTAAAAAAAAAAATCCCATTCAGCACTTGAGAAACTTTTTTTTTTTTTAAGATATAGAGCAGTTTATGAATTTTGTAAATAAATACATGTATACATAAATCAAATGAATTACATAAGGGCACACAAATGATGAGAAATCTGGCCCCTCGCTAGAAGCCGGTGAGGAATCAGGCTTCTTTGCCCATGTTCCAGACTGAAAGGTCTTTGCCCATGTTCCAACTTGCCAGTTTTTCTCTTGAAAAAGTGGCAAGTTGAACCCCAGCATCACTAGGTAGGGCCCAGTCTGAGATTCTAAACGGCTATTGCGAGTCAATATCCATTTTCCCCAACCTTGTGCCTGCCATATGATCAAAACTCCCTTCACTGGCCCTGTGGACAGAGGCTGATGGGAACTGTAGTCAAACATCAGCTAGAAGGCACCAGGTTAGGGAAGGCTGGGCTACATGGACCAATGTTCTAGCTTGTTTGAAGACCTACATTTCCTACATCCCTTCCTGATTAGCCCGGGGTGGGGAGGGGGGTAGATGACTTGAATTATTCCCTGCTGAACAGCTGGTTGGTATGAATGCTACTTCATAAACAGAGACTGCACAATGCCAGCTGCTGCACGCACCCATAAGTTGGATCAAGGCCAAAATATCTACGTAAGTATAATTACTGATTTGTTGGACTGGGGCCAGTAGAGGAAGTTTCAGCGATAATTATAAACTGAAGCTATAAATAAATAAAATATGCAGAGAAGTATCTGTAGCCACCGGAGAGTTTGCGCCAGCTTAACAATGGGGAGAAAATATAAGTCTTGTTTAATATTTAATCACAAATTTAAACATGAAAGTATTTTTTTAATTATTCAGTCAGTAAAAGACCCCTGAAAGCATACACACACGTACGTTTGAAATTAAGTTGTCTATCTTGCTAAGGCTCTCAAGTAGAAAAGTACATCCTCACCACAGCCCAACCACCCCTTAAGATGCACGCTGTCAGACAGCAGTTTGGAAATAACGCTACCAATGGACCACAGCGATGGGGTGGGGTGTGGTGGGGTGGGGAATGTCCCCTCATGTTTTACCTTTAACAAAACATTGAAATAAGCACAATCACCTGCAAATGCCAGTTGATCGGTCTGCTGCTAAAGGCAGAAGAGTGAGACGTGGTTAAAAAGTTGGCAACCCTATTTGGGAAGGTTATCTTTCTTTAAGGCTTTGGAGTGAATTTGGGCACGATTCATTCAATATACTGTGATTACGGTGAAGTGACCATATGAAAACGAGGACGGGGCTCCTGTATCTTTAAAGGTTTTATTGAAAAGGGAATTTCAGCAGGTGCCCTTTGCATGCATGCAGCACCTGGTGAAATTCCCTCTTCATCACAACAATTAAAGCTGCAGGAGCCCTGCCCTCTTTTGTATCTGCCCATGCCAGGCAGGGCTCCTGCAGCTTTCACTGCTGTGGTAAAGAGGAAATTTCACCAGATGCTGCAAGCATACAAATGACACCTGCTGAAATCTGGGTCAAATTCTGCTCCTGTGTAATTTAGGCCCCAAATTTCTGTTCTCTGAAGAACACCAAGCTTCACTAGGGTGACCATATGAAAAGGAGGACCAGACTCCTGTAATTTTAACCGTTGTATTGAAAGGGGGATTTCAGCAGGTGTTACTGGGCACTCATGGATTTTCATGGGTTCCTCTCACAACACGGAGTGACACAGTTGGTGGTGGAGAATGGAAAAGGAATGGTAGAATGGAGTATGCCAGAGAAGGGCACAGCTAGCTGGCTGGCTGGCTAGAACACTGAAAAGAAACGCTGTAAGCTGCAACATTTTGTTACAGGTTCCCCTTGTACGCCACTCAAGTTAAACACTAGACTATCTATTCTCAGCCTCTCTGAAGACTCTGTGACCCTACCTAGCCCCCCACCTTGTTAAACTCTGTAGCAAAGAGCAAGACCGTCCCTGGGTGTTTGTTTTTCTTCCTGAGTTTCAGGAGTGGGCCCCTTCCGGGCTCCATCACGAGCTAAGAACAAGTGCAAGTGGATTTCTGCTTCTACGCCCAGCTTTGAAAAAGGCAGACAGACGAGAGCTAACTTTGGATGTTCCAGGAATACCTACAGAGCTATAAATGGATCCAAGGTGATGAATACAGCCGTTGGCTGAGGAAGTGCTTCAAGAAAATAATGTTGTTTTTTCTCTTCTTGTTGTTTTTTATCTCCTCCTCCTCCTCCTCCTCCTCCTCCTCCTCCTCCTCCTCCTCCTCCTCCTCCTCCCTTCCCCTTCCCCTTCCCCTTCCCCTTCTTCTTCTTCTTCTTCTTCTTCTTCTTCTTCCAGGGCCCGGGGGGAGCAGAACTCCCTCCTCCTCCTCCTCCTCCTCCTTCTTCTATGTCAGGCTGTTATTATTATCCCCTAATGGATGGACACTGTTCTTATTTGATAGAAAAACCTGAATAAAGTAACTCATTGGCTGCGCACTGACATTTGTGAGGAAATATGGATCGAACGCACACACGAAATATCTCTGCTGATGCCAACTGTGCAGAAAATGGCCCTAGACGTTTTCGAACCTGAGCCAGAAAACCCAAACGGCATGTGTGTTCCACCAGCACACACACGCACTGACTTAGAGTAGCCTTTCCCCAACCAGGTGACTTCCAGAGAAGTTGGACTACAACTCCCACCATCCTGGGCCAGCATAACCAAGCTGGCTAGGGATTATGGTAACTGTAGTCCCACACATCTGGAAGATGCCAGGTTGGGGAAGTCTGACTTAGAGGTACAACCCATCCTGTGTCCTCTTATTCAAAGCTAAATGAAATTAAAGGGAGCTGTTTCATTTGTTTATTCATGTTTACCTTGCCTTTCTGCTTTTAAAAAAGTACTCCAAGCAGCTAAAAATAGCTAAAAACAAGAAAATTACAGCAAAAAACAAAACAATACTAAAGGCAGCAATAAATAGCAGACACTTAAAATGAATGCAGCAAATTAGCTGCTTGAAAATCACACATTTACAGCAAACTGAAACTTTAAAAAGACTTTAACAGATGTCGAAATCACAAAGCAAAGAGAACTGGCAGGCAATATGATATTTGGATCTTTAGAATAGGAGTTATAGGCAAAATATATTTTACAAATGTGCTTTTTGCTATATGCTTAAGGACATCAGAAGAGCCCTGATGCTGGATCAGGCCAAGGGTCCATCTAGCAGCACTCTGTTCACACAGTGGACAACCAGCTGTCGACCTGGGACCCACAAGCAGGACACAGTGCCACAGCACCTTCCCACCCATGCTCCCCAGCAACCAATGTACATAGGCACACTGCCTCTGATACTGGAGGCAGCACAGAACCATCAAGACTAGTGGCCATGGATAGGCTTCTCCTCCAGGAATTTATCCAACCCCCTTTTAAAGCCATCCAAATTGGTGGCCATCACTACATCTTGTGGTAGCAAATTTCATCATTTGACTACATGCTGTGTGAAGAAGTCCTTCCTTTTATCTGTCCAGATCTTTAAACTGGACTTGGAGTCGAAAACCCTTCAGGTAGAGGACATGTTCAAAAAAGGACTTTCCTCTATAAAAGAGCACACATGACTACCCTGCCCACCCACAGGAATAGCATGTCTTATCTGAACTGCATTGCTTTAACACTCTTCTCCCCCGGGCCCCCAAAGTGGGGAGCAGTGTCCCCTACACAAGGGAAGCGCACACCCCTATGCAGGTAAGAGCCACCTTTGACTTCAATGCTCACACTCACCTGCATTTATCAGTTGGAGAGAAGGATGGGTACATAAGAACATAAGAAGAGCCCTGCTGGATCAGACCAAGGGTCCATCTAGTCCAGCACTCTGTTCACACAGTGGCCAACCAGCCATCGGCCAGGGATGAACAAGCAGGACATGGTGCAACAGCACCCTCCCGCCCATGTTCCCCAGCAACTGGTGCACACAGGCTTACTGCCTCGAATACTGGAGATAGCACACAACCATCAGGGCTAGTAGCCATTGATAGCCTTTGCCTCCAGGAATTTATCCAACCCCTTTTTGAAGTCATCCAGATTGGTGGCCATCACCACATCTTGTGGTAGTGAGTTCCATAATAGAGTAGGGTATTAGCCTACTGATTCAATATCTCACCATGCCTTGAGCATGGCCAGATTCTTTTGTTTTGTGACTTGTGGCACATCCAATGCAATCCTATGCCAGGCTTACGAAAAAGTAAACCACACTGTCTTCAAGGGGGGTTATTCCCAGGCAGGGATTGCAGACTTAGAGTCTTGCAAATCTCAATGAAACTTTAGTTACATCAGTAATTCCATAACAGTTTGCCATGGTATGAGTGTTCCACAATAAAATAAAGAAATTAAGCAAGACACGGAGGATGGTGCCTAATGTCCCCCTGCGTGATACATGGCTCTGTACTAGACTCTTTCCAAGCAACCTCTGCTCAGGGTAGGTCACTCTACTGCATCTCTGGATGGTTCAATCCACACAGAGGCAGAGCGTCTTCAGGCGGGGGCAATTGTGTTTCCTTACCATCGCATACCGTCGCTCTTGCTTCCTGCTTTCTTCCGTGTTGGGAACGAGTTGAAATCACATGGGAAAGAGAGCAGAGACCACGGGGCCCATACATTTTTTCATGGAATGTGCAGGAAAAGCATCCCAATATAAATGGCCTCTGAATGGGCCACGTGGTCATTGCTGCTTCCTCTTTCTCTCCGTGTGAAAAGATCGTCACTATTGTGGGACAGCAGCAGGCAGCCATAGTGACGGTAGAGAAACGTGAAAATCCACCCGTCTGATGATGCTCACAGTCTTATTTTTTTTAAAAAAATAAAAAATCGGCTGTGGGTTAATTTACAATGTTAAAACCAGGAAACTGAGCGGGAGACGTGCAGGAGGATCAACTGATTCGTCAGAATGACCCATGAAGATCCGTGAGTCATGACCATGAGATAAAACGCTCATCTGAAGAAGCTCACAGAGAAACAACCCATTATGAGAGGAGGTTGGCCATTGTTTCTTTGCCTGAAAAATTGCTGTAGGGTGGCACATCTAGACATTTATTATAGCATATGTTTTCAAGGACTACAGTGCACTTCATCAGATGCATGAAGTGTTATCCTCAACGGACAGGCACAAATACACACGGTGGTGGTTGGAGGGTAAACAGGGAGGTCAGAGAGAACTGAACTACCTTAACAGTGGCTATTTGCAGAACAGTTCTTGGGTGATACCACAGACATCCTTGCAGTGGTGAGCTGAGTACCACAGATAGTGTGATAAAAAGCCGTTGTTCCTGTTCAAGCCACAGGAGATGAAGCTGAATTGTAGCTCAGCTGTTTCGCACCCAAGTCTCTCTTTGAAGATCCTTTGTGCAAGAGCATCCTGACAGAGCATTCTGGGAAGCTGATGTGTTCCCTCATTAGTTTTGAATATGGCCCTTTCTGATATAAGATTTGGGCTCATTCATTTGCGTAGAAACTGGCCCGTTTGTCCTATGTCAAATGCAGTAGGACACCGGGGGGGGGGGTATTTAATTTTACTATCAATAACTGCTGGGTGTAGGGGGATAATTTGGAGAGAACATGACAGGGATGAGAAGGATTGAAGTTAACTTTGCCACATGCTGTGGTCCTGATCCAGATCAGCCCTCTGCATTTACTTTTGATTAAAAACCAAACCAAACCAGAAATGAATCCAAAGGCTATATATTTCACACGAGGTATAGTCTGGCCCCTTGCACAATATTCTTTTGCAGTCTTGCGTAAGGCAAGCACTACGGCTTTGACTATTCCATCACCATTAGGGCAGCGATTAGGCAACGGAGCGTGCGTCATTGCTGCACATCAAAAGGCTTTGCAGCTTCAGCCGCTACAGTTTCTGGGCAGAAAGAGAATTGGTGCAAAGAGGACTGGGAATAGTTTCGCTGGGCAGCGGCGATTGGGGTGTGTGTGTGAATTCTGTTGAGATTAGAGAAGCTACATTAAAACACCATGAGGCTGCAGTTCGTTAGAGACGCCCTAACTCAATGTAATCAAATTTCCCCTACCCTTATCTACATTACTAACATTGCTGAACAGAAGGACTGCTGAGGTTTTTATAAAATGTGTATTTGGAAAGACATGTACCATACAGTATATTCACCATGAAGCTGGGACTGGGTGCAGTTAGCTAATGAATCCAGACCTGGTGACTGTCTTCACAGCGCCGAGTTGGTGCCGTGTTCCCCCCAAAACCCTGCAGTTTCGCTTACCTGGAGTGGCAGTGGGTAATCCCCATGCCAAGAAGACAGAGTGGGGTTTCCAGCGGTCTGCCAGGTATTGGAGTTACTCCACCGCCTTCTTCCTGGCTTCTGGAGACCAATCGCTGGTTGCCTTCTGCCAGGACCATCCTCCAGGTGGTCACAGAGCGGGGTCAGATGGTGGAAGAACTGGGGTGGCCTCGCTCCTACTGAAAAGGTCGTGGTAGATCCCCGGCTTTTTACTACGCAGCTTCACGGAAAAGCCCCATGGTGACAACGAATCTGTGGCTGCATCATATAACTGACGCAGCCCAGATTCGCAGCCACCTTGGGGCTTTGCCCGCATATAGACAGCCCCCCTGTCCTCCATGAATTGGCCTAATCATTTCTTTTGAAGTCCTCTAGATTAGTGCCCATCACTAGTGGTGTACTGGCAAATTTTGACAGACTGAGGTCTGGAAATCAAAAGTAGTCTAGATTGAGGATACGGTGGCCACTTATGAACTGCCAAAAAAGAGGACATGCGTCATCAAAAAGGAGGATTCACATAAAACGTGCACGTGCTAATTTTTATGTATCAGGGTACATTTAGAAAGAATGACTATAGATTAAATAGAAATACAATACATTTCTCTATAGTGGAGAAGAACAGGGACAGGTAAGCAGTCTCCTGTCCAGGTGGTAATAACCATGTTTGAACAACTCCAAAGTCCCTGCTCTCTCCCTCCTTATGGGTTTTATCTTTAAAACAACTCAGAAAGCGCTCTGAACAGAAGATGTCTTCAAATAGAGGATTGCCTTCTGTCCTCTGGGAGCACTTACATAAGAACGAAAGGAGAGCCCTGATGCTGGATCAGACCAAGGGTCCATCTAGTCCAGCACTCTGTTCACACAGTGTCCAACCAGCTGTTGACCAGGGTAGGATATGGTGCAACAGCACCCTCCCACCCATGTTCCCCAGCAACTAACTGGTGCAGGCTTACTGTCATTATTATTATTATTATTATTCCCACCCTTTCTCACAAGGAGCCCAGCGCAGCTAAGCGCCCATATGAAACAGTACAGTATATAAACACCATCAAAATCATAACTGTAAAGTTACAAACATAATAAAATGCAGTAAAACCATCACTGAAACAGATCAAATGCTTGCATATTCGGGCTAGGGTGACTATATGAAAAGGAGATAAGGGCTCCTGTATCTTTAACAGTTGCATAGAAAAAAGAATTTCAGCAGGTGTCCTTTGTATGCATGCAGCACCTGGTGAAATTCCCTCGTCATCACAACAGTGAAAGCTGCAGGAGCCCTGCCCTCTTTTGTATCTGGTCACTCTACAAATGACACCTGCTGAAATGCCCTTGTCTATACAACTGTTAAAGATACAGGAGCCCTGTCCTCCTTTTCATAGGGTCACCCTATATTTCCCCAAAGCCTGTACAAATAAATACCTCTTTAGTGGTGCATGAAATGGATGAATCTCTACTGGAAGGGAGTTCCATAGCCAGTGAGCCGCCCCTTTGCAGAGGACTGTCCTCTGCAAAGTACGATACCTGGACACCCTAACCCCTCCCACCCAGTTGTTCTTCCTGCCTTCCACGTGCCCCGTCTGCACGCCACCTTGGCAAATGCAAGTTTGGAAACAAAACGTTTGCCAAGGTAACGTGTCATTCCACCCTAAAACTTACAATGGGAGCCTGTTATAAAAATAATAATGAAAAAAAGGCTCCTGCCAGACCTGCAATTTTCGCAGTGAATATTCAGACATCGCAGCCCTCAGAAACTGATGCCTCCCACGTATACTGTCAGAAGAGAAGAGTTAACTGCTTTCAAAAGCCCAGAGAAGTCTGAATCATTATTTCCCCTTCCCCAACAGCCAAAGTTCGTTTTTGTTTGCTCCTGTACAAGTGCTCAAAACTAAATGGCAGCTACTAAGTGTGCCGTCTTGATCTTCGCGGGGCTGAAGGCAGCGCAACACGGAGGAGGACTTCTGCAAGCTTGGGCCTCCTCTGCATGGCACGAGGGCTTCGAAAAGTGCCCTGCCTTTTGCTTGACAGCCGAAGGGAACTGCAAATTCTCTCCTGAAACAGCTGCAGGTGAGTGAGTAAGCTGCACTCTCTAGTCATGTGAGGAAGGACAGTTCAACCTGACAGGCCTGGCCAAGCGAAGCATAGCACAGCTGCCTCATCAGACCCTCAGTCCATCTAGCTCAGTACTGTCAACACTGACTAGCAGCAGTAGCTCTCCAGAGTTTCAGGCAGGATGCTTTCCTAGACCAGTTTGGAGATGCCACCGGGGATCGAACCTGCGACCTTCTTGCATGCAAAGCAGGGTCTCTGCCACTGAGCCCCGAACCCAGACATCGCACCAGAACTGAGCATACAACCTAAGAACATCAGAACATCAGAAGTGCCGTGCTGGATCAGACCAAGGGTCCACCTAGTCCAGCACTCTGTTCACCCAGTGGCCAACCAGCTGTCGGCCATGGACCCACAAGCAGGACACGGTGCAACAGCACCCTCCCACCCATGTTCCCCAGCAACTGGTGCACACAGGCTTACTGCCTCAAATACTGGTGGTACCTGAATTGAGCATGTACCCTAAAACGTGCCCCAGTGTCATGCTCTAAGGCAGATACTAGGCCTGGCATTATCACCCAGAATTCACAGGCAGCTGTTGATGTCCCAGTACTAGGGTGACCGTATGAAAAGGAGGACAGGGCTCCTGTATCCTTAACAGCTGTATTGAAAAGGGAATTTCTGGGTGTCATTTGTACACATGGAAAACCTGGTGAAATTTCCTCTTCATCACAACAGTTAAAGCTGCAGGTGCCCTGCCCTGTTTTAAAATGGTCACCCTAGTATAGCTCCTGCAGCTTTAACTGTTGTGATGAAGAGGGAATTTCACCAGGTGCTGCATGCATACAAAGTACACCTGCTTAAATTCCCTTTTCTATACAGCTGTTAAAGATACGGGAGCCCTGCAGAAGGCATCTTCAAACCTGGGACTTGCCCTTGGAAAATCTGCAGGGTTTCCTCAGCACAAGAAGAAAGGATGCATTCATGGTTTGAAGGTTTGAAAATCACTGTTCAGGCTCATTATAAGGCTACTTTACATTCTAAGTTAATAAACCTGGCACAGAAGTGGTCGCCAGTGGGCCATTAGAATCACCTTCCTTTTTCCTACAGCCTTACTACAAAAAGCAATATGGGAAACCCTTTTTCTCATCAGCAAGGGGTTGCCCTGCCTTCATGTTATAGCAAAAATATATAAAACAAAAAATAACAAGCATTTTCCATGAGGGATGTGGCACTGAGAAGCTGCCCTGATCTCTTTGTATTATACCTCATCTTGTGAGCTCACAAGTATCCATCAATCAGAGACACGGAAGATTTCTAGAGTTACATTTGAGGGACCTACACACAGAAATCAAACAGCTGTAGCACTTCACTAAGTACCGCCCTTCAGCTAATGAGGCCCTTGCTCTATGTGGAGAGGTATCCATGGAGACACCTTGTAGAAAGCAGTGGTTTGAAATCACTTCTCGTTCTAGTGCATGTTACACACAGCTGCAGTGGGATTAAAGAAAGAAAAAGGAAGCATCATTCATCACCTATCATTTTGGCCAAAGATCTAAATCAAAATAATTGCATCCAGGGCATCTGATTTAACCCAGGTCACAGATGGGCAGACTTGGAGGCTTGCTGGATTTACTCCATGGCTGTTTTTACTAGAATCCGACAATGCACCAAGCAGATCCAGGGGCAAAAACATACAAAAAACCAGAATTAAAGAACAGGGGTGCCTCGGAGCAGATTCTGAGCCTAGGAATTTGTTTTCAGTGCCACAGCTGAACTGAGCTCACATCCTTTCACAGAAAGGTCGTCTCCTTATTATCCTCAAGTTTCCTTAATTTCAGCAGCCTAATTAAACTGGGAAAAGTCGTATTGTTCTTCTTACCATTAAACAATTGGGAGTCAGAAACCTTTGCCAGCAAATTGCCCAGTGGATGCAATCTACATTCTCCCTCTCCTTGCATTAGGTCATAAAGTTCCACGAAAATGGACTCTGGCGCTCAATCCTCCTTTTTTTAATGCTCCCCCCCCCCGGTTCACTTTATTTATTTATTTAAATACAAAGACCAATTTGTAATTTAAAAATGTGGTAGAAAATATCCCCCTGTATTATAGCATGCAAAATAAAGGAGACTATGTCTTACTTTGCCAATAACGAAGACCCAAAGGCTAATAAGTAAACTAATGGGCATTTAAACAAATGCCAATCTATAAAACGCTACAGCAACGCGTGGCACAGAGCAATTCGTGGTACCCTGGAGGTTCCAAGCTAAGAACTTGGTGTTGCTAAGCAACAGGATAAACACAGCTGGGGGGTTAACTGTGATGGGAGTTCCTGGGAGGGAGGGGAGCCCAGGGTGGAGACTGCGCAGCTCGTTGGCATACCTAGAGACCTCAGGTATGTCCCACGGGTCAGCGAGCAGGCGAGGGGGAGAGTGTCTGGGAGGCAGAGGCTGGTAGAGATGGAGTCCAATGGTTTTCCAGATGGTCTGTGCGAGTCAAGCTACTAAGTAAATCAATACCCAAATAAAAGGAAAGCACTACATACTTGTTTCATGCATTTAATCAGATGTAATTCACTAATTTGCCCTTGTCACAAACCTTCCTGTTCCCAGCCTGCAAGAGCAGGAGGGACAGGCATCAGGGGTTGACATTGTTGGGCCTTTGCCAAGGCCAACACCTCAATGGGGGAGGGGGAAGGTCACGGCAGCAGATTCTAGAAATGTCTGGCCAATTGCTCCTCCTCCTTGGTTCTCTTGCTCCAAGTGAGTGAGCAGTAAGAAGCAGCCATAACTTCCACCCAGCTGCCTAGGAGGTGGTTCTGATGGGCTGTGGAGGGAGACACAGGCACATGGGCAGTGGTGTCAGGAGCGAAGAGGAGGGTCCACTCAAGGAGGCAGCCACGTGTTTCCCAAGAAGCAATTCAAGCAATAAACATCTCTTCCCACCTGAAGAGAGTCTGACCTCTAGGAACTTTCCTCCAGGTGAAACTATGCAAAGTAAGCAAGACAATTGTCCTTTCAAGAAGAAGAAAGGAAAGCCTTTTCCCAGCACACTTTAACTTCAGAGAGACTGGTTCTGATGCAGCTTCTGACGAGATGCCAGCTGGGCTGACTTTCTCTCACCTTCCTTTAGTCTCTCACCCATTCAGTCTGCGGCATACTCTAGGATCAGCTAGCCTCTCCATGCTCTCTCCCTCGTAAAGAATGTTGTCTTCCCTCTGACTGTGTATTATTTTCCCGTGACCCTCTGGAGGGGGTTCACTCCCAGCTGGTGAAGAGCCCATGAGAGCCGCCTCCCCCACTGGTATAGCCTGGCATGTTTCTGGTGCCGTCTCCTCTGCTTCAGAGTCTGATTCTGATTGAACGCCTGAAACTCCTTCCTTCAACCTAAGGGGAGCAGGGCTAGACATGACACCACCTGAGAGCTTCTTGCCCAAATCCACCTAAACCTAACAACCTACGGTTAACCTAAGCTTAAATTAGAAAAGGAACCGAAAAAAGGTAACTCCAACAACTGTCAGAAAGAGCGCTACTAGAATATTTGGCGACCTACTTCCAAATATCCCTCAAATGATCATCTCATTCCCACAGGTCTCGTTCTTGCTGCAAGGTTTTAGACCAGGGATGGATAACTCCAGTTCATGTCTATTTCTAATCCACGTCAATTTCACATGTACCCAACAGAAATTCATTCTGTCCCACTTCTGCATGAATCTTCTCTTTTTTAAAAAAAAATCCACATGAAAAATTACATTTCATACACAATTTAAAATGTGTTTTGATATGTTTTCTGAGCCAGGAACTACACAGGAACATTCGGTAGGTGTGGAAGCTGTGCATATCTATGTTCCAATTTGCACTGATTGTCCAAGAGCTGTAAATTTGGAAAGTTTGTATTGGAATTTTGGCACCCGAATGCCCAGCATTCCTGACCATTGGCGATGTTGGCTGGGGCTGATGGGACTTGGAGTCCAAACATCAAGAGAGCCCCACAGTGGGGAAGGCTGCCCTAGGCCATAAGGTTTCAGGACCAAGGGAGTCAAGAGAGCTTCAGCTATTGGGCGGTATAAAAATGTAATAAATTAAATAAATAAATAAATAAATTCAGAGCATAGCCAGGTGTCCTCTTTTACAGAGGACAGTCCTCCATTTGAAGGGCTGCCTCTACTGGAAGGAGTCCTCTATTTGAAAGGATGGCTTGTTCAATTCCAGTTTAAAGATAAGGAACTGCCAGAATTGCTGCCCATCAACAATTAGCACCAGGAGAGCAAGCACACACCCGGAGCACCTGGTCACAGCCTTCCACAGCACGGCGAGATATAATATTTAAATTATAGCCATAGACAGACAGAGGTCTAGTTCCATGGCAGCAATCAATACAAGAAAAGTGCGCAGGAGTGAGGCAGCATCACCACATTAAAAACAAGACGTCCATGAGACGCAAGCTGCTCAGACTGAGGCACTAGTTTGGAGGGGAGGGTTTATTATTATTATTATTATTATTATTATTATTATTATTATTATCGTATTTCTTCGATTCTAAGAAGCACTTTCCCCCCCATATAAACATCTCTAAAAACGGGGTGCGTCTTAGAATCTCGGGTGCGTTTATTATTTCTTAGAATCAAAGTTTTTTTTCTGTTGGTGGTACTGAAATTAGTATGCGTCTTACACACTAATTGTGTAGCTTTAGTTATTATTTAGGTATTATTTAAGTATTATTCTTGCGGCTGGTGTGCTGGGATTGGCCCTTGGGGTCAACGAAGAGAACTGTTGTTTTTAAATGGATACTGTTGTTTTTATACTGTTGTTTTTATGTTTCTGATGGTTTTAGAAACTCAGTATTTTAACACTTAATTTTAACTTAAATTTAAATTATACTGTTTTAACTCTGTATTTTAACCTTATATCAATTTTGCTGCGTGGTTTTACCCTGGTTGTGCTTTTTATATTGTATTTTGTATTTGTGTTTTTAACTTGTTGGTTGTTTTATGATGGTTTTAATTTTTGTGAACCGCCCAGAGAGCTTCGGCTATTGGGGGGTATAAAAATGTAATAAATAAATAAATAAATAAAATAAAATAAAATTTAAATTTTGTATACTTTTTTACTGTTTACTGTTTTTACGTTTTGTAAACCGCCCAGAGAGCCTCGGCTATGGGGCGGTATATAAATGTAATAAATAAATATAAGAGGAAGCTCAAGCAGGCTGGTACTGTGGGCTAGCTGGTCCCCTTGCAGCCTGCTAAGCTGACAATGGTGGGCAGCAGGAGGAACCCCTTCCTCATTCTGGTAGAGGCAGACCTGGGGAGGATCTACACTGCGTACTGAAGGCGCTTGCGTGCGCCTCCAGTGCGCCCCAAAAACGATTGTGTAGATCCTGCCTGGAAGAGGCGGAGGAAGAGGCGGAGGAGGAGGCGGCTGGGGAATCCGGCCATGTCCTTGCCGCCGCCACCGCCGTCCACCTCCCCGCCGGCCTCCTGCTGCCGGCGAAAGAGCCACTCGGCAGAAGAAGGTGGGACGGAGAGCGGAAGAAGCTCTCCGACCCGGGTGGCTCTTTTGCCAGCAGCAGGAGGCCGGCGGGGAGGTGGACGGCGGCAGCGGCGGCGGCAAGGACGCGGCCAGATTCCCCAGCCTCCTCCTCCTCCGCCTCTTCCAAGCAGGATTTATACAATCGCTTTCGGGGCACACTGGAGGCACACGCAAGCGCCTTCAGTACGCAGTGTAGATCCCCTGGGCTCTGTGAGAACCAAGACATTCCCTCAAACTGATCCAGGGCAGTTACGTAAATCTGGGAAGTTAGCCTGAGAGAGAGAGCACTCACACTTGCCTGAAGGAACTGCTTGTTTTACACCCTAAAACCTTTTGTCCAAGAAGGAGAGAGGATAATGAAAAAGAAAGCTGGACAGGTTTTTCCCTCCTTGTTCCCTGTGATATGAAGACCCATTTAAGTATAACCCTCAGGGAACTAGCTTGAACATTTCAGCTCTGTCCTTGCACCAGCCCACCCAACCCCCCTCCAGATTTTCAGCCTTGCATTTTCAAGCTGTCAGCCTCTGATGGTTTTATGTAACTTTAAAAATTGAACACACTTAACTTAGATTTTGTAGACTGTACTTTCCCTTCTCTCCCCCCCCCCCCCGGGTTTCAAACACGCCCTCAACTGTTTCTCTCTTGAATGCACAATAAAAACAAGGTTTGCTAGGGAATGAAAACTTTTTCTCTCCACTGACGTTGGTCCACCTGTTGAAGCACACTATGACATTTCCTTGAGGACTCTGTGTGTGATTTTCCCCACCACAAATGTTCCATTTGATCATCCCAGAGGTAGCTTTACTTGAGAGAAATCCAATAGTGTGTGGAGTGTATTACCAGCTGGGGCCCATCAACCGCCCTCATTACAGACCCTTGGTGTCATTTGTTTGGCGGTGAGCTTTCTCACGAGATGACTTTTATTGCAAAAACTATAACTAGTGAGGAGGAACACTCTGGCATTTTATATATAGGATTCATTGCATTTTTATTCTGCCCAATAGCCGAGACTCTTTGGACAGTTCATAGAGTACTTATTTGCGATCATTCTGAACAAGCCCTTTTTTTTAAAAAAAAAGTGGGGGAGGAAGAGGACAGGGACAAGGAAAAGGAAAGGAAAATTCAAGTGACCTGGGGCACTCAAGGATTTTTGCAGGTCCCTCTCATGACGTCGTCTGCCTCCCGCGTGCCCCCCGCCCCTTCTAGCCTTTTTCACGCCACAAAAAAAACACCCCAGTCAGTCCAACTTATTTTTAAAGACCGGAGTTGCCGCTATCTCCTGCTGTGTGCAGGAGAAGCGGCAGGATCAAAACGGCCCACTGACTGGGCCACGTGCACATTGTTTACTTCCTCTTTCGAAAGAGGAAGTCATGTGGGGCAAATGCGTGGGCGGAGAAGTAACAGTAAGGAAACATGATTTTCCCTCATGTGATGACATTCCTGGACTTCAAGTCTGATCTCAGCTGGACTTCCCTTCCCTTCCCACCCAACTCCACCCCTCCTGTTAGCTCACAGAGAGAAAGGAGTTTTCTCTCTCACACACACACACACACCATTGTGAACTGCGGTAGAAAAAACAGCACAACAAAACTGGGCAAAGATGATTTGAACAGAGTTTACAAAATTGCACCAGTCTAAAGGAAAATGTGTGCGTGGGAGGGGGGGTATTTTAGGGTTAGAACCCCAGAAAATCCCTTGCTCAGATGCCTCCTCCTTTTAAGAAATGTCCCTCCAACCCCAGTCAGAGGCAAATACAAAATCAGCACATTTCAAATAGGCCAGGCAATCGATGGGAGTGTATCGATCAAAAGGGATAATGCAAAGGCTATTATTCAGTGAGCGTCACCTTTCCTTATGCGAACCTGCACACGGCTTCAGTCAATAATTCAAGCAAACGGTCCAAGAAAGGGACTAAAATCAGCTACAAGGCATTTCCTTCCAGAAAAGAGTCATCAGTGCGGCAGAAACTTTCTCCCATGTATTGTTACCAGACTTCAATATTTCTTTTTAAAAAAGGGATACATTTTTATCATTACTTAGGATTGGTGATGGTGTGAGCATTTGAAAGTGGAGGGTGAAATCATGCAAACTCTGCAATTCCTTAATTTGGGCACAGCTTCCATCAGAGCAGGGCTGGACTCAAATTGGGGCACACAGGACCTTTCCACCTTCCGAAAGGGGGGGGGACTTTAGCTGGGAGCCTTTTTATAACTTTTGTATAATTGTAAATAAATGGGTTTCTTGTTGATCATCTCTCTTCACTAGTGTGTTGGGTAGTTGCGCGCTTTCAGGCACCTTATATATTAGTCATTTAAATACTACTGCCTTCTATTTATTTGTGAAAAAACCATTTCTCCCCTGAATTTTTCCATATTTTTCCCCCCTGGGCCTTCACATCTCTATTTCTGAATCAAGTAGAGAGCAGTTTGCAAATCACTACCTGGAACTAAGGATGGACCTCTTGGGTCGGGGTGGGAAGAGCATGTGAAAGTATTGGGACAATCTTATGGGTAGGGGGACCTACCAGGAAATGTGGTTGTAGAAGTGCCTATTTACTACTAATACTATTTACTACTAATTTACCACTGATACTATTTACTACCGATACTATTTACTACTTACAGAAACATAACAGAGCAAACCAAACAGAAGCGAACACATCAGAGATAAAGATTTAGCAAAGCTCTTTCCTCCTTGATATTCTAGTCCACTGCATGAATGCGAAGGGGTGGTATTAAAAATGCAACCCTTCCCATGTAATGGCAGAGTCCAGAATGTACAGGATTACTCTGATTCGTAGGCTCAGGCCTGCTTATTTCACAGCACAAGATGATTTAACAATACATAATACAGGAGGGATGTTCAAATAATGCCCCCGGAAAAGAAAAAGGGAGTGGAGAGGAAGTTGCCTCCAAGTCCTACAGCGACTGAAATCTGGAAAGGCCGTTCCGCACATCTCCGGTTCTTACACTGTGCACGATTCAGTCACATTTACACTGGGATCTCCTTCTTCTTTAACACTCTCCACAGGCTAGCAGAGCGGCTGGGAAATCGTGTAGCAAGCAGCATATTATGTAATTACCGGAAGAATGCACGGTGATCTATTGCTAAGTGGTTCTGATGGAGAGAGCATATTGGAGCAGCTCTCCAAAGACATCACAAGCTCCTTAATAATATCCTGCGTAATTTAGAGACTGTTGATGCCCATCAAAGGACTGCACTGCTTAGGAACGGCTTGCGGTTGCTAGAGCAAGCACTCTGATCATCCTTAATGTGATGAGTATTGCCCAAATCTACCCAGTTCAGGGCTGATTTTTACCTTGCAACCAAATCCCCAAACAGAGAGAGAGAGAGAGAGAAGGAGGTGTTGGTGTTGGGTGTGTGTGATTTCTACTTCTTTTTGCCTATCAAAGCTGACTTCTCAGTTCTCAGGTGTGCCCTAGTTGGCTTTACCGGGCAGCACCAGTGAACACCAATGTTGAGCCAAAACCGGAGTGCTTTTATAGTGCCATTGTCCTGCCTCACTCACAGAGCTGTATGGCTCCAGACCACGAAGTAACACCACCACTGCAAAAATCCCCCCAATTGCATCATCAGTGGTGTCCATGTCCATCGCTTTTCTCCCATATTTTAAGAGCCGGCCCCGCCATTAATCGACGTGATGCTGATTAATGGCAGATTAATCAGGTGGCAGATGCTGAGGCGTGGCAGTTGGGTATGGGAGGACGGAGCTCTGCATGCCACATGGCCTGCCCTCTGTGCCCTAAGCTAGCCCGCTGATCTCAGGCATTGTGGAAGGCGCTGCCCCATCACTAGGGTTGGGATGAGGCTCAATTATCAGCCCTATCAGAATGGGAAGGCACCATTTTGTCCTTCATCTCAGGCAGCCAAATGTTTTGAGCTGCCCTTGCATCTTTGGATAAACTAGGGGTAGATGAGAAATCAATTTCAGTTTGATTTTGACCAGAATTTAGACAACTCTCACCTCCCAAACCTAAACACAACCTGCAGTTTGAGATCGTACATTTCAGAGCATGCAACGCAATTCACACAATGAAAGCGTGTTTGAAAACTGCATACAAGAACGTAAACAAATACCCTTTATTCCGTGGGAGAAAAATGTGTACATTTAAAAAATGCACACACCTGAGGTGTACATTTGGGGAAATGTGTACGAACATTCCCACGGATTTTCATGGGGGTGGGGGGGTGGGGACACCAAAGCTTGCAATCTCAGATGGACACAAATTAGAATGAACTTTGGAGAAACGCGACAAGCATTGGGTTTGCTGATTCACACATCCCTAGGACAGACACACATGCACTCAGTAGGAAGTTATACAGCACAAGTTGTATTTTTCCATTAACCGTTGTTTCACATACACTTGCTAGTATCACTAAGATCTACAGTATTTGTGGTCCTTTTTTGTTAACCTGATAAATGCCAGCTCTCACTGAAATGCTTCCAATTAACCTGCTTCTTTCCCCACCCCTCTGTTTTAATTAATTCTTAACGTATTCAAATTATTCTTTCAAAATCCTTGTCTCTGGAGCCTTGAATCTTCTCTTCCCAGGTGCCTGTTTGCAGTAGTGCTTAGTTTCTCAAAGGATCCCCTCCATGTTCTCTTTGCTCTGCTAACATGCACACGGGTGATTGGGAGTACTGGATAGAGACTGGGAAGTGCGCAAAGGTTGCCTACTCTTGATCAAAGAGCTTCTCTTCACATAGGAAAAATCCCACATCCTTACCAGGGCTGTCATCCTCCACAGTCTTTCCACCTTCACAACGCACTCCTTTACATGTGACCACATGATTTTGAATTGAAATCTTCCCTTCTTGGCAAGGCTCCATTGCATTTAATGAGGCAACACCATCCAGTGGATGAATTATAGCACAACGCTGACTTTACAGTGGGGAGATCTCATGATATCCCAGCGATAACTTTAAATACCACATTATCTCTGATTTTTTTTTTTAAAGTGAGATTACTGGGGGATAGCATGGGAGATGTCCCAGACCCTAAAACTTCTGTGAGTGGCCAATCATGGACATGCAATAAATCACTTGTTGAGATGGTCTGGATTCCCCAGAGGGAAGGGAGGGAGTGCACAACCCATACTGGATAATATTTGGTGGCACTCCAATCCAAATGAGATGGACCTTTGGTCAAATCCAGTCTATTTTAATCTCAGGCTGCGAAGGGTCAGGCTACCTGTGCAACTGTATATTACAAACGCCACCCCCGCCCCCTGCTTTTGCATTCACCTTCCTTGGGCTATATTGTCTTTGGAAATATCCTACCTAATTACAGAACAATTACAGCACTACAGCCGCAGTTGAGACCGTACCTGCCGCAGCCTGATTATCATTCAATTCACTCGCCCTCTTCCATCTCTGTGCCAACAGTCCCTTCAGCTCTCCACTCGCTCACACATTAATGTCAGAGGGATCAAGTATATCCACAGCATGCCAAGAGTCTCCCGTTCCCGAAGCTCAGCTGCCAAGCCCCAGTCGGGCCTCTGTGGGAGGACACCGAGGGACAGGTGAGAATTTTTGTTTCAGCTCGGCTTCCATAAAAATAATAATACCCAAACTGGCAAAGTTCTCCAAGTTTGGGACAAAAAGAACTTGAGAGTTAAAACAAAACATGGAAACTGAAACCAGCACATCCATCCATCCAGGCCCAGGGCGTTGAACGCTTAGCTTTTAAAAGTCTGGATTTGGTTCTGTGTGAAATCGACCACCTTAGTGCTGAATTAGAGTGGCTACCTCTTTTCTTCGGACAGGCTGCTCATCTTTCACAGGTACAGGGCAGGCAGATACATCAGTAAGCCTATGTTCACCTATATGGCTCGGGTCCAGGTTATTTGAAAGACCGTATTCTCCCTTATGAGCCTGCCCGTGCTTTGAGATCTTCTGGAGAAGGCCTTCTTTCAGTCCCACCATCTTCACAGGCGCGCTTGGAGGGAACATGGGAGAGGGCCTTCTCGGTGGCTGCTCCAGTGCTCTGGAACTCTCTTTCCGGGGAAGCTAGGCTGGCTCCCTCCTTGATGGGCTTCGGAAGCCCCTCCATCCATGTTAATGTCTTATAATTTTGTTGTGTATTTTAAACGTTTATGGTTTTGTTTCCCTCCCCCACCCCCCATGTATGTTTTAAACTTTGTAAGGCCACCTTGAGGCCCAGCATTGGGCAAAAGGCGGGATAATAATAATAATAATAATAATAATAATAATAATAATAATAATAATATACAGCAGTTGCTGGGGAACATGGATGAGAGGGTTCTGTTGCACTTGTGTCCTACTTGTGGTTTCCTGGTCATCAGCTGGTTGGCCACCATGTGAACAGAGTGCTGAACTGGATGGATCCTTGGTCTGATCCAGCAGGGCGCTTCTGATGTTCTTATCCTGGTCCTCACAACACTGGGAATAACTCGACCATTGCTAGTAGAACTCAGGCTGCAGGACACTGAACCTGGAGCTAAAGAGTTAATGTGTACCTGAACAAGGTGGGAGGGGATTGCTGGGACCTTGGTCTTTCCCTTTCCTGTCTCCTCCCCTCTACTTCCTCCTTCTTGTTGTTCCCTGCCTCATGGGTTGCTGACCACATGGCTGAAGTGAACCATCTTACCCTAGGATGGAAAGTCACCTATTCCTAAAGTAAAGTTTCTTTCAAACCTAGGGTGACCATATGAAAAGGAGGACAGGGCTCCTGTATCTTTAACAGTTGTATTGAAAAGGGAATTTCAGCAGGTGTCAATTGTATATATGGAGAACCTGGTGAAATTCCCTTTTCTATGCAACTGTTAAAGATACAGGAGCCCTGTCCTCCTTTTCATAGGGTCACCCTATTCAAACCACCAGTGGAGTGTTCCGTTTGTCGACCCACGTGGCTACTCACAGGGAGCTGATTCAGACGACAAGATAGATTTGGCCAATGCAAACTAGGGAGAATTTTGTTTCCATTTGGAGTTCACCAAAATGTTCAAAGTTCATATTCAGGAGAAAAAGAACAAGAGATATCTTTTAAAACACACACAGAGAGAGAGAGAGAATGATGCAGAAAATGAAACAGGCAGAATTGCCCATCCCTAGGTCCACCTAAGAGACCAGAGATGCTTTCAAAAGCATTCCCACTATCAAGACCACCACATGACCAACCCCACGTTGAAGCTGGACACTCAACCACTCAGCATGCAGCATTCATATGCCAGGCTGCCTTCACATACTAGCTCATGGAGCCCCGTTGCACGATCTGATTTTGAAAAAAGAACCCTGCTTGCTATTCAGAACAGGTGTCGTCATTTTTTTGCACATCGAGTACAATGTTTAAATCAGGCCCTACAAGAGATACTGGATACGGAAGAATGACTTGCAGCCTGATCCTGGACCTATGCATGTTTACTCAGAAGTAAGTCCCACTGTATTGAAATGGGGCCCCAAGTCAGTAGGGACTGCAGCCTTACCCACCTTGGAGTACACGTAGTTGGTGCTGACTTGTAAATATGATTCGGACACGTGCAGTTTGAGCACACCATGGACCCATGTCCTAGTTAATAGGGATGGGTGAACGACTGCCCTTGCAGCTTGCCGACACTCCAAAGCCAACTTGATGTTCGTCTCTCCTCAATTTGTACTTCTGTTTGCTGTTCATTTTGTGTGAACAGGAAAACCGTGCGAGATGAACAGCTCCCCAAGTGGAAATTGTGCGCCACATCATCAAATTGGTGCAAATTTCCCCCGTAGACTAAAGCGTGGATGATTTAAAAGTGGTGCGTTTTTCAAAATTTGCACAGTTTAAGGAAGTTGCGCGTTTTGAGAACGTCACGATCTTTGAGGAAGTTGCGCATTTTTCAAGTACACATTTTGCAAACGTGACCGCAAGTTCGGAAATTTGAAAACTTTTTTTGGCGAAAATGCATGTCTGTTCGCATTTGAGATCGCTAATGGGGCATTTTCGAGCGATTCGCGAACTGAAATGAATTACAGCCCCTACTGGTTAATATGTGATGCCCACTGCTCAGAACTCTGTATTAAAACACACACACACATAGCATTACATTTGAACTGGTCCATATTTATTACTATTAATTGTTAATTTTTTATTCTGCCCTTCCTCCAAACAAGGTGTCATCCATATTCTCACAGTAATCCCTATGAGGTCAGATAGGCTGAAAATGAATTACCATGCCAAGATCACCCAAAACGTTTTGTGCCTTAGTGGGGATTTGATCCCAGGTCCCATGAGTCCTAATCTGACACCATAATTGTGGGTGGTGGGTTTTTTTGTCAGCTGTTTTTTCCCCAAATTTACCTGCAACCAGTGATTGCTATGATATAGAAAGATGGCACAAATCCATGGATAATCTCTACTGTGGTTGGCAAATAGTAGCCAGATGTCAAGGCGGTCATCAACTAAAACCTGTGATTTATTATCTTTGAGGCTGCTTATATGGCGCTGGGTTCCCGCTGACTTAAGCAAAACCTGCACTTTCTCTGCAGCATGCCGGTGGCGGCTAATCCTGACGCAGAGGGAGGGCGCGGGGTTTCTGGCAGCCGTTAGCATGCTGGGCAGCCCCAGTGCTCTCCGTCCAGGCAGATGGCAACCAACCAGGGGTCACCATCCACCTGGGAATGCCTCCATCGCAACTCTGGAGTGAGGATAGACAGCAGATGTGCGAAAAGTCCCTGACTTTTTAAAGTCGCAGCTGGGCAGGAAAGTCCTGTGATGGCTGGGCGGTGGCTGCTGTGTCATATACCCTGCCCCTCCCCTGTGCCCCAAAGCTACTCCCACCACCCGAGTCTAAAAAGAGACTCTGGCCGCTACTGCACAAACACTCCAGTTGTTCTTCCGTGCCTTGTCTTCTTGGATCTTTCCGAAACTCACCCCTCCCTGAGCTATTGGGGCTGACAGACGCTAATGCCGCATGACAGCCTGAAAACGGCTCCTCTCCGTTTTCCATTAAAAAAAAGATTTTAAAAATCTCACAGCTCCTCCCTCACAATACCAGCCTCCAGCATTTCCTTTCTCTCTCTGCCGTGGCTGCCCAGGTGGGATTTGCTGTGGGCAACTAAGAAAGGATGGATGGGAGCAGCAGGGCTCTCACGCAGTCTGAGCATCAAACTTGAACATCTTCAAGGCTTTCTGTTCTAACGATGGAGCAATCATAGAATAGCAGAGTTGGAAGGGCCTACAAGGCCATCGAGTCCAACCCCCTGCTCAATGCAGGAATCCACCCTAAAGCATCCCTGATAGATGGTTGTCCAGCTGCCTCTTGAAGGCCTCTAGTGTGGGAGAGCCCACAACCTCCCTAGGTAACTGATTCCATTGTCGTACTGCTCTAACAGTCAGGAAGTTTTTCCTGATGTCCAGCTGGAATCTGGCTTCCTGTAACTTGAGCCCATTATTCCGTGTCCTGAACTCTGGGAGGATCGAGAAGAGATCCTGGCCCTCCTCTGTGTGACAACCTTTCAAGTATCATCCTAACCCTCTTTTGAGAAAATGCCCTGGAAGGACACCTAAACAGTATTTGGAATATTTTCTGGCAGGTAAACAAGTTAACAACAGAGTTAGTGGCTAAGTTCCTCCTCACCATACAAAGGAATCGCAAATTGACCTCATCTTAATTGTAACTTTTATCCCATGCTGCTGTTGCTTATCTTTTGTACCAGGTGTTCTAACTATGCCTATATATTTTAAATATGTGTATGTTTTAAATAACTCTTTTAGCCTGTTCATATAATGAAGAAATGACTGTGATTTTATGGTTTTAAATTAATGTTTGATGGTATTGTTTCTATTCGGTCTGTGACCGCAGAATAAAAATGTATGTACTTGTATTTGAAGAGTGCTATCGTGTCTCCCCTCAGTCTTTTCTTCTCCAGGCTAAACATGTCCAGTTCTTTCAGTCTCTCTTCATAGGGCTTTGTTTCCAGACCCCTGATCATCCTGGTTGCCCTCCTCTGAACACGCGCCAGCTTGTCTGCATCCTTCTTGAATTGTGGAGCCCAGAACTGGACGCAATACTCTAGATGAGGCCTAACCAGGGCCAAATAGAGAGGAACCAGTACCTCACGTGATTTGGAAGCTATACTTCTATTAATGCAGCCCAAAATAGCATTTGCCTTTCTTGCAGCCATATCGCACTGCTGGCTCATAATGTAAAAACTCTGCAGATATAGGGATGGCAGAAATGCCACTGCTCTGAGAAACTACAAAATCCAGGGCCATTTCTACGCCTGCCTTTTTTCCAGGGATCATCCTGGGATGAGTTATACTTTCTGCGCCTGGGATGAAGTTATTGGCCTGCCTTGCCAAGAGCGGCCTTATAAAAAGGAGAGCCATGGTCCTCTGCCTTGACTGGAAGCCGCTCCGGGGAAACAGGGTGGAGGGCCCACCACAGGAATGAGCAGGCTTTGCTCACAAACGGCCCTCCTGATCTGTGGGTGAGCTTTTTTAAAATAATAATAATAATAATAATAATAATAATAATAATAATAATAATGCAGAGGTTGCCTGGACTGGGATGGAAACATCAGCCAAGGTTAGAAGGGGGTTTGGACGCAGCTCATTCTGATCCAGGTGTACACATTCGTGCAGTTACAGAACTTTATCACACCAGGGTTATACTGTGCAATCACTGCGAACTGCATGCAAAGGACTCTGAAGTTTTCCACCTTATAATGTGCTTTGACTGTGAAGTACTCCCATCATGCATCCTGCCTTAATTGTGCTATAAAGCCAAAAGAAGTGCAATATTTAGCTACCAGATTTCAAGCGTATCTTCCGAGCGGCCACTGGGGCACAGGAACAGGATTTTAAAGAAAAATTAAGCAACTGCTTACATCTGCATAGGCTTTAGAGATAAAGACATCAGAATTGGCACAGTAATAGATATTAAGGAGAGCTTTAAGCATACCAAATTTGAATTGGATTGGGTCATCCACTGATTTGTTTATGATTTTTTTTACATTTCCCTCCTTAAACCCACTTCCTGGTATGCAAAGGATCGCTGCCGCCCGGTAGCAGCAACAACAACAACGCCGACAGCTTAGCGTTGTAGGGGATAATTCGAAGGAACAGGTACGTGGGATGAAGCTCACAGAATGTCACCGCACCTTTATATGAGGTGACAGGTCTGCACGTGCAGCATAGCACGCCAGGAATCTACGGGCCGGGTATACTTGTTCCTTTCCCCTTTTCATCCTTTTTTTTTGGCTGACGTTCATAGAATCATAGAATAGCAGAGTTGGAAGGGGCCTACAAGGCCATCGAGTCCAACCCCTTGCTCAATGCAGGAATCCACCCTAAAGCATCCCTGACAGATGGTTGTCCAGCTGCCTCTTGAATGCCTCTAGTGTGGGAGAGCTCACAACCTCCCAAGGTAACTGATTCCACCGTCGCACTGCTCTAACAGTTAGGAAGTTTTTCCTGATGTCCAGCTGGAATCTGGCTTCCTTTAACTTGAGCCCGTTATTCCGTGTCCTGCACTCTGGGAGGATCGAGAAGAGATCCTGGCCCTCCTCTGTGTGACAACCTTTTAAGTATTTGAAGAGTGCTATTATGTCTCCCCTCAATCTTCTCTTCTCCAGGCTAAACATGCCCAGTTCTTTCAGTCACTGGGTCACGTTGCTGCTGTTTTCATTCTGTTCTTTTGCCAAAAGATGGGAGCAATAGGGTGGGAAAAGGCCCGAGTCCTAATTTTCCCCCAGGCTCCCTCTCCAAGGACTTCGGATGTGTTAGACCAGGGGTCCCCAACCCCCAGGCCACAGACCGGTCCCAGTCTGTGGCCCGTTAGGAACCGGGCCACATTCTCATTGACAACAATGCGATTTCTGCATTGACAACAACCAAAACGAGATTATGGAATAGACTGGACATAAGCAACACACTTCAGTTGTCACTGTCTCCCATCACCCCCAGATGGGACCGTCTAGTTGCAGGAAAACAAGCTCAGGGCTCCCACTGATTCTGCACTATGGTGAGTTGTATAGTTATTTCATTATATATTGCAATGTAATAATAATAGAAATAAAGTGCACAATAAATGTAATGTGCTTGAATCATCTCCAAACCATCCCCTCAACACCCACCCACCCCAGTCCGTGGAAAAATTGTCTTCCACGAAACCGGTCCCTGGTGCCAAAATGGTTGGGGACTGCTGTGTTAGACGACATCCTCTAGCATACCTGACCATTAGTTAGGCTGCCTGGGGCTGATGGGAATTGTAGTCCAAAACATCTGTAGGGCACCAGGTTGGGGAAGGCTGGTGTAGACAGAGTTCCCCCTCTTTCAGGTCATCATACACGAGAATGGAGACTCATACAGGCACCTGCTAGAACTCCGGGAACAGTCACCCATGAAGAAAGAAGGGCTCCTGGCCTAATCCATCCATAGCATCTCCTTCCATGAACAGAGGGAACTTTGTCCCTGGTTCATAACGTGCCCTTCCCCAACCTGGTGCCCTCTAGATGTTGGGGATTATGGGAGTCGTAGTCCAACACCTCTGAAGAGCTCTAGGTTGAAGAAGACTGGTGAAATACAAGCCAACTGAAGTACCACAGTTCTTCCCACACACAATGATTAAGAAACACTGTACCGCATCCTTCCAGGTATTTTGGACCACAACTCCCAGCATCCCTGACCATTGATCATGCCGGCTAGGGCTGATGGGAGTTGAAGTCCAAAACATATGGAGGGCATCAGGTTAGGATAGGATCAGATCAGAACTAGGGAAACTCACATTCCGAACTCACTGAGTGACCTTGGGCTAGTAACTCTGTCTCAGTCTAGTCTACCTCACGGGGTTGTCATGAAGATAAAATGGGGATGGAGACCATCACGTGCCCTACTCCAAGCTCCATGGAAGATGGGTGGAATAAACATTTATTGATTTAGTTCTTAACTTTAAAAAACAACAACATAAAATTAAAACCACGGTTTTGGCCCAGGTTTGAGTAACGACTAGCTAATATCCTGAGAACTACAGAGCGCATATTGACCCTGCCTGTATCTGCGGAGCCCAGGAAGAGAGAACAAAGGGGAGTTCAAAATAGATTGGACGAGGTGAAGATCTCTGGCTCTCCTACAGACATGCAAATAAAACCTCAGAGTAGACCAGAGCACTGAGATTAAAACTAATTAGTACAGATCAATTCATGCGCCTTTCTGCTTTCCCATCATCTATCCGCCTTATATAAGGGAGGCTGTGGCAAACCGGAGTGATTAAATACAGATCACGTCTCCCCATGCAGCCGTTGACAATCTTCCCCGCCAGCATCCGAGGAGAGAATTAGAGTGTCAGACACGTTTCAAAAACAGCGAACAGAAAAGCGCACACGCGCACACGCGCACACGCGCACCGCTCTCCCACCCTGGAATGAAACACTCACTCAGCACCCTGCTGGGAGTTAAAAATACACGGTGCAGAACTGGAGCGCCCCACCATCTCTCCACCCTCGTGCGCCGCGCAAACAGGCCCCACCGCCTGCCGCCTCCATCTTTTGTGTTCTCTGGAAAAGGAGAACTGGCACAGCTGCCTTGCAATCAACGTGTGCGTCGACAGAAGTGGAAAGGGTTGGGGGACACCGCCTGGGAGGGACTCCACCCCCACCCCCACACACACCCCGTTCCTTCAGCTCCCTCTCCCCCTCCTGCCTCCAGAAATAGGCTGCGCTTGTTACAGAGAGGAGCACATCCCCGGCGAATATTAAACACCTTCTCCCCAGGCAGGTTTTACACTTCCCCTGCTATTAGCGCAGAGGGATATTTACGAAACCAGCCTACTGCAGAGGCAGAATTTCCATCTTTCCTCCTTCTTCTTTTTAAGCAACCCAAAGGCTTTGCCTTGCATAAGGAAACCTGTTTCATCCTGCTTGCTTATGTAACCCACGTAGGTAGAGAATAAAAAGGCAGTGGTTAGAATTAGGGAGGATGCCAAAGTTCTCCCAAGCCAGGATAAGAAGCAGACTCAAAATCCGATCCGGAGAAGAATCGTCCATTGCCCGCAAGCCCTCTCCAATTCCAAAAGCACCGTTCCCACCAGCCCTCCACTCCCTCAAATACCCCCTTCTTCTTCTTCTTCTTCTTCTTCTTCTTCTCCTGATGCCACTACCTGGCCATGTGGCAGTGACAGGCGTGGAAGCCCCCAATATACTTGCCATCGGCCGCAGGAGAACTCCCTCTCCCAGGGGTCATTGGACAATACACAGTGAGCCAGGGAGCCAGGGTGCCGGGTGATGGGCAAGGAAAAACACACACTCAGCCCCTCTCCCCATGTGTACCGCAGCTGCTGCCACTACCTGGCCACGTTTAGGACACGTCAAGGACATTGAATCCCTTTCAGGCTGAGGGCCAGATTTTGGAAGCTCTTGAGGACCACATTGCAGTAGTGGGTAAATCTGACGAGAAAGGGGGCAGGACCCAAAATAGCAAATAAATAAATAAAAACAGAGGCCCTTTCTACACCTAAGGATTATCCCAGGATCGTCCCTGCATGCTCCCGGGATCCCCTGTGTGTCATTTGGATGCACAGGAATTATCCCAGGGGAAAAGGCAGGTGTAGAAACGGACATATTGTAGCTTCAAGCGCTAACTGGCAGCAACTAAGCCTTAGGAGAGTAATTTCAGCCTTTTAGGATAGGGAACAAAACCGCACAGAAGCCAGAGAACCATCAAACAATCCATGGTTTGGGGAAAGGGGGTGGGGCCAGGAGAAATGAGATGGGGCTATATGGAGAACCCTGGAGGACAAGACTGGGAATCTTCATGGGACTGAGATTTTGCATCTGTGCCTTAAGAGGATGGGGGGTTGGTATTTTGGGGAATGAGGGGGCTGGCAGGGGAGTGGTTTGGAGATTTTAATTTTTGTGAACCGCCCAGAGAGCTTCGGCTATTGGGCGGTATAAAAATGTAATAAATAAATAAATAAATAAATATTAGAAAGGACTGGTAGGAAGGGGGCCATTTGCAAGCACCAGCCATGTATCCACCCCATAGAAGCCATGTTGGGGCACACAAAGAAGCCGTACAGAGATGCCACATCAGACTTTCAAGCCACCTTTTGGAGCCACAGAGGATACCTGTTCGACATCTAGGAAAGTTCTACATCTAGGAAAGTTCTACATCTAGGAAATAGAAACCAAATGCACAGTTACAAGATGGGGATACTTGGCTCAGCAATACTACAAATGAGAAGGGTCTTGGAATTGTTGTAGATCACAAGCTGAATATAAGCCAACAGTGTGATGTGGCTGCAAAAAAAGCAAATGCTATTTAGGGCTGCATTAATAGAAGTATAGCTTCCAAATCGTGTGAGTTACTGGTTCCCCTCTGCTCGGCCCTGGTTAGGCCTCATCTTGAGTATTGCGTCCAGTTCTGGGCTCCACAATTCAAGAAGGACGCAGACAAGCTGGAGCGTGTTCAGAGGAGGGCAACCAGGATGATCAGGGGTCTGGAAACAAACCCCTATGAAGAGAGACTGAAAGGGCATGTTTAGCCTGGAGAAGAGAAGATTGAGGGGAGACATGATAGCACTCTTCAAATACTTAAAAGGTTGTCACACAGAGGAGGGCCAGGATCTCTTCTCGATCCTCCCAGAGTGCAGGACATGGAATAACGGCTCACGTTACAGGAAGCCAGATTATGGCTGGACATCAGGAAAAACTTCCTGACTGTTGGAGCAGTACAACAATGGATCCAATGAGCTGGGGAGGTCATGAGCTCTGTCACACTAGAGGCCTTCAAGAGGCAGCTGGACAACCATCTCTCAGGGATGCTTTAGGGTGGATTCCTGCATTGAGCAAGGGGTTGGACTCGATGGCCTTGTAGGCCCCTTCCAACTCTGCTATTCTATGATTCTATAAGTATTTCTTCACAGGGCACATAGTTAAATTATGGAACTCACCACCGCAAGATGTAGTGATGGCTAGCAATTTGGATGACTTTAAAAGGGAGTTGGATACATTCCTGGAGGCGAAGGCTATCCATGGCTACTAGACCCGGCGGCTATGTGCTACCTCCAGTATTTGAGGCAGTAAGTCTATATACACCAGTTGCTGGGGAACATGGGTGGGAGGGAGCTGTTGCACCGTGCCCTGCTTGTGCGTTCCTGGTCGACAGCTGGTCAGCCACTGTGTGAACAGACCGCTGGACTAGATGGACCCTCGGTCTGATCCGACAGGGCTCTTTTGATGTTCTCCTTTCTCAGCTTTGTGATGCCCCTTCTTTGTCCCCAGATTCACCAGCGAAGCGGTTCAGACTCATTCCAGCGCATGGAATATAACGATAGAAGATTTACCAAGAATTTTTAAAATCAGATGAAAACTCTACATTAATGCACTTCTGGGACCGTGGGTTCCAGTCTGGAAAGACAGGCTGAGATGGGAAATAAATACGCTAGGCATGAGAAGTCACGTCTGATCCAGGAATGGGTTTCGTTGCAGCGAATGTGTTAATTTCTGGTGTGGGTTTTTGTTTAGTTTTTTCCTTGAATGGAGAGGGAGAGAAGTTGATTTATGAAACCTGGCTGACCAGAGCTATGCATCAGGCAGAGCTGGCTCGCAAGAATGGTAATGTTATGGTATGATACAAGGAGGTTGACAGCATCCCCGAGATATGGCTTATTCATTGTTCAGCAAGATCAGTTGTACCTTGTCACCCTCTCTTGGTGAACAACACAACTGTTTTATTTGTTTAGACCAGACTTCCCCAACCTGGTGCCCTCCAGATGTGCTGAGCCGGGGAATGCTGGGAGTTGTAGTCCAACACGTTTGGAGGGCACCGAGTTGGGGGAGGCTGTTTTAGGACAGTGGCTCCTGCCAAGTCTTGTTAGATTGAGATTTTGTAAGCGTGAGGACCGGGACTATCTTGTTTTTATTGAACTCTAAAGTGCTCTGAGAGCCTTTCTGGCTGAAGAGTGGGGAATAAATCCTAACCAAAGAGCCGATATGTGCCTCTTTAGGGGCACTGTGTGAGCGGCCACCCATGTGGCTCCAGAATGTGAACTAGGAACTTTCTGGCCTGGTAAAGAGACCCGGCCTAGTGAGCTACTGCACGACATCAGACCTTGTGACTGACAGACAATACAAAGGTTCTGGCATGCATACAAGGAGCTCAGCTCTCCACCTTTGCTTGACTGACAGAGCAATACTTTCTCCCTGCTGTGGTTGTAGCTTAGTGGCATTGCAACAGCACTAGCATGCAGGAAGTCCCAGGTGTAGGTCCCTGGCATCTCCAGCTCAGACAATCAGGTGATGAGAAAACCCTCTTTGACCCCTGAGGGCCACCACCAGTCACAGTAGAAAGTACTGAGGCTTGATGGACAAATAGCCTGACCAGGTATAAGGCAGTTCCCTGTATTCTTATGTTCCAAAGCTTTTTCTGCCCAAGCTCCAGGCTCCACAAACTGAGCTGAAGAAACCACCATCCAGGCCTAGATTTGGGAGAGGCTGTCCTTAGCCCCAGAGTGTCTCCGCATTAAGAGGAAATCGCATTGCCTTACCGGGGGCTTTGTGCTTCTTCCTTCTTTTGCATGATTGTAATGGGCTGCATTACATGGGCAGAGAGGAGCGGCCATGTGGTTTTAATTGAATACTTCCCCCCTCCATTCACTTCATTGAGACAGCATTATCTAGTGGCAGAATTATTGTGCAATGCCAGACACCCCATTTCCCCACCAAATATTACCACATTAACTGTGGTTCTTTTAATAGTGGGATTTCCAAGGGATAGTATGGGAGACATCCTGCTTGAGTGGCCAATCAAGAGTGTGCAATAAATGGCTCATTTAGAAGAACCCCCAGTCTGTTTAGTGTTCCAGGTCCTCCTCCTGTGATTTCACGACCAAATCTCTGCTTTGGTAGTTTTGGCTTCAACATTGCATACTGCAGCATCTGTTTTATTTATTTTTAAGAAATTCTTTCTGTGAGGCAAAATGCAGCTAACCGTTTTAATCCAGCAGAATGAGTGACGGGTTGGCTATCTCTTTCTGCCTCTAATCAATGGGAATCTTCTCTATGGATTATACCTCAACCCACACAATCAATGAAGAAACAAGGAGCAATTAAAAGTGGCAGCCTTGGCAAGAAGATAAAAAGGATCCCCAAAACCAATAATCTTTTCTTTGGTCCTCCCCCCTCCCCAAACTTTGCAGGCCCTTGACTAGGGTGGGCACTTATGCATTGCAAAAAAAAAAGAGGCCATCAAGTTGCATAACATTTTCATATGCACATTTATATGCAGATCAAGAGATATGAGTCAATACAGCTGCCTGCATTTTTAAATCCACATTGGGGGGGGGGGGTGTTATGAGGATTGTCATGATGCACTTCAAAATGTACTACAACATCACTGTTCAGATCTTGACACTTGGGGTGTCTCTACATTAAGGAAAAACCCCACAGCCTTACCAGGCTTTTTTTTCTTGGGTCTTTTCACATTCACTATGGGCTTCTTTGGACGGCGACCAATGGTGACCACATGACTTGTAATTGAAAACCTCTCCTCTGGGAATGCTCCAAAAAATTCAATGAAAACATCACCATCTAGCGGTGGAATTAATCCTGCGATTATTTTTAAAACTGCATTATTTCCATTTTTAAAAAAGTGAGATTACCGAGGAAAAGCACGGGAGGGGGACATCCCGGAGGTTGATGGCATCATGTAAAGGACCCACAAACTTCTGTAAGTAGCCAATCATCAGCGTGCAATAAATTGCTCATGTAGAGAAGCTCTTGGGTGACTGGCATCTTGAAGCTAAGGAGTGGTGCATTATAATTCGGGAGGTGGGCAGGGTCTGTAAGGTCAGGGGTTTTATCCTGGAGACGCTTAGGCCTTAGTTAGACCTAAGATTTATCCCGGGATCGTCCCGGGGTCATCCCTGTTCATGTAAATGACACACAGGATATCCCAGGAGCAGGGAGGGACGACCCCGGAATGATCCCAGGATAAACCTTAGGTCTAGCTAAGGCCATGGTCTTTTTTAAAAACACACGCACACACACAAGAGAGAGCTCACACCTCTCATTCTATTTTACCTCTATTTGGAAATAATCATGCTTTTTCCCAACAGTTTTCAAAACAGACTTCTTAGGCCTGCATTGGCATCCACTTTTCACAGGAACTTGAAGCCTGGAACAGAGCATGCAGTTGAATGTAGACTCTGTTCAAAGTTTCAGAAGTACGCCCGGGGTCTGAGCAGAGCCCTCCTAGTCAATCCTGCTTCCTTTCCACCCCTTTTTTTCTGTACTCATCTGCTGTGTGAAAAGGGCTAACCTCGACCATCCAGGAGGCTATTTGGATGTGAGGTGTGTGTTTTTAAATTAAAGAATTGCTTTTTATAGTAATTTAGGGTGCAATCCTATGGAGATAGTCAGTGACGGTTGAGTATCCAATGCAAGGTGTGAAACAATAAAATGCTCCTCGCTCCATCCGACTAGCTTACTTCCCAAACTTGAACGGGTGTATCTGATACAATGGCTTTATAGGACAGACCCCCACTCAGCTTGGGGCTTCAAGAATGAAAGTATATGGGTAGTGGTCCCTGGAACGTCTCTCAAGCTTCTCTCAAATATGGTATCATGGAATACATTTTTATTGCTCAAACAGCCAAATGGAATAACACGCTTTAGTTATGATAAGGCAGATCATAAACATCCCTAAATACACACAAGATAGAATCACTTAAAGTGCAATGAAGGCAGTAGCAAACGTATTGATATCACAGTGAATCCAAGGTCCTCTCAATCTGTCAATATCAAAGGTTCATATTTACCTAAATGGAAGCACGTATGGTAGGTTTCTCATTCTCCCGAGACCTCTCTTCCTTGGTGAGGAAACCCTGGCCTTTTATAACTCTCACGATGCCACTGACTTCGTCCTTCATTTTGGACCTGGTCATGCCGCCATTCCCATTTTTCTCAATGTAGCCACTGACTGACCCATTCTTGGCAACCTCCCTCCATTTCCAAGAATATATTCCATTACTCATTGTTATCTCACAACACGTACATACAGAACTAGTCACCCCTAAAAGATACAATAAATGATTGTCAATTCTACCTACTACAATGCATATCCCGCTACAGCCAGGAGGCAATCCTCACCTCCTTGCTCCAGCTGCCCTACTTTTTTGCTAGACAGCAATTTTGCCCATCTAGCCCCAACACTTCCAAGTGAGAAGGAAGAGGCTGGGGATAGCACAGGAAGCCGGATAATGCAGCTTCCCCAGTCTTGTCCCCTTCCCATAAACACCACCCTTTCTCCCATCTCTACGTTCTCTTTCTGAGCCCGGAGATGAAGCCAAAGCTGTGCTGGCTAAATGGGGGAAGTGCGGGGGGGGAGCGTGATTTCGAGAGCTCCAAGGTCAGAGCTCTATTTCTGACCTCAGATCCCAGAAACCGAACAATCCCATGTCCCCACCCCCAGACATTGTCTAGGGTGCTTGGGATTGCTTCCTCCAACTCTAAAGTCAGGCACCTGATAACCTGCCTCTACAACAGCTGTAATCACCAACAATGCCACGTTTAACCATAGGAGCCATTTCAAAATACTTTGCATCAACAACACCAAGATCTCACGACAATCTTTCAAAGAAGGAAGAATCCTACAAAGAGATCCTAACTTGAAGAATGATATTATGCAACCATGGTGTCCACTTATTTCTTATGTCAAAGGTCTTCAAACGTTTGATAAAATTCCGACCAAGTACAGTGGCCTATATTTTTTTCAGATTAATACACACTTACATACAAAATGACATACACTCCCACGTGCTTGTATTTTTTATTTTCAGTAGGTATGGAGCTCCGTCTTAGAGTGTTTTACTGTAGACGTTCCATAAGCACATCAGTTATAGACCAAGTTTTATAATTATAGAATCATAGAATAGTAGACTTGGAAGGGGTCTATAAGGTCATCAAGTCCAGCCCCCTGCTCAATGCACGAATTAGCGAATTCTTTTTTTGTTTCTTTAGTGATTCTGATTTACCATTATGTACGTTCTTCTTTTTGAAATAAAATAAAATTTCATGATTGAAAAAAAAGGAAAGGAAAGGAACCTCTTGTGCAAGCACTGAGTCATTACTGACTCTTGGAGGGACGCCAGCTTTCACTGACGTTTTCTTGGCAGGCCTTATAGCGGGGTGGTTTGCCGTTGCCTTCCCCGGCCGTTATTACCTTTCCCCCAGCTAACTGGGTACTCATTTTACCGACCCTGGGAGGATGGAAGGCTGAGTCGACCCGAGCCGGCTGCCTGAAACCAGCTTCCGCTGGGATCGAACTCAGGCCGTGGGGAGAGTTTCAGCTGCAGAAACTGCTGCTTTACCACTCTGCGCCACTAATATATTGTTGCTGGATACCTCCCCCCTACTATGAGGGACATGGCTAAGCTAAGAGGGAACAGAGAAGCTTGATCTGGGTGGCAGGTGACGGCATTTCCTCTGCTACTCAAAAGGTCTCAGAGCAACTCAATGCAAACAAGTTCTTAGAAAGCATCCTCCGATACGATCTACTCTGTAGTCCAGCCTTCCCCAATCTGGCACCCTTCTCTGATCATGCTACCTGGGGATGATGGAAGCTGTAGTCCAACACTTCTAGAGGGCACCAGGTTGGGGATGGCTGCCATACCCCCTAGTCAACACATTGTACAGCGCGTACAGACGACACAGAACTTCGGAATTCACCCGAGAGAGAGAAAAGACCGCCCCACATCAATCACAAATCTCTTTTAAAAAGAACCGGTTGCACAACGTTGCCACAGAGCCTTTGCAAAAAAAAAAGTGGATCAAAGCTGCACACCGTTTGAAAATGACTCCGTTTCCCTATCTGTGAAAACAACTCTTCCAAAGGAGAGGAGGTTTTAACTCCCAGCTTGCCATAACGGGGAGGCTGATATGCTGGTTTTTACTCTGTCACAAAATAACTCGGAGCGACTGATTGCTAATTATAACATTCAGAAACTGCAGCCAAAGCAAGCGCACTCTGGATGAATTCGGCTAAAGCCTTTTCCCGAGCCATATTGTGCACTGACACCACGAACCGCTCAGCAGACCAACGCCGAGGCACGTTTGCAGAAGCATGTTTTCAGATGGCGACTTACTTTATTGAGTAGCAGCTGCTCTGCTCCAGGCTTGAGGGGTTTCCACCTACTCCTGCCGTTCTTCCCATCTCGATGCACCTCCAGGGTTTTTGAACCCAGATCACTCTCGGCTGCCAGGGGAAGATTCAACAAAAGCAGGTTGAAATAAATACATATTTGGGGAAAGCCCCAGTTTGCAAACTCACTTCTCCAATTTTTGGAGTTCTAGTGCCAACAAGATGCTCTGAGCTTTTCTTGAGAATGCTCAGTTGTCAGCATCACATTCTCCAATGCAAATTAGAAAATCCCTGAACGCTGGGGGTGGGAGGGGGGGTGGGGAGGGGGATGGACAGACTTCAGGCATGTCAATTCTACTTAGTTTTTTTTCCCCTCAAACCCCGCGAGGTGGGTGCAAAAGACACACACTCTCATTTACAGAATTCTGAGCCCAGGAATTTGTTTTAAATTCCAGATCTGAATGGAGCTAATAGTCCTTCTAGATCTACTCCCAGTTGCCCAAGCTATCTTCGGGCCCTTCCACACGCCGTACTGAAGGCGCATGCATGTGCCCCAAGTACGACCCCAAAACGATAGCGTGTACTACAGCCAGAAGAGATGGAGGAGGAGGCAGCTGGGGAATCCGGGCGCGTCCTTGCCGCCGCCGCCTCCCCACCGGCCTCCTGCTGCCTGGGTAAGAGCGACCCAGGTCGGAGAGCTCGGCTTCCGCCTCCGCCACAAACACAACCAGATACAGTGGAGGAAAGGGCTCATGTCCCTCCAATCCAGTCAGTGCCAAACTGCATGGGGCAGTGCTCATAAGCCACAACAAGCTTCCATGAGCCCAGAATCACCACTCGCATGAAGCCTGCATAGACACAGAGGCTGAGTTCGGACGACACACTAATCAATGGTTGTTTTCCTTTTCGTTCCTATTATCCACACACACACACACACCCCTCCAGTTGATTCATCAAAACTCAGCCAGAGTCTTGTAGCTCCTTAAAGACTAAGGGCTTCTCTACGCCATGCTTCTATCCCTTACTTTTACTGGGGCTTCTGCTTCCAGATTCTTTGCAGGATGAAGATCGGCTTCTTTTCACTTGCTTCCCTAAGCTCCCCCCCCCCCCCCGGAATTTCCTTTGTCTGCAAGTTCTATATATTTCATTAAAGGGCCACTAGATGGCACTGTGGTATAGTGCAATTGCCCACTTAACCTGCAGCGTTGTCACGCTTCCCATATTTATTCCCACATTTTCTCTGTTAAGGGAAAGTCCACAATATTACTTACAAAGGACAGGAAGACCTTGGAGGCTGGCGGCGCGGTGTAAAGGACCCGCAAACTTCCGTGGGTGACCAATCACGAGTGCAAGAGAAAAGCCTCATTTGGAGAAGCCCTAACCAATTAATCGTTGCATACCCTTCCATGGGCTAGAGACCATTTGTCACTTGCGCCACCTTTGAGTCCTTAAAATCAGCCTCTGCTGGAGATGCATCATTTTCTGGATTGGATGTGACTGGAGCATTTCACTGCTCCGGATGCTGAGAGACAGAAAAATTACTACTTCTTCTGTCTCTGCATGACTCATATAAAAACATAGCAGGTGGGCTCCTGTGAGTGAAGATCGCACTTAACCTAGCACGTTCTAAAAGTAGACCTTTACCAGAATAAAGGTGGGGTGGAAGACCAGCTTGCTTGGTGAGGGAGGGGGGGGGCAGCAAAGACACCATCCCCAGCAAAAAACGTCTTCCAAAGCCCCGACCCAAGGTGGCGTAGATGAGGGCAAAGTCGCCCTCTCTGCTGCCCCTTAAAATTACTCGGTGGATGGATGGGTTGAATTTCAACTGAACATGATGAGAAATGACTTGACAGAAAGTGCAAGTTGACAATGGAACTGATGGGCTAAAGCAGGAATAGCCCATGTGGTGCCTATGCCCCCCACCCTACTGCCCAGAGAGCTTTGGCTATGGGGCGGTATAGAAATGCAATAAATAAATAAATAACCCTGGGCACTTTCCTTGGTGCCCATCAAGATACTTTACGCCTCCCACTTTTGCTTAATTAACACATTTTTTTACCAGCAGCTGGGATTGCTGTAAAATGGCTTTCTGTCGGTGCTGATGTTTACAGTGCTGGGGCTCAGATCTACACACACACACACCTTGTACTCAGTTCTGTTCAGAAGGTTGCCTGTCTTTTGCCACACCTGCCATGGCAATCATTTTTGGGGTGATGCCCAGGCCAGTTTCTCAAATTACTGGACATGCCCACAACCCAAAACATTTGCCTACCTCTGACCTAGGGGAGTGGTGGGCTCACACCGCTGGAGGTCTTCAAGCAGAGGTTAGACAGCCATCTGTTGGAGATGCTCTAGCATGGTATCAAAGAAAGGGCTGGACTGGATGACCTTCAAGGTCCCTTCCAACTCTAAGGCTCTGTTTGAATCACATGGGCTTGCAGAGGTGACTATCCGAAGGTCGGGATGGCTGCTTTCTAAGTTGTGCAGAAGAGGGGATTTGGGCAGACACCGCTCATTCTTCAGAGCCCATTCATTCCAGTGGAAAGAAAGGACAGAAGAGCAGGATTCACGAGACCTGAGTTCAAATCTCTGCTCAGCTCTGAAGCTCAAGTGACCTTTGGCTGGTTACTACCAAAACTACATCGGTGGGTGAGTAGGAGAACAAAATGGGGTGGGTGGGAAGTCTCCTTGGAGCTACTTCGTGAGCTGGTTGGAGGAAAGGCAGGGTGAAAATGCAGTAAATATTGAATCAATAATCATGCAGAGGTAAGAGAAGATTTAAACACTGCAGAGAATTTTCAACTTGAAATTGAGCGGGGGGGGGGGACAATTAGTGCCCCAAATTGGTCCGAAAGCTCACTGTTTCACGGTCATAGCAGCACACTGCACAGCAGTTGTCAGCTACCACTTAAACAAAAAACAAAACAACCCAGAAGTCCCCTTGGATAGAGGTAGAGAACCTGGTGCTCTCCAGAGGTTCTAGACTATAGGACCCATAATCCCTGACTTCGCTGGCCAGGGTTTATGGGAGTTGTGGTCCAAAACATCTGAAGGGAACTAGTTGCCTGCCCTAAGTAGACTGAGCGCAAGAAGCAGGTCCTCATTCGGATTAGTTTCAGAACAGTGCTATGTGATAACACAATGTGGTTCTGAAGCCAATCAAGAAAGAGGGTAGCCCTTCCAACCCTCATTCTAGCCGATATTTGGCTGGAAAAGAATGGTGGCCACCATCCACAAGCCATGGGAGACTCAGCAAGGCTCAAGGTACTCCGAGTTCCAACTCAAAGCTCTGTTTGCCTCATCCCCCATTTCTGAATGCAAGCTTCTGCTGTTGTTGTTGTTCAAATGGGGCAAGTGTGCATACGGGTACACATTATTTGAAAACATGCCCCCCAGTGCACACTTTCCCTTCATTGACTAAAGCATGACAATGCAATGAGCATTACACGAGTTTTAAAATCTCTTCACTGGCTCCCAGTTACTTTCCAGGCGAAGTATAAAGTGCTGGTTATCACTTTTAAAGCCCTACATGGTTTGGGTCCAGGCTACCTGCGGGATCGCCTTCTCCCGTACAATCCGCCCCACACACTCAGGTCCTCTGGGAAGAATCTACTTCAGTCAGTCAAAATTAGGCTGATGGGTATTACCCAGAGGACCTTCTCTTCTGCTGCTCCTAGACTGTGGAACACTGCTACCAGGAGAGATCTGCCAACTCCACAGTCTTTTAGCATTTAAGAAAACTATAAAGACTTATCTATTACAGCAGGCCTATCCAGTGGAATTTTAGGATGTTTTTAGGATGTTTTAATCATGTATACTATGTTTTTAATTAACTTTTATGTATTTTATACTTCTCATTGTTCCCCACCTCAATCCAGACAGAGAGGTGGGTAAGAAATATTATTATTATTATTATTATTATTATTATTATTATTATTATTATTATTATTATTATGTGTATTTTTCTAATGAGCACATTTTTTCAAACATTATTACAAGCTTGGGACTATGCAAGGTATGTCTCCCCAAATGCAATTGCATTCATATTCGGGGTTGCAAACAAGTCCTGATGTTTAATAACATGAAACAAAATTCCCATACATCCCTACCATCCACTGCCACTGGTAAATTCAGCCTTCCAAAGTCACCCCTCTCCAACTTTGCTGCCTATGCATGGGGTGGCAAGATTTGTGGTGGTGGTGGGATTTGGGCTCAGGGCTAATATAGATATAGGGCTCGTCTACACCAAGCAAAATATTCCACTATGAAAGTGGTATGAAAGCAGTATATAAAAGGCAGGAGCCACACGACTGCTTTATAGTGGTATTAAAGTGCACTGACACCTGTTGGGGGGCGTTGACACAGACCATATACCGCCTTCATACCACTTTCACAGTGTTATATCCTGTTCGGTGTAGATGTGTCATGGGCCCCAACAGATGGAACCAGTTACCTAGGGAGGTTGTGGCCTCTCCCACCCTAGAGGCCTTCAAGAGGCAGCTGGACAACCCTCTGTCAGGGATGCTTTAGGGTGGATTCCTGCATTGAGCAGGGGGTTGGACTCGATGGCCTTGTAGGCCCCTTCCAACTCTGCTATTCTATGATTCTATGCCTGCTTGTGACCGCCCACTGTTGGAAGCAAGATGCTGGACTAATAGCATGGACCCAATCCTTGTCCTCACCAGATCCCAACATCTCATACTCAAAAGTTGAGGCTCCTGAGATTACTGTTCAGGGAGGGGAGTCAGTTATAGAAAGGCATCATGAGGCCTCCAACTCCTAAGGACTCAACCCTCCTTCCTCCCGGGAGTCCCTGTGCATCATTTGGACGCACAGGGACTCAGCCGTGACCAGCCTGGATTTTCGGGCTATTGTAGAAATGGCCTTAGGCATGTTCACACACTTGCCACCTAACCTATCTTACAGTGTTATTTCTGTAAGGACAATATTGGGTTGAAGGGGAGGAAATAAGAAGATCCATGTACACCACTCTGTTCCACGCGGGAAGGATGGAACAGGCGTGTACTAAAGCATGATGTTCCATACTGAAACAATTATCCCATTTTCAGCAGAGTTTAGGGCCATAGCTAGACCTGAGGTTTATCCCTGGATCGTCCAGGGGTCAGACCTGTTCATCTAGGTGACACACAGGGGATCCAGTTCTCAGGCAGGGGCGAACCCTGGATGATCCCAGGATAAATCTTAAGTCTAGCTGTGGCCTAGGTGTCAGGACTCCAGTCTGGAACTGCCACTCCTGGGTTTGTCGGATAGGGATTTCGCCTGTGCATCTCCACTGAGCATCAGCTCCAGAGCTCATTGTGTGACCCTAAGAAGAGCCACGCTGGATCAGTCCAAGGGTCCACCTAGTCCAGCATTCTCTTCACACACTGCCAACTATCTGCCCACAGGAAATCCACAAGCCGGATATGAGTGCAATAGCACCCTCCCACCCATGTTCCCCAGCAACTGGTGCATATAGGCTTACTGCCACTGATACTGGAGGAACACATAGCCATCAGGATTAGTAGCCACTGATAGCCTTCTCCTCCAGGAATTTATCCAACCCTCTTCTATAGCCATCCAAATTGGTGGCCATCACTACATCTTGTGGCAGCGAATTCCATAGTTTAACTATGCCTTGTGTGGAGAAGTCTTTCCTTTTCTCTGCCCAGAATCTCCCACCACCTCCTGGTCTCTTATGAAGCCAAGGCTTCGCTTAGAAATGGTCCAGGTAAAATGTTACTTACCACCTGTGCTCAGCAACACTTTCTTTTTCCAGCCCAGCTGATCCAACCCCATGGGGGTACTCTGGGAAAGTGGTAAGGACTGGCATCTGTCCAAGACGAATTTGAAAGGCGGTGATTCTGGTGATGGATGTAGAGGGTGAGACAGTGGCTGGGGAAGTGGGGTGGGGGGGGGGAGAGACAACAAAATAGGGGGAATTATTGTTCAGAAATCAATCAAGGCAAGTAGAAAGTTTGGTTAGAGGTTTGTTGTAAAAAATAGTATATTGCCAAAAGTAGTTCATATTGCTGTCTTTTGATATTTCATTTTATACTATTGTATTTGTTCTGTGTAATGATATTTGTAGTCAGATTGGGCTTCCTTTCAGAGAGAAAACTAGACTAGAAATAAAATCATCATCATCTGAAACACAACGTAAGTGTTGGTTTTGCAACTCAGGGGATCATCAGACAAGTGTTTTATTGCACGCTCATTACAGCCCACGCACAATTTTTCACACGTTCTTTAGACAATGCTGTCTGCCTCCCACATGCCTCCCACTTCTTCCATTTGTTTTTCCATCACAAAAAAAGACCCAGAAAATCTGACTTATTTTTTAAAAATGAAACTTGCCGCCATTTCCTGCTGTGTGCAGGAAAAGAAGCACAATAGAATCATAGAACCATAGAATAGTAGAGTTGGATGGCCATCGAGTCCAACCCCCTGCTCAATGCAGGAATCCACCTTAAAGCATCCTTGACAGATGGTTGTCCAGCTGCCTCTTGAAGGCCTCTAGTGTGACAGAGCTCACAACCTCCCCAGCTCATTGGATCCATTGTTGTACTGCTCTAACAGTCAGGAAATTCTTCCTGATGTCCAGCCAGAATCTGGCTTCCTGTAACGTGAGCCCATTATTCCATTTCCTGCACTCTGGGATGATGGAGAAGAGATCCTGGCCCTCCTCTGTGTGACAACCTTTCTAGTATTTGAAGAGTGCTATCATGTCTCCCTTCGGCCTTCTCTTTTCCAGGCTAAACTTGCCCAGTCCTTTTAGTCTCTCCTCATAGGGCTTTGTTTCTAGACCCCTGATTATTCTAGCAACTATCTTCCAAATCCCTGCGAATGAAAGTGCCCAAAGCAGAACCTCATCTATGAATCTGAAGGTATGAGACGCACATAATGGAAGTGGTGAGGACTAGGAGGCAGACTGCCTGTATGAGCTTCTGTCTGAGCTGAAACTTATTTTTCATGGGCTTATTCCCTATGATACAAAGCAACAGGGTTCACAGGGATAATTGTTCCAAACGCTGCTTGATGACAAGGCGCAAGCAATTTAGCTGCTCTGCTAGCCAAAAGAAAACAGGTGATACTTTCTATTGATTGAGAGTCACAAGACTCCTATTGAGTGAATGGGTCTCTTTGTCCTGTCCACCTCAGTTCAAGGCACCCAAGGGTGCTAAAGCCAGCAAAGCACATAGGCAAGGATTTAGCAGGTCAGGTCCAGGCAAGGCCAGTTTAGGGTGCTGAATAGCCAGGCAAGTTTGACCAGGCAGGGTCTTCCAGGACCTTGGCCAGCTCTGAGCCAGCTGAGGCTCAAGGAAGGAAAGCTGTTGTCTCAGCAACAGTCAGAGGCTTCCTGAAGCCTTATAAAGGTCAGCAGCTTAAGGCCCACAGTTAGCTCCACCCCTCAGAGAAGCAGCTTGTTTCTTAAAGGGCTACTGCCTGATTTGTAGCCACTGGCTCCTATGGAGTAGGCTGTAATGGGGGAATATCCTCTGCACCTGAGAAGCCAGGTAGAGGTACATCCTCTGGTTAGGAAGGCCCTGGCATAGTGGGGGAAGGATTAACGGAGGAAATCTCAGAGTCAGAGGAGACTAAAGAGTCAGACTCCTCTTCAGAGCCTGAAGATGAATCAAGGCTGGGGAACATGACACTCCTGTAGCCAATCTCGAGGAAACTCAAAACATTTACTCTGGTTCCCCACCTGTCCTCCAAGAACCTCAACACAGAATGCTTGTGGAATCATCCCACATTTTTCTGCACAACAACCCTGCCCAGGTTTAGACCAAGGGAGGCTGGCTGCCACAAGGTCCATGGCTGAGTAGTGATTTGAACCCAGGTCCCACACTCTTATCACCAAACCTGAACATTGTGTAACCCACCAAACCAAATACCAGCCACTTGCCACCTGTGGCAACCCTTGAGGACCTTAGAAAATTCCTTGTCCCCCTCCCCTTCAGGCCTGCAGAAAAACAAGAAGAAAAGGGTCACCCAACGTCTGGCAGCCAACAATAAGTGGGAGAATGTAGCTGCGCTACAGCAGCCAACCTGGTGCGCTCTGAATATGTTGGACTGCAATTGCCATCACCCAACACCTCTGGAGGGCATCAGGTAAGGGTAAGCTGGGATACAGGTTGTGCAGGCCATTAGCTCACTGGGCTATGAAGATCTATAAAAATCATCTGGAAGGGGTCAGATGACTCAGATTTCCAAAGCCAAACAAGGCAACAAAGAAGCCCGGGTCCTGTTGGAATTCAGGGACACTTTACTAACCCTGAATTAGAAGTGCTTTTAAAATAGCTGCCCCACATGGTTCTACTCTCCCCTTTAGCTTCCAAGGGTTTAAAGGGCTGGAATTTCTGCCATGACCCAGTGATCTTAACGAGAAGCTATTAAATTATGTTAAATGTCCGAATACAGAAGAAGTGGCTAGTTAGCAGCGCATCAATCCATCCATCCATCCATCCATCCATCCATCCATCCATCCAAAACCTGGGTTTTCATTCTCACTGATCAACGCTGCTGTAAGTAATCTGGGAGCTAGGAACTTTGCGGAATTTTTGATGAACAGAAGCAAATGGGAAATTGTCTTATTCGCATGCATTGGAGTTGAGTAGTGGAGATGTGATCAGAAGACAAAGCAGCAGCAGCAGTCGTCAGAGCTTCCGTGCTCAAGGTCGTTGCTTCTCTTTCCCGGGATTTTAAACTCTGCAGAAGAACTTGCAAAAAAGAAAGCTCAGCTGGAAATGGGTACTGTTAATGTTTTGTTGATCTAATTTCTGACCACTATTGCTGCAATAAGACAGTGCAGCCGTTGCTATAATCAAACAGGGCCTGCGCTTCTTTTGTGCACAAGGAACAATGTGCAAACAATGTATGTAACAAAAGGGTTGGAAATCTTGAGTTAAAGTGTTCCTCTAGCAGGGAGACTAAGGCCTTTGTTAGACGTGCGTCCAGATGACACACAGGGGATCCCGGGCTCAGGCAGAGGTCAAACCTCCCTGTCCCCAGGGTAACTGGTCCACCACTTTTCCCGGCTACCACATTTACTCATGAGCAGCCAAGAAAAGCGGCGGATGGCGTGCAGCGCTCCACAGGAGCGCTGCGGCCATCAGGGCAGGGGGGGGGAGATAGGGGGAATTGGAGCCAAGGGGGATGGGGGGAAATCGAGCCGGGGGGATGGGGGGAATCAGAGCTTGCGGTTTGGGGGGAATTGGAGATCGCAGGCAGGGGGGAATTGGAGATCGCGGGAAGGGGGGATCGGAGATTGTGGGCGGGGGGAATCGGAGATCGCGGACAGGTGGAAATCGGAGATCGCAGTTGGGGGGAATCGGAGATCGCGGTTGGGGGAATCGGAGATCGCAGTTGGGGGGGAATCGGAGATGGCGGCTGGGGGGAAATCGGAGATGGCAGGGGGGAATCACAGCCAGGGTTGGGAAATTTGGGGCAGGGGGAGTGGGGAACCCTTTTTTTAAAAAAATGCCTACCTTAGTCGCTGGTGCGCTCCTGCTCACCCAGCCCCTTTAAGACATTAAACAAAATGGCCGACGCGATGGGGCTTTCCTTTATCCCGTCGCATCTGACATGTGGAAAGGAGCGACAGCCCGCGCACGCTACTTCTAGCGTGGGCTGGCCCCTCCTCACCACCAGATTTTAAGGTAGGTCTAGCAAAGGCCTAAATATTACAAAAAAAGTGAGGCTGCTGCCACCCAGGACCAGCAGCCTGTGTCAAATCCTTCCGGCCCCATAATATGTAGTAAACTTGCCCATACCCCAACACTACTTTGCTGGGCATTTCCTGACCATTGATACTGCAGACCAGGAAAATGTTCCACTAAATGCTAGTGTTATGTCAAGGACAATAACGTGAGAATAAATATTCACAATAAAGGGATCTTCCATTTATTTGATTTGGCACACTGCATTTGAGTTATAATTATATTATTTGGAAAGGAAATAGTAACATAAGGAACATAAGAAGATGCCATATACTAAGTCAGACCTTTGGTCCATCTAGCTCAGTCAACACTGTCAACACTGACTGGCGGCAGCGGCACTCCAGGGTTTCAGGCAGGATTCCTTCCTCACCCTCCCTGGAGAAGCCGGGGATCAAACATGGGGCCTTCTGCATGCAAAGCAGGGTGTGTGTAGAAGCAGTAGCAGCAAGAGTAAAGTAGCAGTAATACTAAGTCTTAGAAGATATTTTGCCATCTCTATCCCACTGCCTCATTTTTTTAAAAAAAATCATTTTGCAAATTTTACAAAGGCCCAGAAAATGTTCGCAGGTCAGGTCCAGACAAGGCCAGTTTAGGGAGATATCACAGATATAGGTGTGAGTGTTTGCCTCTGTAATATATATCATAGACTCATAGAATCATAGAATAGCAGAGTTGGAAGGGGCCTACAAGGCCATCGAGTCCAACCCCCTGCTCAATGCAGGAAACCACCCTACAGCATCCCTGACAGATGGTTGTCCAGCTGCCTCTTGAAGGCCTCTAGTGTGGGAGAGCCCACCACCTCCCTAGGTCACTGGTTCCATTGTCACACTGCTCTAACAGTCAGGAAGTTTTTCCTGATGTCCATATATAGGGCAGCTTTGTTTGCTGAAAATCTTAGGAGTATGTCAAGGCAGATTGCTGTTTTTTTTTTAATTGATCAAGTCATAAAAATGCAGTCCTTTAAACATTTTTTACTTTGCATATAAACTTTTGCCACCAAGAGAAATTGCAATGACTGTTTGATCAACTAACAGAAGTGGGCACTAAATAAAGTGTTTTATACCTTGTCTCTACAGTGGCACAAAACAACAACCAGGTGTTAAAAACATTTTTCATCTCTACAGCACTATCAATGTATCTGCTGCTTTACAGAAGAATGAGTGAGGAGAGGCCACGACCCCATCCTCAAAAGCTGACAGTACAAATTTCAACAATGGAGAAGAAAGGTAAGGAAGAGAGAAAGGTAAACCACATCATAGGGCATCTTCTTGGCATATATATTCAGTACGTGATGCATGTACCCCAGTGGATGTGAGATTAGTTTGTTTGTGAATATCTTTTTTAATTACTAAGCTTCCCACGAACCTGACAATAAAAATCTAAAATTCTCATTTGATGAGTAGCCTGCAGAGGGCGGTAGAAGACTACAGTGAAAAAGCGGTGTGTACTTAAATTGGTGGGCCAATCAATTGCTATTATAGATATGTATACACCAGAGACTTAGTGAAAAATAAATAATGGTTCCCATTAGGGATGGCGGAAAAACTTGTGCAAGCTCAGCCATCTTTTGAAATTCACACTTGTTCAAATTTTGCAACGGAGTTCTCCAGTCACAAAGGACATACAGACATGCTTAGTTTAGGGGAAAGTGCAGGAAAATGTCTATATAGCATTGAAAATAATGTTTAAAAATGCATTATATTAGGGAAGATGCTTGCAAAGAATTGTATAATAGGCAACACTGGATGCAAAAAGGCATGTACACAAAATGCACACAAAATGCATACGAATTTTCATGAGAACTTAAAAAAAAGAAATTCTCAAAATATGGGACAAACCGAAGTAAAGATTGGAAAAATGAGAAACTGAGAGAAACCAAAATTGACAGATTTTTCTATTCCTACATATAACTGGTTTATACAACCAGTTCTTATGCAATTGGTTCTTTGCATTTAGCTGTTGGAATCGTAACTTCCCTCATCCTTCAGCATACTTACTACTGATAAGCACTAGGGGCGTGCATGGACCCCCCGCTCCGCACCGCGCCACTCCGCCCATACTCCACTCCTCTTTGCCGCGGAGCTCCGGCTCCGAATCGGAGCTCCGCAGTGGAGGGGAGTGGTGCCAGGTAAGGCCGGGAGAGGAGGGCGTGGGGGGGGTTACTGGCCCCTGCCGCCGTCGCCGCCCATGCGGCGACGGCGGCAGAGCCCGGTAAGGGACCAAGGGAGAGGAGGGCGGGGGGGTTACCGGGCCCTGCAGCTGTTGCCGCATGGGCGACAGCGGCAGGGCCCGGTAAACCCCACTTACCTTTCCGGCGGAGCTCCGGATCGAGAGGAAGAATCCGCCTTCACCTCAATCCTCTTCGTCACGCTCCGCCGGCCCCCCAATCCTCTTCGCCTCCGCCTTAAGGGCAGGCGAAGCACCCCGCTCCGCTTCTAATTCGCCGGTCCGATTAGAAGCGGAGCACATCCCCTGTCTTCTTTACAAAGTAAACTCAGGATCTTAAAAATGTTGAACATTTAAACATGATGTAGGGCCAAACCTGTCGTTGGGTTAAGTGGGAGGGGTTGGAGGACATCAGTGGTCTAAGTGCACTGCCTACACAAAAAAAGGTGCAGAATTCTGGGCCACACCACAATGTTACCTTGGTTGTGTGAATGTGCTGTGGTCTTGGGGTGCACCCCGACCTCTCAAGCTGCCATTAGCCCCATGAGTGTCCACAGGAGCTTCACTCACAGTGCTAATAGCAGCTCGGAGAAGTGTCATCAGGGCCATGGCAAGTAGGGGTGTTGGGAAAATCCACAATGGAACCAAATGAGTTGAGATTTGAATGGATCTGGCCCGTGGATTCCACAGCCGATGGACTTTTCCCGTGTCGGGCAAATTCCACAGATTTGCATACCGTTTCATAACCTTTGGGAATTTTGTGCAAATTTTGTCATAAAAAGAATGCAGAAATTAAAAAAAAAAACTAGCCAAGAATTCACATTTCTCCGTAGGATAAAGCCTGAAAATGCACATTTTAGGGGAATTTGTGCATTGGGAGGGGAACGTGCACATCTGTGCGAATTTGCATTTGCGCAAATTTGGAAACTGAAAAAAATCCGATTCTGGCGATGGGCGGATGACACAACAAAAGGTGCCGACCACAAAACACAGTCGGAACGAATTTTGTACCATCTGTACATCCCTAGAGGCAAGAGGGCAAAGGGATTTAAAAGCCCCGTCTGTGCTCTGGCGCAATTGCTGCAGCCAAAGCAGCACGGAATTGGCAGGGTATGGCCATTGCCAGGTCCTTCCTTGTTTCACGGGCGCAAGATGCCACATTTCCCCCTGCTCTTTGCCCCGTCAGAGAAGCAGCAGGAAAAGCTATAGGTGTAGCCCTGCGGCCTGCCCCTCTGACCTGCTGTGTCAGGAAGCAAAACTCGAACGGCAAAATAAAGACCCCGAAGATGGAAGCACAGGAGCCGTGCAGTCACCCATCGACATACACAGCAGACTGGGCAAGATTGGGCAATGCTGGTCACTTGGTCACAGTCTTCTGGGATGTATTATGTTTCCATTTAAAATTAGAAAAATTATTTCCAGATTTGTGTGCAACTGTTGTGCCAGTCTGCGCCCTCTCTTTTGGAGATGTGTTTCCTCTTTTTTTGGCATTGCATCAGAATGAAGGAAGGGGGCTCATATTGTTTCCAAGGTCTTATCAGAGTTCCATCTTCTTTCACCTTGCCTGGCCTATCCTTGGGGGCTACAAAATCCATGAGACCTGGGGCCTAAGGGGTCCCTTAGAATTAGGGGTGTGCACGGACCCCCCGCTCCGCCCCGCAGTCCGATCCGAAAATTTCGGATCGGCCCGCTCCACACCGCTCCGCCCATAGTCCGCTCCTCTTCGCCGCGGAGCTCCGGCTCCGAATCGGAGCTCCGCAGTGGAGGGGAGTGGCGCTAGGTAAGGTCCCCCTCCCTCCTCTCCCTTACCTGCAGAGACCAAGGGGGAGGGGGCCTTACCTGCGTCCGTCCGCGGTCCCTCGGCTTCTTCAATTGAGCCCATGGCTCAACCAGGAAGTCTGGGCCGTGCGGCCTAGACTTCCTGGTTGAGCCGCGGGCTCAATTGAAGAAGCTGAGGGACTGCAGACGGACGCAGGTAAGGGAGAGGAGGGAGGGGGGGTTACCTGGCCCTGCCGCCGTCACGGCAGGGCCAAGTAAACCCCACTTACCTTTTTGGTGGAGCTCCAGATCGAGGTGAAGGATCCGCCTTCACCTCGATCCACTCCGCAACGCTCCGCCGGCCCCCCAATCCTCTTCGCCTCCGCTTTAAGGGTAGGCGAAGCCCCCCGCTCCGCTCCTGCTTCTCCGGTTCGAGGAGAAGCGGAGCACATCCCTACTTAGAATGTAAAGAGGGGACTGGTTTAAAAAAGGAGGGAACCCAAAAGAACTTGGTGACTTAAAAACAAAACCCCTCAAGTCCTTGCATCTATCTGCCTGACCTCCAATGCAGAAACTTTTCTCTGTGTTTTCAAAACAGAATTTATTATGGCTTAGCTCTGAAATGAGATTAGGCTGGCTCTCCATAAAGTACAGCTCTGATTTGAAGCTGGCCAAAAAACAATCCAACCCCAAAAGGCAAGGAGCTAACAAAATAGCAGCAGGAGCCGGGCGATTTCCTCCTGGCTCTGAACAGCAGGAGCAGAAATACCCAGGAAAGGCTAAGCAGCAAAGCACATACGATGAGTTCCCCCGACAGTTTTTCCTGGTGCTTTCTTTAAAAAGAAAAAAATGAACAGTAGTCTTTGGAGGCCACCGTTAGTAGCAGAATAACGGGGGGCGGGGGATAGATATTCTTCCTCAGGGAGAAAAGCAGATGAGGGCAATTTTTAGCAAACAAAAGGCAGGAAGGGATTAGCTAGCCCCCTTCCCATACAAGGGCTGCTTTTCATTCAAAACAACGGCGGCAATAACAATGAAAAGAGACAAGGAAAACCTTTTCGGCTTGCTACAGCGCTGATCAACGAGCAAACGACAATGCCCGGCCAGTGTCCATACAGGCTGAGACAGCCTGCACATTTCCTGAAGACGTTTTCCCAGCTGGGGCACCCTTGCAGGAGGGACAATGGCGAAAAAGGCACCTTCTATAAACATTGCAAGGGGGTTCTTCTGTGTGGCCTTTAAGCCTCACATTGGATGATGCCATCGCTCAGCCGGACCCTGGAAACTGACTGCCAACTATTTTGCACTCTTCCCGCCCGAAAACGCCAACCAACAAAGTTTTTCTCCATCTCTAGAGAGCACTTTATCTGGGTCTGCAAAAATGAATTGTAAATGAGCAGGGGAGTTATTTGCCTCCCTTTGCCCTTGATATTCTTCTGGCCAAAAATAGCAAGAGGCTTCTGAACACCCGGGGCCGGAAGACGCAGGAGTCAACAGATTGCCCTTATTGTCCTAATCCCCGAGCTCCTCCGCCATTTTCTTTTTCTGGGAGGAGGTTCCTGTTGGATTATCTCACCCCCTTCTCCGGACTGGGAGTCTTTTGGTAAAGTGCAGAAAGCCAGACACAATGAAAAGGGGGGAAATCAACAACAATGCAGGCACATATTTTTCAGGCCTTCACACCCCTCTCGGGAAATCATCGAGATGCAATAGTAGAACTGAGCTGCGATTAGAGTATTCCACCACCATAGCTCCCAGGTAACGGTCGAGTTTAGGAGATTAATCTCGAACACAAAGCACATTGCCAAATATATCGGCCTGTTTTGATCAGGAAAATTTGTGGTGCTTTTGTGTCACTGTAATGCACTCTACATTGCCAGCTGAAAAGTGTTCAGAAACTTCAGCTGGTCCAGAATGCTGCAGCCAGGCTAGTGACTGGGGCCGGTTACACCGGGGGTGCTGAAAGGATATGAAGCCAAGGGAAGGGGCTACAGCCATCAATGGAAGCCTGGAAGACTTTTTTCTAAGGAAGGTCTTGTCCATATCCTCCGGCATTTCGGAGATGAATACAGGGACATCCTTGTTAACGCTCCTGTTTTCATCATGAGATTTTTATCCTGCTGTTAACTTCCCACCCACCCAATACAGCTCTCAAAAGGAGAAAGCAAAATAATAACTGAAGTGCTACAACATACGTGGTTCAAATTAAAAACGCATTAGCCAAAATCTAATCTAAGAGACAGCCGACAATTTTAAAAATTGATTAGCCTGATAGAATAAAAAGATTTTCAAAGCCCGTTTAAGAACAGGACGAGAGGGGCCTGCTGGATTTCCCCAGGGAGGGAGATCCACAACTGTGAGGTCACCACTGAGAAGGCCCTGCCTCTGGGACCAGCCAATTTCATTTTAATGAATGACGGGCTCAGGTAGGTTCATATGGGCACATGTGATCCTTTATAACAGGGATGGGCAACCTTTGGAGGTTGGGGGACCGCATTGCCCCCCACAGAATCCTTTGGGGGCCACACAAGTGGGCAGGGCCCCACACAAATGAGCAAGGCACATTCACATCAACATCCATTCAGGGCCGTTCTCTTTCTCTGTGTCTCATACACACAACCCATTCACACATTTGCACAAGGTTGGTTAAGAGGGGAGAGAGAGAGGCTTTAACCTCTCCCCCACCCCCAGTGATCAGGATTGTTGGGGGTGGGGTTAAAGCTCTCCCACCACCCACCCACCCACCCAATATCATGTCTTGCGAAACAGTGTATATGGGGATGGCTCTTCCCAAACGGCCTGTTCCCATGCAGAATCAGGCTCTGGCAGTCCATCAAAAAGCTATTTTATGGACTGCTGGGAGCTGATTCTGCTGGGAACAGGCCACACAGGCCTCGGCCTCTTCAGGCATTCTGTGTGGTGAGGTACCCAGTGGGTACCTCACCCTTCTTTAAATAACCTATCCCTAGCCCATTTAGGAACACTCCCCACACACGTTCACCCAATGATTACACATTGCTAAACGCTCTAATCTGCTTTCTGGATGCCGCATTAATTTATCCGGCAATAGATTGCCCTGTGTTGATTGAAATGCCCAGAGGGTGTGAGTTGCTTTGCCTAAAGATACGCTAAGCATAGGGTGACCACATGGAAAGGAGGACAGGGCTCCTGTATCTTTAACAGGTGTGGAGAAAAGGGAATTTCAGCAGGTGTCGTTTGTATGCACGCAGCACCTGGTGAAATTCCCTCTTCATCACCACAGTTAAAGCTGCAGGAGCCCTGCCCTCTTTTGTATCTGGTCACTCTAACTCTACTCCTGTAGCTTTAACTGACATGAGTTCAACAGCACCCTCCCGCCCATGTTCCCCAATAACTGGCATACTGCCCCGATACTGGAAGAAAGCAATTTCTACGTTACTAATTCATCCTGTCTGTATTTGTTCCAGTAGTGAATTAATGTTATCCAGTGGGTGGTTTTGGAAAGGAAATCACAGTTTTGAATGCTTCTGTCTGTAAATAAATATCCCCTGCAACTAGAAAAGTAGCATATCAGGAACAGGCTAGGCTTGAACTGATCTCCCTGATGTAAGAGGATCATTTATTGTTGTTTTAATTGCATAACACATATTCTATAGGTGAGCATTCAAAATGGGCATCCTCCCCCTGTAAACTGTAGTGATACACATCACATAGTTCCTTGTGAGAACAGACCAGGAATAAACCATGGAATTAGAGGTGAAAAGATACCCAATGGAGCACTTAAGCACAAACCATTGCTCCGAGTTACAGATGGAGCAGAAGAGGAAAACCTGTGGATGTCCCGGTGTTATTGAACTACAACTCCTATCACCCCTGTCATTGGCCATGTTGGCTGGGGCTGATGGGATTTGGAGTCATACATCATCAGGAGGACCACAAGATACTTGCCCTGCTCTACAATGTCCCCCACATAAACTTGCACCCACATATTTCTTGAAAACGTCCAAGAAATAAAGGCAGCTGGCCCCATCGTCAAATTGTTCCTTAAAAGTTTTCAGTTTGAAAAAAGAGTTAGACAAGACTCAACATGAGGGGGGAAAGAAGGGCAATTGCACCAAAGAGAGGTTAACACATTCCCAGGGAATGCCTGGCCGGGTTGTCTTGCAAACAGCAGAACTGAAGAGATATGTACAAAAACAAAGCAGGAACAGAAAGAAGAAAAGGTAGATGGCGAGATGTAAAAGGCTCTTAACCTCTCATTCTTGCAGGCCCGATTACCATAATAACAACAACGAGGAGGAGGAAGAGGAGGAAACGGGTGCATGCTGTCAGAGATATACTAATATTAATATACACAAGGCAAAATTCTTGTAGAATGCTTACTCCTCAAAATGAGCCATGATGACTGGGAGTCCCAAAACACTGGGTCTGTTCCAATCTTATCCATGCATGCACCAAATGTATGGAAGAGGCACTGGGATCATGCTGCCAGTAAACACACACACACACACAGATGCCACTATATCCACGCATTTGCCATTAGTGTGAAGGGGCTTGCAGGAAGGGGGTGTGGCAGGCGGCCCAATCCTACTGCAACCACCACATGCTTTCCGTATGTGCGGAGAAGGACTAAGCAGCCCTCGTGTCCCTTCCTGTCCTTCTCCCAGCCCCTGCCACCCTCAAGAAATGACAGCACCATCAGCTTCATCAACAACTTAAGCAGAAGGTCGTGCTGCATACATGAGTGGTTTTTCCAAGCTCTCAAGGCCACACAACTTGTAGGGTGGCAACTTATACGCTGCCCCCAAAAAGAGAGAAAATGCATAATCCAAAAAGGAGGCCATGAATGCTGTATATACGAATCGTATGTAGGTGCACATTTAGAAGTAATGACTAGTGTTTATACAGAAATACATCTCACTGTATAAGTGAGATGCCTGTTCTGAAGACCTGTGACCAGGTGAGGCGATGGGCAACTTGAAGGCCCCTGCTGTTTTCCCTTTTTAAGTTCCTTTAGCTTTAGGAACGGACCTGGAGTGGACGGCCTTTCAAGCAGAAGACCCTTTCAAAGAGAGGACTACCCTGTGGCATCACAACTGTCTTGGATGCTGTAGCTGCACCTGGCAGCACAGAGCCTGCATTAAGCAGAAGGCTGGACTACAGGATCTCGGAGGTACCTTCCAACTCTACGAATATATGAAACAGAGGACTGTCTTCTGTCAAGGAGGATACTTGGACACCATAACTAGATGTGATCTCCAGGTTGGTTGGTTTGGTGGGTGGGTTGGGTGGGTGTGTCTTTTTAACTCAACACAGCCATGGGAGGAAGCACTGGTTAACCTTTTCCCCTTACCTCCCCCTCCACAGCCCCGTTGCATTTTCCCAATCTAAAAAACATCACCTAACTGAAGAGCCCCCGATTCTTTTGGACCCGGGGGCATGTTTAGGAATTTGAGAAACTGCTGTAGGCACCCCACAAAATGCCTATTCAGTGCATCACTGCTTTGGCACTTACCTGTCACTTCTATGGATCTTAGGTTGTGTCTTATTCAGCAAAAAGCATATCTTAGGGATTGTCTAATTCTACTAATTGCTAGTGGTACAATATTTATTTATTGGAGAGGAGGAGGATTATGTACGCCGCCTTGGGTTCCTTGGAGGAAAAAAGGTGGGCTATAAATGTAATACAGGTAATAAATAAATAAAATAATAGAATCATAGAATAGCAGAGTTGGAAGGGGCCTACAAGGCCATTGAGTCCAACCCCCTGCTCAAGGCAGGAATCCACCCTAAAGCATCCCTGACAGATGGCTGTCCAGCTGCCTCTTGAAGGCCTCTAGCGTGGGAGAGCCCACAACCTCCCTTGGTCATTGGTTCCATTGTCGTACTGCTCTAACAGTCAGGAAGCAATCATTTAGGGGAAGGGGCAGTGTTGTGGTTCAGGGGTTGATTGGATTATCAGGCTATGCCTGGGGGAGGCTTGGGTTCATCTCCTCACTCCAACCTAAAGCTCACTGGTCGGGCCTTTCTGCCACCGGCCTTCCCTCTTTGCAACTTTTGCTTGGGAGTGGTTGTGGTGGGACTGGCAGCTGGAGGGGACCGTCAAGCATCCTGTGACTTGTTTTTTCGGAGCGTTCTTGGGAGGAAAGAAACTTACAAAGATACACAATTTTTCTCTACGAAAATTCATGAGGAGGACGCCCATCACCATTCATGGCAAGCAGGAACATAATAGCATGTAAAATTAGAAAACACATGCAGAAATTGCAGAACTCGGGTTGCAGAACCCAGCATTTTGGATCACAGAATTTGGTGCACGTGACACACATAGAACACAGAATACACACAGCTTTGTTTAAAGACGGGGAGGACGACGTCTGGCCCACCAGATGTTGCTGGACTGCAACTCCCATCAGCCCCAGCCAGCAGATGTGAGGAACGATGGGAGTTGAAGTCCAACAACATCAGGAGGGCCACACGTCGCCCTCCCCTTCTTTAAACAAAGCTGTGTGTATTCTGTGTTCTATGTGTGTCACATGCACCAAATTCTGGCCGCAATGAGATTTGGTCGACAGACGGTCAAAGAGGAACAAGATCCTACCTTTCCACTGTTGAATTCATTGAAGGAGACAATTGTACACAGGCTCATCTGGATGGGGTGACAGACTCCTCTGTATTTCAAATGCTCTGTTTTGCGGGGCTTCCGCACAGGATTCGGTTGCAACGGTACAGCGTTTCCATTCACGTTGATGGAGGAACACTCTTGATCTAGCACTTGGCGGTCATGGTTTGAGCAGGTGAAAGGGGCAGAGGGGCAGGCACTGGGAGCATCCTCTGAAATGCTGCCCAAGCCTTGAGGGCCTGAAAGAGCAGTACTAACGCTCTGAGGTTCTATGGGAGAAGTTTCTAAATCAAGGGAATCTGCTTGAGTCCTTGCAAGATCTTGACTACCTCCGTGTATACAGTCTAAGTGCTGAATATCTCCTGGAATGTTCTCCAGGATCTGGTCCTCTGCTAATAGAGTCCCCACGCCTAAGTTATCTGCCAATGTCAACTCAAAGTCTGAGGTAACCTGGGAAATTCTGTCCGGGGACTCCATATCTCCTGTAACCCTACAGAAAGTCCTGGCATCTACTAGACTGCCAGCCAGTTCTTGAGCTTCAGCTACACAACTTTGTATACTGTCTGTAGAACTACTTTGGCCCAGTGTACCCTGCTCAGTTTTACACCAAACTTTCAAATTCGATTCACCATCACACGACTCTTCATTGTTCAGAGAAGAACGTTCCACATCTGTAACATCCATCTTAACCTTTGAAAAATCGCAGGGCTTTAAATCTCTAATATCCAAATTCTGGGGATCAGCTGATGTATTGGTAGAGTACTGAGCATTACCCCAAGAACCTAACACCCAGCTGTCTATTGGAGCAGTACTGAAGCCCCGATTGCCTACTTGATTAAGAATTGGGTCTTGAATGTGTGACAAATCCACTGCTAGGCTGCGCACGCTGAGAAAGGTACAATCATTTGGTAATTCTGAGTGGGCAAAAGCAGACAAACTTGTGCCCGAGGGTGGAAAGGACGTTTCATTGAAACTGCTATCTTCGCTGAAGACTTCATGGGAAATCTCAGCATTTATAGTTCCGTGGGGTGGCTCTTTCCTGGAGGAGCTTTTTGAGCTACGGTGATCCCAGATCCCAGAATCTGGAGACAATCCTGTGGAAGAGAAATCACTGGCTTTATCATTGGCAATGATCAAGGGCTGCCGGTGGAGGGGAAGTTCTTGCCTCCGGCGCCCAAAGTCGGAGTCTGGTCTTTGTTCTTCCTGCGAACACGATTTTGAAGGCCCCCGCCATTTCCTAGCCACCTCGGCAACACTGTTGAAGAACCTTAGAACCCCACCAAAGTGGCTTCCCTTAGTCGCACGGCTCGCTCTTTTCGGCTGGCCAGTGCTCTCCTCGCATTTCGTATCACAATCAAAATAAGAGGGGGGATTCTCAGTTGTATTTTCTAACTCCTCAAAATTGGACTCCACACTTTGGTCAGGCAGTTTTGAACAATCCTTGTTGGTCAATGAAATCCCTTTCAGATAACTCCAGACTTCAGAACTTCTTTTTTTATTCTCATGAGTAACCACCTGAGACCTTCTTGGAGGGTCCTCTTGTGAAACCCCAGATTCCTGAGCACTTTCAAATTCGGGAGCCACACTCCTCTGAGTGGAAATTTTGGGACAGTCGTGATCAGTGTCATCCCTGTTCATTCCAACGCCTACATTCCTGTGCCACTGACTCTCGCTGGTGTCGAGATCTATCACGCAGCTATTTAACTCAACATCGTCGAAAGAAGAATCCAAATCCTCGATGTAGCCAGCATAGGAGTGTCGGTACGGCCGTTGACAGTCACTGAGCTTCTTAATCCTATGGAGTGATTTTTGCTCAAGATCTTCCAGAGTTTCCACAGAAATAATGACAGCCTTGGTTTTGGAAGCGTTCTTGGACATGCCAGACGATCTCAGCTTCTTAAAAGACCTCACCCTTTCCATGAAGGACATCTTTCGATTCTGTTCCAAGATCTCCATATTATCACCAAAGAGGATCATGGACTGGGGCCTTTTGGTATTCATGGCGGACCCTTTTCTGCGGCTAACAAAATTCCATATCCGACTGCCCCTGGCTTTCTTCTTCTGCTTAGCTGCATCCTCCTTTCCATCCCCATTGAAGCCCGCAGAATTAGAATACTTAACATCAGTGCATATTTCTTTGGGACTTGCTTGAAAAACCTTGTTTCCATATCCATTTGGAACTGGCCTAGAGCAACCATGTGGGCAATTGTCAACAAGTTCCATACTTCCAGCTGACAAATCCAGTTTCCCAGTGTCACAGCAGCATTGCCACCAGACGCTCTTCTTCTGCAAAGCTTAAGGGAAAAAGAGAAAACAATTCAATTAGGTTTTGAGCCTTATAAAAAGGGATTGCACTTTTGAAAACAGCACCCAGCAGCCGGGTCCTTATTTCACTGACATTAAGGGCTACTTCCAGGGCCCCCAAAACAAAGATACACACACACACACACACACACACACACAGGTCAGGTTTAAGATATATACACACCCATCATCTTTTAAGAACCCACACCTATTCACTATACACTATTCACTATGCTGTTTCTGGGGGAGAAATGCTAGACCATCAAGGGTGAGCTATTCCACCTGCTCCCCTCTCCCCTCCCCCCATCTGGAGACTTTAAAACAAGGCTGGAGCTGAAGGCTTCCCCCCCCCCTACCTGGTTTGTTTTGCTGTACATGTGTATTTAGTATATTTTGAATATTATTGTGATATTGTTGATTTGTACATTGTTAAATATTGTTGTAGTTTTTAATTTTTGTAAACCGCCCAGAGAGCTTGGGCTATTGGGCGGTATAAAAATGCAATAGACTTACAATCTAAAATTACTCACAATTTTGAAGACAGACAAGAAATCTGTAGACCATTTATTGCCTTTAGTTTGACAAAAACAAGACAAATGCAGGTAAGAAAAAAAATGTGCTTCATAAAGATAGGTGTGCTTCTTGCCAATTTGGCCAGTTCTGCCACTAGAATTGGCCAAATTTGGCGCTAGCCAGGAGCGCATTCTCCAGAGGCTGCCTGTGATACCTGTATGTCCTGCAGCAAAAGGATAGCATACTGAAAGCCCAAACTTTGGGGACTTTCAGGCAGGGGGAAATCATGTTTCCTTACCATTGCTCTGCTTCCTGCTTCTTTTCCGCATTTGAAATGAGCTGAATTACATGGGAAGAGAGCAGCAACCGTAATTTAAAACTTCCCAGCCTGTATATTTCAATGGGACAGTATCCCCTAGCGGACATTTTATAGCACAACTTTGCACATGGCAGGAAATCCTGACGCATTTCAGAAGTATCGGGTTTTCCAAGATTTATTTTTGAATGGATTAATTGGCGGGGGGGGGGGAGTGGGAGACACACAGGAGGCTCAGGAAGTCATCAAAATGACCCGCGAACTTCCATGAGAGGCCAGTCATGAGCATGCTACAAATCACTTGTTTAAAGAAGCCCTTAGTTTTTACTTTTCTTTTGCTCCTCGTCAATGTATAAAGGGTTTGTTTTTTCACAGAATTCAAACCCATTAAAGAGAGGGAGAGAGAGATGAACTCAAAAGGAAGCATCCATTCAAAGAGGATGTTTACATTTCATAACCATGAGAACGAACTCTGGATTCTTCTTCTTTCCCTCTAAAGAGAACAAGTTGCAACAGGGCCAGATCCTGGGTGGCACCCAGAGGAGCGTGGGAGCGCAAAGCGCCTTCCAGCCAACTGCAAGCCACGGTAGCCTTTGTGGTGCCAATTCTCCACCCAACACCACCTAGAGGCTCTCTACCTGCTCAAGTACTCCGCAAAGGAACTACCTGGGCTAGGAGGTTTTTCCCTTTTGTTGTACCATGTAGGGATAGATGAATCAGTCTTTTTCTGGCCTGTATCAGCTTCACACATTAAAAAAAAATGAAAAAAACGCATAAAAAATTAGCACGTCTTTTCCTACACAGTTTCCCCAAAGATACACACTTTGGTAAGCAACTTTCCCCAACGTGCACATTTTTTAATGCATTTTTGAGGCCGAGAACTGCGTCAGAAAATTTGGCAAACTGCACCATCTGAATGATAACTGTGTTCCAATCCGCATATCAATTTGAGAAGTGCAAACCAGGTCAGTTCTTTTAGGAGTGCAGCCAAATGAAATATTCTGCCAATTACAGAGGGGAAAGGTAAATATTTCCCCCTGCCACTCAAGTTCAGGAGGAGATGAGCATCTTTCTACTTGTAATTGAATAGACTTCTGACGTCCGGACCATGTGAGATGTTACTCTTCCAGCCTCAGCGTTATTGCTCTATACCAGAGGAAATTTCTCAACTATTTATTCCTTCCACCACACTTGCAATTCCTGATAGACCTCCAACTTGCTATTGATTTGCCAAGTGCTTCCAGAAACCTATCCTGTCCAAAGCTGACCCATTTGGTCTTGGAATAGCTCCAAAATCCAGCAGAAAACATTTTCCCTTGTACAATATTTAGTCACACAGCACCTTCTGAGCAAGAAGCAAAGTGTGTGTGTGTGTGTGTGTGTGTGTGTGTGTGAGAGAGATTAAACCTTTGATGCTGTTAAGATGCTGTGTGGTTGGAGATAGGAAAACATTATGAAAACAAGGCAAATAAAAAAAGCAGCTGAACACTGATTGAAATCGGTTGAGGGCAGGTGACTCATCAGATTCGGAAGCATTTTCCTAGTTAAAGAAGCATGATTAAATATGGGGTGGGGGAGGAATAATATTTTGAAGGAATCAAGGCAAGCAGCAAATTCTTAGGACTGGTGATACAACAGTGGCCAAGGCAGCCAGGTTGGTAAATATTAAGCTGTGTTATCCTGAACTGACCGGTGCTGTCTATTTCGATGGTCAGCAACCCCCTTGGGTTGGAGCCAGATGTCTTTCCCAGTCCTTGCTATCCAAGATCCTTTTAACTGAAGACTAGGGGACTGAACCTGGATCCTGCTGCCTGCAAAGCATAAAGGATCATTAGAGGAACCCTTCCTGAGTCAAACTAGAATCTATCTAGTCCAGCACTCTGTGTGAACAGAATGCTCGACTGGATAGACCCTTGGCTCTTCTTATTGGTTGATTGATTGCATTTGTATCCCACTCTTTTTCCTCCAAGGAACCCAAGGCAGCAAACATAATCCTCCTCTCCATTTTATCCTCACAACAACAACCCTGTGAGGTAGGTTGGGCTGAGAGTCTGTGACTGGCCCAAAGTCAGCCAGTGAGCTTCCATGACCGAGTAGGGACTAGATCCCAGATCTCCCGACTCCCAGTCCAACACTCTAACCCAGTGGTTCCCAAAGTGGGCGGTACTGCCCCCTTGGGGGTGGTGGGATTGCATGGGGGGGCGTTAAGAGGCAGGGGGGCGCTCGAGGTGGTCTTTTCTGTACCAGTTTTGGTTACAGAAGGAAATTTCTGATCGCTATCCTGCACTGTAAATAGCGGTTCAGAAGCTCCTGGTTGCATTTCCAACATCATATTTGGTGGAATGTGATTTTAGTGTGGTCTGCCTACCTCTCTCCAAGCAAAGAAATCGACTCCAGATTACTAAACGTGGTGATTTAAGACTCATGTTTGTTGTTGTTGTTTATTCGTTCAGTCGTTTCTGACTCTTCGTGATTTCATGGACCAGCCCACGCCAGAGCTTTCTGTCGGCTGTCGCCACCCCTAGCTTCCCCAAGGTCAAGTCTGTCACCTCCAGAATATCATCCATCCATCTTGCCCTTGGTCGGCCCCTCTTCCTTTTGCCTTCCACTTTCCCTAGCATCAGCCTCTTCTCCAGGGTATCCTGTCTTCTCATTATGTGGCCAAAGTACTTCAGTTAAGACTCATGTTAAGTGACTTTAAACCAGACATTGGGAAACTGGTATCACTTCATCAAGCCCATCCATCACATTAAGAATTTACAGAATAGTGAGGTACCTTACCCTAGTTACTAAATGTGATACCTAATATTCTTGCTAAATGACTATCAGACTTTGAAAAGATGATATCACTGGATCAAGTTCATCAATTATGTTTAATTGAATAAACTAAAAAAAGGTAATGGGATTTTGAATAAATATTCAATTAATTGTTACAGTTTTGAATTTTATTGTTATTATCTTCCTTAATGGGGTCGTTGAAAACCGCTATTCTGAATAATGTGAATAAAGTGTAGGGTAGGGGGCACTGGGCATGAGTTTGTGGAACCTAGGGGGCAGTTACCTGAAAAAGTTTGGGACCCACTGCTCTAACCACTACACCACACTGGCTCTTATGTTCCCACAGTAGCAAACCGGGAGCTTCAAGAGTATCAGAAGAGCAATGTTGAATCAGTCGTAAGACATATCTAGTCCAGGATTCTTTACACAGTGGCCAAACAGCTGCTGCTGACAAGCCCATAAGCAGGACATGAGCACAATAGCAGCCTCCATTTCTTGTTCCCCCAGTATTCTTCCACCAGTACAGGAGGACGTATGCCTCTGTATCTATCCCTGAGGGGGGTCTGTCCTTTAAAGTGGTTGTAAACAGAGGGAGAAAACATGGAGGCAGTGACAGACTTTGTATTTCTGGGCGCAAAGATTACTGCAGACGCTGACGGCAGCCAGGAAATCAGAAGACGTTTACTTCTTGGGAGGAGAGCAATGTCAAAGCTTGATAAAATAGTTAAGAGCAGAGACACCACACTGACAACAAAGGTCCGCATAGTTAAAGCAATGGCATTCCCCGTAGTAACCTATGGCTGCGAGAGCTGGACCATAAGGAAAGCTGAGCGAAGGAAGATAGATGCTTTTGAACTGTGGTGTTGGAGGAAAATGCTGAGAGTGCCTTGGACTGCAAGAAGATCAAACCAGTCCATACTCCAGGAAATAAAGCCAGACTGCTCACTTGAGGGAATGATACTAAAGGCAAAACTGAAGTGCTTTGGCCACATAATGAGAAGACAGGATACCCTGGAGAAGAGGCTGATGCTAGGGAAAATGGAAGGCAAAAAGAAGAGGGGCCGACCAAGGGCAAGATGGATGGAGGATATTCTGGAGGTGACAGACTTGACCTTGGGGGAGCTAGGGGTGGCGACGGCCGACAGAAATCTCTGGCGTGGGCTGGTCCATGAAGTCACGAAGAGTCGGAAACGACTGAACGAATAAACAACCAAATTTTCTCTTAATCTGGTGAATCTCAGATACACCTGTCCAAGTTTGGAAAAAAGCTTGTTGGATGGAGTGGGAACAAGCTGCCCATCTCAGGAATATATAGCCATCATGACTAGTGGCCTTCTCCTCCCTTTTAAAGCTTGATGGCCATCATTACATCTTGTGGCAGCGAATGCCACAGTTTACTAGGCACTGTGTAAAGAAGCACTTCTTGTTATCCATCCTGAAACTGCCACCAATCAGCTTCATTAGGATGACCCCTTTGGGTTCTAGTATTATGGGAAAGGAAGAAAAACGTCTCCCTATCCACCTTCTCCACCCCATTATGAACCCATGCATAATTCTATCTTCTACCACGTGTCGTTGTACTCAACATTGGTCCATCTGACTCAATATTGCCTTTGCCAGGAGGGTCAAGCCTCTTTCAACCCAGAGCCCAAATTTAATGTCAGAGAAGCTCTCAGGGGCACATTTGGGTGGGGGTGATGGAAGGGAGCATGGCCATCTAGCAGCCATGGAGGTCTGATTTGCCCATGTTCTTGAAGTTCAACACCCCCTGGTCTACACAGACTGGCAGAGGCTTTGCATGGGGTCCAACAGGAGTCCTTTTCCTTGAGACGCCAGAAATGGAACCTGTTTTTTTTTTTCCCCCATGCAACTCATGTGATCTACCATTGCCTTTCCCCAACCTGCTGCATGAGGTTCTGTAACTGAAGATAGTGAACCTGAGATCTTCTGCCTACATCTTCTGCACTGTACCACTGAGGTAGGGGCCACTACCCTTCTCTCCATGCAACTCAGAAAAGACTTGTAATACTATCTGTGCATAACTTGTTTTCCCAGTATATAATTCCATACGCCGTTCACGATCACGCATTCTGTGCACAGGCATCCCTTCGCTGACACACAACATAATGCCATTCATTAAATTTTACACAAGATATGGTTTAAATCTCTGTGTGATAAGCTTCCATGTGCTTCTATATACCAACTACGTAGATGGATGAAAATTTGCAGTGGTTGCACTTTACCAGTACACCTAGGGGTGACCATGTTACACCAACTTTAAAGTCTCTTCACTGGCTGCCAATTAGTTTCCGGGCAAAGTATAAAGTGTTGGTTATTACCTTTAAAGCCCTACATGATTTGGGTCCAGGTTACCTGCGGGATGGCCTCCTCCCGTACAATCTGCCCCGCACACTCAGGTCCTCTGGGAAGAATCTACTACAGTCAGCAAACACTAGGCTGACAACCATTACCCAGAGGACCTTCTCTTCTGCTGCTCCCAGACTGTGGAATGGCCTGCCAGAGGAGATTCATCAGCTTAAAGCTCTCTCTGAGTTTAAGACAGCCATTAAGACTAGTGTCTTCTAGCAGGCCCAACCAGATGAATTTTAAACCTAAGAATTTTAAGATGCTGGGATTGTTATTTTAATATTGTAATGGTTTTATATGCTCGTTTAACAAATTTTATGTATTGTATTGTGTTTGGTGTTGTTCCTTGCCTCGATCCAGAGGGAGAGGTAGGTAATAAATAAATTATATTATTATTATTATTATTATTATTATTATTATTATTATTATTTCCCATTGCCTTTGAGAAGGTTGAGATTATTAATGGCAGTTTTGAATCCTGGCGCAAATGCTCCCATTGACCCCTTCTGCTGTGGAATAGAAAAGAGAAACTACAGTCTCTCCTCTCTCATCTCACACTATTGCCCCGCTCGTGCTCTTCGCTCCTCTGATGCCATGTTTCTCACCTGCCCAAGGGCCTCTACTTCCCTTGCTCGGCTTCGTCCATTTTCTTCGGCTGCCCCTTATGCCTGGAACGCTCTTCCAGAACATTTGAGAACTACAAGTTCAATCGCAGCTTTTAAAGCTCAACTAAAAACTTTTCTTTTTCCTAAAGCCTTTAAAACTTGATGTTGTGCGGACTTTATACTGTTAGTTTTACCCTACCCTGTGCCTGCTTACCCTACCCTGTGCCTGTTTGCATTCTCTTCCCCTCCTTATTGTTTTACTATGATTTTATTAGATTGTAAGCCTATGCGGCAGGGCCTTGCTATTTACTGTTTTACTCTGTACAGCACCATGTACATTGATGGTGCTATATAAATAATAATAATAATAATAATAATAATAATAATAATAATAATAATTTGGGTCATTGTTCTGTCATTGAGGGATAGAGCACATAAAATGAAGCCCGGAGAACTGCATTTTCCCAAAGGCAACGAAGTAAGCGGAGGAAATTCTCCAAGGCTTCAACATCTTCGTATCTGTTCCCCTCCAGGAAGGCAAAAAGGAAGGCAGAAAGAAACTGGGTAACAATCCTGCAACCCTTGAGAGAAACCTCTCTGTTCCAGATGTTCTTTAGATCCAGAGCATACAACTTCCCCCGTTCAGAAAATAAAAGAAATCCCCCCCCCCAGCATTTCCGCCCCTATATGCTGCCATCAAAAAAAAAAAAATAATGGAAGGAAACAGATGTTTGGCCATATAGCAACAGGAAGAGTTCTTCTATAGTACAGCTTCATCAATGCAATTGGGCCAAATAAATACCAAGGGACTAAACTTTTTTTTTTCATTTGTGATTTCATACAAATAATCCAGAGGCCATCGGGGATGGCTGAGAACTTAGTTTGCAAAATTCGCCATATTTGGGATTGAAACTGACAGATTCATCCATTTGGGCAGAGGCTTGGCGCTTCAAAGTCTGGGTTTGAATCTCTGCACATTTAACCACATTGGTTCTTAATTACTGCTGCCATCTCTTTTCTCTGACAGGGTCTTCATCTTTAACAGCTATGTGGCGGGGCGGGGGTTAGTGTGCAGTTGGGGAAAAATGTGCAGTTGGAAATCTGATAATGTGCAGTTGAAAAAAGTGGTGAAAAAAATAAGACACGTGTTATGTGTCTGTGTTTATTAAGAACGTAACAATAGACAAAGTCAGGGGTGGCATGTAACACAAATTATATAAGGATTATATAGTTAGCATCCGCTTCAGGTTGGGAGGTTGTCTGTAGGCCAGGACAACTCTGCCTCCAAGGCTTGTGAGAAAGAAATGTCTGTGCTGATGATGGGTTGGAGTTCACTGGTGATCCGTTGCCGTAGTTTCAATCGGGTAGGTGACAACCAGTGGTGTACTTCTCTTGGTCTGTCGTCCTTCCCAGGTATCCGTACGGCCCTGTCAATCTGTCTTTATGTTTAAGGTGCTACTAGTGTTGGTGATAATATGTCCAGTCGTGAAAGAGAAATAATGTGTTTGGCTTGGGGGGTGGGACGGGGGGAGCGAGTGTCTGACAGGGCATTTGTGCAGTTGGAAAATTAGCTTTTAAAAAAACACTGCTAATGTAGCAGGCAGGTACAACATGGCTCTCTCCATGCTGGGAATAGCTGCACATATAGAATTTGGCTGGTACATGGGGCATGCTTCAGCTCATGCAACCATTCGCTGAAAAGAACTCTAGGGGTGGAAAAAGTTATACCATGGCAGGAGGGGCACACAGGATGGGAAGTCCATTAATAATGTAAATGCTGGCTCATGCAAATGAGCTATATGACCTGCTTCAGCCAGAGAAGAAAATTGGAAATTCCCATGATTTGGGAGAAAATGAATTCCTTGCAAACTTTAAATATCACAACCTACAGATTCAAGGAACATGGATTCGTTGATCAACTTGGGGCCAAGGCGTTCTGGGTGCTACTGCATCAGCTTCTATGCAATTTGAAAGCTGGAAGCTAAGCATAGAGAAGACGTGGCAATTGTAACATCTTCTAAAGCAGCCTTCCTCAAGGCTGGGGCATTCTGGGAGATGCAGTCCAACACATCTGGAGCACCCCAGGTTGAGGAAGGCTGTTCTAAAGACATCATACAATCCCAGCGACCCAATTAAAAGATGTTCTGGTACCAAGTCCTTAAAGGAAATTAAGCGTTGCTGTAGGAAGAAGCCCAGGAATCTGAAGTCATGTGTTTCATCGTGTAGGAAGTTTCATTAGCAAAAGGAGACAAGGTGGTTGAGGAGATCAAACAGCAGAATACAAAAGCCCTTTAATTCAAGGAAGGTCAGCAGTTCAAATCCTATCCTGGCCTAGAAAGCTTCTTCTGTTGATGATAGCGGATGTCAAAAGATGCAATTTCAATTCGCATCCAAACCACTGACAGTGTTGGATAGAGAAATGAATGTGGTATGATAAAAGACAACAGATTTGCATACTAATCTTTCTTTAGTCTGTTGCACATGCTTTGCAGGGAGGGGGGATTGTTTACATCCAGCAAAACCTATATGACCAAAGAAAATACAGGAACTCAATAACATCGTGCCTTGTAGCACTTGAAAGACTACGTGCTTCTATGGACTAGAGTTCACTTCATCTTGTATCGGAAAGGAATTATGCCATAATAAATGTGTTAAGATGCAATCCTATCCACCGTTTGTTTTCTGTTGTGCTGGTCTATGACCGAAATAAACAAACTATGACTATAGTATGACCCTGCCTAAATATAGAAAAGCCTTTACATTAGCAAGATTTGATGCTTTGCCCTCTAAGCTCTTGGATGGAAGATTCCAGGGAATTCTAGTCCAAGATCGACTTTGTAGAAACAGTGGGCCATGTACTTCTACATTGCTCTTTCTATCAGGATTTATGCAGGGATCTTATTTTTCCCATTTTATATAATTATCCTGGTAGGACTGACAGTTTTTATATTTCTTTGCTTCTCTCCGATAAGATACCACATATTATGAATAAAGTGGCCAATTTCCGTGCAATTGCTATAACTTGCCGTAATCTTTTAACCATTGATTGCAGCCTCTGATTGTGTGATACAATTTCTATCCACCCTTACCTGAAGGAAGCCCCATTGAACTCAATAAGATTTACTCCTGAGTAGTCACGTATGGGATTGCCCTGTCTTTAAGGTGCTTCAAGTCTTGTTGTCATCTTTTGCTGCAACAGATATTACACAGCTACCTCTCTGGATGGACTAGAGTTGCCAGTCTATTCAAAATTAATTATTGGATCAAGGGTCCCTCTTTATACATCTGAAATACCTGAGACATTTCAAGGGTTAGCAGATTTTGCTTTAAAACAATTTTGAGTCTTTGGATTCCCTGTTTGAGTGAAAAAGCTGGGAGATTTTGAGAGAATCCGAATTTCATTGGAGGCGGGGAGTTTGGGGGTGCATCCCAAAGTGGACGTGGGAGCTGTGCTGGTTGAGGATTATGGTACTTGTAGTGCAACACATCTGGACAGCACCCAGCTGGGGACCTCTATCATCCCATCCATGAATTCTTTTAAAACTACAGCTTCTTTCCAACCTCAAATGCATCCAATGTCTGAATTGGATTGAAGATGTGTACTGTTTGTTTGTTTTTATATGTAGCAATGAGAACAGTATTTTTCTTACAGCCATGCACATACAAACATAAAGGAGAAACAGACAGCTTTCCTGCAGGAGAACAACTCTCCAACCCTCATTTTTCCATTTCTGTAATCGTTCTAACGCTCCATTACAGCACTTCACTTAGTATGACACAAATCAAAGAAGTATTGAAATTGATTACATTAGATGAGAGCAAAAGCATTTTCTAGTCCAATCCAATTTGTTCCAGATTTGTTTAAAAGTTCCATCAGTGTACATGAGGCTACGTGAATATGCACCTATCGTTTCATGTATTTTTAAAAAAAGTAAAATCCACATGAAGGCAATACCTTTATTGGCCAAACTTAAGGTCACAAAACGTGCAGTGCAAGCTTTTGCAATCATCAGAGCTCTTCATAGGCAAGACGTTACAAAAAGCAAGCAGGCAGGGCGTGGGGGAGCGGAGGGCAGGGAGGCTGACTTTATGTTGAACTCAAAAAGTCTGCGTGGTCAGAGACTTATGATGGAATGTGGAAAGAGGCTGTACACATATAAGTTATGCTCTACCAATTGAAATGATGCTTTCAGGTTGCACCTGGAACTGCCCCTAGAACTACTGGGACGAAGAAACAAATACACCATGGTTCGTCCCCCATTTTTATAAATATAACATCCAACTGGGACTCAAAACCGGCTTCTCCCGTCAGCGAAACGCATAGGCAGAACTTCATTCTCTGAAGCTTCTGCCCCTCCAACAAGTATGAAAAGCTACCCAACTAGGCTTCTACTGAGTTTTTCTTTTAACCAGCACACCATATAAAATTATCTCCAGCTTTGTTAATATAAAGACCATCTCATTTCTCTCCAGGTCCATTTTGCACCTACCAAAAGAACCTGCAGACACACTGGGCACATCCTCAAACGTGGTAGAATCATAGAATCATAGAATAGTAGAGTTGGAAGGAGTGTATAAGGCCATCGAGTCCAGCCCCCTGCTCAGTGCAGGAATCCACCTTGAAGCACCATGAATTTTGATGGCGTATATAAATAAGTATTATTATTATTATTATTATTATTATTATTAATAATAATTCCTGACAAATGGCTGTCCAGCTGCTTCTAGTGTGGGAGAGCCCACCACCTCCCTAGGGAATTGGTTCCATTGTCATTCTTTCCTCCTGGCTATTGTTTCTGAGCATTGGCTCATGTTTCCCCATTCTAAACGGTCGAAATGCCTTTTCTAAGGCTTAACTACTAGTAGTAAGAGCTTTAAGCTAAGCAATGCTGGTACTTGCGGGGTGGGTGTTGGATCCTGCCCCCTTTGCCTTTGGCCCACCAACCACTGGGAATGCAGCTCTCAAGAGCTTCTGCAAAAGTGAGTTCGAACCTCAGGCTGAAAGAGGCTCAATGCCCCTGCTATACAAGTTAGAGCCATGTGCGGTGCTTCACCCACTTCACAAGGTCCATATGCCACAGCAGGCTGCATGCACAACAACCACCTCTACCTGTCTGAAAGCGACTATTTGCGCAACAGCTTTATTCACACACGAGTTCTACAATACGTAGGGAAAATTCAGCACACCGTCAGTTTCTCTAGTCCTATGTTTATTTACTCCATAGTAGCATGCACACGGGTCTTCAGTGAGGCTCACTCCCAGGAAAGTGTACACAGGAATGCAACCCAAATCCTTTATTTTGAAGGAAAAGCTGCCTCAGGCTCCATGTCGTTTTCCTGCTAAATATCCCGAAGCTGCTGTTTGTAGGAAATAGCACCTTCTGGGGCAAACAGCAGCATGATGGGGAAAGGGCATGTGTGTGATTTTCAACAGGAATCTGGCCCCAATTCAGTGCTGTGCCCCAATCCAGATCATGGATCCGCTGCTGCTTTTCCTTCAAAATAAAAGTGGACAGTTAAGTTGCTTGCATGCTTCTTTTTACCTTAGAAAAAGGTGTGTTTAAGATGGAGAAAACAGAATCTCTTAATGTCCTCCCACCCATTGCAGAACTCAACATTCCCGTGTCCATTTACCCAGACACAAGTCCTGCTAGTCCAGGGAGATTTACCCAGAGTAACCCTGCAGAATAGGACTGCAGCCATTGCTGTGACAAACTTTGAGAACTAATGCAAACAAACTCAACTCTGCTTATCTAGCTCCCGTTGCCTCATCCAAAACACAAGACAAAATTATTCTTTGCATCGGGGCTGATTAACCCAAGAGATCCCCCATTTCCTTAGGACAAAAGAGCTTGCAGGCTAGTCTTTCCAGCCCAGGGTTGCTGAACGCTCCTCTCTTTCTTTCAGACCCGATTGTCCCTGCTCAGCCATTTGAAAGGGTTATTTTTTCCTTACTCCTTTTGTTGGGTTTGTTGTTGTTTTGAGTTTGTGTTGCACTTCCTCCTCAATGTGGGGCTACTACTGGGGAAGTGAAGGCCACCCCCACAAGAAGTGGAGAAATAACAATGCCACCATTTTATGGTTCACCTCTGCCAAACCCTGCATCGAAATGAAGGGCAAAACTATTCTTTGGGGGCTGTATTGGAGTCCAGTGATTCTACTGGAGCAGGTACATTTTACACACACAGCAGAGGTTCGGCGGGACAGGAGTCATGTTTTTGACACTGATATTCCCTCCTCTCGTGCAGGGGGGAATATCAGCAACAGGCAGCCATTTTTAAGCCCTCCTTATTTCTCCTGTGCTTTCAGGGATTGATTTCAATAACCAAAAAGGGGATGATGATGCAATTAAAAGAACAAGTTACAATCTCCCTCCATCCCAAAGGGTAGACCCTCACAGGTGGATCGGACATCATGCATGCAATTGCATGCAAGGAGCATTTTTTTGCTCTTTTGCTAAACGGATCGTTTGTGCTTAGTTAAGAGAAACCCAAAAGAGAAGGCCTGAAGGGAGGCCCAAATTCAAATGCTTTGAGAAAACACTGCTCTCATTATAGCCATGGCTAGAATGATGTACTATGAAGGCGCACTTCTACGCTTGGCACTAAAATCCATGCATGCAATACTCCCACCCACCCCAAACTCCAACTGGACTGAAGTTGGGAGAAGATATGGAGAGTGACCTGTATTTGGGCAGCTTTGGGTGTGCACTTCGCCACACTGGAGCACACATAGGGGTGACCATATTACACTAACTTTAAAATCACTTCACTGGCTGCCAATTAGTTTCTGGGCAAAGTATAAAGTGTTGGTTATTACCTTTAAAGCCCTACATGGTTTGGGTCCAGGTTACCTGTGGGATCGCCTTCTCCCACATTCAGGTCCTCTGGGAAGGGTTTGCTCCAGTCAGCCACAACTAGACTGGCAACTGTTACCCAGAGAACCTTTTCTTCTGCCACTCCCAGACTGTGGAATGGCCTGCCGGAGGAGATTCGTCAGCTTAATGCTCTCTCTGAGTTTAAGACAGCTGTAAAGACTAGTCTCTTCCGGCAGGCCTACCCAGGTGAATTCTAAACTTAAGAATTTTAAGATGCTGTGATTGTTATGTTAATATTGTATTGGTTTTATAGGCTCTTTTAACTAATTTTTGCAGATTATTATTATTATTATTAGAGTCCAAGAGTACTTGTGAACCTGGATTATGGTACCATGAAAGGAAGCCCATCTTTGTATGGCACGAAGCGCACATTCAAAACTGCCTGAAAGAAGGCTACTTTTCCATCCTGGAAAAGTACGACAAAATCCTAAACGATAATGCGATTCAATTCAAAAACTCCTGCCAGCAAGTGCTCTGTCTTGGCAAAGTTCAAGGCCTTGGGTGTGCAATTTTTTATTTATTTTTTAAAGAAACAGCACAGGAAAAGTCTGAAATTAGGTAATAAGAGGAAATGCCTGCAGATGTAATCAAATGAAGGCTTTTCTGGCTTCCAAGGAAAGGGCAGTTACTGAAGGGGGCACACATCTGAGCATGGATATTCATGTTTTTCCCTTTAGCGTGACTCTTTGAGTGTGCTTCATGTTCCACTTCAGGAAGTGCGAGTCAGCATGGGACACAAATAAAACATACATTTTAAAGATGGCAGATAATGCAGGGTTGATTCCACTGCAGTCAACTTGTTAAAAGTCAAAGAGAGAAACCATTAAGCCCTTGCAGCCATCATACATTAATGACTGATTCTTTTTCATTCATTCAATCTACCCTTCAGCACAAAAATGACTTAGGAGGTGACTCACAACAATTAAAACAAATCATGAACTAAACGGCAAACTCAGAATTAAACTTTTTTGATACCAGCAAGGGGGGAAAAAAGGAAGAATGTAGCCTTTCCTCAGAGGTTTGTCCCAAGCAGAATACAGCCACCGTTTTGTACAGACTGGAGTTTCTCAACTGGAGAGATGAGAACCTGTCACCATGGCCAATCACAAAGACAGCAGGGTTGGGGGGTCCTCTAATGATGACAGGCATCTATTCCCTCAAGCCAGAGGGTTAGAACGGCTTTAAGGATGAAGACCAGGCCAGCAAAACTCCTCTGGCAGAAAGGAATGAAAAACCATCCAATCAGGAAAACACGTGTGGCTAATTCATTATTGTGCCGAGGACTTGGGAACATCTGGGCACTTCTCTCTCTCTCTCTCTCTCTCTCTCTCTCACGCACAGTGTGCAGCTTTACACAGCCCTTGTGAAGACATCCTGTGTGCACGTTCTTTTGTTTTGTTTTTGTGCATTCCCCATCCTTCGAGCCGGCTTAGCGGATACATTCCAGGGACTGACCAGGAGGTATCATAATGTATGGGAAACTCATGCATAAAACGACTCCTGGCTGCTGAAGTCTTATACACACAAATCTAAGCTCTGCACACACAAACACACACAAATACAAAGAGCACAGTGGGGAAGGCAGAGTAATAGATTTCGAGGGAGAAACGCTCCTTCTTGCATATTAAAGTCTTTCCAAAGCACAAAACACCCCTAGGTTTCACACTGACAGCCAAATTTTAACTACATTTATTCAGAACAGAAATCAGTCCCAATGATTTCAGCAGGATCTACTTTAAAATATATCTTCTTAGGATTCCAGGTTCCTTTTTTCTTTTCTTTCTATACAGATTGTTTTAAAAATACAGAAAAAAGCAAAACTAAAACACATTAGTACTAATTCACAATCCTTCTCCATTCCCAAACTTGGTCAATTTCAAAACAAAAATTCTCCTTCCATCTTTTATTTTCTAATTCTATTCCAGGGTAGTATATTAATTTATCTTATTTCATTCATTTATAATCTTCTTTTCACCAGTCCCACAAATTTCTATATGTTTCTGCCAAAGTTATTTTGTTCGATTCTTTTTTGCCAGTCCTTCTTAAAAGTATCTCTTTTCTTTATTCTCCTATGTGTTCTTAACTTCAGTCTGAGCTTTTCCTTCATTGCTATATCCCAAGTTTTGTTTTTCCACATAGATATTGTCAACATCCAAGCTGTCTTCCAGTTACTTGCTATTAATTGCACTGTCAGCAAAAAGCCAATTAGTATTATTTCTCTAATCTCTCTATTTTCTTTTACAAACATATTCACCAAGGCAAACTCTGGCATTTTGCAAATCTCTTGATTGGCGTTTTTTTCTATTTCTTGAAAAATCTTATCACTTATCTGAGCTAAGGATTACAGGCTTCTCTGAGGCCGGGGAAAGGGAGGGATCGTCTCTCTCTCTGCCCTCGGGGTACCCTGTGCATCATGTGGACACACAGAGACGATCCCCGGGATATCACCCGGTCTAGCCATGGCCATAGTCAGACCTATTATAAAGCCACTGCCATATTTTCCCCACAACATCTGCAACAATTTCCCTGACCTACTTTATTGGACTTTTATAAGGATGACTAAAACAACGTTTGTGAACCACTTTGAATCCTTGAAGGTTCTATAAAAACACCAAGTATAATTAAACCAATAAGCACTAATTAAGGGTCACAAGAAAGCACAGGTGCACAGCAAACCCACTTTTCCTTCATTTATTTATTTTATTTATTTATTCTTGCATTTATATCCTGCCTTTTTTCCTCCAAGGAACCCGAGGCAGCATACATAAGCCTCCTCCTCTCCATTTTTATCCTCACAACAACAACCCTGTGAGGTAGGTTGGGCTGAGAGTCTGTGACTGGCCCAAAGTCACCCAGTGGGCTTTCATGGCTGAGTGGGGACTAGAACCCGGATCTCCTGATTCCCAGTCCAACACTTTAGCCACTACACCACACTGGCTTTCACACATGGCCTTGCTGTTTACTTCATGCACATCCATTCTATCAAGTTGAAGACAGCCTCAGTCTTCAGTCTTGCCTTTCTTTTCCCCTTCCACACCCTTTTCTCGTTGCCGCTGATGTAGGTTTGGGAGAGAAAATCATTCAGTTCACATTTTAATGCGAACTTACTGAATTTCACACTTAGTTCACCCCCATGCAAACCAAAACTTAGTTCTCATTTGAAATTCGCAGTCTCCATTTTGTAATGGAGGAGAAATAAGAACAAACGTGCTTACGAACATTCATGAGATTATTATTTTTTTAAAAAAAAAAATCTCAGGGCTTGGGATGAACTGGACATAAGATTGGAGAAGTTCTCAAAATTCGAGATGAACCAAAGTTAAGATCGGAAGAATGAGAAACTTAGAGAAACTGGAAGATTTGTCCACCTCTTGATGAAGTGTTGCATGTGCATTTATCCATTTGTATTCAAATCCTCATTTTCTTTAATGCAAATATTTTTAAAAAAATCAACTGCAAAACTGTTCCATGCATCACGGGCACCAGCCCAGATGAATCATCCACTGCCAGCACTTCAAAACTGCAAAATCGTATTTAATTTTTTGTTCCTTCACTTGCTCTCCTAAAAACTCAATCCTGGAGAGGAAAAAATAAGTCTGCAAAGCATCCAGGCAAGTTACACGATCGCTTTGGGGTCGCACTGGGGGCGCATGGAAGCACCCTCAGTACGACGTGTGGAATCCCCCTAGCTCTAATGCTAGCCATCCCCTCATTTCTCCTCCTATGTAATCTTCACTGCCAGCAAAGAAAGATGCTACCATGCAGGGACCTGAATTTCCTTTAACAATTCCTTTTTCAGTCGTTTTAATGAGTCAGCGCAAAATGAACAAGCCTCAAAGGCCGCCTGTTCCGTCTGCACTCTGCAGGAGAAAGCAGTGGGGTTGAGGGCCGCTGATCCATTCATCACCTCAGCCAATGCAAGAGTGCTTTTGTACGACCAGAAAGTTAAACACTTCACATCGGAGAAAGAAAGAAAAAAAACTGCTTAGCAGAGCAATACTACTAAAAATGCACAATATGAGATTAGGGTGGCCACTTACGCATCACCGAAAAAAAGAGGCTAAACGCTGGCAGAGATTTGCATAACGTTTTCATATGCTAATATATTTGCATAGATGCAAATTTAGAAATAATTATTACAAAAATAGAAATGCAGGACACAGCCATGCCGTAGAAGCCTGTGACCAGTGTGACTGACTGCCCCTTCAGCGTGTTCTCCACTTCAGATCCCAACCGTAAGGTTTTGATGCCAAGGTTTTAATTCCAAGAGGGTGGCCAGGTGTCCTTTTTTTTACAATGGACAGTCCTCCGTTCAAAGGGCTGCCAGAGGACTGCCTTCTATTTGAACAGCTATCCTATCCGATTCCAGTTTAAGAACTAGAAGAACTATTGTCCATTAACAGTGAAGCACCTGAACACCATGCTGAATAGGTAGGTACACAGACCACCAGGGTGCAGTTCTTTCATGGTGAGATGTACTATATTTCTCTTTAAAATGTCGTAATTATTTCTAAATTTGCATCTATGCATAATTTATATTAGGGGTATGCACGGACCCCCCACTCCGCTTCACTTTCAGATCCGCCATTTTCGGATCGGGCCGCTCCGCCCCGCCGCCACTCCGCCTGTGCCCACTCCGCTCCGCTTGGAGATCCGGATCCGGATCGGAGCTCCGTTCCCCCCCCCATGCGGCGACGGCGGCAGAGCCCGGTAAGGGACCAAGGGAGAGGGGGACCTTACCTGCCTCCGTCCACGGTCTGTCGCCATCTTCAATTGAGCCCGCGGTTCCACCAGAAAGTCTGGGCCGCAAGCGGCCCAGACTTCCTGGTGGAACCGCAGGCTCAATTGAAGACGCTGACGGACCGCGGACGGAGGCAGGTAAAGGAGAGGAGGGCGGGGGGGGTTACCGGGCCCTGCCGCTGTCACCGCATGAGCGACAGCGGCAGGGCCCGATAAACCCCACTTACCTTTCCAGCGGAGCTCCGGATCGAGGCGAAGGATCCGCCTTCACCTCGATCCTCTCCGCCCCGCTCCGCCGGCCCCCCAATCCTCTTCGCCTCCGCCTTAAGGGCAGGCGAAGCCCCCCGCTCCGCTCCTGCTTCTCCGGTCCGATTAGAAGCAGAGCACATCCCTAATTTATATGCAAATTATGTATGCATATAAAATATATGCAAATTCAGGGGGTTGGTTTTCTTGGCAGTGCAGAAGCATTCACCCTCAGTAGATGCCAATGAGTACTAGTTTACACAGGGAGCCGGAGAACCAGTGTCAACTAGCCTCGCTTTTGATTTTCATACAGCTGGGATTGAAGCATGCATGAAACTTGAGCGGGCACGATTTCGTTATGAGGCCCAGAGGGCACTTGAGACGCCTTGCTTTCATCTCTTGAGAAACAACATGAGGCACTTCGCTGGTTGGCCAACTGGAATCATCTGCTTATCCCTGTAAACAGGGATTAGACAAATCCATGGAATAGGAGGCCTATCAATGGTTTATTAGCCAGGATAGCTAGAGCAACTCCTTTGTTCAATGGCAGCTGTCAGCGGATGGCTCAAGGGTATCTGGTTGGCCACTGTCAGAAAGAGGATCCTTCAGCAGATCGAATTTTGGTCCAATCAAATTCAACAAACTCCATTCCACGCTCAACCCTCTTGTGGCTCTCCAGATTGTATTGGGCTCCCATCAGCCGGCATGGCGAGTGGGAGCTGCAGTTCAACAACCTCTGGAGGGCCACAAGTTGCCCACCCCTGCCCTGCATCTACCCTTTGCCAAGGTAAAGAGAATTAGCAGTCAGCTATGCAAGATTGTCAATGCTTGGACTGGGGCAGAAAAGGTAAGTGAGCTCTTAATGCTGTAGTTCTCAAACTTTTTTCCCCCTTGAAAATTGCTGGGAGTCTCTGCAGACCAATTCATACAGATGTTGTTATTTTACAAATCAAAGCACATACATGACTCCTACTTTAATAACCACCCGTCTTGGCTTTCTAATGCGACGGACATGCCAGCTGCTGTAAGCAACTTTTTGTGTTTGTCAGACAAAGCCTCAGGTCAGGTTCAGCAAAGTCACCTTCAACTGGTAATTTTTAAAGGGTAAAATTAGTAGACTGCACCAGTGCTGGATTATGAAAATCATGGCCTCTAAGGCCAGGGCCTTGTTAGCCTGTTTGATAATCAGCACCTTGTCAAAAAAAGCCTGGGTCTCTGTCAGCAGAGGTGGGTGGAGAATAAGCCAAATCTAGGCCTAAGCAAAGATATTCTCTAATGTACCACTACAACTTTTCCACAGGCCACCTGAAAGAAGTTTGTGGACTAGCAGTGAACCACAGAACACAGTTTGAGAACCTCTGCCTTAAAGAAATCCAGAAACCCCATCTTCTGATGTCCAATTTTAGCCAAATCATGCCCCCACCCAGTCTTCTAAAAACAGTAGTTTAAGGTCCATCACAAAACGTGGTGAAATGTCCTCTTCCACCTCTGCAATCCAAACTTCGCCCACATAGTAACCATTGTTGGCTTAAGAACATAAGGACACAAGAAGAACCATACTGGATCAGATTCATATAGTCCAGCACTCTGTTCCCACACAGTGGCCGACCAGCTGTCAACCAGGGACCCACAAGCAAGACACGGCTTCCTGTCTATTTCATGCGCAAACATTTCCACAAATGACACCATTCCTTTGGTATCAACGATTTTCATTCCCTAGGTTAATACACACCACATCCCATTCTGATATAATTTCTTTGGCCTGGCTTACCTAGGCAGCCTAGTGATTTCAGCCTGGTGCTCACATGCTGAGCCTGATGGATGCACATCACAAAGCTTTGAGAAAGACTAGAGAACCGGCAGTGGGTTGGGAGATCTCACAGCCCACTGAATGGGAAAAGCCATCCCTGCTTTCATTCAAACAATGAATGTGAAAGCCGACAGAATTTTCTTTTGATGGGTGCTCTCGTAGTGGGACTTTCAAAACACAGAGGGAGGGATGAGATCATTACTGTGAAAAAACTCTCCAATCATAGTGCAAACATCAGAAGCTCACTTTGAGTGTCCAAGTGACTGGGGCTTGGGATGGGTAAAAAGTTCATTGAAGTTCGGGTTTGATAAGATTTTTCCAAAGTCGCAAAGCTCTAGGTCAGCCTTTCTCAACCTGGAGCGCTCCAGATGTGTTGGACTGCATCTCCCAGAATGCCCCAGCCAGCTGGGGCATTCTGGGAGTTGTAGTCCAACACATCTGGAGCGCCCCAGGTTGAGAAAGGCTGCTCTAGGTATTCAAGACAAAAAGAACTTGATTTTTTTAAAAAAATAATAATAATCAAATGCAGGAGAAAGTGAAATGGACAGATTTTTCCCCATCACTAAGTAGCAAAGCAAAAATAAAGACAGAATAGCTGCACAATGCTCTCTAACTATTAGTGCTACAGCTTTTCTGTCTGGAACCAGCCAACTGCAAAATGGGGGTAATACACTGACTCATATGGGTTTCTGCAAAGATTATCAAGAGAATGAATGAGAAGCAATTTACGTGCTCTTAGGGCACAATCCTATGGATTATGCCTTGGGTACTCATAAACCCCCAAACCCGGGGACTTCCGAGTATCCAATGCAGGGCAGATAAAAGTGATCCGGAGATTTGTCAACTTAACAGTCTTTTAGCATTTAAGAAAGCTATAAAGACTTATCTCTTCCAGCAGGCCTATCCAGTGGAATTTTAGGATGCTTTTAGTATGTTTTTAGGAAGTTTTAACAATGTATACTGCGTTTTGATTAATATTTTATGTATTTTATATTTTCTGTTCTTCCCCGCTTCGATCAGAATGGAGAAGCGGGTTAGAAATAAATTATTATTATTATTATTATTATTATTATTATTATTATTATTATTATTATTTACCCTATCCTCCATGCTCCATCCATCTTGATTTTTCAGCTAGACACCCAGTTTTAGCCATCTAGCTGGGGGCTTTGAAGCGGAAGGGAGGAGGCCGTGTGTTGCATAGAGAGGTTTTCTTCTTGAAATGTGGCTAAGGGAGCATTTCTATGTCCCCTAGATGGTATCTGGAGGGACATAGGATCTTTCAGTTTTCTGCCACCAAGCTCTGAGGCAGCTTTCTGAGCTTGAAGCCAAGGATCCGTGCTCCTCGCTCCCTCCTCGTGCAGCCAGTGCCTATATAGGGGTACTTCAGTACCACAATGCTAAATATTACACTAAGAACATAAGAAGTGCCCTGATGCTGGATCAGACCAAGGGTCCATCTAGTCCAGCACTCTGTTCACACAGTGGCCAACCAGCCATCGGCCAGGGATGAACAAGCAGGACCTGGTGCAACAGCACCCTCCCACCCATGTTCCCCAGCAACTGGTGCACACAGGCTTACTGCCTCGAATACTGGAGGTTACACTTAGCCATCAAGATTAGCAGCCGTTGATAGCCTTCTCCTCCAGAAATTTATCCAACCCCCTTTTAAAGCCATCCAAATTGGTGGCCTTCACTACAGCTTGTGGTACTGAATTCCATAGTTTAACTATGCACTGTGTGAAGAAGTCCTTCTTTTTATCTGTCCCGGATCTCCCACCAATCAGTTTCATGTGATGACCCCGGGTTTTAGTATTCTGAGAGAAGAGAAAAATGTCTCCCTCTCCACATTCTCCCTACCATGCATAATTTTGTACACCTCTATCATGTCTCCCCTTATCCTCCTTTTTTCCAAGCTAAACAATCCCAGTCTCAAAGGGAAGATGTTCCTGCGTCTTAATTTTAGTTGCCCTTTTCTGCACTTTTTCCAGCTCTATAATACCCATTTTTAGGTGTGGTGACCAGAACTGTATACCGTATTCTAAGTGTGGTCGCACCATATATTTGTATAAGGGCAGTATAATATTGGCAGTTTTATATTCTCAATTCCTTTTCCACCACAACTCCAAGATCTTTCATGTTTGATCATCGCCAGCTCAGATCCCATCAGGTTATACTTGAAGTTGGGGTTTTTTTGCCCCAAAGTGCATCAACTTACACTTGCTTACATTGAACTGCATCTGCCATTTCGATGCCCATTCTCCCAACTTGGCGAGATCCCTTTGGAGCTCTTCACAATCCCTTTAACAGCCTTAAAGAATTTGGTATCATTGGCAAACTTGGCCACTTTACTGCTCACTCCTAATTCCAGATCATTTATGAACAAGTTGAAAAGAATTGATCCCAATACTGATCCCTGTGGGACCCCACTATTTACTTCCCTGCATTGGGAGAATTGACCATTTATTCCACCAGATCACCCCTGTCTACATGTTTGTTGACGCTCTCAAAGAATTCTAGAAGATTAGTGAGACAGGACTTGCCTTTGTGGAAGCCATGTTGATACTAGCACTCTTTATGTGATAAGACCCTCTCACTTTCACCCAGGCCAGCTCAAGCTTTTTACAGCCTTAGGTGGCAATGAACATGGTGCCTCTCCCAAATCTTGATCAACCTATTCATTCATATGGGATGAGAGAAAAGAGCTTGCAACTGGGGAAGGAGTAGAGTTGGGAGTACAAATTAGATTCAGCTGTAAAACCTCTTCCAAGGGCCAAATTCAATTTCAGAAAAGCTGTCAGGGACCACATTCCAGTGCTGGATTCAGCCAGAGGTCAGGGGGTGGGGATAAAATCCCACAAATACCAGCATATTTTAGCTTAAAGCTTTTACTGTCAGTAACTTAACCTTAGCAGAGGCATTTCAGCCTATTAGAATGAAGAAAAATATATATGCAAAAGCCAGAAAACCACCCAACAATCTTGGGGGTGGACAGAACCTGGCAATTTATGGAAGGAACCCTAGGACAGTTGGACCAGTGTCCAGGCCTGAGGTTCAACCAGCGGAGGGTGGGGGTTCCGCTGGCAGTGGGGCAGTGAATCTGCTCCAGGTTTCAGTCAGAACTCTAAAGGAGCTACCCAAGGTACGACGGTCCTTTAAAATTCTGACTGGAACCCGGAGCAGATTCACCACTTCACTGCCAGGCGAGCCACCAGCCTTCACTGGGTTCAACACCCCGATTTAGTCCATGTTGTCCCAAGTGTCTCTGAAGCAGGAGAATGTAACACAGAGAGTATAGCAAAAGCTTCAAAGTACAGCAAAACCTACAAAAGTAGGAGTGAGTGAAGTTAATTTCAGATACATTGAATCTCTCACTTGTTCTTTATTTCAGTGATTTTAACATTAAGATGTTATGTAGAACAGGTTTGTCTTAAATGTGTGCTGTAAAATCAGACATGTGACCAAGGCTATGTTTGGGTGGGCACGCCCCCTTGGTGCTGGACACGCCCCCTTGGGGGCGGCCATGTTGTCCTCCTTTTTGGTTTCCAAAATATGGTCACCCTAGCTAACCCATGGTTCAACAAACAATCCACATTTCAATGAACAACTGTGTGGCGAGGAGAGAGAGAGAGAGAGAAGAAAACAGAAGAGAAAGAGGAGAGGGGAGAAAGGGGGGAAGGAAAGAGACAGAGGAAGGCAGACACAAAGAGAAGGGTATAAAGACGGCAACAGGCAGATAGGGTTGACATTGGTTGGTGTGGGTGTGTAAGAAAGTGGGGTGGTGACTCAGGTCCCGCCAACCCCTGGCAGGCAGCCCCTAACAGCTTTCGGCAGGGCCTTGCTATTTACTGTTTTACTCTGTACAGCACCATGTACATTGATGGTGCTATATAAATAAATAGAAGAAGAAGAAGCAGAAGAAGAAGCAGAAGCAGAAGAAGAAGAAGAAGAAGAAGAAGAAGAAGAAGAAGAAGAAGAAGAGGGTTCTCCACCCATGATTTACTGGGTTGAACTGGTCCCACTTTCACCACCGCCCTTCAGTAACGTCAGAAGGAGGAGAGGGGAAAAAACTCCCACTGTGCTCAATTCACCCAATGAGCAGTTTTGCCAGGTGAGCCTGCTGTAGGAGTCATGTGAGTTTTACAGAGATAAACCTGACATTTTTTCTCCTCTCCTTCCCCCAAAGCTAGTCATTCAAGGTACTGGGAAGGGAGTGACCAACATTCCAAAAAACAAACACACAAAAAACACCCCAGCAAACTTGCACTGTCTGAGCAAGTTTAGACCTCATTCACTATACAGAGCATTCAGGTTTTTTTGCAGCCAGCAACTGGCATCTCCCCGTCTCCTGCTAATATTTGCATTGCAGTCCGGCCCGTTTAAAAATAAAACCAGCGCTGCCTTTCAAACATCAGTCAATAAACCCTGGGAGGAAAAACTGATCTGTTCCTCCTCAAGGGAAATTAATACACACCTCCCTCATTTTAGTACACGTTGCTTCTCTAAGAGCTTTCATGTTAGCAGACAAAAAAACCCACACACATTCAGAGGATTTTTTTTTTTAAAAAAATTGTACCTACTAGGTTGTGAGACACAGGAAAAAAGACTATTTTGAGGGGAAGGGCTGTCCGGCTCCCCACATGGGATCCTTGGAGGAAAATCAGGATAACCTGGCTTCAGTTGTCTATGCTCTGGTAACCTCTAAGTTAGATTACTGCAATGCACTCTACATGGGGCTGCCTTTGAAGACGGTTCAGAAGCTGCAGCTTGTGCAAAATGCAGCGGCCAGGTTGATAACAGGGACCAGAAAGTTCGAGTATATAAGATGCATTGCATTGCACTGGCCGCCTGTATGTTTCCGAGCCCGGTTCACGGTGCTGGTTTTAACCTATAAAGCCTTACACAGCTTGGGACCACAATACCTGACGTAGCGCCTCTCCCTACGTGAAACTACCCGTACACTACACTCAGCCTCTAAGATCCTCCTCCAGGTGCCCTATCTGAGGGAAGCTTGGAGGATGGCAACAAGAAAGAGGGCCTTCTCTGTGGTGGCCCCCCAATTGTGGAACAATCTCCCAGACGAGGCCCTACTGGCGCCAATATTATTTTTTCAATGCCAGGTCGAGACTTTTCTCTTCTTCCAAGTATTTAGCAATATGTAATTAGTCTGGGTCTGTTTCGTTAGGCTCATAGTTTTTTAAAAAGTTGTTACAGTTGTTTTTAAATTTTGTATATTGTTTTTAAGTGTTTTTATTTTATGGAAACCGCCCAGAGAGCTTCGGCTATGGGGCGGTATAAAAATGCAAATAATAACAATAATAATGTAGTGATAATAAACAAACAATTGTTTCAGTCCACACGTTTCTATCAAGTGCAGCTATATTTCTGATTGGTTCAGTGCCTACATTCAGATGTCATGCTAAACCATGGTTAGCATGATGGGAACAAGCTTCTTCCTTCCTCCACTCATGTGCTCATCCACTGTCCTCTGACGCAGCTGCAATGAGGACCTTGGAAGCTTCTGCTTTTGGATAACTGCAGCTTGTTTTATTATTCGAACCTGACAAAGAGCTTGTTCAGACAACACCCTAAGCCATGGTTAGGCCGCTAACCCTTTTGCAGCAAATGGTTAGTGAGTGTGTTTAAACTGTAGTGATGTAGCCACCATGGTTAGGAATGATTCACATGACACGCTAAGCCATCATGTTTAGCTCAAAATGCTTAACCACCGTGGCTTAGTGTGTTGTCTGAACAGGGTCAAACTGTAGTTAATTTTAATCATGGTTTATGAAGCTGGCTCATTTCAAACCAACCACAGTTCAGATTAGCCACTGTTTAGAGTTCTGCCACCACATGAAACCCCAGTTCATCTAAAATGGAATACTGACCCGCCTTAGAGAGCTAACGTAAAGATTCCCAAGATCATTTATACGTGTGCCCCCAAATACCTTTTGCAGGGATAGGAATCTCAATGCTACAACTCTCATAAACCCTGACTATCAGCCATGTTGGCTGGGGTTGGTGGGAGTTGTAGTGCAAAACATCTGTAGGGCACTGGATTGCTGTGTCTCCTTCTATTGTATATTGAGGTATGAGGACTTCATATACAATTATATATAACAACTATAATCATATAAAACCTTGGTTTTATCAGCTCTGCATCATGTTTCATCCTCATTTTAGGCAGTGATCCTGTGCCCACACCCAACTAATTTTAGCATGATTTCTGTGTACTTAGCTACCCATGTGCAAAGTGACTGCCTTAACTGGAATTGATGACAGGAGAAAAGATTCTGTCTCCTCTAAAAGTGAAACAGGACAAGCCACGCACAGATGAAAACAGGGGTCCGCTTGTAACACTGTCTGTTCCCCATGGCCAAGATCCTCCCATAATGTAGATTCACATACACAAGTTCCGTTTAGCAAAGGGGCCTGGAAATTTCAAATAAAAGTTTACTGATTGTAGGCTCAACACATCGTATTGCTTCTGGCTTGTCCTGGCTAGGAGACCATTGCCCCTTGAATAACCTCTTTGAATTTCCCCCATGTCAGTTTCTGGTGAAATTCCCTCTTCATCACAACAGTTAAGGCTGCAGGATCTATACTAGAGTGACGAGATACAAAAGAGGGCAGGGCTCCTGCACCTTTCACTATTGTGATGAAGAGGGAATTCCACCAGGTGTTGCATGCATACAAAGGTCACCTGCTGAAATTCCCTCTTCATCACAACAGTTAAAGATACAGCAGACCTGCCCTCCCTACCACCATAACTAAGCCTTTTCAACCTTTTAGAAGGAGAAACAGGGAAACCTTAAAAAACCACTAAATGGCCAACTAGGCCTGAGGTACTGCACTTCTGTCCTACCTGACACCATGCTGGCTAGCCAATGGGATTATGGGAGTTGTAGTCCAACATATCTCGAGGGCGACAACTTCAGGAAGGTTGACTTTAAGCGTTGATGGCTTCCGAAAGCAGGGGAAAGCAATAATGTCATATTCCCCTCTGCAGCCCCTTAGCTTAAGGGGCAGTTGATGGTTTCTGTCAGGTTCCCCATCTGCTACTAACCCTTTAATGGAAGCGCTCCCAACCATGCGAGCAACGTAGTTCAGAAAGAGAAAGTAGACAAATCCTATTATTATATACGACGCATAGAGCCAGGCTAATTTTCATAGCCCTTGTTCACCTGCACGGCCTATTATGTGATTTGTTATTATGTGACGGTCAGAGATGCATCATGTTATTATGGGAATGTAAGAGGAAGAATCTCCTTCACTGGTTGGTCTGCTGAGCCAAATTTATATAAATATCTACACTTTGAAGGATCCCATCACATAAAACATCAAAGTGATGATATGTCAGGCCAGACGTAAGGTTAGGTAACCACATCCACCATTAGTCACACCTCAGAAAAATCAAGAGACATTTAATTAGGGTGACCCTATGAAAAGGAGGACAGGGCTCCTGTATCTTTAACAGTTGCATAGAAAAGTGAATTTCAACAGGTGTCATTTGTATATATGAAGAACCTGGGGAAATTCCCTCTTCATCACCACAGTTAAAGCTGCAGGAGCTATACTAGAGTGACCGGATTTAAAAGAGGGCAGGGCACCTGCAGCTTTAACTGTTGTGATGAAGAGGAAATTTCCCCAGGTTCCCCATATATACAAATGACATCTGCTGAAAATCCCTTTTCAATACAACTGTTAAAGATACAGGAGCCCTGTCCTCCTTTTCATATGGTCACCCTAATTTAATAGATATTCACTTCTATGTACTTCTGTCATCCAATCCATATGAAGCAAGGGCGCATTGCAGTAATAAGTTAGAGGTTCTCTGTCTGGGCACTAGTCTCTTAACATTTTTTTTAAAAAAAAAATGTGATCATTTTCATGCAGAAATTGAATATACCTGAAAGTCATTAGTGCAGGATAAGGAGATGAAAACACTTGTTTTTAATTTTGGGCACAATCCTATGCACGTCTAGACAGAAAAAAAAAAAACTCTACAACATCAGAAGAGTCCAGCTGGATCAGACCACGGGTCCATCTGGTGCAGCATTCTGTCCACATAGTGGCCAACTAGTTACCCACAGAAAACCCACAAGCAGGATAGGAGGGCAATAGCACCCTCCCGCCCATGTTCCCCAACCTCTTTTGTATCTGGTTGGCCACTATTTGAACAGAGTGCTGGACTAGTTGGACACTTGGTCTGATTCAGCATGGCAGTTCTTACTTTCCAGAGGGCAGGGCTCCTGCAGTTGTAACTGTTGTGATGAAGAGTGAATTTCACCAGCTGCTGCGTGCATACAAATGACACCTGCTGAAATTCCCTTTTCTTTCAAACTTTTAAAGATACAAGTTCCCTGCACTCCTTTCCATAGGGTCATCCTAATTTACTCTATTTCTTCGATTCTAAGACACGCTTTTTTTCCCATATAAACATCTCTAAAAATGGGGTGCGTCTTAGAATCGTGGTTGTGTCTTAGGGTTGGGTTTTTTCTGTTGTTGGTACTGAAATTAGTGTGCATCTTACAGTCAAAGAAATACGGGTATATACCGCCTTGCATTTTTAAAATGTCTAAAAGGGATTTACAGCAAATCATAAAACAGTGCATCATTATTTTTTAAAAAAAACATTTAGAGCTCTATCAGACAAGTGTTTTATTGCACGCTCATTGCTGGGCACTCACGGATTTTCACGGGTCCCTCTCATGACGACGTCTGGCTCCCGCACACCTCCCGCCCCTTCTGGCCTTCCTTGCACCACAAAAAAACACCCAGAAAGTCCGATATATTTTTAAAAACGGACGTTGCTGCTATCGCCTGCTGTGTGCAGGATGAGCAGCGCGATCAGAACAGCCCACTGAAAGGGCCCACGTGCAACAAAAGTGGTGGCGGAGAAGTGACGGTAGGGAAGCATGATTTTCCCTGTCTGATGGAGCCCTCTTTTGTATCTGGTCACTCTAGTATAGCTCCTGCAGCTTTCACTGTTGTGATGAAGAGGGAATTTCACCAGGTGCTACAGGCATACAAAGGGCACCTGCTGAAATTCCCTTTTTCGATACAGCTGTTAAAGATACAGGAGCCCGGTCCTCCTTTCCATAGGGTCACCCTAATGACACCTCGGATGGTGGTGGGACACAGATCAGGGCCTCCCTTAAGAGCCAAGTGTGTGGATGGCTTCCTATGGGCACAGGCAGTCCTTCAGATAACCAGATCCTGACCCTTTCAGATAAAACCAGCATTTTTAATTGAGCCCAGAAATAAGTTGGTGCAATACAGCCGTCCTGCATGGTCAAGTCTAGCGGCTGCAGTTTGCACCAACTGAAGTTTCTGGACACTTTCCTGAGACAGGCCCATGTACAGTGCATTACAAACCCACAGATGCATGCGGGAGAAGCATACGGACTGGAAGACCAATAACATCTATTGCTGGCTAGGGCTGATGGGAGTTGTAGTCTAAGAGATCTGAAAGGTGCCAGGCTAGGGAAGGCTGGTCTAAGCATTTCTTGATATCCTTCAAAGCCTGTTGAGGTCACAACCTTCTGTGATAGCAAGTTCCACCACCAAGTTAATAGAAGTTCACTCTTTTGTTCATCTGCCTGTCTGGAACCAGCTGCCAGGGAATTTGCAAAATGAGAGGAAGAGGAGGAGGAGGAGGAGGAGGAGGAGAAACACACAGTCTGATTCAGTTCTCTCAAGCTACCTTCAACTCTCCGGCCCCATTCAGAAGAGACCTTAAACCATGCCTTTAACCACAGCAGTTAAGTCAGAAAGCAGGGAAGTGTTCAGAAGACACCTTAAACCATGGCTTTAACCATGGCGAATAAGACTTTTTGCCATATTCACTGTGGTTGAATGTGTCTTCTGAATGGGGGCTCTGAAACGGAAAGGGAAAACCCACCCCCAACCAGATAACATAACCCTCTCTGCTCACTAAGAAGAAAATGGGACTTGCTCCCTACTAAGTATGCGTGGAAGACTGCGGTCTAATAGGCATGTTTACTCGAAAGAAAGCCCCGTTGTGTTCAAAGGGGCTTATTCACATATACACACGGGAACAAGCGTCCCGTGGCACGCAGTAGGTCTGACTTCCGAGCAAACACAGAGCGGCACGCAGCTTCCCACAACGTGCACCTACGGCTGAGTTCGGACGACACGCTAATCAACGGCGTGGGGGGGGGGGGTATAGGAACCGAATGAGAAACAACCGTTGATTAGCGTGTCGTCTGAACTCAGCCCTCGTGTCCGTTTGACTCTCGTGGAGTTCAACGCGGGCGGCTTCCTCCCCCAGGAAAGCGCGATTCCCGAGGAAACACACGCAGGAGCCTCAGCCGGCGATTCTCCCTCTCAACCCCAACCCTTGTGAAATAACCCCGGGGCGTGGGGGGGGGGGAGGAGGAGGAGAGGGGTGTAAATGTCAAGAGCACACAACACGGCATTTGCTTTCAGAAAAGGACGGGGGAGGGGAGAGAGAATGAAAGAAACAGCCAGGAAGGAAAACGCGGTGACTTTCCCAGCCTAGCCCCCGTTCAGACGAACGAGAGAGACGCGCGTTTGGCTTCCCGCGCCGGTTACCTGGTCGCGTCTTGCGCGGTGGCGGCGTCTGCAGCGGACGCGGACCCGGCGCGGCCTGTCGGGGCTGGAGGCGAGGAAGGCGCCGGCTGGGTCCTCATTCCAGGGCAGGCGGCGCTTCGCGGCGTCGCGGCCGTCCGGTTTCCTCTCTCCTGTTGCTGCCGCCGCGAGTTGTCTCCGTTCCCAAAACTCACACACACCCCTCTCGCTTTCCCCTGCCTTGCCGAAAGGAGCCCAACCCCGATCCACTTTTCTCCACTTCCCCGACGGGCTTTTTTATTTTTCCTTTCCGCGGACGCCACCGCTCGCTCCTCTTGCCTCGATCGCGGGTTGTGTGTGGTTTTTTTTCCCCCTTTTCTCTCCCCCGGCCAAGCTGACGCACAATCCGGATTGAGGATGCAGAGGGAGAATTGGAAAGCCAAGCGCTTGCTCCGGGCTTGCGGAGGCACGTCGAGGAAGCGTGGCGCAATTCCTGCTGCTTTCCCCCCCCCTCCCCCCCAAAGATCCGCGTAAATCCGGGAAGGGAAGGAAGAAGCGCACGTGTGAATGTGGAAGAGGAGAACGCGGGGAAGCCGGAAGTGTACGGCTCGGTTTGCAAAGGGAGCGGGGAGGGGCTCGGAAACCGAGACCGTTTTTCTCCCCCTCCCCTTCCTCGGATCACTCCTCCGGCCGGTCTCCTCGTGTGTAAAGAGAGGGACGCACAGAGAGAACAGGGAGTGGGCACCTTTTCAGCCGCGGGCACTTTCACCCATAATCCTAGACATGTCTATTCAGGAGTAAGTGCTTTGGGATTTGCTCGTATTTACACCCCAGGTGTATTTTACGCCTTCTTCGAAGTAGGTAAGCCCCATTGAGCTCAACAGGTCTTGCTTTTGACTAAACATGTATGGATTGTGCTGTTTAGGTAACTTTGATAAGATTAGGGTGACCATATGAAAAGGAGGACAGGGCTCCTGTATCTTTAACAGTTGTATTGAAAAGGGAATTTCAGCAAGTGTCATTTGTATATATGGAGAACCTGGGGAAATTCCCTCTTCATCACCACAGTTAAAGCTGCAAGAGCTAAACTAGAGTGACCAGATTAAAAGAGGGCAGGGCACCTGCAGTTTTAACTATTGTGATGAAGAGGAAATTTCACCAGGTTCTCCATATATACAAATGACATCTGCTGAAATTCCCTTTTCAATACAACTGTTAAAGATACAGGAGCCCTGTCCTCCTTTTCATATGGTCACCCTAGATAAGATGAACACAACAACAAGAACGGAGGGTCTTTAACAGTGTCAAGACAGACACGTTTATGATGGCCTAATTTTCATGGGTAGAAAAGACACTTTTGTGGTGCACGGGGCAACCCTAACTTAACCATAGGGTTTCTTCCCTTTTGCCATTCTCGCTCACTTGAAAGATAATAAATATACCTCTGCCTTTTTTTCTTCTTCTTTTCTTTTTAAACTTTGGGACACAGAGACTGTAGAGAATCTTGCTGGCCAGGAAATGGGCTTTCATGTCTAACTTTATGGCACATGACTGCTAATGGTTGCTAGAGAAAGTTGGAAAGTCCTTATTTCCATTCTGGAAAACAGTTGCCAGAGTTGCCTCCATTGCTTTTAGGTCTAGACAAGTGAGAGCTGTAACGAAATGTTGCAGTGTGCAGTGCTCCTATTCAGTGTTCCAGCCAGCCAAGCACTTTCCCAGGATACGCCATTACATTTCCACATACACACACACAGTCAGTCAGCCCACTGACCATCCTCAGTCCTCAATGAGTTGTTTGGGGATGTTTTCCTCCTTAGGTTTTAATTTTGTTTTGTTTCTACTTTTACAAACTTTGGGGGTCCCCCCACAACTGCTGCTAACCGGTCTCTTGTGCAGTTTGGCTGCATCAGACCCACACTCAGAGAATGAATTTGATATTCGTAGATATAGGATGACTTTTAGAGTCATAAAATTGTGGAGATGGAAGGGATCACAAGGATCATCTCGTCCAACCCTCTGCAATGCGCAGGAAAGCCAATTAAACCATCTATCCATTTTTATAGAATGCTGAACGGACTAGTATTAGCCTCCTTCCCAAATTTGGCATATTACATAGGTACAATCTGGTCAAAATTAGACACTCTTAAACCTCGTTGCTTTCAATGGGAAAGTTCATCTGATCACTGAGATGTAGAGCGTCATCATAGAATCATAGAATAGCAGAGTTGGAAGGCACCTACAAGGCCATCTAGTCCAACCCCCTGCTCAATGCAGGAATCCACCCTAAAGCATCCCTGACAGAGGGTTGTCCAGCTGCCTCTTGAATGCCCCTAGTGTGGGAGGGCCCACTACCTCCCTAGGTAACTGGTTCCATTGTCATGCTGCTCTAACAGCCAGGAAGTTTTTCCTGATGTCCAGCCAGAATCTGGCTTCCTCTAACTTGAGCCCATGTCTTGCATTCTGGGAGGATCGAGAAGAGATCCTGGCCTTCCTTCGTGTGACAACCTTTTAAGTATTTGAAGAGTGCTATCATGTCTCCCCCCTCAATCTTCTCTTCTCCAGGGTCACATGGGGGGGGGAGTCATGTTTGCTTACTGTCGCTTCTCCGGCTGTGCATTTGTCCTTCATTACTTCCTCTTTTGAAAGAGGAAGTAAACAGCATGCGCGTGGACCATTCAGTGGGCCGTTTTAATCTCGCTGCTTCTCCCGCACACAGCAGGAGATAGCGACAACTTCCCTCTTTAAAAGTAAGTCAGACTTACTGGGGCGTTTTTTGTGGTGCAAAGAAGGCTAGAAGGGGTGGGGGGTGCGCAGACGACAACGTAAGAGGGACTCGTGAAAATCCATGCATGCCCACTGATGAGTGTGCAATAAAACACTTGTCTGATCGAGCTCATAAAGTTAAGAGGTGCTTAACTTTGACACTGAGTTGTGCATCCTATAAGGTTATTTTTCCCCAGGGCCAGATATGGTTGCTATCTTTCCTTTTCTCCTTCTAATGAATAGAGCGTCAGTTACTTTTAATAGCATAAATCCATAGGTGAAGCTTTCCCCAGCATCCCTGGCAAAAACTTCACCTGTGGACATCTGCCTGCCATGCTGCTGTTTAAAAGCTCTGAGCTTCTGCCCACAAAGTGGCATTGCCATGCTGGTCACATGGACATCGGCCTACTTTTATGTGCTCATACAAGAGAGGGCAGAAACAGCAAGGGAGGCGTTTTTATTTCGGGCCTGTCCACACAGGGAAGCCCCACATTTCCCACTCTCGGGCTTTAGCTAAATCCTTAACCAGAAATGTCGAGGTGGTGACGACACTTATATAGAGCTGGAGTTAGACTTAGTCATAACCCATTGAAAGCCATGGGACAAGTTAATCATAGCTATCTTAACTCCCACTCATTTCAATGGATCTACTCTGGACCCAGCCCATGATCTCTTCAGATTAGCTGCACTGAACTCGGTCCTCTGGTTTAATGGATTGGAAGTTTGGGAGAGGAGAAGAACATGACATGTACTGTCACGCATATATGCTGCTCACGCTCCCCATTCACAATTTGTGACATTCCATGTGCATGCAAAGTGGGGCATATGCAGCCTAATCCACTGCAGGTTTACTCTGAAGTAAGTCCCACTGAGTTCAATGGGACTTACTCTCAAGTAGGTGTGCCCAGGATTGCAGCTTGTGACTGTCACTTGCGTTCTTCCATGCATAAGGCATACAACATGCTTGGGAAATGTGTAGTCTAGTCCCAACACATCCCAGCATCACACACACATGTCAGTCCAGGGGTTCATCTGTCTGCTCAGATTTGGTGCACTGCCAAAACCTTCTGACACAACCCCAGGGCACCTGCATGGATGTGGGAGAGATTAACAAAGTTGTTTTATCTGGTATTTTAACGACAAACATCTCCTAATGTGCATTAAGATGGAAACTGGTATCTTATTTCCACACATACGAAAACGCAGCTGGTGTTCAGAGCACACAAATTTCCAGAGGTGCAGCAGAGCCTTCAGTTTCTTATATTTGCTTTAAGGAACAAACCGCAACCCGTGACCGTACTCTCTACAAATTGTGACAAAAATGCTTTAAGGATAGATGAATGATAGACAAGAGAATAATTGATAAATACTTTTTGGAAAGTTGAGCTGTGCTCAAGCGGCCTCTCGAAATTCACTATTTGTGGGTAGAGAAATTGGGGGGACAATTGCACCAAATTTCTCCAGGAGGAAGAGACATTCTCCAACAGTTTCTCACAGGTAGGCATCACCACTGGCAAGGGTTGCAGAACAGCTGTTGCTTCTCCTCCTCCTCCTCCTCCTCCTCCTCCTCCTCCTCAGGGGTGTGTGTGTGTGTGTGTTTGCACTGCCACTGCAAGTGGCAATAGCATCTGCCCCCCCCCCCAATTTTGCACCCTCTACAATGCCCGATACACCTCGCATCACTCCAGGGCATTGAGGGGAGGGAATGCAGCCACCACAAAAAATAATGGTGAAGAAAACATGGAGAGAATTCTGAAAAGTGTCCCTCTATGTCTAGGAGGTAAGAATTTCCTGAAAGCTTTGTTTCCCCGTGAAAGGGGCTTCCATTTTTCTGCCTCATTCTTAGGGCATTTTATCATTTATTTTGAATGTGCGTTGGTGGTGTTTTTGACCTTAACTAATCCCTGTGAGGTGGCTGAGGGGACTTTCTATATGTTTCTTTCAGTTACACATCTCACCATTGCTCTACAGTCTCCCAGGCTGCCTGCACTCCCCGATCTGAAAAGGTCCTACGGGAGGAATAAATTCGTGATGTCTTCCCTTGAGTGGGAAGTGGAGGAAGCCAAGGAGGCTGCAGGCTGTCAGAGAGTTGACTGTACAATGAAAGACGGGACACTCACACACACTCCTCCTCAGCCATCTCCTAAGTAAGGTAAGCCCAAGAACCCCGAACCAAACCTATGAGAATTTCTCGGATTTTTTTTCTCCTTTGAATTTCTTTTCAAAAGCGATTTCTTTTCTATCAAATTGAATGAGAGTGGTCAAAATTCTCATGGGAGAAATTTTTGGCACAGCACTACTGGAAAGGAAAATGTCCACTGCCAATTTGTCTCTTGAAGGTCTCTTTCAGGAAGCCCAAAGGGTCCTCATCCTTTCTCCTTAAAAGCAATGACCTTATACCACCCAAGACGATGTGCTCCCTGCCTGTGAAATCCTTTCCTGCTGGGTGATGCCAACCCAGACATCGATAGCATCTGACAATCCCTTTCAGGTTGGGGCCCTTCACATGAGTGAAATAAGGGACGCTCATGAACTCATGGAAGTTTGCGGGTCCTTTTGACGACATCATCAACCTCCTGCACGTCTCTCACACCTTCTCCCAGTTATTCCATTCTACCTCGCTCCCCAGATATCCAGATTCTTCTGAAATATCAGGAGGTTTCCTACCATGTACTGCAAAAGCTGAACTGCAAAGCATCCACTAGAGGGTGCTGTCCCATTCACATCTCTGAGCACTGAGAGGAGGGGAGGTTTTCCATACAAGCCAAGTGGTTGCCCCTCTCCACCTGTGTAATGCAGCCCATTACCATAGCACAAGGGAAGCAGGAAGCAAAGTCCTAGTAAGGCAAATGATTTCCCCTTAATCTAAAGAAGCCCATTGTTTCTGCCCTTGGATTATCATCTGTAGAACAGGGGGACCCCTGAGAACACAATTTTTTGCTTGAAATAGGTCTTCCCCAACCTGGTGCCCTCCAGCTGTCTTGGATGACAACTCCCAGCATTCCTCACTGTCTGTGGTGGCTGGGGCCGATGGGGATTGAAGTCCAAAGCATCTGGAAGGCACCAGTCTAAAGCCTCGGACTTGTGTACTAACTCTAAGTAGAATAGTTCAGTGCTTTGATTTCATGATGTCTTTGAACTGGACGCATGCACAATTGCAAAACCTGCCCACCCCCTTTCCAAAATTTCTGACTCCAGCTGTGCACAAAATGTTGACACTTCCTGCCAGATGGTGGCAGCTGCAGATCCAGAGACTGAGACTCACCCCCCCCCCAAAAATGTTTTTCTCCCTGGCCTAGCAAGCTGGCTCACCACCCACGGGCCTTTCCCAAAAGTATTCACTTTCACCCTTTAGCATTAGGAAACACACACACACACACACACACACACACAGGTGTTACCAGGCCCAACCTCCTCTAACCAAACCACACCTCAAAACCCAGCTGGAATGGTTGAGTGTGCTGAACTGAACCCCTGGGCTTAGATGGCAGGTTCAGCCCTACCCTGAAGCAGACGCTCTCCCCCTCCAAATGATCTTCCTCGTCTTGGTCCTGCTGCCTGCCTGCCTGCATGGCCGGCTTTGCAGGCAGCCAGCAGGCCCGAGAAGCAGCTGCTTGCTCACCCCCGTGCCTCCCGCCTCGCCTCCCGCCCACCCGCATGCACACTCCCACCCCACTCATGCGCCTCTCAACCCTGCCCGCCAGCCGGCTTACTTTTCTTGGTGTGGACACACATGCCCACATCACTAGCACACTGCCTGTAAGGTCTTTCTGCTTTCAGGAGCTGCACAGTGCCTGAGTGAGGTCAGGCAATTGCGAGAAGTCCCAAAGTTCTGGGACTTCTCACAATACTTCGCCGGATCCTGAAGGCAGAAAGACCTTACAGGCAGTGCACTAGCGGCACAGGCGCACATGTCCACACCAGGAAAAGTAAGCTACCTGGCAGCGGGCAGTCATGCAAATCAGCAGGGAGGAGGAAACGGAGGCACAGTAAGCCAGAATTTCAGGTGGCAACCTGCCTTGGGCCGGGCCTGTTAGATGGCACAGGGCTCAGCCCTAAAACACCCAAATAAAACAATGTGTTTGAACATGTGCAGAGTACACTTCCCTCTCTAATAACTAGGATTGGGGTAAAAGGGTTCCAAGAAAAGGGAGTGTGGCATTTAGCTCTAGCACATCATTTTTGAATTTACGCCTTACTAGGCTGGACGTACAGATCTGCCAAGCAAAGCTTTTCTTTTCCGCCTATATAATTAAACTATAACAACATTGCTACCCGATGCCTCACGTTGGCACAGGCACAGAAGTGCCTCATCCCTCCTGCTAATAGCAAACTCAGGTGTTGCGTGCCAACAAAAATGGAGCTCAAAGGACCACTGAGAAACACGAGGAGGATCAACATCCTCAGGGAACACCTGATATTTGCAACCGCAACAACAAAGCATGCACACTTTAAAGAAAATCTAAGAAGCCAAAAAGAAAAATCCCAGCCCAACGAGAACTGAGCAGCTCAGTAGCCACTGAACGTTGCATGTCAGCTAGAAAAGAATAAATAGAGAAAGGGGCTTACAGTAGCCTACAGGAGAGTAAGGGAGTGGCTGGCAGGATCTCTGAACAAAAGCCGTTCTGCTAAGCAGTGGGGAGGATATATCCTGCAGTATTTTCTTGCAGTTTGTACTCGTGGGATTTGAATGCTCAAGCATTTGCCTAAATACACTCGCCCTCCAGATGTTTTAGCCTACAACTCCCAGCATAGCCAATAAATAGGGTGGCCATATGAAAAGGAGGACAGGGCTCCTGTAGCTTTAACAGCTGTGATGAAGAGGGAATTTCACCAGAAGCTGCAGGCATGCAAATGGCACCTGCTGAAATCCCCTTTTCTACACAACTCTTAAAGATACAGGAGCCCTGTCCTTCTTTCTACATGTTCACCCTATCCCACAAGTTGCCCACCCTTCAAATATAAATCATTCAAAAGAACTTTTCTTTCTTACCTGCAGTAGGCTTTGTGGATTAAATTGTAAGTGATCTCATGCTGCCTTAAAAATATCTGCAGCCTGTTTAGAGGCAGTGGCCGCTTGAATAAGAAAGGGGGGAGGAACAGCACAGTTTACTCCAGGGTAGAGTGACCACATGGAAAGGAGGACAGGGCTCCTGTATCTTTAACAATTGTATAGAAAAGGGGATTTCAGCAGGTGTCATTATGCATGCAGCACCCGGTGGAATTCCCTCTTCATCACAACAGTTAAAGCTGCAGGAGCCCTGCCTTTAGAGTGACCAGATACAAAAGAGGGCACGACTCCTGCAGCTTTACCTGTTGTGATAAAGAGGGAATTTTAGCAGGTTGTTTGCATGGCTTTACGCTGCCTTGAGTTGACCTTTTCTTAGAAAGGTGGGACGTGCATTTTAGTATAAATATATAATGTAATAAATATATACACCAATATTAAGTTAATCCTTGTAAAGGTTTTAGCTCCCCTCGCTCAAGGGCCATATTCTCATCTAACCAGTTATTAAGACCTACTGTACCCTTGTGTTTTAGCAGAGCAGACATCTGCCAGTGCAGAGTTCCTGTTGCAGTACCTTAAACTCTTGCACAACTTGTCTAGCAAATACTTTATCATATCCTTTTCCTTTGTAGATTTTCCCCCTTTCTCCAATTGGCTTTTTCCCAGGCAGAAAATGTCTCTTAAAATTCCATTCTAGGAAGTAACTTCTTCTGTTGCCGTCAAAACACAGCTCCTTTGATATCTTAGAAGCGAAAGGAACATATCAAGAAGATAAAGGGGGAATTAGTGGTGTTTGGAAACCTAAACAAGCTTTCTGGAGAAGATTGGGCGGCTGTTGTCCAGGATTCTACAGTTAAAACAACTTGGCCAGCTCCTGTTTAATGCTGTCAAGTCTATAGGAATGATGGGTCTGCAGTACCAGAAACGCTTTTTAGCCAAGGAAAGCATTTCATTTTATGCACAGGGTGCCAAGAAGATGGTATCATATCTGGAGCGAAACATTCTCAATGTTCAAAACAACTTAGTTCTTAAATCTCAAGTGACCTCACCTGAAATTGGATCTTTGCCCATATATATATATATATATATATATATATATATATATATATATATATTAATGGCAATGTGTTGTTTTTTATTCCAATCCAAGTACATTTTTAGAAGTTGGAGGAGACAGCTCTCAATGGATACAATTCCTGATGGCTAAGTGCAACCTCCAGTATCAGAGGCAGTAAGCCTGGGTGCACCAGTTACTGGGGAACATGGGTGGGAGGGTGCTGTTGCACCATGTCCTGCTTGCAGATGGTTGGCCACTGTGTGAACAGAGTGCTGGACTAGATGGACCCTTGGTCTGATCCAGCATGGCACGTCTTATGTTCTTATTCCAAATTAATAACCATTAAAAGGTTGCAATTACTTCTTAGGAAGGCTACCATGAATATATCCTTCTATATTTCCTGTTGCAGTAAGGCACCAAAGCCCCTCCACCCCACCCTTTGTTAATAGTGTGCAGCCTCTCGTTTGGATTACTGCAATGCGTTATACGTGGGGCTGCCTTTGAAAACGGTCCAGAAACTTCAACTGGTGCAAAACAGGGCAGCACGCTTACTAACAGGGACTGGCCGACGAGACCACATCACGCCAGTCCTTCTCCAGCTTCATTGGCTGCCAGTCCAGGTCCGGGCCCGATTCAAAGTGCTGGTATTAACATTTAAAGTCCTAAACGGCTTGGGGCCAGGTTATCTGAAGGAACGCCTCCTCCCATATGTACCTGCCCGGACCCTAAGGTCATCTTCAGGGGTCCTTCTCCGTGAGCCCCTGCCAAAGGAAGTGAGGCAGGTGGCTCCCAGGAGGAGGGCCTTCTCTGCTGTGGCGCCCCGGCTGTGGAATGAGCTCCCTAAGGAGGTTCGCTTGGCACCTACATTATATGCTTTTAGACGCCAGGTGAAGACCTTTTTATTCTCCCAACATTTTAACAATCTATAAATTTTAAATAACATGGTTTTAAATTTGTAATTTTGCATTGCTACTGTTTTTATCTGGTTGAGCTTTTATATTGTATTTTATATTATGGTTTTATACTGTTGTTTTATACTTTGAATGGTTTTAAATTTTGTGAACCGCCCAGGGAGCTCCGGCTATTGGGCGGTATAGAAATGTAATAAATAAATAAATAAATAAGCCAACACTTCAGCCAGGGACCTTTTCATGTCATATCCCATCTATGTCTGACATCATAGATGGAAAGGCATCCCCTGCATAGGCGTGCACAGGGTGTGTGCCGGGTGTACCCAGGCACACCCTAATGCCTGTCAAGGCTGCTGTGCATGCTCCCCGGCCAGCCAGCCAGCTCATAGACGCTCCCTGCTTGGCCCGGGCTCCTTCCTGCGATGCGAAGGGTGTGGAGTGTGGAAAGGTGACATAATAACCTGTGGGCAGAATAGGTCAGGGGATGCTCTCCCTGTTATCGTAACACGGAGAGCTTCATCACACTACCGTTATAGCCTGCTGTCATGGCGCAATCCATGCAAAAGACTCCCATGACGCCCACGTTATTGTCTGCTAGCGTGGCGAAGGACTCGGGTGACGTCAACTTTGCCCTGCCCTGATTGCGGTTCTTCCTCCCCTTGTAGCGAAGTATTTTTGCCCTCATTAAGTGTGACTCTTCTTGAGTGGCCACTGGGGGCGCAGAAGGATGGCGAGGTGCAGAGCCGCCCAGCTGGCCCCCTCGCCAGTCCCCAAATGAGCACCGTGGAGCCCAGAGCAGGCCCAGCCCTCCCGGGGCGCGTGCGGAGCAGCAAGACGAGTGGCAGGGCCACCTGACCGCCTCCCTCGCCAGCCCCAAGCAAGAGCCATGGAGCCCGGTCCAGCCTCCCGGGCATGCGCGGAGCAAAGCGTGATAGAGCTTGTTGACGACAACAACCGCTTTGCATGGATTGTGCCGTCATAGCAGGCTATAACGGTAGTGTGAGGAAGCTCTATGTCACTTCACAGCTAGTTCTCACCAACGCAGTCACCCTGTGTCTGGACAATACCATTTGAGGCTGCAACGGTCTGGGACTCCCACAGCAGAATGCTTCTCTGTATCAAACATAGTTTTAATTTATTCTTTTAAAGTGACCCAGCAGAGAGGAGGCTAAGCTAAAATTGTTTCTCCGGTGCTATGGACGGGGTCGTTTTTTTTTCCGTTTTTGCTTGGTGGAGCGTGCAGTTATGTGACTGAACCCCACCTGCAGCCTTAAGTGATTCAGCCGAAACACAGGTTTTCCACCACAGTGAGAACTCAGCTTCAGTCAGATGAAACGTCATCTATTTTTTAACCTTGAAGCAGGAAGCTGGTCAGAAGCAAGCGCTGTTCTTGGCATTGGGAACATCAGCCACTTCCCTCAGGGAGCGCGAAAGAATTGCGAGTCGGGAGCTGTGTGTGTGTGTGTGTGTGCGCGCTCGCCCACTTGCAGAGTTCCTCTGCAACGCCCATGTGTTCTTTAAGTTCCCTTTCCTTCCGTGAAATGTTATCATAAGGGAGTAGCATAAAAATAGGCATGACACAATGGGCTCGCAGGGAATGATCATCAAGCCCAGCTTTCTCTCACTTTTTAAAAACAACAACAACAAAAAACCCTTTGCCTTCCAGTGAAGCCCAAGAGGAAATGTTATCTGGTTGCCAACCAACCAGAAAAAAAGATGTATTTATTTTTAAAAACGTGACATTAAAATAATATAAATAAATCAGAGAAGAGAGAGAACGTAAAGATAGTCTTCAAGTGCAATTCAGAAGCATTGTTTTTGTTTAGTGCACATTCATGCTTGAACGGTGCACCCCCACCCCCTGCACACACACCCATGTGATGGAACTCAGGCCTAGCACTCCATCTCATGGGCTGTTGTGTGGGAGGCTGCAGAGTGCATCTGTCGGGGGGGAGTCGGTTTTGTAACCTTGGCTCGAATGGTCCCGTCAATTCGGTCTCCATGTCTGCACAGTGCATGATTCAACCTACTAGAGGCAAGAGAAATCTCTTGGCGATTGCTCCTCAATCTAGGCTCAATCCTTTCCACTGGCAGGTATGAATCCAACATGGGGTAGATCCGAGTCAGGCGCCATTTGTTAGATCAATGTTCTTTTCACCCAAGGACGAAATCCAAACAGCCCTTAAGCACGACTCCACCATTCCAGCGACAGAGGGTTCAAAAGCGCTTTAATTTCATTCTGTTGTTTTCAGCCCAGCACTCCAGCCTTTCAAGGTCACTTTGAAGTTTGTTTCTGTCTTCCAGAGTATTAGCTATCCTACCCAATTTTGTGTCATCTGCAAATTTGATAAGCGTTCCCTACACCTCCTGACAAATCCATGTTGGCTTCTAGTAATCACTGCATTGATTTCAAGGTGTTTACAGATTGACTTCTTTATAATCTGCTCCAGAATTTTGCCCAGGGATGGAAGTCAGACTGACTGGTCTGTAGTTCCAAGTAGTTCCTCCTTTTTGCCCTTTTTGAAGATAGGGACAACGTTAGCCCTCCTCCAGTCGTCCGGCACCTCACCCGTCTTCCATGATTTTGCAAAGATAATAGACAAGGGTTCTGAGAGTTCTTCTGCTAGCTCCTTCATTACTCTTAGATACAGTTCATCGGGCCCTGGAGATTTAAACTCATTCAAGGAAATTAGGTGTTCTTTGACCATTTCTTTATCAATCTCAAACTGCAATCCTACCTCCTCAACTTCTGCTTCACTTTTTCCAGGAGGGGGTCATAGACCCACTTTTGGGAGAAGTCCATCGAGTCCAACCCCCTGCTCAATGCAGGAATCCACCCTAAAGCATCCCTGACAGATGGTTGTCCAGCTGCCTCTTGAAGGCCTCTAGTGTGGGAGAGCCCACAACCTCACCAGGCAACTGATTCCATTGTCGTACTGCTCTAACAGTCAGGAAGTTTTTCCTGATGTCCAGCTGGAATCTGGCTTCCTTTAACTTGAGCCCGTTATTCCATGTCCTGCACTCTGGGAGGATCGAGAAGAGATCCTGGCCTTCCTCTGTGTGACAACCTTGAAGAGTGCTCTCATGTCTCCCCTCAATCCTCTCTTCTCCAGGCTAAACATGCCCAGTTCTTTCAGTCTCTCTTCATAGGGCTTTGTTTCCAGACCCCTGAGCTCCACAGCACCATTTAAGTTTTCCCAAGATGCAATGTGTGTGGGCTGTGATGGTGGGAATGGCAGGGGTTCGAGTGAGCAGCAGCACGAGGGGTTGGGGAGGTTGGACGAGGGGCCATCGTGGCATAGACCCTACTAAAATCTGGTGCTGAGAAAGTTTTTGCATTATCGAAAGACTCTCTGTTTTAGAGAGCCAGTTCTCCAGAACAGGGATTGTTTCAGCTCTCCAAAATTTGGCAATCTCCAGCTGTGATGCGAAGGCAGTTTGGATGACGAGCCGAATTCAGGCGGCATGTCTGTACTAGTACATTCCTTGCCTAAAATTAGGTCAATGGCTGGCCGGGCAGGTGCTAAACTGGGCGGGGCAAATGAGGGGAAAGAACCTCAATCTTGCATATTATCAAATGGAATTAAAAAAAAAGAAACTCAGAGAACCCTCTTCACCAGTGGCTGCTGCCAACCCTAAGAGTCATCACTTAAGAGGGCAATTTCCATGCCAGTTCGTAATGGCTCTGTACCAATTAGGATTTTAATTGGCTTGATGGGTAGATGAACCAACAAATGTCTTCACTGAATGAGTGGTTCGTGGGTGGCAGTTTTAATGGGCAAGAACAAATCGTAAGCAGAGGGGCCTTAAGAAAGGGAAAGAGAACAAATGCTCATTTTCTGACATCCTTGGCTTTTGGTTCTGAGTTTCTTCCTTCAACATCTCAGTAAGGTGATAAGTTCGAGTGCCAAGAGAAACCAGATAGTTCCAGATGAGGCTTTTTGAATGATGCTTGCCTGTTTCTCAGAATCGTTTGGTTGGTTGGTGGGTCCAGATATCACTGTCTTGCACTCATCACCAGCACCCCCTGTGTTTCTCACCGCTTCTTCCATTTCCCCCTTTAACATAAAAAAATCTGTTAATAAGGGGGGGGGCACGACAGAATAGCTGCACAAGGCCTTCTAATTGGTAGGTCTAGAAGCCCTCTGGCTGGAAGCACCCATTCATTCATTCATTCATTCAACAGTGTCCTCCTTTCCTGTCCTCCTTTCCATAGGGTCACCCTACTTTAAAGAGCGGCTTGGACTGAAGGCCTCAAGCTGGGGGTAACGTCTATCTCCGTGTCATGAGAAATTTCACCTGCCTTTGCAGCTCAAGCTGAAAGCACAAGAACTGGACAGGCGTTGTGTGTCTGTCCCCGCACCCACCCGTAGCAGTAGTCTTTTCCCTGTGCAGGAAAGAGGGTGGAGTTTCCTGGGGCTCAGTGGGCCACGTGGAGAGCAGTGGAGGGGTGGCACGCAGCCTGCGGGTTGCTCACCCCTGTGCCAAATAGCTTCGGTTGCACCATTAAGTTGTACAAGCATAAGGGGGAGGTGGCAGAATCCAAAATCAGTAAGAGCCCATTTCCCCCCACCTGCTAAATATATTCAGACAAAAGTGGTCATTGAGCCGGTTCACACTTGCACCTCTTTGGATCCAACGGCACACTACATTGAGTAGGAGGGCCTGTGGAGCCGGCCTCTGCTTCTTTTGCTATCAGCGGCATAGAGATCTGTGCTAAGCAATGGCCTTTCTGGCTGTGTGGATTCACAGTTGTTGCGATAGGGATCCCCTTCCTCGGGGAGTGCCTCAGGACCCTTTGCAGAAAGAAATGCCCCCAAAGCTGAATTAAGGGTCTGCCAGTTCATCCCGGCAGAATTAATCTCAGCATTTGACTCTTGCTGCAGGCCTGGAGTTTGTGACTTGGCAGGGAAAGGTTCCGTCTCCAATTTCTAACTTATTTTGGGGGGTGCGGTGGGGGGGGGAGAAAAAAGATGTTCAAACAGGAGGAAATATATAAAAAGCTGGTGCCTAGGAGGCAGCAACCTCTGCCCTCTTTCCGTTCTGTGTGGATGTGGCGTCTCTTGCTCCCGCCAGCCTGATCAAAGGAAGCTTTTTCGCGGAAAATTGACCGGGCGGCCTGCTTCAGCGGATGCTGTCCCGGGCATTTGCTATGGGTTTCGTCTCTCTCCCTCTGTGATCCGTAGAACCGGGGTTCCCTTTGCTCCATTCTCTGTCAATTATCTTTACTGCCCTAATAGAAGACATCCTGTTAGGATTGGCCCTAATGGAAGACATCTCCAAACAGAGGTCTGTCCTCCATAAAATGTAGCCACCCTGCTCCTGTATCTTTCACAGCAGCCACAGAAATTGAGCACGTGAAGCTTTTCCCAGCCTGGGGAGGTGTTAGGAAAAACTTTGACTCCTTAATGATTGGTGGGCAGTGAAAAGGGGTGTGTGTCATCTGGGGAGTCCTGATGGGCCAGATTGGATTTCTGTAACAAGTAGTCAAGAGTTCCTGTTTATCTCTCTGAAATGTGATGGACAGGAGAAGTTCTCAGAAACACAGTCAGTCTTTTGAAGCAGAAACCTCCACTTTCCAGAATAGCCAGCGGTTGTCTCCTCAGAGCAAAGGGCTTCTTCAAAATCCACTTGGACCTAATCTACACCAAGCAGGATATTGCACTATGAAAGTGGTATATAAAAGGCAGGAGCCACACCAAGCAGGATATAGCACTATGAAAGTGGTATATGATCTGTGTCAATGGGTCCCAAACAGTTGTCAGTGCACTTCAATACCTTTATTTATTTATTTATTACATTTTTATACCGCCCAATAGCCGAAGCTCTCTGGGCGGTTCACAAAAATTAAAACCATCATAAAACAACCAACAAGTTAAAAACACAAATACAAAATACAATATAAAAAACACAACCAGGATAAACCCATGCAGCAAAATTGATATAAGGTTAAAATACAGAGTTAAAACAGTATAATTTAAATTTAAGTTAAAATTAAGTGTTAAAATACTGAGTGAATAAAAATGTCTTCAGCTGGCGACGAAAGGAGTACAGTGTAGGCGCCAGGCGGACCTCTCTGGGGAGCTCATTCCACAACCGGGGTGCCACAGCGGAGAAAGCAGTCGTGTGGCTCCTGCCTTTTATATACTGCTTCCATAGTGCAATATCCTGCTTGGTGTAGATTAGGCCTTGGTGTCCGCAGAAAGCTGGACTTGTTAAGAAGCTCTTGCAGCTTTCAAGAGGAGAGGCAGAACACTGGAAGGCCGTCCACGGACCACAGGAAATGTAGGATGAGATGATGCCTTGGCTACCGAAGCACGAAAACAAAGCCAGGCTGCTGAAAACGGCTGAAGCATCTGGGCCTTTCCCAGAAATCGGACCAAGGCAGGGTCTACACTACTGCTTTAAAACAGTTTATAACAGTAGTGACAACTCTTGGGGCCCAGGACACACTCCCTACACAGCTTTCAAACCGTTTCCAAAGTGTCTGCTTGGTGTAGATCTGGCTCAAGAGTCTCCCCAGACCCTTCAAATTTTCCTGTTACAGGATGTAAACTAATCGGCTGTGTTTAGAGAGAAGAAAGGAGAACACACAGAGAGGAGAGAGACAGAAGTTCTCCTTGCTTTCTGACTCACTTCCACTCAAACAATGGAGGGGGGAGAGCTTAAATGCTGTCATTTCATTCTCTCTCTTTGACCACAGCTGAACTCTGGCTTGTTGTCACAGTGAGGGCAGATGTGTGTTGCCACAAGAGGTTCTGCGAACTCTAGATTTCAAAAGTTCCAATAGGGATGCAGAGAGGGAGAGGGTTCGCCTGGGAGAAACCCAACAGGGACTGGTAGGTTAGAGGAAGTGAATAGTAGACGTTTCTACCGTTGCCAAGTAGAGCTAACCTTGCACTTGGGTTCCACCATGAGGCGGAGAAACTGTACGGGCAAGACAAGAAGAGCCACGCTGGGTCAAAGGGAGACAATGCATCACCAAAAGAGAGGACCCAGATTTGCTGGCATTAATTTATATGTATAGATAGGGTGACCCTACGAAAAGGAGGACAGGGCTCCTGTATCTTTAACGGTTGTGTTGAAAAGGGAATTTCAGCAGGTGTCCTTTGTATATATGGGGAATCCAGGGGAATTCCCTCTTCATCACAACAGTTAAACCTGCAGGTGCCCTGCCCTCTTTTAGATCTGGTCACTCTAGTATTGCTCCTGCAGCTTTAACTGTGGTGATGAAGAGGGAATTTCACCAGGTTCTCCATATATACAAAAAACACCTGCTGAAATTCCTTTTTCTATGCAACTGTTAAAGATACAGGAGCCCTGTCCTCCTTTTCATAGGGTCACCCTAGTATAGATGCAAATTAGAAAGTAATGATCACAATTTAAGCAGAAATAGAATCCATCTCAGCGTGGCGGGGAAGACTGTGACAAGTGTGGTTATGTACACCAGTTGCTGGGGCACATGGGTGGGAGGGTGCTGTAGCACTTTCATCTGCTTGTGGGTTTCCAAAGGCAAGTGGTTGGTCACTGTGTGAACAGAATGCTGAGCTGGATGGATCCTTGGACCGATCTCAGCATGGCTCTTCTGATGTTCTTTTGTTCATGCAGTGGCCATCCAGGTGCTGGTGGGAAACCCACAGGTAGGTTGTGAGTGCAATAGCACCCTCTCCTTCATGTATCCCAGCAACTGGTGCAACACAGCCTTACTGCCTCTGATACTGGAAGAAGCATATACCCTTCAGGACTAGGAGCCATTGATAGCCTTCTCCTCCAGGAATAGGGGGAGATACCCTGTTTCCCCGAAAGTAAGACATCCCCCGAAAATAAGACCTACTTCCAGTTTTGCCCCTCGCTGTAATATAAGGCATCCCCCAAAAATAAGACCTACTTCCAGTTTTGCCCCTCGCTGTAATATAAGGTATTCTTCTTCATGGAAAAATAAGACATCCCCTGAAAATAAGACCTAGCACATCTTTGGGAGCAAAAATTAATATAAGACACTGTCTTATTTTCGGGGAAACAGGGTAGCTTTATCCTCAAACCCCCTGTAGAAAAACAAGGCATAAAGAGTTAATGTTAGATTAGAGACTAGCTGATATGCCCGGTGTTGCTTGGGTCCATGAATAATGTTTATAACATTTATTTGATAAAAAATAAATTTCTCTGCAACTTATTTGTCTTTAGGTTGCTTGTTTTAGTTTGGTTGAGTTAGTAAATTGTTTTGCTAGAATAAATGGGAAATTGTGTTAATAAAAAATGTATTTTAAATTAGAGCTTTGTGATAAACCACATTTTTTGTTTTACCTAAAATGCCTACACCTCCCATCATGCCTTGGCATCTAAACTTCAAAAACAATCAAGACACACAACATCCTTTCTACCAGCTGAAAAAAGATGCAAACCTAAAAATATGTTTTCAAATTATACCCAGCATTGTCCAGATATCTGAATAATATATAGTAGGACTGGCCTACTTTGCAGGGTTGTCGTGAGGGTAAGAGAGCAAAAAAAAAGAAATGAATTTAATTTGTTTAAAGGTTAACTCACAGGCCTAGCACCAGCCTGCTACTTTAAGATGATTACCTTACAGATATATAAGAGGACCTGAGCAAAGCTGGGTAGAAACTTGAAATTTGGCATGCTGATAGAGCTACAACATACCAGAAAAATCTGAAAACATGAAATTTTGGGCCTGTGAGGTAACTCGAGTCCCCTAAAATATATATGTCTGTGAGGTAATCATCTTAAAGTAGCAGGCTAGGCCTGTGAGTTAAGCTTTAAACAAATTAAATTCATTTCGTTTTTTCCTCTCTTTTTTTCCTTCTTTTTTTCCTCTCTTATACTTATATAACCCATGAGGGTTATTTATTTATATACCGCTCCCCATTCAAAATTTCGGTGCAGCGTACAGGATAAATAAAATAAAAACAGAATAAAACACTTTTGAATAGCTTTTAAAAGAAGCAAAATGTAAAGTGAACCACGGCTGGTCATTAAGGAAGACTTCCTGTAATAATGATGTTTTCAGGAGGTGCCGAAATGAATACAAAGTTGGCACCTGCCTGACCTCCAGAGGCAGGGAGTTCCATAGGAGTGGGGCTACCACACTGAAGACCAGTTATTCAACAAAGATCCTAACCATCTGGTTTAGTATTTTCCAGCCTTTAGGGGACTGGGTTGTAGTGCACCCAATCCCCACTAGGTGTCCCCCTAACACCAAGTGAATATTTAATCCTCAATAATGTTTAACAACCTGATTTGTCTTTGGGCTCATAATATGCAGCTAATGTCATACATATTACAGACTAAATTCTAGGCGTATACACGGACCCCCCGCTCCGCCCCGCGGGCCGATACGAAAATTTCGGATCGGCCCGCTCCGCGCCGGTCCGCCCATAGTCCGCTCCTCTTCGCCGCGGAGCTCCGGCTCCGAATCGGAGCTCCGCAGTGGAGGGGAGTGGTGCCAGGTAAGGCCCCCCTCCCTCCTCTCCCTTACCTGCAGAGACCAAGGGGGAGGGGGGCCTTACCTGCGTCCGTCCGCGGTCCCTCAGCTTTTTCAATTGAGCCCGTAGCTCAACCAGGAAGTCTGGGCCGCATGGGCGACAGCGGCAGGGCCCGGTAAACCCCACTTACCTTTCTTGCAGAGCTCCGGATCGAGGCGAAGGATCTGCCTTCACCTCGATCCTCTTCACAATGCTCCGCCGGCCCCCCAATCCTCTTCGCTTCCGCCTTAAGGGTAGGCGAAGCCCCCCGCTCTGCTCCTGCTTCTCCGGTTCGAGGAGAAGCGGAGCACATCCCTACTAAGGGTGACCATAAGGAAAGGAGGACAGGGCTCTTGTATCTTTAACAGTTGTCTAGAAAAGGAATTTTAGCAGGTGTCCTTTGCCTGCTAGCACATGGATGTCCACCATTAAGGAATGCAAATCTGGCATGTAGCCACCTGTAGCCGCCCTTTGGCAGAGAAGCCATCTTTAAGCCTTGGAACATTACATTCTTAGGCAAGATGAAATCTCTTCCTGCCTCTAACATTAGGAAACAACGCACGCCGAGAATGGGCTATAATGTTGGTGTGATGGAGCTTACAGTGTGTTAATAGTTCTTACTAATAAATTCTTACGTTTTGTTTAAAAAAGGGGGGGGGGCTTCCGTGTTTGACTAAATCCTGGTGCCTCGTCCAGATCCCTTTTTTCCGGTCACACTAAGCTCTCTTGCTGGGGCCGAAAAGATAACAACGTTGGCGCCAGGCAAGCCTCATCGGGAAGATCATTCCACAGTCGGGGGGCCACCACTGAGAAGGCCCTCTCCCTTGTTGCCATCCTCCGAGCTTCCCTTGGAGTAGGCACTCGTAGGAGGACCTTAGATGTTGAGCGCAGTGTACGGGTAGGTTCATGTCGGGAGAGGCGTTCCATCAGGTATTGCGGTCCCAAGCCATGTAGGGCTTTATAGGTTAAGACCAGCACCTTGAATTGGGCTCGGAAACATATAGGCAGCCAATGCAAGCAGGCCAGAATCGGTGTTATATGCTCAAACCTCCCTGTTCCAGCTATCAATCTGGCCGCTGCATTTTGCACAAGCTGCAGCTTCCGGACCGTCTTCAAAGGCTGCCCCATTACTAAAGCTTGCCCCCAAAACATACCTCTTTTTAGTCACATGAGATTGTTTTCCATTCTCAGGGCAAAGAAATGCCTTCTGGAAATAGTTTGCATATCCCCCCACCCCCCCAAAAAAAAGTTCTCCGTTCTCTCGGAAGCACAAAACAGACTGCCACCGTAGATATGCACTAAAAATAAAGAGATTAAAAATAAACCCGGAGCATGCGATGCATTTTAATTCCTCACAAAAGCTGTTGGATTCTTTCTCTCTCTCTCTTTTTAACTGTCGTCCTCTGGAGACAGCAAGGAACAAACAGCTTTAAAGAGAAAGCAGTCCTCCGATGCCAGTAGATATTGTTGCTATGGCGATTTCAATTTCGCACCTCAGTTTTGATAGAAAGGTTTATGAAGGGCATCTGAAGGGCAGAGATGGCTGCAGGTGACAACACAGACAGGTTAAAATCTCAGTGTATTCATTCACTCCTAAAGTTTATTTTATTTAATTTATTTATTTATTTATTTATTTATTTATTTATTACATTTTTATACTAGATAAATGCTGGACTAGATGAAGCCTTGGTCGGATCCATCACAGCTCCTCTGATGTTCTGGTGTTCTCATGGTGGTCAGCAAGCCAGTGAAGGTTCCACTGACTCCTATGACGTGGCCTGCATGCCCAAACAGCACCTGCAGGATTTAGGGTGGCCAGTTACACATTATTATTTATTTATTTATTTATTTATTTATTTATTTATTTATTTATTTATTTATATAGCACCATCAATGTACATGGTGCTGTACAGAGTAAAACAGTAAATAGCAAGACCCTGCCGCATAGGCTTACATTCTAATAAAATCATAATAAAACAATAAGGAGGGGAAGAGAATGCAAACAGGCACAGGGTAGGGTAAACAGGCACTGGGTAGGGTAAAACTAACAGTATAAAGTCAGAACAAAATCAAGTTTTAAAAGCTTTAGGAAAAAGAAAAGTTTTTAGCTGAGCTTTAAAAGCTGCGGTTGAACTTGTAGTTCTCAAATGTTCTGGAAGAGCGTTCCAGGCATAAGGGGCAGCAGAAGAAAATGGACAAAGCCGAGCAAGGGAAGTAGAGACCCTTGGGCAGGCGAGAAACATGGCATCAGAGGAGCGAAGAGCACGAGCGGGGCAATAGTGTGAGATGAGAGAGAGACATCGTCAAATACAGCAGGCACAGGAGTGCACAACACGGCATATGCTAATTTAAGCTAAGCTTTGTGATTACAGCAGATAAGTGGGATGGAAATCAATCAAATAAATAAATATCATGAGAACAACTGAAGTACGGGTCACCACAACTCCGTGTTATCAGTGAGCCTGCAAAATATTTTCCTGTTTGCACAACTGAAGCCTAAAGCAGATCAAATTGCCCTCAAGTATTCTTGTTTTCCACATACTCCAAACTGAGACTAGCTACTAACTCACCAAAGCAAGCCTAAACAACTCCTTCAAAGAACATCCATCACAAGCTAATTAGATAACAGCACTATCTACAAGGCAGCTATAATTTTCTGTCACATCAGTCTTTGGCAGAGAGTGAAAGGTCATTTTTTAAAGTAGATTTACACTTGGGCAATCACTGTGGTTTCATTGTGAGGCAGACAATTATATTAAAGTTATGAAACCAGATGGCACAAAGCAGTCTGGATTTGTCTCCCTTATTGTTGTCTGGAAATGCTGTGTGTGTGTGTGTGTGTGTGTGTGTGTGTGTCCTAGATCCAGACACCTTTCTTGCAAAAGTGGGTGTATGAGTTATTAAGGTACATTGGGGCAAGGGGGCTGGAACTTCCCAGAGAGAGGCCACAGCTAGACCTAGGTTTATCCTGAGATCATCCAGGGTTCGCCCAATTTCTCTGCCCACAAATAGAGTGGCGAATTTCAAGACACCACTTGTGCACAGCTCTAGAATTTAATAGCTCTTCCGGCAGGCCTACCCAGTTGAATTTTAAAATGTCTTAAAAGATTTTGAGATTTTAATAATGTATTGGTTTTATGTTTTTAATCAGTTTTATGTTTTTTATATTTTTGTATTCAGTGTTGTTCCCTGCCTTGATCCAGAGGGAGAGGCGGGTAAGAAATAATAATAATAATAATAATAATAATAAGAAGAAGAAGAAGAAGAAGAAGAAGAAGAAGAAGAAGAAGAAGAAGAAGAAGAAGAAGAAGAAGAAGAAGAAGAAGAAGAAACCTCAGACGTTTCTTCAAAGAAATTTTGCCTCAGCTCTATTGCATTTTGATTTGTTGATGATGCCTTAGCTACAGGCACATTTATATTTAAACTACCATCCAGGCATTTCTGGCTGGATATACCATATATCAGGAATACCCTATGGACCAGATGCAGTCCTTGATGCAAGTTTATATGATGCCTGGGTAGGGTGACCATATGGAAAGGAGGACAAGGTTAGGGTTAGGACAAGGGTTTTTTTTTAATCTTTAACAGCTGTGTAGAAAAGGGAATTTCAGCAGGTGTCATTTGTATGCATGCAGCACCTGGTAGAATTCTCTCGTCATCACAACAGTTAAAGCTGCAGGAGCCCTGCTTAGCATGACCAGATACAAAAGAGGGCAGGGCTCCTGCAGCTTTATCTGTTGTGATGAAGAGGGAATTTCACCAGGTTCCCCATATATACAAATGACACCTGCTGAAATTCCCTTTTCTCTACAACTGTTAAAGATACAGGAGCCTGGTCCTCCTTTCCATATGGTCACCCTACAGCCTGGAAGTCTACCAGTTTGGAATCAAGACCTGGTAGACGGCTTGCTCAAAGGTTTACTCATAAGGAAAAGAAATAACTACCCCCTCTTGTACTGGACTAAGAGCTTCCACATTTTAATGTCCCACCTCCCACATGGCATCTGTAGTCCACGAGTGATTAAAGGGAGGGCAGAGATTCCACCCCGGCTCGGCCCCAGCCCAATTCAGTTCTGCACTTAATGTTTGCAGCTAGTTACCCTTCTAATCTCTGCCTTCAGTCCAAGCTGTAATTGGATGTCAGTCCCTCTTTGTCTATTTCTACCCATCGCCCCACCCTTTCCCCTGCCCTGCCCCCCACCTCCTGTCACTTTCTGAAATTGAATTAGATCTAATTAGATCATGCAGGAAGACTGATAGCTTATCACGGACCTGGGTCCCACAAGACCCGGAGGTGGCCTCGGTTCCCTTCACAGGCCTGCTCTTGAGTAGGCCCCTCAGTTTTCCCCTCGAGAGTTGGTGTCAGCTGCTGCCTCTTTTGCAATTGCATCACATCCATCCATTTGACGGGGAAATTGGGTCAAAAGAGGTTATACTTGTTTAGTCCTAATGATATTAAGGCCGCCTGCTGATAGTAATGAAACTGCACGATTCTCCTTGAACCTCATAAATTGCATGTCTGAGAGGAACTGCACTCCTGTTTTTGTACACTTCTTTCCCTAAGAAGATTTCCACAACTGGTGAAGCTGGAAGTAATTTCTGGAAGGAAATACGAAGAGAAGGATGAATCGGTCATGTTCACTTTCTCCCGCATTCAGTTTCTTTAATCTTTTCATCCAGTTTCTGGAGGAATTTGCAAATTTGGTTAAGTTCTTGTCAAGAAATAAAGCAAACAAAATTCTCGCTCATCTGCCCTGATTAAATTCAATAAGGACAGCTATTCCTAGCACAGAGAGGAGCGTGTTGCACCGGCCGGCCAGCTGTTAAAGCTATTAAAGATGAGGAGAAAAGACAGAACTGACAACCTTCATTCAGCGCTACAAACATGGTTGAACTCACCGGCACTCGAATCCAGACCTTTAATAGGTGAGAAGGCTCTGGGCCTGGATGAATCTTTCAGTTTTGCTTTGTGCCAAATTAGCATTTTAATTTTTGTTCATTTCTTTATTATTACATTTCTTTCCCACTTTTTCTCTCTCCAAGGAACCTAAGGCGACACTTTGGGCTCCTAGGAGGGATTTTTTTAAAAAAAAAATCGAAGAAATTTGTAGTATTTCCTAGGTTCTTACCAAAAACTGAACTGAATTAAAGTCTTAGCCATTCCTAAAACATAAGGAATGCCCTAGCTGGAGATACCCTGAAACTAAAATGCACACTTGAAATAGCCCTCGCAGATTATTAAATTAAAATCGCCCTCCAGACACACATGTGATTGGACTGAATATTGACATAAGACCATAACAAGAGCCCTGCTGGATCAGACCAAGGGCCCATCTAGTGCACCATTCTGTTCACACAGTGGCTAACAAGATGCCCATGGGAGAGACACAAACAGGACATGAGTGCAGCAGTATCCTCCAGCCCATGTTCCCCAGAAGCTAGGATACATAGGTTTACTGGGGGAAACTCGACTGTATAATTTGTGGTATATTGGAGGTAACAAAGAGCCATCAGGACTAGTAGCCCTTGATAGCCTTCTCCTCCAGGAACTGATCCAACCCCTTTAAATCCATCCAAATTGGTGGCCGTCACCACGTCCTGTGGTAGCGAATGCCATAGTTTGACTATGCGTTGTGTGAAGAAGTCCTTCCTTTTATCTGTCCTGAATCTCCCACCAACCAATTTCATTGGGATGACCCCATTGGGCTCTGGTATTTTGAGAGAGGGAGAAAAATGTCTCCCTATCTATGTTCTCCACACCATGCATAATGCATCCATCAGGGTTCGTCAAATGATCCTGGGGAAATGTTTCTTGAATTATATGCAGAGTAAGGTGATCCACTGCAAAACTAATACAGAGCAGCGAAGAGACATGTGTGACCATAAGCCTTTTTATTTTATTTATCTTTTTATATCATTATAATTTTCCTTTTTTTTTTTTTACAGGTTTGCTCATATATTTTTTAACCTAAGGTGGGGCAAATTTTGGGAGTGGAATGAAGGGCAAAGTTGAAACCTCCTCTCCTTATGCTCTACCTAGCAGGACCACACACACGCTTAGTTGCAGTAAGGAAAAGTAGAGGAACAGCTTCACACTATGCATTGAACATAGCGTGTAGTTTGGCCCACAGTCGAAAAATGTACTTTGCTTAGTTGTAAGCATAATAGTAAAACCAGAGGTGGGCCGACCTCATCTCAACCTTCCACAACGGTCTGTTGTCATTCAAATAGGTCCCTTCAACGTGGATTATTTTGGGGTGAGGCTGTGACTTAAGCTGTGATCTCGTGATCCCTGAGAGGGTGTGTCCCAGACATCACCAGATTTGGGGATTGCACTAATAGTTGATTAACTGGCTCAAGTGGCAGAATTCTGCCTATGCGTAGAATTCTGAAGAAAATGAGCCATGCTTCCTCAATCAAGGTGTTCAAAAGAAAACCACTCTGATTTCAATGGGTGCTACTCACAAGGACGTCTGCAGAATGGCAGCCCGATCAAAGGGCCCAGTCTTGTCTGGGTGGAGGGGTGCCACGTTGCTCTTTCCTCTGCCAACCAGATTCCATTAATTTCCTCTGCCAACCAGATTCCATTCCAGATTCCACCAGATAGATACTGCCCCTGTAACAATGAGGAGGTGGAATCTTTCTCCCACATATTATTCAACTGCAGCCTCTATCAGGAGGCAAGAAAAGCCCTTATCCATCCTTTCACGCAACCATTACCTGGACGATCGTCCGTGACCCTTATGCAGGTCCTTTTACAGGCTCAAGATAAGCATACCACCGAACAAGTCGCTAAATTTCTTAATCAGGCAATTATTACCAGATCAGTTATGGTGGCAGGACTTTCCTTTGCTTCTAGTACATAACTTAAAGGAGGCTTCATGCAATCATTGTTTTAATTCCATGTATTTTAAATATTTATTATGTGTTTTCATATATTTTATTGGTCTGTTGACTGTAATAAAAGGAATTGGAAACAAGGGAGTGTCTAATTTGACTAATTGCCAGCAGTGCAATCCCGCAACTGCTTCCTTTGAACACACGTTTTGGCAATGTCCAACAGCTGCTTCATTTTGGGACAAGGTTATTTACACACATCAATTTAGTACTTTAAGATTTACTGATTTACACCCTCTTGGGTTATTTACCTGCTTCATGGAAATTAACGAAAGGTCATCATAAATGGATTTTCCATGCCCTTTTGACAGCTAAAAGACTGATATTACAACACTGGAAAGATAAACACTTGCCTCCTAAAATGCAGTGGATTGAGGGTCTTACAACACTTTTAGTATTTGAACGAGCGGTACAAAGGCGCCGCCACCTTCAAATGGATACTTAATTTGGATATTTTGTCTGCTTTTGTTGAAGCTTTTTTATAATTGCTAGACGGCTGCATGCATTTCATATGTATTATTATGGATATATACAACTACGTATGTATATATATTTTTTAAAAGAAAGAAAAAGACTTGCAGGTGTTTGCAGGCGTCACATTGGGGACCCTTTCATGCATGGCACCTACGGACACCACATTGGGACACCTGATAGACAATGAGTTAGATGGACCTGACTTAGTAGAAGACAGCTTCCTAATGTGTCCATTGCATGCATGTAACAAAAAAGCTGTGAGGGATTTTTGTCGTAACCAGTTCCTTTACAGGTGCACACGTTGAGAAGGCATTATACAGATACAGAAGTAAGCACAAGTCACTTTAGCTGGATCATGGGCCCCGGGTTCATCTCCAGCTCCACCTTAGAGAAAGAACTTTGTGTTGTATAAAAACATAGCACAACTGTTGTACCAACCTTTATTAAAAACAACACTCTTGCACCTTTTTTGGGATGGGCAAGTCAGAAACCTTGATATACCTGCTCTGTATGCAGCTTGGCTCTTGCAAGTGAACTGCATGATGGGATCGGAATAACGTATGTGCCTGAATCTGCTGTAATGCTGAAACTGTTATATCAGCAAGGAAATGCTTAATTAGAATTCCTAACAGTCAAGAACTCTTGATATAGCAGAAGAAAAATAAGCCAGTTTGATAAGGAGGACTGATCATCCAGGTCAATCTGACATTGGCAGAAGAGTTATGGGCCATCTGTTGATAAAGTACAATGAAGTTTTCTTTGATCTGTCTTTGTTTGGCTTTAGAACTTTGCGAACTGCTAATTGGTTAAGATGCTACTATGTATAAATATACCTGCGTTTCACACTGCCAGTTGAGAAGTTTTTTGTCTGTAGGACTTCCTCCATACAGCTCAATAAAACAGAGTTGCCTTACAACCAAAGTGGATTTTTTATCCTTGACAGGGCCCTCCAGATGTTTTGGACTACAACTCCCACCAGTCCTTGCCAGCATAAGCAATGGTGGGGAATCAATGTGAGCTGGAGGCCAAAATATCTGAAGGGCCACAAGTTGCCCACCCCTGTGTATTAGATCTTGTGGCACAAGACTTTTGCTGTTTTCGCTGCAACAACCCGTCACGGCTACTCAATAAACATTTATTAAGCAGGTCAAAAGCGCATCTAGAACCAAATCACTTCTTGTACCCAATGCATTGAACCTGCAGCAATGGTGTATTATCTAGCAGTTTGTCTCGTTATGTAGAAAGATCAAGCTACTGAAAACTGCTCCCCCTTTTATTAAAAAGATTTTAACTTAGGGCCTTGCTAGACGAGGGGCAGGGGGCTTAATTTTAAAAAAAACCCTTACCTTGTCCGCAGTCTTCGGGGCGCACGTGGCCCCTTTAACAAAACAAAAAAAATGGCTGACGCTGCAGGGGGGCGACACGGGAGAGGGGGAGGGAGGGCTGGCACAGGGCGACACGGGAGAGGGGGAGGGGGGCTTAATTAAAAAAAAACCTTACCTTGTCCGCAGTCTTCAGGGCGCACGTGGCCCCTTTAACAAAAAAAAAAATGGCAGACGCTGCAGGGCTTCCGTCGTCCCTGCGCGTCGGCCGTCTAGGAGGCGGGGCGGCGCGCGCTAAAGTTAACGCGCCGTCGCCCCGCCTCCCTGCCGGCTTATTCGGCAGGGTCTAGCAAGGCCCTTCGTTTCCTGACCTACAATTTGGTTAAACAATTATAAACATGGTATCAGCGAGGAATGACTTCCCAGTTACCGAGTATTTAAAAAAGAAAGAAAAATGCACAGAACACCAAGGAAAGAGGATGGTCTCTTAAAAAATTCTCAAATTTATTCATTAGACTTTAGCAAGAACATTCATTGTAAAACACAGAAAAACACATTAAAACTCTTAAGGACAATCAAATGAAAATAAAAACGAACCAAAATTAAACTCAAGCAAAAACAAAAAACAAAAAGTAGTTCAGGGAGTGACAGGGACAGGGGACCCAGGATCTTAGTTTCATTTAAATCAAACTGTGCAGAACAAGAGAACTCAATATCTGGCAGTGATTAAGCGAGAGGCTGCAAAAGCCTGAAACCACCTACATGAAAGAGCTTGTATTGACTTCAGCAAGAATGGTTTCAAAGCTCCAAGATGATATATAAAACTACTTGCTTTGCAAGTTGGAGACGGTCACTGCGGCCTAATCTACACCAAGCAGGATATTGCACTATGAAAGCCGTATATGATATGTGCCAGTGGGCCCCAACAGTTATCAATATGCACTTCAATACTGCTATAATACAGTCGTGTGGCTCCTGCCTTTTATATACCGTTTTCATAGTGCAATATCCCGTTTGGTGTTGATTACGCCTGGGGCTTACGCACGCTGGGTTTTCAGTTCTCTTAGAACAATGGAAGGCTATTTGGTAAAGGGTTTTTCTATTTCTATCTCATTTCCCTGATGCAGCTCTATTCGTGCATAGTTCCATGCAACTAGTTGCACCAGAATGTGGATGGACAACCCCTTGAAAGCAAAGCAATGCAGGTGGGCAACATCTACATTTCGATGAAAATTAGCAGTTCCTGATCTGGAAGAGACGATCCATTCATCACTGGATTGGGTCAAATGCGACCAGTTCCCATTCTAGCCTTTTATTTGTAAACCCTGTACCAAAACAGCCGCTTTTGCCACTAGCCAGAACAAGCCCCACCAGGAAGACCAGACATTTGGGCTTCGTAGTACAAAGGAATGTTTAAGCCTAGCAAGGCTTTACAAAGCACACTTACCATTTAAATCTAGTGCTTTAGTGTTCCGACAATCTTACGTACATTATATCAGTCATCCTTACAACAACCCTGTAAGGTAGGCATCTTTATCCCCATATCGCGTTTAGGAGACTTCGCAAGAGTGTGACTTAAGTGAAATCCAACTAATGAGTTCACATCAGAGGCAAGATTTGAATTAAGGACTTCCCCATTCACAGTTCAGTTAGCCACGATGGTAAGCAAGCTTAAAAGACTATGGGAACATCTTCGGCGCTCTCTGAGAGAGGTTATTTTTCCTCCAAAGTAGACAGCTATCTGCACGAATAATCCCCCCTGCTTCTTTTGCAAATCTCTAAACTGCACTGCACCTACTCCTTCCAGGACTGGGGAGGTGGGGGGAGATACCTTTTTTTAGGGACCTCCTGGAGGAGAAAAGGAAGAGATGGTTGTGCACTCAACAGCTGAAAGAGAGGGGGGGGCACAGGGTTACATTTACTTTCAATTGTTGCCACTCTACAATATAGTTGCAAATGTGCTTTGTCCATTTCATTTCTGCTAACCCAAAGTAGGGAAACTGAAATTGAGGAGGTGTGCCTTCAGAGCAGGGGAAGGAAGGAAACACCCCAAAGAGGGGGAAACATTTTGCAAATGATTTGTGAAACGGTGAGGCATCACGGCCTCTAAATAGGCCCCTATAAAAGTTCATTGCTATACAATCACCAGAACACGCAAGGCAAAGAATCCGATCTTTTATCCAAGAATCTTCAGCTGGTACAGGAGCATCGAAGAATCTGAGATCCAAAGAACTTGGCGGCTGAAGACGGATATATTACTTGTCTTCCAGTAGTTTCTTCATGGTGCACCCCAGCTTTGCAAGTGGGGGTACAAGATAATTTAATCAGGAAGTGTGGCAGCCCCCCTTTTTTTCTTTTTGAAGGAGGCATATATGCAGCTACACATGTGCACAGGTGTACAATGTCACCTTTCCTTTTACAAACAAAAAGGGAAGGTATGTTAGTGATCTCATAAGCACTACAGAAGCATCTTGGCCATGGGAACGAGTCCACCACAGCGGCAACACAATCAACACCAGCCTTTCTCCAGTTCCTGCTGCAAACCTGCAGGATCAGTTATCAGAAACTCTTGCCAGGACTGGGAAGTAGTAGGTGTTGTACTAAGGACAGCTAAAGGCACTATCAAATAGTTTCCGACATCCTTAAAAACGCTGTGTCTTACTTCATCCTACTGCCTACTCCTATGCTAATCTGAAATGCTGAAATAATAATATAAAGCCAAGATGGGAGTGGGCAACTGCCCCATATCTCAGCTCAGGGATGGGCAACTTGGGGCTTCTGCATGTTTTGGCTTGCAGTTCCCATCAGCTCTAGCCAGAATAGCCAATGGTGAGGGATGCTGGGAGTTGTAGGCCAAAACGTCTGGAGGGCCACAAGTTGCCCAGGCATGTCTTAGCTTGACCAAAAGAGTAGAAGGCTCAGTTCAGACAATATGTTAGTCAACTTAGTGTGAAAACTCCACTCAACGGTTGAGTTTTTAGGAGATACTCCCCACACATGTTCTAACTCCACCGTGGTGTGACTGTGGGCTACTGTGGAGTTGAGTATAAGTCAATGCAACGTCTGATTGACAGTTCCTCTGACCTCTCTCCTCCCCTGGTCTTCCCGATGGTATCCCATCAGCCATTGCTGTAAAAAAACACCAATCCCGGCGGCTCTCCTAGAGTGGCACTCGCTCCTTTCAGCTCTCTTGTCAGAGAACTCTGTACCCAGTGGGAAAAGTCAACTCAGTGCAATGGAAAACTCCACGGAGCCCTCCACACAACCGTTGTGCAGGAACTCTCCTCTGCACAGCATGGATATTTAGCAAGGAGTTTTCCCACCAGACAACACATTTCTCAACAGTGGAGTTCTAAAACCACTGTTAAGAAATGTGTTGTCTGAACTGAGCCAAACTATGAGAACAGATTTTGCTGTTTCTCACTATAGTAGCATCGGTGGACTTACCATTCTGGAGAGAAACACACAGCTATTTTAAATGTTATTCCATTACCTCCTATAACAACCACACACACCCCAACATCTGACAAGAGACATCCTTGTCAGTGTTAGAGAGCCCAAAGCTGTATCTATTTCAAGGATAAGATATTTACTAAGAGAACTTGTAACAAGAAGGGGAAAAGGCTTTGCCATCATATTCAAATACAAGAACATTTTAACATAACCATTTCTCTTCTGTTCTTTGAAACTTTAGAAGAGAACCATTCTAAGAGTGGACCAAGTTTGCAAAAAAAGAACAAGAAAAAAAGGCTACATAGAAGTTTTCTAGTTTGAAGTAGTAACTAAGAATACCTCCAAGGGGTATTGACACTGTTCACCTATCAAAAACAGAAAACAAGACCTTTGCACACCGAAAACACATGACATCTCAAATAGCACTTGACAAGGGTGAAAACTGATATTAAAACCATACATCAGTGCCGAGAAAAGAAGAGAGGAGTGAATGAAAAGAGCAGGGGGACATGGAAGACTTCCAAGACAGCGGTCAGTTTAGAGTCAAAGAATTAAATCCAAGACACTGTTAATAGTGTGTTCCACGCCCCCCTTTCTCATTGCACATACGTAAGCAGCAGCCATTGTGTCTTCTTCAAAATTGTAAACGGCACCTTTCTTTCTTAAAATGTATCGCACGAGTTAAAAGAACAGCCCGTAAAATTTCCCCGTGAATGTATACAAAATGCAACAACAAAAATCCCATACAAAAATAGAGAAACATTCAACTCCTTTTATGTATATAAAAAGAAATCTCAATGGAGTATAGGCTTAGGCCCTGGTAATCTGACCTGAATCGATCATTAGCTGAAACTACAATTGGGAGTTGCACATTCTGACAAAATAGGCAGCAATACGGCGTGTGCCCTTATGTTTACTGATATCTGGAGCCATATTAATATACTGGTGGCAGCCCTTGGGCCCATGGAAGAGGCAGAAGTCTAAAGAGCATTTTCATGTTGACAACTGAAAAATGCCAAATGCTTGAGCTTGTATTGCACGAGGACTCCAAGGCGACGTCATTCACAAGCATGACGTTGTTGTGAATGCAGGTTGTTGCCACTCTTGCGCCTCTCTTTTCTACACTCTTTGCATGGTGAAGAAGCAACTATGCACACTGTCTTCTACCACCCACATCAGGCAATATTAGAAGCAGGTGCTGTGTGCATGGACAAAAAATGGGGGAGGAAACTCCAGATGCTACTAGTAAATTGCTTCTTACCCATGCTGGCTGGAGAATGCTGAAATCTTCAGGGCTTTTTTTCCGTCCAAAGACGCATAGGATCGCACCCCAAGTAACTTTGTTCCTAAAGTTAGAAGTCTCAAATGCTTTCACTTTTTCTCATAGAAAAAACGCTCCAGTCTCTGGATCGTTCTTGGTTTTATGCACCTTTTCCTACCCTCCAATATTCTTTTTGAGATTGGGGCGGCCAAAAGTGTACATGGTCTTTCCAAGCGTGGTCACCCTGTTAGATTTGTATAAGGGCTATTTGGCTTCTATAGCTCTTATTGTTCACTGTTAATAAACCCTTAGGGCTGAGTTTGGCTTTTTCTCAGCTACCACGTCATGGGCTGGCATTTTGAGTGATGTGTCCGTCACACCCCTCAGTATCTGTCCCCGTTACTCACTACTGGTTCAAACCACATTTGCAGTTACGATTGCTTTATCCCAGCCTCCATCATTTTACACTGTCTTACAGTGAACTTTATTTGCCGTTCTTTTCCGTATTCACCCAGTTTGGAGAGGTCTTTTAAAGCTCTTTCCCATCCCTTTAGGGTCCGGGGTGGGGAAACTCAGGCCTGGGGTCCTAATTTGGCCCTTCTGCCATTCCCCAGATGGCCACGCCCCTTCTCCTAGACACACCTTCTTCCCCACCCCCCAACCACCTATCACTTGGCGGCTTTGTGCAATTTTTCACTCTATTTCAAAAAACTATAATTCCTCTCCTAAGGCTTAGTTACTGGCAGTATGATCTTTAAGCTACAAAAAACTGTTGTTGTTGTATTTTTTGGCATCAACCCCCTATTTGGGGGAGGATTCAGCACCCTGGATAGCTCCTTTAGAGATCCAGCTAGTTCCGACTAAAATCCAGAATGGATTCATAGCCTCACTGAAATGAGAGTCACCAGCCTCTGCTGCACCAAGGCCATAGAAGAGAGGGGCGCTCGCCTGCCGTCACAACCAGCCTGCCTGTCATGCTTCTGCAACCTCATGGTCCTGCTACCATGTCCATGTGCCAATGCTTTGTCCTTAACCAAATCGGATATTTTATTATTAAAAATAGAGCCAAAGCTATACAAACATCAGAAAACCCTTTGGAAACAGGTCAAGTTACCAAGGCAATGCCAAAGTGTTGTATACATTTAGTACATTATAAAATGGTTTCTTTCTTTAAAAAAAAAATTCTATTAAATATGTACAACCAAAATGCTAACCAACACATGTTTGTAGATGAACATTCTCATTAGGGTCCCCCCCCCATACACACACCACCCCTCAGCCACCACCCACCACCCCAAAATCTGCAAATGTTACCCCATTTGACAACAAACTTCACAAGATGTCTTTGGTGATATGTTCAAAGGAAAAACCCACCAATCAAACCTAAAGCACATCCGAGAACATAAAGCAGGCTTCTCCAACATGGTGAGTCCAGATGTGTTGGACCACAATTCCCAGCATCCCCGGCCAACTGGGAGTTGTAGCTCAACACATCTGGAGGATGCTGGCGTGGAGAAGGCTGTCATAAAGCCACAGTCAAGAAGGTCACTGTGAAAATATGTCCACAACGCAAGCAGTGTGATGCTTAATAGTTCTGGCTTGTGAACGGCAGCCATGGAAAACAGAGACAGGGCCCACTCAACTCACAACCCTCCTAGTTCAAACACAGCCCAACAGTTGTGTGTATTCTCTTGGCAGGTGCTCCAAGAGGCCCTTACTTTGACAGTCCCAGACAGATAGCAAAACTTGGAAGCTTATCAAACCACAGATGGACATCTTACTTGGCCAACTGTTTGCATTTTGCACAGACCTCAAATCAAGGCTGAGGACCTTAATCATCCTAGAGTGCAGGACACGGACTAACTAGACATCAGGAAAAACTTCCTGTTAGAGCAGGACGACAATGGAACCAATGACCTCAGGAAGTGGTGGGCTCTCCCACACTAGAGGCCCTGCAAGAGGCAGCTGGACAGCTGTCTGTCAGGGATGCTTTAAGGTGGATTCCTGCATTGAGTAAGGGGGTGGACTCAATGGCCTTATAGTATAATGGCCTTATAATATAACTCAATGGCCGAGCATAACCTCGGTTCAAAGGAATTAATGGCACTCATACTATGATTCTATTGACAGCAGTACCGCAAGACTCAGCTTGAGTATAGGACTTTCTTCTTGCTAGATTCAGGCTACCCTTTCTATTAGATTAGCCACCGTGTAGCAGGGCGCACTCACTTTACGGGAACTGTAGACCTGGAAAGTGCTGGTAGTCCCAGCAGACACGATTGGGCAGATGGGCCAGTTGTGACTTCACGTTCTTTTAAGGACTCTTCTACACTGCCATCTTTCTGGTTGACCACTGCTAGGTAGTAAGCAAAGGGACAGCCTTATAATAAGGCAACGTGAACACAGGAGGGTTGTTCTTCTCATGTCCTGCTTGTGAGCTTCCAATGGGAATCAAGCTGGTTCCTGCAGGAAACAGGATGGTGAATTAGATGGACCTACGATCGAATCCTGCAGGGCTTTTATGGTTGACTTGTGGACATTAGGAATTGGATGTCATTAGGGGCAACTGAGTAAGAGATGAACACATTCGGTTCTTGGGGCAAAATCCTCCAGGCAGCCTGTGTGAAAACGAGGAAGAAGTTACCCAATGGAGGCAATGTTGGTGCCTTCTAGATTTTTTGAACTACAATTCCCAGCGTTACTGACCATTGGCCATGCTGTCAGGTGGTGCTGATGTCCAAAACACTGAAAAGGCACCAGCTTGGGAAACGCTACTGTATTCTATTTTCCAATCTAGATGAAAGTGAGCCTTGCATCACATCAACAGCGTAAATCCATCATCTAGCTACCTCCCTTAAAAACAACACACCAGTCTTCCCCAACCTGGTATGGAGACTGGATTTGCCCAGAATTCCATCTGCATCCAGGCAGTGGGAAATGGCAGCTCTCGCGTCGGGAGGGCAGCGAAACCGCTCCGGGTTTCACTCAAAAGCAGTCGGAACGCTAAAGGAGCTCTCCACGGGGCTTCATTTTCCTCCACCACCCTTTGTACCTTGGACAGCTTCTTTAGAGTTCTGACTGAAATCTGGTGCGTATTCACCACCCTACTGATATCAGAGCCACCAGCCTCCACCGCATTCAGGTATCCCAACATCACTCCCTCGGTCTCTCTGCTCAAGGGCTCACAGGCAAAATGGTTCTATCAGGCATTCCACCAAATGAAATTGAGTCATAACAAGGAAATAATGGAAATCAATATTCCAGGAGGGACCAGGTGAAGCACAATTTTTTTTTAACACATACACACACTTATCCCCTTGAAGCTTGCAATTCTCCAACTATTTTGACTCCTCTCCAGCACCGCCCATAACGTATGCTGTATTTTTTTACAGCGCAATCCGATACAGGCCTCCCCCTTCTCCGCTGGTCACTCTTTGACCTATTTTAACCCACATCCATTGACTTCTTGTTCCCATTTTGCTACTGCCAACCATTAGAACATACTTCATGGATCTCACCACCCACTTCCCAAATGCCACCCAACGCAAGGGCTCCCCTCGAGCCACTGTGGCTACAATCCTAAAAGACACTTGCTAAAGAGTAAGCCCAGTTGAACACAGTGGCACTTACTTCCAAGTAAACATGCACAGGATGGAACTGCATGGCTGCAGTCTCATACACCAGTTTTCCCTAACCTGATGCCTTCCAAGATGCTTTGGACTACGGCACCCATAATCTTTGACCATTGTCCGTTCTGGCTGGGGTTGATGGGAGTTGAAGTCCAAAACATTTGGAGGGCACCAGTTTGGGGAAGCCGGTTATACAGACATATTTGGAAGTAATCCTAAAGGAATCCAATGGAGTTTAACTTCCAAGAAGACACACACAGGATTGCCCTATTAAAACTGATCTTTTTTTTAAAAAAAATATTTTTAGTGTAAGCAAACCATTCCAGTTTTTAAAATTGCAATCACGTTGACATTCGCCCACCACCCAGCTAAAAACTAACCCCCCAAAACTCCTTTAACTTTGGCCACCCAACTGGGTTTTAAGAAATGATTCTCACCCCCCATTTTAACTAGAAAGCCAAGCTGGAAACTTTAAAGATGCCTTCGTCTGGGGCTGACAACCTTCTTCCCCTACTGCATTCAGAATGAACAGTGGCCCATATTATGGAAGGGTGAATCCGTATTACTCATAAGGAGAAGCACCATCACAGCACTGAGCAACAGCAGACGTCGCACAGGACACGCTCTGCCTCACTCACCACTGAAGCAAGAATTCAATCTGTTACTCCCAGCTCTAAATCAAAGTTAACCGTTGGCCGTGTGTTTTACGCCTCCTCGAAGCCCCTCCTCATCCTCCCTTAACCCTCTATTTGGCTCTTGTTACATTCATCATGGCGTTCTGGCAGTGGAGAGGGGCCGTCTTCCGATCTGGGGCCCTCCCACTCAGGAAATCCAACCCACAGCTCCCGCAATGCCCCGCCTCCCCGAACAAAGGCCTCAGCACTGCTTGTTGTGAAGCTGGGACATTCCTTGCATCACACCCACAGGTCTACATATTGCTGACTTGTCGGGAGAACGAGCAAAACCAAAGTTCGGCGGCAAGCTGGCACTTTCCTCTTCCAAAGGGAGAACCCAAGCAAGCTTTTTAGCCCGGCTGTCGGCGCCAGGCCTGTGAGAGGTGCATACCTCTTGGGACACCACGGGAGTTTGCAGAGGCAGATTGGAAGGCCTGGCCATCGGTCTTGCTGGTGGAGGTGTTGGACAGCTGGGTCCATCGGCGTGAGGTTTCCCGGAAGGCTCCTTGGCAGAGTTCTGGACCAGGGCTGTGAATGGCGGCTCCACATCTGGCCGTGACCCCCAGGTGCTCTGGAAGGCCGAGACATTCAGGTCACAATCCCACGGTTTCACGTCTTGGGAGGAAAACTCCTCGCTGTAGGCTACATTCGATAACCCTGGCCAGGAAAGGACACCAGCATCACCTTCCCGTTCTTCTGGAGAACACGGGGCACTTTCCTGGCCTAGGCTCAATCCAGCAGGATCCAGCTCCTTTTTGCAGCCGCTCCATGGAGACCAGAACTCGCAGGGCTTAAAGCCGTTCTTGGACAGCTGTAAGCTTGCCAGCTCAAACTCCAGACTCTCGGTGTCCAGGGACCGGCTCCTCCTGCAGATGGACAGCGGCTCTGGCACAGGAGGCCTCAACTCCTGGAGCCGGAGCCGGCGGGGCAGGCTGGCGACACCCCAGTTGCAGCTTGGGAAAGAGCCCGGGGAATACCCAGGAAACATTCTCTCGTCACATTCAGCAAAGGAGTCTTTCGGCACGTAGCTGTCGTCAAAGGCCTCGAAGGACGCGGCGATGTCCTCGTCCGCGTTCATCTCGAGATGCTGTTCGCACTCCCCTTCGCCCTCCTGCTCTACGTCGACGATATCAAAAGTGACCATGGTTGGGAGGGCAGGAAGGTTCTGAGTGAACGCCGAGCCGGAGTCGGAGCTGCCCAGACTTTCAGAGAGGCTAGAGAAGAGAGTCCCACTGCTGGTGAACTCCACCAAGGCTTGGGAGAAGTTAACGGCCTGCTCCAGTTCGCAGTTGCTTTCCATTAGGGGTTCTCCAAAGTCAGCTTCTGCAGTATCGGGCGGCTCTCTCGGTGGGCAGCTGCGGCAGCTGTGCGTTTGGTAGAAAGGGTACGCCACTGGTTTTTCCAGGGCCAAGTCACTTAAAGCACACGGTTCAAGGATGGTGTGCTCTAAACCAGAATCCAACACAGAGGTGTTTCCTACGAGCTGAACAAGGCAACTCCCGTGTGGATTAGGACCGCAACTGCCGTTATAACGCTTTTCTGGACTCAGCGGCTTTCGCAGGTCCTTCCAGTCTTGGTTTCCAGCTGTTATTCCAGCATTTAAGCCACTGTTCAAAGAATGAGGGGCAGTTTGCTCACAGCCAAGGCAACCTGGACTTTGGCCAGCTAAGTTGGCTGCTCTCATTTTACATTCACTGTGCTGTTTTTCCCTTGGATGCCCGTCTTTGCTAAGCCTATCTAGGTGTTTCAAGGCCGGTTCTCTCTGCATCTCCCAGTAGAGCAGCTGCTTCTGGATCACAGCCATCCTCTCCTCCTCCGTTTCCATCACTTCGTTTTTCTGACCCATCATCTGAACCAAGTCCTTCTCATCAGGGAGAGCAAAGTCCAAGAACTGGCCAAAGATCTCCGGTGGGGACACTTTCCTATCAAACCAGGACTCGTCCCCATGAGAGGGGCTCATGAGCGCATCGTCAGGTTCGTAGAATTCGTAAAGCGCGTCGCCGCTGTAGCTGTCCCTCGGGAGGCGTTCCTTTTTTATTTCTTCAAGCCCATCGCCAGCTTCGTCCTCAGGACCCGGGGTGGTCGAGTCATAGTAACCCTCATCGCTATTAGGAGCAGATTCTTGTTGGTCACTGTGCGGCGTTAAGAGCTCCATGTCATTCCTCGTACCTTCAGTGTAGAGGTGACTTTCCTGCTTGCCTTCCTTCACTCCTTGGAGCTCACATTTTGCCATGAGCTCCGGCAGGCGTGTGTCATAGGCGGGCGCTGCTTTGACGGCCCCTTCCCACACCTGTTGGAGATACTCCTCGATCTCATCCGGCAAGGCCATCTCTTCCCCGCCACCTTGGTACGTCACCAGGCAGGAGCTCCTCTTGGCCGCATCCCTGCTGCGCTCTGCAGAGGTGGAACTCTCGGTGATGCTGTCCATGTCTGGCTCGGCTATGATGTCTCCGCAGCCGGTGAGAGAGTCAAAGCTTTTAAGGGAAGTAACATCTCCAAACATCAAGCTGAGTTGGTCCCCAGATGGGACACAAGGAGGACTGTCGTCTAGGTCCTCCGGCTCGAGGGTGTCAGGAAGGTCACAATAACCAGAGTTGGGACCCAGGGCATCGCCCGGGTCCAGTTCTGCGTCTCGAGCACCGTCAACGTTTGCAGCGCCTTCGGCCGCATCCCCACCTGAGACGCTCCCAGCAGCCACCACTAGGTCCACCTCCCTCGACTCATGGAGGTTGGCTGCTAGTCCAGGCGAAGCGTCGCCGAGAAAATTCTCTCCCCACTCTGAAGGAAGAGTCACGCTTCTCAGACTCCCCTTCTGGGAGGCCGGCTGAGTTTCGAGGGCACTCCGCTGATTCGGCTTGGCCTGCTCTTGCGCCACGCCGTCCTTGCTACTCCATTCTTGCAGCTCCGTCCTCTCCGGCTCGGCAGCTTTGCTCTTCCGGTGGCGACGGATGCTGTTGAAGAGGCCCCTCAGCCCCCCTTTCTTAGACCTGGGGAGGAACAGGGATTTCTCTCCGGCGGGTTTCTTCTCGAAGCCCTCGGAACTCCTGGACAGAGACGTCGACTGCTGGACAAAGCCGACCCGAAGGCCGGCCTCCGCTCCCGAGAGCACGCTCTGAGAATTCGGCAGCTGGGGAGGCGGGAAGTCCGTCCCACCCTCCGAGGGGCTCCTGAGGCGGCCGGAACCAGCCTCTTCATACCCAACGTCGCTGATACCGTCGTGCGTCTTGCTCTTACTGAGGCCCTTTCTCGAGGCTCCCTTCTCTTGGCCTTTGTTTTTCCCTCCAAAGAAGCTCGGCAGGGTGCAGATGCTGCGCTTCCCGCCAAAGAGCTTAAAGGCCGTCTTCTTCAGTTTGCCGGCAGGCGCCTGCTGCCGATTCGGCTCCGCCGTGGCAAACGAAGCATCGCTCCGGTCGGAGAGTCGGTCAGCCGCCCCGTTCTCCTCCTGCAGGCGCCGACTGACGTTGCCGACCGACAGAGGCTTGGGTCCGGCGCTATCCTCGACGCAGGCGGGTTTTGTGGCCGCCATATTGGCGCACGTACTTAGCGGGAAACGAGGACTCCCACAGCCACACCTTCTTCAGCATGCTGCAACCAAAGCATCACGGCTGATCTAGAAAAGAGAGAGGGGTGGGGAGGGACACACAGCCACGGCGTGAGAGCACGTTGAGACCAGGCATCGTTTCACAGCGTTTGGAATCGCCTGACAGCATCGAGAACGAGCAAAAGCAGGGGCAAGGCTCCCACACCTTCAAGGCATGTTGGGGAAAGATGCAGCTACTGGACAAGTTAAAAAAAGAAATAGCTATGGTAGTGAATGAAGCCCTTCTCATGGGGTACATTGACAAGCACACACACGGGTACCCTGGGGAAAGATGCAGCAACACGGGAAGCAGGCGCATCTCCTGCATGGCTCCCAGTTACACAGCTGATAAAAAGCACAGGCGCCTGCATCAGGAAAGAAGCTGGCACCCTTAAATGGGAAATCTGAACAGGTGTGCGTGAAGAGACACTAATATTTACACCACTATTACACCAGTTGCTGGGGAACATGGGAAGGAGGGTGTTGTTGCCCTCGTGTCCTGCCTGTGTGTCTCCCGTGGGCATCTTGTTATTATTATTATTTATTTATTTAAAATAATTATATCCCGCCCTATATCACTAAGATCTCAGGGTGGCGTACAGATAAAAACATACAGTATAAACAATAAATATACACAGTTAAAAACAGTTAAACCATGATCCAAGTTAAAACAATATATAATTGAAAAGCAATAGATACAGTTAAAACAATGTGCCAGTGAGTTTAACCATCAAAGGCTTTATTAAAAAGCCATGTTTTTACTTGGCGTCGAAATGAAATCAATGTTGGCGCCAATCAAGCCTCCAATGGGAGAGCATTCCACAGTCGGGGTGCCACCACAGAGAAGGCCCTCTCCCTTGTCCCATCATAACGTATATGTTGCATTGGTGGGATGCGGAGAAGGGCTCCTCCAACAGATCTCAAGTCTCGGGCAGGAGAGGCGCGCTCTCAAGTATCGGGGTCCCAAGCCGTTTAGGGTGTTAAACATCATTACCAGCACCTTGAATTCCGACATGACAATAGACTAGATGGGTCCTTGGTCTGATCCAGCATGGCTCTTCTTCTGCTCTTCATGTCTAATTTTCAAATAAGTTCTAGAAGGAACCAAAAATGGCTATTACTTCAGCCATAGTAGCTGCCTTCTCCCTTCTGCACCCTTTTGCTCTGAACTCACAACTGAATCAATGGAAGTATGGCCGGCCTTGTATTTATCAGCAGGGTGATTGGGAAAGAAACAATCCTGACAAGAAGTCTGGAAACAAAGCCCTATGAGGAGAGACTGAAAGAACTGGGCATGTTTAGCCTGGAGAAGAGAAGGCTGAGGGGAGACATGGTAGCACTCTTCAAGGACTTGAAAGGTTGTCACACAGAGGACGGCCAGGATCTCTTCTCGATCCACCCAGGGTGCAGGACATGGAATAATGGGCTCAAGTTACAGGAAGCCAGGTTCCGGCTGGACATCAGGAAAGACTTCCTGCCTGTTAGAGCAGTACAACAATGGAACCAATTCCCTAAGGAGGTGGTGGGTTCTCCCACACTAGAAGCAGCTGGACAGCCATCTGTCAGGGATGCTTTAAGGTGGATTCCCGCATTGAGCAGGGGGATGGACTCGATGGCCTTATATGCCCCTTCCAACTCTACTATTCTATGATTCTAGGATTAAGTCTTAGAGCTTCTTTCCTTTCCTTTTGGGAGAGAGACTTAATTCTGGCACTGATTTGAATCTAAGACTAGCACAAGCCTCCAGTTCAGGGGCAAGCAACCAGCTGCCAGGTTGGTTAATACCAGCCTTTGATCTCCCATTAAGAGTAAGCGCCCATCTGCATTCTTCTAGTATAAAGCAAAGAATGTTTTGGTCTTTTTAACAACAGCTGGCACAGAAGATGCATAAAACTCAAACATGGGTGGTGGAAGTCTCATTGAACACAGAAAACAACTAGCCAGCACTTGTAATCCACCCTGAGTTCCACTTAAAAAAACAACCAAAGTTTTAAAAGACCAATGCAACCTTGCAAGAAAGTCCACAAAAGACACACATGCACACACACACACACACACACACAAACACACACACGATGTGAGTCATTGATGGCCTTAAAGAAAAAGAAACATTTTTTAAAAAAATAAAGTCTTCAAAACATTGCCTTTCCTGGAATTTCACTTGCCGCAGACAGCCCGATAAGCAATTGTTAACAATTTTTTTTTGGTACCGTAGGGCAGGGTGAGTGCGAAATGTCCCCCTTTGCCCAGGCAATTTAAATTTTATTTATTTATGTATTTTAATTGAGTGATTTGTTTTTTTGTTGGGGTGAGGAACCTCAGGCCCAGGGCTCCAATCCAGCCTTACTCAGGTCGGCCCTCCAGGCTTCCATAGATAGCCACACCCCTTCCCCTGGCTCCACCCCCAATTAGCAGATTCCCGATTTTTCCGCAGTTTTTCCCCATTCTTGAATTCACCCCTCCGTCTGAAAGAGTTTCCCTACACCTACAGCATGTAGTAACATGACCAATAAAGTCTCTGGATTTTGGCATCTCAAGCCCCAAGTGCCACACGTGTTCCAGCCAAAGGTGAAATTAATGTGCTAACCTGGCAAGCAATACCCAGAGCCCACACCTTGGAATTCAAGACAGCTGACAGATACTGGTGGATATTTCAACCTTTCTTCAGGTTTGAAAATCACTGGCTATGACAGAACCAGCACCACAGGCGCTGAGGAGATCCATCACGACATTTTTGTCATGGTAGCCATATCAGATTCGGAAGCAGCTGCTGCAAATTCAGTTTTGTCCATTATTAGATAATCCCAAAGGCTGACAAAATTGCAATGTCAGCTCTGTTCTGTTTCAGGCAGATTATCTCAACAGAGTTGGTGGATTAAATTTCTCACCCGAGTTGGGGAACTAACCAGAGACCTATCAACAGGGAGCAATCTACCATCTGCCAGCCCCTGCATTCAAGTGCACAGAAGCGAGAGAAACAGGTTATTCCAAGGCCATGCCTGCATTAGGTGGCACCCTGACGGATCCCAGAATGAAGGCCTGATGCTGCAAGCAATCCTGGCCAGATCTGCTAGAAAAATAACCCTGGGGAATCCTCCTATTTCCCTTTTCACATGCATCAGGAGTGCATTTGCACAGTTAAAGCTAGTGCACCAGCTGCGCCCGTTCCTAGGGATGTCGGACCTGGCCACGGTGACACATGCCTTAGTTACATCCCGACTGGATTACTGTAACGCGGTCTACGTGGGTCTGCCTTTGAAGAGCGTTCGGAAACTTCAGCTGGTTCAAAGAGCTGCAGCCAGATTGTTGACCAGGGCTGGTTACAGGGAGCAGACAACTCCTCTGTTAAAACAGCTCCACTGGCTTCCAGTTTGTTTCCAGGCACAATTCAAAGTGCTGGTTATGACCAATGAAGCCCTATACGGCTCAGGTCCAGGTTATCTGAAAGATTGTATGCTCCCTTACAAGCCTCCCTGTGTTCTAAGATCTTCAGGGGAAGCCCTTCTCTCAATCCCACCAACATCACAGGCACGCCTGGTGGGAACGCAGGAGAGGGCTTTCTCGGTGGCTGCCCCAGGGCTCTGGAACTCTCTTCCCAGGGAAGCTAGACTGGCTCCCTCCCTGATGCGCTTTAGGAGGTAGACAAAGACTTTTAAAATTGTCATTTTAAATGTTTTAATATTGGAATATATTTAATATACTTTTAACTTGCGTATATCTCCATTTATAGGTTTTTAATATATATGTTTTAAATTCTGTAACGCCGCCTTGAGGCCCAGCATTGGGCAAAAGGCGGGATATAAATAAATATCATCATCATTATCATCTGCTAGCTGTATTTCACCAAAAGCTGCCTGTAGAAGTGCTTGTTTATCAGCAGGTTCGGAACAGCACCATCCCTTTGGAGTTAGTAGAAAGGCCTTTTTCCGTCCGCCAACTTTAACAGCACAAATCTCCCCTTCTGTCTCTCTCACTCACACAGGGGTTGGCACTCGCTCCGCTTACAAAGGAACAGCCTTCCCTTGATTACCTTCACAATTGCTATCAGCCACGCACACAAATTCTAAATCAATGAGCTCACGTCGCTCATAGAGCGCTCCGAAATGCAAACATCGGTGGTGTCCTTTGAACAATTGGTTTTCACGGCAAGCAACTTAATAAGATTTTCAGCACTGGGCCTCTCCCAGGTTGGAGGTCTTTAAGGAGGCAGCCATCTGCTAGGTGTTCTAGCTATGGATTCCTCAAGGTATCAAACTAGATCAAGGGTAGGCAGTTCTGGGTGATTCGTATTAGATCAGCAAGTGCTTTGAAACCTAGTAGTTTAAACAATAAACTGCAAGTAGCAATGGGTGCGATTCTATGCATGTTTAGATGAACAGAAGTCCTACAACACGCAGCTGGCTGGAGAATGCTAGGAGTTGTAGGACTTTTTTCTGTCTAAACATACATAGGATTGCATCCAAAATGGCTGATCCTGTGCTAATTATTCTCTCTTGGCCTCTGTGTTCCTACTTTGTAAAAATATGAGCACTCATATTATTCTGTCACTTTCTTAAAATTGTCATTCCTTATTTCCCCCCAATGTTTGGCTTTTGGTATTCAGGCAGAAGTTGGCATATTTGGGGAGTGTGGTTATCTGGTTGAGCTTTTATATTGTATTTTATATTATGGCTGTATACGGTTGTTTTATACTTGAATTGTCTTAATTTTGTAAACCGCCCAGAGAGCTTCGGCTGTTGGGCCGTATAGAAATGCACTAAATAAAATAAAATAAATAAAAATATTCAGGTAATTGCAAATTCACTAGCTGAGTTTACTTTTAAAAGTTTGAAAATATAATAATTTTATAAGCAAACTAAGTTATACATAAAACAACTTTAAGAGCATAAAGCATTGCTTATTTTTCAATTTCCTCAAAAATTCTGTTTCTTTTCCCCCCAAGGGTGGAGAGATGGAGGAAAAAACCTTGGTTTTTTCCCCACAGCTTCAAAATTTCCTGAAATGTTACATCTTTAGTTAGAATCTCTGATCTTCGGCTACTGGGCGGTGTAAAAATGTAATAAATAAATAAATAAATTCAGTAACTCAGGTGTAAATAAATATCTGTATATGCATGTTATTCCAGATGTATGTCTCATGGGTTGCCCAGCCATCAACTAGGTGACCTGCAATACCCCCTTCAACTCTATGGGATTATACCACCTCACTGTTGCAAATACGAAATCAACATTTGGCAAGAAGAAATCTGGGGGGAGGGGGGGAAGTGTGACCTCAAAGAAAGGGATGAGCTGCTGAGCCGGGCCACTGCTTTGCATCCAGAAGGCCCCAGGCAGAGCCCCAGCATCTCCAGGTAAATCTCCAGGGAAGATTCCTGCCCTAAAACCCTGGAGAGCTGCTGCCAGTCAGTGTCGACAATACTGGACTAAATGGAGCCGTGGTCTGACTCAGTAAAGGACAGCTTCTTGCATTCATACATTTCTCCCAGTATGAACCTACTACAGTCGACATCTGAGGGCCTCCTCCTAGTTCCTCCTCTGAGGAAGGTTCTGATCTGCACGGATCCGACCTGCTCTTGGAGCAACACAAAATTTCTGGCTAATTTCTGATAATATATTTTGTTAAGGCTTATATTTGTTCTGTTGTTTATTGAATCTTTGGGGGTTTTCAGCACAAACCATTCCAAATTTTACTTTGAAAGTAAAATGAATGAAATACACCTAACAACTAGAAAAAGCAAATTGTTTTAAACAGCTATTTTTAGGACTATCATCTTATTAAAGACACCTTAGTAAATAAATCAATTAGATATGCATAAAATAAATCATTAATTCTGCAGAGAAAGAAATATACTTTTCCTGGTTTAATGCAGGAGAGGCGGACTTCAGGCTTGTATGCTAGAATTGAGCACAGTTCTTTCACCCCCAAACCCGCTCTGGTTCCCCCCTAAGTTCCTTTGCATTTCAACCAGGATGATCAGGGGTCTGGAAACAAAGCCCTATGAAGAGAGACGGAAAGAACTGGGCATGTTTAGCCTGGAGAAGAGAAGATTGAGACATGATAGCACTCTTCAAAGACTTGAAAGGTTGTCACACAGAGGAGGGCCAGGATCTCTTCTCGATCCTCCCAGAGTGCAGGACACAGAATAACGGGCTCAAGTTAAAGGAAGCCAGATTCCAGCTGGACATCAGGAAAAACTTCCAGACTGTTAGAGCAGTACGACAATGGAACCAGTTACCTAGGGAGGTTGTGGGCTCTCCCACATTCAAGAGGCCTTCAAGAGGCAGCTGGACAGCCATCTGTCAGGGATGCTTTAGGGTGGATTCCTGCATTGAGCCGGGGGTTGGACTCGATGGCCTTGTAGGTCCCTTCCAACTCTGCTATTCTATGATTCTATGATTCAACACCCTAATTTCTAAAAACAAAACTTCAGGTTGTTTCTATTTCTAAAGAATTGGGAGTCAGGAACCTGAGTCCTTCTACTACAAATCACCCAAGAGAGTACCCTCTTGAGTTTTAAAACAGGGGCTGGGTGGGTTCCCATCAGGGATACTGTAGGAGAGATTATCAGTAGAAAGTCTGACTTGATGTCCTTTGAAGTCCCATCCAACTGTGCTATTCTATGTATATGTGACAGCAGGTATCGTTTTATAAGTGGCATCCCCTCCTGGGATATGGGCAAGGGGGTGTCTCTTCCAAAACAGAGCCTGCAACCTGCATGTTTTGTAACCACTTATATTTTAGAAAAAAATACGAATGTCCTTCCCTATTAATTGTGACATCTTCATAGTCATCAAAAGCTCTTTAACAGATTGATTAATCTAACCCATTGGCCCATCACTGCAGCCATAATTCTTTCAGTTCATAGATTTCCCCATAAAATGTGACAAAAGGGCTGGCGGGAAAGAGAAATTATCTATTGTGTTGTTATAAACAAAAACATCTAGCCATGCAAATACGTCCACAAGTTACTAGCCCTCACACATCTTGAACGTCCTATCTGTCTTCACATATTGGTCACTTGTGGCCTGACGTGGGGGAAATCAACTTTTGTAAAGCTTTCAAGCCTAATTGGACATCAAAGCGACGTTAGCTTCGGCATGGCTGCATATTTTGAGCAATTTACAAATATGTGGGGGGATTTCCGAAATGGATATCATCATGAACTCCAACCCAGGTCCTAAATAAACTGTGCATCCAGATTTCTATAGAGGCAAAACCCAGCCCTATGTACATATTACCCCTCCTTCCTGGTGGTGAATCTGCTCAGGGAGCTAACCAATTAGCTTCACACTCATGGGGGACAGGGACTAAACAGCCCCTTCCAACTCTGTGGTTCTATGACAACTTCCTATCCAGATCTCTGCATCTAACACAGGCTGTGGAATGGAGCTATTCCAGATGCATGATGCCAGTAAAAGCCCGCGTAGTGTAGTGGTTAGAGTCTTGGACTGGGATATCTGGGTTCTAATCTCCATCCTGCCATGAAGCTCACTGGGTGACTTTGAGAAAGTCACTGTCTCTCTACCTAATCTACAAGGCTGTTGTGAAGATAACATGGAGAGGAGCTCCACCACGTAAGCCACCTTGAGTTAAGAACAAAAGAACATCAGAAGAGCCCTGCTGGATCAGACCAAGGCTCCATCTAGTCCAGCCCTCTGCTCACACAGTGGCCAACCAGCTGTTAACCAGGAAACCACAAGCAGGACATAGAATCATAGAATCGCAGAGTTGGAAGGGGCCTACAAGGCCATCGAGTCCAACCCCCTGCTCAATGCAGGAATCCACCCTAAAGCATCCATGAGTGCAACAGCACCCTCCCACCCACGTTCCTCAGCAACTGGTGTATATAGGCTTCCGTCTCGGATACTGGAGGTAACACATAGTTCCTTGCAAGAAAAGGCTGCGATAAAAATGTAGCAATAATAATAAATAATAATGCAATATATGCAAGTAATGTGTGCATAAGGTTCACGATGCAATTTAAACGGTTAGTTAAGCCAACCTCCTGCCCATCAGGTTGACAATATGGTGGTAGATGGACCAATTTCAACTCCGCTTTCTACGTTTTTTATTTATTTATTTATTTTTATTTATTACATTTTTATACCGCTCAATAGCCGAAGCTCTCTTTTATATCAGCCTCCCCAAACTTGGCACCCATCAGATGCATTGGACTACAACTCTCACCATTCACAGCTAATGGGCATGCTGATGGGAGTTGTAGTCCAACACATCTGAAGAAAAATAAGTTGGGAAGGTTGCTCAAGGACCACTGACAAGCACTGAGCACTTACTTGGAAATTTTATAGACGTGTTATGCGACACAATTCAGGCTGCACTCTTACCCATACTTAACTGGGAGAAAGCCCCACTGAAGAGTGGGGCTTGCTTCTAAGTTAAGATGCAAAGGACTGTGTTGTCGTAACTTTTCAAAGTATGTCGCTACCTTTTCATTGCTATTTTACTCCAGTGTTTACATATCTTCTCTCAGCAACCCTGATATCTGCAAAGTGAGGATAACAGTTCACGAAACTGATGTCATGGACCTAGCCAAATTCAGTTTATGCCATAATAAATTTGTCAGTCTCGAAAGGCACCAAAAGGCTCTGTTGTTATTTCAGTGATCAAGAGAAACCACAGATCATGTGGAAAGCTCTAGCCCTAATTAAGAAACAAATCCTACTGAAACTAACGAGGCTTGAAAGGAGCAGTCCAAGACACTCAGGTTGAGAAAGCTCCAGCCAGTCCTGAGCAGTATACCTTGCATGGGACACATGCATTTCCACACAGGTTTCTGTCTCATCCATGCAAACCTGTGACGGCATTATTTATTATTATCATTTCTATACCACATCATAGCCAACGTTTTCTGGGTGTTTTACCCAACAATTCATAAAAAAAAAAAAATACACCAGGGCGAAGCATAAAACTACAAAGGTGCTCTATGCCAGGTCAGATTACCTGTTCATCTAGCCGCCCAATACTGTTCACTCAGCTCTCCAAGGTCTCTGGCAAAACTTGTTCCATCACCTGTGCGATGGACTTGTTCCTTTTTCAAACTGGATATGCCAAGGAACTTGGGCTCTTCTGCTGGCAGGTGGCCTCCACTGAGGTCCACACCCTATCTAGAAAAAAGTGTCTCATCTAACGAACCTACGAAACTGCCTTATTCTGCGCCCACCTATTTATTCAAACAATTCCAAACTCGCCTCCCAACACAGCTTTCAAGAGTCTACAAAAACACCTTAAAAAAGACCATTACAATTTCAATTTTAAAACAACAATAATAATTAAAAACAAAATAAAACACAAGCAAAAGTTTTTCTTCCAAGACGCCACATCTAAAACACGGCCTGGAATAAATGTGTCTTCAGAATGATATATTTTTAAGCCAGCAGCAAATGCTGTTGGAGAGGGAAGTTTCAAAGGTGGTGGTGGTGGCTGGGTGGGGTGGGCTTGGCCCCTGCCAACTTAATGCCTATAGACCTCAATGTTGCCTACTCAGACTGACAGCAGCACTCCCGCACAGGGCTTCCCCATCCCGTGTATTTATTTTTAAAGGAAAAATCGAAACACACACCCCACCCGCCCCTCTGAAAATGAACCTATAAAGCTGCCCAGACGCACGATGGGTTCTCAGCCTGCCTCTACCTGATCGGTCCTTACGCAGCAGGCGCCGGGGATGGAACCCGAGGCCTCCAGAGCGACCTGGCCTTCTTCCAAAGAGAAAAAGATTGGGGCGCCCAGAGGTGTCGCGTTTGTGGGGAGGGGGAAAGGATCACTAAACCTCTCCCCCCCCCCCCCCACAAACACACACACACACCCGGGCAGCAACGTTTGCGCTGCAGCAGCGACAACAAAGCTGCCAGGCGCCCGGCCTAGCCGAGGCTCGTCTGCAAAAACTGGAGAGAGAAAACCGAGGGAAGCCTCCGATCCTGCAATGCAAGCGGGGTGGGGGTGGGGGCTGGGTGGGGGCAGGGGACCGGACCCCCCCTCCAAATTCCCAGCAAAGGGGCGTTAGGACCGCGCGCACAGAGAGGGGTGGGGGGGACGCGGATTTGGGTCTGGGGCCTCCCCACTTCCTGCAAGAGCCGCACGCGGGGCAGGAGCGGACACAAAAGGGAGGGAGGGAGAAGGAGAGAGAGAGAGGGAGGGAGGGAGGCGTGCACACGACCGGCCGCGACCCGGACACGCGAGGAAGCGTGCAAGCGTTGTTGCAAAGGCACCACAGCCCCGGGCAAGGCGTCCCTCCTCCTCCCGCTGCGCCTGCAACGACCGAGCAGGCCGGAGGAGGAGGCGGCGGAGGGCGGCTTGGGGAGGCTCCGGCACTGCCGGCCCCGCACTCACCGGCTGCAGCTGCTGCCGCCTCTGCCTGCGCTCCCGGCGCGCCAGCAGGGAAGTTGGCCGCCGCCGGTCCCGGCTCTCGCCTTCGCCGGCGCCGAGCAGCCCAGGCACCGGAGGGCGGGCGGGCGGGCGGCAGGGCTGGCGGGGGAGCCGGGGCGCTCCCGGCTGCTACTACGCGCGCCAGGCAGGGGCGGTGGGCAATGTGATCGACGGCCCGGCACGGCCAATGAGGGGCGCCCGGGGCGGGGCTGGCTGGCTGGCTGCGCCGCCCAGCCTCCCACTTTCTTTGAAGTGCCAAAGAAAAGGTGCGGGAGGAAAGCCCGGAGCCGCAGACTGGCGAGACGCGGCCCGGGCTGGCTTGCGCGTAGACCTGTGTAGGGCTGCGGTGCTAGACTATTTTGCGCCCTAGGCAAGGTGAGCTACTTTCACACACACACACACACACACACACACACACACACAACTGCCAACTTTGATTTTTAAGAACATCTGTTTCCTGGAAAAAATAAGAAGCACAAAACTTGAAGCTGCTAAATTTATTTTGAAGTGCAAGAAATACGTCATGCCAACAAATTGGAAAGGAACGTCTATGGGTCTAAAATGCATTATTTAACAGGAATATCACCTCCAAATCATCCCCCCCAACTCACACGTGTGTGTGCACACACACACACTCAGCATCGCTCACTCCAAACAAACACACACATGAACACATGCATTCACTCAAAGACCCCATGCACCCCATTCACGTTCCGGAAGTCCAAACGTGGAGCCGCCCATCCCAGCGTCCCTGGCTTCGCTTCAGCTGGATGGGCACGGGGCACCATCTCACCTGCCCAGACCCAGCTTAATCCTCGGGCCAGCTCACAACCAACGCGCGTCAGTGCTGCACTGTGCCCAGCACCCCTCTTAGCTTGGCGCTCTAGGCGGCCGCCTGAGTGGCCTCTATGGTAGCACCAGTCCTGGGTGCTGGGCTGTGTAAATGGGGAGTGGGCCCCAAGGATGGCTTCGGAGGAGGCCTGGATGGGGCTGAAGTCCTGTGTGCGTCTACTGCTGGGGAGAGTCAGGCCCACGGAGCTCAGCCGGGCTTGCTCCTGAGTAAGCGCGGCTAGGATTGCCCCACGGTTAGGCTGCAATCCTAGGCGCCCTTTCCTAGGAGCGAGCCCCGTGGGGCTCAGCTGAGTGGACTTGCATGGAGGGCGACCCTATGGAAAGGAGGGCAAGGCTGCTGTATCGTTAACAGTTGTGCAGAAAAGGGCATTTCACCAGGTGTCATCTGTATGCAGGCAGCACCTGGTGAAATGCCCTCTTCATCACAGCAGTTAAAGCTGCAGGAGCTGTACTAGAGTGACCAGACACAAAAGAGGGCAGGGCACCTGCAGCTTTAACTGTTGTGATGAAGAGGGCATTTCACCAGGTGTGATTTGTATGCATGTAGCACCTAGTGAAATGCCCTCTTCATCACAACAGTTAAAGTTTCAGGAGCTATACTAGAGTGACCAGATACAAAAGAGGGCAGGGCACCTTCAGCTTTAACTGTTGTGATGAAGAGGGAATTTCACCAGGTGTCATTTGTATGCATGCAGCACCTGGTGAAATGCCCTCTTCATCATAACAGTTAAAGTTTCAGGAGTTATACTAGAGTGACCAGATACAAAAGAGGGCAGGGCACCTGCAGCTTTAACTGTTTTGATGAAGAGAAAATTTCACCAAGTTCACAGCAGTTCACACCAGAGTTTCTGCAGCTGAAACTCTCCCCACGGCCTGAGTTCGATCCCAGCGGAAGCTGGTTTCAGGCAGCTGGCTCAGGTCGACTCAGCCTTCCATCCTCCCGAGGTCGGTAAAATGAGTACCCAGTTAGCTGGGGGAAAGGTAATAACGGCCGGGGAAGGCAGCGGCAAACCACCCTGCTATAAAGCCTGTCAAGAATACGTCAGCGAAAGCTGGCGTCCCTCCAAGAGTCAGTAATGACTCAGTGCTTGCACGAGAGGTTCCTTTCCTTTCCCCATATATACAAATGACACCTGCTGAAATTTCCTTTTCAATACAACTGTTAAAGATACAGGAGCCCTGCCCTCTTTTTCATAGGGTCATCCTACTTGCACGGTTCGCAGGCAAGTCTGTCTAGGATTACTGACCCTCAGGAGTCAGTCCCATTTTGCTCAATGTGGTCTGTGCCCAAATATGTCTTAACACCTATTGCCGCATCCCATCTTCAGACTGTGACACACCGCAGAATTTTTAGGACACCCTTCCCTCTGATCATGTCCAGCTTTGTCGCTACCTCTCTCACCCTAATCTACCTCACAGGGTTGTTGTGGAGATAAAGATGAGGAGGAAAGAGGGACCTTATAGGCTCTTTGAAGGAAATGCATGATATAAATGTAATAAAGAAATAATAAATAGAAATGTTCTACTCCAAATAAGCTGATACAAGTGGAGTCCTATTTAGATTTGTGGATTGTGTGTGTCCGGCCTCTTCTTCATTCACTCCCCGCCCATTTGAGTATACATTTGAGTATACAAAAATGAGTATACAAAATTTAAAATTCTAAAACACAGAACATACACACATAAAGCATTAAAAACCATTAAAAAAATTAAACGTGGGTAATTAAGATGTGCCGCCATATGCCTGGGAAAAGAGGAAAGTCTTAACCTGTCGCCAGAAAGATAGCAGCATTGGTGCCAGGCGAGCCTCGTCAGGGAGATCATTCCATAGTCTGGGGGCCACCACCGAAAAGGCCCTGTCCCTCGTTGCCACACTCCGAGCCTCTCTCGGAGTAGGCACCCAGAGGAGGACCTTAGATGTTGAACGTAGTGATCGGGTATATTCACATACTATCTGTTATTCAGATATCTGGGCAATGCTGGGTATATTTTGAAAACATATTTTTAGGTTTGCATCTTTTTCAGCTGGTAGAAAGAGTGTTGTGTCTTGATTGTTTTTGAAGTTTAGACAGCTGCTCTGGCCAAAGCATGATGGAAGATGTAGGCATTTCAGGTAAAACAAAAAATGTGGTTTATCATGAAACTCTAATTTAAAATATAATTCTTATTAACACAATTTTCCAGGAAATTTGGAAACAGTTCCTATTATTTGTGTTTTCTAAGGGAAGTGGGAAACCACCAGTAGAGGAGGTGTTAAGATTTTGGAAACAGGAATGATCCCGAAGGGAAGGGGGAGCACTTGATGGATTATGTTGAATTATGTTGGATTATGTTATGGATAAAGTATTATATGTTAATAATTATATATTCAAGTAACTTGTTATGTAATGGAATCTTTTTCTTTTGTATGGTATGTTAAATTGTTATGTTTGTTTTTTAATGTAGTAGTTCAATAAAATTTATATATATAAAAACAAATTAACACAATTTTCCATTTATTCTAACAAAACAATTTACTAACCCAACCAAACTAAAAAAAAAACCCAACCAACCTAAAACTGAATAAGCTGCAGAGAAATTTATTATTTATTTATCAAATAAATGTTAAAAACATTATTCACAGACGCGAGCAACGCCGGGCATATCGGCTAGCAAGATTATAAATCTATGTGGCTTCACTACCGCACAATGTAGTGATGGCGACCAATTTGGATGGCTTTAAAAGGGGTTGGGTAACTTCCTGGAGGAGAAGGCTATCAATGACTACTAGTCCTGATGACTCTGATACCGCCAGTATTTGAGGCAGTAAGCCTACACCAGTTGCTGGGGAACATGGGTGGGAGTGTTCTGTTGCACTCATGTCCAGCTTGTGGGTTCCTGGTCAACAGCTGGTTGGCCACTGTGTGAACAAAATGCTGGACTAGACGGAATGATCCAGTATGTCTCTTCCTATGTTCTTATTATTGTCTTGTTGTTTTTAATATTCATACAGTGCTTAGAAAATTGTAGGTGCATCAATATCAGCATTATCACAGTCTTGAAGACCCCACCACTGTGTTTGATACAGAAGTCTTCAAAGTGTTTTGTGCATGTTTTGACTGAGGCCACAGCTAGACCTAAGGTTTATCCTGGGATCATCCAGGGTTCGCCCCTGCCTGAGCACTGGATCCCCTGTGTGTCACCTAGATGAACAGGTTTGACCCCTGGGCAATCCAGGGATAAACCTTAGGTCTAGCTATGGCCTGAGTCTAGGAAAAGCAAAACTCCACATTTGATGCTAATTGGTTTATGGCTACGTCGAGCTTCCGTATAACCACCAATATACTTATTTCCCCAGTTCCTCAAACTGGTTGCTCATTTTGTGTTTTGTAAGGGGAAGGACGGATGCAGTTGTGTATAAATGTATATGCGCTGACCCACCCACCAGTCTAACATTTCACTTGCTGGTACCACTGCTTGCAAAAGGTACCACTGTAAATGACGGACCTGCTAATTTCAGTCTTCACCCGCAAAAGATCTTCTTTGCCACTCAGCTGTCGTTTGCTGAGTGCAATACTGGAGGAACTCCCCTCCCTCTTGGTGTGGCTGCCGCTCAAAACCCGGCGGAGGGCACCTGGTACTCCCGTTTGTGCTGCAAAATCACAGCTATAATTTAGCTGGCTGGTGTGACGGGAAAGGTCACTCGCCATCCACTTTTTCAGCAATAGCTTCTCCCCAGCTTCACTCCTGATTGTAAATCTTTGTGCTTGCCATGGTAACAAACCTCAAGTCGGTTTTCATTTGCATCACTCTCATCCCTTGTAAAACCCATCCAATTTCCACCGGCGTAATCAAAAGTGCAGTGGGGGAGGGAGGGGGGAGAGGGTGGAAAAGATCTTTACAGGCTTTGAGTAGACTTGTTGCAGAGCGCACAGATGCTGCCTCTCTGGCTTGAATGCTGTTGCAGCATTCAAGCCAGGCAGAACACTGAAAATAATAGCAGGAGCCAAAGATCTGTGGAAAGCACTAAAACCACATGGCCAAAGCCCAAAGCCTAGCAATTCCACAGGTGGAGCCCGGGGCCACCTCTTTAACGGGTTGGGCAGTAATTCCCAACTTCGGTGCCCGAACGTGCTCAGCGTGTGCCCATTTTTCATCCTCCACAACACAGATGTGAAGGGACAGTGTTGGGTCCAGCTTCAGGGAAGAGGTGGAGCTGTTGCTGTGTCCAGCACCTTGGGCAGCTCCTTTAGAGTTCTGACTGGTGCCAACTGAAACCCAGAGCGGATTCACCGCCCCACTGACATTGGAGCCACCAGCCTCCACTACAATCCATCTCTCATAGTGGGGGGTGGTCTGTGTGCTTGCTCCTCATTCTGCTAATGCCTCATGGGCAACTCCAATGGCCGTGGTAAACAATAGTCACACATTTGCTGCCACACCCAGACGTGCAATCAAATAAAGGACGCCTTCAAAGAGCTGACTGTCCTCCCACAGCCCAACTTATTGATGCGGCTGCCCTCTGTAAAGCAGGGGCTTGTCTTGATGAAGGGTTTGTCCCGGGGTGGATCCGGAGTGGCGGCAGGTCTTCCATATGACACAGCCGGCATCCTGAAGCCATCCAGGGGCAAACCCCCAAAGCTCTGCTTTAAAAAAGCCGGGCACTTACCCTGACTTTTTTCTCTTGGGGCTGCTTTGCGGGATGTGTGTGTGTGTGTGTCTGGGCAGATGGCGAACCCTGATTGGTCAGCATCTGGCGTGTGGTAGAGGGAAAAAGCACCACTGGACAGGTGATAGACGAGAGACAGGCTCTGGTGCTATTGAAAAGTATAACAATTTTAATAGTTTTTTTTGTATCAAAAGTTCAGCGTTTCGTATTTAAACAAAATCCTTCTTCAGGAGCTGACGCTAGACACAGGCTGCTGTAAAATAACCTGTTCTTGTATATTAGAAAATCTTAAGCTTTTCTTTCTCCAAGGTGTTCTGTGAACGAACTGCATTGTGCCGAAGAGTTCTTTCTCACATGGGGAGAAACCCCAAAATAGTAAAAAACCAACAACAAAAACGGGAATGCAAGGAGGGGCGGGTGCCCCGTGCACGGACTTGGCACCTCCTCCAAAGTAAAGTAAAAAATAAAAAAAAATATGGGGATGTGAGGAGGCACTCCTCCTCGCCTGCAAACCCCCTCACTCGCTCCTTTGTGTGTGGATAACGCGAAGGTGCGCAAAAGCGGGTTTGGGGACTGGCGACACAAAAACGCCATCATCAAAGTGAAGCCCAGGACACGGTGTTCTCAAATTCCTCTGTTGCAAGGCCGCATTGGGCCTGTGGGTTTCTCTTCTTTGGCTCCTAGCAATTCTAGAGTGGGAGCAACGTGTATCAGGGCTGCTACACAGGGAAAAGGTTAGTTTTCTGTTGCCCCTGGCCATGATCCAAACTGTATGTCGAGTTTGTCCCTTAGGCCTTGATAAAAACAAGGCTAACCTGAGCACAGTTCTCTCCTGAGAATCTAGATAAATATTTTGTCATGTTTCATATCGTGGGCCATTGGCTAGGCCATCCGTCCCCAATTAAAAAGGGTCCCTCTGCTTTTTTAAAAAATAATAATTTCTAAGTACTTTGCTGAGAATTGATAGGTTTAAATCAGTGGTTCCCAAAGTGGGCGGTATTGCCCCCTTGGGGGCGGTAGGATTGCATAGGGGGGCGTTAAGAGGCAAGGAAGCAACAGGGGGGCGCTCAAGGTGGTCTTTTCCGAGAAGAGCCTCTCCAGAAGGTCTTAAAACCCAGGGATACTTTTATGGGAGAAGGTAGTTTGGTCCTAAGCCATGTAGGGGAAGAATCCACACATGTATTAATACTATTTAAGAAGAGTCCTTTTAACGGTAAATTGAAATATTTCAAAAGCACCAAAACACTAATGAAGAGACATACCCTGCTTGGTGTGCCCCGCCACGACGGCTGCAAAACAGAGGCATTTGCTCTCTTTTCCCTCCCTCCCTCTGCAAGCCTGCAGCGGGTGCTTTGGAATAAATATTCCATTGTTACTGTTTCGAATTTTATTGTTATTATCTTCCTTAGTGGGTCGTTGAAAACCACTATTCTGAATAATGATTTTTATAGGGTAGGGTAGGGGGCGCTGGGCATGAGTTTGTGGAACCAAGGGGGCGGTTACCTGAAAAAGTTTGGGAACCACTGGTTTAAATGGTTCAGAAAGAACGCAAGTCGGAATCTTCAGGTTAGAAAACTGGTAGATTTGTGCTTTTCAACGTCCCCTGTGTAGTACTGTTAGAGTTTTCAAAGCTGCTTGGAATAGTATGTTCTTATAAGCCTTATAAGAACCCTGTCGGTATTATTATTTCCTGTTCGGGGTGTGCTTTGGATGTGGACAGATTCCTGATCTAGAACTGAATCAGCCTGATTTGGACAGATTTGGGAGATGTCCAATTCGAAGCAAAGCGCCTTCAAAGCAGGCTGAGTCTGAATCTGAACATTTGGGATTCGGAGGGAGAGAGAGAGAGAGGCAGACTCTAGCCTTATTCAGGCGTTCCTTAACTCTGTAGGCTAAACACACAAGGAGGGAAGTACAGCAGTCCTGTCCACTTCCTTGCGCGGTTCCATTACCCTCTACATGTGGCAGCCGATGGTCTGAAAAGAAGAGCTTCCTCTTATCCTCCGCAACGCTGATTTTCAGAGCGTCCGATCTATAATCTATAATACTAAAGGAGGATGTCTATCTCGCTGTCAGCGCTAAAGCTCCGAGACTGAAACATAGACTCATGCAACTTGGCGTGGATATGAAGGTGCATCTAAGGATGTGCACTTCAGGGTTATTTGGTCTTTGTAACCCGTTAATTAATTTCAATTAATTTAAATGTGTCCAGGCCCTCGTCTATACGACTTTGATAATGCTGCGCCCGGCTGCGAGAACCGCTCCTTCCCAGCGTCTACATGGGAAGGAGTGTAGTTGAGGGTTTCCAGGCGCTGTCGCCGCCTCTGCGCCCGCCCACCCGAGCTCTCACGGGGCTGGTCCAGGGATGCCTGGGAGCATCCGTGGTTAGTGGGGGTTTTAAGGGGGAAATGGGGCTGAGATGGGTTTGGGTGTGTGTGTTGGTTAACTGTAAATGCGAAGGATCAGTTATTTATTTATTTATTACATTTCTACACCGCCCAATAGCCAGAGCTCTCTGGGCAGTTCACAGCTAACTGCAGGGGGAGGAATGGAGTGCTCCCTTCCTGGTGGGATTTCCAAACACACACACCCCTTTAAATTTTATTTATTTTTCCTTAACAAGGCTCCGCAGAGGTGTGGAGCCTTGCTCCAATTTAAAAATTCGAGGTAAATCCCCAACTTCTTTAGTGCAGAGCTTCAGGGCTTTGCCTCTGAAGTGGCAGCTGCATCATGTAGATCACCTGCTGCCATTCCGAATCAATCCAGGCGCAAAGTGCCCGTGTGGACGAGCCCCGTGTGGTTGAGGCCTGCGGTACCATCTTCGATCACTGGATGATTTCCCTAAGCAGCACATATAGCTTTGCAATCAATACAGTTTGAAGACGTCAGGAGTAGCCCAGGGGGGGAGAGTTATATGACTGCCTCTCCACGGTACTGTGGGACAGGGGCGCCCCTTTAGGTGAATGGAGTGGACAGACACCCCCCCCCCAATCTCAGAGACTTCTGTGAACCGCCCAGAGAGCTTCGACTATTGGGCGGTATAAAAATGTAATAAATAAATAAATAAAAGCATGCATTACAGCAGGGGCAGCGTCTGGGAGTGCCAGTGGTCATGGCATTACTCAGACAGAGCAACCATGTGTCCATCTCTGTCAGCTACATAACTTTGCTTGAATTCTTTGCTTTTTTTAAACAAAGGCCTGTTCCATCCTGGGTTAGACTCGCTAGTAAGGAATAACAATGGAGTTTTCACATGGCCATTGCAAGTGTCACATGATAGCTTGGTTGCGTGATTCCTCGTATTGTGAACAAACTGTCCATTGATGGCAGACAAACAAGAAAGCTATACTACACAGTTAGCACACGTGTAACTGATAAATAAACTCTTTGAATTTTAACAATGGCATTATTTCACTGGGATACAAATCAAATACTTTATTGCATATTAGCCAGGCAGGCCATTCGCATACAAACAAAATAATTGCACACCCAGCCACCAACTCACCGCAGCCGAAAGAATAATACAATCATTAATAACATCGCAGACAGGCAGGTTGTCATATTTATGTTAACTATATTAACCAACATATGGTATCAACAGGATATAATTTGATCCTATAAGGTAGTCAGGAGCTTCCGCATCTCCAGCGCCCGATTTACAAACTTTGCAGTCCTAAATGATATATAATGATCAGAGCCTAACAGAAGTATTTGAGTTGCCTTTTGGGGTGGCATATAGTTAAACCTGGGAATTAAAGGCTCAAGATATTGCTTCCTCAATTCCGCATACATTGGGCATTCGACTAGAAAATGTGTCATATCCTCAATTTTGGGGCAGCCGGCTGGGCAGTCTGCTTTCACCCTTGGATGGGTCCTATAACGTGCCTTCACCTCCATCAGCTGGAGTGAATTTAACCAGGACCGGGTGAATAACCATCTCAGCTCATATGAAGTAAGAGAGGTTAAATATAAGGAGGCTTTTCCCGGGGTAGTAATTATACTTTTGTATATCGTATTTGAGTGGCTCACTTCCACAACAGCCAAACTACTACACTGACATTGCGGATGTGAGATGTTTGGAACTAGGGCTGAATCTGGAGCGAGAACCGGAGGTCCAGATTTTCCCCCATAGACTTACATTGGAAAAGAAAAACTAAAAATGTTTTAGTTTTCGAGATAGAAACATGAAAATGGGCACCATGATAGCTTCTAAGTATATCCTTAGTCATGGCCACTTTGAAGGAAATGGGATCATCCCGATTTTGGGGGAAATTTTAAAGTCCCCCCATTTACAGAAATGCATTCATCTCCGTCGTTTTTTAAGATACACATATGTAACTGGGCACCACCATAGCTTCCACATAGGACCTTATGCATGCCAACATTGAAGCAAATTGGATCATCTCCTGAGTTTTAGGGATTTTTTAAAGATTTAACCCTCAACCATACCCCCGATTTACTTTTTGTCTATTCAAGTATTAACAAATTCTATTCCCCCTTGGGTTGTCAGTTCAAATCCCTCCCAAGGCAGGAGGGACCCAAAAGGCATTACATTCCGGATGGTTGTTTTGTAGAGCATAGATCTGAAGAACTTTAGCTGATGGTACTATGGAGGAATTTCGTAAGATCTGATTCCTCCTTCTAGGATTGCTTGAGTGGGAGTCAAAGGCTCTCAAGACACGGTCTCCTTTAGATAGAGAAAGTTTTATTATTACTAGCAATTGCAAGGAGCCTGCACCAGAGCAGACGGACATCTGATAGAAACGCTTACATTTTCGTAGGGTCCAGGTGGATCCAAGAAAACACAAATCACAGCACACATACAAACTTAAAATATTCAATGGGTTGTTTGTGTCCACCCGTGGGACGTAAACACCTTATACAACTCTGGCAAGGTGTTAAGAGACAATGAATATCTTCATAGAATCATAGAATAGCAGAGTTGGAAGGGGCCTACAAGGCCATCGAGTCCAACCCCCTGCTCAATGCAGGAATCCACCCTACAGCATCCCTGACAGAGGGTTGTCCAGCTGCCTCTTGAATGACTCTAGAGTGGGAGAGCCCACAACCTCCCTAGGTAACTGATTCTATTGTCGTACTGCTCTAACAGTCAGGAGGTTTTTCCTGATGTCCAGCTGGAATCTGGCTTCCTTTAACTTGAGCCCGTTATGCCGTGTCCTGTACTCTTGTTGTATACTATGGTAAACAACGGTCACACTTTTGCTGCCATGCCCAGATGTGTAATCTCCAATAAGCACTGAAATGGCAAATGGTGTAATCCTAAAACTGTTTACTTGGAGGTAAATCCAATTTCGTTCAGTGGGGCTCATATCATCATAACTGTGTTTAGGATGCCAGCCAGAGTGTCGTTTCAGCTCAGGAGTGTTTGCTTACCTTTCGAATATAACCAACCGCCCCACCCAGACACACACAAAGGCTTGTTATACTCGGTTGCATTCCACTTTGCTGTTAGCCTCTTAGGCACAAGCACGGTGATTTTCCACAGGTTAAGAGAGAAAGGAAGGTCATTGCCACAAGCACCGCTAGGATCAATATTTATACTTCCTGAATGTTGAGCGAAAAAGCCTCATGGAGCAAAACATACATGTTTTCACACAATAAATTGCAGACTGAAATATCTGAGAGCTTCACTCAGTTCATTTGAGTGGTTTAAGGGACCTCAGTGGACTGAGAGGTAGATCCTAATAGGGCAATATATCGCCAGTTCCCCCGACCGCAAATCAAGAGGCAACACAAAGAAACAATACCGGCTAATTCAGCATCCAATCTGAATTACTGAGGCAGCTCACTATTTTCTGCAGCATAATTTTTAAGAGTTTCTCGGGCCTAATTCCTACTGCACAGAGCAACGGCGCTTTCCAGCCTCTCCCTTAGATGTCTTCTCCTCAGCTTAATAGAGTTCACAGCCTTTGACATTATAATTAGATTTTGAGTTGATAAATAATGCAGACCTTTCCCCCTATTCTTCTGTGCTTCCAGATATCCGAGATGCTCTCAGAGGGGCATTTGGTGCATCCATTTAATAGAAAACAAGGCCCAGTCCTCTAGTAAATCTGTATCTGGATGCTATGATTTCAGAAGTGTTTTCTCCATGAAAGAAAGACCTACAAAATTAACATGTTGGCAAAGAGGCTCAATTAGAATCCTAATAAGAACATAAGGAGAACCTTCTGGGTTGGACCAAAGGACCGTGTAGATAAAGATGTCGGAGAAATATGCAACAGAATCAAATTAATTGGGATGTCTATGAGGCCAGCCTATGGATTCCATGGTGGACCGGCTTTTGCCGAGCTGCATGGATTCCGGACCAGTTTTCCAAAAATGTGTGTGTGATGCACATACATACAAATACACATTTATTCATAGAAAAATACGTTTAAAGAACCCGTTGGCTGAAAATGCACATTCCCCCATAAGCTAAAACAGGGGTCCCCAACCCCCGGGCCACGGACTGGTACCGGTCCATGACCTGTTAGGAACCGGGTTGCGCAGGTGAACTGCTTTCACCCACCCACACCCACCCCAGCGTACCTGGGCACGGGGCGCCATCTCGCCTGCCCAGCCGAAGCGAAGCCAGGACGCTGGGGTGGGGTGAGACGGCTTCGGAACGGCGCACCTGGCCAGAAGCCGCTCTGGGAGAGCGACTTCCGTGCGTGCTATTCTGAAGCAGCCCACCCCTGCGTCCTGGCTTTGCTTCGGCTGGGTGCCCACCCAGCCGAAGCAAAGCCAGGATGCTGGACGGGGGAGGGGGGCTTCCCAAAACCATCCCCTCAACCCCCAGCCCCGGTCCGTGGAAAAATTGTCTTCCACGAAACTGGTCCCTGGTGCCAAAAAGGCTGGGGACCGCTGAGCTAAAACATGAAAATGTGCAGGTGGGGAGCGGGGGATTTGCACATTTTCATCAGTGCGAATTTGTGCAAATGAGAATTTGCGCAAATTTGGGGAATGGGCAAAAAACCCAATGCCGATGCAGATGGAGTGGGCTTTACAAAACCCGTACATCCCTACAGGTAGCCAACTTCACACAATGGCCAATCACGGCAAAGCTACATGGTATGTTAAATGCATAGTGTGTAGTTGATCCTAACTTTTCTACTTTAGTGTAAACACTTGGGGCCCCAATCTGGATTTGGACTACTGAGAGGAGGGTGTTAAACCTTCCCACCCAACTGCTTTCACTCCCAACAACACCCCTGCAACATGGGGGCTAAATAAATAAATAAATAAATAATCCATTGGCACCAACGGAGTTCTCTTCCCTTTACCTTTGCATGAAGTTTAGCCCTCAGATAGCTTGATGACGCCTACAAGCAAGTGTTTGAAGACAATAGCTCTCTCCTGCTCTTATTCCACAGCACCAGCCATTTAAAGGTAGACTGCCTCCAGGCTTGGAGGTTCCATATTGCCACCTTGACTAACAGCCATTTGCACAGGCTTCTTCCTCCGTGAATTGGTCTTCTCCCTTTTTAAAGCCATCTAAAAGCTAAGGGACATCACAACACCTTGTGGCAGCAAATTCCATCCATGAATCACGCATGACTGGAAGACGTACTTTCTGCTGTCTATCTTGAATATATTGGGACTTAGTTCCGCTGGGTGGCCCCAAAATGCTAATCTTTCTCCGTACCGTGGATAATCTTATATGCATGGATCACAGCCTTCCCCAAGCCCCTGCCACTCTCCCTCCTCCTTCAGTCCTCCTGGTGCTATCCCAGCAGCCTCTGTGAGTTCCACTGGCTATAGCAAAGCGGCCAGCTCAGTTTTGCCCACTCTTGCCTGGGAACTCTGCAGCCAGGTGAAATACTCCACTCAACAGGTCGAAAAACCTCCCTGGCTCAGTTCAGACAACACAATGACCACCAGTTGTGCAACTAGTCAACTCTGCAGTTAGCTGTGTTTCTCTAGTGGTTTGGGGTTTTTTTTTAGGAAAAAGTCAACCGTGGGGTGGTTTTTGCCTGACAGATGACACAAATACCAATCGTTGACCATTCAACTGACAATTGACTACTAAAACCACCGGTGATTATTGTGTTGTCCGAACTGAGCCAGTAAGAATATTCCGAGTTGAGAATTCAACCGCTGAGGGAGTGCCCATTCAATGGGCTGTAAGCCAAACTGCATGTTTAATAGGAAGGTCCATGACTCCATCTCCCATTTCCCCCCACCTTTTCCTTTAAAGCAGCTGTGGAGCTCTCCAAATAAATCAAATAAATAAAAAATCAATTTGATTGCCAGAGGGAAGCATTTAAAGCTGCAATCCTACCCGCCCATATCTGGGAGCAACCCATTGAATAAAGTGGGTTTACTTCTGAGTAAACATGCATAGGATTGCACGGCAACCTCCCTCCACCCTTCACCAACCCAGTGCCGTATTTCCAATCTAAATCCTCGTTCATCAAACCACTGTTAGTCCCAGGGAAGGGAGGCTATTGAGAGAGCTAACAGTATTTCTTTTGAGTCAGGGAGATATAGATCAGGAAAACGCCGAGGCGGAGATTAGACACCCCATTACATAACATTGCTGCTCCCATCAAGTCTGGAGCCCACCGGAGCTGCTATAAATGAAAAATGACAAGCATTTCTTTTTTGTTATTGCTATAACTTAAAACAAAACAGCAGCAGGGGAGCCATGCATATAAGGAGTAGCTGGGCCCGTGTTTGGATCAATACTGGCATCTAGTGGTAGTGATCTTCTACACCAAAGCAAACAAATCTCACTATCCATCTCAGGAACATGTTAACTGAACATTATTACTTAGAAGACATTATATTTATAAACCAGTCACAGTGGGTCCTTAATTTGGCTTTAGCCCAGCATTGCAATTTACAGCGCAGAAAGACATACCAACAAGTTAACTGCTGGTTCATCTGTCAGTCTTGCTGTTGTTCAGGTGGCTCTTTTTCGGGGGGGGGGGGGCATTTATTCATCCATCCATCACCTTAAAAGAAAATTCTGTAAATGGGTTAACAATAGTTGCAAAGTTGCTCTGAGAATTTGGGGTGTCTGTAGGTGATGGTGTGGGTGCTAGTCAATCAGTGCCTTCCACAGCCAGCTTTTCCCTAGAACCATGATGTAAATACGCAGAACCATTTTTTAAAACCAACTTTGTTTTGTCGTGAGCCAACTTAGAAGGGTTTGTATCCTGAGAGGTGGGATATTAATGAATTTAATACAAAAAGAACATAAATTCAAAACTTGTTTTAGAAGTATGCGCATGTTGGTGGTGGGGGCATGAATGCTTGTGAGGTTGTTTCAAAATCTGCTTTAAAAAATTGTGCCTGTCTTCACCAATAGAATTCAGTGGGGGGGGGGGGGCGTTGTAACAGTTAAATCATTTTTTTGCATTTTCCACTCCTATCAAATCAAATAAACGTATACTTGGAACATAGTTGATGTTAAAACGACCTCTTAGACTTTCTATATCACAACACGAACTTTGTTGAGTATCCATTCCATTCTAAAATGCATTTTTAGACTGCAATCCTATACCTACACTTGGGAAAAGGAAAGGAACCTCTTGTGCAAGCACTGAGTCATTACTGACTCTTGGAGGGATGCCAGCTTTCGCTGACGTTTTCTTGGCAGGCCTTATAGCGGGGTGGTTTGCCGTTGCCTTCCCCGGCCATTATTACCTTTCCCCCAGCTAGCTGGGTACTCATTTTACTGACCTCGGGAGGATGGAAGGCTGAGTCGACTCAAACCAGCTTCCGCTGGGATCGAACTCAGGCTGTGGGGAGAGTTTCGGCAGCAGAAACTACTGCTTTACCGCTCTGCGCCACACGAGGCTCTTACCTAAGAGTAAATCTCATTCAAGTTAGTGGGGCTTACGTTTGAGCAGATATGCATAGGATTGAGCTATAAGGCTATAATCAATGGAAGTAAATCTCATTGAATTTAGTGGGACTTACTTCTGAGTAGACATGCTTAGGGCAGAGCTTTCCAATAATCTACTGGGACTGTGAGGTTCTCAACTTTCATTTTGCTTGGGGCTTATCTATATGCCCTGTATACCCCATTGTGGCTGTGCAGTGGTGCTGCATTGTTTAAAAGATGCAGGCGCCAACTCTCAGCCACATTGGGCTTTTCTACCCAAAGCTGCGCATTTTCAGGGTGTCGTTTTACCGTGACTTTTTCAATTGCTCTGAAGCATCCCAGGCACCCAGTAACGCATTCTCAAAGTCACCGCGTGTTTCTGCTCTCCGTTCAAAATGGGCCAAAGGTATTAGGAACATCCGTGCTGCCCATGTACCCTCCCTGCTAAATCTGACTCTCCCCCCCACCGCCAGGAGGAAAAGATGAGGTTTCGGCTGAAAACAGCTTCCTGCCATGTAACTCTGTCATTGTCACTTTGCAGCAGTGACGCTGTGGGGTTTGGGGGAATGGGGGAGGCAAAGCAGCATCTTCTAGACACGGCCTTGGTCACCTTTTACATAATGCAACACAGCCAATGCACTCACACATACTGGAACAATAACACTGATCTAAACAAGGTCACCAAACCACTCCTATTCCAATTCTTAGAAGGTTCTTTTCCGCCGCTTTCTCATCCAGTTACAGTACTTGGTAACCTTGTGCAGTTCCCACTTTGATCTTCAGTTCCGATTGGTGTTTGAGGTAGTTGAGCAGCACAGGAGGGATTTCCAGTTGATCCATAGCATAAGGCCGGTTTACCAGTTTCAGGAACTTCCTGATTGCCAGTCGGCATTGAGACATCAAGGTTTTGGGGAGAACTGGAATGGTGGGAGAAAGGGGGGAAAGAAAGGAAATGGTGACTTTAGGTGATTGGTTAGAGCTTTCAAGCCATACCCGGGCTCCAATATCTGATGTGTCTCAAAAGCAATGAGGAAAGGCAGCAGTTAAAACAAAGACTTTAGGAATGTGAGAGATAAGCACCCTCAGATATTCACAATTCTTCTCCCTTACCAACCTGCCCAGTCACTGAGGTCATCAGAGGGCATGCTCCTGGTGGCTTCAGATGGACCTATGGCCCGACTGGAGTCCGCCAGGAGAAGAGCCTTTAGTGTGGTGGCCCCGTCTCTTTGGAACGCCCTGCCCCTGGCAGGTGTCAACATTGTGCTGCTTCCAGTGCCTTCCGAAAACAACTCTTTTCCAGGAAGCATTCCTTGACCGACGAGCCACTCTTTATTAGTATTCTGTTTTCAGATAAACCATTTTAATACGCTGTTTTAATCTTTATATATTTTTACTGTTTTATTCCTATGTTCACCACTCTGGGGTCTATTTTAGATATGGAGCAGTAGATAAATATTGTAAATACATAAACAGATCCTGCTGTTCTTCAGTGCAGGCTGGTGGCTTCGAAGTTCTTGGGGCAGCGAATCCGCTCCTGGTTTCAGTCAGAACCAGACAGCACCTTAGATAACTTCTTTGAAGTTCTGACTTGTTCTGACTAAAACTGGAAGGGATTCACTGCCCCACTGACATCGGAGCAACCAGCCTCCCCTGCAATTCTGCTAAGATTTACAGAGCTTTTACATCCACCTTCTCATCAATGACTGAAAGTCAGTCATGAGAAGTCATCCTGTTCTCATGGATGACTTTCAACAGGAGGTTGGACTAGTTGATCTCTGAGAACCGCCCAGAGAGCTTCGGCTATTGGGCGGTATAAAAATGTAATAAATAAATAAATAAATAAATAGAAATAAACAGTTCCAACTCTATGATTTCATGCGCTTGAAACCTTGTTCACACTTGCAGAACAAATTAGCCAGTCCTGATAAAGGTATTGCCTGATCATGGAATTTGGATTCTTTTCTGATGGACCTACACAGCTCTGCTCCCAGAGTTCCTTCTTCACAAGGATGTGCAAATTAATCAGGACAAGTGATTGGCAAACATATGCCTTTGATCTGGCCAGGAGAGGTACGGCTACAAAGGTCTTGCTACACTGCTCTCGAAAGAACGGTACTTTCTGTCTGCTATATTTCAGGGTTCCAATTTATAGCTCCAGAAACTGACGAAAAAGACTGGGCTGAAAACCCGAGGGGAGCCTGGTCCAGCATTGTCAGTGATGCACTAACTTCTATGATGGTGCTGTTTATGGTACAATGGGGTGGATTTTGTGTTTTCAAACATGTTAGTCAAGTCCTAGCTGAGAAACTGGGTGGCAAATCATTCTCTCTCTCTCTCTGTTCCCCATCTTTCATAGAATCATAGAATAATAGAGTTGGAAGGGGCCTACAAGGCCACTGAGTCCAACCCCCTGCTCAATGCAGGAATCCACCCTAAAGGATCCCTGACGGATGGTTGTCCAGCTGCCTACAAAGGTGTTGCTACACTGCTCTCGAAAGAACAGTACTTTCTGTCTGCTATATTTCAGGGTTTTGTGTTTTCAAACATGTTAGTCAAGTCCTAGCTGAGAAACTGGGTGGCAAATCATTCTCTCTCTCTCTCTGTTCCCCATCTTTCATAGAATCATAGAATAATAGAGTTGGAAGGGGCCTACAAGGCCATCGAGTCCAACCCCCTGCTCAATGCAGGAATCCACCCTAAAGGATCCCTGACGGATGGTTGTCCAGCTGCCTTTTGAATGCCTCTAGTGTGGGAGAGCCCACAACCTCCCTAGGTTAGGCTGCCTTTAAGGGTAAAAACAGGATCTACATTGCTGCTTTATAATGGTTGATCACAGTCTTGACAACTGTTTGCGCTCATGACACATTCCATATACCATTTTCAAACTGCTTTCAAAGTGTTACATCCTGCTTGGTGTAAATCTGGCCCATCTCAAGGAATCATACAGGATAAAAACCATGCAAAAATATAGAGATAGGCAAAATAAATATACAACAAAATACTATAAAAACAGATTACACCAATAAAACTTGCCGCCCGCAGATTATGAGAAGGCCAGTGAGAAAACAGGTTGGCCTTCAGGGCTCTGGTGGAAGATGATTCCAGGGGTGCAGGGCTCCCCACTGAAAAAGCCATCTCCCTTGTACTCACCAACCTAACCTCCCTTGGTGGCAGGAGAGCAAGAAGGGCCTCTGTTGTTGATCTCAAAGTGCTGGCGGGATGGGATGGGAGACGGCCATCCTTCAAGGATATACATGGCAGACAATATAAAGGAGTGGAAGAAGATAGAATAGGATATACTGGCAGACCTTGTGGGGATTTGGAATAGATAGGCGAGTTTCTCATTCCTGATGGTTAATAGCAACAATGAAAAAGCTCCCTCGGATCTAAATTAGGCTGCTCTAATGAAGAAAGCTTGAGAGGACATCAGATGTGTGAAAGGATTGTGATTTCAGGACTGGTAATGAAAACAACCCCTGTGTGCTCAGAGGCAACCCAACCTTTAATTCTAACTGTTCAGGAGCTCTGGTTGATGGGTCTTGAGGTTTTAGTAAAAAAGAAAGAAAAGTATCTGTCAAGCATGAAGTCTCCCCTCCCCTGATATAAAGCACCTGGAATGGTATACCATATAAGTGCAATTCTGTACATACTTACCTGGGAGTAAACACCATTGAACTCAGTGGAATGTGCTTCTTATTAAACATGTCTGCACTGTGAGGCTGTAGCCTTAAATCCATTTACTAGGAAAGTAGACCACAGCCATACCATTCATTAGCTATCCCGATCATGAATCTGTATGGCACCTTCAAGGGAAAACTCCTCTCAGGGGGATTTTAAAGGGCAGGGGGAAAGTTGCTTGATCTTCGGGAAGTAATTTTTATTTTTTATACAGCGAAAGAGAATGATGAAAACTGCTTTAAATGTAAATACAGTTGAAAATCAGTATGATTAAATAATAACTCAGTATTGTTACACCTTGTGGAGACTTAGAAAAGTGCTTCAATTCTCTGAAAATATGTCTCATGATTGGAGGCGTGATTGTTGAAGACTTCGGGCATATTGGATGGGAAAGTCCAGTCATATCATATTGCTGATAAGAAAACTTAGCTAGATCAATGTATTTCTGATCATTATGCTTCAGTAAGATCCACAGGTGTATTAGAAGATATAATTAGGGTGCAATCCTGTACATGTTTAGACAGAAAAAAAAAGTCTAAACATGCTTAGGGTGGCACCCTTAGAAGACATTAGAAGATACAGGACTGGGGCCACCCAAGATCTAGTCCTCACTCTGCCGTGAAACTCACTGGGTGACTTTGGGCCGGCCACGGACTCTCAACCTAACCTACCTCACAGGGTTGTTGTGAGAATAAAAGGGAGAGAAGGATCTTGTATGCTGCTTTGGGTTCCTTAGAGGGAAGGTGGGATGGATGGATGGATGGATGGATGGATGGATGGATGGATGGATGGATGGATGGATACAGAGAGGCTCAGTTCAGACAACACATTAGTCAATGCAGTGTGAAAACTCAACTCAACGGTTGAATTCCTAGGGGGTACTCCTCACACATGTAACTCCACTGTTGTGTGACTGTGGGCTACTGTGGAGTTGAGTAAAAGGCAATGTGGCATTTTATTGACAGTTCCCCCATCCTCTCTTCTCCCCTGGCCCTCCATCAGCCATTGCTGCAAATAAATAAATAAATAAATAAACAAACAAACAATCCCAGCGGCTCTCCTAGAGCGGCACTCACTTCTTTCAGCGCTCTTGCCATTGAACTCTGTAGCCAGTGGGAAAAGTCAACTCAATGCAACAAAAAAACTCCACAAAGCCCGCCACACAACACACCAGTTGTGCATGAACTCTCCTCTGCACAACGTGGATATTCAGCGCGGAGTTTTCCCGCCAGACGACACATTTCTCAACGGTGGTATGAAAACTCCACCGTAGAGTTCTAAAAGCACTGTTGAGAAATGTGTTGTCTGAACTGAGCCAGATAGACAGATCGATAGATATGTAGATAGATACTCTAACATACTTAGAGAGAACCTAGAGCAATTCTTTTATTTCTTTGCAACAACAAACAATATTAATTACTGAATGCTGGAAACAAATTCAACCACTGTCTATTCATTTGTGGCTTGTAAAATGTGGGATTCTGGGGAGCTAATATATTGCAAAGACTATATTGCAAAGACAATAGGGAGAAGAGACTCCTGTATTGGTCAGGAATTGTACCTGAATGTATTAAGAGGCCTTTTAATTTATTAGTTTATTAATTTATATTAATGCGTGAGTATTTCTTAATTCATAAATGCCTGCATTAAGTGAATTTAGTTGTTTGCGCCCACTTTAGCAAATAAAGCTGCAATCCTATATCCACCTGCCCTGGAGTAAGTCCCATAAAACTCAATGGGACTTATTTCGGGACGTACAGGATTGCACTGTATATCCTTTCTGAGGATAAGGCACGGATGTTGCAATACATGTAAAAACACCTTTCGAAGACAGTGAGTTACCTCTTTCTCTGGCCAACAGTTCTAGCACCTCAGAGTTTGCTGAGATCTTATCAAACACGATTCCCGGTAAGTACACGTTGGCCCCAAAATCGATAAGCACTTTCACAAATTCAGCTCCACAGCCGTGCCACAAACAGATTTCTAGAAGGGTCTTTGGATACTTGATCCGGCTAACCATTTTCTCATCGGTGCAGTTGTAGTTGGGGTCGGCACCATACAGCAGGAGCGTCTTGAAACACTCCAGATGGCCATAGACCGCCGAGAGGTACAAGGGCCCCGAGCAGGCCACGGAGTTGGCCGCCCACTCTGGGACCCTCGCTTTGACGTTGACCTCTGCCCCGTGCTCCAAGAGTTCCTGAAGGATATCAACGTCCCCATCCCTCGCCGCGGTGAGCAGCGGAGTGCAGTTATTGTGGATGCTTCCGGAAGGGTTAGCCCCGGCTTCCAAGAGGGCCTTCACACAATCGAGGTGGCCGTTGTTGACGGCTATGAACAGCGGCGTCTGGGCTTTCACATCCAGGCTGTCCACTTCGGCTCCATGGGCCAGGAGAACCTCAACACACCTCACGTGGCCCTTGGAGGCTGCCAGGCGGAGTGGAGTCCCAGGCACTCCCCAGCCACTCCTACTGTCAATGAACCGCTTGTATCTCTCTTGGCACAACAGTTCGTCCAGAAGTTGGTAATTGTCTTGGGACACGGCGAGATTCAGCTCCTGTCTTTCTCCGTCCCCTTCTTCATCTTCTCTGGGCTGAAGCATTGAGAAAATCTTGGTTATATCCAGCAGGCTCATCTTGATTTGTCTCTTGAGGGTGACTTTCATCATGAACTGTGCAATGCTGGAAAGCTGCAAGGCAGAAGGACGCAAGACTTAGCAATGAGCCATTTATTGCATGCTCATGTTTGCCCACTCACAGAAGTTTGCGGGCCCATTACATGACGCTGTCAACCTCCAGGATGTCTCTCGTGCCTTCCCCCAGAAATCTCACTAAAAGAAAAACCTCCAGAGATAATCTGGTATTTAAAATAATCGGGGGGATCAATTCCATCACTAGATGGCGCCATTGCATTGAGTTTTATGAAACATTCACCAGAGGAGAGGGTTTCAATTATAAATCACACTGGCGCATCTGAAGGAGTCATAGTGAACGTGGAAAAGCTGAAGAAGAAAAAAGCCTGGTAAGGAGGCGTGTTTTTTCCTTAATGTAAGGGCGGTCTTAGTAACAAAACTTTGGTTTTTTCCTTTTCCTTCCCAGTTCCTTTTAGAGTGACCAGATACAAAAGAGGGCAGGGCTCCTACAGCTTTAACAGTGGTGATGAAGAGGGAATTTCCCCAGGCACTGCATGCATACAAAGGACACCTGCTGAAATTCCCTTTTTTATACAACTGTTAAAGATACAGGAGCCCTGCCCCCCTTTCCATAGGGCCACCCTATCACAAGTGGAGAAGGCTGCTTCCCAACATACGGACAGGGATGAAGCTTTGCAACCAGAAAGTGACAGAGGGGGCAGGTCAACAGGTCTCTTCTCTCTCTTGGGGGAAAGGGGAATGCCCCAGAAGGGCTCAAGTGAGGCTTAGCTACCAAGCAGTAATAGCTCTGAGCTACAAATATGCAGATATATTTTTTAAAAGAATTGGCCACCTCATTTTTCCTTTGGCCTCACCCACCATTGGAATGGGGCCCCTGACAGCTTCTCTGAAATGAAATTTGGACCTCCAGCGGGAAGAGCTTCTGCACCCCAGTTTGAAATAGAGTAATGATTTCCAAATTAATTTGCATCTATCCATCCATTAACAAGTGCAAATGTTATGCAAATCAGCGTCCTCTTTTTCCGTGTTGTATAAATTGCCTAGCATTCATGTGTGCACATGGTATCTTTGCATTCGTGCGTGCACATTTACACACATGCACTATTATTATTATTATTATTATTATTAACATTTATAACCTGCCTTATTCCTCTCCATTTTATGCTCACAACAGCCCTGTGAGGTAGATTAGTTTGAGAATCAGTGACTGGCCCAAAATAACCCAGTGGAATTCACGGCTGAAAGAGGACTAGAACTGAAGTTTCCCACGTCCCAGCCTAACACTCTAACCACTAGACTGCACTGTCTCTCAGTCCACCAGCACAGAGACAAGCTGGTGAGAGTGATGCTGCACTAGAGGCCTTTAGACAAGCAAGGAGAGCCCTGACAGAGCTGCGGGAACCTACGACCCACCCCACCCTACCCCACTGAGTGCTAGGAGGATGCCAGTTCAGCAAGGGGGCAGACTGTGAAGTCCTGCCACAGCACCAGAAGCTTAGAGCCACTCTGCAGGCCTCGGTGGAGTTTGGGTACAGTGGAACGCCAGCATATCCTCTTTGCTGAACATTTTGCAGGGTGTAACCAAGTGATCTCTTGTCAGCACATCTAGCTCAAATATCCCCAGGGACAGTATTCACTCACTCCTGATACAGAGAACTTAGCCCACCCTCAGATGAGGCTTCCTGTTGTGGTTCTGCATGAGTCATTGCTCTGGCTTGCTTCCTCCCAATCAGCTTCTGCAGGGTGTGTGGGGTGCGGATGGACAGGGCTGCATCCCGGTACCAAGTGTGCTTGGATCGTTCAGTCACTCCCAATGCAGAGAGGTAGCAGAATTGCCTGCCATCAGAAGAGGCTACTAGTTGCATTTCTGTATGATTTACTGCTCTGGCCGAATTTCTATTCCAAATGTAGATCACTCTGCCCTCTCTCTGCATTGGGACCGTTCAGCCACTCCCAACAGAGAGTTGCAGAAGAATCACCCATTTTCAGAGGCAATCTCCACCCATTGCATCTCTGTATGAGTTGCTGCTCAGGGCTTTCCTCCATCCAAGGGTAGCTACAGTTAGCCAAGGGAGTACTGCCAGATCAGGGACTTATGCAGAAAGGGTTGCGGGGGGGGGGGGCAGGATCTTCTGAGAACAGGTCGTTCTTTTACACAGCCACTATCTGGGATGCTCAGAAAGGGAATCCCGTTGGAAGCCAATTCCTAGCATTGTTCACGCAGAGGAATGTCCAGGCTCCACCTGCCCAGCTACGAAATGCTATAAGGGTAACGGAGGAATTTCAGGCTCATTCCTTCTCTGAGACATTCCATTCCATTTCCACCCCTTCCTCCATTCCTCCTCCCAATTGTAGGGCAACTGCCTTCTGCAACCTCCAGTCTTGCTCCAGTTGCCAGCCTCAGGGGGACGATGGCCTGGAGAACCTCAGCCTGGATTTTGGGAGATCGCCACTCACAACTTTAGCTGGGCCTGTTATGCCGCCTATACAGTAAGTCCTGCAACCACAAGCCCACACATTAAAAAAAATCCATAATACATTAATTTCCTTTCCCTGGTAAAGCACAGTTCCTGTTTTGCCTTTTGGGCAGACGTTGGCATGGATGCTTGAGAAGCAAAACAAGTCGCCGCCACCCCCAACAATTAGTATGTGCACACATGCACCAGCAGGGCCGGCCCTGCCATGCAGCATGATAAAGCAACCTGCTTCAGATGGCACCATTGGTGTCCGAATGGTGTGCCCTCAAGATGTGTTGGACTGCAATTCCCATAAAGCTTAGCATTGGCCATGCTGGTTGGGAATTATGGGCATTGCAGTCCAAAACATATAGAGGGCACCAGGTTGGGGAAGGCTGTGCTAAAGTGTTACCCTTAAGAAGGGTTACCCCTCATGCTTCACTTGAGGCAGTAAAATGTCTCGGGAACATAGCTGCCTTGGTCCACGTATCCCAGTATTGTCGACACTGACCGGCAGCAATGGCTCTTCAGGGTTTGAGACAAGGGATTGTCGCCCCTACCTGAAGATACCGGGCATCGAACCCAGGACCTTCTGCACGCCGACTATATGTTCTACCACTGAGCCACAGTACAGTGCGTTACTAGTTGCCCTCTCTGAAAAGTAATGCTCCGATCTTAAACACACTTGGGGCACTTTAAAGACTAACGTGTTTATTACGGCAGAAGATTTCATGGACTGGAGTCCACTCCACCACAACCAATGTTTTAGCCTTCAGGGTGCCACAAGACTCTTGGTTGTTTTTTGCTGCAACTAAAGCAGCCGCCCCTCTGTTCCAACGAAGTAACCACCCATAGAACCCAATGGCTTACGCCTGAGTAAACGTGCTGACTTACTTCTCTCTGTTAAGAGTGGGGGTGGATGCATCTTAAGTCTAGTGCATGTAAACCAGAACTGCAGTGATGCGATCTTTAAATCACTGGGAGCCAGAAACCCCTGAGGATCTACTGCAAATCACCCAGAGATCTGCCAGTTCATCCAGATCTACTTTTTGCCCACCCCTGAACTCTCCGCTCCGTCCTCACTGACTGTAGACATACATAACCTGTGTGCAGTCGGTTTGTCTACACGACTTCAGGTGACCAAATGAAAAGGAGGACAGGGCTCCTGTATCTTTAACAGTAATGTAGGAAAGGGAATTGCAGCAGGTGTCAATTGAAGAGGGTGAAATTCTCTCTTCATCACAACAGTTAAAGCTACACTAGCTATCGTAGAGTGGCCAGATACAAAAGAGGGCAGGGCTTCTGCAGCTTTAACTGTTGTGATGAAGAGGGAATTTCACCCTCTTCAATTGACACCCGCTGAAATTCCCTTTTCTACATTACTGTTAAAGATACAGGAGCCCTGTCCTCCTTTTCATATGGTCACCCTAGTTCAGTGGAACCAGGAGGCAGACTACGTCCTCCACTAAAACAAAAACAAACTTCCCTAAAGTAAAATATATATTTTTTAAAAAAGGTCACCTGTTCTGTTCTAAGGGAGCTTTGAAAAAATAAATTAAAAAAAAAACCCTCCGCTCCTGCCAGTCCATTCGGACGCCTCCTTCGGCTGCATGGTGCGTGGATCAGGTCCAAGCGGACCGCGATCCGGCGCAGAACAAGCCCGCCTGCCCGGGCGTGGCGTGCACACGCGCGCACGTGGGAACCCGGCCCTTATCCCGACCCCCTCGAGTCAAACAGGCGCCCTTTCTCCAGCCGGGCGATGCGGGGCTGGGCTGGCGAAGAGGCTGCGGGCCCGACGGGGCAGAGAGATACTCACGAGCTGGCTGCGGGCCGGGCGGGTGGCCGAGGCGTTTGGCGCGGCCCGACGGCGCGCCGCCTGATGAGCCGCTGCCGGCCCGGCTGTGTCGCAGGCGGCCCGGCCTCTGTGAGGTCGCCCGGGTCGGCGAGGGCCGGAGGGGAAGGGGAAGGGGAGCCGTCGGGGCGCTGCGCCAGGCGGGGAGGAGCCGCTGCGCCCGGACAGCTGCGCCGCGCCCACCCAAGCAGGGCTCCTGCGGGGCTAATTTTAGCCCCCGGCGCGCTCGGGCGCCTTATCGGGCCACTGCCATTCTTGGAAAGGGCCGCCGGCGGAGAGGCGGGTCGCGCGAGAGCCCGGGGGCTGCGCACCGGCCCTGGATCCCGCCGGCCTCCCGTCGAGCCGGCGGCGCCTCCAACGCCACGCCGAGCGCAGAGGAGTCCCGTGGGTGGGGAAGACCAGGGCTACGGGGAGCCAGCAACCAGGCTGCACCCGCCACCGAGGCTCAGCCCCGGGACCTCTTGGCAATGGCGGGGTCAGGCCCCGGCCACGACGCCCTCGTTTAGACAGGTGGTGGGCAGGGGAGGCTGGTGGCTGCGATGTCAGTGGGGCGGTGAATCCGCTCCGGGTTTCACTCTAAAGGAGCTGCGCAGGATGCAATATGCAAAGCCCTATGAAGAGAGACTGAAAGAACTGGGCATGTTTAGCCTGGAGAAGAGAAGATTGAGGGGAGACAGGATAGCACTCTTCAAATACCTGAATGGTTGTCACACAGAGGAGGGCCAGGATCTCTTCTCGATCCTCCCAGAGTGCAGGACACGGAATAACAACGGGCTCAAGTTAAAGGAAGCCAGATTCCAGCTGGACATCAGGAAAAACTTCCTGACTGTTAGAGCAGTGCGACGGTGGAATCAGCTACCTAGGGAGGTTGTGGGCTCTCCCACACTAGAGGCCTTCAAGAGGCAGCTGGACAACCATCTGTCAGGGATGCTTTAGGGTGGATTCCTGCATTGAGCAGGGGGTTGGACTAGATGGCCTTGTAGGCCCCTTCCAACTCTGCTATTCTATGATTCTATGATTTGTTTCCAGGTCCTATTCAAGATGCTGGCATTTACCTTTAAGCAGGAACAGGCAAATCTTTTGATTTTTGTTTCCTATTTTTCCAGTTTTAAATTGTGCTGTGGCTGTACACCTTCCTGAACTCTGAAATTTGATGAAGGGCAAAAGGGAAACATTTTAAAAGCACAAATAAACGTTCCTCTTGTGATGTGACTACAACACCAAGTGAGATTATAGCTGTGAAGAAGCAATCACAAGTAAAATACTACACGTAGAACTATCCTATCTCCTTGCATCAATTTCAAACACAAATACTTTTCAACCAGGTTCATTCATCCATTCAGCCGCTCATCAAATGTACGGGAATCAAATCCAGAGAACCAGGCCTTGTTGATGCCTTTAGTTACTTCTATTTTTATTTATACATGGTCTAAATCAGTCCAAAAAGGGCCCCCAAGGCGACTTACAATTAACATTTTAAAGCTGTTTAAAAACATCTTAAAAGAACACAGATTAATACTTTATTATGAAAGAAAACATCATATCACAACTTTAGTAAAAGCGAAAATTGCACATTTGGGATAGAGGGGAACAGGCATTTATTAGGTGGTACAAAAAAGCCACTGTTACCCCTACAACATTTTCTGTTGTCCCATGAGTACCTGTCATCTGATATTGTGACCAGAGATGCGGATCAGGACTAAAACGGATCAGGCCACTTACTATGCCATGACACAGGCTCTGAACAGCAGACCTGGCTGCAGCTACTCCCTGCTCAAGAAGATGCGAGGGACACTGGAGCAGGCAGGCACCAGCGGAGCCTGCTTCAGTTGGACCCCCACACACACAGGGCTAACATCTTCACCTTGTGGGGAAGAAGGAGCTGTTGGTTTGCCCCTCCATTGGGAAATGAGAGGACGGAGCAGGGCCTTCCCACCAGCCTAAACAGTCTCCTTAATTTCTTTTTATTTTCTCCCTCTTCCCTCCCCATCCACTTTTCCTTGTGTGTCATGTCTTTTTTTAGAATGTAAGCCTGTCTTCTTTATTGATACATTGTAAGCCGCTCCGAATGCCTTTTGGCTGAAGTGCGGGATAAAAATACTCTAAATAAATAAAATGAGACCATGAGCAATGAAAGCTTCTGCCTCCAAGCCTCTGAAAAACACACACACACACACACACAGAGCCATGTTATCATCTCTCTCCCCAGTCCTGGTTTGGTTTATTATTAGTCTCCTGGAAGCAACGTGTTGCTAAAACCATCTGCGCAGTGCCGTTCTACTGCCTGCGGGATTAAAGCTGAGTATTGCTTGCTTGCTTGATAAGAAGAAGTTGGGATCTGAGTTCATCTGAAGATGGGTTCCTGGGTCAAAAACTACAGGCAGATACTGTAGAAGGGTGTTTCCACAGAGTATTTGCATCAAATACTCTGCTGGATCAGGGCAAGGTTTCAGCGAATGGAGCGCCCTGTTTCTTACAGCCGCCTTTAAGGATGGGACCCCCCCCCTCTCTCTTTTCATATTTAAATGTTGATTTATATATGTTATTTATACATGTATTTATTTCAAAATATGCATTTCTTTTTTTTAAGTAGTTTTTATTCTTTTCAAAACTTATACATCAATACAATAACAAAAAAAACACCAACATAATACATAAATGTAGAATAACCTTAGTAACATTTTCTAATTTAATGTGTTAACATAATCATACTTAACATAATAGTGCACCCCCACCCCACCCCGGGATCTATTCCTGTTTCCAGAATCTCATTGTTTCTTCTGGAGGTGGGCTCCCACTCCCCTTAGATAGAACATATTCTAGGAACTGTTTCCATATTCCCTCAAAATCATTCATTTTTGTTAATCCTCTACTTACTTTTATATTACATGTTAACTTATCATTCATACAACAACCGGTGGAACCAGTGACCTAGGGAGGTTGTGGGCTCTCCCACACTGGAGGCATTCAAGAGGCACCTGGACAACCATCTGTCGGATGCTCTAGGGTGGATTCCCTAGAATTGGGAGTTGGACTCGAATAGGGAGTTGGACTTCCCTAGGGTGGAGTTGGACTCGATGGCCTTGTAGGCCCCTTCCAACTCTGCTATTCTATGATTCTATGCTCCTCAATGAGTATAAACCTGAATTTTCATAGATTCGAGTCTACGCAAAAAGCGTCACACTGCAATTATTATTATTATTTATTTATTTATTTAAGGATTTTTATGCCACCATTCAGCCAAAAAAGGCTCTCACGGCGGCTTACAAAAGTATTTCTTGACAGTATTATTATTATTATTATTATTATTATTATTATTATTATTATTATTATTATTATTATTATTTATTACACTTATATACCAGTCCCATAGCCAGGGCTCTCTGGGCGGTTTACAGAAATTCTAAAATTAAGATAAAAATGAGTACAAAATTTAAAATTCAAAAAACACAGAAACACACACATAAAGCATTAAAAACCGTTAAAAAAAACTAAACATGTGGGTGATTAAGATGTGCCGCCATATGCCTGGGCAAAGAGGAAAGTCTTAACCTGGTGCCGGAAAGATAGCAGCGTTGGTGCCAGGCGAGCCTCGTCAGGGAGATCGTTCCATAGTCTGGGGGCCACCACCGAAAAGGCCCCGTCCCTCGTTGCTACACTCCGAGCTTCTCTCGGAGTAGGCACCCGGAGGAGGACCTTAGATGTTGAACGTAGTGCACATACGTTAATGTGCACATATGCATGTACGAGGCTACGGACGCTAAAGCTTTATCTGTCCTGAAATGCGAATCTGCACATTTAGGTCAGGGTAAAGAAGCGGTATAGACATCCCCGAAGTCAGAGTGTCGTAGCTTGCAGGAGGAGGAGGCAGCCTCAGCACTTAGATATTCCGCGACAGCAGATGTTGCTCAGCAACTATCAGAGCAGTGGCGGCTCAACAAGCATCAACGGATCCTGACAACCCCCCCCCACCCCCACCCGGGAAGGCATTCCTGGACCTAGACTAGATGACTCTGAACCCTTTTTGAAAAAACTGGCAGGAGAATTTATCTGACAGGTTGAAGGGGCTTTATCGAGGCTTCTAAGTGGTAATGAACGGGCTAAATTAGTCGTGCAAGAAAGATGTCCTAAAATGGGAGGAAGAGCGGCACCGGAGATTAGCCCTGCCCAACCGGGTGCCCTCCAGATGTTTTGGACTGCAACCCCCAACATTCCTCACCATTGGTTATGCTGGTTGGGGCTCACAGGAGTTGAAATCGCCCATCCGGCACCCACCAGGTGGGGTTTGAATCTTGAGCTAGCGTATTTGTATCTTATTTTTTTATGTGTCTATTTATGCGGTTTTGTACAGGCTGCTGTACAAAGTAGCTGACATATAATAAAATATAAAATAAGTCAAACTCACACATGTGTGTGTGTGTAATCAGCAAATAATGCTAAGTATTTTAGGACAGTTTATGACATGATCAGGAAAAAAAAATTTAATGCCTAAATGCAAAACCACCTGGATTTTGTCAGGCCAAACTCAAGCTGCTTTACTGGCCTAGATGTAAATTAATACTGCTCAGTGCTCCACCACTGCATGGTGGTTTTTGCTTCCTGGGACCATAGAACCAGAACCAGAGAACAGGTCCACGTTTCTAGTCTATCTGATGGCTGAGATGCTCACTGTGTACAATATTCCCTCTGAGAATATTGTGTGCCAATTCCATCCTTCAGTTGATTCTCAATGGATAAACCTGCTGTCCATCTACAGGGAGACCTGGTGTATTGATGGCACCTTCCCACCCACAGTTGAAATCACGATTCTTTTCCTGGCTCCCCTCCCCGCCTCTGGCCCTTAATAAATTGTACTGCTGTTACAATGATCTTCACAGCACACCCACCTACGATTTCCCTTAAGACACACACCAGACTGGATGACGACACTGAAGGGTTGTCGCAATCATCCATTCCTCTAATTCCGGTGTGCCCCCCTCCCCATGGGTATAAAAATATGGGGCTACTCCACAGGAATGGCATAACCATGCTTTCTCTGTCACAACCCTGTTCCCTGTAATATGGATATAAGAATGATGGACTATCAACATTCATATTGGAAGGGTAATTTTTAAAATGTCTAGAAACTTGGGTGGGGGATACACTTTTTTCTCCCGTTGTTTGTAATAAGACCTGATTTAGGAAGGTCGCGATATCCTGTCTTCGTTGCTGCCTTTTGTTCTTGAGTAACCACTATCAGCAAAATCATAACTGCTTAGGGATTTTATTATATTATGCGATATAGAAGTATCACAAATAAAATAAAAATAATTGCTATGGAGGGCACAAGGCGAGTGGAAAATGCTGCTCCTTCTCGTTACCTGTCACTGCACACCTACTAGGTCAGGGCAGGTGAACAGGAAGTATTATCCAGGAGGAAGCAGAGCAGCGTAGGAGACTCCAGGAGTCAACCATGCAGAGGGCCTCACTGTAAGTTCCAATGGTTTATGGGACTTGTATGTCCATTCTGTGCATGCTTACTTGGTATTGCCACCTGAAATCTCAGTGGAGTTCCATTAATTTCAATGGCTCCTAAACCCAAGTATAGCTGAAATCCTAAGCCACCAAACCCAGGAGGACAACAAACCCACGAAGAAAGACAACAATACACTTAAATGATCATGACTTTATTGATTTTTTTTAAAAAACTAAGATGATAAAGTCTATTCTCCAAGCTTCTGGTTGACCAGGGCCTGGACCCTTCTGAACAGCAACACCTAAAACACCCCCATTTGAACGGAAGGATTTTGAATGGGAAAAACTTACTGCCGATGACAGACATGAGAAGCCAGTGATAGGACAGGTGAATGGTAATATGAAAATAGGCATCTTTTAGATCTAAATTTTTAGATCTAATTTTTGTGAACCGCCCAGAGAGCGGACACAAAACTGTGTGGTGTATACAAAGCTCCATATTTCATAATCCAAATCTAAATTGTAGATATATGCTCATTAATAGAAGGCGCCTGAATTCACCCACACAAAGGAAGCTGTTACCCAAAATGAGCGTCCTAACATGGAAATTACATGTATTATTTTCTTGTAGATTCTGTCAAGAAGCCAGAAATGATCTCTTATTCCTCATTATTCAGCGCTACCCGGGCCGTTCTATAAAGGACTTGAATTCTATCCTGCTTCAAGGCTATAACAAAACAATTACTGAGCAGGTGGCGAAATTTCTTAATCTGGTTATCCAGATAAGACCAACAATGGGACCTTTTTCCTTCTAAGCTGATTTTATGTGGTATTAATTAAATGTATATTTATGGTTTTACTGTAAACTGCCTGTTTATATGTCTGATGGTCTGTCGACCGTAACAATAAAGATTTATTTCATGTGTAGAGTTGTTTTAATCACTCCTTGTCAGCAGATGCAACCCTATCATTGAGTGCCTTCAAATCCACCCCGTTAAAGCATATTTAGGACACAATCCTATGCATAGACAGAAAAAAGTCCTACAATTCTCAGTTGTAGGACTTTTTTTCTTTCTCAACTTGCACAGGATTGTGCCCTTAATGGCTCTTCAACACTGATATGCATTATACCAATTCCAGGTGGTTAAAACATGGTAATTCCTCAAAACACAATATTGATCCAAGGAGTCAACACACAGAAGCCATGTCTTAAAAATGCAAGAAATTTATTCTTTTTTTGTAAGAAATAAAAAACACGCACATACATAATACTTACAAATTAAACTCTCTATGCGACTTGCAACCATATAGATCGGAATGCAACAATCCTCTCTAAGAGGCAGTAACAGCGGTTGTTGTTTTTAGCAGTGCATCGAGTGAAACTGGACTCAGGACATGTAGTTAAGATGACGTATAAGGAGCCATTCATCAAACAGTTTTAGACAGCTATACTTTAAGACAAAACATGGCCAGCAAACTTACAGAAACTGCAATGCATTTCAGCTTGAATATTACAGACTACCTTAAGTTTCCGACAAAGGGAACTTGTGAGTGCTTTCAGAAGTGATCTCTGTACACTCACTTGGATATATTGTCAAGCCCAGAGCTACAAAATACCACCGCACAACCCAATACGTACATTGCTCCACCAACACAAATATATTATATATATATGCATACTGAGAGATGAATTAAAGTAGGCAGGCAACAGCAGAGGCCCTTCTCTCTTCCTGCATCTGCTCTGGCGGTTCAAAGACATCAAAGGATGCAATTTTATAGGTGGTCCACCATCAGCGTTAGGCTAATTGCAGAGAACATCAGCTGGGTTACCAATAATGCCATTCCCTGGCCCAAGGCAGTTCAATCAACGCTAGTGGGAGTGCTCAGTGAACCACCCAGGAACCCCAGGGCACCATGGGAAGATCAAGGACAGCAGAGACTGGTTCCTTGAAAGACATTGTGCTCTAAGTCACACTCTTCATTCAGAAGAGGCAAGAGTGATAGCATAAGTCCGGCCAAACTTGGCATCATTGTGGAATATAACCCAGGATCCTCTGCAACACAGAAGGGTTTCATGGCCGGTAAGCTGACGCTGAGGATTCTCTGCAGGTAGGGATGTGTCTGGTCACTGCGCTTAAAGGATGCGAAGCACATGGCCTCGGTGGAAGGGAGACAAGTTTGACCACAGCCGCTTTACACAAGACAGTTGCTAGGAAACTGACGTCTGAACGGAAGAGGAGGGAAACGTAAACCAGAATCCTGCTTCAGGGCCACTCATTTGTGGCAGACGTATTGGAACCGAATTACACCGCACGCGGCAGTGACAATTCAGCGAGACCCAAAGACAACCCACCCTGCCTCTCGTCATATCGCTATCAAAGGAAACGTTAAGCAAGGGATGGGGAGTGGGATCAAGCCCCCTTTGCTATCTAAATACCGCCCTGCCTTCCCTTGTGGGAGTTATGACAACATGGAGCATGGAAATTATGGTGCCAGGAATAACAGTGACAGGAAGTCAGAAGAGAAGAGTTTGAGCAGTCTTCCCCAACGTTTTGGAATTTCAAGTCCCATCAGACTCAGCCAGCCTGGCCAATGGTCAGGAATGTTGGGAGTTGTGATCCAAAATAACCAGAGGGCACCAGGTAGGGGTGTGTGTGTGTGTGTGTGTGTATGTGGAGTTAGACCCTTAAAAAGAACTGGTGGGTGCCATAAGGAAATCACCCCTGTCCATTGTGAAAAAGAGCTTCATGGAACATATACATGGCTAGTTTAGGCAGACATTATTGAACAAGAATATTTGTCCCAAACCACTATTTTTAGCAGCAGGTAAGAGTTTTAACAAAACGAAGCTCCGCTTGGTGCCACAGTAGGAAGCCAATTATATTCGACAGAAGAGGCCCAAGGACATAGCGTGGCACTTTCAACGGCATTCTGATGTTTTGTTCTTGACATGAAAAATGCTGCTTATAATCAGATAATCCGCAAAGACCCAATTGCCGGGGTGCAGAGCTGCATTATGCAACCCAAAGAAATCATTTGTCTTGCTTGTTAATGAAACATATACACCACTTTATGTGACTTGGTACATCAAAGCAGATGTAGATCTTTAGCAAGCAAGTCTTAGGTAGAGACTGTACTGCTAAAAATAAAAGAATTCTATTTCTCTTTGGCCTTAATCCATCTCAAGGCTGGCTCGTGTAGAATTGCTTGCATATCTGTTATCTGAGTTAGTTCGTAACTGGCACAGAAATTTAGGTGAATGTAGGCTACCCTTCAGAGCAAGTACATTTGTCCACATGCGAAGAACCTTCCAGAAATGCACATGTCTTTGACAACTGACATGTGAAGAGGAGATAGAAAAACCTACAACAGCTCTGCTTATCAGGTCGTTTGAGTTTGGACATGGTGCAATTTAGGAAAAATGATTTGCAGGCCAAGCCATTGAATTAAAGTTCTTGCTGCCAGTAATTAATCCTTGGAAAAGGCATTTCAGAAAGGGGGGGGGGGAACTGCATAAAAGCCAGGAAACTACCCAATGATCTGTGGGGAGCGGGGGGGGGGTCAAGGGGATGTGGCCACCTGGGGAAGTCTGGAAGAGGGGATCAGGAAGTCAAAAGGGCTGGAGTGGTTTGGGACACTCCTAACGTAAAAGGAACATCTTGATCCCTGCACAATGCGTCTTTTAATGAAGTCTCACAAAACAAAATATCGCTTGAGGCACTAAAGAACTCACCGGGAAGGAAACTCATTATGGTAACAATTAGGCAACGTCACTCCACCCCCAACCCCACGTAAGTTTCATTTCATGACACACTTTAAATCTCTTCAAAATTGGGACAGGCACATTCCCTGTATTTTGCCCTATTATTGTTTCATGAATTTGCTCAGCCAGCAATGCCTGTCCTTTGGGTTTGATCTTGGGAGAAATCCTGAAATTAATTTTAGAATTGGAGCCGGCACAGTTTGCTGCAGTTTTTAGCTCACATCTTTCCCCCATCTTACATGTGACCGATACACACCAACACATAGGTGTATGGATTAAATCAGCGTAAAATAGAATTCAGATGTGGTTGTATGTGCAGATTGATTAAATTGCAGTGGGGGTGGCAAGGGGGGGGGAAGTATCTTGGTCTCTCATGTCAGGATTCCTTTTTGTACTGTGTTCGAATCAATACATGTAGGCTCTAGAGTACTTTTATGGACAGAAACACACACACCGCCCCGGAAAACTGGGGATGGGAGACTGAGCAAAACCTGAAAATCAAGAAGGACAGATTGATGATGTGTCAGTGCCCCTCCGGTGAAGTTTAAAGTAGTTTGGAACCCCCAAATCAACCTAGGAGAAATTCAGATGGGGTGAATTTTATAAGCGTCCTTATTTAAAAGCTCGCATTTTTCTTTACAATTGACTTTTAGAAAGATAAATACATATATATGAGAGGATTAAAAGAAGTCTGGATGGGAAACTAGAAAGGACTGGAGATCAAGACGACAATACTGATAAATTTAATTAAACTAGAGAGAATTGTGCAAACTGAAGACCTAGATAATATGAAACAAAAAAAATGTAAGAAGTGGCATTGAAGGTTTATATATTTTAGAGAAACAATTTTAAGAGAAACTGAAGGAGCATTAACTCTGACTACTATAGAATCAAGATGTGCAGATAGTTATAAAAGGTCGTTTGAGTTATGATTGATACATTAAGTCAACCTTGCAAAGATCCAAGTACTTTCAGAATAGTGCAATTCTATACATGTCAGCTCAGAGGGAAGTCCCACAGAGTTAGTTCATTGGGCCTTACTCGTAAGTAAGTATGTACAGGACTGCAGCCTAATGAAACTGCTTTAAGGATTGCAATTACAGTTTTTCACTAGACCAAATTAGTTATCAATAGTGTTTTCCACTCAAATTACTTTTCACGCAGGTCAGATAAGATATGTCTTGTATCTACGAAGACAGCAAGTTCTTTTTGGAGCATATTAAACTCAATGTTGAGATTTAAATAGAAACGCTTGGTGTAAGGTATATACTGCAGTTAGAAGATTTTGGTGCTCGTATGAATGCACACTTTAATATATTTTTTATTTGCTGTTTTACATTTGATAGGAATATTTTACTTCTACAAGTTATATGCATAATTTGTGTTTTGTATAAAGATTTGTACTTTTTTAAATAATGGCAGAAGAATAAAAAGGTAAGTTCTTTACAGGGAAGAAGCTACATGTGTGACTTTTCAGTGCACATAGACTAGCATCAGTACATTTGGTCATACGTTTACTTGCTAACAATTGTAAGTTGTGTTATTTCTACCCTCTCTGTTAAGACTCTGTGCTTATTATAACAAGTGTTTTAAGCCCTGAGTTTTCTTCCCTTTTTCACATTCTGGAAGCTAAGACTTTTAAAATTATTTTTAAATCAGCAGGCCGAGAAGCAAATAGGGTAGCTAGAAAGGCAGTTTCGTGGAATCTCTGCCATCTTCTGTAGCAGCAAATTGCGAATGCTTTTTTGATCAGCAAGGTTAAGAGGAAGAGGGGAAGAATGCTCTTGTCCAAAGAAGAGAATAGATTCTTCAGGGAACGGTTATTAAAAGACCAGAGCAGATTGATTTGGCATGATGAATGCCAGTCTGTCAATCTTGCAGGCTGAGAAAACGCCAGGTGAGTCCCAACGGTGTTGTTCGGCCAGCAAAAGGGGGCAGATCCTTTTCACAAAGCAGAACAATATTTTAGATGTAAGTTTATATAAAATACAACCCTGAAAATTGGCTCAAAATGGCAACTGAAGAGCTGTTTGGAAGAGACACTCGCACCACTCCCGACATCCCGCAGAGATGCTTTTCCTCTGGAACTCATTTCCTCAGTTAAGGATAGAAGCATCCAAGGAACACTGCTCTGATATGATCCACTTGAGGCTACAAAGACCCAAGAAGGAAGGGGTAAAATATACATGTAGGGAGCTATACAATTTGTTGGTGATTTAGGGGAAATTATTACTCACCAAGCGCAAACAGTTCTTTCCTTCCTTTTAGTCATGAAGGTCCCCCAGGTCTAAAACATCCCTACTTAGGCGTAAGCCCCAATGAGTTGGTTCTGATCTTGGTCCTGTTGGGAATGCGGTTTTAAGACAGCACCAACCACCTCTTTCATAGAATCATAGAATAGCAGAGTTGGAAGGGGCCTACAAGGCCATTGAGTCCAACCCCCTGCTCAATGCAGGAATCCACCCTAAAGCAGCCCTGACAGATGGTTGTCCAGCTGCCTCTTGAAGGCCTCTAGTGTGGGAGAGCCCACAACCTCCCTAGGTAACTGATTCCACCGTCGCACTGCTCTAACAGTTAGGAAGTTTTTCCTGCTGTCCAGTCGGAATCTGGCTTCCTTTAACTTGAGCCCGTTATTCCGTGTCCTGCACTCTGGGAGGATCGAGAAGAGATCCTGGCCCTCCTCTGTGTGACAACCTTTTAAGCATTTGAAGAGTGCTATCATGTCTCCCCTCAATCTTCTCTTCTCCAGGCTAAACATGCCCAGTTCTTTCAGTCTCTCTTCGTAGGGCTTTGTTTCCAGACCCCTAGTCATCCTGGTTGCCCTCTTCTGAACACGCTCCAGCTTGTCTGCGTCCTTCTTGAAGTGTGGAGCCCAGAATTGGACGCAATACTCTAGATGAGGCCTAACCAGGGCCGAATAGAGAGGAACCAGTACCTCACGTGATTTGGAAGCTATACTTCTATTAATTTCATCAGTTGACTGACATTTTTGGAGACCACCACCACCACATACTTCTCATTTCATCCAATTCTAAAGATGAGAGCAGTTTTTTCTCCAAAACACTGTAAAATTCCCTCAGGTGGCGAGCAGGCCATTTATTAGGGATCAAGGAACATGAATCACGCACAGGTTATTATTGATAAGCTTGAAACCGGAACTGCCGCATACACAGGCCTTGTATTTCCACAATTCTCATTCCGAGAGGTGCTTTGTTGTTGGCAGAAAGCATTTCCCAAGATGTGAAATGGGAAAGTCAATTCCGTTTTGTTTCAAGCATCTCAAAACAAACGCTTTGGCAAAGTCCAGATATTTAATGTGCTGGTGAGACTTCATGTCGTAGAGCCATGGACACAGACTGCCACCTCCTCCTCACGCCATGTAGGTATCACATATGATGCTTGCTAGGGTGACCATATGGAAAGGAGGCCGGGGTCCTGCATTTTTAAAAGTTGCATGGAAAAGGGAATTTCAGCAGGTGTCCTTTGTAGGCATGCAGTACCTGATGGAATTCCCTCCTCATCACAACAGTTAAACCTGCTGGAGCTATACTGGAGGGACCAGATACAAAAGAGGGCAGGGCTCCTGCGGCTTTAACTGTTGTGATGAAGAGGGAATTCCCCCGGATTCCCCATATATACAAAGGACACCTGCTGAAATTCCCTTTTCTATGCAACTGTTAAAGCAGCCTTCCTCAACCTGGGGCCCTCCAGATGTGTTGGACTGCATCTCCCAGAATGCCCCAGCCAGCTGGCTGGGGCATTCCAGGAGTTGTAGTCCAACACATCTGGAGGGCCCCAGGTTGAGGAAGGCTGTGTTAAAGATACAGGAGCCCTGTCCTCCTTTTCATATGGTCACCCTAACGCTCACATTCCAGGTGGACACCTAGTTCATGCAATTCTTCCCCTTCAAAAAGGAGGCAGGAAGATCATGAGAATTAGGTACATGTGTGACTGGGTTTCTATGTCACACACGATGTTATGCTCAGTAGCCTGGCCAGTGACTGAAACAGGCTGCTGGAAATGAGGGAAAGAAAAGTGAGTTATTGGTGAGTAGTCAAGGTTGCCCGCAGATTCTTTAACAGCTATGACCACAACTGCCAATCCGTATGTATTGTGAGATCATTCAAGACCACTAACGTTGATAAAGAGATAAGTATCAGCAAAACAGCGAAGACAGGTTCAAAACAGTTGCGGCTTTTCTTAAAAAAGACAAGAAAAAAGACACTGATCCAAAGAAGATCACTACACACGCGCACATTACAGCCCGTATCACAGTATTAAAGTATCACATTGCCGATGGTTGGACATAACAAGAACCTTCACTTTAAAAAAAATTGAAAGGCACAGCTACTTACAAAAATATGTGCAGGGCCAACAGAATTTAACCCAGTATTGCCACAAAATGGAATTCCCATGCAAGGCGTCTTAAGCCAGCCAAGAACGGCCCCTTTAAAATGGTCTGGCATCTGCACCGTATCTCCCCGCTAGTTCACACTGCCGTAGATGTATAGCGTGTGATTTTTTTTCCCCATTCTCCCCATCGTAAAAGGGCCGCCGGTGCCAGGAACGGAAGCAATCTGTTGACGGTGGGAGGGGCTGGCTGGACGGTTGCCGGAAAAAGAGCGTCTGTGGCTGTTTGGGCAGGAACGCGGAGTCCCGATCCGTGGCACCCCAACAACTCAGCCCCACGCCCTACCTCTGGGTTGCTCCCAAAAGCCCCCGAACAGCGGCCTCCTGACCCCGCTTTCAAAGTACTGAACACAACACTTAGCCATACATGGGTGAAGTGACTCTCCCAGCAACCGGCCACAGGTCTCGCATGCTTTATTGCCACGTTCCTATGGCTCTCACAGCAAATGCGCGGCTCCTCTCAAGGATTCTGGAGATGTCCTGCTTGAGCAGCGGACTGGACGGTGCCACCAGTGCTGCCGGTGCCGTCGCCATCTGGAATGTCAAGGGGATTGGCAAGGCCCTCTTTGCTCTTCAGCTGCCGGTCTGGTCCATCCCCTTCTTTCCCTCCTATAGAGCCATTAGCCAGCAGGGCAGGGGCCTCCTCACCCTCGTAGTCCTGGGGAGTGTTGACCATTGGGGATTTTGAGCAGCCGGTCGAAGCGGTTACGATTTTGGATAAGGCGGAAATCTCATTTGGCAGGGGTCCATCTATGAGAGGCAATTTCTGCATTGGTAGAGAGGGATTAACCCGTTAGAATCAGAAGTCTAATGCAAGAGCCTCAGGCTGAGCATAGCTGAATGTACAAGTTTCTGTGACGGAGCAACTTTGCTAATCTATATGTTTCCGAGTCATAGAATCATAGAATCATAGAATAGCAGAGTTGGAAGGGGCCTACAAGGCCATCGAGTCCAACCCCCTGCTCAATGCAGGAATCCACCCCAAAGCATCCCTGACAGATGGTTGTCCAGCTGCCTCTTGAAGGCCTCTAGTGTGGGAGAGCCCACAACCTCCCTAGGTAACTGATTCCACCGTCGCACTGCTCTAACAGTCAGGAAGTCCAATTCAAGGTGTTGGTTTTAACCTATGAAGCCTTACACAGCTTGGGACCACAATACCTGACGCAACGCCTCTCCCGACGTGAACCTACCCATACACTGTGCTCAACGTCTAAGGTCCTCTTCCAAGTGCCTTCTCCGAGGGAAGCTCGGAGGATGGCAGCAAGTGAGAGGGCCTTCAAGCTGACCTTGTGCCTGTCACTTGTCCTCTCAAAGTGACCTACCTCATAGGGTCGTTATGAAGAATAAAAAGGATGGGGGAGACGAGATATGCCACCTTGAGCTCCTTGGAAGAAAGCCAAGATAAAAATGAGATCTCCAGTGGCTGCTTTTAAGGATTAAAGAAGACCTCGGACAATCGCTCTATCAAGGACTATCAGTTGGTCACATGAGCTAACTGGAATCTATTTCTGCAAAGACAGTGGATCTTTGAATAAAGAGGTGCTGGGAAATGGCCCAAACCTTCATGCCGGGCATTGTGGTATCTGATTGGTTGCTGTTGCTGCTAGTGGAGTAAAAAATAAGCCAAATGCAAGGGCGGAACCAAGGAATCTTCTACGATAATATTATTAGTAAAAGGTTTATTAAAGTGCCAGGTGGCTACGCGTTTCGAACGCGGTTGCGTTCTTCCTCAGGGCTTTATAACATTAGTGCAGTTGTCTGCAGAAGCTGCTAATTACTAATAATATTATTGTAGAAGATTCCTTGGTTCTGCCCTTGCCTTTGGCTTATTTTTTACTCCCCTACAGGGTTTTCCTTCTTTTTGCACCTGTTGCTGCTAGACTACATCATCATCATCATCATCATCATCTATTTATTTCTTACCTGCCTCTCCCTTTGGATCGAGGCGGGGAACAACATTAGTACAGGAATCAACGCATCTTAAAAATTATTGATTTAACATTGATCTGGATAGGCCTGCCGGAAAAGGCTAGTCTTTAAAGCTGCCTTAAAATCACACAGAGTTAATTTTACGAATCTCCTCCGGCAGGCCGTTCCACAATCTGGGGGCGACAGAAGAAAAGGTCCTCTGCGAAACTGATGTCACATGGCGCTTTGATCTGCTCCTGAAGGGAAATTTTTATGTTCTTTTAAGAACTCTACTGCAGTTGGGGCGTCTAACCGAAATAGTATTACCAGATCATCCAGCTGGATCTTCAGTATGTTCTGCTTCCAACCACAGTGAAGGAACTAACCCTTGATTTCTGAGCGTGGAATTTGTGTCAACTTTTCACCCGTGGGAAGAGCTGGATTTATTGCTCTGGAAACTGAGACGCTGCCATGTGCAGGGGCAACACAAAATGTGGAGCCACTGAACAGAGCCCCACATATGTTGCTATCAAGCCACCTCAACTTGGGATAATTCTGCATCTGCCTCCCAGTGAAAAGCAACTCCGTCTTCCTAGCCCCAGTTATACAATCAAAGCCTAGATGGTAGCATTGGCTTTTCTTTTCTCCCCACTTGAACAGTATCTCATTGCTGTGCAGTACTCACATTTTCCAGTTCAGTGACGACATCTTCCAACTCCAATTTCTGGCTGATGCAGCCAAGGAGATGATCCAATACGCACTGCTTTGGGTGCATCCCTTTATCAAACCGGTTATACATACCGCACCAGAACCTCAAGGAGAGAGAATAATTTAGAGACCTCCAAAACATTAAGATGTTTTTTAAAGGGGGGGATGCAAGTATCTTCCCCCCCCCTTTTAAAGGAGAACAATCTGATGATTTTAACTATAATACAACATGGCTATTCTCATGTTATGGTCCCCGCTCCCCCAAACATGAATTAGACAAACCTTGTAGGAAGAGGTACACATCAGAATAAAAGTGCTTTGTTTACTTTTCACTTTTGTAGTCACAAATACTTACAAAGCAAGACTGATTACAAAAAATAGGACGCTGAGCATCCTAAGAACCCAACGCAAGAACCAAGATCAATATCGGATGCTCAGCTCTGTGTCTCATTGCCAGAATTACGGTGAGTGGGGATGAGAGAAAGGGCCTTTTCAATTGGGGAACTCCTGGCTCAGACCTTTTTTGGCAGGTAACAATAATATGGTGATTCCACCAAGTTTTGGAGGCTTAAGTCTGCCAATTTGAATAGTTTGGATTGCATTTTTATCTTAGTGTATGAGAATGGAGGGACCATTGCTCTGACCTAGAGCACATGATTCTTGCAAATAGAATGTCTCAGGTTCAAATTTCCATATCTTCAATTAAAACACACAGGTAGCTACTGCCAACCCAGAGCAGGCCAGCCTTCTCCAGATGTTTTGGACTTCAACTCAATTGATCAAACTGATTAGGAAACCAACATTAAACCATAGTTCCACGTTTTGGATGCAAGTGGTTTAAAGAAATCAAGATCAAAACACTGAAGGCACACAGGACAATGTTTGTTCCTAGTTTCCTAAGCATGGAATATTTCACAGAATCATAGAATAGCAGAGTTGGAATGGGCCTACAAGGCCATTGAGTCCAACCCCCTGCTCAATGCAGGAATCCACCCTAAAGCAGCCCTAACAGATGGTTGTCCAGCTGCTTCTTGAAGGCCTCGAGTGTGGGAGAGACCACAACCTCCCTAGGTAACTGATTCCATTGTCATACTGCTCTAACAGTCAGGAAGTTTTTCCTGATGTCCAGCTGGAATCTGGCTTCCTTTAACTTCAGCCCGTTATTCCGTGTCCTGCACTCTGGACTTCTTAAGATTTCATGTTAAGAAGCCCACTGAGTTTATTCAAAGTTGGCCTGATTATCTACCTTTCATAAAGAGGACAGCCCAAAGGACCCTGGACTGCTTTTTCTAACACCCTCTACCTGTTCACTCTGCCCATACTAATAATGGGTATTTTGTTAGCAGGATATAAAAAGCTGGCTTATACAAAAATTCAGTGCATCCAGAACATGACTGTCAAACCTTTAGTAAAGGTAGGGTTGTGTGTAGGATGCAATTGCATGAAAACACAGGGGAGGGGGAGACTGGATAATGTGGTATGGAAGAATCCAGCTGAAAATCTCCGCTTTCATTTTAAACACAAAGAACAAGTTTCTAGCCCTTATAGTTGCAAAGAGATGAGTGCAAGTATGCAGGCAATGCTTGCTGAAATCTTGAGAGACAGAGAAATGGCGAAGTAAGATTTTCAGTTCACTGGCATCTCCCCATGACTAGCACATCCAGAATAAAGGATGCAGAATTGTAAATGGAAAAGAATTTGGAATTATTCAACAGAATATATATTTTTTTGCAAATTTGCATGATTTAGACAGGTTACAAAATATATCTTTCTTGGTATGGGATTTTAATTTAACACAGTGCACATGTCATGTCTGACCCTACTGCCCCTGTTTTGGGAGAAGCTGTTTCAGGTAATCAATCAGAATCAGATTCAGAACTAGAAGACGCAGCGCCAGACACCAGCCAGCCTGTACCAGTGTGGGAGGAAGCTCTCACGGGCGATTCCCAGCTGGGAGTCAGCCCTCTCCAGAGCTTATCTCTTCAAGGCCAAATCCTACACACTTGGTGAGAAGTGAGCTTTCTTCTGGAGGTGAGCGTCCCGACAAGCTAGCTGATGCTCGGGTCCGCCGGAAGCTCAAACACATGGGGCGGAAGGAAGGCATGAGAAAGTCAGTTTGATTACACCAGAACCTGCCTCCACACCAGGCTCTCTGAAGTTACAGGTGTTTGGGAAGTGGCTTCCTTTTCTTCTTGACCAGACAATTGTCTTGCTTAGTTTGCATAGTTTTGCCTAGGAGGACGTTTCCAAGAGGTTAGACTCTCTTCAGGGAGAAGAGACGTTTGTTGCTTAATAAAAGCTTTGTGGATTACTTAGCAAGCCTCGTCATTTGCCTCCCATCAAAAGCAGGAGTTTTCTGAGAAACACAACAGCACACAGCTGTAGTTTAAAGTCAAGACTTTAAATCTAAAAAAAATGATTTGGACAGAATGTTGGTGGTTTGGTATCAAAGAATCACTACGCATAGTTTAAAATTTAAACATCTCTTTCCCCCTTTCCCCCTTTTTTCTTCTAGGTCAAACGAAGCAAACGTTTCCAGCTTTTGCTCACGGCTTCTTCCTGTTTTACACTTACGATATTACAAGATCACTGTAGATTTAAGGCAGTGGTGAGGTTCTCTGTTTCCCACAATGAGCAACTTACTGAAAACTGAAGGGTAGAGTGTTGGGCCGGAGCTCTTTGTAAGTTGTGAATCCCTTATAGAGTGGATTTCTGAATTCTTGCTTCTTCTGGAGAAGGAAAGGCCACAGGGAATGAGTCTTCTCAAAGATTCTGCAAATATGAAGTGAGGGATTACAACACTCACCAAATTCAGCTATGGAGAAGCCTTTGACAATGGAGATATAAATGAAGGGACTAGAGAACTAGAAGAATGCCTTAGAGAAAATTACTATAGCTGCAATCCAATCAATCATATTGACAAGGAAATTGACAAGGTTTCTGTCTCTCATGCAAAAGTACACAAGCACCCCAGAATCCATGACACTCTGCCCCCACTTCCCCTGGATCAATAAAATCTAAGAAAAAAACAGAGGATTGGCAATCCAATTCTGCCCCAACTACTCACCCATACACTGACTCCTAATCCCCAGCCATTTGTTACTTTTTCCTGAGTCCATATCTAGAAATCTTGCATTCTTGTCCCAGCTGCAAATCAGCCAGACAGGAAGAACACATCCTTCCTTTGTTTAAACACCTCAGGACCCCTGACTAGGCAATTTGGGAATAATCAGAGTGGACTCTGGGACTTTCCAGCTGCCCTTGGGGGCGCTTATCAAGAACAAAAAGTAACATTTGTACCAGTTATAGCTGCCATAATATAGGACATTGTTTACACAGAGAGCTTTAGCTATTAGGCGGTATAAAAATGCAATAAATAAATAAATAGAAATAGTTTTGTTTTGGAACATTTGTGGGATTTGTAATCAATCAGGGGAGGGCGGGGGAAAGTATGAGTTCATTAAAGCAACTCTGAATGTACAAAGATTTGCTGTGCGTGGGTGATGGTCAGAGAGTTTGGCCTTCAGCTTGCTGGAGGTTGCCTTTCTCCTACACGTGTAATCTGAGTAAAAGCCTTTGTATTGGGACTTGCCTAGACGTCGCTTCCTTCCTACTGGATCGAATGCAGGGTTTCCTGGTCGTGGCGGTGATGCAGAGGGCAGTGGCAATGCAGCGGCGGCAGCAATGCAGTGGTGGTGGGAGGTGAGTGGGGAGAAGGAGGAGAGTCCAATGGACTCACGGCTGGCCTTGTGCTGGCTTCCCTGGGATGGCTGGAGGGAGGGCCCTGTGCCGCTACGAAGTGGCCCAAGGTGCCCCGAAGCTTTGGTACCAATCTGCTTCAATCTCAAGCTGCCTTGGGCTGACCAAGAACTGACTCAGTATTGAGGCGACCCACCTTGCCTCGGTTTCGAGGTGATGCACAGCCCTAGTAGAAACCAACACAAGGCTGCCATTTTCAATGGCGGGCCCATATTCTTTGAAATCTGAAATTCCACTCACCAGAACCATTTGCGGGAATAGATTTCCTCTCCCCACTATATTCCCTGCCCCCTTCCCCCCCAATGTGCTCTGGAGCGTTGGGGGACCAACTGGATCAGGTTTTGGGCATGCATGATGGTAAAGAGAGGGCAGGGAAGCAGTGTTGCACAGGCAGAAGTTTTGCTGCATGAGAAGACTTCCAACTGCACAAGAGTGGGTTCCGACCCATTGTATGCATATCCGCAGGAATGGAAATGCACCTACATTTCACAGGTGAGATAAACCACGGGGGAGGAGTGCAGTGTCAGCTAATTTCCTCTCTACTCAAACCTTCTACATGCTGAAGGCTCAATATGGAGTCCCAAGCACACCTCAAGCTGTTTATGTGCAAGTAATATGATGCATGATGTATGAGCCTTGCTGGGTCAGACCAAAGGTCCATCCACTCCAATATTTTGCTTCCCATAGTTGTCAACCAGATGCTTCTGGGAAGCCCACAAGCAAGCCATGGAGACATTAGCCCTCCCCTGCTGTTACTACCAGCAAATAGTATTCAGGGGTACACTGCCTCTGAATATGGAGGTTCCATGTGGCCATCATGGCTAATATTCATCTTTTTCTCCATAGATTTAGCCAACCCTTCCCCCCCCCCCCCCCCTGGCATTTAAAACATCTATAAAATACTTGCAAAAGTTTGCAGACTCAACGTGGTGATGTGTTGAGGTGTATTTAAGAGTTACACAAAATATATACAGAGGTCCAACCTGATGATTGTTTGCACTGAACCATAGATTTGCAGACTCAATATGTTTTGACTATTAACCCCCGTAGATGAGAGTAGTTCATCACAGGGGTGGGCAGCTCTTTTTGGTCTAGGGCCATGTTCAACCGGTTCTGGATGGGGTTGCACTCCCCCTGAAGGAGCAGGTTCGTAGCTTGGGGGTTCTCCTAGAACCATCTCTGTCTCTTGAGGCTCAGGTGGCCTCGGTGGCACGGAGTGCTTTCTACCAACTCTGGTTGGTGGCCCAGCTATGCCCCTATCTGGACAGGGATAACCTAGCTTCAGTTCTCCATACCCTGGTAACCTCCTAATTAGATTACTGCAATGCCCTCTACATGGGGCAGCCTTTGAAGACAGTTCGGAAGCTGCAGCTTATGCAAAAGGTGGCAGCCAAATCGATAGCTGGAACAGGGAGGTTGGAGCATATAACACCGATCCTGGCCCGCTTGCATTGGCTGCCTATACGTTTCCGAGCCCAATTCAAGGTGCTGGTTTTAACCTACATAGCTTGGGACCGCAATACCTGATAGAACGCCTCTCCCGACATGAGCCTACCCATACACTGTGCTCAACATCTAAGGTCCTCCTCCAAGTGCCTACTCCGAGGGAAGCTTGGAGGGTGGCAACAAGAGAGAGGGCCTTTTCGGTGGTGGCCCCCTGACTTTGGAATGATCTCCCCGATGAGGCTCGCCTGGCACCAACATTGTTATCTTTCAGGCACCAGGTCAAGACTTTTCTCTTCTCCCAGGCATTTAACGGCATTGAACAACACTACGTTTTTTAATGGACCCCAGAACTGTTGTTTTAAATGGATGCTGCTGTTTTTACACTGTGGTTTTTATGTCTCTGATGGTTTTTAAATTTCGTATACTGTTAATGTTTGCTGTTTTTAGCTTTTGTGAACCGCCCAGACAGCTTTGGCTGTGGGGCGGTATATAAATGTAATAAATAAATAAATAAATAAATAAATGGTCCCTTGTGGGTAATTTGTCAGGGGCCGTATTTTGACAGTGGATGGGGCCAAAGCCAGCAGTCAGAAGGCCAGAGCAAATGGTGGGTGTGTATTTTTCTGCTATCCCCTTTTCTCTCTCTCTCTCTCTCTCTCTCTCTCTCTCTCTCTCTCTTCCTCTTCCTCCCAGCAGGGAAGCATTGTCAGAGGACTGCATGAAATGGAGCCAATGGTCATGTGTGGCCTGAAGACTACAGGTTCCTCACCCCTGGTTCCAAGAATTTCTCCCTTAATCTCCAAATAACAGAAGAAAACCCTGAATTCTGCCTGCTGAAAAAAAATGCCGACTCACTTCAAATCTTCCCGCTCCTTCTGGCAGGTCCCCAGGAAATTCCCAAACTGGCAGGAATAGATATGATCGTGAATTTCAAGGAGGAAGCGCTCGTTGAAGTCAAACGCACAGGGAAACTGCTGCATGAGCTGCCAGGTGCATTCAATGAACTGGGTGAAGACCGGAGACACTTCCTTGGGGTCACCTTCCAGATGGCCACACCTGGAGAGACAGAAAGCAGGTCAATGTGGCAACGCACTTGACAGTATCTTCAAAGGAAAACCCTACACATTTAGCCTTGGATGGGTTCTCACCCTTGCCTAAAGAATTTGCCCCAACGTGGGAGAAGCCCATTAGCTTCCATATTGTCTTTTCTATTGCAATGGGAAAAGGCACATTTTCAAACCTTGGGGGGAGAGGATAGAAAGGGAAAGATCCTTTAAGGAAAATACCAGGAATAATAACTTCAAAAAGGTTATTCTTAACTGCAGCTGAACTTCCTACTGACCTTATTGTTATGGGAGGCAACATAAATTCCTGTAGGAGAAGGCTATCAACGGCTACTAGCCCTGATGGTTATGTGCTACCTCCTGTGTGCACCAGTTGCTGGGGAATATGGGTGGGAGGGTGCTGTTGCACCGTGTCCTGCTTTGTTGGTCCCTGCTGACATCTGGTAGTCCACTGTGTGAACAGAGTGCTGGACTAGATGGACCCTTGGTCTGATCCAGCAGGGCTCTTCTGATGTTCTTCACTGTGGTGAAGCTAAGCAGGCCAGGCCTGGATTAAACTTTAAGCAATATAAGCATGTGCTTAGGGCACCAAGGGAAGGGGGGCACCACAATGCATTTGCATTTCCCCTCCCCCTTATAACAGTTTTATTTTAAAAAAACGCATAAAACAATGATGAAAATTTGTATTTTTTTCTGTTGTCCTAGTTATAAGTAAGTAATTGGCTTATATTGCTTGCTGCTGTTTAGTGTTCAATAAAAATTGATTCATGCACTGGTTATTTCACGGTTGGACTACTGCAACCTTCTTCTCTCTGGCCTTCCTTCTTCTCACATCAGTCCGTTGGTTTCTGTTCACCACTCTGCCGCAAAGATCATCTTCTTGGCTCGCCGCTCTGACCATGTTACTCCACTTCTGAAATCTCTTCATTGGCTTCCAATTCACTTCAGAATCCAATATAAACGTCTTCTGTTGACCTTCAAAGCTTTTCACGGTCTAGCTCCTTCCTATCTCTCCTCTCTCATCTCACACTATTGCCCCGCTCGTGCTCTTCGCTCCTCTGATGCCATGTTTCTCGCCTGCCCAAGGGCCTCTACTTCCCTTGCTCGGCTTCGTCCATTTTCTTCTGCTGCCCCTTACGCCTGGAACGCTCTTCCAGAACATTTGAGAACTACAAGTTCAATCGCAGCTTTTAAAGCTCAACTAAAAACTTTTCTTTTTCCTAAAGCTTTTAAAACTTGATGTTGTGCGGACTTTATACTGTTAGTTCTACCCTACCCTGTGCCTGCTTACCCTACCCTGTGCCTGTTGGCATTCTCTTCCCCTCCTTATTGTTTTACTATGATTTTATTAGATTGTAAGCCTATGTGGGTCTTGCTATTTACTGTTTTACTCTGTACAGCACCATGTACATTGATGGTGCTATATAAATAAATAAATAATAATAATAATAATAATAATAATAATAATAATAATAAATAACAAAAAACAGTTTCTATTTAATATAGTTGTGTGTTCTGGCATGGGGGATGGCCTTGAAGAAAACTGAGGTTTTTAATGTCTGATTTCACCTTCAGCACTTATTGAGTCTGAACGTCTTGCCAGCTAAGCAATGGAAGGGCCAAGGGGGAACCATTATTGGGGCTGTGCTTAGGGCATCTGCTGGCCTTAATCCGGCCCTGAAGCAGGCCCAGGCATACCTTAGTGCCTGGATAGGAGACCAAATGGGCATGGTGTGCATGTTGCTTTGTGGAAAGGCAAAATATGAAAGCAATAAAAATATGGTGCCGTTAATGATTGCATCATCATAACTAAGTCCCCCCCCCCATTCCTCTCCAAGGCATTTTCTGTAACAACTGAGATATTCACAGAGTCTCTTCTCTACACAAACCTGATTTTACCTGTGTGAGAATTTGTGGCCCATCGCAATCCACTCCTTTTCTATCAGGACCTTTGATGTTATGAGAGAGAGAGAGAGAGAGAGAGAGAGAGAGAGAGAGAGAAAGAGAGGTGAAGTTATAAAGTAGCTTAGAGAAAAAATTAAGCGGCAGCACAAATGTCTAAGGACCCCAGTCCCAACCACACGGGATGCCCGTTTGGGGAGTGATTTCTTTTGAGTATAGTAGGAGTCTAATGTAGCCCTTTCCTTCATACGCAGTTTTAATACAAGAAAATGTTTTTTACATGGGGGAAATAGTCAAAAGCATGACCCACTTCACCTGCAGAACTCTGGATGGCGCAATCCAGAATTCCTTTGTTCAATTCTGCTTAATGTGTAGACCAGCTCTAAAAGGAGCACCCTATTAAAGTACTGATAATAAAGTCAAGCAATGCTTAGCACATCCCTTGTAATGGTATCTCCCAGGGAAACCCCACTGCCCCCCAAGAGGAGATCCGAGGAGGCAAATGCTCACAGGCCTTGGCTATTTAATAAAAGGACTTGGATTTTCAATTCAAGAGAAATGTTTCTATAAAGCAACCGCTCCAGACGTTCTCTGTAGAGGAAAATACGTAACAGCCAAAGAATCGCAACTCACTTCGTCAAAGGCTAATTTGTGTCAAGATCAAAGGGAAGGCTTCCCAAGGAAAGGCTTTTAGAAATATTCACCTCTTGATAACATTCAGAGGTATCTGGGGATCAGATTATGCAGTGCCTCACATACGCTTACATCCTTAATTATATGAATCGTTTCTAGGCAAAAATATATTTCTAAAAAGAGAGCATGCACCTCCAATGCAAGTTAGGCCATCTGATGTTATAATCAGGGCTGGGTGTCGTCTGCGATATGAAATTGCAGCAAAGTATTCTGAGACTTAACAGCTTTCTTTAAAAAATATCCAGCCTCCACCCCCGAGACATACAAAGATAGATTTTAAATGTGTATGGCCCATGTTCCACTTTTACCATGCTGCTTATATTCAAACTGTAAAAGAGCAGGCAGGGCCTCGGAGTTTTTATTATTATTGTACACTGCCAAATAATATTAGGAGCTTTAAAAACAATGGTGTTGATGATGATTTAGGGCTGGGGTGGGTAGAAGGCAGACCTGGATCTACTGGTAGATCTCTAGGTGATTTGCAGTAGACCGTTAAGGATTTCTGAGACCTAATAGCAGCAACTAAATGAACACCACCCCTAAATTATGCTGCTGAAATAAAGAAGGCCATTCAGATGTTCTGGACTATGACACCCATATACCCCAGGTGACATGGCTAATGGTAGAGGATTGTGGAAGTTGTAGTCCAAAACATCTGGACTGCACCAGGCTGCCTCCTCCTGCCTTAGAATAACCAGGGTTTTTGTGTGAGCTCTGTACTCAAAACAAAATCCTGGGCTTAGAATTCTTTAATTTTCAATATATGTCTTTTGGACCAGAGTCCAAATGGGGGGATCCCAGGGTTCCAATAAAAAACAAAGTTGATCCTATAAATCTGATGTTTCCCTACCCCAAATTTAGGGAACAGGGCTTCAGTGTGTCTCACATGGTCCTCCCCATATAAGCCAAGTTCCACATTTGCCAGCTTATATATGCCGCAGGAACCACTCCAGAAGGCTTTTAGACTTTCTTCCCAGGGTTTATCAAGTTTTAGTATTCAAATGTTTTAATACTGGAATATGTTGGATATACTTTTAACTTTTGTATCTCTATTTATAGGTTTTTAATGAATATGTTTTAAATTTTGTGATGTCTTGAGGCCCAGCATTGGGCAATTTTAAATAATAATAATAATAATAATAATGATAATCGACTTTGGTTTAAAAAACCAAAGAACAAAAGCCAGCAACCAGATGCCCCTCTCTCCTTCTGGTGGATGCATGATTAAAGGCATTTATAAGCAGCAAAGGGTACTAGTGGTCATAAGGCTAAGCAAAATTGTGAGATTGAATTAGTATTAGTTGTTGGCTGTTTTATGCATATTTGTGTGCGATTTTTCATTAGGGATGTGCTCCGCTTCTAATCGGACCGGCGAATTAGAAGCGGAGCGGGGGGCTTCGCCTGCCCTTAAGGCGGAGGCAAAGAGGATTGGGGGGCCGGCGGAGCGTGGCGAAGAGGATCGAGGTGAAGGCGGATCCTTCGCCTCGATCCGGAGCTCCGCCGGAAAGGTAAGTGGGGTTTACCGGGCCCTGCCGCTGTCGCTGTCGCCCATGCGGCGACGGTGGCAGGGCCCGGTAACCTCCCCACCCTCCTCTCCCTTACCTGCCTCCGTCCGCGGTCCGTCGGCATCTTCAATTGAGCCCGCGGTTCAACCAGGAAGTCTGGGCCGCGGCCCAGACTTCCTGGTTGAACTGCGGGCTCAATTGAAGACGCCGACGGACTGCGGACGGAGGCAGGTAAGGCCCCCCTCCCGCTTGATCCCTTACCGGGCTCTGCCGCCATCACCGCACGGACGGTGATGGCGGCAGGGCCCGGTAAACCTCCCGCCCTCCTCTCCCGGCCTTACCTGGCGCCACTCCCCTCCACTGCAGAGCTCCGATTCGGAGCCGGAGCTCCGCGGCGAAGAGGAGCGGAGTATGGGCGAAGCAGTGCGAAGCAGAGCAGGCCGACCCGAAATTTTCGGATTGGCCCGCGGGGCGGAGCGGGGGGTCCGTGCACACCCCTATTTTTCATTATTTTTTTTTGTATTATTTGAATTTGTATTTAAATAATGACTTTAAAAATGACCCAGCTGTTCCCCTTGTTCTTACCATGAATCCTTTAAACGTTCGATAGAAAGGATCCAAGAGGAGGCAAGCCAGCGAGCACACCTGGGCAGTGCGGTCCCATCCATCTGAGCAGTGCACTAAGACACTGGCCCGCTCGTCTTTCAGGGCCTGTAAAAAGGGGAGAACACACACATTGAAATAAAGGGGGGTAAGATAGGTAACTTCTTCCCACCCCATTCGACTAGCTTGTTTCCCAAACCTGAAGGCGTGTATCTGAGATTCACCAGATCGAGAGAGAACACAACTGCTTTAAGGTCAGACCCCACTCAGAGACAGATGTTGTGAATCCAGCTGAGCGTTCTGGGCATCAAGAATGTTGTGGTCCCTGAAAACCCTCTCAAGTCAAGTAATAGAATCATAGAATCATAGAACAGCAGAGTTGGAAGGGGCCTACAAGGCCATTGAGTCCAACGCCCTGCTCAATGCAGGAATCCACCCTAAAGCATCCCTGACAGATGGTTGTCTGAAGGCCTCTAGTGTGGGAGAGCCCACAACCTCCCTAGGTAACTGATTCCATTGTCATACTGCTCTAACAGTCAGGAAGTTTTTCCTGATGTCCAGCTGGAATCTGGCTTCCTGTAACTTGAGCCCGTTATTCCGTGTCCTGCACTCTGGGATGATGGAGAAGAGATCCTGGCCCTCCTCTGTGTGACAACCTTTTAAGTATTTGAAGAGTGCTATCCTGTCTCCCCTCCATCTTCTCTTCTCCAGGCTAAACATGCGCAATTCTTTCAGTCTCTCTTCATAGGGCTTTGTTTCCAGACCCCTGATCATCCTGGTTGCCCTCCTCTGAACACGCTCCAGCTTGTCTGCATCCTTCTTGAATTGTGGAGCCCAGAACTGGACACAATACTCTAGATGAGGCCTAACCAGGGCCGAATAGAGAGGAACCAGTACCTCACGCGATTTGGAAGCTGTACTTCTATTAATGCAGCCCAAAATAGCATTTGCCTTCCTTGCAGCCATATCACACTGTTGGCTCATATTCAGCTTGCGATCTACAACAATTCCAAGATCCTTTTCGTTTGTAGTATTGCTGAGCCAAGTATCCCCCAAGTATCCCCCACACATTACTACATGCAGTGCAATAAAGGTGTTTAGAAACGTAATTGAAATTGTGAATAGCGTATTTTATTGCAAAATTAAAGTTCTGTTTCTCTCAACCAATAAAGTAGTCACCATTAAGATCTCATAGTTACCTATCTGGCCAGCATGGTTGGCAGAGCTTTTTGGTAGGCTTCTTATTCTCCCAGGATCTCTCTGGACAATCAGATCAAACCCTTGCCTTCATAATCGTTTTGCAAATCACCTCATCTTAAATCATACCACCACTTCTATTTCTCTCACTGCAGCCAGGACATTGACCTATATAACACATAGATGAAGGCATCCCTGCTAAACTAAGTAGCTTCTCGGTTCTAGTACTTGACCGACCCACTTGTGACAACTTTGCCCCATTCCAAGAATGTTTTCTCTTATTTCCATGAATACATTCTACTACTCAAGAGTTATCTCACAACACACAGAGAAATAATCACATCTATTACAGTTAGCGCACACAGATAATTAGGAATAGAAATGCTTTTGTAAGCCGCTGTGAGAGCCTTTTTTGGCTGAATGGCGGCATAAAAATGCTTAAATAAATATAAATAAATAAATAGCACTCCTATGAAATACAACGAATTCTTATCAACAATACTCACTACATTCATATTCTGTGATGGGGGCTGGGGGGGACATACAAACTTGCTGATTATTGCACATCAAAACAGATGATTATTTAAAGTCCTGGGTTATGCGATACCAATATGGAGAGATCGCAACTAGCCCAAACCACACAGGTGAAACAGAGAGGCAGGCAGCACCTACATAATGCATAAATTCCACCATACCTCTAAAAGCTATTCCAACATCAGTATGTCCCTCCATTTGCTGCTAATAGACCTTGAATGTAAAAGGAGACAACCCCTGACTTTTTCCATGGATCTTGGCCTCACGGACTTTAAAGATACATGCTTAAGAGTGTCTCAAATTTTAACGACTTCTTTACCAGGTCTTATTTATTTAAGAAATGTCTTACTCCTCTTCTCATTATAAAATAATCCCAAAGCAATAAGACAAAGTAAAATAATGTAACAAACACACACACACACACACACACACACACAAACAAGGGGAGAACAGTCACGGATAAACAACAGTTTACATGATGCAGCAAAAGAAAAGAAGGGGGAAATTAATCAGAAGCCTGGGTTAACAAATAGGTCTTTAGCTGGCACTGAAAACTTGTAAAGACTTGGAACCAAACCCTATGTAAGCGGGTGGGGGGAGGAGAGAGAGAGTTCCACAGTTGGGGAGCCTGTATTGAGAATGTTTTATGTCAGAGTTGCCTCTTCCTGAGGACATAAATATCTCAATTTCATATAGAAATTAGTAACCAGGACGCGTTTGACAGGTGCTGGGTACTTTATGTTTCACGCTTATCACCTTATTTTTCCTGGTGTTCATTAAAGACGCAACTTTGACCACAAACAACAAAGCTTTCACTACAGTTAATGCTCTACCGTCTCACTGATGATATATATTTTTGGAAATTCAGAGACAGGCTTTACCTTCGCAAGAAAGACGCCAGCATCCATTACTGCTTTAATGTGCCGTAACCAGCCGGAGTTCTCTAGGCCAGTAAGGAAATCACTCATTGAAGGAGATTTTGTTTCACACACTAAAGGAACAAAAGCAGCAAATTCAATAGGGTATTAGTACATGGCTTTCCCCTGCCCTCCATAAAGTCTTTTCCATGCACTGAGAGACGGCTGACAAGAATACCACTCACAGAACTTCTGACTGTTAGAGCAGTACAACAATGGAACCAGTTACCTAGGGAGATTGTGGTCTCTCCCACCCTAGAGGCCTTCAAGAGGCAGCTGGACAACCCTCTGTCAGGGATGCTGTAGGGTGGATTCCTGCATTGAGCAGGGGGTTGGACTCGATGGCCTTGTAGGCCCCTTCCAACTCTGCTATTCTATGATTCTATGAAATTGCTACCCAAGATCGTTTTTGTTCTACATCAGGGATGCAGAACTTCAGGCCTGGTGGCCAAATATGGCTCTCCTGGGGTCCCAATCCAGCCCTCCAATGTTCTCCAAATGGCCACACTCCTTCTCCTGCCCACGTGCCCTTTCCCCAAACCACTGGTCATCTGGTGGTTTCCTGGCATTTCTAAAGTTTCTTCTCCATTCTAAAAGGTTGCAATGCCTCTCCTAAAGCTTAGTTACTTGCATTGTGAGCCTTAAGCTAACGTACACTGTTATATTTGGTACTTTTGCCCCGCCCCTATTCTCTTTGGCGCATGAACCATTGGAATGCTCCTCCCAAGTGCTTTTTTGAAAGAGGTTCAATCCTCCCCCCCCCCTTTGCATGACATTTTTCTCCCTCTCCCATAATACTAGAAGCCAGTGGGGTCACATCCCATGAAGCTGAATGGTGGGAGATTCAGGAGAGATAAAAGGAAGGGCTTCTTCACACAGCGCATACTGCAACTTTGGAATTCACTACCGCAACATGCAGTGACAGCCACCAATTTGGATGGCTTTAAAGGGGGGTTGGATAAATTCCTGGAGGAGAAGGCTATCAATGGCTACTAGCCCTGATGGCTATGTGCTACTTGCAGTATCAAAGGCAGTGAGCTTATATCCACCAGCTGCTGGGGAGCATGGGTGATAGGGTGCTGTTGCACCGTGTCCTGCTTTGTTGGTCCCTGGTCGACTGCTGCTTGGCCACTGGGTGAACAGAGTGCTGGACTAGATGGACCCTTGGTCTGATCCAGCATCAGGGCACTTCTGATGTTCTTATGCTATTTGTGCCGTTAAACTAACAATCTGATTTGGTCATAAATCCAAGTCGATTGACAGAAGTTATCAACCTGCAGTTCACACCAGAGTGCTTCAGACATAATGCCAAACCATGATTTGATGTTCATGAATGGGGATCCTTGCTTGCAGGGCAAGTGAAAACCATGATTTCTGGTTCAAACCGAACTGCAAGCTATGATTTGCCTCAAACCAGGGCAGCAGCAGGGAATGTTACTGGAGGTTGCACTTGGTCCTGATGGCTAAGTGCAACCTCCATTCTCAGAGGCAATAAGTCCGTATGCATCTGTTGCTGGGGAACATGGGTGGGAGGGTGCTGTTGCACCGTGTCCTACTTATGGGTCCCTGGTCAACATCTGGTCGGCCATGTGTGAACCGAGTGCTGGACTAGATGGACCGTTGGTCTGATCCAGCAGGGCTCTTCTTTCGTTCTTATGAGAGCATTTTTGCCACATCCTTTTGGTGTTTCTGTATAGAACCAAAATTGCCACACACCAAAGATAATAATCGTAATCCGTAGCAGAAGTGTTTAGGGCACCCTACAAATGCAAGGCAGAACCTCAAGTGCGATGAAGCACCAAGGAGGTGTCATTCTGATTCAGCTGGAAACGCCAGGAAGCCAACACCTTCACCCTGCTCGCTCAGATACTCCTCCATGATGTCACGATTGGCCAGGGAGAATTTCACACTCCCCCCTCGCATGAAGACGTTGGCTGTTCCTGATTTAGCCAGAGGATTTCAAAATCAGCAGCTAAAATAGTCCAAGACCTTATTTCTAGATGGCTTAAGTTTTAAGCATGTTTCCTAAATCCAGCTTTCATCTCTCTATATTGGGGGAGGGGGACAACTTGTGGCCCTCCAGATGTTTTGGCCTGTAACTGCCAAGAGCCCTGGCCAGCATAGCCGATGGCGAGGGAAGATTGGAACTGCAGGGCAAAGGATCTGGAGGGTGACACTAGCTGCCCGCTCCTGCTGTAAATATTACAACCAAAGCATCGGCCGTCCAGGTAGTTTCTCATAGCAAACCTTTATGCCAGCTAACAATTCAAGTACTTGAGCAAGCCAAGGACACAGGCAGATATTTACTCTCCTAATCTCTTTCCTGTCCCACACCCGCAGAATACACAGGGCTCCTGTGTTTACGTAATTTGCCTATCCTGGAGGAAGTAAGTTCAGTAGGTGGTCACAATGGACCCAAAGGAAAGCCCAAATGCACACCTTCTAAGAGCTTCTGCAGGCTGTTCCTCATTACGTGGATGTTTTCGATACCAATGAATTTAAAACGGATGTTGTCATAATTGTCAACGTTCTCGTACCCCTTCCCAGCAGCTCGGTTGGCCATGGCGTTCAACTGGAAGAATCAAACGGCAAAAATTATTAGTGGCACTTTTAGACTCGCAGGCTCACACTGTCCCATTCCATTGCCACCTCCCTCTAAGCACAGTTTGAGAAAAGTAAAAAAAACCTGCCCATTGTATTCTGTATGCAGTGTATAATCAGCCCCCTTACCCTCAAAAGGGTATATAAGGCAGAATATGGGACCTGTGGGGGAGCATCCCCAGAAACCTTCCTCCTCGCCCCACTAGTAGCATCAGGTATTACAGAGGAGGGCAACGAGGATGATCAGGGGTCTGGAAACAAAGCCCTATGAAGAGAGACTGAAAGAACTGGGCATGTTTAGCCTGGAGAAGAGGAAGACAAAGGGGAGACGTGATAGCACTCTTCAAGGACTTGAAATGTTGTTACACAGAGGAGGACCAGGATCTCTTCTCAGTCATCCCAGACTGCAGGACACAGAATAATGGGCTCAAGTGACAGGAAGCCAGATTCCGGCTGAACATCAGGAAAAACAGGAAGCCAGAATCCGGCTGAACATAAGAAAAAACTTCCGGACTCTTAGTCCAGTATGGCAATGGAACCAATTCCCTAGGAAGGATGTGGGCTCTCCCACCCTAGAGGCATTCAAGAGGCAGCTGGACAACCATCTGTCAGGGATGCTTTAAGGTGGATTCCTGCATTGAGCAGGGGGTTGGACTCGATGGCCTTAGAGGCCCCTTCGAACTCTACTATTCAATGATTCTATGATGCCACTCCCAGCAAGCGGCAGCCAATGAAGAGAACGGGACAATGACGGTATGCGGCTTTCTGCAGCAGCCACCCAGCTTCGCTAGCAACTTGTAATAAGCTCAAGCTTTTCAGGGAAGCCTGGAATGTACTGGAGAATAATTGAAAAACCTACCAAAAAAACCTTTTCATTTCCTGGAACCTTTTTGGCATTTGGCATCAGGAAAAATGGTACAGCAAGGCTCTTCATTACATTTGGAACAGGGGTCACAACATAAATATGACACTCACTGGTGACCTCAGGCCAGTCTCTGGCTCGGTTCGCACATCATAACTACCAAGTTGTTGGTTCATAGAATCGTAGAGTTGGAAGGGGCCTAAAAGGCCATTGAGTCCAACCCCCTGCTCAGTGCAGGAATCCACCTTAAAGCATCCCTGGCATATGGTTGTCCAGCTGTCTCTCGAAGGCCTCTAGTGTGGGAGAGCCCACAACCTCCCTAGGTAACTGGTTCCATTGTCATACTGCTCTAACAGTCAGGAAGATTTTCCTGGAGTCCAGCAGGAATCTGGCTTCCTTTAACTTGAGCCCGTTATTCCGTGACCTGCACTCTGGGATGATGGAGAAGAGATCCTGGCCCTCCTCTGTGTGACAACCTTTTAAGTATTTGAAGAGTGCTATCATGTCTCCCCTCCATCTTCTCTTCTCCAGGCTCAACATGCCCAGTTCTTTCAGTCTCTCTTCATAGGGCTTTGTTTCCAGACCCCTGATCATCCTGGTTGCCCTCCTCTGAACACGCTCCAGCTTGTCTGCGTCCTTCTTGAAGTGTGGTGCCCAGAACTGGACAAAATACTCTAGATGAGGCCTAACCAGGGCTGAATAAAGAGGAACCAGTACCTCACATGATTTAAACCTTGGATAGTAATAAACATTTGGGAGTAAGCCAGTGGGCTGGCTCCTGGTTACCCAATCACTCCTGCTGCAAACCATTGGTTCTAACAACTCAAGAGTTCTGTGTTCAGGCATCACAATAAACAACCCAGGGATGAAGCAACCCTGGGTTGTTTAGTTCAGGAGGAAAAATCGGGCAACCAGGAGCCAAGCATGCTCACTCACTCCTGCTCATTTATGCTTACCTAGGATTTTAAAAACCAAACCAAACCAAACTGAATAGTCAATCTCTTTCAACCTAACCTAACTTAAAGGGATATTGTGGGAATGCATCAGTCTCAACTAGGCAGCAGAAAGCCAGTATACAGATGTAACAGCCCGCACTGCCTTACATACGAAAATTCAAAATCTAAGACTACTCTATTAGATCTACAGACAAACAGTTTTATAACTCAGACCACTGCTCCATTTAGTCCAGGGTTGGGGAATGTGCGGCCCTCCCAATGTTGTTGCGATACAACACCCAACTTCCCTCACTACTGGCTAGGCTGATGGGAGTTGCACTCCAACAACCTCTGGAGGGCCACACGGTCCCCACCCCTGGTCCAGTCAATACTGTCTATCCCGAGAGCAGCTCTTCAAGGCGGAGAAAGCTCTTTGTCAGCCCTGCAAACTAATGGCCCTTCCTTACCACGGATTTAATTCTGGCCACAGAAATTACCTTAAAAGTTTACCAAGTGTGTAGCTGTTAACCAGGACATGAGTAGACCAAAAATTCATGGGAGCACAGGATAAACAGCAACAGATGAAACCTTCAGCTCTGAGTTTTTTTAAAAACACACATACATGCAAGTTCCTAGACATCAGAGCTGTGAAGTTGTGTATGTGAGCATTTTGCGATGTTGCCCCAAAACTCAGAGGCCAGAGTTGAGGCTGTTACATCTCCCCATGACAAGCAAGTATTCTACAAAATAAATGTTACATTTGCATATTGCGCAATGGTGCTACTTCTAACGGACAGTGCAGATTTCCTTCGCATGGAATGTTATTGTTCTTCATGCAGCCCTGAAGCATGCATCCTTTACAGCCAGGACGTTCTTTAGCGCATCACTGTCTGTCAGAAGTAGCACCAGACTCAAATTCATGAGCGCCCATAAATCCCGTAAAGCGATACCTTTGGCCTTGTGTCTACAACATACATGAACGGACTTCCTGGGTTGGCTTCCCTAATCTCTTGCAGAAGCTGTTCATCCTCCAGGCAGCGAGCGCTAAACCCGGACAAGGGCTGGCTACACCGGCATAAGGCAGCCTGAAACACAAAAAGAGCTTGCAATGTGGAGGAGGCAGGGACTTGCGAATCAGCAAAACTTGAGCTCGTTGACATTCCCTGAAATCTGCCTCAAAACCCGTCCCAACCCACGTCTGTTTCAGAGTGCAAACTTGGTTTTTTCTGTTCGCATGAAAATTTATACACATTTCAGTGTGCATTTTTCCAAATCTGCACATCAATTATGCACATTTTTAAATGTACGCATTTTTCTCCTATGGACTTAAGTGTGTTTGCGTACATTTTTAAATGTATGCAATATTTCACATTTGTTTTCCAAATGTACGCATTTTTCAAACTTTTTTTTTGAGCCCACGAATGGCATAACAAGCTTGGAAATGCATGGACCACAGATGGTGTTCAGGTCCATGTTCAGGCAGTGTAAATTGCGTAAATTCTGCTTTAAAATGAACAACAACAAAAATCCTCATGCATCCTTAGCCGCCGGATAAGAAGTTCATCAATGCAGAATTGTCCAACGACATATTGCATGTAGCTGAAGCTTTGGTCCCATGACATGCATACCTCTTAGGAGGAAAGTATGTGGGAGAATACCGAGAGCATGTGGGAGAATACCGAGAGCATGTGGGAGAATACCGAGAGCATGTGGGAGAATACCGAGCGCATGAAGCAGTCTTGCCCAACCTTGTGCTTTGGACTGTAACTCCCAATATCCCAAGCTAGCATATCCAAAGGATGGCCAATGCTGGTTGGGAATGATGGGACTTGCAGTCCCAACACATCTAGAGGGGGTCAGGTTGGGGAAGACTGGTATGGACACAACGGCTCAGTTCAAGCAACACATTTCTCAACAGTGGTTTTAGAAATCCACAGTGGAGTTTTTATACCACCGTTGAGAAATGTGTTGTCTGGTGCGAAAACTCCATGCAATGGTAGAGGTGGTTTTTTTAAGAAAACATTCGACACTGAATATCCATGCTGTGTAGAGGAGAGTTCCTGCACAATGGCGATGTTGTGTGGAGGGCTCCGTGGAGTTTCCCGGTGCATTGAGATGACTTTTCCCACTGGTTACAGAGTTCCCTGGCAAGAGTGGCGAAAGGAACACTTGCCACTCTAGGAGAGCCGGCAGGATTGTGGGGGTTTTTTTGGTGGTTTTTTGCAGCAATGGCTGATGGGATAGCATCAGGAGGACTGGGGGAAGAGAGAGGGAGGAGGAACTGTCAATCAAACGTCGCGTTGACTTATACTCAATTCCACGGGAGCCCACAGTCACACAATGGTGGAGTTAGAACATTCTGTGTGGGGAATACTTCCTACAAACTCAACAGTTGATTGGAGTTTTCACACTGCATAGAGAAACACGTTGTCTGAACCGAGTGAATGGGTGAGTTTGATATTTATTTTATTTATTTCTTTATTTATTACATTTTTATACCGCCCAATAGCTGAAGCTCTCTGGGCGGTTCACAAAATATAGATTTGATTTGGACCCCATATGCATAAGGAGACTTAAAAGACGCAGTCTCCATTTAGAGATTACTGCCTTTTGGATAAGGAAGCAATGCCTTTTCGGGAACTAAGATTATCATCCCCATACGTACTTCAGTTTGTCTCTATTTATATTTAGCTATAACTTCTCTCACACACTGGTGGCAATGCTGAGCAATCAGAATGCAAGTTTAATAGCATACACACCATCAGTTGAGGAAAGTTTCCTCAGGAAAACAAATTCAGTTGCGAAATAATTCGGCACATATTTGTGCCTAGGGCACTGCAGAGGCAGCAAAGTTAAAGACTAAGCACTCAGCATTTTTTTTTTTTGCAATGAGAACAAGCACCACTTAATCAGAATAATAATAATAATAATAATAATAATAATAATAATAATAATAATACCACCGTTCCAAGCTTTTTTGTCTGGTGCAAAAGGCTGAGATTAGCAGGGGTAAGATTTAATTACAAGCATAACCAGCTTTGTAGTTCCAAGAAGGAAAGAGGTACTTCTTCAAGGTTGAGCTAAAGAGAAAGTTGCTACCAAGTGCTTTAATGCCACTTTTTACAAATGGAACTCAGTGGGACAGCGCTTACAGCAGCCTTCCTCAACCTGGGGCGCTCCAGATGTGTTGGACTACAACTCCCAGAATGCCCCAGCCAGCTGCTGGCTGGGGCATTCTGGGAGATGCAGTCCAACACATCTGGAGCGCCCCAGGTTGAGGAAGGCTGGCTTACAGCAACCCCAGCTCCTCTACCTATTTATATAATTAATAGACAAATAGACTGTATCTGTAAGGCCCAGTAGCCACGGCAAGGCCTGGGACACCTGCGTGCATCAAAGCCATCAGCAGCACTTGTAGGCTCTGGAGCATGTAGCAAGGAGCTGGCTGCACCCCATTATTCCTGCAGAGACACCACAGGGGAATGAGGGGGTGTTGGGAGGGGGGAGGAGAAAGGGGATCAGGTCTTCATCATGCAGGCCACAGGCAGCACAGAGTCCTCTATCTGCCATCACTCAACAGTTGCTGGAACATGTAACCTGGTTCATTTCACGTCTACCTCCTTCCACTCCATCCCCGCAGCAAGGTTTTGGATGTACCTAAGTTGGAAGCTCAGAAATTCAGCCTTACCCCGCCCCGCTGATTTTAAGGGCTCAGATTAATCTTCAAAAAGTGTTCGGCGTTGTTGTTGTTTTTAAAAAATATGATTCTACCTTTTGCAGAGACCACCAGTGAGGGAGGAAGCAGCAGCCAGGCACCTCTCCATCGTGCCTGGGTCCAGCTCCAGCTGAGAGCTCCCTCCCTCCTGCTACCAACTGACACTGCAGAGGCCACCAGTGAGGGAGGAAGCAGCAGCCAGGCACCTCTCCATCGTGCCTGGGTCCAGCTCCAGCTGAGAGCTCCCTCCCTCCTGCTACCAACTGACACTGCAGAGGCCACCAGTGAGGGAGGAAGAAGCAGCCAGGCACCTCTCCATCGTGCCTGGGTCCAGCTCCAGCTGAGAGCCCCCTCCCTCCTGCTGCCAACTGCCAACTAACTGCTGAACTTTGCAACTAAGATTGTAGTGCCTGAGTTTGCTTTCCTTTTCCCCCCTCCTCCTCCTCCCTCCCAATCCCCTTTCCTTTTGTGTCATGTCTTTTAGATTGTAAGCCTGTGGGCAGGGGCTGTCAAGAAATACTTTTGTAAGCCGCCGTGAAAGCCTTTTTTGGCTGAATGGCGGCATAAAAATGCTTAAATAAATAAAAAAATAAAAATAAATCTCTAATCTAAATGAAATTCAAAGCAGGTCATCTAGCCCTGAGCGGGGAACAATAAATTACTGTCTTAAGATGGATCACAGCCGATGCTATTTTGCTCAGCCATTTCTAAGAGCATAAGAACTGCCCTGCTGGATCAGACCAAGGGTCTATCTAGTCCAGCACTCTGCTCACACAGTGGCCAACCAGCTGTCAGCCAGGGACCAACTAAGCAGGACCCACAAGCAGGACATGGTGCAACAGCACCCTCCCACCCATGTTCCCCTGCAACTGGTGCACACAGGCTTACTGCCTCGGATACTGGAAGTAGCACATAACCATCAGGGCTAGTAGCCATGGACAGCCTTCTCCTCCAGGAATTTATCCAATGCCCTTTTAAAGCCATCTAAATTGGTGTCCTTCACCACATCTTGTGGTAGCCAATTTCATAGTTATGCAGCGTGTGAAGAAGTCCTTCCTTTTATTTGTCCTGAATCTCCCACCAATCAGCTTCATGGGATGACCCCATTGGGTTCTAGTATTTTGAGAGAGGGAGAAAAATGTCTCCCTATCCACTTTCTCCACACCATGCAGAATTTTGTACACTGCTATCATCTCTCCCCTTAGCCTCCTTTTTCCAAACTAAATGATCACAGCTGTTATAAACGTCCTTCTTAGGGGATATGCTCTGGATCATTTTAGTTGTCCCTTTCTGCACTTTTTCCAGCTCTGCAGAATGTTGTCTCTGCTTAGGCAGGGGAAATCAGTTTTGAACACTCTTGGCCTTGTTAAACACACACACACACACACACACACACCCTGCATATAAATAGCTAGCACAGCAGGGCGAAACATCTGCTCCCGGTGTGCTAGCTTCTGCTTGCAGAGAGCTTTTCTAGAAGGAAGACTCTTCAAAATGAGATTCCCTACCTGAAGCACATTTCACATAGTGACCTCTCCCACCGCACTGTGTTATATATACGTTGACAAGCTCCCAGAAAAGGCTCACAAGACAGGCAGAGCTCAAAACAGCGTCACATGGATATATGAGGAGTTATTTCTTGCGTTGGACAGACCAAACCCCATAAAGAGTGGAACATGCGTGACTAACGTTATTCTCTTTGTAGAAGTAGGAAAGCACTGGGATCCGACCTCGGCTTCTAAACTTCGAGCTCCCCATCACCATCGCCCTGGTAGCTGCTTTAGGCACCACTAGTTCCGGAGAGTACGTGTTGCAGACCTAGGACAAGAAAAGGAGTGAAGGGGAAAGAGCACTGGGACCTTAAATTATTCATCGGCGTGGTATTAGCTTGCCGAAGCATTTATTACAGATTTGCAATCTAGCACTTGCCAACAATAACCAACCCAGTATTGAAATGAAAGCAAATTAGCTGCAAGAGCCTACGGACATTAACGGCGTTTGTTCACAATCAGTGTAAGATCATCGAATCATAGAATAGCAGAGTTGGAAGGGGCCTACAAGGCCATCGAGTCCAACCCCCTGCTCAATGCAGGAATCCACCCTAAAGCATCCCTGACAGATGGTTGTCCAGCTGCCTCTTGAAGGCCTCAAGTGTGGGAGAGCCCACAACCTCCCAAGACACCGTTGTTGCAAGTCAAACAAAATAGGAACATAGGAATCTGCCTTATATTGGGTCAGAACGTTGCTCCTTCCAGCCCAGTTTTGTTGATAGTGGCTCTCCAGAGACAGAAATCAAACTTGGGACATCCTGCATGGGTAGCATGTGCTCTATCACTGAGCTACAAGCCTTTCTCACGATGATCCGGAGTAAGAGGGGACTTGCTCCAAGTTACGTGCAAGACTGGTTTGAACAGAGAGCAGGACCTTTTCCGTTGTGGCCCCATTGTTGCACAGTTTCCTTGGGAAGCTTGCCAATATGTGCCTTCAGGAAACATTGCAGTGTTTTGTTTTATTGTTTCGACTGAGCTTATGAATATAAATCTCACCTAGCATACCATCTAGTCCAGCAGGAAGACTTAAAGTACGTAACTAGAGTACCATGCTGGTAAAAGTGTGCCTGGAGTGTACCACTTTGGACTGCAGGTGAAGGGATCACATTCAAAACGTCGGTTTTCTATAAAAACCCTTAACAGTTTGGGACTAGGGGACCTACAGGCCTGCCTTCTCCTGCATGAACCTGCTCAGCTAAACATCAGCCTCACCGGCCCTGGCTCTATGTCAACTGCAGTCAGGTAGGTGGACTTGAAAATGGTGTTTTCAGTTGCTGCACCTCTGTTGGTGGAAAGGCTATTAACTTTTCGGCATCAGGTAAAAAAAACTTTTATTTGCCCAAGCTTTCTAATGCTGCCAATATTTAATGCTGGATTTTTAAAAAACCTTTTAGATCTTGGCCTAGAATGCAGCTTTTGTGATTCACTGTTTTGGTTTGATGGTCACTGATTTTATGCAAGTCCCCCCCCCCCTTTACATGGCTCGCAATACCTGATGGAATGCCTCTCCCAACCTGAATCTACCCAGTCACTATAACCATGTCCCGAAACATGTAGGGCTTTATAGGTGAAAAACAGCGCCTTGAAAGCATATAGGAAGCCAATGCAAATGGGCCAGAAACAGTCTTCAGTGCATTCACATTTATATCATTTTTATATTGTATTTTATATTATAGTTTTATACTGTTGTTTTATACTTTGAATGTTTTTAATTTTTGTGAACCGCCCAGAGAGCTCCGGCTATTGGGCGGTATAGAAATGTAATAAATAAATAAATAAATAAATAAATAAATAAATATCAGGGGACCCGGTCACAAGGGCAGGCCAATTCACTGGAGACTTTCCCTGAAAACTTGGCAGGCACTAAGCAAAGGGTCCAAATAAAAGAAAATGGCTGAACAATAGGGCTGTGCACTGCCTCAGATCTGAAACCCGAATCCGAAGCGGATTGGGGTGGTTCGGACCTTTCTGAACCAGATCTGAGGCGGTTCGGGCGAGGGCTGAGGCGGTCCGAAGCCAATTGGCTCCAAAGCTTCGGGCCGCCTCGGTGGTTCGGAGCCGGCCCTGCCCCCCACCCCTGACCTGTCTCCTTACATGCTGCTTCTGTCGCCACCACGTTTCTTCTGGTGGCTTCCGGTGCCGCCAGAAATGAAAGGGAGTAGGCCGTGCGATTTTAAGTTATTGCATGGCCTACTCCCTTTCATTTCCGGTGGCACCGGAAGCCGCCAGAAGAAAGATGGCGACGGAGGCAGCAGGCAAGTTCCCCTTACCTGCATCTGCCACTGCCTTGCGTCCGGCGGCTTCAACTCAAGGACGCTGAAGGCCGGAAATAAGCCAGCGGCAGCAGCCGCCACAGGTAAGTGGGGAAGGGGGTCTTACCTGGTGCCTCCACTGTCCGTGGCAGCGGGCGGTGGAGGCACCAGGTAAGTGGGGAGAATTTTTTGGGTGCCGGCTGCGCAGCTGGCACCCAGAAAACTCTGACTCACCTTGGAGGGTGCGAATTTTGCTTCGGCTTCGAGGCAGTTCAGGAACCCCAGAGGCAGCCCTGAGGTGGATTGGGGCTGCTTCGGGGGCTCCGGATCGGCCTCGGAGGCAAATTGGGGGGGTCCCTGCACAGCCCTACTGAACACACACATATATGTGCAAACACACTCCCATATAAAACAAACCTCCTCGCATGTAGGAAAGTCTACATCCTGGAGAGGGATTCTAGCCAATTCTTTCTCCCCAGACACCTTGGTTTTCCACGTGAGGGTAAAGGAAGTGTTAGAACAGCCTTCCCTAGCCTGGTGCCCTCTGGATGCGTCCGACTACAACTCTCACCATCACCAGGTTAGGGAAGGCTGCATCAAAAAAATTAAGTGACTGGCAGTAGATTCACAACAGACAATTTGTAGCACTTCACAAAATGTTTAATTCCCAGATGATGTAACACTGCCACAAGAGGCAGATGCCAGCCACTGAATCGGAGTGCTTTAAAGTGGAATTTAAAAAATCCATACAGGGTGGGTCTATCCATGATAGCTCAACAGAACCTCTGGATTCAGAGGCAGGATGTTATGGCAGGGGAACTGAAGGGAGGATGAACAATGGAGAAGAGTTACTGCTGACAAGTTACTTGGGGGCTTCCTGGAAGCAGCCAGCCAGCCAGCATGAAAAACAGGCTGCTGGACTAGATAAAAGGTTTGTTCTGATCTTCTCCAGACTCTTCTTCTATGCCCTTAACACACTTCTGCAGTTTGAACGGTTCAGCCCAGGAGAAGTTTTACCATGTGATCAGCCTTCTTAAGTGATATGCTCCTAGACTATCAATGCTTTTAATGATTGCATTATTATTATGATTGCAAAGCACCTCTTTGGCCACTAGAATCACCCCTTACTCAGATACAATTTATTTATGTTTTATATCTGGCTTTGTAGGATATAAATGCTTCCAAGGCAGCTTACAAGTAAAATCAAAATTCACAAATAAAGTCACGATGAAGCAATATCAAAACGTAACACGGTAACCAGAACCCGGCTGCCGGCTGGGCAAGAATCACCTCGTAGTCTTTGTTAGCATCAGTAATTTCCCAGTAGTCGTTAGGAATCCCCATCCGCTGGTAGTCGACTTTGACATCTATCAGCGTCCAGCCCATCTCCCGGTTGTCCTTGGGCATTTTCGGGTTGTAAGAGAAAGCATAAAGTTCTTCCGATTTCACTGGAGCACAAAAGCAATTTTAAGAGAGGCAAAGATCAGTCATTTGGGTATGGAGGTCAAGCCAAAGCGTTTCAGAAAACCACGAACACACACGGTGAAGTTAGGAGCTGTCTCTTTCATTCAATCATATGAGATTTGTTTCTTTCACAACTTCCCTCACCCTTGAAAACAAAGCCTAAAATTACTAACCCACAAAACATTTTACTAGTGTCCTCGCCGGCTAATCCACACACATGCCTGTGATAGGTTTTTTGTGAACCGCCCAGAGAGCTCCGGCTATTGGGCGGTATAGAAATGTAATAAATAAATAAATAAATAAATAAAATAGTAAACTTTGTCATAAAAGAAGAGAACCACCTTTCATAAAGCTTCTGTGCCAAGTTGTTTGAAAGCAAAAGACACCTTAAACCACGGCTTTAACCACAGTGAATAAGGCTTTTTGCTTTATTCACCGTGGTTAAAGCCGTGGTTTAAGGTGTCTTCAGAACAGGGCCAGCATGTTTGATTTAAACATGATCAAACATAAATAAAGGAACTGGCTGGGGTCCTTCCTCTACAGACACTTTCCCTTCCTCTTCAGTGTTTGCTTTATTACTTACATCTTGTAATACAAAGGAAAGCATTGCGGTCTTTTATATCTAGCCCAATACGGAAAATGTCATGTCTGCACTAATTTTATCTGACGCTCACTTACCTGCCTAGAACTGTTTCAATAAGATGCTCTCAAATTTGGGGGCCGGGGGGGGGAGAGGAATGATGGTTCCCTCAAGCATTAAGGTCAAATCCTGTGACAGCTTCAGTATTCAGACAGACAAATGAAACCTCCCGTCCATCCCTCTTTGCTGTCTGCCTTCCCAGGATTCCTCTTTTGCCTTTGCAAAATGCAAATCCAATCGATAATTCATCCTGCTGACTCTCACAAAGCTCTCCAGGGGCAGATTGGGCCCTGCCAGCACCTGATAAAGTAGCCAATATGCCAAACGGGTAATTATTTCCTAGCGGGTAGTCACCTGCTAGTAAATAATGAGTAATTATGTGCTCTGCTGAGGACAGATACTGTGGGATTCTGTGAAGGAACTGAACCAGAACAAAACTATGGGAACTCGAGCAGGATAAAGGGCCCAGTACACTAAAGTAGCAAGACAGCAGAAGCTGCCTTCAGGACTTGATCGTGAGAGATACTGTGATCTCAGCTGGGTCACAAACAGATGCAGGAGCCTCACCAGGCCTAAGAACATGAGAAGCGCCATGCAGGATCAGACCAAGGGTCCATCTAGTCCAGCACTCTGCTCACACAGTGGCCAACCAGCCATCAGTCAGGGACCCACAAGCAGGACACGGTGCAACAGCACCCTCCCACCCATGTTCCCCAACAACTGGAACACACAGGCTTACTGTCTCGGATACTGGAGGTAGCCACTGACAGCCTTCTCCTCCAGGAATTTATCCAACCCCCTTTTAACATCATCCAAATTGGTGGCCATCACTACGTCTTGTGGTAGTGAATTCCACAATTTAACTATGCCCGTGAAGGTTCCCACTGCAGCCTGTCTAATCCCTACCAAATTCCACACACATTGCTATGGGAAAGAACTGACCCATTCATGGCTGCTACTACATGCAGTGAAGCACCGTGTAAGAATAAATATATGCATTTATTACATTTATTCTCCCCTAAAATTATTGTTCAAGGTGGCCAACAATGCAAACGAAATAATAAAGTTATAATAAAAAAAAATATGTTAGAAATATACTCATTAGCATTCCCACTAATTAGTTCCAGTTTGCACTGAACTTGGTGGCAACTTTCCATGCAGATCAATCTTATAACAGTATAACTATAATTAAAATATAATATTACAATACTCAAACTATAAACGGCTAGAACTATTTCAAATCCCCCTTTCCCCATTTCAGTTCTTACTTAAGGAGGAATTGAAAATTTGGTATTGAATTCAGATGAAAATGACCATTTTTTCATTGAAAGGTTATGGGCATATTGACGTTCAGCCCCCAGAGCAACCAGTGAGAATTTGGCACCACAGCCTGAAAAAAAAATTCCATACAGACATGGAATAATGGGCTCAAGTGACAGGAAGCCAGATTCTGGCTGGACATCAGGAAAAAGGCCCTGACTGTTAGAGCAGTACGACAATGGAACCAATGACCTAGGGTGGTCGTGGGCTCTCCCACACTAGAGGCCTTCAAGAGGCAGCTGGACAACCATCTGTCAGGGATGATTTAAGGTGGATTCCTGCATTGAGCAGGGGGTTGGACTCGATGGCCTTGTAGGCCCCTTCCAACTCTGCTATTCTATGATTCTATGATCTTCGCATATCACAAACTTTGTCAGTGCTCAATGCCAATATTTTACTCCAGGCTTAGAGAAGTGGATTCCCTCACATTTCAATTGCTACTGCTTCACTTTGTGCTCCAAGTTCTCTCTTTTTCATCACCACAATTCAGGCAATCTTTCCTAACATGCCAAGCGGACCAAATGTATTTTAGAAGGTCAAGCAAAAATGCTTTTTTGAACCTTTAATCCTTCAATTTACACAAAAACAACAAAAATGTGTGAATGCTACCAACGTTCTGCCCAGACAAAACATAGGATATTTCTACGCTTGACAGGAATAGCACAACTTCTCAATGCATTCCTTTCTTACTGTCCAGTTCAAGAGGCACTCAAAGGTCAATAACAAGAGCTTTCCATCCTCATCCTGAAACCACACTGCCAGGATATTGAAACAGGCTGCACTGCACAAGTACCTGGCTGCGAGAGTTTCAGCAAAGACGTGTAGACTTCATGACAGTCCCGTTCCTGCCCAAGGACAAAGTGAGCCACACGGAAGTTCTTGCAGTGAATAAGCAGCGGGCATCCAGATGCGGTCAGAGGCAGCTTCTCCACAGCGGCAATATGGTGGTGAAGAATCTGTAGAAAACAGGAAAACAGGAAAAGAGCTCACGGAGGCCCATTCAGAGTGTTCTTCCTGCGGATTTCACCTTAAAATAAGAACTTGTGCCAATCTGGAGGAAGTGGCTTGACAGTGAAAACTTAAGGAGCAATTCTAACTTCAAGTAGTGGCTGTTTAGATTTTAGAACCACCAAACATCCAGTATTTATTATTGAGAATTGAGAGTTGGCATGAAAGACATCGTAATTTGACTTCTACAAAGTGAAATCTCACAGCTAAAGCCACCATACGCCCCAGGCGCCCACATTGTTTATTAAGATGATTCACTTCATAAACATGAATTAAATCTAGGATGGTGCAGGTACTTTGAATCAGACTTATAAACAGCCACTTCCCCGGGGGTAAGTGTCTCCAGGCAGGGGTGCTTTTCAGACTTTGATTCTCTTTTTCTTTGAAGGCACAAATGACTAAGATAGGGATGTGTGGGCAGGCAAAGCTAGGAAGTAAACTTGCAAGCTAATAATTTGAGAAGGAACTTATTTGCCAAGCTGCTTTTCCATTTTCCCTTTCATGAAATAAAATTAATTCAGTGTGAAAATACAGGGATGAATATGAAAAGTGAATAATTAATTGGCATCCTATACTTTTCTCTCTTATCTCTGTACTGCGCAGACACCCTTCTGGCAAAGCATAACTGTGTGAGCAAAACATTGCTGAACCTTTAAAGGTGCAAGTTTAGATCTTAGATAATGTTCATTACTAAAAAAAAATGCTACTCTCATGTCCAAAAATTGAATAATCAACACAAATGCTGTTGAACATCAGTGGCTGAAGAGAGAGCAGCAGAAGAATGCTATTGACTTGATTCCCAGTTGGAGGATCTTTATGGGCATAACTGGTTGACCACTGTTGGAAAGAGGGAACTGGAGTCTTGGGCCGGATCTACACTACTGCTTTAAAGCGCTTTATAACAGTTTTATAGCGCTTTATAACAGTTTTATAGCGCTTTATAACTGTTATAAAGCGCTTTAAAGCAGTAGTGTAGATCCGGCCTTGGACAGGGTGGATTTAATTTAAATCACTACTCAGAAAGACTCGATTTAATCATGTGACTTCCCCCCTCCACAAAAAAGTGCACTCTATTCATTGAATTTTTTGAAACTTAGCACTTAAGAGGTAAGGGGTTGATTCTGTGTACATAGATTTGCAAAAGAACAATGGGACTGTGATCTCTGCAGACATAAATTCACAGTTTTGAGAACTGTAAAACCAAGCATCTGTGATAATATTTTCTAGAGAGAAAAAAATGCCCAATAATCTTACAGAAACCTCTGGAAGAGCATGACATTGTGAATGGATTAATGGAATTCATTTACCCAAAAATTTAAACATTGCATGAATATACAGCCTCATGCTACATAATTAAAAACTAATCCTTATTTCATGATGAATAACCTTTGGACTATAATGTATCTTAAATAGAAAACGATCTTTAGAAAGATTTTTCCTCAAAAAGCATTTTATTTTAAAAAATCCGATTTAAATAAAAAAATCAGATTAAAAAAATAATAATCATTGATTATTATCCACCCTGGTCTTGGACTGATCCACTGGGGCTCTCTCCTTATGTCCTAATGCTCATGTCATGCTTATCAGACATAGCTCAAACATATCACTATACACTAATAGGGTTAAGCTGTTTACACACTACTGTGGAAATCAGTACACCTCGTTAGCTCACAAGATGTCCCCAACCTGGTCCTCAGGCTGCCCCTGTGCTCCGACATTACCCATGTCTCCTTTCGAACTTCAGCCGAAGCATCTACGTAGATCAGATGAGTTGCTGTCAGGTATAGTGTCCCATTTGCTGGCTTTCTGTTGGCATATCGATCTAATAACTTGACATTTTCTACCTACAGGTTAGGGGGGAAGAGAAGAACCAATGAGAACATGTCAAAAAGATCTCTAATGCACCAGATCAGTCACAGCACGTAAAAGCCATACGCGTGCCCAGATTGGATGCAGGCTCTTTGGACAGGCTTGGAAATGAGCAATCCAGTCATTGGCCTTATGGAAACCATGCCATTCTTGCGATCCTAAAGCACGGAGCCTCGTCCTCCAATGTCCTTGTCAGGGTGCGAGCCAGTTAGGTCAGGCTTGCAATAGCCTCTCATCTGCTACCTTTGATGAGGAAAAATCACTTCTAGGAGATCAAGCAAGGAAGCTTGTTTTTAAATATAAGAACATTAGTCCTCTGCCCCACAGCCAACCATTTTGAGGCTGTCAGTGTATTTGTAAAACTTACATAGGTTGGTCCAACCCAGAGTCTCATGAGCCAGGAGGTTTTGTCAGAGCTACCTAGGGCAGGGATGGGCAAAAGACAGAACGGGATCCACTGGTAGTTCTCTGGATGATCTGAAAGGGTTTCTGACACTCCATGGTTCAACAACAGCAACAACTAAAGGTTCTTCTTTTTATTTCTTAAGTAGACTGTTCTAAGGGGAGGAATTTTTTGTGCAAAGTCATTTTTGGTACTGTCAACCATTTCCTGCACTGGGTGTGGACTCAAAGGCTCTCTTTTCTGTAATCCAAAGTTCATGCTTGTGCTCCTAAACTGCTATTTGGCATCTGGCTCAAGTAACTAGTAGACTTTTGCTTAGAACTGAAGTGTTGCTCTGGAGCTTATTCCTGAATAGATACACGTAGAATTGAGCTGAGTTTTGTATGCTTGGTGGGAAAACGTCCAAATTGGTACAAGCTACATCTTCCCTTGGTCCTGCCCACTGCTGGAATGTGGTTCCCAAGACCCTTCCCAAATTAAAATTCAGCTCTTGGACTGAAAAAGGTTTCCCACCCCCTGCTCTAGTCAGTGTTTTAGTGTTTAAAAAAAAGGAAAGAAGAAGTAGATCTGAGAAACCTAAAGTATACCTCCTCTGCCCAAAATGACATTTCCACCAACTTTGACCTGATTAGGGCCTCTAGCAAAATAGCTCCAAATGTCTGTTCTTGCTGTTTTGCCAGTGGAAACCACCTTGATTTCCAGGTGATATGTAACAGTTGAAATATGACCTGAAAAGACTAGAACACAGCTGGCTTAAGGGTTAAGCAGAAAATGGCCAACTCATGGCATGTATATTGTTTAAAAATATGCCTTGACCATTGAGAGCAGCTCAATCATCCTCTTTTGCTGACACCCCATTGGCAAAGGGCTCTCCAGTGAATCCTTTCAGGATGGCAACCACGGGGTGTCTCTGAAGAGGCCACCTGTTCAGGTGGACTTTCAGGGCTCAGGTTTAAGTCTGTAGGTAAAGGCTTGCTTTTGTTACTCACTTCACCAATTTGGGGACATGGGAGGCTGTAAATCTACTAGTCAACACCAGGTTTCCTGCAAGGTTAACTGCCAAAGCATGGAGCTTTCATGGTTTAAACTTAAAATGGAACAACATTTGCATGGCTCAGTTTTAATATAGAAAGACAGGATAGGAATTGAAGAATAAAATTATGGACAACTGAAGCTTTAGGTCAGTTCCCTGCCACATCACTTTGGCACAGTTTAAAGAAAGAATTTCTCATGTTCCTGTATCTTCTGTAAGCCAACAGCCAGCAAAACAGGACAACAGAGTGCAATGTAAATATCATAATAAGGACAGAGGTAGCAAGATGGCTAAATTCAGTGTTTCCCTGATATCTGAATGCCTGATCATTACTCCATTCATTCAGTGTTTGGTTTTCTTATCTATGTTGCTCAGATAAGAGGAAATGAGGTTAAAGGGGGGGGAATGCATCCAGGTTCTTTCATCTTCAGATAAGATTCTACTGCTCAGCTTAAAGAGATCCTAACTTTTTGAAGTCACAAATATTTTAAAATAAAAGCTCCACATTGAAGTTGCTTCTCATTACTCAGTGACCATTTCTTTTTTTTAGAAAAATTGTTTCATGTACTTGCAGGATAATAATCAGTACAGGTTTCAAAGACAGACTCGAATATTCCATCAGGTGCAAAGCTGGCTAAGCAAAATGTTTTCTTCACATGTCCCAACACACCCAAAAGTTTGAAATATATGAGAGAGAGAGAGAGAGAAGAAGAAGAAGAAGAAGAAGAAGAAGAAGAAGAAGAAGAAGAAGAAGAAAATTGAATCCAAGCCTTCAGAAAACAGAGAGCCGGTGTAGCATTGCAGATACCATGAATCGCAATGTCCCTAGTTCAAATCCTGCCATTGAACTCACTAGGTGACCTCAGCTCCCTCCCATCTGCACTGGCCATGATCATCCTCCAATAGTGAACTAGGAGAGCCGATAAGACTAACGTCAAAAAAGGCCCACCGAGAAGTAAACGGGAGGTGTGTCAGGATATTTCAGGGAATCCCAAGGTTTGCAGAAGTAGAAAAAAATATTTATTTATTTATTTATTTATTACACTTATATACCGCTCCCATAGCCAGAGCTCTCTGGGCGGTTTACAGAAATTCTAAAATTGAGATTAAAAACAAGTATACAAAATTTAAAAATTTAAAACACAGAACATACACACATAAAGCATTAAAAACCGTTAAAAAAACTAAACATGTGGGTGATTAAGATGTGCTGCCATATGCCTGGGCAAAGAGGAAAGTCTTAACCTGGCACCTGATTTGGGTATCAATCACACCGCTGTGCCCACCCACCCACCGGCCTAATGTGAACTCAGCATGCTCAGTCACCACACAATGCTGAGCATTTGTTGGGGAAGGAAATGGAGGAAAAAATCCTGGAAAAGGGCATGGCTGGCTGGCACCCGGAACGGGAACATTGTACACTGATATATTTTGTTGCAGATCCCACTTGTCATATGATTATTTTTATTTAACAAAATAAAACAAAACAAAACAAATTTTACAAATTAAAATCATAATACATAGAATTGAATAACCTTATAACATTTCTTATTTAATATTTTGACATCATCCCATAACATAAAGTGCACAGATCCCACTAGAATGTAAGCCTATGCGGCAGGGTCTTGCTATTTACTGTTTTACTCTGTACAGCACCATGTACATTGATGGTGCTATATAAATAATAATAATAATAATAATAATAATAATAATAATAATAATAATTGTACAGACCTATTTTGCAAGGCTGTTGGAAGAATAAGATTATTAAGTGCTCATTACATACATACCCCCAAACTGCAAAATAAATACCGATTATGATTATGATTCCGCTCAGGGATGCCAGAGTCTGAAACTGCCCCTCCCCATTCTGTGTACTAGTTCACTAGTTCACCTCCTTTTCACTGCCTTTTCAATTAGTAACTAATTAGCTCTGGCATTATTCATACACCATACTTACGCCTATAGTTAATTATTCTTGTGCTTGTCTTTGGCAAGCAAACTTAACCCGGACATTCCTACTACCAGCTAATTCATAAAGACCCTTGAATTCTAAGAATTAGTGCAAGATCTTTCAGCTTCAACTATTTTGAAAGAAAGTTCACACAAAGCTACTATATTGAGCCATACTTTGGTAGGGACACCTCCCAAAGCAAAAATCCAGTAAAGCAAGAAGTGAGAGCAGAAAATTCCATTGGAACAATATTTCTGAGGTAGATTTATTAACCTATCCTTCATTGATTTAATATTTACACTATTAATATTTACAATATTTGCAGGCAAACCGAATCTCCAAAGGTTGTAATTTTGGAATGACAGGACATGGTAGAAATATTCGCAGTGTCATACGCAGAGTTATTATGAATTAACTGCAAGTTTCTGCTAACAATCACTGCTTCCAAATTAAACACATTGCTAAGCCCACTGACTTCTGGGATTTCCTGAGTATTATAGTGTTTTACAGGACTAAAAGTTACAATAAGTGCATAAAAGGACTAGCCACGCATTCTCCCCGCTTTTTTTTTATCCCAACCTCTATTTGGAGGTTCAGTTCCGCCATCAAAACTGCAAGCCAGAGGAGCAAGGGGCTACGATCACATTGTACAGATGCAGATCTTCTATCTGTCCTGGAAGTCAGAGGAAGTCAGTGGTGGAAATTTAAATTCTGTAGAGAGGTGGGCTGAGTTATTGGAGACCTGGGAGCAATCGTTAATGCATGTTAAAAAAAACCAGTAATGAAAGCAGACGCGCTGTGTTATGAACTTGCTTGGAATACCTGACCTCTAATTTTGTGTGCATGGGGGTTGAGGGGAAAGGAGGACCAGGTTAGCTCTGTGTTGAGGGGAATATTACCAATATGAACTAAATATAGAGGAAACTGGTCTTGGCTGACCCTAAAGAGTGTTCTGACTCAAAGTACACTGGGTCTTAATCGATGGTTTTAAAGTGTATTGGTTCTTAACAAATCGGTTATTAACCTTGAGGTTGCACTTTCTACTCTCCTTTCCTTTCTTCCCACAGGCTTATTTATGTATGTATTTATTTATTGCATTTTTATACTGCCCAATAGCCGAAGCTCCCTGGGCGGTTCACAAAGGACAGTTCAGGGCCAACACTGGTGAGCCACTAGGAATGGGGGACTCTTGCATCTTGCTGCAATATCTCACTGGGGCAAAGAACTTGATTTTGTGAACCGCCCAGAGAGCTCCAGCAATTGGGCGGTATAGAAATGTAATAAATAAATAAATAGATCTCCCTGCATCACAGGAAATGAGGGCAGCAGCCATGAGGGTGTAGCCTCCTTGATTTCCAGGTGATTTGCAATAGTTGAAGTAGGGCCTGGCTTCAGGTTCAAGCAGAAAATGGCCAACTTGTGGCATGTATATTGTTTAAAGTTTTGCCACAGCAGTTGACAGCAGCTCGATCATCCTCCTTTCATGACATCCTAATTGCAAAGGGCTCCCCAGTAAATCTTTTCTGCATGCCCTAGAAAAGAACCTCTTAAAATAAATAAATAAATTCCCTTCCCCATCCTTTTAAGAAGCAAAGAAAATCTTCAACACACTTAAAATAATAGAAGCTGTGTATTATTGGCATATGAGAAAACTACAAAGCATCCCAGGGCACCTCAAATAGTATCAGATCTATTGTAGCATATGCTTTTGTGGGGCAGAGCCCACACTGTCAGATACATAAAGCAGTCCCCTAAGTGGACGGATAAGAGCATATACCCTAAATTTAGAGAACACACACAGACAGAGTCAAGCAATACAAAAGACGGTTGCAGGTGTGTCCTATTTCTATGCAGAACATAAATGAATACCAAATCCAATCAGTATGGGGGCAACCCCATGGGATTGATGGGGTTATAGTACTCCCCTTGAAGACTCAGATTTGCAGTTTGAACGTATCTCTAAATCCAAATTTGCGAATATCAATAGAGAGTTTTGTGGTACCGTAAAAGCAGGGGTGGGCAGAAGTCCAGACATTTGGGACTTCAACACCCAGAAGCCCCTGTCAGCATGATCAATCATCATGAACGATGGAAGTTGAAATCCAAACCATGTGAAGGTTTGAACCCTACTTTCTGCCCATCTTGCCTTAAAGACAAACCGCTTTAGGGCACAAACCTATGCATCTTCCCAGGATACCCCAGCCAGCATCCATAGGTTTGAGCCTTTACAGTTGCATGTAAATACAGCCCATTTCATTGGATGTATGAAATTATCTGGAAGATTTATATACACAAGATGTACAGAGAAACATATATACACATACACACACACACCAAGAACAAAATACCTTAACAAAGACCAATTACACTTCTAGGCAAACTCAAAACGTATGCAAACTAACACGCAAACGTGGTATATTCATATAGAGTAACACAGCCACGCTTCTGAAATTCACTAATTAATTCCAGTTCAGCAGTTACAAAGGGAGCATAGCAGAACACACTCTGCACATGTTCATAACGAAGTGGGCTGAAAGCTCAGACGCTCAGTAGGCCTTGAGGAAGAGAACCAGCAAAAACACACCTATAGAGGAACAACGGCTTTCTGTGATGAGCAAAGCCCCTTCCAGGATTTCTTGAAACCATATTCCGCCTTGTAAAGTTTCCTAATAAATTCCAATTCAAAAGCAACAATGCAACATATACTTGCACACAGGAATGCGTTCTCCATATGCGCAGAGGCCCTATTGCTACTATAAAAAGAGTCTTGTGCGGTATAAAAATGCAATAATAATAATAATAATAATAACAACAGAGGCCCTCTGAGATGAACTACAATATGATACATAAAAGTTAGCTTCTACCCCAACCGCACCAGTGAAAACCAGGCTCTGAGGCTGAGATCCCAGGTAGCATCCATCACTTAACGTATGCCAACAGGGCAAGGCAGGGTGTGTAGTGGGTTGCTAGAAATCTGGAACAAGATGGGATGAGGGTCTGACTGGGTCTTGGAGGAGGAAGGGGCAAACCCCAAATTAAGGGCAATTCTTTCCTTTAGCAAGCTGAAGGGCTGACCAAGGCCAAACTCCACAGTCTGCACATTCCAATGCAGGGGCAGCACCAATACAGGAATGCACTCTGCACATGCTCAGAGGCGCTTGCCTTAGGCTGCATAGGATTTGCCCTCACTCTCTCACATTCGAAATCTGGAACAAGGTGGGATGTGGCCTGTCTGGGTCTTGGAGGAGGAGGGAGTAAACACCAAAGTAGGGGCAGCAATTCCTTCCTTTAGCAAGCTGAGGGGCTGCTCCCAGGGCTGACTGAGCTGGGAGAGTGGGCATCCAAACGGCAGATGCGGTTCAACGTAAGCAAGCGTAAAGTGATGCACGTTGGGGCAAAAAAAACCAACTTCAAGTATAACCTAATGGGATCTGAGCTGGCGGTGACCGAACAAGAAAGAGATCTTGGGGTTGTGGTGGACAGTTCGAAGAAAATATCCACCCAGTGCACAGCTGCTGTAGAGAAGGCAAACTCCTTGTTAGGCATTATAAGAAAAGAAATCGAGAATAAAACGGCCAGGATCATACTGCCCTTATACAAATCTATGTTGCGTCCACACTTAGAATACTGTGTACAGTTCTGGCCACCACACCTAAAAAAGGATATTATAGAGCTGGAAAAAGTGCAGAAAAGGGTAACTAAAAGGATTAAGGGTCTGGAGCATCTCCCCTACGAGGGAAGTTTACAACAGCTGGGATTGTTTAACTTGGAAAAAAGGAGGCTAAGGGGAGACATGATAGAGGTGTCCAAAATTCTGCACAGTGTGGGGAAGGTGGATAGGGAGACATTTTTCTCCCTCTCTCAAAATACTAGAACCCAATGGCGTCATCCCATGAAACTGATGGGTGGGAGATCCAGGACAAATAAAAGGAAGGACTTCTTCACACGGCGCATAGTTAAATTATTAAATTATTAATTTTATTTTTAATTTAATTTAATTTTTAGTTCCTTACGCCTGGAACGCTCTTCCAGAACATTTGAGAACTACAAGTTCAATCGCAGCTTTTAAAGCTCAGCTAAAAACTTTTCTTTTTCCTAAAGCTTTTAAAACTTGATTTTGTTCTGACTTTTATACTGTTAGTTTTACTCTACCCTGTGCCTGTTTGGTGCCTTCTCTTCCCCTCCTTATTGTTTTATTATGATTTTATTAGAATGCAAGCCTATGCGGCAGGGTCTTGCTATTTTATTGTTTTACTCTGTACAGCACCATGTACATTGATGGCGCTATATAAATAAATAATAATAATAATTATGGAACTCACTGCCGCAAGATGGGGTGATGGCCACCCATTTGGATGGCTTTAAAAGGGGGTTGGATAAATTCCTGGAGGAGAAGGCTATCAATGGCTACTAACACTGATGGCTATGTGCTACCTCCAATATCAGAGACAGTAAGCCTGTGTGCACCATTTGCTGGGGAACATGGGCAGGAGGGTGCTGTTGCACCATGTCTTGCTTGTTCATCCCTGGCCAATGGCTGCTTGGCCGCTGTGTGAACAAAGTCCTGGACTAGATGGACCCTTGGTCTGATCCAGCATCAGGGCTCTTCTGATGTCCTTAACCAATTCCAATGCAGGGAGAGCGCCAATAAAGGAGCGCACTCTGCACATGCTCAGAGGCGCTTGCCTTACGCTGCACGGGATTTGCCCCCACTCTCTCGCATTCAAAAACAGCCTCTGGGTCCGGGACCCTCCCCTTGTGTGGGTGGGGGGGGGGCGAGGGGGTGGGAGGGGGCGTGCGGGGAATGTGGGGCGGGGGAGGCTGAACAGGCCCTTGAAGGGGGCAGGGGAGTGTGAAGAACCGGCGCCTGCCTCTTCACCCCGCTTACCTTCGGCGTCGTGATGTGCTCCATGGCTGAAGCGGGCCCTACCCCGCGCCGGCCGGCTGCCCCTTCCCTCACGCGAAGCCCGCTCTGGGCCCAAGCCCGGCCTCTTCCTCGGCTCGCTCACTGGCCTTCGGCGCGAAACATCGCGAGACTCCGTGATGTGCCGAGGGGGAGGCGGCCGCTGCGGATAGAAGCGGCGGGCGCCATTTTGCGTGAGGGCACAGTGCCCACACGCGGCTCGGATGCGTCGCCTCGCCTCCTGCACGGACTACCTCTCCGCAAGGCGCTTTGCTAAATCAAAGCCGACTCTCTCCAAGGATTGAATTAATAATCCACTGTATGTGAATGGAAGAGGAAATGTAGTTTTACACCCACGGAGAAAAAGGCTCTTTTGCTTGGAAGCTGCTGCTAATAATAATAATAATAATAATAATAATAATAATAATGCTTATTCAGGTTATATTTACAGTAGACCCAAAGAATTCAGTGGGACATAAGTTAAACATGACTAACATCAATCCCATAGATTTCATTCGGCGTACTCTATATTCTTCATAATATTAAATTCACTGACGAAGAAGAAAATTATGTTTCTGTTATTGATGCTACGTTATTTATTTATTTATTTATATACCGCCCCATAGCCGTGAATGGAAGAGGAAATGTATTTACACCCATAGAGAAAAAGGCTCTTTTGCTTGGATGCTGTTGCTGCTGCTGCTAATAATAATAATAATTATAATAATAATGCTTATTCAGGCTTAGTTATATTTACAGTAGACCCAAAGAATTCAGTGGGACATAAGTTAAACATGACTAACATCAATCCCATAGATTTCATTCGGCATACTCTATATTCTTCATAATATTAAATTCACTGACGAAGAAGAAAATTATGTTTTCTGTTATTGATGCTACGTTATTTATTTATTTATTTATTTATATACCGCCCCATAGCCGTGAATGGAAGAGGAAATGTATTTACACCCATGGAGAAAAAGGCTCCTTTGCTTGGATGCTGCTGCTGCTGCTAATAATAATAATAATAATAATAATAATAATAATAATGCTTATTCAGGCTTAGTTATATTTACAGTAGACCCAAAGAATTCAGTGGGACATAAGTTAAACATGACTAACATCAATCCCATAGATTTCATTCGGCGTACTCTATATTCTTCATAATATTAAATTCACTGACTAAGAAGAAAATTATGTTTTCTGTTATTGATGCTACGTTATTGATTGATTGATTGATTGATTGATATACCGCCCCATAGCCAAAGCTTTCTGGGCGGTTTACAAAAGTTTAAAACAGTAAACAGTAAAAAAAAAAAAAGTATGTCTGCCTGCATCTTTGATTCTGCATATGCTTTGATTCTGCATACGTGAATCATGAACAAAAAACCCAACCTACCTCACAGGGTTGTTGTTGTGAGGATAAAATAGAGTGGAGGGGGAGGATTATGTACGCCGCCTTGGGTTCCTTGGAGGAAAAAAGGAGAGATATAAATGCAATAAATAAATAAACTCCCTTTACATGCACACAGACTAACCTTTCTTTTTAATGGTTATTAATTTCCCAAAGCCATAGACAAAACAACTAACAAAAACACATCAAATTTCAATCTAATTATTAACAGAGAGCAGTGCATATAGCCCTATCCTCCAACACCTTGCTGCTGCTGCTCACGCCTTGCCACATCTGCTGCTCGACGTAGCGGCTTCATTCTGCTATGGATAGACTGGTCAGTTAAAGCAAAATATTTATTTTTGCCTTGAAGTTTGGCTTCCTGGGTTGTTGAGGCCCTGTAGTGCCAACCTGCACAACTTCACAGCTTTCCTGGTTAATTAATGCACTCCTTGCAAAGCCTGAAAGCCACAAAGGAAACATCAGGTAAGGAAATACTCAAATGAGTGCACTTCTTTCTATAGCTGGATATTTTTTAACAAAAAGAAAACAAGCAATAACAGGAGCAGAAGTCTCCTGGTACTCAATTTGCTTCCAGCAGAGCAGAGAAAGCTGATGGATGAATCCTGGCTATATAGTTTCATTTAGTTGGGCTGCTATTAAGAGCTGAATGAAGACTCAGTAGTAGGTAATTTCTTATGCTGTACTTTCTGTCTCTTGCTATGAAGGGGCTGCAAACAAGGTTCCAAAGGGCTGCAGAAGAAAAAAAATAACTTCCGTAACTCACAAAGCCCAATACTATAAACAAGGCTGCTTTGTGACAAGGGGGTTTATTTATTTATTTTATTTATTTAAAGATTTTTATGCCGCCATTCAGCCAAAAAAGGCTCTCACGGCGGCTTACAAAAGTATTTCTTGACAGCCCCTGCCCACAGGCTTACAATCTAAAAGACATGACACAAAAGGAAAGGGGATTATTATTATTATTATTATTATTATTATTATTATTATTATTATTATTATTTTATATAGCACCATCAGTGTACATGGTGCTGTACAGAGTAAAACAGTAAATAGCAAGACCCTGCCGCATAGGCTTACAATCTAATAAAATCATAGTAAAACAATAAGGAGGGGAAGAGAATGCAAACAGGTACAGGATAGGGTAAGCAGGCACAGGGTAGGGAAAAACTAACAGTAGAAAGTAACAGTAGAAGTCTGCACAACATCAAGTTTTAAAAGCTTTAGGAAAAAGAAAAGTTTTTAGTAGGGGAGAAAGGAAAGCAAATTCAGGCACTACAATCTTAATTGCAAAGTTCAGCAGTGACAGTTGACAGCAGGAGGGAGGGGGCTTTCAACTGGAGCTGGACCCAGGCACGGTGGAGAGATGCCTGGCTGCTGCTTCCTCCCTCACTGGTGGCCTCTGCAGAGACAGTTGGTAGCAGGAGGGATTCTTCGGACTACCAATCAAAAGACACTGGCTGCGTTCAGACAACACTTTAGTCAATGGTGGGTTACTAGTCAACTCACAGTTGGTTATTTTACAGGTACTCCCCACACAATGGCTGAGTTCGGACGACACACTAATCAACGGGGGGAGGTAATAGAAACAAAATGGAAAACAACCGTTGATTAGCGTGTTGTCTGAATTCAGCCAACATGCTCCTACACAAATGTGGAGTGGTTTGGGCTGGGGTTGAGTGGACTAACTATCAACCCAGCATTTGACTGACACAGCCCCTGCCCCTCTCTCCTCCCGGTGCTATCCCAGCAGCCATTGAGAGTTCTTCTGGCTGGACTAGAGTGGCAGCGGCCGCCGCTTTGGAGGCTCTGGCCCGGGAACTCTGTAGCCAGCCGATGAGCTCGGCAGACAACATGCCAACCAACGGTTGTGCAGATAGTCAACTCTGCAGAGCGTTGGTTATCTCGGTTGGTTATTTTGGGAAAACAGTCAACCGTGGGGTGGTTTTTGCCCAGCGGACAACACAATGGCCGGGTTCGGACAACATATTAGGCAACGGAGGGGGAATAGCACACTCACCATTCATTATTTGGCCAGTACTCCCCACACGATATGTTGCCCCTCCCACCATCGCACGGCTGAAAGTCCCTGTGGCCTTCTGGGTGGCCGGTGCTCCTCCCTCTCTCCCTCCTCCCTCAGTCCTCCAGGGCCTATCCCATCAGCCGTTGCGGGTTCTGCTGGCTGTACAGAAGCAGCCAGGGTGTTTTCAGCTCCTCCTGCCAGAGAACTCTATCATCTATGGAATAGTGCACTCATGGCTGGTGCTACCATAGAGGCCACTCAGGCGGCTGCCTAGAGCGCCAAGGTAAGGGGGGCGCCAAACGCTGCACCCGGAAGCCACTCTCCCACAGCGGCTCTGAGAGGGCAGCTTCCGGGTACGCCGTTCCGAAGCCACTCGCCCGCCCCAGCGTCCTGGCTTTGCTTCGGCTGGGCGCCCACTCAGCCAAAGTGAAGCCTGCCTGCCCCCAGCATCCTGGCTTTGCTTCAGCTGGGCACCCACTCAGCCAAAGTGAAGCCCGCCTGCCCCCAGCATCCTGGCTTTGCTTCGGCTGGGCGCCCACTCAGCCAAAGTGAAGCCTGCCTGCCCCCAGCATCCTGGCTTTGTTTCAGCTGGGCACCCACTCAGCTAAAGTGAAGCCCGCCTGCCCCCAGCGTCCTGGCTTTGCTTCGGCTGGGCGCCCACTCAGCCAAAGTGAAGCCCGCCTGCCCCCAGCGTCCTGACTTCACTTCGGCTGAGTGGGTGCCCAGCCGAAGTGAAGCCAGAACGCTGGGGGGGGGGGGGGACACACAGGCGAGTGGCTTCATAACAGCATGCCCGGAAGTTGCTCTCCCAGAGTGGCTTCCGGCCAGGCACGCCGTTCCGAAGCTGCCGCCCCACTCCAGCGTCCTGGCTTCATTTTCGCTGAGCAGGCGAGATGGCGCCCTGCACCCAGGTATGCTGGGGTGGGGATGGGTGGGTGAAAGCAGCCCACCGGCCCTGAGTGCACTCAACCGAGAGAGAGAGAGCGCTCCACACAACATTTTAATCAATTGATTATTTGCTAAGCAACAGAACAGCGTATTGTTTTTCCGCATTGTTCAAATGAACAAAATAACATATTGTGCAGTGTGTGTGTGTGTGTGTGTGTGTGTGTCTCACACCACACAATAATCAACTCAACGGACTCTTCCCCCCACCCCCATTGATTATCACGTCGTCCAAACCAGGCCAATAACCAGGGGCTTTGACAATCAAAATCAGCACTTTGATTTGCACCCAGGAAACCAACTGGCAGTCAATATAATTGTTCCGAGGTACATGTCTATTCTCTTGCCACAGCCCACCAGAGGATGTCTAATTCGACCCTAGTATAACACAAAAGCCTCTTGACTCCTTGGGGTTTTCTCCAGGTCTGATAAAACTTCTGATTTTTTATCAGATGGTCAATGGGCTGAGAAAGCAGGGGTCAGAGAGGGCTTCACAGAAACTTTCACAATGTTAATGAACTTTGCATTGCTGGGAAGCCGTTTATGGCAGAAATCGAAAGCACAGCTCCGGCGGATCAGGCTTTATCAGGATGGGAGGGTTGCATGTTCTGCTGCTGTTGTTTTCCTGTCAAAAATGGTGCCGGGAGCCACCCCCTCACCACCCCTGCCAGGCCGGATTCAATTACAGGCACAAAAGGTGGACAAGGCGCCCCACAGCAAGCTATTGAAACTGCTGGAAAATAGTTCTCCGGTGGACACTGAGAAGCCCAGAGTGTGAAAATGTGGGGATAATAGCAATCCTTGTGCCGAGGAGCAACGGCGCTGAAATTAGCAGTGATTCTTTTAATGTGGAGCAGTGCATAAGGGGAGAAGCAGGTGCTGATACGAAGGAGTGGCACCACATTTGTTTTACAAAGATACTGAATGTAAGTTTATGAAGGTGGCCCCCTGAGCCTGTTTAATGGGCCATCGAGCCTAGTGCTGCCTGTCCAGGCTTGTAGTGGCTCTCCAGGGTCTCAGACACGGGGTGGGGGGGACACTGTTGCTCAATAGGCAGAAAGTTCCAGGTTTGATCCGTGGCATCTCTGGGTAGGGCTGAGGAAACCCTTCTCTGTTTGAGGCCCTGAAGAGTTTGCCAGTCTGGTGGGCCTCAGCACTGCAGCCTGCCCAGTGCTTCCTCATTGTCCCATGGCCTTTGGCTTGGACCGATGCTACCAGCAGCAGCTATGTGCATGTCAGTGCATAGGCACATGAGCTGGTTAGAGAGCACAGGCACAGGACTGGTTAGAGAGCAACTAAATAGGACAGCAGTCAGACAGCAGCTATCCAAGGTGCTGAACCTCATTCCCGAACTGGGTTCAGCATCTTGGGTAGCTCATGAAGAATTCTGGATGGTTCTGACTGAAACCCAGACTAGATTTACAGCCCCACCAAAATCGGAGCCACCAACCTCCACTGGAATGTGGAGACATGGGTTCAATGCCCACAGTCAGCAATGAAAATCCCTGAGGGCACAATCTCCTATGCATATTTAGACAGAAACACCCCCCCCCTATAATTCTTATGCTGGGCATATTGGGAATTGTAGGACTTTTTTCCCCATCTTAGCATGCATAGGATTGCACCTTCTGTGACCTTGGGCTGGTCACTATAACCCTGATGATAAAATGGGGTGGGGAGTGAGAGCTGTGTACTCTGTCTCATGAAAGCTCTGTGAAAGAAAGAAGGGGTCTAAATATAATAAATTAGAATAAATTGAATAAAGGGTTGGACCCAGTCTTGGTCCTACTTAGAGAAGACCCATTGAAATCAACAGAACTTAAATAAGTCATGATTCCCACAAAATATTAGAACTCAACAATAAAATCAAAACAATTAAACAGCACACAGTTTAAAAACAAGTCAGCATAAACTGTTATAGAAAAGTCGAGTCTTGATTCCACTCAGATGCATGTAAGTCTAGTACCACCTAGCAACTAAATCATATAATGACACTATCCATGGGATCTATCCCACTAGGCAACCTTTAATTGGTAGACTATTCACTTGAAGTATAATTAATTAATACATCAAAGTGTTTTAATTGATAAGGCAGATGGTTAAGAGCACAAGTGGATGGGAGAGAGGCAGACGGCTGCTGCCCTCTTCACCCCAACATAGAACCTCTTCTGGAGTAGGACCCTTTCCCCATTGCTGTCTATTCTAACAGACAGCTGCTTGCCAAGGATAGGGTGACCGTATGAAAAGGAGGACAGGGCTCCTGTATCCTTAACAGTTGTATAAAGTAGGGAATTTCAGCAGGTGTCGTTTGCATGCATGCCACACCCTGATGAAATTCCCTCTTCATCACAATAGTTAAAGCTGCTGGAGCCCTGCCCTCATTTGTATCTGGTCAAGAGGACGGGGCTCCTGTAGCTTTAACTGTTGTGAAGAAAAGGGAATTTCACCAGGTGCTGCATGCATACAAATGACACCTGCTGAAATTCCCCTTTCTATGCAACTGTTAAAGATACAGGAGCCCTGTCCTCCTTTCCATATGGTCACCCTATCCAAGGACTCAGGGAGAGACCTCATTCCCACCCAGGCCCTCTCCTGCCTATCTCTCCTCTCTCATCTCACACTATCGCCCCACTCGTGCTCTCCGCTCCTCTGATGCCATGCTTCTCGCCTGCCCAAGGCCCTCCACTTCCCTTACTCGGCTTCGTCCTTTTTCTTCTGCTGCCCCTTACGCCTGGAACGCTCTTCCAGAACACTTGAGAACTACAAACTCAATCACTGCTTTTAAAACTCAGCTAAAAACTTTTCTTTTCCCTATAGCCTTCAAATATTGAGTTTGTTCTGACCCTATACTGTTAGCTTCACCCTACCTGGTGCCTGTTTACACTTCCCTGTGCCTGTTTGCATTCTCCTTCCCTCTTTATTGTTTACTACAACTTATTAGATTGTAAGCCTATGCGGCAGGGTCTTGCTATTTACTGTGTTATCTGTACAGCACCATGTACATTGATGGTGCTATATAAATAAATAAATAAATAAATAAATAAATAAAATAATAATAATAATAATAATAATAATAATAATAATAATAATAATAATAATGGAGCCTGCAGCATGATAGAGTGACCATATGGTCACCTTAATTTTATTTAACTGATGGTACAGAAAATGGTTTCTAGTGCCTAGTATACTTTTAAGGCTTCTCAGCGAGTCAGTGTAGCAAAACATTCTCTTATTCACTGGTGTGTTTATTGACCTTCTTTCTTAAGTAGGGATATTCGCTCAGGAGTAAGCGCTGTGGAACATAGAAAGATCTACTTCTGAGTAAACAAACGTTACAAAATAATGTGCTTCACAGGATTCAGTAGAACTTACTTCCAAGCTATGGGATATACCTGACCATGAATATGGGGCAGGATAGGGCTCAATTGTCAGTGATCACGTGGAGCCATTTGGGTCCGCTCTCGGCTATTACTAACTCTGAGTTTTACTTCCGAGTAAATGTAAATGGGCTAATAGCGATCCTGAAACAGAGGCACCATTGGGACCAATTGCCCGCTTTCAAGTGGGGCCATTTTGGGCTGCTACTCCTGGTTAGGGAGGTGAGAACGTTTGGGGGCGTTTTTGTTGATGGACGGGCGAGGATCGGGGCCAGGCCAGCTGAGTCAAATTGCCTTCCTGGGCCTCATGGGGGAGAGATTCTGGGAGGGGTATAAGGGCCGCATGTGGACTGCGAAAGGCTAACGCAGCTAGTTAGACGGGGGCGATCGAAAGAAGGACATCGGGAGCGCAGTTGAAAGTTTGGGAAGAAGGCGGAGTGGCCCCGAAGGAGTCCCTGCTTGGCGAAGGGCGCACCATGCAGCCGGCTCTGCTGTGCGCCCTGCTCCTGCTCGCGTCTCGGGGAGACGCCTCTGCCGGGCCCGAGGGCGAACTCTGCCGAGGCTGGGCCTCAGCAACGGGATCCCCAGGCGCCGCTTTCCAGTGCCCGCAGTTGCGCGACGGGGCGGACGCCCACTTCTGCTGCGGGACCTGCAGCCTGCCTTTCTGTTGCGCATCCGGGGAGGCCCGTCTAGAGCAGCAGCAGTGCCCCCGCGCGGGTCGCCAGGAGGCCAGGCTTACGGGCCGGCCACGAACCACTCAGCTCTGGACCCAGGAATCGGACGATGGTAAGAGGACGGCTTGGCTGGCTGCGTCTGCGGGGTTTCGAGGGGATCTCGGCTAGCCTAGAATCCCCTGACCTTTTTTTTAATTTAGGGTGCAACCCTATGTGTGTTTTAGACAGAAGGAAGTCCTACAACTCCCAGGCCTTTCGGTTGTCTGAATATGCATAGGATTGCACCCTAACTACATTTTCTTTCAGGTCTCCTGTTTTTTTCCTTACAACAAGTCCTCTCAGCACTCGGCACCCGTTATTGCTATAGATATTTGGGCAAGCTTTCCCTCTCAGATCAATAATAATAATAATAATAATAATAATAATAATAATAATATCTTTCTTACCCACCTCTCCACTTAGAATCATAGAATAGTAGAGTTGGAAGGGGCCCATAAGGCCATCGAGTCCAACCCCCTGCTCAATGCAGGAATCCACCCGAAAGCATCCCTGACAGATGGTTGTCCAGCTGCCTCTTGAAGGCCTCTAGTGTGGGAGAGCCCACAACCTCCCTAGGTAACTGGTTCCATTGTCGTACTGCTCTAACTGTCAGGACGTTTTTCCTGATGTCCAGCCGGAATCTGGCTTCCTGTCACTTGAGCCCGTTATTCTTTGTCCTGCACTCTGGGATGATAGAGAAGAGATCCTGGCCCTCCTTGGTGTGACAACCTTTCAAGTCTTTGAAGAGCGCTGTCATGTCTCCCCTCCATCTTCTCTTCTCCAGGCTAAACACGCCCAGTTCTTTCAGTCTCTCCTCATAGGGCTTTGTTTCCAGACCCCTGATCATCCTGGTTGGATCAAGGCAGGGAACAACAGTGAATATAAAGCATATTAAAAACTGATTAAAAAACATAGCATACATGATTTAAAACATCCTTAAAACTAAGCAGGATATAACACCTTGACAACGTTTTGAAGACTGAATAGGGAGCGTGTCATGGGACTCAACAGTTGTGACTACTGTTATAAACCATTTTAAAGCAGTAGTTTAGATCTGGAAACTGATGCTGGAGGAACTCTTTCTCTCATAGCTTTGGGCTTACGTCTAGGGTCGTTTTTCCTCCCACAGCATCTCCCTCACTTTCAGAATGTAGTCCTGTATCTAGCTACTCAGAAGCAAGTCCCACTGTATTCAATGGGGCTTACTCTTGGGTAAGTGTATGTAGGGTTGTGTAGTTTAATCCCCCACCTACCCACCCCTGTATGGTCTCCTCTTAATGTAGGTTACTTGGGCGTGTAGTTACAGCCACCTAGGAGTAGGACTCTCCCTGCTCTGGATGCTTCTCTTGGGCTAGATAATTTTGCTCAAGCTTCCCTCTTCTCTCTGCCTTCTAGACTTGTGTGGTGTTCTCTTTCTTTCCATTCCTGAAAGAGGATATAGAACTACAAGAGTGTTAAAACAGTGGTGTAGAGTGGGATCCCTGTAATGCTTCCAACGTGTGTTTTCAGGTGAAAAACTGGGGAGGAATACGTAAGAAGAGCCATGCTGGATCAAGCCAAGGGTGTAACTAGTCCAGGATTTCCTGTGGGCTAACCAGTTGCCCATAAGAAACCCACAGGCAAGACAAGAGTACAACAGCACCCTCTAGCCCAGGTTCCCCAGCAACTGGTGTACGTAGGCGAACTGCCTCTGGTACTGGAGGTAGCATAGAGTAAGCAGGTCTAGTAGCCATTGAGAGCTTTCTCCTCCAGCAATTATCCAACCCCCCCTTTTAAAGCCATCAAAATTGGGGGTCATCACCATATCTTAATTATTATTAATAACAATAAATTATTATTATTTCTTACCCGCCTCTCCCTCTGGATTGAGCCTGGGAACAACATAAAATACAAAATACCATAAAATACATAAAACTGATTAAAAAACATATAAAACTGATACAATATTAAAACAACAATCGGACATCTTAAAATTAATCCGGGTAGGGCTGCCAGAAGAGATCAGTCTTTATGGCTTCCTTAAACTCAGAAAGACTATTAAGTTGACGAATCTCTTCCGTCAGGCCATTCCACAGTCTGGGAGTGGCAGAAGAGAAGGTCCTCTGGTTGTCAATCTAGTTTTCTTTGACTGGAGTAAATTCTTCCCAGAGGACCTGAATGTGTGGGGCAGATTGTATGGGAGAAGGCGGTCCCGCAGGTAACCTGGACCCAAACCATGTAGGGCTTTAAAGGTAATAACCAATACCTTATACTTTGCCTGGAAACTAATTGGAGTGATTTTAAAGTTGGTGTAATATGGTCACCCCTAGGCTGCTATATTTTGAACTAGTTGAAGTTTCTGAACTAGGCACAAAGGTAGCCCTGTGTAGAGCACATTACAGAAGTTGAGCCTCGAAGTTACCAGCACGTGCACTACTGTCTTTAGGTCTTCTATCTCTAGGAAGGGGTGCAGCTGGCATATCAGCCGAAGCTGATAGTAGGCACTCCTGGCTATCTTGTGGTAGCAAAGAGTAACTACTGCAGAGTAGGAGTAACTACTGCGGTTTAAGTAATCTGGGGTGAAAAGACTGTGTTGTGTGACCTTACGACGCATTTCAACATTTGAACGGGTGTTGTATAAAGGCCACCTGCTGATGGATTACTTATTTGGATATTTGGTTGGCTTTTGTCCATATTTCTGCATAGTTCTTAGCTGTGTTTTCATACAGGCAAACATTTCACCTGTGTGCATTGATATTGGCATATTCAAATCTCTGTTGCCACATTTCTTTCTTTCTTTCTTGTTGAAATTTTAGAATGAAAAAAAATAAGTTAAAGAGGGGCAAAAAGATTGTGTTTGACATATACCAAACTGCCCCTGGTGAGTGGAGGGATTGGGGTGGGCTGGGGTATCTCAGAAGGAAGGGGCAGTCGGCTGCCATTAGTGATGGTCTTTTCTTCTTTCCCCCCCAGGATGGAAGATTGCGGTTGTCGTTGTTGTTTTAGCAGCTTTCTGCTGGTCCCTTTGTATCACTGCCCGTTGCTATAGGGACAGATGTTGCTGCTTCCAACGAAATCAGAACGTGTTTGGCAATATGCAGACCTGGGAGGCCATTTATTCAGCCAGGCACCGAAACCCGCCACCCCGCATCGAAAATGCTCCTCCCAGCTACATGGACATTTATCCCCTGCCATCTACTTTTGAGGACACAGAAGACACCGGCAATTTGCCCACACTGTCACCTGCGGTGAGCTTCCAGCGTGCAAATCCTGGAAACCCAGGTGGCAAGTGTACTCTTGGGCCATTTGTGCACAGACATGTTCCTGACCGTGCTTCAGAGCCTGCCCTGGAAGCAGCGTCCTTAGTAGACCAGCGATGTCCAGAGAGGGAGAGATCCACCCCCGAGGCTAGTAACGCTGGAGAGAGTGAAATTCCATGCTGAACAGTCATAGCTTGCTTTTAGAATCCAGGACATGATCTACTTCATATGCTGAAGCTTTTAAGACTATGTATTAACTAAACTGACTTTTCTGCCCAATATGCAAGTTGTTTCAAGGTGGTGGCAAATTGTGATAAGGAACGGAGTATCCCATTCTTCCCCAATCTGGTGCCCTCCAGATGTGTTGGTGCTCTCCAGATGTTTAATCCAACACATCTGGAGAGCCCCAGATTGGGGAAGAATGGGGTAGAGGTATTCACAATCTCCTTTCCTACCAATTAATAAAATACCTGGTGAGGGTGCACAGTGACTGTTTTTGGATCATTCCCTTATTCTGAAGGGAGGAACTACTGAATCACATGGTGGAGAGGTTTACCTTCAGCTACTTCCTCTCTGGTCACTGGAGACAAATGGTCTGTTTTTGACCTTGTCCTGCATTTTAGCGTATTTTGGGACTGCATGGCAGGCTATATTCAACACTTTGTCTTGAAGAACAAAATTGCACAGGTAACAACCCTTCCTCTCTTCAAAATGTCCTTCAAGAGGATGTGTCTAACTCTCAGCAGGAAGGCTCTGAGTTTAAAGGGAGATACAGATTGGGGGACTTTTGTAATGTCTCCAGGATGCCAGTGGGAGAGAAAGGATCAAGAGTAAGTTGTTCCCAACAGCCTTGTGTAGCCACCAAGACTTTCCCTTGATGGGCAGAGCTAAACTGTACTGCCCACTGAAGGATCTATAAAGAAACCACTGAATAGCATGGAGGTTCTCCGCATAGACACGCACGTAACATATCACGTTTAAACGTTGCCAGTGAAGACAGGGCAAAAGTATTGCTGAGCTGCCATATGAAATTCTTGGTGTGTTTGCTCCCAGTAGGATGGATTTTGGACCAGCCTACCTGCTGTGGAAAGTTCTGCTTGTGGGACTGTTCCTGTTGGAGCCTTAACCTCTATGGGCTTGAGTCAGGGGCATGTCTGCATAGTTTTTCTGGTGGTTATGTGCTACACGGTACACTGAGGCTTTTTAAAAGATGACTATCGTATGGTCACTCCTATATATTAACCCGAAAGGGGAAAATGAGAGCAGCATTGCGTGCCTCCTGAAAGAAATGCTTCTGGGATGCAAGAAGCTGGTTTTAGCATAGACACTTGTCTTATAAATGTCTGCAATTAACCCTCAATAAAAGTGATGTAGTGTGTTTCTATTTGGCCTCCTTGAAGCGGTTTGTTACATTTCTGGAGTTCCTACTGTGACCAGTGCCTGGCCTGCTATGGCCGAAGGTGGTGTAGCAACCTACTGTAACGCTCCTCCCTTGATAGAACTTGAGGATGCAAATAAAGGTAGAATTAGAGTTGCCAGAACTCCTGGCCCAGAAAGAAGACCATTGATAAGTAATAGTCAGTTCAACCTGGGTTTGGGCTACACCACTTCAGACTGCAGGTGGAAACTTACAAAAGAGAAGAAAAATCCTCTTGGGGAAGCCTAGGTTAGAACTCGTATAATAAAATTAGTGGTACAACCTAGAAGCAGATGGACTGAATCAATGAGAACTAGGCCTCAGCAGGTAGACCTGACAAGGTGATCTCTCTCTCTCTCTCTCCATTGGATCCTTGGACTGAATCAATGAGAATTAGGCCTCAGCAGGTAGACCTGACAAGGTGTTCTCTCTCTCCATTGGATCCTTGGACTGAATCAATGAGAACTTGGCGTCAGCAGGTAGACCTGACAAGGTGTTCTCTCTTTCCATTGGATCCTTGGACTGAATCAATGAGAACTTGGTGTCAGCAGGTAGACCTGACAAGGTGTTCTCTCTTTCCATTGGATCCTTGCCGCACTAGCTGAGGAAATGGCCCACCCACGATTTGACCTGACAGTGGAAGCTGGTTGCCTAAGTTGGAGTCTCAACAGGATTTTTTCCCCCTGTTGATCCCAAATTAGCCCTGGGGAGAAATAGTTTCTTCTTCTTCTTCTTCTCTGCACTGCTTTCCTCTTGGGCTGCTGCACCTTGACTTGAACTGAAGAGAAGTTAAGTTAAATGTGAGAGTTTTAAGTAGAGTTGTGCACAAGCGCCCTCTCAAAATTCTCCACCCTATCTTTAGGTAGAGAAATTGGCCGGGGGGAAGGGACAATTTCACCGAATTTCTCCAGGGGGAGGAGAAATGCTCCAACAATTTCTCACAGGTAGGCATCACCATGGACAAGGCTTTATTATTTTTTAAAAATGTCTGTATCCCACCCTATATCACTAGGATGTCAGGGTAGTGTACAGATAAAATCACACAATATAAAACAATATACATGGCTAAAAACAAATTAAGCCATTAATCAAGTTAAAACCAATATATAATTTAAAAGCAGTAAAACAATTTTAAAAAAATGTGCAAGCCAGGTGAATTTAACCATTAAAAAGCTTTATTAAAAAGCCATGTTTTTTACTTGGTGCCTGAACAGAGTCAGCGTTGGCGCCAGTTGGGCCTCCAAGGGGAGGGCATTCCACAGTCGGGGTGCCACAACAGAGAAAGCCCTCTCCCATGTCCCACCATATTTATTTATTAAATTTACATATGGCCCCATAGCCGAAGCTCTCTGGGCAGTTTACAAAGGTTAAAAACAGTGAACATTAAAAAGTATACAAAATTTAAAACCATAAAAAATATAAAAACAGTATAAAACAACCATAGCATGTGTTATGTTGGTGGGATGCAGAGGGCTTCTCCAACAGATCTCAAGTCTTGGGCAGGCATATATAAGGAGAGGCGCTCCCTCAAGTAGCGAGGTCCCAAGCCGTTTAAGGCTTTAAACATCATTACCAACACCTTGAATTCTGACTGGGAACATATAGGGATCATATAGAGATCAGGTCGTGCCTGTCCTGAGTACCTCCTCCAAATTCCAAACACCACCTCCAAACCCCTTCTAGCAGAGCTGCTTTCCCGGGGCTTGATCTCCCAGATCTTCCGCTTAGGGCCTGCTGTTGGCCTTCTCTACTCCTCATGCAGGAAGGATTCTTCCCTTAAGGTTTGGCCTCACACTACTCCTGTGCCTATTTTTTTCTTTTTTTAATTATTTATATTGTGCTCGGCTATTGGGCCTGGAAGGAAGGAAAAGAAAGGAAGGAAGGAAGGAAGGAAGGAAGGAAGGAAGGAAGGAAGGAAACTAACCCCCACCCAAGACGTCAAAGGCAGGATCTACACTACTGCTTTAAAATGGTTTATAACAGTAGTGACAACTGTTGGGGCCCAGGACACACTCCCTAGACAGCTTTCAAACCGTTTTCAAAGTGTCATATCCTGCTTGGTGTAGAGTTAAAAGAGCAAATCAGGAACCTCTCTATGTAATGCAATATAGCTACTACAACCTTCCTTCCAGTAAGACATCTTTATAAGTTGCTTCCCATATCAGCCACTTAACTCATGTAACTCTTGCCTGAAGTTTTTGAAATTTTCTTGAAGGAGGGTTCTAGTGCCTGGTGTATTTGTGTATGTAATTGAGTGTGTGTGTGCGTGTATATATATGCGGAGTTTATAAACAATGCATTCTCTCATGCTGCAATCCTATACCTGGGAGTAAATCTCATTGAACTCAATGGGGCTTGCTTTCAAGTAGATTTGTGTAGGATTGCACTTGTCATCCGCTGCAAGTTTCCTCATGTTTTCTTCATACTTACACACCCTTGCTCTGGAGGAAGCTCCTTGGAAAGATCTATTTCTGAGTAAATATGTATAAACTCTGTACAAAAAAGCCGGGAGGAATTCAGCAGAACTGTGGTACATAGGAACGGACTATTTCAAAAGCATAAACCAAGGAGGCTGGTGGCTCCGTTTTGGTGGGGCTGTGATTCCACTCTGGATTTCAGCCAGAACTCTAAAGGAACAATCGAAAGTGCAGAGCTCTATCCCTCCAAATGGGCCCAGAACCTTGGATCACTCCTTTAGAATTCTGGCTGGTTCTCACTGAAACCCGCAACAGGATCAAAGCCCGACCAAATTCGGAGTCACCACTCTACTGGAATAAATCCCCCCATTTAAAAACACCGGCACTTACTTCCGAGTAAACATAAGCAGGCTATTAGTGACCACGGATCAGGGCCACTTGTCCGTTTTCAGGTGGAGCCATTTTGGTCCATTTTGGGCGGGAGAGGTGAGAATGATGGTATTTTGTGCGTGTTGATGGATCGGGGCCAGGCCAGCTGAGACAAATTGCGTTTCTCAGGCTCATCAAGGAAAGGTTCTTGAGGGATAAAAAAGAGGAAAATAAGCCGGAGAGCAACGTTTGCCTGCAAGCAAAGACTCACACCGGGCTAGTTAGAGGAGGAAGATCGAAGGAGGAACTACGCCAGAAGCGCAGTCAAACTTTGGTAAAGGACTCGGGAGTTGCCCGAAGGGGTCCCCGTCTGAAGAAGGGCGCACCATGGCGTGGGCTCTGCTGGGCGCCCTGATCCTGCTCTTGTCTCGAGGCGAGGCCTCCATCAGCACCGGGGGCGAATGGTGCCAACGCTGGACCTACGAGCAAGACTCCCCGGTCGCCACTTTCCAGTGTCCACAGTTGCACGACGGGGCGGACGCCCAGTTCTGCTGCGGATCCTGCAGTCTGCCTTTCTGTTGCGCATCCGGGGAGGCCCGTCTAGAGCAGCAGCAGTGCCCTGGTGTGGGTCGCCAGGAGGCCACCACCACCACCGGCGGGCCACGAACCACCCAGCCCGCGACTACAAAGCCCCATCTAAGTAAGACGGCTCCCTGCACAATCTGAAGGGCGGTTGTGGAGTGGGTGGGTGGGTGAACTTTGCCAGGCTGGAATCGAGTCACCTTAGGCGAACTTCAATAGATTGACCGCAGCTAAATCTTTTCTCAGGACTCCTGGGTTTTTCTTGATCCTCTGCCCATGTCTTACCCTGCCTAGTTTGGCAAATTCCCCCTTTAATACTCATGGGTTAAATTGAGAAACCGAGGAGAGGCGAGGAACAGGGAGCTCACTAGAAAGAAGTGCTCTGCAACCCTATGCTTGCTTCTGAGGTCTTATCTTTATTTTATGAACTTGGAGATGCACAGCACCACATGACCAAAGTAAAGGAAAATAGATACTTCACAAATGCAAATGGGGAGTTTTGCACTAGTGGACTATCAAGAAAAGGGTTTAAGGAGGAAAAATTAAAAAAAAATCCTTAAAAAAATCAAAGGATGAACCAATCTGATTCAAACTTTGCATGGCTAAAGCCCTCCTTAAGTGCTATCACTATGCCAAGTTTTATCTCTTTATCTTTAAAAATTACACAGATGTAAGCGTTTTTGTAAATTTCCATTTTAAAAAATCCTTAAAATCAAGGCATGAATGGATCTGATTCAAACTTCGTGAGGCTAAAGCCCTCCTTTTAGTATGACTTGGATGTAAATGTGCAATAAACTGCTGGTGTGATGATGGTTGGGGGTGGGTGGAGAGGAGTGGCTAATGTGGTTTAAATAACCTCAGGTAAAAGGGTTATGCCTTGGTGCCCCCACCCCCCAAATATGGAACTAACTTTCCGATGAGGCTCACCTGGCACCAACATTGTTATCTTTTCAGTACCAGGTCAAGACTTTTCTCTTCTCCCAGGCATTTAACAACATATGCTGAGTTTTTTTTCTTAACTGACACCAGAATAATTGTTTTAAATGGATATTGTCTTTTTTAATACTTTTTGTGGTTTTAAATTTTGTTTATTTGTTTTTAATGTTCACTGTTTATAATCTTTGTAAACCGCCCAGACAGCTTTGGCTATCGGGCGGTATATAAATTTAATAAATAATAGTAGTAGTAATAATAATAAATGCAAAGCTGTCCCCCAGCAAGTAGAGGGTTGTGTGTGTGGGTCTCATGCAGGAAAGTGGCAGTGGCAAAGAGGGTTTGTTTGTAACCATAAGAAGCTTCTGTCATGGGGCAACGTAGAAATATAATAATGAGGAGGAGGAGGAGAACCCTATTGGATCAGACCAAAGATTCATTTAGTCCAGTAGCCAACCAGCTTTGACCAGAAACTCACAAGCAGGACACACCCTTCTCCCCATGCTCCCCAGCATCTGGTGTATTTAGGCTTTCTGCCTCTGATACTGGAGGTAGTAGCCATTGATAGCCTTCTCCTCCAGGAATTTATCCAACCCCCTTTTAAAACCATCCAAATTGGTGGCCATCACTACATCTTGTGGTAGCGAGTTCCATAGCCATCACTAAATCTTGTGGTAGCGAGTTCCATAGTTTAACTAACTGTTGTGCAAAGACATACTTCCTTTTAGCTGTCCTGAATCTTCCACCAACAAGCTTCATGGGTTCTGATATTATGGGAGAGGGAGAAAAATGTTTCTCTGTCCACTTTTTCCACAACATGAATCATTTTGAATACTTTTATCATGTCTCCCCTTAGCCTCTTCCCCCGCCCCCCCAGGCTAAGCAGTCCCAGGTGTTATACCCTTCTCTCACAGGGGAGAGCCCCTTGATCTAGCCCCTTGATCATTTTAGTTGTCCTTTTCTGCACAACTTATCATCTTTTCTTCTTTTTCCCCAGAGTGGAGGGCCGGTTCCGGGGTTTTGCTTTTCATCTTCCTAGCTGTTGGTACTGCTCTTTGGGTGTTTACCTGCTATTATAAGGAGAGATGTTGTCGCCCGCCATATGAAAACTTCTTCAACCCTGATGAGAGCATGGGTTTGGACAGGTTGAGGACCCTTCGCCACCGATCGCCGCACAGCATCATTGGCGATCCTACCCGGTCTGTGGCCCATGGTCTATCACAGTATGGTGGTGTGGACTCTGGAAGCATCATGGACTTGCCCGCATGCTCACCTACAGCGCACATTCAGAGTGCAACTGCTGGACCCCCAAAGAAGAAAGTGTGCATGGCCTGTTCACCTGTGCACAGAAACATTCCTGGCCATGCTTTGGAGCCTGTTACGGAAATAGAGTCCTCAGTTGACCGGTGATGTTCAGAGAGGAAGAACAGAATCCCATGCTGAACAGCCATAGTTTGCTTTTAGGATCCAGGACATGGATGAATCAACCCTATATGCTGATCCATTTAAGTCTATGTATTAACTAGACCGACTATTTGCCCAATATGTAAATTGTATTGTAATATCTAAGGTAGCAAATTGTGATAAGGAACTGTCTACACCATTCTTCACCAAACTGGTGTCCTCCAGATGTGTTGGACTACAACTCCCAGCATCCCCCCAGCCAGAGCCAGTTGTGAGTTACAGTCCAATACGTCTGGAGGACACCAGGTTCTGGTATAGGTATTTACATTCCCTTTCCCCACCCTGATCAATACAGTAGCAGGTGAGCAGACAGGATGTCTGTTTATGGATGTTGCCTTTACCTGAAGGGAGGGTCTCTTCAATTAAATGTTGGAGAGATTTACTTTCCCCTCTCATCACCTGAATTACGCTGGCTGGCTTTGCTCCTCCTCTGCTGCGTTCTTATTTTGGGACCACATGGCGGGCTATTCAATGCTTTGCTTGAAAGAAGAAGAGTGCACAGATAAGCGAGATAAACCAACCCTCTCCAAAATCACAGCTGAGACAACATCACTGAATTGGAAGGCTCTGTGTCTAAAGGAAAGTAGCACTGCATGTATCTACTAGTGGTAACTTGTCTCCAGGATGCTGGTAAAGGAGAAGGAATTCAGATTGCAGTGTTGCCAAAGGTATTGCATGCCACTGTGCTTTTCCCTTGATGGGAAGAGCTAGTTCTGCACTACCTATTTAATGACCTATAAAGAAATCGCTGAACAGACAAAGCATGGGGGTTGTTCTCTTCCAAGCCCGGCCACTTTAAACATTGCCAGTGAAGACCAGCAAAGTATTGTAGAGCTGCCGTATGAAATACTTGGGGAGACAATGCCTTGGTGCTTTTGCACCGAGGAGGAGACACTCCGGGCCAGATTATGTGCTGTGAATAATTCTGTTTGTGGGACTGTTCCTGGTGGAGCGTTAACCTTTATGGGAATGAGCCCAGGGGCAAGTCTGCACAGTTCCCAGAGTGGATATGTGCTGAACGGTATCCTGAAGCTTTTTAAATGTGACGATCACACCATGGCTTCTATGTATTAATCCAAAAGCAGCAAAGCAGGGGGAGTTCTATTGTATGCCTCCTGCATGAAATGGTTCTGGGATGCAAGACGCTGTTCTTTCTTCTTTTTTTAAAGCACAGACATACGCCAAATCCATGCTTATAAATGTGTATCACTAATCCTCAATAAAAGCTATGCCATATGTTGATTACTTGGCCTCCTTGAAATGGTTTGTTCTATTTCTTTCGAGTTCCTACTCAGGCAGATGCTTGGCATGCAGTGACCACAAGTGGTGCAGCTGCCTCCTGCAACACTCCTCCCTCTAGCTAAGAGTGGGTTAGATGGAACAACTATTAGGTGGATCCACAGTTGGCTACAGAATCAGACTCAAAGAGTACTTATCAATAGAACCTTCTCAAACTGGGGAGAGGCAATGAGTGGGGTACCGCAGGGCTCAGTCCTGGGCCCAGTGCTCTTCAACATTTTTATTAATGATTTGGACGAGGAGGTGCAGGGAACGCTGATCAAATTTGCAGATGACACAAAATTGGGTGGGATAGCTAATACCCTGGAAGACAGAAACAAACTTCAAAGTGATCTTGATAGGCTGGAGTGCTGGGCTGAAAACAACAGAATGAAATTTAATAGGGATAAATGCCAAGTTCTACATCTTGGAAATAGAAACCAAATGCACAGTTACAAGATGGGGGATACTTGGCTCAGCAATACTGCAAACAAGAAGGATCTTGGAATTGTTGTAGATCACAAGCTGAATATGAGCCAACAGTGCGATATGGCTGCAAGAAAGGCAAATGCTATTTTGGGCTGCAATAATAGAAGTATAGCTTCCAAATTGTGTGAGGTACTGGTTCCTCTCTATTTGTCCCTGGTTAGGCCTCATCTAGAGTATTGCATCCAGTTCTGGGCTCCACAATTCAAGAAGGATGAAGACAAGCTGGAGCGTGTTCAGAGGAGGGCAACCAGGATGATCAGGGGTCTGGAAACAAAGCCCTATGAAGAGAGACTGAAAGAACTGGGCATGTTTAGCCTGGAGAAGAGAAGATTGAGGGGAGACATGATAGCACTCTTCAAATACTTAAAAGGTTGTCACACAGAGGAGGGCCAGGATCTCTTCTCGATCCTCCCAGAGTGCAGAACATGGAATAATGGGCTCAAGTTACAGGAAGCCAGATTCCAGCTGGACATCAGGAAAAACGTCCTGACTGTTATAGCAATATGGCAATGGAACCAGTTACCTAGGGAGGTTGTGGGCTCTCCCACACTAGAGGCATTCAAGAGGCAGCTGGCATCTGTCAGGTGGATTCCTGCACTGAGCATGGGGTTGGACTTGATGGCCTTGTAGATCCCTTCCAACTCTGCTATTCTATGAATCTATGCATATACCAAAAGCAAATGTGCAAATAATAGTGAGAAATTTACTTGTAAAGGCCCGCAAGTATCATGATTAAGATTTATTTATGTATTTATTGCATTTTCTATACCGCCCAATAGCCGAAGCTCTCTGGGCGGTTCACAAAAATTAAAACCATTCAAAGTATAAAACAAACAGTATAAAAACATGATATAAAATGCAATATAAAAGCACAACCAGGATAAAATCAACAGCAGTGCAGAAATACAAATTTAAAACAGCAAAGTTAAAATTAAATTTATAGACTGTTATGCTGAGAGAACAAAAAAGGTCTTCACCTGTTATCTGAAAGAATATAGTGTAGATGCCAAGCGAACCTCCTTAGGGAGCTCATTCCACAGCCGGGGTGCCACAGCAGAGAAGGCCCTCCTCCTGGTAGCCACCTGCCTCACTTCCTTTGGCAGGGGCTCACGGAGAAGGACCCCTGAGGATGACCTTAGGGTCCAGGCAGGTACATATGGGAGGAGGCTTTCCTTCAGATAGCTTGGCTCCAAGCCGTTTGGGGCTTAAATGTTAATACCAGCACTTTGAATTGGGTCTGGACCTGGACTGGCAGCCAGTGAAGTTGGAAAAGGACTGGCGTGATATGGTCTCATTGGCCAGTCCCTGTTATTAAATGTGCTGCCCTTGAAGGGACAGGAGGACATGTAGACATGTACTTTTCTTTGCAAAGAAAAGTGTGTGTGTGTGTGTGTGTGTGTGTGTGTGTATGTATGTATATATATATTTAAAAGGCAGCAGGATTAGAAGGTTTGCATTGGCATACACACACACACACACACACACACACACATATATATATATATTCTGTACTAGCACGCATACCTTTTGGTTTATTGGCCTACTTGTATGGAGGAACTCACCTTTAAGCTTGGATTTTATAACATGTTTTGGAAGCAATTACAACATTTTGAAGAGAAAATAGCAAATGAACACTAATAGTATGTATATGTATGAATATAAACTTGATTTATCTATGTTTAGATTTGTATTTATGATATTTGTATGTATATACTCCCCATACATACCAGCACCCCCCTACCCCCAATATTCTTGCAACATGCATAGGTGTGGCTATGGGCTGTCACTGAAAATGTGGCTGTGTGGGGTGTCATGGTGCAAGGCCACACACATTTAAAAATGTAACATTGACACGACTGGATCTTGCTGTAAGAAAACTCCAGCAACTCAAAGTAATGATGGAGGTTGGGGTGGGGACTTTGCATTACGGTTTATTTATTTATTACATTTATATCCTGCCTTTTTTCCTCCAAGGAATCCAAGGTGGCATACATAATCCTCATCCTTTCCATGTTATCCTCACAACAACAACCCTGTGAGGTAGGTTGGGCTGAGAGTCTGTGACCTGCCCAAAGTCACCCAGTGGATTTCCATGGCTGAGTGGAGACTAGAACCCAGATCTCCTGACTCCTAGTCCAACACCTTAAGCACTACACCACACTGGCTCTCAGATTCTGGTTCAGAAAAGGGGGACAAACGTACAACCAAAAAAGAAGACCAAGGAAAGGAAAACAAAGAATTCAAACATTAAATTGCAAACATCTCTCTCTGATGAGATAGAACTTCCTAGGGAGGCTAGACTGACTCCCTCTGTGTCACACTTTTGGAGGTAGGCAAAAACTTTTTTTGTTCCAGCAGGCTTTCAGAAATACTCTGGACCTGTGCTAATGTATAAGGGTGGGTGTTTTTTAAATTGTTACTGCTTTTTAATTTAAAAAAATGTTTTTAATTTTATGTGGGTTTAATTCTAGTTTAACTTTTGTAAATTTATATGTTTTCATTGTATATTTTTTAATCTTGTAAACTGCCTTGAGACCCAATACTGGGGAAATGGTAGGATAATAATAATAACAACAACAATAATAATAATAATAATAATAATAATAATAATAATTTTTAAATGGATATCGTCTGTCTTTGTTTGTATTTTATGCTTTTAAATTTTGTATATTTCTTTTTAATGTTCACTCTTTTTAACTTTTGTAAACCGCCCAGAGAGCTTCGGCTATGGGGCGGTATATAAATGTAAATAATAATAATAATAATAATAATAATAATAATAATAATAATAATAATAATTCCTGCACCAATCCACCTGTCATTAAGTAATGTGAGGCCTCCATTTTCGGATAATAAGACTTGTACGTAAATTAAACCATAACACATATCTTTGCCACACAATTTGTGAAGCTTATACCTCACAAAGATGTATAATATGTTAATAAGCCATTCTTTAATTGATATAACTCTTGTCTAATGATTTTATTTTTATTTTCATTGAATTGATGGAACAGAAGGTGGTTTCCAGTGTCTAACATATATACAATTTTGCTGCTTTTAATCAATTCAGTGTAACCAATACATTCTCTTATTCAATTGTGAGTTTGCCGGTGCTTCCTTCAAATCTAGCCACACTGACTCCGGAGTAGGCTCCATGTCACATGGAAAGTTCTCCTTCCACTTCAATATGCAGAGATTTCTTATAAATGAGTAAAGTCTCGGGGAACTCAGTCGAACTTACTTCCAGGTCGATAGGATTGGGTTGATTGCTAAGGTGTATGTCCGATTGCATCGAGATTTACTTCCGAGTAAATGTAGATGGGCTATTAGAGACCACGAATCGGGGCCAATTGACAGTTATTCAGGTGGAGCCATTTTGGTGCGTTCTCGGCTGGGGAGGTGAGAATGATGATAGACGTCGTTGTTAATGGACCAGCGGAGGATCGGAGCCAGGCCAGCTGGGACCAGTTGCATTTCTGACGAACCTCTCAGGCTCATCAAGGAGAGTTTCCCGGAGGAATAAAAAGACTAGAGGGTAATGCTGGTATTCGGCTACAAGCAAAGTCTCACTGGGCTAGCTGGACGGGAGCGTGGAAAGAACAAAGCAAGGCGCACAGTCAAAGTTTGGAAAGGAAACAGGAGTCGCCCGAAGGGGTCCCCGTCTGAAGAAGGGCGCACCATGGCGTGGGCTCTGCTGGGCGCCCTGATCCTGCTCTCGTCTCGAGGCGAGGCCTCCATCAGCACCGGGGGCGAATGGTGCCGACGCTGGACCTACGAGCAAGACGCCCCGGTCGCCGCTTTCCAGTGCCCACAGTTGCACGACGGAGCGGATGCCCAGTTCTGCTGCGGATCCTGCAGCCTGCCTTTCTGTTGCGCATCCGGGGAGGCCCGTCTAGAGCAGCAGCAGTGCCCTGGTGTGGGTCGCCAGGAGGCCAGAACTACGGGCGAGCCACGAACCACCCAGCCCTCGGCTAAGACCTTCCGTAAGACAGCGGTCAACCATCTCAAAGGGTTTTGGGGGGGAAAGAACTTTGGCTGGGCTGGAATTTGGCCACCTTGTCAGAGTTTAGCTGCCCATCTGTCTGTTGACCTCTACACTACTGCTTTTAAAGCGCACTTTGAAAACGTTTTGAAACCTGTATATGCAGTGTGTCCTGGGCCCCAACAGTTGTCAAAACTGTTATAAAGCGCTTTAAAGCAGTAGTGTAGATCCCCCCTATATACAACTAAATCCCCTCCTCTGGATTTCTCTTCTGACCCTCCCTCTTTTTGCAGTAAATATTTGGGCACCTTTTCCCTCAAATACATAGTTTCCTTCAAGCAGTTTCCAGTTAATGTGGGTTTCCATCCAGGGTCGTTTCTCCTCCGCCTTCTCCATTGCACACAGTCTCTTTAGGTCTCTAGAATCTTTTTGCATGTGGTGTCCTTGGGATGTCCATTGCGTCGGTCACTTGGGACCAGTGGAGGCTCTCTGGATAGAGCCTTTAGAGTTCTGACTGGAACCCGGAGTGGATACTAGAGCCTCAAGCTGCCACTGTTTGGGAGTGAAGTTGTGCCATCCATGAGTAGAAAGTCTCTCTGTCCTCTGGGCGCTTCCTTTCTTGACTAAGCAGCCTTTCTTTGCTCAAGCTTCCTGCCCCAGTCTAGATGAGTCCATCCTCTGTGCATGTTGCATTCTTCCAGTGCCCTTTTCTCTTTCCATCCCTGAATAGGGCCATGGTTCAAAGGTTGGTGTAGTGAGATGACCTCCCTGCAGTGCTTCCAGGCTGCCTTTGCATGAGAGCATTTGCCAGTTCTTTTTGTCAATAGGCAGTGGCTCTTTTTGGATATTCAAGGCAATGAATACACCATTGGTGGAGGAAAGAAGTTTGCTTAGCTTAAAAAAGAAGAGGATAAAGCAAGAAATCACAAGATAAGATTAATATGCTTATGCCCCACCTTGTACTGGGAGTCCATTCCAGCAGTGAGTGTACCCCAATAATCAGCCTGGCTTGTACACAGTTTGTGTTGAGACTCTGAAATGAGAGGGTCATAGAAACATAGAATAGCGGAACTGGAAGAGGCCTATAAGCCCATGAAGTCCAACCCCCTGCTCAATGCAGGAATCCACCCTAAAGCATTCCTGACGCATGGCTGTCCAGCTGCATCTTGAATGCCTCTAGTGTGGGAGAGCCCACCACCTCCCTAGGTCTTTGGATCCAAGTTTTCCCCTGATGTCCAGCCAGAAACTGGCTTCCTGTAACTTGAGCCCATTATTCCATGTCCTGCACTTTGGGGTGATCAAGAAGAGATCTTGGCCCTCCTCTGTGTGACAACCTTTCAAGTACTTAAAGAGTGCTATCATGTCTCCCCGCCCCCAGTCTTCTCTTCTTTAGGCTAAACATGCCCAATTGTTTCTTTTTCTCCTCACAGGGGTTTGTTTCTGGACCCCTGATCAACCTCGTTCCCCTCCTCTGAATCCCCTCCAGCTTGTTTGCGTCCTTCTTGAAGTGTTTATTTATTGCATTTATATACCACCCCAAAGCCGAAGCTCTCTGTGTAGTGCCCAGAACTGGATGCAATACTCTAGATGAGGCCTAACCAGGACCAAATAGAGAGGAACCAGTACCTCATGTGATTTGGAAGCTATACTTCTATTAATACAGCCCAAAATAGCATTTGCCTTTTTTGCAGCCACATCACGCTGTTGGCTCCTATTCAGTTTGTGATCTACAACAATTCCAAGATCCTTCTCACTGGTAGTATTGCTGAGCCAAGTATCCCCCATCTTATAACTGTGCCTTTGGTTTCTTTTTCCTAGGTGTAGAACACATGGAATCATATACAATCCACTTGATCTCTCCCATTCTCATCACTTCATACATTTTGGGTGTGGGTGGGGCGGGGACACTTGACTCTAATAATTCTTTTTTAAAGAGTTTCTTTTTAAAACAAACCAATCATTAATAATAATTAATTATTTTAACTTAGACTTTTTATTCTGCTGTTCACCACTCTAGAATCTTTGGGTGTTGATTGGTATACGTTCTGGTCTGGGAGCCTGCCTATTATTATTGATTTACTAGTGTAAAACGCCCATGACGCCGCAGGGACTCATAGTCCTGTTCCTTTCCCACTTGTTCGCCCCTCAGTCCTCTCACCACAGATGGGCTTGTGTATAACGTGAATGTGGTTCGTGCATAGTGAATCCCCCTCCAAAATTTGCATGTGCAACAGCCCCACCCCTCCCTTGGGTGCCCTGATGGCCACCTCCACCCCCTTCCCCACCCCACTGGCAACAAAAGCCAAACCCCGTGGGCAGGGCAGAAGAAAGTGGTGGTGGTGGTGGGAGTGTTTGGCTGCCTGTAACCATCAGTGACTGTCCTTTCTTCTTCTTTTTCCCAGACTGGGGGCCTGAAGTTGTGTTTCTCATCTTGCTGCCTGTGGCCGCCTTCCTTTGGCTAGTTGCCTACTATTGTAAGGAGAAGGGATACCACTACCAGCTTATAGATGCAATAATTGATAGGGGCACCTACCGAACTGGAGAGCCCTGGGAAATCCCCCAGCCATCGGGCCCTCATGGACTTCCACCGTCCCGCTTCATGGACTTTGTGGTAGACGATGAGCCATCGCCCCCAGTTGTTCAACTCATTCACGGCGATGGGCTCTTCCTGGCGCCTGGCGCATACTCTCAGCACGCCAATGCAGGAAACCCGAAGAATGAGTGCGTTACCGGTCCACTTGTGCACAGAAATGTTCCTGGCCATGTTTCAGAACCTGCTTTGGAAACAGCATCCTCGGTAGACCAGTGATGTACAGAGAGGGAGCCTGGATCTCTCTGTTGCCCGAGAGAGCACAAAATCATGCTGAACAGACATAGCTTGGTTTTAGGATCCAGGACGTGACTCAACCCCATAAGATTAAACCTTTAAATATATGTTTGGTTCAGCCTTCCCCAATGTGGCTCCTGCTAGATGCATTAGACTACGACTCCCAGCATCCCCTATTCAGCACTGGGCTGAACCTGGCTGTCTTTGACCCTCATCGTGCTGCATTTTCACTTATTTTAAGACCACATGGCTGGCGATTCAATGCTTTGCTTTAAAATAGAAGAGTGCACAGGTAACCCAACCCCCTCCCCAAAAGCACATTTGAGAGGACTGGGCTAACTCTGAGCTGGAAGGCTCTGTGTCTAAAGCAGCCTTCCTCAACCTGGGCCGCTCCAGATGGGTTGGACTGCAGTCCAACCCATCTGGAGCACCCCAGGTTGAGGAAGGCTGGTCTAAAGGAAAGTAGCACTGCACACACCTATGGTGGTGTCTTTTATTGTCTTCAGGATGCTGGTAGGTGAGAAGGGTTCAAGAGCAAGCTATTGCCAAGGGCATGGCATAGTCATCAAGACGTTCCCTTCATGGGCAGTGCTTGTTCTGTGTTTCGGGTTTAAAGATCTATAAAGAAACCACTGAAAAAGGCAAAGCATTGCCAATGAAGACGGAACTAAAAGATTGCTGAGCTGCTGTACAAAGTACTTGGGAAGATGATGCCTTAGGGCCTTTGCTCCTAGGACAATGCGCTCTGCACCAATTAATCTGTGAATTATTCTGTTCATGGGACTGTTCCCATTGGAGCTTTAACCTTTAAGCCAGGAGCCTGGCTGCATCATGCCCATGGATGTTATGTGCTTCACGGCACCCTGAGACTTTTTTAAACATTCGATTTTTGAGACCGCTTCTCTATAGTCAACCTTTAGGAGCAAAACTAGAAGGAGCAATGCGAGTCTTTTGAGTGAAATGCTTCTGGGATGCAAGGAGGTGATCGACACTTGTCCAATTCATGCTTTTAAATGTGTGTAACTAATTCTCAATAAAGGCTCTGTAGTACCTTGACAATTGGCCAACTTGAAGTGGTTTGTTCCATTTCTGCCAAGTTCCTACTCTGGCCGATACTTGGCGTGCTGTGGCCGCCCATGGTATACTGCCTCCTGTTACTCTCCTCTTCCTTGATCAGCATTGAGGATGCCAGTCAACTGGCACTCCATGTTCCCAGGGTATTTTTGCATCTGGGGAGGTTTACCAATGTGTGGGTCTGATTTGTAGTGAATAATTGGGCCTTCATTTGTCTGCTGCTTTCCACCTCTCCTCCCCAGCTAGGGCTGGATCTTAGGGCAGAAGCCCAGGGCCCTGCAGCCCAGGGGGTCCCCAGAATGACCGCACGTCACCCAGCAGGGCCTGGCCTGGATATCCCACGGCCCAGGAAAGCTGACTCTAATTTTCATAACATTGTTGTTGTTTATTCATTCAGTCGCTTCCGACTCTTTATGACTTCATGGTCCAGCCCAAACATTTTATATTGGGCTTACCTCTTCCTGTGCATGAACATGATTGCAGACCTTCAGTTTATTATATTTATTTGCTTTGAAAATATGACAAAATGGTGCTTATTCTCCAGTAAATTGGTTTAGCATCACGGCAGCAGAACTAAACTCCTTTTTATTTCTGTATTCATGTTGTTGCGATGTTTTAAGTGAGTTTAAGAGACAAAACTGAATATGCTCAGAGTCTTTCACTTGACAAACTATTGTTTTGCTCTTACATATCAGAAATGTAGAAGTTGCAAAGCATGGAATGGCAGTGTGGCCATGGTGGGGGAGAAACACTTATGTACATCACACCTCAAGTAAAACACAGAGATGCTGTTCAGATGACATGTTAAGCCATGTTGGGGAATCAAAACCATCCCAGTAATGTTGGTTTAATGAGTTTCTGGCAATGTGAATTCAGAGACACCAATTGCTACCACTTTGATTAACCAGATTTGCTTGCAAAAGAAAAGTCAAAGCAGTAAGATATTGCCTTTGCCATATTAAGATTTCCTGACATGGAAATGCTTCCGCAGTATTCACTCCTGGGCTTGGAAATGCTGTGTTATTGGTCATATCAATTCTCTCCCCATGTGTAGGTGTAAGTTCTGCTGTCTTCCATGGGGATTTATGCCTGGGTGAGGGTGGATGGCAGCCATAGAAAGACACGGGAACTGCGAAATTCAATGGTAGAGTGTCGTGATACTCAGGGTGGGGGCATTTTGGTAGAAAAGGAGCTTCAGGGGAATGATTGAGAAACCCCTTGCACCCTGTGGAGGCCCTCTCCTGTCAAATTGAAACCCCAGGAGCATTTTGTAAAATAACAAAAGCAATATTCCCAGAAAGCATATCAGAGTGGCATGGCATCCCGTGTTTCTGCCCAAGGGCCAAACTAGACGAAGCAACAGATTAATGATTAGCGTTCCTCTCCCATCTTTGTTAGATTCCATTGGTATCAGAGCAACTGGTGCATGTGTATGTAGACAATGGAACACAATGTGGGTCCCTAGTCGACAGCAGCATCACTCTTTGTAACCCCTTTGAGGCTACAATCATATGCAAGGCCCATTCAAATCAGTGGGCCTTCCTTCTGAACAAACTTGCATTGGATACAGTTTATAGTCTTCTTCCTATTCCTCCCCCCCCCCCCAGATTTTCATAGTATCATAGAATAGCAGAGTTGGAAGGGGCCTACAAGGCCATCGAGTCCAACCCCCTGCTCAATGCAGGAATCCACCCTAAAGCATCCCTGACAGATGGTTGTCCAGCTGCCTCTTGAATGCCTCTAGTGTGGGAGAGCCCACAACCTCCCTAGGGAACTGATTCCACCGTCGCACTGCTCTAACAGTCAGGAAGTTTTTCCTGATGTCCAGCCGGAATCTGGCTTCCTTTAACTTGAGCCCGTTATTCCGTGTCCTGCACTCTGGGAGGATCAAGAAGAGATCCTGGCCTTCCTCTGTGTGACAACCTTTTAAGTATTTGAAGAGTGCTCTCATGTCTCCCCTCAATCTTCTCTTCTCCAGGCTCAACATGCCCAGTTCTTTCAGTCTCTCTTCATAGGGCTTTGTTTCTAGACCCCTGATCATCCTGGTTGCCCTCTTCAGAACACGATTCTCCTCTCTGTCGCTTGCTGGAATGGCTGCTGGGGATGACAGTTGAGGGACAAGCAGCCTTTATAAAGGGGTTGCTCGATAGTAACGCCCAATGACTTCAATGGAACTTACTCTCAAGTAAGTGGAAAACGAGCAGGTCGGTCACGCGATGCACATTTACTCTGAAGTCAGTTTAACTTCGTTCAATGGGGTCTCTCCCCGAGTGTGCAACTCACCCTAACTTGAGAGTAAGTCCCACTGACTACAATGAGACTTGCTTCAAAGTAGACCTGCAAAGGTTTCTCCCAATCCTAGGTTCCAATCCTATGTATACTTGCCTAGGCAAAACTGCCCTTGAACGTACTATGGGCTGACTTTCGAGCAAACCCACATGGGCTCAGGCTGCTACTATGTCGAAAGCTCTATTGATGGCCCCGAGACTTCGCCTTCTAGGGCCGCTGTGTCGATTTCTGGAGCCCGAGTTATCCCCCCCACCGCCTCCCCCGACACGCTTCTGTCTGGGAGGTGAGAAAGAGGTGGGGATCGGGGCCAGGCCAGCTGAGACGAATGGCGTTTCCCAGCCTCATCAAGGCGGGTTTCTTGTTGAGCAATAAAGGCTGATTATTGGGAAGGAGAAACTTTATTGAACACCCGCATTGGCTGAGTTCAGACGCCACGCTAATCAACGGTTGCGTGCCATTCTCTTCCTATTACCTCCCCGCCATTTGATTAGCGTGGCGTCCGAACTCAGCCACTGAAGGTGGAAGAAGACACGAAACCGGGTGTGTGTGTTGCAGGTCGGGGAGCGGCGTCGCTTTGCCCGGGGCTGTGCGCCATGGCGCGGGCCCTGCTGTGCGCTCTTGCCTTGCTGTTAGCTCCAGCGGGAGACGCTTCCCCCAGCGCAGACGTCGGGCTGGCCACGGCGTCGGCGGGAGCCAGCCAGTGTCAGAAACGGTTCGACGGCGCGGACGCCGAGTTCTCTTACATCCAGCCGGACTCCGTGGAAGAGGTTCGCCTGCGCCAACAGCCGTTCGCTCCCCGCACGGTTCCCCTGAAGTCAGCCACCACCACGGCGGGCCGTGGGGCCACCACTGAGAGCCACGGCACCACCCAACCCCCGGCAAAGAAAACAGGAGGTAAGAGGGTCACTCCATTGGCCAATACCGGTGTGATGTTTCCAAGGGCAGGAGAGAAATCTAGGACTTCTCTCGTCTCTCTTTCGCCCACTGTCACTAGCGGGAAAGGTTAACTGGTGCTTTTCTTGTTTTATCCTATGTTAATCTTGCTTGGGGTAGACCCATTGAAATGAATGGGGACTCAGCCCTGCTTGGATTAGTGCATCTGTAGCCAGGGCAGGTGCCAGACTATTTTGTGCCCTAGGCAAGGCGAGATACTTGCACACACACACACACACCCCAAATTGTGTGGAAGTCCGAATGTGTGCACTGAGTGGAGAGCTGGGACTGACTCACTTCGATTTGGGACCGAGCCGTCTGGAACTCACCGGGACTTACTTCCGTGCGAACGCAACCCGCAGGGCCGGCGCTTCCATAGAGGCCAGTTAGGTAGCCGCCTAGAGCGCCAAGGTAAGGGGGCACCGAACAGCGCGCCCGGAAGTCGCCCTCCCACTCCCAGAGCTGCTCTGGCCGAGTGAGGGCAGCTTCCCGCCCTGCCCCCCCCCCCAGCGTCCTTGGCTTGGCTTCAGCTGGGCGCCCGCCCAGCAGCCGAAGCCAATCTGGGACACTGGGGGGCAGGGGCAGGGGGCTCCACATTCTGATGTCTGGCGCGTGCCGAAAGTCAGAACGTGGAGCCGTCTGACTGCCCTCCCCCAGCTTCCTGGCTTGGCTTTGGCTGCGGGGGGGGGGGGGGGGCGAATGGGCGGAAGTGGAGCTGCCCACCCACCCCACCCCACTGCAGCATCCCACCAAGCCAGGAGGACTTCGGGCAAGAGACAGGTAACATGTCTCCGCCTACCTGGGGTGGGTGGGGGATACAGTGGGGTGGGGTGTGTGAAAGCAGCTCTCCTTGCCTAGGGCGCAAAAAAGCCTGCCACCGGCCCTGGCAACCCGCTATGCAGCCTGGTGTCCCGATCCCCTCCACACCTTTACTCAGGGGAATAAGGCTTCTGAGTAAGGAGGCATAGGCGGATCGGGCTGCACTGGTGCCTCCCGGTGCAACACTTTCTCAGAAGCAAGTCCCATTGATCCACGCGCGCAGGATTGGGAAGCAGGAGAGTTTGCCTTGCGAGGAGTCCTAGCTTTCCTGGGAGAAGGGAGAGGGAGTCCCACTTGCCCGTCTGCCTGTCTAGTGCAGCTCTGGGAGGGCGGCTTCCGGGCGGAAGTCCGAACGTGGAGCCACCCCCCACCCCAGCATCCCTGGCTTCGCTTCGGCGGGCGCGGGGTGCCATCTCGACCGCCCAGGCCCAGCTGAATCCTCGGGCCGAGCCAGCTCACAGCCAACACATGTGAGTGCTGTGCTGCACCCAGCGCCCCTCTTAGTTTGGCGCTCTAGGTGGCCGCCTGAATGGCCTCTTTGGTAGCGCCAGCCCTGGGCAGGTGGCACCATCATGCCTGCCCCCAATGTGGCTCCATCCTCCCAGCTGCACATATGGCATGGATGGGAAACTTATGGCCTTCCTAATGTTGGTGGACTACCATTTTCATCATCCCTCAACATTGCCCACGCTGACTGAAGCTGATGGGAGTTGGAGTCCAACAACATGGGGGGGGGGCACAAGTGCTTCATCTGTGGCAGTTGGGAAAGGTGGCAAAGTCCAGGGATTTTCTCCATCCCACCACCAACTATTTTGGTGCATGTTGTTGTAGTGAGTGGAATGCAAATTCTAATCCTGACCGCTTCTAGTTGGGGAGAAGTAGCTATTGCGATTTACATAGGTATGGTGTGTGTGTGTGTTAGTATATAGTCCTCTGTGGAACTCACTGCCCCTGGAGGTCAGGCAGGTACCAATACTAGGCTACTTCCGTGCCTCCTGAAAACACCTCTGTTTCGAGATGCTTTCCCCAACTGACTAGCCCCTGTTTTTCTGGCTCCTTTGTTTTTAAATAGAACAATTTTAATTTGCTTTTTAAATGATCTTTCTTTTACTGTTTATATCTATGTTCACCACTCTGGAATCTGTGTTAGATCATTGGGAGGGACATAAATGTTGTAAATAAAGGAATAAATAAATAATATATAAAATCCCACACACACGTATTACGATGAGAGGAGTTGTGGGGTGTGCTGGTGAAGGAAGACCTGAAGGGCAGGAAATGTGGGAAGATTTCAGACACTGAGCGCCTGGCCTTTTTTCTCTTTCCCTGTTTCCAGAGCCACTTTGGATTTTAATCTTAGTACTAGTTGGGCTTTTCTCCTGTTGTGGAATGGGGATTTGGATACACTGCCGTGAGGACACCTCTACAACATCTGGGACTGTAATCTTCAGCGGCAACCCGTTAACTTGGCAGAGGAATATTGACTCTTTTGTAACACTCTCCGATATCATCGACCCACCTCCCTGCAATGAAGATCAGAACACAGACGATGAGAACCAGGAGCAGATCCAGCTGGAGGATTGCGGCATTCCCCCAACATTGGACCTGACTGCTAGCCTTCCTCCACTGCAAGATGTGGCCACCAGCCTTTCCCCACCACCATACCTGGCTGCCAGCCATCTCCCGCCGGCGGACCCGGCTGTTGGCCTTCGCCTGCCACCTCATATAACTCGCCGTTTGGGCTGCAACACTGATGATCCACCACCATACAGTCCGGAGGATCCTTCCCCACCTCTGCCATCTGCCTCGCCAGTTGTGCCATTCCATCATGCCCAGGCTGAAAACCCAGGGAACATGAAGGACTTTTAAATGCAGCTTTATCTTGTAAATACTGGAAACCCAGGGCATGAGGCTGCAGCCCAGATTTTACTGGATTTTCCCCCAATGATTTTCTCCAAGGCCTACTTTGAGAACTGGGTCATTGACAAAGCCATCATGTGGTTGGAGATCAACTTCTCCTGAAGAACCTTGATACATAATAAGCCAAAGCAAAACCCCACAGTTTGCTTTTAGGAAATAAAGTGGGGAGGGCTATGGACCATTGTGGGGACACATGTCAGCTGGACTCGGTCATCACACTGCTGTTTTATCATTTGACGAGGGACTGCAGGACAGCCCATGAAATGTTTTGACTGAACCTTAAACTACCCAGCCACAATTAATGCATCTGGTCTTCAAAACAATACTTAAAACAACCAAATCTGAGCTAGAAATCTCTGTCAAAAGGAAAGGAGCATGTTTACGTGCTGAACTGCATAATGTTTAAATTGTGTGTGTGTGTGTGTGATGTGATGGGGAGGGTTGAAGAAATGGAAGAGATGGCGGCAAAGACGTTTTATATGGCTGACCCTCCCCTCTATGGGCAGAGCTAGTTCTGTGTTGCTACACAGCTCAGTAGGAACCAATAATCAGACAAATTATATAGGGACTGCCCAAAAGAATCTGCTCAAACTAGCCTTAACCAACCAGATGCCCTCCAAATAGATTGGCCTACAACTCCTAGCATCTTTCAACCAGCTAAGTTGGTTGGGGATTTTGGGAGTTGTAGTCCAACGCATCTGGAGGGTACCAGGTTGAGGTGGGTTGCCTTCAATACAGCCAGGCAAGGCATGGCAAAGTATATTGGGCTGCGACCTGAAACCCTTGGGGAGGCCACACTTGGTGTCGTTACTCCTAGGGAAGTGTGCTTTGGGTCAACTTATCTTTGACTAAGTCTATTTGTGTTCCTACTTGAGATCTACTGTCTACGTATTGGCATAAGCCGAGGGAATGTTTGCATGGCTACCTATGGGTGTATATGTCATATAATAAGCTGAAGGCTGTTTAATAATTTGGATGTTGTGTGATCACAGTGCTGTGTATTAACTCTCGAGAGGCAAAATGGGCAAGCATCCTGTGTGCCTCCTAGGTGAGATGCTTTTGGGATCCCAGAGGCTGTTTTTAGCACCCATTTCTAAAATGCAGGTGCCCACATATTTATCTACCGAATCAATAAAAACGAGTATTTTGATATTGTCCTCTGTCTCGCGTGGGTTGGTCTAATTTCTTCCTAGAGGCCAGATTTACATCAAGCAGGAGATGACGCTTTGAAAGCAGTTTGAAAACAGTTTATGTAGTGTGTCCTGGGCACCAACACTTTTCAAAACTGTTATAAACTATTAAACAGTAGTAGTGTAGATCCTACCGTACTTGGTATCAGATCACTCAGGGCTTTTGCTGCTTTCAGTGCCGTGCCTAACGTGATCACCATCTAAGGATTCAATTCCAGGAAGGCTGGAATGGCACATTGATTTTTACGAGTGTTAATGGAGGCTGGTAGCTCCAATGTCAGTGAGTCTGTGAATCGGCCCGGGGTTTCAGTCAGCACTTTAAAGGAGTTATCCAAGGTACAAACATCATGGATTGCTCCATTAGAGTTCTGTCTGAAACCCGGGGCAGATTCGCCACCCCACTGACATTGGAGCCATCAGCCTCTACTGAAGAATGTATACTAGGGGTGTGCCGCTCCGCTCCTCCGCCGCGGAGTTCCGGCTCCGAATCGGAGCTCCGCAGTGGAGGGGAGTGGTGCCAGGTAAGGCCAGGAGAGGAGGGCGGAGGGGGGGTTTACCGGTAAACAGCGGCAGGACCCGGTAAACCCCACTTACCTTTCCGGCGGAGCTCCGGATCGAGAGGAAGAATCCGCCTTCACCTCGATCCTCTTCGCCACGCTCTGCCGGCCCCCCAATCCTCTTCGCCTCCGCCTTAAGGGGAGGCGAAGCACCCCGCTCCGCTTCTAATTCGCTGGTCCGATTAGAAGCGGAGCACATCCCTAATGTATATACTGCTCTTCAATAAAACATCAGGGCAGCTTACAAATAACACATAAATACATAAAGGAGTGAGATGTTTAAAAAGGCAGATAAGAGTCATGAAACAGCACAGATAAAAAAAAAAAAATTCACAGTGTTGGAAGTGATTTTGGAGGCATCAAGTCCAGCTCCCTACTCAATGCAATGCAGGATGCAACTATAATACATCACCTTCAGCCTTGCCTTAAATATTTCCGACAAAGCAGAATGCACCACTCTGGTCCATTTTCAAACAGCTCTTGGTGTTATGAAGCCTCTCCTAATTTTTAGCCAAACACTGCTTCTTTGCCATTTCTCCCCACTGATTGTCAGTCTGTCTTCCAGAGCAATAGAGAATGAGTTCAGAATTCAACCCTCGGACTGAAAGAGGTTTTGCAGGCCAGATTCCATCTGGATGATCTCCTAGTTTTATCCCTCTAGCTACCCAAGCTCTACAATGTGTCTCGTTCTCAAATGAAGAATTATTTGAGAATGTAGCAGAGCCATGTACTCCACATCTCATGAAGAAATACTATTTTGCCCAGTAAATGCCAGCTCTTGTTTTTGGAAAGCTATAGTTCATCTTTGGGCCATTCTTATGGATATTTGCCCTTATCCAAGGACCAGTTTGGTCCCTAAGGCCCATTCTCAGGTGCAGAAGGACTGCTTCGTTAGGAAGATGCAGGGCCTGCAAACCCATTTGCTGAAGTTCATAGAGCACTGCTCTGGGTATGGGAGCACACCATGGTTTAATTCACACAGACACACAACTAATTAAATGTGTGTTCCCATGCATCTGCAGCCAGAAAAAAGTCCTAGAATTCGCAGCATTCCCTAGCCAGCTGTGCATCTATAACACTATTCCTGCATTGGGCATATTAAGTATAGCCAACTAGGAGGGGTCTCTGCACCAAGGAACTTGCAAATCTAAATTATCAGCAGTAGGAGGGAATGAAAGGAGAGGAAGTAATCCCAGAGTGCAGGACACGGAATAATGGGATCAAGTGACAAGAAGCCAGATTCCGGCTGGACATCAGGAAAATCTGTTTTTAATAGCACAAATACTTATTTCCAACTGTGTGTGTACCAAATCACCAATAAAGAAAAGTGTGTTGTATTTTTATCTGAGGCTCTTGAAATCACCTGTTCAATTCCTTACGGTTTCATCATACTTGGTATTTCTATGGCCCAAGGATTTCATGCTGCTACCTGTCCATGGGCAGGTAGAGGCCTTCAAGAGGCAGCTGGACCTTCAAGAGGCCTTCAAGAGGCAGCTGGACAGCCATCTGTCAGGGATGCTTTAAGGTGGATTCCTGCATTGAGCAGGGGGTTGGACTCAATGGTCTTAGAGGCCCCTTCCAACTCCACTATTCTACGATGCTATGAAATGGGGCAGTTTTACATTCCATGGGTTTCGAAAGCATAGTTTACCTGTGATGGATGCACAAAATGTCTCTGTCCTGGAATGTTGTACAAAGACTAGAGAGATCCAGGTTCCAAAGTGGCATGGGCCCTACCATTGGGCAGAGCAAGGCAGCTGCCTCAGGCATGGATGCTGTGGAATGGCAGCTAGATGTTGGAGGACAAAGCTTCATGAGCCACACAGCAGGGCTTTTCCCATGGAAAAAAGTGAACAGCAGAGTACAATGTGGTCCTAAGTTGTGCATGTCCATGCAGACCAGTTGTGAGAACAGCCCATTTATGCCTAATCCTTGGAGCTCATTGGCACAGGACTTGGTCAGAAGATTTTTGGATGTCCAAGAATTCAAGGACAGCAGGATCACTCCTATTCACATGCCTATTGATGTGCTGAGCGAACTCTGAAATGTTAATGAAGCAGCACATTAAGGAATGGTGTGCACATGCGTGTTGGTCAGAACATAGGGCTACCACTGTACACAACAGGGCAGGGGGAGCCAATGTGGTGCTCATATAAACCTATGCCCCACTGGACACATTTCTGAGCACCCGCTAAGGTGCCCAACTTCTCTCACTTAAAATAAAATAACACATTTTCTTACTGGTAGTTGGGATTGCTGTGAAATAGGTATTTGTTGGTGCTGTTGTTGCATGAGTTGTGGCTCAGCCCCCCACCTCTGACTTGTATCCAGTCTTTTGGGAAGGTTATTTGTCCTTTGCTAGGCCTCCCATGGCAGCCATTTTGTGTTTGCGCCCATGATAGATTTTCACATTACCCAATGTGCTGAAGTTGTAATAAATCTTTTAGTCTTTAACCAAACTCTGTGGGGGGAGAGGAGGGGAAGAGTTTGTGCAACACAGAGACATTCAACAGGTGCATCTTCTTCATGGGGATCTGAGGAATTAAGTTCTGTGCTGGATGGATTTCTACCTATTTTATGTGCACAGCCTCAGCCAGGACAAGGGGTGGAAATGAGGAGAGTGAGGGGGCCCAATCCAAATGGAACAAAGAAAGCAAAAGTGGCGATAGTAATTCTAGATTAAGTAATCCAGAGAAAAAGGAGGTGAGAGAACAGCTATCCTTTCATTCTGCTGCAACTCGCTCCCTACAGCCAGATCTTCCCATGGGGATTTCAAGGAGGGAGGGAGGAACGCCCTCAATATTTGGACTCCTGGGGATCTTGTCCAAGTTTGCTTTTCTTCATGATTAAGCATTCCTTGTAGGCCTAATCAGTGGTGCGGCTGGGGTGGGACCTTCGGGCAGAGATTCAGGACTCCAACCCCACCCCAAATGAGCAGAAAGTGGCATCTGATGAGGGACAGGTTTAGTGTCAGCACCTGGGCAAGCACTGGCATGGTGGGCTTCATGTGAGTAGCTGCAACATCCATCCTTCCTTCCTTCCTCCTCTTATATAATCTATGGTGGCCAGCTGGGCATGTTCATGGTTACAAATTCCTGTTTTAACATGTTTATTTCAAAATACATTAATTTAAAATATGAAGTGGCACATGCTTGGAGTATTTGTCTTCTTAATCAGGGTTGCCAAACAGATTTTTTTTAAAAAATGTTGAACATGTCAGGAATGTAGAACCAGTAGCTGGGAGTGGTGGCCGGGAGGTGGGGCGGCGGCGGTGGAAGAGGACTGAAAGGTGGTGCTTCAAAACTGAAGGAACACATGGCCATCTCATAAAACCATTAATCCAAGTTTTAAAATTACCTAGCGGCACCACTGAGTGTGATGTTTGGCGTGTTCCTGCAAAGTATTCCATGGGCCTTATTGCCATGTCATTGAGAAAAAGTGACACTTACTTCTGGGGAGACATGCTTACTAGTGGGGTGTACAAGATGTGCTTAGGAATGGATCTAAAGTGGCCCCAATGCATGAGGGGTCAGGGCTCCTGCACCTTGAACCCTTTTGTCAAAGAGAGGATTTCGCAGGTGGAGCTTGCATGACATCCTACAGCTGCTGAAATCCCTTCCCCTACAGGTATTAGCTCTGTGCTGTTTGTATTTCCCCCCACTACTCAGCAGGTCTCCCTACTCACAAGTAATTCCCATCAAGTTCAATGGGACTCCCTCCCAAGGAAACATACATGTCACTGCAGCCTTACTGCCCTGCCAGATCCTGTTCACTTTTACTCAGAAGTAACTCCCACTGACATAAACGACACTCACATATGTGTTGCAGCCCAATCCTATGCATGCTTACTCTGAAGTAAGTCAAAATAGTTGTTATTCATTTGATTTGTAACCCAATTTTCTACCACAATTGGCATTCAAAGTTACTTATAACCACTGATAAAACAACAATAAGCAAATACATTAAAACAGAATTTAAAAAATTAACCGATTTAGTTCAATGGCCCAAAAGCCCCAACTGTGTTTAATTAATTAATTAATTAATTAATTGCATTTCTTCTTTTTTATATTTTTTTATTTTCCAATACTTAAACATACAGCCATTACAATTAAAGTAAAACAACATACTACATAAATGTTGAATACATTAATATCGTATATTCTCACTTTAAATTTATCGCATTTCTATACCGCCCAATAGCCGAAGCTCTCTGGGCGGTTTACAAAATTAAGACAATGCAAGTATAAAACAACAGTATAAAACCATAATATAATTAAAATACAATATAAAAGTGCGGATTTACTTCAGTGAAAAATCCTTTTAAACACCATGGCCCTTACTTCCGAGTAAACACTATCAATTGCCCATGAATCAGAGCCCACAGCTCTGTGGATTTGGAAGGTAAGTCACGGTGGCCCTTTCCTGCTGCGGGAGGGGAGTTAGGGTTGATGAAGTGGGGTGGATCGGGGCCAGCCCAGCTGAGACGAGTTGCGTTTCCCGGCCTCATCAAGGAGAGTTTCTTGGTGAGATAAAACAGCCGTTCTGCGGTGGGCTCGTATCTCGGGTGTGTTTGGCTACTGGGGCTAATTGAACGGGGAGAAGTTAGCCTTGACTGGTCAGGCGTGGGAAAAACGTTTTCGAATCTGGCCCCCTTTTAGGGTGGGTCTGTGCCATGGAGCGGGCTTCGTTGTGCGCCCTAGTGCTGTTCCTGGCTCCAGGTTGCGCTTCTGTGGCGAAAGCAGGAGAAATGTGCCACGCCTGGACGTCTGGAACGGAGTCGCCCGTCGGGCCTTTCCAGTGCCCGAAGAGACTCGACAGCGCGAACGCCACGTTTTGCTGCGGCAACTGCGGCTCACGGTATTGCTGCTCGTCCAGGGAAAAGCGCCTGGACCAGAAGAAATGCGTGCCTAACCGACAACCGGGGAAAGACCCCCAGTCCCGGGCCAGAGGATTACCAAGTAAGAAGAAGGGTCGATTAATATCCACTCAAAAGTGTCTTGATGGGGGATGATATCAGAGGGGGAAAGTGGTATATATCTCTCCTCTCTCATCTCACACTATTCCCCCGCTCGTGCTCTCCGCTCCTCTGATGCCATGCTCCTCGCCTGCCCAAGGACCTCCACTTCCCTTACTCGGCTTCGTCCTTTTTCTTCTGCTGCCCCTTACGCCTGGAACGCTCTTCCAGAACACTTGAGAACTACCAACTCAATCACAGCTTTTAAAACTCAGCTAAAAACTTTTCTGTTCCCTATAGCTTTTAAATATTGAGTTTGTTCTGACTCTATACTGTTTAGCTTCACCCTACCCAGTGCCTGTTTACACTTCCCTGTGCCTGTTTGCATTCTCTTTCCCTCCTTATTGTTTACTACAACTTTATTAGATTGTAAGCCTATGCGGCAGGGTCTTGCTATTTACTGTGTATAATCTGTACAGCACCATGTACATTGATGGTGCTATATAAATAAATAAATAAATAAATAAATAATAATAATATTTGCAGAAACTGCAAATATATACCACATGCTTTTACGTCCTGGTGGGTCACTCCGTCTTCTTTTATTTTCTTCATCCTCAGACTGCCCACACCCCCAATCCCGGGTATTGTCAAATAAGTAAGAAATAGGTAGTGTTGTGGCACACAGAACCAAGTGCCAAGTTGAAGGTCTCCTTGTCTCTCAAACACTAGGAAGTCTTTTTGAGTAAGGGTTGCCAACCTTTTGGGTCTGATGGGTGAATTTGGAAGTTTGAGGAAGTGTCAAGGGTGCCCATTTATAAAACAGCCGTCATGACAGGCGAGAAAACACCCATTTCATAGAAAGGCGAAGAGGGTACATGAGAAGTAACTTGCCCAAGGATTTGAATTAGTGGTAGCAGTGGAGACTGAGCTGTCAAACACAAGGCCACAGTTCTTACACCCATTTAGGATTCAAAAGGATGGGAATGAAAGTCTCCCCTAACATCTTAGGGGCAGAGGGCTTTCCCGCAACGCTGTTCCCTAAGAAGGAGATGGGATGGGTTATATTTGGATCTTCTTTGGGTGAAAACGCTGTACGTACAGCAACATAAATGGGAGGATTTTTCTTTTCTTTTTTGTTATTGAACAGTGTGGTGTAGTGGCTAAAGTGTTGGACTGGGAGTCGGGAGATCTGGGTTCTAGTCCCCACTCAGCCATGGAAACCCACTGGGTGACTTTGGGCCAGTCACAGACTCTCAGCCCAGCCAACCTCACAGGGTTGTTGTTGTGAGGATAAAATGGAGAAGAGGAGGAAGGTTATGTATGCTGCCTTGGAGGAAAAAAGGCGGGATGTAAATGTAACAAATAAATAACTAAAAATAGATCACATCTGTATAACACAACTGATGTGGACAGATTCTTATTACAAAGGAAGCAGTCTGGATTTTCACTCTTAAATTGTTAGCCCCTGATGTTTTGAATGAGCGGAATGATTTGTCAGCATTTCTGTGAATTTTCCTGAACTTCTATACCTTTAAACCATGATGGTTTTTTTGTATATATACTGCTGTACTCATTCCCTAACTCATGTGTGTCTGCGACAGGTCGTAGAAGTATTGACTTTTTGGGAAGGGTGAAGAAACAAGATGAGAACCAGCTGTACTCTTGTGACATGGTATTATTTGCCAAATTTGGGGAAACTTCTAATATTATATATGTAATTATTTTTCCTGTTCGGGGGGATTATCTCACCATTATCCCACCCCAAAAATAGGCTATCTTGCCTTTACCGACTGGCAGACTGCTGAATTCAATTGTTTAAGCATGTTAAAGTGTTTTTTCCCAACATTATTTGTCCTTACAAATTGCTATGAGCTGTGTAAATTATTATAAACTGTTATGAGTTACATCTGTCTGAACACCTGAAGAAGACTTCCAGTTCGGGATGGAATTTCACCGGGAATCCTTAGTAGTAAACTGCCAGATACAACTGGTATGTTTGAAAACTTGTAGACTGCTAGATGTAACTGTAGACTGCCTGGTATAAGTTTTTTGTGAAACTGATTGTTAAGACCCTCACTGGTAATGTTTTTGAAAACCTATGAACTGTTCATATGATTGTTTCAGGTAACGATTGTGTTTGATTGTACCATTTAATATAAATGTTGTATCAAAAAGCTAATTACTGGGGCAGCGCATTGTCGTTTGGTTCATTGCAGTTGGAGTGTTTGGTTTGAATCGGTTCATTGGGGAATCTTGGAGGGGATCTACACTGCGTACTGAAGGCGCTTGCGTGCGCCTGCAGTGCGCCCCCAAAGCGACTGTGTAGATACTGCCCTAAGAGGCGGAGGAGGCGGCGGCTGGGGAATCCAGGCATGTCCTTGCTGCTGCCGCTGCCCACCTCCCTGCCAGCCTCCTGCTGCCGGCGAAAGAGCCACCCGGGTCGGAGAGCTTCTTCCACTCTCTGCCCCGCCTTCTTCCGCCGAGTGGCTCTTTCGCCGGCAGCAGGAGGCCAGCTGGGAGGTGGGCGGCGGCAAGGACGCGGCCGGATTCCCCAGCCGCCTCCTCCTCCGCCTCTTCCTCCGCCTCTTAGGGGAGAATCTACACAGTCGCTTTGGGGGCGCACTGCAGGCTCACGCAAGCGCCTTCAGTACGCAGTGTAGATCCCCTAGTCTTCGTTGGCTGGCACGGTGCGAATGTGAACAAAATAGCCACATTGAGACGACCGGTCCACCTCCGTCATTCAGTGCATATTTAATGTGGGTGGGAGGCTGCAAAGGTTCTCATTGTCATGATGGGGAATATTGGTGAAGGAAGGGTTGAGGGCCAGAAAAATGAAGGGAAGGAGGAGAGGGCGTCCTTTGGGACCACCTGTGACAATTTGTGATTGATCTTCTTTCTGTTTCCAGGTTTCGTGGACTGCTTCCCGTATACGTTTGCAACTATTGCTGCAATGAGCTTCACTGTTGTCGTCTGTTGGTGCTTGTACCAGTGGCAGAAGATGAACAACCAGGCGCCGTATATTTCCCCTCCTGCAAGGTCCTGTGTCACTGGCACTCCTCCCCCTAGCTCTGTGAATCCACCAAGCTGTAGAATCCGGGTCCGCCGTGGGCCCTTTATTTCTACATCTGCATTGGACAGTACGGTTGTTGTGTGGTTAAGTAGTGCAAACCGTGTATGCCATAAGGGTGAGTCGATCAATTTGACTCAAGCTGCACCCATGTGTACAACTGGTGGTGGTGGCAGCCTGGAGCCAGTCATGGAGGTAGAAGAGATGGAGCAGACAGTGGCTGGGGAAGACCTGGAGTTGTAGCAGAACATGCATGGTTGATGGAGGCTTGGTATACATGCAGAAGCAGACTCACCCCCCTTAGGATTCAGGAAATGAATGATTATGCTTTTAATGATATGTATATATTAGACTTCTCTTTTAAATAGACTGTCCTAATGGCTCAGTGTTGCCCTTCATTGTTTTGCAAACAAAGCATGTCCTAATGACATAGCATAGAGGTAATCATAATGCCCCCTACTCCCCAGTCAGTTCAGCAATTTAGAGGAACCCACCTTGGAGATGAGACCAGCTGCTCTAGGTATCATCAAGTGGTTTCCGTCTTCAGCCCCCTTCACATCTCTGGTCCCAGGAGCAAGACAGATGGATTTGACCATGATATGCTTTTGAACATGGGCCAGGGATGTGGGTGACACAATATGAAAATCTTTGCTCAGAAGTACAAATGCACAGCAGAATCCTCCCTCCAACATGACAACTGAAGGGTGGTCCAGCTCTGAGCTAGGTGGTTTTGTGTCAGTTGCACTTATTTGGGGTGGCTTTCTGATGGATCCAGGGTGTTGGGTGAGAAGAAACACTCAGGCAATGCCTTGAAACCTGGGTGAGCTGACCTATGAATAATTCTGTTGTGTGATAATAGCTTTGCATGACCCTTAACCTGTAGATACTAGCATAAGCCAGGGGAACATCTGGATAGCTGACTTAGGGTTATATTTGACCCTAGACTTTTAAAAAATTGGACATTGTATGATCACTTCTGTGTATTAACCCTGAATTAGCACAACTGGCAAACAATAATGTGTGTCTCCTGAATGACATGCTTCTGAGGTGGAAGAAACTTTTCTCTTTTTCTTTTTAGCAGAAATATTTGTCAAATGCATTTTTCCCAAGTGTATGTATGCTAAATGACCAATAAAGAAATGTGTGTTGTATTTTTATCCTGGTCTCATGAAATGGTTTGTTCAACTCCTTACAATGCCATCCTACATAGTATTTCTATGGCCAAAGGATTTCTTACTGCGCTCCTTGAAAGGTTGTCACACAGAGGAGGGCCAGGATCTCTTCTCGATCCTCCCAGGGTGCAGGACATGGAATAATGGGCTCAAGTTACAGGAAGTCCGATGACAGCTGGACATCAGGAAAAACTTCCTGACTGTTGGAGCAGTATGACAATAGAACCAGTTACCTAGGGAGGTGGTGGGCTCTCCCAGATAGAGCTGGAAAGCCATCTGCCAGGGATGCTTTTAGGTGGATTCCTGCATTGAGCAGGGGGTTGGACTTGGTGGCCTTATGGGGCCCTTCCAACTCTACTATTCTATGATTCTACCTTTAATGAGCAGAAAAGGCTTCAGTTGCGGCACGAGCAGGCTTGGACTTCATGATCACAGCCTGTTCTCACTCCATTGAGCTTGGCTGATGCTTTTCTGAAGCAAAAGGTAGCAGGAATCCTGTAGTTAAAAAGTGGTTCAAAGTTACAGAGGTGGATGTTTTGGGAAGAAGCAGCCAGGGGAAGTTTTAAGTATCAGCCTGATGCTGCTTCCTTGCAACCCTCATCCTCCACAAAGCCTACTTCCTGGACAGAAGGTTACCTCCTCAAGGAAAAAAATAAGCCCATGTCTGGAAGGTGTGAAAGCTGATCTTGTGTGTTTTATGGATTGCCCAGTGTTGTTCATTCCAGCGGCATCCATTCAAAGATGGATTTGATTATTTCTCCATTATGCAGAGAAGTATGCAAATAATTCTGAAAGAAAGTTTGCAATATTTTTTATAATTTATGTAAGTACATAACATTTAGTACCATTCCTTTTTAATTTTCCCCATGTGTATTTCCCATCGTGCCATATGTCTCAGCAGAAACGCATTTCCTTGCAAATGAATTTGTATAAATTTTTGAAAGTAAAAATAAAATAATTTAGAGGTCTGCAGACTCCACGCAGTTAGGGGAGGCCGGTCCCCAATGGATTCCACAGGTTTGATTCTTAGAAATACGAACTCATTTTAGTCCATCTCAAGTCTCTCCAGCAGAGTTTTACATGTAAAGTTGATGTAAGTCTCTGAATTTCTCTCTCATTGTTGATGGGTGGTTAGGTCTAGGTACTGTGAGAACTCTTATCTCCTGGGAATTGCAACAAATGGTCGTATTTCACATTCCATGACCTTCCAAAACACAATTCACCTGTGATGGGTGCACAATCTGTCACCTTCATGAATGGTCAAGCTCAACCAACTTTTTACTATGCAGCATCAAACCATTTACAGTTGAGCAGCATTCAGCTGTGTTCAGCAGAGCAAATTCTGAAATATCAGGTAAGGAGTAGAGAAATCCAACTTCCGAAGCATCAGTGGCCCTTCCGTTTGGCAGAGTGAGGGAGCGAGATGTTGGTGCACGGTGCCACATGGCAGGGCATTTTTACAGGAATTTTTTTTGAACGGCACAGTGGCATATGGTTCTGCTTTGCAGGGTCTAAGAAAAGCCCCCAAACAGGGAGTTTGACAACACTATTATAGACAGATGATTATATTCAGGCTTCAACAGAAATGTCAGCCTAAAACAAGAAATTTTAGACTTTATACTGAAGACACGAAATGTTTAAATTAAACATTGATTTCTTGTTGAGTGGAAAGTTGCATTGTAAAGGAAAATGGGTTTGTACTAAATCTTTAAAAAAAAGATTGTGTGTAGAGGTGGAGTTTAGGACTTGGTTGCCTTTTGACTTGTTGTAAGGAGACAGCTAACATATCACAAGTTCTGCATGACTTGAACTTTGAAATGCCTTCAAGAGGCAGCTGGACAACCATCTGTCAGGGATGCTTTAAGGTGGATTCTTGGACTCGATGGCCTTGTAGGCCCCTTCCAACTCTACTATTCTATGATCTTTTGGGCTTCAAGAATTAATATATGGGTTGTAGTCTCTGAAACTTCTCTTGAGCCAAATAATATGAAGCGGTACCACAATATATTCATTGCTCAAACAATATTAGAGGATAATAAATCTATGCAATGATGAAACAAGCAAAGCACATTATTACATACAATGCAATTAAGATGATTAGAAACATAATAGCTTACTTTTGAGTAAGCTTGAATCATAGAATAGTAGAGTTGGAAGGGGCCCATAAGGCCATCGAATCTAACCTCCTGCTCAATGCAGGAATCCACCCTAAAGGATACTTGACAGATGGTTGTCCAGCTGCTTCTTGAATGCCTCTAGTGTGGGAGAGCCCACAATCTCCCTAGATCACAGGTTCCATTGTCATACTGCTCAAACAGTCAGGAAGTTTTTCCTGATGTCCAGCCGGAATCTGACTTCCTGTAACTTCAGCCCATTATTCCGTGTCCTGCACTCTGGGATGATCGAGGATTCCAGCATAGCTTTTTCCTTTTCCTGCCCCTCTTCATCAGTGATGTATTGGACAGCGAGAGTGATTCCCTCAGCCGTCAAAATTACCTCACTCTTATCTCAGTTGAGCGTTTCCTCCCATTCCTCTCCCACTCTCAGAATGCTGTCAGGAACAGTGAAATTCCTAACACTGGGATACTGGCAGCATTCTAGCTTCAGAGTGCAACTGAGCATGCCCAGCATCACATCGCCAGCCATTGGGTTTCATGGGGCAGAGGAAAAAATTCTAACTCTGAAACTGCTGCTTGGAATTTCACCAAACCAAAGAAAGGCACACCTCCTCCACAAGCCTGAGTAAAGTATATCAGTTAGTTTCCCCCAGAGTTTGAAAGAAACATATGATATTCTGAGCTGCAGCTTGGAATAAAAATTACAAATGTGTCCAAAAATAAATAAATTAACTTGCTGTATCCATGGTAATTTGTACTGGATCGTTGGAAAACTTGCCCAACTGTAGACCTCATCATAGAATAGTAGAGCTGGAAGGGGCCTCTAAGGCCATCAAGTCCAACCCCCTGCTCAATGCAGGAATCCACCCTAAAGCATCCCTGACAGATGGTTGTCCAGTTAGATTATGAAAGCCAGGTTTCAATTTATTAGTTCAACAGGTTATTACCTCAGCTTCCCTGTTCCTTTAATACTTTGATTACAGTTGGGATGATTGGAGCTAAAAAGATTCCATGCTGGGTATAAAGTTCCCCTATGTGCTGCCCCAGTCTCCTTTCACTGTTCTGACTGTGAACTGTGTAGGTCTCTCATCCAAATGGAAGCCTCAAAGGAGATATGTATGCTGAGGGCACCATCAGACAAGTATTTTATTGCACGCGCCTTGCTGGGCACTCACAGATTTTCATGGGTCCCTCTTGTGACCTCATCTGCCTCCTGTGTGCTTCCTGCCTCTTCTAGCCTTCTTCATGCCACTAAAAAACACCCCAGTAAGTCTAACTTATTTTAAAGATGTAAATTGCCGCTATCTCCTGCTGTGTGCAGGAGAAGCAGTGGGATCAAAACGCCCCACTGAATGGGCCACGTGCACGTTGTTTACTTCCACTTTCAAAAGAGGAAGTAATGTGGGACAAACGCGTGGCACGTAGAAGTAATTGTAAGCAAATGTGATCTTCCCCATGTGATGATGCTCTATGTCTCCTCTTGTTCCCACAAGTCTTTCCACAGGGCGCTTCACAATTCAAAACTCTAAAACATTTTAAAAACTTGAATAGTTGAACCAATGAAAGTTCACCACAGACACATATCTGCTTATCCTGTTCACATGTGCGCTGGTATGTCTTTAGTAGCCACTCTATCTGCAGAAAAACAGCAGGTGAAGCTCGCTGTAGTATCCAGATCAGTGTTGTCACCTGGTAACCTCTGGATATTGCAATCCTATTAAAGACAGAGGAGCACTTAAATAAGTGGCAACCCTAGATATGTCACTGACCAAATCAGTGCATGTGTGAACTAGCCTCCCTTGTACAGTTATATCCACTGAGAAGAAGTTCTCATGATGCAACAAGTGTCAGCAGACTTGTGTCTAGATCCCAGAAATTGTGGGCCATCACTCACGAATGAGACTTCTCTGCCCCCTACTACTTGCCCCGTTTGTACCCCGATGAGATGCATCCTCACAAGTAATTCCCACCAAACTTGGTGCACCTCCCACTCAATGAAACATACATAGGTCTGGATCCTGTTCACATTTACTCAGGGATATAACTCCCAATGACTTCAACGACACTCTCACCAGAGTTGGAGACTAATCATGGGCATGTTTACTCTGAAGGAAGTCCAGATTGGTTCCATGGGGTCTACTCAGGAATAAGTGTCACTTTTGCCCAGGGAGTTCAGAGGAGGGCAACAAGGATGATCAGGGGTCTGGAAACAAAACCCTATGAGGAGAGACTGAAAGAACTGGGCATGATTACTTATTTATTTATTTAGCACCACCAGTGTACATGGTGCTGTACATAGTAAAACAATACTATGCCTGGAGAAGAGAAGATTGAGGGGAGACAAATATTTGAAAGGTTGTCACACAGAGGAGAGCCAGGATCTCTTCTTGATCATCCCAGAGTGCAAGAAACAGGATCATGGGCTCAAATAACAGGAAGCCAGATTCGGGCTGGACATCAGGAAAAACTTCCTGACTGTTAGAGCAACATGACAATGGAACCAATGACCTAGGGAGGTTGTGGGCTCTCCCACACTAGAGGCATTCAAGACGCAGCTGGACAGCCATCTGTCTAGTATATTTTGAGGTGGATTCCTGCATGGAGCAGGGGGTTGGACTCAATGGCCTTATAGGCTCCTTCCAACTCCCCTATTCCATGAATCTATGAAAGTAAAATGTTAATGGAGGCAGCCCCTTGGTCGGATGAAACAGGGCTCTCTTCATGTCCTGATATAGCTCCGGAGTTTAAGACATGTTCTAAATTACCCTTATTTTATTTCAACTCCACAGGAAGGGTTTCTTGACCACCAGCACTACCACTGCTGGGGCGGGGGGAGAAAGTGTATGTTGTAATAAACATGTTCGTCTTTAACTGATCTATTTGTTATTAAAGGTGCAACAGTCATTCATTCAACAGGTGCATCTTTTTCATGGGGATCTGAGTTGTAAAGTTGTGTTCCAGTTGGATTTCTACGCGTTACAGGTACACAGCCTAAACTAGGACAAGGGGTGGTAAAGGGGAGAGTGAGGGGCCCAATCCAAACTGTACACTGAAAGAGAAGGGGTGATATTAATTCCAACCCAGAGTAGAAAGGGAGCAAAGAACAATCCATTTATGCTGCTCATATCATTACCTACTGTCTGACTTCCAGATCTTCCATGGACCTTTAAAGGATGGAGGTAGGAGCTCAATATCTGGGCCCTTGCTGGACTTGTCCAACGAGCTTTTCATTACTAGGCATTTGTTGATGGCTCAATCTTATTCATTCCTACTCAAAGTAAATCCTACTTTATCCCCTGGTGTTGATTTCCAAGTCAGGCTGCAATGTCTTAGCACACTTACCTGGATGTAAGTGTCATGGGGGAAAGTGACACTTATTTCTGAACAGACACGCCTAGGAATGGGATGCGTAGGCATCTTGGAGTGGAATATGGAACGACAGGTGCCAATTGCCTAAGATTGACTAGGCTTCTGCAATTTTAGTATTTATTTTATTGATTGATTTTACTTCTATACCACCCAACAGCCAAATCCCTTTGGGCGATGGAGAAGAATGACAAAACAATATAGAAACTTTACAATTTTTTTAAAAAATTTTGCATGTTAGAACAGTTCCAAAGAGTTACACAGAGCCGTTGGAGCCCGAGAAAAAAATGGTTTCATAGAGGAGGGCATTTCATCAGATGTAGTTTAGCTTGCATGACATGCTACACCTGCTGAAATTCCCTCAACTTCTACACAGGAGGGATCAATCCCTGCTCTCATTGCATTTGCTACTTGCTCCGTTTGCACCCCGATCAGATGCATTCTCTCAAGTAATTCCCACCAAGCCTAGGGTGACCGTATGAAAAGGAGGACAGGGCTCCTGTATCTTTAACAGTTGCATAGAAAAGCGAATTTCAGCAGGTGTCATTTGTACGCATGTCACACCTGGTGAAATTATCTCTTCATCACAACAGTTAAAGCTGCAGGAGCTATACTGTAACCAGATTTAAAAGAGGGCAGGGCACCTGCAGCTTCATCTGTTGTGATGAAGAGGAAATTTCACCAGGTTCCCCATATATACAAATGACACCTGCTGAAATTCCCTTTTCAATACAACTGTTAAATATACAGGAGCCCTGTCCTCCTTTTCATATCACCCTAACCAAGCCTACTTAGCTCACCTCCCTCACAATGAAACATCCATACAGGCCTAGATCCTGTTCACATAGACTCAGAGATATAACTTCCGATGACTTCAACGACATTCTCACCTGAGTGGGAGACCATTCACGTGAATCCTTACTCCGAAGTAAATCCAACTTGGTTCCATGAGGCCAAATCCGAACTGTGCAATGCAAACGTACTTGAGAGGAACCCTCCCCCCCAATTGAGCAACCTGGAGTATCTTACTTCTGAGTAAGCACAGCCACACCTTTGCTATCAGTAGCCCATGAATCTAGGCGATGAATTCTGCTGATTTGGAACGTAAATTCTTTTCGCCTTTTCCTGGCGGAAGAGGTGAGCTAAGTAGGAGGAAGGCGCCTTATTGATGCACGGGACGGGATCGGGACCGGGACCAGCCCAGCTGAGACGAGTTGCGTTTCCCGGCCTCGTCAAGGCGAATTTCTTGGCCATATATAAAAGCCGTCCTAACGGCTGGCACCTACTTTGGGGGGCGTTTGGCTACTCGGGTTTGTTGGACGGGGAGCAGTTCGCCTAACTACTGAAGCGTGGGTTGTTGGCGCCTGGCCCGCTTTTAGGACAGCCTTGGGCCATGGAGTGGACTTGGTTGTGCGCCTTACTGCTGCTCCTGGCTTCAGGGGGCGCCTCTGCGGAGGAGGAGAGCGAAATGTGCCGCGCCTGGACGTCCGAGACGGGCTTTTCCTTCGGGCCTTTCCAATGTCCCAGGAGACCCGACAGCGAGGGCGTCATGTTTTGCTGCGGCAGCTGCGGCTCACCCTATTGCTGCTCGTCCAGAGAAGAGCGCCTGGACCAGGAGAAATGCGTGAATTACGGACAACCAGGGGAGGAGGACAGGAGCACCGCCCACGAGGAAGGGGAGCCCCGGGCCCGAGTTGGAAAAAGAAGAGGTAAGGGGGGGTGTCTGACTGTATCAGAGGGAAATCTGGAATCAGAGGGAAATTCGGTACCTTCGGGGATGCTAAGCTATATTTACAGTCGTATTCTTTTGCTTTCACTTCCTGGAGGGCTGACCCCCATCCTTGCACTCAGGGCTTTTATAGTCTTCCCTACACCCCCCCCCCCTCGTGTGTATGTGTGTGCGTCCCGTCTCCCCCCCTCCCCCCGGCCATAGCAATAGGTAAAGCCTGCCACACACTGATCCCAAGGGGCGGGCAATGCGAAGGTCTCCATGTTTCTAGTTTGCCAGATGGGGTTTTTAGGCCAGGGGTCTCCAACTGCTTTGGGCTGGTGGGTGAATCTGGAATGTTGAGGGCGTGCCTATGGGTGCCTGCCCTGTACACAAAACGGCTAGCATAGTGGGTCAGGCCATGTACAAAAGAGACCCATTTCTTAGAAAGGCAAACGGGTGAGTCTAAAATAGAACCAATGCGCCCAAGGTAGAAATGGGGCGTGAGATTCCCACGACACAACCCCACTCCGCAAAAGCCACAGTTCTGTCTCACGCATTCAGAATCAAACCACCCCAAGCATTTATTCCTTCTCTCTCCCCTTCTCTCTTTCCCTCTCACAAGCACACAAGATACCCCCACCTGGCACATTTTAGCCCCAAACTCCCTTACTCCCAAAGCACACAGCCACACTCCAGGCAGGCATAGAGACCCTTCCCCACTTTTTCTCCTTGTCAAGTCACCCTGCAAGCCTTGCTAACCCCTCCTTACAAGTCCATAGATCTCCCCAGTGCTAGTCTCAGTGTTTCCTTTGCCCCAGATGGATTGCCCCAGGTCACCTAACCCTTTCCCCACCTTCCTGCTTTGATCTCCCCCAGCCCACCAGGTGTCCCCCTATCCCAACCTCCCTGCTTCCTCCCACTCCATTTGATCATCCCAAGCCCTCTCCCAATTGCCCGGCTGCCACCCACATCCCTTCCTCTCTCCCTCCCTCCCTTACTCTGGGTACTCAAGAGTAAGGATGAGAATGATGGTGGTGTGGTGTGGGATAACTGTAGCAGTTTGTTTGTGGATTTAATAAAGAAAATCACCAAAACGCAAAAGAGAAGCTTCAAAAGAGGGGAGGATCCAGAAAGAACTGTAGAAAGTCATGAAAATAACTCTAATGAAAAATGTCACCGAAAGTATTTTTAAAAATAGTTTTTTCTGTTTAGTGGGCTGCATTCAATATAGCCCCCTCTCTCCCTCTCTCCCTCTCTCTCTCCCTCCCTCTCTCTCTCTCTCTGTCTCCCTCTCCCTCTCTCTCTCACACACACACCTTAAAAAGCCATGCACAAAAAAGAACTGTCCCCCACCCCTCAGTTTCCCCCAATTTTTTCTGGGCCCTATGATTTCCACCCATAGTGACAATTTTTGTGTGTGGAAGAGGTTGTGATTCTGGAGTTCTGTAGTGTTTGGGATTCTCTCTGTCTTTGGTGTTCAAAGCAACACCATCTCCGATAAATAGAGCAGATTCCAAACATCCACCTACTTGTAAAGATCCACTTCCATGCTGGATCATCAACTTCTTCATGATGTTTTTTATGTGCTTAAAAGTAAGATGCCCCCATTCATGTTGTTGAGATAGCTGAGCAACACTATGTACTTAGCAAAACTACCCAGAGAGCTTTGGCTGTTGGGAGGTATAAAAATGCAATAATTTAAAAAAAAAACATTTTATGGAATATGTTGTTTCTCAAGTTCTCTTCTTGCTACAGAAAGTTCTGAACTACACATTAGCCTGCAATAGAGACTTGGACTGTTCCTCCCTCTAGCCCAGTCTCCTAGTCTAATTTCTGTAAGGTAGCCTTCCCTGACCCGGTTTCCCCTATAAATTTGGTGGACTGCAAGTGCCATGATCCCTAACAATTCACCATGGTGCCTGAGGCTGATATGAGTTGTACTCAACACGCTTGGAAGACATCAGTTTGGGGAAGGCTGCGCTAACATCTTGAGGGCAGAGGTCTCTTTTTTGGCACTGCTAACTAAGATAGAGATCTGATGGGTGATGTTATGACCTTCAGTGGGCAAAATCCCTATATGTTCAGTTCCAAATCCAGGGTTTGTAAGTCAGGCTTAGACCTGCCAGGGTGTCTCTTCTCCTGTCCACAAGTGTGAAAGTGGAAAAGAATAGCCAAACCAAGTTTGACCACTCCTCTTCTCCTTTCACTGCATATTCAACATGGGAGGGTAGGTGGGGAGATTCTCATCCTGACTTGCCATGATGTCAGAGTGAGAGTGGGGGCATTACAGCAGGTATGTAGGTGAAGGAAGGACCAAGAGGCCGTAAATGGAGGGAGGAGATACATACCTAGGGTGCACAAAATTATGCATGGTTTGAAGAACGTGGATAGGGAGGCATTTTTCTCCACCTGTCATAACCCTAGAACCCAAAGGTGTCATCGTCCTTTGATTCTCATTGGTGGGAGGTTCAGGACAGTTAAAAGTAGGAACTTCTTCACCCAGAGCATAGTTAAATTGGGCAATTCACTACCACAAGTTGTAGTGATGGCTACCAATTTGGATGGCTTTAAAAGGGGATTAGACAAATTCCTAGTAGCTACCAATGGCTACTAGTCCTGATGGCTAAGTGCTACCTCCAGTATCGAAGGTGGTCAAACTATGTACATCAGTTGCTGGGGAACATAGGTGGGAGGATTATGTTGCATTGTGTCCTGCTTGTGGGTTCTTGATCAACAGCTCGTTGGCCACTGTGTGAACAGAGTGCTGGACTAGATGGACCCTTGGTCTGATCTTGCATGGCTCTTCTTTTTTTATGTGGCATTTCACAACTGATCTTCCTTCTGTTTCCAGGTTACGTGCAATTCCTCCCATATGTGTATGCAGCAATTGGTTCGATTGCCACCTGCCTTATTGGATGGTGTTGCTATTGCAAATGCTGGAACGAAGAACTTGAGATGGAGCATATGTGTCCTTCTAGAGGTGTATGTACCCATGCCACTCCTCCTGTTCGCGGTGTGGATGCAACATCGTGCAGTGTCAAGGAGTCTTGTGAATCCTTGATGTCTCCTTCTGTACTGGAAGATACACCTGTTGTGCAGTTTGGTGGTGCAAACCCTGGATACCATGAGGATGAGGCAATCAATGTGTGTTCAGCTGCACTTGTGCATACAACTGGTTGTGGTCCCACTCTGGAGACTGGCACAAATGGGGAAGACACGGAGCAGCCACGGCCTGCCATGGATGGGGATGAATCGGAACAGCCCAAGGATGACTTGGAGCAGCCAGGGCCCAGGATGGTTGGGAAAGACTCAGAGGAACTGAGTCCTGGCTTATATGCGGAAGACTTGGAGCAGCCAGGGCCCAGTGCAGTAGGGGAAGACTTGGAGGAGCCAAGGCCTGGCTTGGATGGGGAAGACTTGGAGCAGCCAGGGCCTAGGATGGTTGGGAAAGACTCAGAGGAACTGAGTCCTGGCTTGGATGGGGAAGACTTGGAGCAGCCAGGGCCCAGTGCAGTAGGGGAAGACTTGAAGGAGCCAAGGCCTGGCTTGGATGGCGAAGATCTAGAGAAGCTGAGGCCTGGTACAAATGGAAAAGACTTGGAGCAGCTGGTTCCCAGGGCAGATGTAAAAGACTTGGAGGAGCCAAAGCATGGCACAGATGGGGAAGACGTGGAGCAGGAAATGCCCAATGCAGTTGGTGGAGACCTGGAGAAGTAGCACAACATGCATGTTTAATGGAAGGTTGGTATACATGCCAAACCAGAGCCCCCACTTTATAACAATAGTTGCTTTTAGGATCAAGGAAATGAATGATTATGCTTTTAATAGTACGTATACATTAGACAGACTTCTCTTTTAAATATACTGTTCTACTTGCTCAGGGTTGTCCATCATCTTGAATACAAGATGCTGGGATGTCTTAAGGATGTAGTACAGAGCTTGTCATACCACCCCTTGCTTATTCAGCAATTTAGAGGGACCCACCTTGGAGGTGAGACCAGCCCCTCTAGGTATCATCAGGTGGTTTCCATCTTCAGCCCCCTTCACATCTCTGGTCCCAGAAGCAAGACAGCTGGACTTGACCATGATATGCTTTTGACCATGGGCCAGGGATGTGGGTGACACAATATGAAATGCTTTGCTCAAAAGTACAAATGCACAACAGAATCCTCCCTCCAAGATGACAGCTGAAAGGGGGTCCAGCTCTGAGCTAGGGGGTCCATCACCCGTATTTGGGGTGGCTTTCTGGTGGATCCAGGGTGTTGGGTGGGGAATGACATTTGGGAGCCAATGGTTGCTGAAGGCATTGCATAGCCACTAGGTCTTTCCATTTATGGGCAGACCTAGTGCTGTACTGATGGTTATAGCTGAATACGGAGACCACTGAATAGGCAAAGCATACAAGCCATCCTTGAAACAAACTCAGTACCTATTGCCCATGTAGACATGACAAAGTATTGTTGTGCTGCTACATAAAACACTCAGGCAATGCCTTGGAATCTGTATTCTGGGAGAGCTGACCTATGAATAATTCTGTTGTGTGATAATAGTTCTGCATGACCCTTAACCTGTAGATATTAGCATAAGCTGAGGGGATGTCTGGATAGCTGACTTGGAGTTATATCTGACCCTAGACTTTTAAAAATTGGACATTGTATGATCACTTCTGTGTATTAACACTGAATTAGCACAACTGGCAAACAATGTGTGTCTCCTGAATGACATGCTTCTGAGGTGGAAGAACCTTTTTTTTTAGCAGAAACACTTGTCAAATGCATTTTTTCCAAACATATGTATACCAAATCACCAATAAAGAAATGTTTGTTGTATTTTTATCCTGGTCTCATGAAATGGTTTGTTCAACTCCTTACAATGCCATCCTACACGGTATTTCTATGGCCAAAGGATTTCTTACTGCTCTCCTTGAAAGGTTGTCACACAGAGGAGGGCCAGGATCTCTTCTCGATCCTCCCAGGGTGCAGGACATGGAATCTTGGGCTCAAGTTACAGGAAGCCAGATTCCGGCTGGACATCAGGAAAGACCTCCTGACTGTTAGAGCAGTATGACAATGGAACCAGTTACCTAGGGAGGTGGTGGGCTCTCCCAGATGGAGCTGGACAGCCATCTGCCAGGGATGCTTTAAGGTGGATTCCTGCACTGAGCAGGGGGTTGGACTCGATGGCCTTATAGGCCCTTTCAACTCTACTATTCTATGATTCTACCTTTAATGAGCAGGAAAGGCTCCAGTTGCAGCACAAGCAGGCTTGGACTTCATGATCACAGCCTGTTCTCTCTGGGGAGCTTGGCTGTTGCTTTTCCGAAGCAAAAGGTAGCTTGAATCCTGTATTTAAAAAGCAGTGGAAAGTAGCAGAGGTGGATGTTTTGGAAAGAAGCAGCCAGGGGAAGTTTTAAATATCCTCCTGCTGTTGCTTCCTTGCAAATCTCCTTTCTTGAGGGGTACTCCCTGGACCGAAGGTTACCTCCTCAAGGAGGAAAACAGGTGTATATTTATGGAAGACTCAACAGTGCCTCAGATCCCAAATTGGCTCTGGCCATTGTTAGGTGGTTAGGTCTAGATGCTGTGAGAACTTTTGCATCCTTCAAGAATTGCATACATGAGATAATTTCATGTTCCATAGTGTTCCAAAGCTCAGTTGAGTTGTGATGGGTGCACAAACTATCTCTGTCATGAATGCGCAGGTTCACCCAAACTGGTGCTGTATGCAGTGTTACACCATTTTCAGTTATCTGTGCTCAGCAGGCAGCAGCATATCCTATCCTCATCCTGGAATGTTGTACAAGAACCAGAGAGATCCAGATTCCAAAAGCAGCAGTGGCCCTACCATTTGGTAGAGGTGGCTGCCTCAGGCATGGATACTGGGGAAGTGGCAGTGACGTTCTTGAGGACAAAGCTTCACGTGCCAAATGGCAGGGCATTTTTACAGGGAAGTTTTGAATTGCAAAATCTCTGCTAGAAAAAAGGAATAAAACCATTTTATAGCCCCACACAGCTCTGCATTGATAAAGGGAGCTTTTATCTGTTACTTTACTGATGCAGAGAGGGGGGGTTAAGGTACAGGAATATGCAACATGGATGCTTGCCAAATTGGGTTTAATGAGGGGGGGGTTTCTTTTTATTTTCCTTTTGTACCTGAGAATCGTTCTGTCTCTTTGGTTCTGGATGCAGCGATCCAAAATAGAGTTCATCAGCAAAGTAAAGGATAAAACCTCCCTCCATAAATGCACAGGGGTGGATTAACGGAGAATTGGAGAGCTGTGTGTGTGTTTATGGGGAGGAAGAATGGTTTGAGAGAGAGAATTTAAAATATTCCTAATAAAAAATAAACTGATGGAGGGGTCAGCTTCAAACTTGGCATGCCCAAAGCCCTACTTAAGAGCAGTTTCATCTCTTTATCTTTTAAACAATGAGGGAGCTGTAAGCATTTGGGTTAATTCCAATAGGCTATAATGAAGTGGTTATCAGAAAATGGGACAGAGGTGGCCACACCACATCCATCAAGGACAAGAACCAATGAGCTGGAGGGGAAGGAGAAGGGGCGGGGTGTGGCAGGGTGGAGTGGAAGAGGGAATAAGCCATGAGATGAAATAGCACAACAACACACATGTGAAAGGGATCAGCACTTGCTGCCCGAATGAAGTGGAGGTCAGAATCCTGGGTGCATATCAGGAAAAAAAGGTAGGTGTGATGGCGCTCACACTCCCTTAAAACCACCAGAAGGACAAACATTCTGTGTCTGGATTTCTTTGTCCAGGCATCGACAATGGTACCAGCATCCACCAAGAGGAACGAATATAATAGCAATTGTTGCATACAAATTTGGGAGGAATTTAATCAGATCTGGAAACAGAAGGAAGGTCAATCGCTAAATGTCAGGGATGCCCCCTTGGGATGCCATCTCCTCCCTGTTTTCTGCCTCTCAATCCTTCCTCCACCAATATACCCCACAATGCCGCCTTTCCTCTTCCTAATCATGGCAAGTCAAGACTAAAGTGTCTCCCACCTTCCACCCATATATGCACGAGGAGGAGCAGGGGGAGTGGTCATCCCAGTCTGGTTCCTCCTAGATAGTGTTGGGTTGTTCTTTGTGACCACTATACCTGCAGTCTCAGAGGCAGTATGTCTATGTACATTAGTTGCTGAGGAACATGGGCAGGAAAGTACTGTGGCACTCATGTTCTGCTTGTGATTTTCCTGTGGGCTGCTGTTTGATCACCATATGAACAGAGTGCTGGACTAGATGGACCTTTGGTCTGATCCAGCACAAGGGATCTTCTCATGTTCTTATGATGGGTCCAATTGACTGCAAATACTGCAGCCAGCAGCTTTCTTCTGTTGCAGGGCTCCTATCATGGTCCTTTTCACAGCAGTTTTTCATGTCCAGCTGTCAGCAGGTGAGTTTGTTTAGCTCCAGATGAGGAAAGGCTGCCTCTGATGTCTGCAGATCAGGCCTCTGTTAAAGGCTCAGAGCTAGCCAAATGGCAGCTGCAAACTCACACCCTGATCCGACACGTGCTCAGCCTCAGTACCAATCCTCACCATGTTCAACGGGATTCGCTCCCAGTTGTGCATGTACAGGACTGATAAATTTAGTCTATTCAGCTGGGCTTATTCTCAACATGCAACATACAGGTGACATGCAAACTTACCTGGGAATATGTTGAGACTTACCTTCAAGTAAATGCCAACACCCACAAACTGAGAAGCTGCAACCTGTTATGCACAGAGCCGGTGTCAGACTATTTTGCACCCTAGGCAAGGCAAGCTACTTGCACACACACACACTCTAAATTGCACGGAAGTCCAAACGTGTGCGCCGAGTGAAGAGCTGGGACTGGCTCACTTCGATTTGGGACCGAGCCGTCTGGAATTCACCGGGACTTACTTCCGTGCGAATGCAACCCACTATGCATCCTGGCATCCCGATCCCCTCCACATGTTTACTTCAGGGAATAAGGCTTCCGAGTAAGGAGACATAGGCGGATCGGGCTGCACTGGTGCCTCCCAGTGCAACGCTTTCTTGGATGCAAGTCCCGTTCATCCACACGCGCAGGATCAGGAAGCAGGAGAGTTTGCCTTGTGAGGAGTCCACCAGTCCCTAGCTTTCCTGGGGGAAGGGAGAGGGAGTCCCGCTTGCCCAGACATCGCGGCCTGTTTGAGGAGAGAGGTGAGGCGACCCGGTGCCCTTTCCTCGGGAGTAAGGCAGAGGCTGGCTTGAGCCAGGGTCGACATCGCCACATGCTTTTTCTTCTTCTTCTGGCGGTGGCCTCCCGGCTCTGGGAGAGCGGCTTCCGGGTGGAAGTCCAAACATGGAGCTGCCCCCCCACCCCAGCGTCCCTGGCTTCGCTTCGGCTAGGCGGGCATGGGGCGCCATCTCGCCCGCCCAGGCCCAGCTGAATCCTCAGGCCGGGTTGGGCCTGCTCACAGCCAACAACGTGTGTGAGTGCTGCGCTGCGCGGCGCCACTCTTAGCTTGGCGCTCTAGGCGGCTGCCTGAGTGGCCTCTATGGTAGCACCAGCCCTGGTTATACACATACTTTGGAATAAGACCCATTGAACGTAGTAGGGTGTATTTGCTACCAGGTAAACATTGAAATAAGACTCAGTGACTGGGTTCAGATAACACGATAACCCACACTTAGAATCATAGAATAGCAGAGTTGGAAGGGGCCTACAAGGCCATCTAGTCCAACCCCCTGCTCAATGCAGGAATCCACCCTACAGCATCCCTGACAGAGGGTTGTCCAGCTGCCTCTTGAAGGCCTCTAGTGTGGGAGAGCCCACAACCTCCCTAGGTAACCGATTCCACTGTCGCACTGCTCTAATAGTCAGGAAGTTTTTCCTGATGTCCAGCCGGAATCTGGGTTCCTTTAACTTGAGCCCGTTATTCCGTGTCCTGCACTCTGGGAGGATCGAGAAGAGATCCTGGCCCTCCTCTGTGTGACAACCTTTTTAGTATTTGAAGACTGCTGTCATGTTTCCCCTCAATCTTCTCTTCTCCAGGCTAAACATGCCCAGTTCTTTCAGTCTCTCTTCATAGGGCTTTGTTTCTAGACCCCTGATTATCCTGGCTGCCCTCCTCTGAACACGCTCCAGCTTGTCTGCATCCTTCTTGAATTGTGGAGCCCAGAACTGGACACAATACTCTAGATGAGGCCTAACCAGGGCCGAATAGAGAGGAACCAGTACCTCACGTGATTTGGAAGCTATACTTCTTAAAGCTTGAATGTGGATCAGCATTGAAATGTGGGATATCTTATTGTCTGAACCCAGCCACACTTAACAAACCATAGTTTATTGTTGGGTTGTGCACTGTGGATTTTTTTGTGGTTAACAAACCGTGGTTTGTTAGCTTGGCTGGGTTCAGACAACACAATAACCATTGGTTCAACAATAACTCACATTCAAGCCTTGAGTATGAGTTACTGCACTATCTGAACTCAGCCAGGTTGTTCAAATAGTCCCATTGAACGGACTGAGTCTTTCTTCTGAGTAAACACCAACAGAGTCAGGCTGTTAGTCACTGATTCGGAAATGCGTTTCCAAGTGGATTTCTTTAATATATAAGATGGGTTGAAAACAATATTATAAGATAATATTAAGATATCAACAAAGCTCACTGGGTGACTTTGGGCCAATTATTGTCTCTCATCCTGACCTATTTCACAGGGTTGTTGAGAGGATAAAATGAAGAAGAGGAGGATTTTGTACATCACCTTAGGTTCCTTGGAGGAAAAATGGGGATAGTAACTAAAAGTTGGGTAAGTATTTGACTTCTAAGACTGACATCTTGGTGCATGGAGTTGTGGCAGACATGGGAGGTGAGATGGTTGGAGGGGGATCAGGACCAGAGCAGCTGAGACCAGTTGCATTCCCTGATCCCAAAAAGAAGAGTTTCTTGGTGGATATAAAGGTTAATTGAGAGCATGCTTGAGGACTAGCAAAGGTTAAGTGGGTTTATTGGAGAGGGAGGGTTGGACTAGCACCGGCGTGGAGAAAAGGGAGTTTGGAAACCTCTTTTTAGAACTGGGCCTCCGTTTCAGGCATGCTTGTGCCATGAGCCCGGCTCTGCTGGGCGTCCTGTTGCTGCTGTCAGCTCCTGTGGGTGCGACCAGGAAGCACAATGGCGAAATGTGCCCCACTTGGATGACCTGGACAGGGTCGCCCGTCGGGGTTTTCCAGTGTCCGAGAGCGAGCGACCAGGTCGATGCCACGTTCTGTTGCAGGACTTGCCGGCTGCCCTTCTGTTGCTCCTCGGCAGGGCCCCGCCTCGACCAGCAGCATAGTACCCTCGATGGCCAGCTGGAGCCAATGGCTAGCAACCACCAAGTAGGAGTGACCCCCAGGCGCCCGGCTTACCCTAAAGGTAATCCACTGATCACCAGGCATCGGGAGGGTTGGGGGAGACCTTGACCGGGGGCGGGGGGAACACTCAGTATCTAATTCAGTTTCTTCATGCTACTTGTGGTTGTCCTCCACCTCAGCTTCATCTGTGAATCAGTTTCTTTCTTTTTAAGGCCGCAAACCTATGCACCCTTACTTGGGAATGGCCCCACTGAAACCATTGGAGCTTACTTCTGAGTAAACTTCCCTAGGATTGCTCTGTAAACAGCATAACGTCTGTTTAGAGTGGCAGCTCTTCAAGCCACTTCCCCCACATAGAAACGTAGGAAATGGGTCTGGGCCACGGGTCAAAAGCAGTAGGCGCTCATGCGAGAGCCCGAGCATTGCGCATGGATGGCCCCGGAAGGATCTCCTCCATACACCCATCTGCCGCATCACACAGCCACCATTTAAATGCAGGAACTTCCCGTCTTGCAACCTAAATAGTGTCTCTGTGTGTGGAAATTATCACCCGTCTTTCCTCAAAGGAGCTCAAACCAATGTACATGGCCCTACTCTTATCCTCACAACAACCCTGCAAGGTAGGGTAGGCTGAAGGGTAGAGATTGCCTGAGATCTCCGTCAGCTTCACTGATACATCTGAGGATGTCTGCCTTCCCTGACCAGGGCACCCTCCAGATGTTTGGGACTAAACCTCCCATTGGCCCCAGCAGGCATGGCCAATGGAAAGAGAAGATGGGAGTTGTAGTCCAAAAGATCTGGATGCCACCAGGTTGGGGAAAGCTGCAGTGTACCTCGGTAGTTCTCATAGGCTTGCCCAGTCATTGTGACGGTACCATTAGTCTTTCATTAGAATTTTCCATAGACCACTAACCCTAACCCCACAGAAGACACCCCACAGCACAAAGGATATCTGAGCTTCCAGTGACAATGATGGATCCAGGAATATCCCCAAGTTGCACACCTGCAACCAGTAGAGGCTGGTAGCTCTGATGTCACGGGGGCAGTGAATCTGCTCTACCTTTCACTCAGAACCAGTCAGTACTCTAAAGGAGCTCTCCAAGGTGCAAGTTCCGACTGGTTTGGGCAAAACCTGGAGTGGATTTATTGCTTCACTGACATCGGAACCACCAGCCTCCACTCTCTGCAACATCAGGGGAGTGTGACCCCCATCCAAATCCAGTTGCATTTCCCCTATCCATACATAGGAAACAGCCACCAGCAAAGTCATGTCTTGTTGTTTATGATTCTGTGGTTCCCCAAAGCTCATTGTCGGGTCCGTGCCTCCAGTGTCTTATTTATAATTGTCATCTAGGATAATCATGCATTAATATCATGCATGTTTAGCCTGGAGAAGAGAAGATTGAGGGGAGACATGATAGCACTCTTCAAATACTTAAAAGGTTGTCACACAGAGGAGGGCCAGGATCTCTTCTCGATCCTCCCAGAGTGCAGGACACGGAATAACGGGCTCAAGTTAAAGGAAGTCAAATTCCAGCTGGACATCAGGAAAAACTTCCTGACTGTTAGAGCAGGACGACAATGAAACCCATGACCTAGGGAGATTGTGGTCTCTCCCACACTAGAGGGATTCAAGAGGCAGCTGGACAACCATCTGTCAGGGATGCTTTAGAGTGGATTCCTGCATTGAGCAGGGGGTTGGACTTGATGGCCTTGTAGGCCCCTTCCAACTCTGCTATTCTATGATTCTATGATCTACTGCACAACGTTAGCAAATTTTCATGGATGTGAATTGTTGTTTTTCTTTGAAGGAAATAATCTCCTAGTCGTGGAGATATATTGCATGTGTTTGTCTGCCACTTACTTTGGGTGTGTGTGTGTTCAGGGACATATAAACCCTTTATCCATAAAGGAGGCATGGAATTGACATCACCATTAGAGATGGGGGGGTTTCAAAATGGGGGGGGAATTAGGATGTTGATTAAGGGGAATTTAGAAAAGGGAATAAAATGTAACTTTCGAAATAATGGTTTGAAATTAGAGGTGTGCAAGTGCTTTCTCAAAGTTCTTCGCTTTACTTGTAGGCCAAGAAATTGGGAACAATTTCACCAAATCTCTCTAGGGGAAGGAGGAATTCTCAACCACTTTCTCAGAGGCGGAGCTTCCTATTAGCCGTGGTTGTAACACAGCTCCTCCTCATCCTTCTGGGATTGTGTTGTTATGTGCTGCCACTGCAAGTGGCAACAGCAGGAAGTGAGTGGGCAGTCTGGTCACCATTTTGCATCCTTCACAATGCCCCAGACCTAGTGTCATTCAAAGGCATTGTGTGATGGTGGTGGGATGGGGCCACCTCAAAAACTGTGGAGAAAATTTAACAGTGCCCCAAAGTGGAACACATTTCTTCTTCTTCCTTTTATACATCTCTTCATTGCTCTGCGGTCTCCCAGGCTGCCTGCACTTCTTGAAAAAACCCTATGGAAGGAATGATCTCAAGATATCTTCCCCTGGTCTTTAACTGAAGTGTAGGAAGCTGAGGTGGCTACAGGCTTCTGAAGAGGTGCTTGTATAATGGGAGACAGGGCACTCGCTCACACTCCTTGGCCTCCTCATAAGTAAGGTAAGCCCAAGAACACAAACCAAGAGATTGTCCCTGAAATTTTCTTCTCATTTGAATTTCTTTTCGGAACCAATTTCTTTTCTCTCAAATTGAATAAGAAAGATCAAAGAACAATTCAGTGCAGCACTACTTGAAAGGTTCTTAAGTACCATTCCTCATAGGGAAGAGAGTCTTACCCAGGTAAATAAGCTCTCGATATATTGTCCTTCAGATCAGATTTCCCTAAATGTCACCCCAACCAATTCTTCACAAACAGGAACAAATGCTGTAGTGTTCCTCTTCCTCCATCTCTTCCTGCTTCTTCTGGTTTCTAGGATGATTCAGATGTTTTAGGGACTACTTGCCAAAGTTCCCTCTGATCAGATCTAAAACAGGAATCTAAAATGTATGCTTCATAACTTGGTTTGCTCATAAAATTATTGTGTTTAGAACATCAAATGTAAAAGTATAGTTTATTCAAAAATTAATTGTGAATTTACTGCATTTACTTTTAAAGATTTTAATTTTAATGGTAATTTTACAAGCAACACAAGTTATACATGATACATTTTATGTTCCTGAAGTTACAAAGTGACTTTAGATCTGTAACCAGTTCTGATATATATCCCTGCAAATTTCCATTCCACCACCACATACACACTCCCATGGCTTCAAAATGTCTGGGAAAATGTTTATATCTCTGTGTTGGGACTCTTACTGCCTGTGATCTACTAGTCCCCAAGAAAGGACATCTAATAAATCACCAGGATCTGCCAGAGAGTTGATGTGAGTGAACTTCTGCTTCCATTTTACGCGGGGAGAAATGGAACCTGCAACAATTTTGCAGTGCGCAATATTCCTGTTAAGGGGTTTTGCCAGCCATGATCTTCTCAAAGAAACTCCATTCCACCCCCAACCCTCACTACCTGTGTTGTTTTATTTTCCTCCAAATGGAAGGTCAGCTTGCTCTGTTCTAACTGGGCTATTTTGCTGCAGCTGCTGTTGTTTAGGGTGACCATATGAAAAGGAGGACAGGGCTCCTGTATCTTTAATAGTTGCATAGAAAAGGGAATTTCAGCAGGTGTCATTTGTATGCATGCAGCACCTGGTGAAATTCCCTCTTCATCACAACAGTGAAAGCTGCAGGAGCTATACTAGAGTGACGAGATACAAAAGAGGGCAGGGCTCCTGCATCTTTAACTGTTGTGATGAAGAGGGAATTTTACCAGATGCTGCATGCGTAGCAATGACACCGGCTGAAATCCCCTTTTCTATGCAACTGTTATCCAAGATGCAGGAGCCCTGTCCTCCCTTTCATATGGTCCCTCTGCTGTTGTAGTAGTAGTATAATCTATATTGTTCTCTTAATCTTTTTCTGAAGGTTTTTTTTAATGTCTGCAAACTTCAGGATTCACAAGAGGCTGCTAGTACCACCACTTTTCTGTTATGTGTGTGCCAGCTGCCACTTTAGCAATGTAATGAGCATTGCTTAGAAAATTGAGGCTGCTGTTGGTGTAAATAGTTCAGAACCAAAATCTTGCAGTGTACACTTAAATGTGCGCTTCTTTCCTGAATCTGTAGCTGAAAGGGTTGGAAGAAAAGCCAAAGTTGGTATCAGGCACGAGCCCTTTCTCTCAAAACAGGGATGCACTCAAAACAGGGGTTCACACAGCCTCTTTCAGTCCGAGGCCCAACATCCATTTAGGAGAAAGACTTGGAGGTTGCATTTCAGTGGTGGGCGTGGCTGAAGCCAAAATGGGTGGGGCTAAAGGAAAAAGGGGGGTAGGGACAAAATACAGCATGTTTAAGCTTACAGCTCTTCCTGCCGGAAACTTAGCTTTAGTAGAGGCGTTGCAAACTTTTAGAATGGGGGGGGGGTCACAAAAGCTGGAAAACTATCAAATAATATGGGGATGTGACCTTCTGCGGAATCCCACAGGGAGGGGCAGGTTTGGGCCCTGGGCCTGAGGTTCTTTACCCCTGACTTTAGAGAACATTTAAATGAGAAACCAGCCTGTAAGCAGGTCAGTGGAGTGAGAGGTTTCTGCATGGATTTGAATGTGCAGTTTGAGTAGATTGGTGATTCCTGCAACCTGAGGCATATGGGGGACTTGAAAGGCTGGGCCTTATATTTACCTGTTTATATTTACCTAAAGGGACCACCTGCCAGTAATGGGGGAGGGGATCAGGGGTGGTGTTGCACAGACTCCGCCTCTTTACGTGTGCCTCTGCCACATAGCGCCCCTGACCTCTCTCTTATTTTTCAGCTCAGATGCACTATGTCTGGTACATCTTAATAGCAGTGACTGCTGTGTGCTTTTTTATTTGCTTGTACCTGGCTTTCCGTATCCTGAAAGATGAGAGACGCAAGAAGCGGCAGAGAATGCTGACCTTGCAGAGAATCCGGAATTGGCTGAGAGACCTGTCTGATGCAGTTCCACTGGAACTGGTTCCTATTCCTTCAGAGGCTGCTGGTATTAATGCTCCTTCCTCGTATGCTTCCTCTGAGTTGCGGCTTGACTTGGACAACCCACCTGACATGCAGTTTACTCCTCCAACCTCTAGAATCCCCAAGGATAAGGAGATCATCTTGTCTCCAGCGACTCTTCCAACGGATGTTCTAGATCCCACCTTAGAGCCAACCCCAGAGGCTGAATCAGTATTCTAGCTGGTGGTGTAATAACAGACCCTCCTCTGATATGGCAAGTCCTCAAGGCGCAACCTTGTGCTATATAGTCCCAGCTTGCTTTTAAGATCAAGGAAATGAACTAATCCTGTAATGATTATGCTTTTTAATATGTATTTAACTCCTAAACTGATTATTCTTTTGACGGGTCGCGCTCTGCTTGCCTGAAGTGCCCTTCACCAGTTTGCAAACAATACATTGGTGCATTATAATGATAGGCCTAGAAGTGCTCACTACAGCCCCTACCCAAAATCAATTACGGTGTTCAGGGGAGGTCCTGCGGAGAAAACAGAATAGTCTTTTGTCTATCATTGACTATTGCCTCTTAAGGGGAGCATTTTATGTTGGTGGTGTAACATCCATGCATCCCAAGCCGGTCTGGGTCCTTGCATACTGCTACTTCACCTGGCAGTGTAAGAAATGCTTTGACTTGAAGTAAGAATGCACCATTAAGACAACTCCTCCTTCAAAGTGACGACTAGAGGGACAGAACAGCCAATGTATACCGGCTGTCCCTTTAGCAGACTCCTGAAACTGCTGGGGAAGGATGATTGAGCTGCCATGTAATCACCTTTGTAGGCAACACCTTGGTATCTTCACTGCGGGGGTGGGAGGGAATCTTCTTTGGGCTGTTGTTTTTTCCCCATAAATCTGATTGTGTTGCTTTTTTCACTGGTTAGTTAACCTCTAATTTTTGACACAAGGCACATGCACGTCCACAAACTTGATGGGGTTATGCCACATGGTACCCCAAGGTTTTTTAAACAATATTTTTAGTGTTGTTGTTTTTTTTAAAAATGGGGATACTGTAGGGCAGCCTTTCTCAACCTGGGGCGCTCCAGATGTGTTGGACTGCATCTCCCAGAATGCCCCAGTGGCTGGGGCATTCTGGGAGTTGTAGTCCAACACATCTGGAGCGCCTCAGGTTGAGAAAGGCTGCTGTAGGGCCTCATCAGTGTATGAACCCCAAAAAGTCATAGCATGGAAGCTGCAATGTCTACCTCCTGAGCTTCTGGGATGCAAGCTGCTGGTATTTTAAACCTAGACACTTGTCAAATGTCTGTGTCCATATTGTATGTATTACATCGTTAATAAAGAAAACTTGTACGCAGCATTTTAGAATTTCTGTAAACCGCCCAGAGAGCCCTGGCTATGGGAGTGGTATATAAGTGTTATAAATAAATAAATAAATAAATAAATAGGCATACTCCCTCTGATACTGGAGGTAGCACATTGCCATCAGGGCTTGTGGCCATTGATAGCCTTCTCCTTCATGAATTCGCCCAATCCCCTTTCAAAGCAGCAGCCATCACTTCCATAATTTAACTATGTGCTATGTGAAGAAGTACTGAATCCCCCAACAATCATCTTCATGGGTTCTAGTATTATGAAAGAGAAATGTTACCCTTTCCACTTTCTCCACACCTTGTATTATTTTGTACACCTCTATTTATTTATTTATTACATTTCTATACTGCCCAATAGAGTGTACTAGCCTCCCAGTTAAAATAATTTAAATATCTTAATAAAATTTTAAAAAAACAGGCCAACTCCCAACATTCCTGACCATTGGTCATGCTGGCTGGGGCAGATAGGAATTGTAGTCAACATATCTGGAGGTCATCAGGTTGAGAAAGGCTGCTGTAACTTACCCCACCACTTGCCATGGAACACCGTGTGGGCTATCCCACCTATTTTTCTTTTAAAAACAAAAACACAAAACCAAGGTTGAGGAGTTTGGTCTATGGAACTCACTGCCACACTTGTTAATAAAGTTCCCAATTAAACCTCACCTTTAGGCAATGCTGCCTCTTCTATAAAAATTTCAGTTGCTGCCATCTAAATAAATCCTCAAGAGTAATGATGGGGGAAATGTGTCCCTCTAGATATTGCTGGACTGCAAATCGTTTCACCCCTCACCATTGGCTGTACTGACCAGGACTGATGGGTGTTGGGAGTCCAAAAACTTCTGGTGGGCCACATGTTCCCCACTGCTGCCCTAAACCTGAGGTCTCCAACATGGTGGCCATGTCCCCAGATTTTATGCAGCTTTACCTAAAAAGGTAAAAATGCCTCTCCTAAAGCTTCCTTAATGTCAGTTTAACCAACAATAGGCTGGAATCTTTGCCCTCACCCAGGCCTTTCACACTGCCCGTCACTGTTTTGCAATCCTCGAGAAACTTCTCTAAAACTCAGTTCGGTCCCCACCTGCAGCTAGATAGTTGTCATTCAATTAAACATAGTGGTCAGTACAGCATCGGAAAGAAGCTGAAGTTAACCATTACCTTAAAGCAAAGGGTTTTAAGGAAAGGAAAGGAACCTCTCATGCAAGCACTGTCTCATTACTGACTCTTGGAGGAACGCCAGCTTTCGCTGACATTTTCTTGGCAGGCCTTATAGCGGGGTGGTTTGCCGTTGCCTTCCCTGGCCGTTATTACCTTTCCCCCAGCTAACTGGGTACTCATTTTACCGACCTCAGGAGGATGGAAGGCTGAGTTGACCCGAGCTGGCTGCCTGAGAACCAGCTTCTGCTGGGATCAAACTCAAGCCGTAGGGAGAGTTTCAGCTGCAGAGACAGCTGCTTTACCACTCTGCACCACACAAGGCTTTTAAACCATTACCTTAAAGCAAAAGGTTTTAAACCAAACAGCCAGAACTGGCAATTCTGTTAGGAAGTCTAGCAAGGGGGAAATGACAGGCAAATGGAAGGTTCTTGTCCATTGATAATCCAGAATCAAGCACTTCTGTCTTGCCAGTCCTCCTCAGCCTTTGCCTTAGAGGAGCACCACACAGGCCTCACAAATACAGTATGGGCTGAGAAGATGTACTGCCAGGTTTGATAGCATCTGAGGATGCAGAGGAGCTGAAACCATGAACCTAATGGTAGCTAGAGCTGGATTGCTTTAGTAGTCAAACAAACCACTCCCCAAAACCAGCATCAAAATGCTACACACAACTTTTCTTTATTGAATATGATAAAACATTCGGAGATGTGCATTTGACTGTTTGCTACATAAAAACAGCTTGTTGCATCCCAGGAGCGTTTACATTTGGGAGGCACACTTTGCTACTTTGCTGCTTGCCTGCTTCGCTTCTTCAGTGTTTGTACATAGACGTGGTCTCACAATATTCCGGTTTAAAAAAACATGGGGTAATATGCGGCATAACCCCATGAACGATGCAGATGTGCTTCTGCCTCGTGTCAAGGGTAGAGGATAAATTACAAGTGAGAAAAGTAACAGAGGTTTAGAAGTAAAACAGCCCCCCAAACATTCACCCCACCACCACCAAGAGTGAAAATACCAAGGTGTGTACAATAAGGCCACTCAAAAAAACTTGTCACGTGTTTGCTAGCAGTTCCAGGCATTTGCTAAAAGGATGGCTTGTATGCATCGGGTGTTTGGTAGCTTCTGTACAGAGCTATAGGCCAGCAGCAAAAAATTAGCTTTGCCCATCCAGGGAAAATCCTGGTTGTTTATTGGGCAACCGTTTCCTCAGCCCCTCGTACCAACAGTTTGGAGAGAACACAAGTCATCTCAGATGCACATGCATCACTTCCTTTTGCAGGCAGTCTTACAGCTCAGAGGTGGAGAAGTCCCTCCAGTTGTCACTTTGAAAGGGGGGTGGTTGTATTGATGGTAGAGTCGTATTTCAAGACGAAGCATATATTACACTGGCAGGTGAAATAGCAGTATGCAAAGATCAAGACCAGCTTGGGATGCATGGATGTTACACTTCCAACACAAAAACCCTCCCTGACAAGAGACAACTGTCATGGGACTGATGTATTTTCTCCCCATGACCTTCCCTGAATGCAGTACTTGGTTTTGGGCAGGGGGTGTAGTGAACACCTCAACTCCAATCCTAATAACACACCAATATACTGTTCGCAAACAAGTGAAGAATACTTCAGGTAAGCAGAGCAAGTCCTGTCTAAAGAGTCATCAATCTAGGAGTTAAAAACACATTAAAAGCATAATCATTACAGAATTAGTTCATTTCCTTGATCCTAAAAGCAAGCTGGGGCTTTATAGCACAGGGTTGTGCCTTGGGAGCTTGGCCAACCTCTCCATCGGACACAACATCAATGGTTAGAAAGGCGATTCCGCTTCCGCGGTTTGCACAGAGGCAGAACCTGAACATCAGTTGGAAGAGCCATTGGAGAAGAGATGGTCTCCTCCTCCCTGGAGACTGCAGACATTGGATGACTACGTTGCATGGTGGGTGGGGTGTCCAAGGCAGAGAGCGGATCACAGGCACTTTGAGGGTCTTCAGCAGCTGGGGATGTAGGGTCTGCATTCACAGAAGCGTTTGGCAAGTAAGGAGGCTCAGTGAGAGCAGGCTGTGAGAAGGGAAAATCCTCTTCCAGTGGCTGTTCATCAACAGGGGTTCTCAGCCAATCCTGGCTTCTCAGCTGATTCCGCATATGAAAAATGATGCAGATGACACAAACAGAAAGTACTAGAGCACTCATTCCTAGGGGAAGGATCCAGATGAATAACATCCAAACTGAAAAACAGAAGAGAGGTCAGACACTATTTTTCTCAGGCATCCCAAAAGAGCCTGGGTCTTCCAAACCCAGCCCTAGATTCCTGTGTCACCCATCATATCCTTTCTGCCAACCCCAAAATACCTCCCCTCTCACGCAGCAAGCTCACCTATGAAACAGATTTACATGTTTATACCCAAGGTTAGTTAAGCCACATTTCTGTCCCTCACAGAAAGAGTTTAGGTGTATCTTCAACACCCTTTAACCCTCTTCTCTAGCCATGCAATTGGAGAGGAATAGAGGCATGTCAGCAAAAGAACGACACTGGAGAATTTAATAACCAGGATGGGAAGGTGGACCACAAAGCCAGGTTGGCATTGAAGAACCAGGAATTTAGTTAGGGGGCAGGGGTGGGGGCACCGCTTAGTTGATGAACACAAGCTTGGCATGCTGAATGTCCCAACTCTCACTTCTCCTCCCACTGTCCCAGGTAGTATGACTGAGAAAGCAGCGCCCCGCCAGCCCAACTAGACGAAGGCTATGCTATGAAGATCAAAAGCCACACTTGACATATGGCAGCTTCCTAGTATTCCTTTAGGATGCTGGCAGTCATTGAAACTCCAGTTCTCTATTTGTGCAAATGTCTGAAACAGAGCTCAATCAACAAAATGAACAATGCCATAATAATAATAATAATAATAATAATAATAATAATAATAATAATTTAATTAATAAATAATTGTGGGAATCTGGAAGAAATTTATTGACTTTGTGAATAAAGATGAAGAAGGGGGAACACCTCTGTTACTTTACACAGACATTTGGAGTGAACAGGAAGATGGCAATGGGCAGTGGGGGGGGAGTTCTGCCAAGGCGCAAACTTGTAATTTGTATCTGAATTGATATGGAGAGAGAGAGAGAGAATGATGTAACATTTGACCTCTTTAACTAAAACTACTAAAAATAAAATATTAAAAAAGAAAAAAAAGAAAAGGAATTGAGAATAAAACTACCAATAATGAAAAAATAAAAATAAAACAATTCCCACCATCCAGACTATCATTTTGTTCAATGCATGTTAATGCAGGATGACCCCAGATAACTACTACAAATAAGGAACTGGAAGTATGAACCCTGCAATGAGCCTAGGGGGATCTCCAGGTCATATCCATACCTGCAGGTCTGTGTCCTCTATGAGATAGGACTGAAACATGTCCAGAGTCAGGTTCAAATCCCCAGCCAGCAGTAAAGCTGACGGAGATCTTGGGCAGTCAGCTACCCTACCTCACAGGGTTGTTGTGCGGACGAAAGAGCATGTACATTGCCTTGGGCTCCTTCGAAGTAAGGCAGGGGATAAATTACAGAAGAGACACAGGTCTAAAGCGTTAAAGGGCGACTGTGTGATGGGGAGATGGGTGTCGGGTGTACAGAGGAGACCCTCCTGGCGCCATCCATGCACAATGCTCGGGCTCCCGAGGGAGCGCCTCCTTCCTGGGACCCATGGCCCAGACCCATTTCCAACGTATCTATGTCTGAGAGAGAAGGTGCTGGAGGCTTTGCTGGGACTACAGACCAATCTCAGGGATGTTTACCCCGAAGTAAGCACTGCTGACTTCAATGAGGCTACTCCCAAGTAAGCATGCATAAGATTGCAGCCTTAAAAAGAAAAGAAAAACTGATTCACAGACGGATTTTGGGGTGGGGGTGGGGGCGGGCAGCCGATCTACTACAAGCAGGATATAACACTTTAAAAACGTTGTGAAAACGGTATATGTAATGTGTCCTGGGCCTGAACAGTTGTCATAACTATTATAAACCGTTACACTACTGCTTTAAAGCGATTTAAAGCACTTTGAAAACGTTTTGAAAACGGTACATGGAGTGTGTCCTGGGTCCCAACAGTTGTCAAACGGCTATAAAGCGCTTTAAAGCAGTAGTGTAGCTCCTGCCCTGGAGAACGAGGGAGGTCCACGGGTTACTACGCTTCCCCACCCCACCCGGTCTGCAAACCTCGCCATCCTGGGCGGTGGCCGGCTTACCTGCTAAGTCCGTGCGGCGCATGGCGGGCCTTCTCGCTAGGCTGTGGCTCAGGAAAGCCTGCAGGTGGCCGTCGGGGGCGCACTGCCGCTGGTCGAGGCGGGCCTCTGCCGAGGAGCAGCAGAAGGGCAGCCGGCAGGTCCCGCAGCAGAAGGTGGCGTTAGCCCCGTCGCTCGCCCTCGGGCACTGGAAAAACCCGACGAGCGAAAAACCCGGCGGGACGTCCACCCAAACGCGGCACGTTTCGCCCTTGCGCATCGCGGCCGCCGCTTCTGCGGCAAACAACAGCAGCAGCAGGCAGCCCAGCAGGGCTCGCCCCATGGCACAAGCTTGCCCGCGGCGACAGAAGCCTAGTTCCAAAAACCTCCCCGGCCACTTTCCTCTCCAACTCCGGCGTGCGCCTCAAAAGCCTGCTAGTAGCCAAATGCGCTCCTGAACAGCCTTTATAGCCCACCAAGAAACGCTCCCTGATGAGGCCGGGAGACGCAACTCCTTTCACCTGGCCCGGCCCCGATCCAGCAACAACCCTTCTCCAACCATCTCGCCTCCCCCGCCGGGAATGGGCCCAAATGGCTCCGCTTGGAACTGGGAGATTGCCCCAGCTCCTGCCCCTAATCGTGGTCGCGAATAGCCTGAGCCGGTCTGTGTTTACTCGGGAGTAAGACTCAGCCTATTCAATGCCTTACGCGTAGGGAGGATGCCTAACGCGCGGGACTTTGAAGTTTTATCGAAGGTGAGAAGTACGCCCTGCAAAGTAATTGCTGAGGCACGGAGAGCCAATCCTCCAAAACTCCTGACTCGGGGGCTGAGTTCGGACGACACGCTAATCAACTGGGGTGGGTCGGTAGTTGAATAGTAACAGAATGGGAGGCAATCGTTGATTGGCGCGCCGTCCGAACTCCTACATCAACCCAGAGTGAGAGTGATACAGAGCGTGGCCTGGAATATAATTAGTTTCCCCTGATGAAGTATCGAAAAGCAGTTTCATTGATGAAGCATTGCTTGCTTCACTTGATTTCTGTCAATCAGACCTGTGTTAAAGGCGCAGAAAGGCCCATTTGGTTTTTCTGGCTAGTTGACAATCCTACTTTCAACCTGTTGGCCCATTAAAAGTACCTAGGGCTGTAGCAGCAGCAACCTTACAGCCCGATCTAGGCACATTTGCTCAGAAGAGAGTTGGGTCACCCTGCCTCCCTGATAAGCAGAAAGTGAGCAGTCCTGTCACCTGCTTGCTTACTCAGAAGTAGATAAAACTTTGTTCAATGGGGCTTGTGGTCGAGTGTTTAATAAGTCCCATGGAAGAAAATGAGACTTACTTCTGAGTAAACATGACTAGGCTCGGGTTGTTACTACTGAGGAGTAAGTTCAACTGAAATCAGACAGCGTCTCCCCCATGCCCTACAGACAACATACATAGTGGTAATCCTATGCACGCCTACTGAACAATAAACTCCATTAAACATGATAGTAACCCCTGCCAACTTCTGTTCTATGGGGCTTACTCGTAAGTAAGTGTACAAACACTGAGCAAACATTCTCCGGAAAGGAACCTCTCGTGCAAGCACTGAGTCATTACTGACTCTTGGAGGGACGCCAGCTTTCGCTGATGTTTTCTTGGCAGGCCTTATAGCGGGGTGGTTTGCCGTTGCCTTCCCCGGCTGTTATTTACTAAGGAGTAAAAGGAGTTAAAGATATCTGAGTAAAATGTAGACAGGATCGTGCTATTGGGTTCATAATCACCCTTGGCTGTGTTCAGAAGACACCTTAAACCATAACTACAGTGACTATTGCCTTAGTCACTGTGTGGTTTACGGCGTCTTCTGAACACGGCCTTCATCTTACTTAGCCGAGGTCTACTGAAATGAATGGGCCTCGGGTTAATCAACCTGCATCCCATTCATCTCAGTGGGTCTACTTTAACCAGGACAAACATTGGATACTACCCTAGCAGCCCTGGAATCAGGGCCAGGCGTCATTTCCACCCGTTTCCTTGCCGGGGAGGGGGATCGGGGCCAGGCCAGCTGAGATGCGTTGCGCTTCTCGGCTTCATCAGATAGTTACTCAGAGGGATATAAACCTTTGCTGGCCAGGTAAGTCTCGTGTTCGGGCATTTCCAGGGACTAATCCGGATGGTTTCTTAGACGGGGAGGGTTGGAGTAGCTAGTTAAGTGAAGGGGGGGGGCTTTGGAGAGGCGGTGCGACCCCCTTCCCGAGGCGGGTTTGCACCATGAAGCCGGCTCTGTGGGGCAGCCTGGCCGTGCTGTTGGTTCTGGGGGCGGCTGCTGCTGCTGATGGCGAGCTGTGCCGCCTCTGGGCGGACGGCTTTGACTCGCCCATCGTGATCTTCCGCTGCCCTCGGCCCGGCGCCGTAGACGAGGCCCAGTTTTGCTGCGGCTCCTGCCACGCGCCCCGCTGCTGCTCGTCCGGAGAGGAGCGCGTCGACCAGCAGCAATGCCTCGCCGACGCCCGCTCCAACCCGACGAGGCCGCCGCAGGTCTCTGCGCCGGGTTTGCAAAGTAAGAAGGCGCCCCCTGCCTCCTGCTCCGGGCAGTTTGGAGGGGAGGCCGGCCAGAGCGTGCTAGAGCTGGTGTGGGCAGCAGAGGCGTGGGCAGCAGAGGTCCATCTCCAGAGGTCTTGGATTTCAGGTCCCAGAAGCCCCCGTCTTCATGGCTACTAGTCCTGAGAGCTCTGGGCTACTTCCAGTAGGACCATGTACACCAGCTGCTGGGGAACATGGGCAGGAGGGTATTGCTGCACTCGTGTCCTGCTTGCGGGTCCCTGGGCAACAGCTGGTTGGCCACTGTGTGAAAGCAAGGGAAGCCCTGTAGGGGAGTAAAAAATAGCCTTCTACAATCATATTATTAGTAAAAGTTTTATTAAAGTGCCAGGTGCCCACGCGTTTCGAATGCGGTTGCGTTCTTCCTCAGGGCTGTAAAGCCCTGAGGAAGAACGCAACTGCGTTCGAAACGCGTGGGCACCTGGCACTTTAATAAAACTTTTACTAATACTATTATTGTAGAAGATTACTTGGTTCCGCCCTTGCCTTTGGCTTATTTTTTACTGGCCACTGTGTGAACCGAGTGCTGGACTAGAAGGACCCTTCGCCTGATCCAGCAGGGCTCTTCTGATGTTCTTATGCCAGGAGTTAAGTCCAAAACATCTGCAGATCTACTTTTTGCACACTCCTGGTCTAGAGCACTATTGTTTGCTATCTCTCCCGCCCTCCTGTCCTTCTATCTAAATCTTAACCAAGTCAGGCTTCCATATTCCCTCTTTGCAGTTGTGCCATTGACTTGCCCACTACTGTAGAAGAGAGTAATTGGTTTTCACGAAAGTATATCTGGGCAGCTTTATATAGCTATATCACATATGTATGTACATATATATGTATTTCCATTTTTCCATATGTTTATATAGAAAAATGGATAGCACTGTGGGGCACTGCTCCCAAGCACGAGGGCTACACTTTTCTCTCACTTAGGGTGCTGCTGTGCACCATTCAGGATGAAGACAGATGGCCTCTCCTTTCCAGTTATATGTTGCATTTGGGTAAATTTTCTGTTCTATAGGGTGACCCTATGGAAAGGAGGACAGGGCTCTTGTATCTTTGGACCCCTGCCCTTTTCTTTGTATCTGGTCACTCTAGCATAGCTCTTGCAGCTTTAACTGTTGTGATGAAGAGGGAATGTCAGCAGGTGCTGCATGCCTACTAAAGACACCTGCTGAAATGTCCTTTTCAATACAACTGTTAAAGATACAGGAGCCCTGTCCTCCTTTCCATCTGGTCACCCTAATGATACTGTAATGCTTTCTCAGTGGAGGTTTTTTTAAAAAAAATCCATGGGGAAAACTGCTGGGTCGTGTGTTTAAAGCTCTTCCTCTTGGAGCGCCACGGTCCCAATTCAAACTGCCCCCCCCCCCACACACACACTTAGACAAAAACAAGGAAAAGGTTTTCTAGCTCTCTAGTCCTTCCCTTCTTTCGTGTAAAAAAAAAAAAAAACAGAATTCACAGGAAACACAGAAATAACTGCGGAGCTCTAAAGTTGTCAGTGCTAACCATTTTGTTTAGAATTGACCGGGGGGTGGTGGGCTAAAATACAGCACCTGTCCTGTACGTCGAAAATTGCTAATTAATGAATTAACTAATTAATGTATACCTGGTGCATTGACATGGTCTGAGTTCTTGAGCAGGCTGTCTAGTCTTTATATAGTGGACTTTTTTGTCTAAAAAGGCTTCACTTACGGGAGGGGGGGAATCATTTTAAAACACAATATATGGAGTCCAACCTCTGTCTATCAAGCCCAGAATTGCCTGTTCTAGCAACAGCTCCTTAGGATGCAATCCTATGCATTTTCAGACAGCTCTGCTGGGTGGGGAATGCTGGTTGGAGGTTTTCTTCTTCTTCTGTATAAACAGGCATGGGATTGTCTCCTTAAGGACTTGGGTAGAGGTTGCTTTCCTGTTACATTCAGCCTGGGAGGTGTGCTGTGTTCCTCTGAGTGATGACCCCGCACCAAATCCCTGGGTTTTTAAAAACTGTGATAAAGCTCCTTACACCTCTCCTTATTTGAAACTTTAGCATTGGGGTGGTGGTGGAGGAGGAGGAGGCGGCTTTGATGCTCTTCCCTCAACTGTGAGGGTGTGGAAGAGGATAGAAATGGGGTAAACCAACCCCCTCCCCAAATACTTTCAGTGCTTATTAATGCATCTGTAGCTAGGACAGGTTTTCTGAACCTTTCTGGTTGGGGAGTAGTGGTCAGTGACCTGACCTAACCTAGACTAGAAGGGTGTGACTTCTGTAAATGAAAGTACTGTCCTCTGCAAGTGGTGGTGGTGAGTTGTGAAGTTTGCAGACAGGTAGTAGAAGGGCTTGAAGGAGTGTGTGCAAAGAGATGGGATCTGTAGGGGAGCCTGTGATGAATGAGTAACAGTCCTGTCTTCTCTTTCCAGCCTTGATGGTCATGGTCTGGCTTTCGTTTGCGGCACTCACTCTTACCGTAGTCTTAGCTAGCATTCACTGCCTCTTTGTTCATCAATGCCTTCACGCCCTTCGCTGCCTGAAATCCCGCAATAGGGAACCAGAACCAAACGAGATGCAAGTTATTGACTCTCCTTCAAGGCGCCCTCTGGTGGACTCTACTTCCAATGCTGCCACTGCGGACACAGTGCCACCATCGTCTGGTGATGGGACCCCTCAAGTCCACCAGGCCTTGATCCCGGAATTAGACAACAATACACCTGTTGTGTGGTTCCATCTTGAGCATTCTAGACACCCCGGGGATGGGGCAACAGCCTCATCTCTAGAACCTGTCCCGGTTGGAGAAGCTGCTGCTCATATCTCCAACCTAAAGTGAAGACGATATCCAAGGTCTAGCTGGTGATGTAGCTGGATATCCACCTCTAGTAAAGAGGCTAAGGGCACAATCCTATGCATGATTAGGCAGAAAGAAGACTTGCAAACGTGTAGGACTTTTTTCTGTCTAAACATGCATATGATTGCACCGTACGTCTGCCAAAGCAGAGCCCCGTGCTGTATACTATAGTCATATTAGCTTGCTTTTAGGTTTATGGGAGTAGATTAGGCCTACATGATGATTTTATTAGTTTGTATTAACTAGTCTGTCATTTTTTTAAAAAGATATAGATGCGTCATACTTTGCTTGCTCGATTTTGTCCTCCATCTTTTTGCAAACAATGCACTGGCACATTTGATCTGGATCAATGTAGAGGTATCTACTAGTCCCGCTACCCACCAATCAGTGCAACCAATTTGGAGACAAATGATCTGTCTGCTTATTGATAAGCCATTGTCTTGTATTTATGGTGTAATTGAGTTGAAAGTAGAGGGGGGTTAAAATTAATCCCTTCTGTTCTGGTCACTGGGAACAAATCAACTGGATTCGATCATTGTATGTCACTTACTGCTTGTAGAGGGATTGCAAATTAGGCAGTTAGATATTTTGCCTTTGAGGGAAAATGCAGTCAATGCAAACCTCCTTCCAACTGATACCTGAAGGGACTTCTGTAATTCTGAGCTAGACAGAGGAAAGTAGTGTATCTGTGTATTATTGGATGGTTTATGCGATATTCAAAATATTAGTGGAGAACACAGAAGGAATAGATGGCAAAAGGTTGCCGAAACCATTGTATAACCAGAAAGTATTTCCTTTGACAGAGTTACTTTAGTGCTCTGAAGAGAGATCACTGGATATTTAAAACATAGAAGCTATCCTTGAAACATAATCTGTGAATATTTCCAGCGAAGACATGAGAAAATATTTTTGAGCTGCCACGTGAAATGTCTTACTATGTTTACTCCTAGCAAATGTTCTTTGAGTCAGCTTACCTATAGATAATTCTGTTTGTGGCTGACTTGTGATTTATTTTCGATATATTGTTATAAGCCAGAAGTGATTTATTGTCTCTGTATTGTTATAACTCAGGTGCATGTTTGCATAGTTGCCATGGAACATATAGGCCTTATGATACCCCATTGCTTTTAAAAATTTGAATATTATATGATGATGATGATTTATGTAATTTAACCCTAAAGAGGCAAAACAGGCAAGCACTGTGTGCGCGCCTCCTGAATGAAATGCTTCTGAGATGCAAGAAGCCATTTTTAGCTCATACTTGTCAATTCCTGCTTACAGATGTGTATGTACTTAGCTATAAATAAAGGTGTGTGTAGTGTTTTGATCCAGGTCTCTTGAATTGGTTGGCTTAACTTCTGGCATGGATCCATTCCAGCTGATACTCGATGATCTATGACCCCCCACTTTTTTCTTCTCTAATATTGCTCATATTTTGATTTCCATCTAAGGGTGGAAGTCTACAAGCAAGGATGTTGGTGCTTAGAACCTCCCTTCAGAGCTCACCTCTAAATGCAGAATTGAGTTGAGCAGGTCTTTCACCCGGCATATACCGCAACCACTTTCCTGAGAAATCAGCTTTCAAATTAGGGTGCCGTTCAGCCCTAATTTGCAGGAATATCTTGCTCATTATGAATAATTCCAGTATACTTTGTCAACAACCCCTAAATACAGCAAGGGTGCAGGATGCGTGGCCCTCCAAATAGCATAACTAATGGGAGTTATAGTCCAACAATGTCCCTACTTTAATAGATGGAACCTGGAAGCATTTATATTGCAAAACTAGTTGAAAATTAGTTGCTGTGAGCAAAAGGTCTAATTCCTGCTGTGGACTAGGGATATTCTCTTTTTTTATATAACCTATAATAGACTTTGTAGCTAAGGATCTTAGCCCAGGATTGACTTACCATTGGATATGACCCTACCCCCCTAGGTAAGTTCATTCCTCTGTTGTCACATCTTTTCTAACATTTAGTATTTTTATTATTAATATAATGTACTTTTGGTATGACCCTATCTGCTCATCACTTTAAAAGATGCTCCTAGATTTTATCTATTAATTACATATTTATACCGTCCAACAGCCTAGGCAGTATACATATTGGTGGATGATAAAGAGAGGTGACTGCCCAGTCTTTGTATCTCCCAATTCCCTGCTCCCAAAACTTTCTTTACCTATTTCATTACATACAAAAGCTGCTTGTCTAAGTGCTTGAACCCTGAGGTTTGTACCAAGTTAGACCAATGGTCCATCTAACCCAGGATCATCTTGGTGCCCTCCAAGATGTTTTGGACTACAGCTCTCCTCATTTTCAGCCCACATGGCCATTGCACACATTAGCTGGAGATTATTCAAGTTATAGTCCAATTTATCTATACTAAGAGCTCCATCAGACAAGCGTTTTATTGCATCAGGGCACTCAACAGATTTTCATGGGTCCCTTTCCAAATTCCAAAAGTTCTTTATTGTGTCTTAGCAAATTGTCATTATACACAAACACAGGATAAAACACTATACAATTTAAAATTCCACCAACAAACCATTAAGAGTTGAATAGTTTTCCATACAGCTTTTTGACTTCGTGGCACGTATTTGTAGAGCATTGACAAGGAATTTGGCAGTTCTAAAGGATACATACTTCTCAGCATCAGACAATAGGAAACGAGCCTTAACAAGGGATGGCCTTCCCTTGAACGACCTTAACGGATGAGTGTATTTGGTTCTGAGATCATTATACACAGAGCATTCTAGCGTTACATGAGTAGTATCTTCAATTGATACTGAATTGCAACTGCATGCTCTATCCTTCTTAGGAACCCCCCTTTGCTGACCCACCCAGTCTGCCAATGGAAGAGCATTTAATCTTGCCTGAGTGAAGGCAACCCTCATTTTAATATTTGGTAGCTCTACCAGGTATTTTGGAAAAGATAAATACAAGGGAATATAGGAGGCATAGAGACTATTAGATTTTCATGGGTCCCTTTCATAATATCGTCTGCCTCCCACCCCTTCTAGCCTTCTTTGCGCAACAAAAACACACACCATTAAGTCTGAATTATTTTTAAAGATGGAAGTTGCCTCTACTGGCCCAAGTTTTAGAAACTGAAAAAATAACTTTTTAAAGCTTTTTAAGCAATCTTTTTGCGTGTTTCATCTCTCCTCCTGTCTCTCTTTTTATATTTTTCCTCCTTCCAACAAAGTTCACCAGCTTTCTGGCCTCTTCCATGGCATGTGCTCTTTCAAGAGCCGCCTACATTCCTACTTTTAAGATCAGACTACTGCAAAGTTAACAAAATGGCCTAAGAAAGAAATTAATGTCCGTTCTCCATGCTTTCAGCTCTTCCGGCAGGTCCCGCTAGCACTTTTTCTCTCCCTGGAGGTTGGAAAGTCAAGGCATTCAAGAGAAATGTTGACTTGATGTTAACAAAAGTTCCTCAAAGCTCAAGAAGTATGCTAAAGATTAAAAGCAAGCAATGTGCCAATAAATGCTGTAGCAGCAGGGTTGTTGGCTCTCCTGGTAAAGCTTTATTTGAACTTTTTGAAATTCTCTGCCTCTAGGAAATATTTTCCCCGTCTTAGGTACACCTTGGATTGTGACTTCTGATTAGGTGTTGGAAATGTGCTGCTGTACAAAATTGGTTCAATTAACAGAACGACTGGGTTCGCATGTTGTGCGAACCCACACTCAGGGGTTGAGTGTGGGTTACTGTTGAACCATGGGTTGTTTGTTGAACCTTGGGATAGCAAGGTGTCTGACATTTTCTGTAGGATGGCTGGTTAACCAAGCAGTGTGGGTTATTTTTCTCAAACAAGCCACCTTGAGAACCTATGGTTTGTTGTTGGGTTATTCACAGTGGTTAACAAGCCACAGTGCATGGTTTTGTGAACCGCCCAGAGAGCTTTGGCTATTGGGCGGTATAAAAATGTAATAAATAAATAAATAAATAAATAAGTTAACAAGCCATCCTGCAGAAATTGTCCTGGGTTCAGACAACATGCTAACTCACAGTTGAACAAACAACCATGGTTCAACAACAACTCATACTGTCATTCTGTTAATTGTACCAGTTACGTACAGCTGCACATTTCCCACACCTAATCAGAAGTCACAATCCAAGGCTTACCTAAGATGGGGAAAATATTTCCTAGAGGCAGAGAATGTTAAAAAGTTCAAATAAAGCTTTCTAGGCCTGGGGTCCAGGCCCTGAATCTATTTCCCTGGGCCCTGGATCTATTCACCAGAGCCCTGAGTGCCTTTTAGTGCCGATGGAAGGGTTTTTCTTAACTCAATTGCCATGCAAGGGGCAATTTTCAAAGGGGATTGCAGCAAGGGAGCTCCAGTAAACGCTCCCCCTTCTCTCCTTACATGTCAATTAAGAGCTCCATCACACCTACTTCCCACCACCCTGGTTTGAGTCTGCGGTTTCCCCCTCTGTTTCCTTAGCGAGTCTAGCGCTTGGCATTTTCACGTTTGCGCATTGTTGTGCTATTTCAGCTCATGTAACTTTTCACCTGTGTCGCTACTATGCTGGCGAAATCTCCTGCCCCATCCCCTAAATTCTCCTCCCCCCTGCAGTTTCTTTCTTTCTTTGTAGCTCTGTTTGCCACAGCTGCCAAAAAGATCCGAAAAAACACATAGCAGAGATAGCCATAAACTGTAAAGGCGATGGTCACATCTGACCAGATCTGATTTATATTACATCACATATGGATCACCTATGACATGCTATTCCATACTTTTAAACTTTTACATTTTGTATATCATGTTACATGCAATATGTTTATATGCATTATGATTAACTTCTGTAATTTTTTTTTGTTTTTCTTGTTGATTATTGTATTGTTGTTTGTTTTATGCAAAGGTTATTGGCCCAAAGCAATAAAATTTGACTTTATTTATTTGTTTTATTTGGGCAAATACAATTGTATGGCAGCCTGTAACTGCAATTACTACACCCAATCAGAGTTTCTAATGTCTCTGAAATTATCTGACAGTTTTTCAGGTATCAATACTGTGTGTGTCTTAATTGAATATCTCCATATTTGGAAGAGGCTGAGTGGGGTGAGGGGTAGCTTTGACATTGACATCTGCAGCTAACCAAAATGCTTACATCTGTGTAATTTTTAAAGGTAAAGCGATGAAACTTGGCACGGTGATAGCTCTTAAGGAGGGCTTTAGCCGCGCTAAGTTTGGCTCAGATCTGTTCATGCCTTGATTTTTTAGGAATTGGAGCAGTAAAAAATCAATTCAACACCACTTGCTGGAGGAGGAGAAGCGCCCTGCCCTCCACTTTCATCAGCAAGACTCCATTCAAAGCACACGCCCCCAACAAAGGAAAAAGCAAGAGGACAGCAATACACGAACACTTAAGGGTGCATTAAATCCACTTGGGGAAAATAATTCAGACTTTCCCCCCAACCAAAATAATATGCAAAACGGAGGGAAAGAGGTGAGCTGGGCGCAGGACAGGGACAATGTCATGTGAGTCCTGCGCTGCAATACCAGATACTAGATGTGGCAAGAGTGTGTTAAACCACTGGTGTGATGGAGCTCTAGGTTTTGGGTGGGGGAACCCTTTTCCCATTAGTTTAGGATAGTCTGCAGTTGTATGCAAATAATTAAAAGCACTCATTTTGAGAATATTTGGATGAACATTTGATTTGCTGGCGGTGCCTCCTGTGAAATGTAAGCAAAGCCTAGTCATGGTTTCTACTTTTGCATATATAGATATAAATCAACAGATGCAAATTTCATGCAGATTTGTGTCCTATAAACCTGGGCCCCAAATATTTTAAGTCCCTAATGTATCCTCTCCCTCTGGGCCCAATTTGCATAACTTCCCCGGGAGGAGTGCTGGAGGCAAGGTGAGGATGCTGCCGTGTCGCCTGATTGAGGTTCTCCTCCCCCTGCTCCTGTCATTTCCTGTAGAAGCAGGGCTTGCCCTACCATTAGGCAGAGTGAGATGGCCACTTCAGGTAGTAGCTTTTGGGTAAACAGCAAGTAGTTATTTTTTATTATTATTATTGTATTTCTACTGCCCGGTATGGGTGGGGAGGGGAGGTGCTTATGGGATCTTCTGCCCCATGTACCAAAATAACTTGGCTAGCTTTGCATATTATGCATCTTGGCTTGGGTAAGAGGATAGATAGGCGCCATTTGCTGCTATACTTCAGGCAGCAAACTGTCTTAAGCTGGCCCTGGGTGGAGGGCAGGTGATCAGACAGCAACAGCAAGTAGTAATCATAGAATCATAGAATAGCAGAGTTGGAAGGAGCCTACAAGGCCATCGAGTCCAACCCCCTGCTCAATGCAGGAATCCACCCTAAAGCATCCCTGACAGAGGGTTGTCCAGCTGCCTCTTGAAGGCCTCTAGTGTGGGAGAGCCCACAACCTCACCAGGCAACTGATTCCATTGTCGTACTGCTCTAACAGTCAGGAAGTTTTTCCTGATGTCCAGCTGGAATCTGGCTTCCTTTAACTTGAGCCCGTTATTCCGTGTCCTGCACTCTGGGAGGATCGAGAAGAGATCCCAGCCCTCCTCTGTGTGACAACCTTTTAAGTCTTTGAAGAGTGCTATCATGTCTCCCCTCAATCTTCTCTTCTCCAGGCTGAACATGCCCAGTTGGAAGAACAAGAGTACCAGCAGAAGGCCACATGGGTCAGTCTGTAAAGCGGTGAAGGCTCTGTTTGAGTAGGAAATGGCTTTCCAAATTAAGTGCTGCTGCTCTCTATTAGGCCAAAACCCTTAAGCTACAACTGATTAAGAGAGAGAGAGAGAGAGAGAGAGAGAGAGAGAGAGAGAGATCAGCAGTGCCTAGAATGGCAGCAAAATGTACGACTTCAGCTTTGCCTCCTGAAGAAAGAAGAAGAGACTTCCCAGGAAATGTCAGAGCGAAGTTCAGGAGTCAGTGACAGGAGACCCACCTGTAGCTGCAGGCGTGTTCCTCTCTGCTAATCAGTGTGACAGGTTGTCTCTACTCCCTGGTGATAAAAACAGATGTGATTACTGACTTCTAGCCACACTACAGGAACTAGTGAAATCCCATCAGGCAATAATGACAGGGTTGATTATTAGGCGGGGGAAAACACTTTAGGGCCTTCACTATTAAAATAAAACAAAGAAACAGGTGGTGTGATACACACGGAAATGTGTTTTGTGAACCAAAGCTTCTCGTGGGGAGAGATTTAGTCATTTTTCTGCGTAATTGTTCCTCTCCTGCTCCGTGAATTCGCCGGCACGGCCGATTTTCCCCGGCCAGATGCTCTGTTCAAGTAAATCGCTTTTGTCATTGTATCCTCTCCTTGCCTAGCTGGAAACTTCTCAGTTGTTCAGCAATTGTGCCGTGAGAATCCAATTCAGTGGGCTATGAAATAAGGGAAAGAGAGGGAATTGTTTCTCCCTGACATGCCAGGCAAATCTTCCTTTTTCGGTTTTGCCGGATAGAGTCATCCCTGCTGCTATTTGTCTTCACAATAAAATGTCATTCGGCCCTACTAACTGAGAAATAAATGCTTATGTTTTTAATGGAACATGCAAGTCCTCCTGGATTAACAGTCCTCTGTAGCATCTGATGGGAAGGAGGGCCTGAGCAGTGGCTTATGCAGACACGCAGTGGGGACCCCTCCTTTGTAGGAAGATGTTTGGGGCTCATAGGAACTTTTAATGAGCTATCCCAAAGCCATCCCATCTGGCCATCTCTTCTGATTGGAAGGAAGAAATCTTAGAGCTGTGACTCATGCAGTGTTGCAACAGGCTACACCTGGAGGGATGTCGGAGGAAGCCATCAGGAGGAGGGGGAGTTTGCCAAACTTTTATCACTTGGACACCGGCTTGCTTCCCTACGAGCTGGCCCAACTGGATTTGAGTTGGGCCACCTCATGGATTTTATGGGGGAGGTTTTCTCTTGTAAATAGGAAGTTGCACGAAATATTGCACCACACGTAAAAAAAAAAAAGAAGCTATTAAAAAGTTGGGAAAAGTACAGAAAACAGCAACTAAAATGATTAAGGGCTGGAGCATCTCCCCTGGGAGGGAAGGTTACAACACCTGGGATTGTTTAGCTTGGGGAAAAGGAGAGACATGATAGATGCACACAAAATGATGCATGGTGTGGAGAATGTGGATAGGGAGACATTTTCTGTCTCTCTCAAAATACTAGAACCCGGGGCCATCCCATGAAGCTGACTGGTGGGGGATTCAGGACAGATAAAAGGAAGGACTTCTTCAAACAGCGCATAGTTAAACTATGGAATTCACTGCCATGAGATGAAGTAATGGCCACCAATTTGGATGGCTTTAAAAGGGGGGTTGGATAAATTACTGGAGGAGAAGGCTATCAATGGCGACTAGCCCTGATGGCGATGTGCTACCTTGGTTTGATCCATGCTGGATCAGACCAAAGGTCCACCTAATCCCATCAGGACTAGTCGCTATTGATAGCCTTCTCCTCCAGTAATTTATCCAACCCCCCTTTTAAAGCCATCCAAGTTGGTGGCCATCACTACGTATTGTGGTAGCAAATTCCATAGTTTGATTATGCGCTGTGTGAAGAAATCCTTCCTTTCCTCTGTCTGGAATCTCCCACCAATCAGCTTCATGGGATGGCCTCTTTGGGCTCTAGTGTCATGAGAGAGGGAGAAGAACACCTCCCTAGCCATATTCTCTGTATGTGATTGTTTATTTTAAACAGAAACCTCTGCTGGCATTTAATGCTTCTTGATGCTGCTGCAGGAGCAAAATATTAATAAGACATTGTGAAAAAAGACAAGCAATTTTATTCATCCGGAGAGTACATTTAACTACATCTATCAGCTTTCATTAATGCGAATACGACTGCTGTTTCTCCGGCTCATCTTATTCTGTCAAGTTTGTCTATGAATTATGATTTTAATATTTTTGTATGTGCCTGAGTAGGATCCATTGGGGAGGCAGAGAGCGCTGCCTGAATAATACATAATCAGGGTTCATGTCTCCATGACACCAGGGATCATGTGGCAACGTGGAAAGTCAGTGTGGTATAAGGCAACTTTCCCCAACCTGCTGCCCTCTGAATGTTTTGGACTTCAACTCCCATCATCCTTAACTATTAGCCATGTTGGCAGGGGCTGATGGGCACTGCAGTCCAAAACATCAGGGAAGGCTGGTGTAGTGCGAGGAAGACAAGAACTGGGGAGATCAAGAATCAGGAGGGGGCAGAACCTGAGACCGTTGAGAGGCTTTGGACTACAATGCCTATGATCCTCAACCATTATCCAACCTGGCTGGAGCTGATTGGAGTTGGAGTCCAACATCTTCTGGAGGGTCATGGATTCCCCCACCCTTGGTTTAATTTCTCACTCAGTCAAGAAAATCACTGGGTGATTTTGGGTCTGTTACTATTTGTCAGCCTCTCCTGCCTCACCGCGAGGATAAAATGGGTCAGGAGAGGGAAAGGAACTGTGGTTGCAACCATCAGCTCTTGAGAAGGAAAGGGGAATATGAATGCAGTTAAGAATATATGATAACTTGGGGGAGTTTTTGAGGAACGCAACATGGGAGACCGAGGGATCAGGCCCAGAGGGTGAAATCCATGGAGACGTCCTCTGGCACAAGCCCCACTGAGGTGATCGGAAGTTGCGCAAGAGCTCACACAGCACATAGTTGAACTGTGGAGTTCAATTCCCCAAGATGTGCTAATGGCCACCATTTTGGATGGCTTTAAAAACCATGGACAAAACCATGGAGGAGAATGGCTAATAGTCCTGATGGTTATATGCCAGTATCAGAGGCAGTATGTGTATGTACATGAGTTGCGAGGGAACATGGGTGGGAGGGTGCTGTTGCACTCATTCCCTGCTTGTGGGCTTTAGACGGACCTTGGTCTGATCCAGCACAGCTCTTCTGATGCCCCTTTGTCTCCTTTAATTAGAACCATGACTACTGGAAGAGATTCAGTAGGGGGGATTCCACACGTCGTACTGAGGGCGCTTCCATGCGCCCCCAGTGCGACTCCAAAGCGATCGTGTAGCTTGCCTGGAGAAGCGACGAAGAAGAGGCGTCCTTGCCGCAGCCACTGCCGCCGCCACCCACCTACTTCCTCGCCGGCCGGGTCGGAGAGCTCGGCAGAAGAAGGCGGTGTGGAATGAAGATGCATCGATGGGGAAATCATGGGGAAGAAGGCGGGGCTCCACCCCGCCTTCTTCCGCCGAGCTCTCCGACCCGGCCGGCGAGGAAGTAGGTGGGTGGCAGCGGCGGCGGCGGCAAGGACGCCTCTTCCTCGTCTCTTCTCCAGGCAAGCTACACGATTGCTTTGGGGTCGCACATGGAAGCGCCCTCAGTACGACGTGTGGAATCCCCCCTGGTGTGGAATGAAGATGCATCGATGGTGAAATCTCAGAGTGCTGAATTTCTGTCTTTTGGTCACACAAGCTCTGCCAGCAAGTGGGGGAAACAACTTGTTTCACCATGACGCGCTGAGTAGAAACAGCCATCGCTCAACAGTAGAGCGCATGCTGTGCAGGACTTGTCGGATTTGACAAGGGCCATTTCTCAGCTGTTTCACCTACCTCAAAGTCGGCTGTTTTCATTCAGCAAAATTTCGGTAGTAAGTGAAATTCTTTTGGGGGAGGGGGGAATTGGAATGGCTGCCATTTTGTTTCCCCCAGAAAGCCCTATCTTGATGTGCTTTTTGGACGTTGGGAAATTCAAAATGGCCACCTCATTTGCCACTCGTGGGGGGGGGGCTGCCATCATAGAGGAGAGTGGTTGCATATTTACAGAAAACACATTTACAGAGGAGGTGGATCATTCCTTCAGCAGCTCATTTGATCCAAATGTAATAACGTTATTAGGCTAACACAAAGATCACAAAAATTTGCAAGCTTTTGAGATGTCTGGATCTCTTCATCAGGCAAGATGTTAACCTCCCCCCACCCTCAAAAAAGAACAGAAAAAAGCAGGCTGGTGGTGGGAATGGGAGGCTGACTGGATCTTATAGACAGGAAATCTGTGTAGCGAAAGTCAAGATGATAAGGAGGGAAAAGGTTTGCGGACATTCAAATTGGGCTCTGCCAGGTGGTTTGATTGTTTCAGTGTCCCTAAGATCATGAGGGGAAAGAAAGTAGCAAACCGTTGTTGATCCTCCATTTTGGAAAATATAAAATCCATCTGTTAACTCAAAATTGTCTCCATCCTGGGTGAACCAGATGGGTTCTTTGGTTGCTGGAAAACAGAAGATGAGATCTACTAGGCAGTTTTTATTAGGGGTGTGCACGGACCCCCCACTCCGCTTCACTTTCAGATCCGCCATTTTCGGATCGGGCCGCTCCGCCCCGCCCCCACTCCGCCTGTGCCCACTCCGCTCCGCTCGGAGCTCCGGATCCGGATCGGAGCTCCGTTCCCCCCCATAGGGGGGGTTACCGGGCCCTGCCGCCATCGCCGCCCATGCGGCGACGGCGGCAGAGCCCGGTAAGGGACCAAGGGAGAGGGGGACCTTACCTGCCTCCGTCCGTGGTCCATCACCGTCTTCAATTGATAGCACTCTTCAAATACTTAAAAGGTTGTCACACAGAGGAGGGCCAGGATCTCTTCTCGATCCTCGCAGAGTGCAGGACACGGAATAACAGGCTCAAGTTAAAGGAAGCCAGATTCCAGCCCAGACTTCCTGCTGGAACCACGGGCTCAATTGAAGACGCTGACGGACCGCGGACAGAGACAGGTAAGGGAGAGGAGGGCGGGGGGACAGCGGCAGGGCCCGGTAAACCCCACTTACCTTTCCGGCGGAGCTCCGGATCGAGGTGAAGGATCCGCCTTCACCTCGATCCTCTTCGCCACGCTCCGCCGGCCCCCCAATCCTCTTCGCCTCCGCCTTAAGGGCAGGCAAAGCCCCCCGCTCCGCTCCTGCTTCTCCGGTCCGATTAGAAGCGGAGCACATCCCTAGTTTTTATGTTAACAAAGCTGGAGATAAATTTGTATGTTGTGTTAGGGAAAATAAAAATAAATGAAAAGAGTAGACGGAAACTAGATTAGGTAGTTTTACCTACAAGCTGGAGGGAATGAACCACACAGCTGCCTTTGATTAGTATTCAAGAGGTGCAGTACAGTTACATATCCTTCCAAGGATATGTAACTGTACCTCCACCAGCTCTTTATATTCCTGACCCTCCTGGCTAGTGAAATCTACCAGAGCTGGACATATAATAGGGGTATCAGAAGTGGTCAATGCTTCATTAAGAGACAGGGTCGTTCTGGTGATCCCGGACTTCGGTAGTAGCAAAACCTCTGTTGAAAAAGCCAGGTGTAGATTCATTAGCTATGGAGAACTATCCCCCAGTTTCAAATCTACCATTTCTGATCAAAGACTTGGATGAGGTAGTATCCTGTCAGTTCCAGGCAATTTTAGAGAGGGATAAATTCATTTCAATTCAATTTTGATCAGTTTGCACCTTCCAGAGCGAATATAGATTCAGATGCAATCTGCGGTCAAAGCCCATATGTTTTCAAGCTCGCCGTGTGATTCGCACCCCCACCCCACCCCAAGTGTTTGACAGCAGTCCTACATTTGAAAAATGTGCAGGAAAAAATGTGTCTTTTTGAAAAATGCACACAAATACGCTATAATCAATGGGGATAAGAATGTGTACCTTTCAAAGATGTGCAGAACTGATGCATACATTTGGAAAAACATGCATGAAAATGTGCATGGATTTTTATGAGAAAAGGGGGGGAATCAAAGCTTGCAATCTGATATGGACTCAGAACAAGCTTTGAGATGGAATTCTGAGATCTTTGAAGAACTTGAGTTTCTCTGATTCACACGTCCCTAGTTTTGGATAACACAGTTCATTTAGATACATTCTTGTCTGACTCCTGCCCTGCATTTGGGTCAGAAACTACCTTGATCGCTCTGGTGGATGACTTAGCTGGGGAATTGATTGTGTGAGTGTGACCTTACTGGCTGTCCTGGATCTCTCAGTGGCTATCTCATTGACACCATGGTATCCCTCTGGATCGTCTTCATGGGATGGGATATGAAGGCACCGTATTACAGAGGTTCTATGGAGATGCTGGTGGACTCAGTTGCGAAGAGTGCCTTTTGCTAGCCTAGGCTGGTCTAGCAGGGGCAAAGAGAAAGCTGCCTTAGCCTACACAGGAGTCAGTAAAAGCACCTTATGCGTCATTAGGAGAACATTCAGTTTGGCCCCAAAGGGTACTATTGGAGTGGGGCATAAGTTTGAATACCATTGGCGTGTTTAGAGTGAGCATGCTTTTTTTGCCCCATCTGTTGTGTCTCAGACTGCAACCTGTGTGGACTTTGTCCCATAAACCTGCCTTGCAACCCTGGTGCAGAGTCTCCGGGAGGCTGTCTTGACATCGTCTTTGCCTTGGGGTGGCTCCAAATCCGTGCTGCGTCAGTTATACAATGCAGCCACAGATTTGAAGCCACTGCAGAGCAAAGAGGCACGGCTGAAAAGTCAGAGCCTTACTCCGACTTTTCCAGCCAGAGCAAGGTCAGACCGGCTCTTCTGCCGGTCTGTCCTCACTCAGAGCCATTAAAGGGGTGTTCCTGGGCAGAAGGTGACATCCTATTGGTCTCTGGAAGCCACAGAAGGTGGGGTGGCCCTGGTGAGCCAGGGTCTTGCTATTTACTGTTTTACTCTGTACAGCACTATGTACATTGATGGTGCTATATAAATAAAATAATAATAATAATAATAATAATAATAATAATAATAATAATAATAATAATAATAATAATAATAATAATGGCCACCAGAAAGCCCATGTTGCCTCCCCTTGGGAGGACAACTTGACACCTTCAGACACCAGCGATAGTGTGGGGTTTGATGGCAGAGCGCCACCAACTCAGCCCCCAGTACTCCCTTCAGGAAGCAGCTGATCCTATAAAGTAGAGGTGTTGAACCTCAGGCCCGTGGGCCAAATGTGTCCCATGTTGGGATCCAATCATTTAGTGGGTTCCCTGCATTTGTGCATGTCTTTCCTCAATTTAGAAGGTTGGAATTCCACTCCTACGGCTTAGGTACTGGAAGTAAGAGTGTTAAGCTAAACCATGCTGGCATCTTGGGTATTTTCGCCACAGCTCTTTTCCCTTTGGCCCTTTCCCCATAGCCTCTGAAACTGAATTTGGCCCGTGGGCCAAAAAGTGTTTCACAGCCTTGCTATAAAGCATCGCTGGAACTTTTCACTGCTTGGGGAAGTGAGGACATGAATCAATATTTTAAAAGGAATAGAAATGTTTTAAAAGCTCGTTTAAAGGAACAGTAATTGAAATATGAAAAATAAGTACTTCAAATGAGAATCTCTCTCTCTCTCTCTCTCTCTCTCTCTCTCTCTCTCTCTATATATATATATATATATATATATATTCTTAGAAATATGGCTCATTACACAGAGACCTCATTTATCAAGGAATAGCAGAATATTGCATTTAAAATCTTGAGATAATGCATCGTTCAGAAAGACCGCTGCATTAAAAGAAATGGCTTCAATTTCCATTCATCCAAATCTTCAATTAGGAAATGGACCAGTGTTCAATTTAGTTGTTTGGCCCCTGCTGTATCAGAAATCATGCATACAGATGAAATGTTAATAGTTTCCATTGCTAGATAAGTGTGAGTTAGATACGATTTTAATGAAACTACCGAGTAATAATAAACAGCCAGACGTCGGGCTGTCAGTTGATTAAGGATTTTTAGTTGATGAATCATCTGGCTATTAACTGATTAAATAATTCACCAATAAATAACATTTCAACATTCTGCATATACTTCAAATATATGCCTTTTTGAAGATATCAAAGGAAAGGTGTGAATGCAGAAAGAAATGGAACCAAAACTGAAAAGCTCATTACACAGGAAAATTGTTCCTGGGTTGTACCACTTCTGATTGCTGATGTGGTGCGGGGGTTGCATAATTGAACGCTTCTTCCGTAACTCCCTGTGCATTAATAACTAGATGTGGGAGAGAGGTTCTAGCTTAGTGTTCTCCATGGCATCCTAGAATTTTTTTTTTACTTGTAGGGATTTCCCTCCCCACCCTTTTTTATGCATGAAACATTCAGAATTGTTCTACATGATTCTGTTAATCGGCTCTTAATCTGCTTTTTCTACTTTCGGTTTTGTTGCAGAACTGAGATCTGAACGCTACGTGAGGATTATTCCCTTTCTTACCTTTCTGTTCCAAAACCTCTAGGTGGCACTGTGGTGTAGTGGAATAGTGCAAATGCACAAGAGGAAATTGTGCTTTCTTTCGTTTTCACAATTAATTTTCCCTGCTCTAAAAAAAAAAGAAGAAGAACTTGCTGAAAGTATTGTTTAGAAGGAGAATTGGAGGGTCACAACATCATCTAAAGAACCTGTAAACAAACGTGAGTATGGAATGATAAGTGCACAATAAATGCCTTGTGTAGAAAAGCCCAGGGTTACATAATCCCATTGCCCTGTTCCCAGTCTGGAATGGCACAATGCAGGAATAATTTTACCACAGCAAGCTTCCTCAGCCTGGGGCCCTCCAGATGTGTTAGACTACAATTCCCAGCATCCCACAGCCAGCCATGAGATGCAGTTTAACACATCTGGAGGGCACCAGGTTGGGGAAAACTGTACGACGTGATGCTTGGATAGCTTCTTAAGGCTCTGTTCTTGCGGAAATGAACTTTGCACTTTGATACCAGCTGCCCTGTAAAGTCTTGTGAGGCAGTAGGACTGTGTTCGCTGCTGAAATATGAAAAGAGGCTCACAGGGGTTAAGGGCTTTGTCCAAATCCACATTGCAGAATAGTATAGTCAAGGAACTGCCGTCCTGATTCCTAGACCTCTGTGGTGATCAGAAACTCAGAATGATTCGTTTTTCATCCAAGAATTCATTATCACGTAATGAGAATATGTATATTTCTGATTCATGCACGTACAAACACACACTGTAATTGGGTATATTATCATGCAAATAGAATTTCAGTGTTCAGAGAGATCACGAATCCAACGGCAGAATTAAGCGCTTTTAAAGAAAACCCATGCGCTCTTTCTCTCTCAGAGTGTAATAAGCTCACTGATTAACATTTCTGACACATCGCTGTCCCGCAGATCCTCCTAAAGGCGTTCCCTGCCTTTCCGCATCCCCCCCACCCCCCATGTGCACGTGAAATGTGTCTCAAAGAAGTCCTTGAAAAATGCAGGCTCCCGATGAACACAACATTCACTCTCACGTACTTGTAATAATGTCAGACATGTTTCTGGTCTATGATAGGGGGAATCAGAGAGTGTTTGCTGCTCATTTGACATGCAATGGATATTTTAAAATCTCATTTAACATATGATTAAGTGAACTGGTATAAAAGCTTGTCAGGGCCTCTCATGTCACAATGCATGCATCTTCACAATGTTGAGAAATCACCCAGGGACATTAGTGCCGGCACGTCTTAATATCCCGTGACACAACTAGGCCGGGCGATCCATTAGCACCTTCAGGTTCACGAAGAAAACAACTGGCAGCTTGCTAGAACAATGCTCTTCAAAAAATATTCATCCTTACAGCAAAAGGGGGACATTGTCGCAGATTAACAGCAATGCCCACGTACAGTAATGGCTACCTTTTGTTTTTTAAAAATTCTGCACACTTCTGCACATGAGAAGTATGCGGAAGTATGAGTTCTGTGAATGGAACTCACTACCACAAGATGTAGTGATGGCCACCAATCTGGATGGCTTCAAAAGGGGGTTGGATAAATTCCTGGAGGCAAAGGCTATCAATGGCTACTAGCCCTGATGGCTATGTGCTACCGGAATCTAAAGCAGCAAGCCTGTGTGTACCAGTTGCTGGGGAACATGGGTGGGAGGGTGCTGTTGCCCCATGTCCTGCTTGTGCATCCGGTGGCAGATGGCTCATTGGCCACTGTGTGAACAGAGTGCTGGACTAGATGGACCCTTGATCTGATCCAGCATGGCTGTTCTTATGCTCTTAATGAAGCAAGTTTCTGTATGAATTCATTTAATCCCTGAACCTAAAGAGGTAAAGCCACAGAAACGCCTGCCAGGTGCTTTTCTGGCCCACTCTGATTAAAGAAAGCCTTTTGTTGATTGTTTAAAATTGTTTTAGATGTGTGTGTGTGTGTGAGCGTGTGTTTGTTTGTTTATATGTTTGCATGTAAATGATTTTTTTTACTTGTAAACCACCCAGAGAGCTCTGGATATTGGGAGATATAGAAATGTTATCAGTGAAATGAAATTCATAATTCATTAGGGGAAGTAACAATTAAAATAACAAACAGCATCATTTTCTCCCTCTCTGGCTTTTCATTACTCTATGAGGGGACTACAATGTGGCTAGAGCAGGTGAACCTCTGGCTGGTTTGCTAGGGTGACTATATGAAAAGGAGGACAGGGCTCCTGTATCTTTAACAGTTGTATTGAAAAGGCAATTTCAGCAGATGTCGTTTGAAGAACCTGGTGAAATTTCCTCTTCATCACAACAGTTAAAGCTGCAGGTGCCCTGCCCTCTTTTAAAGCTGGTCACTCTAGTATAGCTCCTGCAGCTTTAACTGTTGTGATGAAGAGGGGATTTCACCAGGTGTTCCATACATACAAGTGACACCTGCTGAAATTCCCTTTTCAATGCAACTGTTAAAGATACAGGAGCCCTGTCCTCCTTTTCATAGGGTCACCCTAGGTTTGGCTATCCCAAACCCCCCAAAGGGATATATAATAGGGTGACCATATGAAAAGGAGGACAGGGCTCCTGTATCTTTAACAGTTGCATAGAAAAGGGAATTTCTTCAGGTGTCATCTGTATATATGGAGAACCTGGTGAAATTTCCTCTTCGTCACAACAGTTAAAGCTGCAGGTGCCCTGCCCTCTTTTAAAGCTGGTCACTCTAGTATAGCTCCTGCAGCTTTAACTGTTGTGATGAAGAGGGGATTTCACCAGGTGTTCCATACATACAAGTGACACCTGCTGAAATTCCCTTTTCAATGCAACTGTTAAAGATACAGGAGCCCTGTCCTCCTTTTCATATGGTCACCCTAGGTTTGGCTATCCCAAACCCCCCAAAGGAATATATAATAGGGTGACCATAAGAAAAGGAGGACAGGGCTCCTGTATCTTGAACAGTTGCATAGAAAAGGGAATTTCTTCAGGTGTCATCTGTATATATGGAGAACCTGGTGAAATTCCCTCTTCATCACCACGGTTAAAGCTGCAGGTGCCCCGCCCTCTTTTAAATTGGTCACTCTAGTATAGCTCCTACAGCTTTAACTCCGGTGATGAAGAGGGAATTTCACCAGGTTCTCCATATATACAAATGACACCTGCTGAAATTCCCTTTTCTATGCAACTGTTAAAGCTACAGGAGCCCTGTCCTCCTTTTCATACGGTCACCCTAATATATAATGAAAAGAGAGTAGACCTCATTGACTCTAAAGTCTAGGGCTGCGGGAGGGAAGAGCACCAAGCGGAACCCGAGTGCCTTAGGAACGCGAGCCGGCGGAATGTAAAGAACGTGACTCCCGCCGCTGCCCAGCGGGAGCCATGGCAACGCGAGAGGCCTGCAAGAGTGAGCGAGGCGGACCGGGCTCGCTGGAAAGCCAAGCCTCGCTTAGCGAAGAAATTCGTGGAAGGGAAGGGGCCGTATGCAACCTCTCTGACGATGCCGGGCTTTTCAGGTCTTCTCATCCTGGAAAAGGATGGCAGAGCGTCTTCTCGTCCTACTTAAGGTGGTGGGTGCTCCGCAGGGAGAAAAATCTTGCTTCCCTCCAGCCCCATCCCGTGTTTTAATCGGGCAACCAGCAGCCCAGCAAAAGACTGTTGTAAAACGGTATGTGAAGCACTTCGACCACTGCAAGTGAAAGCGGAATAGTAGCAGCTGTCATCATCATCGCTTCTTATTTAGTGGGTCGAAGCGCTTCACATACTTCAGCAGCGGAGTAAAGTGGATTGATGGGGTTTGTTTGTTTTAATCTGCCTGTTTCAGATTATGGGGCTGGGATTGAGATTGTGGGCTCATCTACACCAACCAGGATATTCCACTATGAAAGCGGTATGAAAGTGGTATATAAAAGGCAGGAGCCACACTAGTGCTTTATAGCAGTATTGAAGTGCACTGCAGGATCTACACTACTGCTTTATAGTGGCGAAGAAGTGCACTGACGTCTGTTGGGGCCCAGGACACATCTACACCAAGCAGGATATAACACTATGAAAGTGGTATGAAAGCGGTATATGGTATGTGTGATGGGTCCCAACAGTTGTCAGTGCACTTCAATACCGCTATAAAGCACTAGTGTGACTCCTGCCTTTTATATACCACTTTCATACCACTTTCGTAGTGGAATATCTGCTTGGTGTAGATGCGCCCCCAGTGTGAGAAAGACAGAGAGCTCCATCAGACAAACGTTTTATTGCACGGTCGTTACTGGGCACTCACGGATTTCTGCGGGTTGCACTGTCAGGATATTCACCCTCCCTTGTTACCCCTCCCCCAAATATCTAAACTTAGATTGTAAAATCTTTGTGGAAGGGCCTGTCCTACCTGCATTATTTCCTAAAATGTCATCCAACCCTAGAATTGTAGAGTTGGAAGGGTCTATAAGGCCATCAAGACCAACCCCCTGCTCAGTGCAGGAATCCACCTCAAAGCATCCCTGACAGATGGTTGTCCAGCTACCTCTTGAAGGCCTCTAGTGTGGGAGAGGCCACAACCTCCCTAGGTAACTGGTTCCATTGTCGTACTGCTCTAACAGTCAGGACGTTTTTCCTGATGTCCAGCTGGAATCTTGCTTCCTTTGACTTGAGCCCATTATTCCGTGTCCTGCACTCTGGGATGATGGCGAAGAGATCCTGGCCCTCCTCTGTGTGACAACCTTTCAAGCATTTGAAGAGTGCTCTCATATCTCAGTCTTCTCTTCTCCAGGCTAAACATGCCCAGTTCTTTCAGTCTCTCCTCATAGGGCTTTGTTTCCAGACCCCTGATCATCCTCGTTGCCTTCTGAACACACTCCAGCTTGTCTGCATCTTTCTTAAATAATAATTTTATAAATAATCACCATGTGCCTATGCAAGCCATGTGAATGTACTTTCATTGGCTTCAGACAGTAAATTTATCTGAAAAAAGGCAACATGAATATGCAGAGTTAATCCTTTAACACACTGATGGGACTTACTTTCTCCTTTGCTATTGCAATCATGACCTAAATGATGCCTTGTGTTTAAAATAAATAGAAAATCATTTCTCCAGTGCATCTTCTGGGTACATCACATTCCTTCAAGTTAAGTGTGTTTGTGCTTATTAAGCAGCTATGGAAACTTGTCTTCTCAATTATATTACAGGGGAGAATTTGTTTTATGTTTGAAATTAGGCTTTTGATGTGCAAGCAGTTCTTACAGAATAAGCCAATTTTAGCACCGCAGTGCATATTCAGTGAGGACAGTCTGGTCGTACTTAAAAGAAAAACAATTACATTTCTCTGCAAGGAGTAAATGTTTTGGCCCAGTTTGCACATCATGATAATTCCACAGTTCTCAGTTTGAATGTCACGGTATCAACTCAGGAACAGGGGGATTCTTGAGTTATTTCGGAAAGTGGAAGTAGCAAGCGTGGTGTAGTGGCTAAAGTGTCGGACTGGGACTCAGGAGATCCGGGTTCTAGTCCCTACTCGGTCATGGAAAGCCACTGGGTGACTTTGGGCCAGTCCCAGACTCTCAGCCCAACCTACCTCACAGGGTTGTTGTTGTGAGGATAAAATGGAGAGGAGGACTATGTACGCTGCCTTGGGTTTCTTGGAGGAGAAAAGGTGGGATATAATAATAATAATAATAATAATAATAATAATAATAATAATAATGTGGGCGGGAGGCAGGATGCTCTCTCCTGTGCGGACACACTAATTCCTAATGCTATCTCCTTTTTAATTAACAAACACACATATACACAGTATTCTTTTGGCATCTTAAAGACTTCGTTTTGCACACTGAAAAATTATTGTGGCACTGGTTTACTTGGGCTAGTGTCCACTTCATCAAACGTGAAGTACTGTTTTCAGTATTTGCACTTTTTAAATAAGCACTTGGATCCAAAGGTTATGAAATATAAGATTTAGCAGTTTGTTAATTTTCAACATTTATATACCACCTTTTATCACAGTGATTTCAAGGAGGTTTATAAGAGTTAGAAGAATATAAAATAAAATATCTGAAGGCGTGGTGTGCATTTCAATATACCCGTTATTTCTTCGATTCTAAGACGCCATCGATTGTAAGACACACACTAATTTCAGTACCACCAACAGAAAAAAAAGCTTTGATTCTAAGAAATAATAAATGCACCCGCGATTCTAAGACGCAGCCTGTTTTTAGAGATGTTTATATGAGGGGGGAAGTGTGTCTTAGAATCGAAGAAATACGGTAAATGCAACTGCAACTCGCTATGCTATTGTACTTGCCATTGTGTGAATCCTATGTGCATGGTAGTAACCTAGGGTGACCATATTTGGGAAACCAAAAAGGAGGACACCTAGTGTGTGTGGGGGGGAAGCAGCTTTCTGAGTCCTGCAGAAAGTACGTTATTCCCCCGCCACCTTAAAGAACCCGATTGGAATGGAGGAGGGGAAAGGATTTCATTCTGCACCACCACCATCCACTCCAATTGGGGCCTTTTCTATAATGTCCACGAATGACCCACTTTCCCCTTTGAGACCTCAATTGGAGCTCGGGGTGGGGGAATGATGTGCCTCAAGAACGCATGTCACTCCCTCCTGCCATGTTAATGGCAGCCTTAAAGGGGAAGGTGTGTCATTCTAGGACATTATTGAAAATTATAGAAAATCCCCCCTGACACCATGGAAAGAACAAAAACCAGGACAAATCCGGGGAAATCCTGACAGTTGGTCACCCTATAGTAACCTAACATGGGTTGTTACAAAAGCATGGATAACACTGGTCTTTTCAGAAATGAGATGTCAGTCTTTATTTCTGAAAAGAAATGAACTGATCTCAGTTACTCATGCTTTGTTAACATCCCGTGCCTGGGGGAAATGTTTGGAAATTTCAACTGGTTTAGAACATGGTGCCCATGCTAATGCCTGGGGCCCGCTACAATTTCAGATGTGGCAGATGGTTAGCAGGGAAAAGGTCTTCTCAGTAGTGTCTTTGGAATGGTCTTCCCAGAGAGGTTTATCTAGTGGTGCCCGTTCTGATGTTCTTTCTAGCACTTGGCAATGAGCTTTATCATTTTCCCAGACACTATAGTTTTTCAGTGTTTTAATATCTGTTGATCTGTTATGCTCGGATGCTGCTTTCATACAGTTGTTTGGACGTGAACGATTGGTTCATTAAGCCATGATGACATGATAAACCACGCTGGGTTAATTAAGCTGTCTGATGGGAGCATCTCCCCTTTGTGGGGGGCACTCTGGATTTTTGCTCCTCTGGAGTAAAAGTGCAGGCGTTTGTTGGTGGATCTGGTGCCCACTGACTAGGAGAGGATGCGTGTGGAATTTGGTTCTGATTCTGCAGAGCCCCAAGATTTTTTAGCCACTTCCCCTTTTGGGGGCCACTTGGAATTTTCCCTCCTTGGTGGGTTATTGCACAGTGGTTTGATAGTGGATTGGGTCCCTCCTGACTGGGGGAGGCTGGGTATGAAGTTTTGTCCCAATCCTGCAAACTTCCAATGCTTTAGAGGTGAAACAGTGCCAGTTCTGAGGCAGGTGAGTCAAATTACACACAGTAACTTAATAAGCTACTCATAGTAGTTTATTAGCCCGCTTGTGTGGTGGGGTATTGTGGGCTATTTAAAAAATAAGCTACTGTGAGTAGCTTATTAACCCATCATGGGCTATCATGACGTCTGACTGCAGCAGCTGTATTAGTTATCTTAATGGTGGTGTTTTAATATTTTGTTGTAAGGGTGGGGTATAAATCTAAGTATTGTACTTCACAAATCCATAAAGATCTACTCTGGCTGCTGTTTTGTTTCTGATGCAAAATGAAGGTGTTGACCAAAAAAGCAAAAGGCTTTGTTCGGGCATCACTGAATAGCTGTCCTCTCCCTTAAGAACCTGAGGGCCTTTTCTGTGGTGGGACCCTGGCTAGCAAATTTCTTCATTAAGACAGATTTGCTTTGTATCATTAATGTTATATTTTAGGCATAAGGTGAAGTTGCTCTGTTCGCCTGCGTTTCTAAAACTCAGTGATTTTACTCGTTCTATAATTTTATTGATCTCTTTGTTAACATGTGTATTATGGAACAAACTTTTCTATACCAATAATTAAGCTCTTATCCACAAAAGCTTTATATCACAATAAATCTGTTACAGTGCAATCCTGTGTATGATTACTCAGAAGTAATCCCACTATGTTTAATGAGCCTTCTTCACAGTTAAGTGCACATAGGATTGCAGCTTGACATCGCAACCCTATACGTGTCTATTCAGAAGCAAGTCCTCTTGAATTTTCCCAAGAAGCTGGTTACATGATTACCCTTAGCTTCTAAAATGCCACATAACACTCTTAAATTTTGCTTTACAAGCCAACATGGCTACTGCTCTGGAATTTGGGTATCTTAATGAAATATAGCCGTCACGAACTTCTTTTTGCATTTTATTTATAAATTTGGGGACTGTGCAATTTCTGTTGGTATTGGGGGTGTTCAGATAAATTGTCCTGAAGCTATTGTCCGCTATTGTCTGGTTATTGTGCGTACAGTCTACCGGCTGGTAGTTTTCCATTAACCCCATGCTGCTTCATCTGTAATTAATTTTTACCATGATTATTTTTAGTTGATCGCTGTGGCGACCAGCTGGGCAGACAACCCCTAGGACGCATATAACAGAGCAGATGGAGTTGAGTTGGAATGGTAGCAGCTCCGTTCCAGACTATTCAGAGGATACATTTGCGTCCTTCAGCGAAGGAGAGGAGGAAACCTGCCGGCAGTATGAGAATGACCCATTTGAATCTTATTACTCTGGAGAGGAGTCGGAATGGCCTGCTGCGTCTGATCTGTCTGAAAGTACATGGCAATCATCGAGTCAAAATGATGAAAGTATGTTAGGCATCCTGTTCATTTTGGCCCGTGCAATCATACAATTATTGGGAGGTGGCTTAGACAAGCAAAAATGCTAAGGGAGGCAGTAGGGGGAGGAGGAAAGGAAGGAAGGAAAAGGATCTTGTTCACTTTGTGGTAAACAGCAGAGCCTTCAAAATGTTGTCTTACCAAACCAGAAGTTTTTGGTGTTATTTTTTTTATTTTTTATTTTTTTGCACACTGAAGGCTCTTAGTGAAAATAAGGGTTTATGTCCAGAGGTGTCATTCTGCTAGCAAAAAATGTCTACTCCTTGTAGAAACCCTGTTTTTATCGCTGCACAAGTGTCAAATCCAATACTTTGATTTTGCTTGCGAAAGGCGTTGCAGAAATCGTTTCATAAGGCATTGTGCGACTCATTAGAACTTCATTCGATTAGATGTAGCTTGCACTAGTTGTGCTAGTTCTGGGTTATATCCAACATTATCCTAGTGGGAAAATGACAAGAGTTGCTCTTGTTCTACTAGCAGGTGGATAGTCGCTATCAGAGCTAGCACAGCTGGTGCAAACAACACCTAGCTGAATGAAGCCGTAATGAGTTATGCAACACTTTGTACAAGCGGAATGAAAGTACCAGATGTGACAGTTACACAAGGATAGAAACAGGGTTTCCAGAAACGGTAGGAGCTTTGCACTACCAGAATGATATTGCATATAGAAGCACTATGTGCTAGGCAGGAGATGAGGAAGCATGGCATGTGGTAGAGTGGTGCTAGCCGAACTATAGACCATGGGTCTGCTGGGGCAGAGAGATGTTTCTGGCCTACAAGAGCCTTGGGGTTCACACGATGGGTAAGTGCAGGTTATCCTTAATGCCCCTTTACCCAGGCGACATCCATGAGTAAATGAGACTGCGTAGCTTTGGTCAGTGACTAATATAGAAGAAAGGCACAGATGATAGGAGGCAACTAATATAGGAGTAAATGACAAATCCTGCACACACATTAGCTTCTGTGCTTATGGCATCGTTTCACACTAGTGCATTAATAACTACTTCAACAAGAGAACAGAGAAGGCTGTACACACATTTTTCACACCTAAGCCCACTCTTAGTTCATATTGTACAGTCAAACTATCCAGTCTAGTCTGATAGTGATTGTATACCCATCTGTCATAGCCGGGGGGTCGGGTGTAGGGGTTGAGACGGGACGGGAAGTGGTAGCTATTATGGTTAAATATCAACATGAAATTTGGCTAACGTAATGCAACCTTAAGTATATTTACTCAGACATTAAGCCTTAATGGGCTCAATGGAACTTATTCTCAAGTAAGTGCATAGGATGGCAGACTTATGCCCCATCTGCTGTACATTTAATTGGAAGTAAATCTTACTGTGTTCAGTTGGACCCAGGTCACTATACATAAGTTTATTACAGCTGTGGTCTTCCTAAATAAAAAATGTCCACCGAGGACTGAGTCTGATTGGAAGAATTGTGTTGGTTCAACTGAGCTGGCAGCTGGTTCTGTGTCAAATGACTTTCAGGTGCCCTTCATTTAGGGTGACCATATGAAAAGGAGGACAGGGCTCCTGTATCTTTAACAGTTGCATGGAAAAAGGAATTTCAGCAGGTGTCATTTGTATATATGGAGAACCTGGGGAAATTTCCTCTTCATCGCAACAGCTAAAGCTGCAGGTGTCCTGCCCTCTTTTAAATCTGGTCACTCTAGTATAGCTCCTGCAGCTTTAACTGTTGTGATGAAGAGGGAATTTCACCAGGTGCTGCATGCATACAAATGACACCTGCTGAAATTCCCTTTTCAATACAACTGTTAAAGATACAGGAGCCCAGTCCTCCTTTTCATATTGTCACCCTACCTTCATTGCTGTCTGTGGTTTTTAGCTCATTTAACATGCAGGAAAGTTGCCACGCGTGAAGGCTAATATATCTTTTTCTTTTTCTTTTGGGATGACCTTTACATTCTCCCAACATTGCATTCAGACAGTACCACTTCTAATTTGTTTTTAGCAGGACAAGAACCAGAATCATTGGATTCTACAGCAGTAGGAGAGTATTTAACTAGCAAATGGATCCGTCTTTTGAAAGACAACGGAACTAACACTGAGCTAGCCAAATCTACCGTTGAACCAGAGAATGGTGAGTTGGTTTTCAGATGTGGCTTGTAAGCCAATAAAATACTTTCTACCCCAGCCCACCCCCAACAGTCTGTTTAATTATTGACTGTTTCTAGTCTCTCTAATATTTTTCTTCCACTGTGCAAAATATCAAAACAACAGTTTGACCAATCCCCTGACTGTAACCTGATGAAGCCTTCTCTCTGCATGCAAGGGCTTCTTTGTTGTCCTCTCAACAGCAGCCCTTTTCTGCTTTTGAAACTCCCCCCCACACACACACACTTCAAAAGTAACTTGTATTGCCTTTGGATGGCTTTTTAGCAGGTGAGATTGGGGGATTCTGCCCACTAAATCGTGGCTCCTGTAGTACTGGTGGGATGAGAACATCTTTCTTGCCTAGGGACCAACATATACTGAGTCTGGCTTTTGGCCCATCTAGATTAGTAACCAGTAGTGGTTTAAATAGTCGATGGTTGGTTATTTAACCCACCATGGGTTAGTGGGTTGTGTGGAGGGAGTTTTTTAACCAACAGTTGATTGTTTGGCTGAAATAGCCAACTCAAATAACCAATGTTGTGCAGAGTTGACTATTTGAACCAACATTGGTTATTGTGTTGTGTGGAGGACACCGTTGGTTATTTCGTCAGCCACAGAGTCGTAAGGCAAGAGCAGTCAAATTGGTGGCTGCTGGAGGACTAGGGGGAGAGAGGGCAGGGGATGAATGGGTCAACTAACTCAGCATGGACTAATAGTCAACTCAACGCTGATCCTAATCCACACCACAGTTGATTATCATGTTGTATGGGGAGTACCCCCTAGATAAACAACTGTCAAGTTGTTTATTACCCAACCATTGACTATTGTGTTGTCTGAACACAGTCTCTGAGTGCCAAGAAGATCTTGGGCAAATGTCCCACTGCCTGCAAATTTTAACAACAACCCACCAGCCCTGCCATTGGGAGGGATTGAAGTCTGACCTTCACGCAAAGCATATACTGAGTCTGGGCTCTCCAGTGTGGTGCTCATGGACACCTCTCTTGGTGTGCACCAGGCTCCCTGCTTCTTCTGATTTTTATTCCTAAGATTGTATGTATTGTTTGTGTTTATTTTAAAGTGGGAGGCTGGTATGCTACAAAACAGATAGCTGCCCACCAGGACTAGGACCATTTTTCTTTGGTTTCAAAAGTGTTTTAGTGTTTTGGAGCCCACCCCTGCCTTATTCTTAGGTTCTTGAGGAAGTTTTTAGTCTCACCAGTTTGCCTTTTGGGAAATGGCTGTTTTGTGGCTGGCCATGCCCACCATGGCTGCCTCAACTGTGCCCACCACCAGTCCAAAAATGTTTGGGACCCTAAGCTGTGGCCACGTTTTCCACACTGTACGTGAGCTTCATGACTAGGTGGGCATTTGAACCTGGGTTTCCCACACACAGACCCAGCACTCTGATCACTTTGCTTCCATGACACCCTTTATATTCCTGATTTGATACTCTTGCCTCCTAAAATCCTCTTACACTTGGAGTGATAATCAGTTATTAAGAACGTTGTAACTCTAGAAAAAGGTGAGTTAATATTTTCTCTGGTCTTGCCTTTGGAGAGTTTATTGGCTTTTGCCCTTTGACTCAACTGCCATGGGAGGTGGCTTTTGGCTGGCATGATGTGACCTTATTCTCTCTTTTCATGGCTTATGATTTTTCATTCTGTTGCCATAGCATCTGAATGCTTCCCAAGTGAAAGCCTGCCAGTTCTGACAGTGCTTCCGGCAAAAGGCTGCTCGCCAAGCCTGGAGATGCCTTTTACCTCCATGAACATGTTAAACCAGGGCTTGAGCCGATCAGTTGGTTCAAAATGTGGCAGCTAGATGACTGACCGGAATGTATTTTGCCAGTATTAAAACAAATCTCCACTGGCTTTCTCTATGTTGCTGGGCAAACGTGGAAAGTCCTAGTTTTAACCTTTAAAACTCAAAAGTAATTTTGGTCACTACAAAAACTGGGGTTATCACAATATGCTAACCCATGATGGTTTATTTTAGTGTGTTGCTTGTGGGTTGTTCCCCACACCCCCAGTCAGTTACGTAGCCCAAATAAGCCACCTAGAGAATCCATGGTCTGCAGGAAGGGTTATTTTATCTGAAAGACTGTCTTCTCCCCTATGAGCCTGCCCATGCTCTCAGATCTTCAGGGGAGGTCTTTCTCTCAGTCCCACCAACATCCCAGGCACGCCTGATGGGTACGTGGGAGAGGGCCCTCTCGGTGGCTGCTCCAACGCTCTGGAGCTCCCTTCCCAGGGAAGCTAGGCTGGCTCCCTCCTTGTTACACTTTCGAAAGCAGCCAAAAACGTTTTTGTTCCAGCAGGCCTTTGGGACTACTCTGGAACTGTGTTAGTGTGTTGGATTTTTTAATTGTAATTTGCTTTTTTATTTATTTTTAATGTTTTTAATATTACAGAGGTTTAATTCTATTTTAACTTTTGTAAATTTATGTGTATATGTTTGTTTTAAACTTGTAAACCACCTTGAGTCCCAGTATTGGGGAGAAAGGTGGGGGGGGGGGTTATGATGATGGTGGATGGATTAGCATGTTGTCTGTTGCGCTTGGTGGGTTACGGAGATCACCTATAGAGCTGCTTAGCACGAGCCGCTCACACCACCACCACCACCACCACTCTGCTGCTCCAAAGCGATATCTATTTCCACCGCAAAGAAAGTTGGGGTACCTGCCTGGCTGGGTGGGACGACTACAGGAAGAGGAGGGTGAGGGATGTGTGTGTGAAGTAAACTCCTCTGTGTACCTTTTTTGCCAATCCGTCTGTTTGCACAACCACCTGCCCAGTGTAGCTTACTACCCACCATGGGTTAGCATGATGTGTGAACCCAGAGTTAGCTCAGCTACAGTTCTGGTCAGTCTGCAGAGTTCTAGACAGGCTACAGAAGCAGTTTTGGTCACTACAGTTATGTTCAGCCTACAGAGTTTCTCCTTCATAGGTGCGATATGCCACCACCATAGGTTTCTTGGTTTGGTTTCCTGAGCCTCTAGCACAGTGGTTCTCAACCTTCCTAATGCCGCAACCCTTTAATACAATTCCTCATGTTGTGGTGACCCCCAACCATAAAATTATTTTTGTTCTTCTCTACACGATCCATTGTCATGGGATGGTTTGCTAATGAAAATAATGCATAACAATAGCTTTAATAATACAAAAGATGATACATGACATAGTTCAGTCAATACAGTTTCCTAAGACCATCGGAAATATGTGTTTTCCGATGGTCTTAGGCGACCCCTGTGAAAGGGTCATTCGACCCCCAAAGGGGTCCCGACCCACAGGTTGAGAACCGCTGCTCTAGCAAATGCTCTATATTAAGTATTTGGGTCAGCCAATATATACTTAATCACACCGGTAGCTTCTTGAGACTGTCTCTCTAAAGGCAGAACAATAACTTGTGTGAAATAACCGCAGTTGCTTTTATGTTCTGCGGTCCCAAAATGTATCTCTTGTATCTCTTAAACACTGAAGTCTGCAGCTAGGGGAGCCTCTTACAATTTGTTTTATCTACTTGGAAGTGGTCGGGATAACTGTTTAATCGTTTTTATGCATAATTGAAGATTAGCTGCAGGATAATTAAGGCCCACTCAGTAAGCTTAGGAGAAGGTAGCAATTTGTCCGTTTGAAGTGTTACTTTTTAAGTTGTGCTGCAAAAAAGAAAAAGAAAATGAAATCCAGCCTTACTGTGATAGTGTGAATCTTGACTCAAACATTTGCCAATGAAATGCCCTTTTTAACGGCATGCTGGAAACTAGGGATGTGCTCCGCTTCTAATCGGACTGGAGAAGCAGGAGCGGAGCGGGGGGCTTTGCCTGCCCTTAAGGCGGAGGCGAAGAGGATTGGGGGGCCGGCGGAGCGTGGCGGAGAGGATCGAGGTGAAGGCGGATCCTTCGCCTCGATCCGGAGCTCCGCCGGAAAGGTAAGTGGGGTTTATCGGGCCCTGCTGCTGTCGCTGTCGCCCATACAGCGACAGGGCCCGGTAACCCCCCCCTGCCCTCCTCTCCCTTACCTGCCTCCGTCCGCGGTCCGTCAGCATCTTCAATTGAGCCCGTGGTTCCAGCAGGGCCCAGACTTCCTGGTGGAACTGCGGGCTCAATTGAAGACGGCGACGGACCGCGGACGGAGGCAGGTAAGGTCCCCCTCTCCCTTGGTCCCTTACCGGGCTCTGCCACCGTCGCCGCATGGGCGGCGATGGCGGCAGGGCCCGGTAACCACCCCTATGGGGGGCGAACGGAGCTCCGATCCGGATCCGGAGCTCCGAGCAGAGCGGAGTGGGCACAGGTGGAGTGGGGGCGGGGCGGAGCGGCCTGATCCGAAAATGGCGGATCTGAAAGTGAAGTGGAGTGGGGGATCCGTGCACACCCCTAGTTTGCAATATCTGTTTAATCCAGGGTGGGCAACTTGTGGCCCTCTGGATATTTTGGCCTATGCTTTCCACCAGCCATAGCCAGCATAGCAAATGGTGGGTGATTACAGGAGTTGTAGGCCAAAGCATCTGGAAGGCTACAAATTGCCCACCTCTGAATGAACCTAACCGTGAACTAAGATGAATATCTGAGACCTTCCACCAAGCACCTCTTCCTGTGGAGGTTTAAAGAATGGTAACAAGGGAGAGGACATTCTTGGTGGTGGCCCCCTGAGTGTGGAATGCTCTCCCCGGTGTGGCCCGCCTGCGGCCAACATTTTCATCTTCTCGGTGCCAGGTCAAGGCTCTTCTATACAGCCGAGGAATTTGATGGCATATGATGGGGCTTTTTAATGTTCATTTTTACTGGGGCTTAGTAGTTTTACTCATAATTGTTTTAAACTGCTTTATATCTTCGTACGTTAAAAGATTTGTATGGTGTTTTATCATGCTGTGAACCACCAAGAGCTTTGCCTATTGGGTGTTATAGAAATGAAATGAATGAAGGTGAAGAACAAGCTATAAAACACTTTGTCTCAATATAGTCCCTGAGCTTTGTCTGAAAGCACCTGATGAAGCAACTTTGCAAAAGATAAGCAGGTAAGGATCTGGTCAGTGCCTGGGTGACAACTTGAGAGCTATATGGCCAGTGTGGTGTAGTGGCTAAGGTGTTGGACTGGGAGTTGGGAGATCTAGGTTCTAGTCCCCGTGGAAACCCACTGGGTGACTCTGGGCCAGTCACAGACTCTCAGCCCAATCCACCTCACAGGGTTGTTGTGAGGATAAAGTGGAGAGTGGGAGTAGGATTATGTACGCCACCTTGGGTTCCTTGTAGGAAAAAAGGTGGGATATAAATGCAATAATAAATAAATAAATAAAATACGGATACGGTCAGAATTCATCATGGAAGAAAGGTGGGATATAACTTAATAAATAAAATAAAAAATTACTTCATAATGAAAGCAATAACAATAATAATAAAGCACTAAAAAGTAGCAGCAGATCTACGTAAAAACTGTACAGCACCATCCGTTTGATTGCTGGCAAAATCCCTTGAAAACTGAAAATGGATTTTACCTTCTGATAGAATGCAGCACTTAGGCAGGTAGCCAGGTATGCTTCTCGTTAGGAGGCACATTCCATTGTCTGGGTGCCACAGCAGGGAAGCCTCTGCTCCTCACCCTGGCTGATTTTACCTCGTTGAAAAGTGGTCCATAAAGCAGAGTCTTTCCATTCAAAGAGCGGCTAAAAATGTAGCAGAAACTTTTTTTGTGCCAGACTACCACGTGTCTCACCGACTAGCTCTGTGTCGTGATTCCATGCCCTCCCACCGAGATGAGAGACAATAAAGAGGTCTGCTGTGCAATCCACAAAGCTTTATTCTGTAAATAGATGTCTCTTCACACCTGAAGAGAGTGTGAAAGCTAGAAGCTAACCTCAAAGCTAAATTAGGCAACTGCCTTGCTTTGTTAAGCTATCAGTTCAATGGACAGTTCCCCCACAACGCTCAACAGACTTTAACCTCTCAGGGCAGGTCTTGAAGCTGAAGCCTCTGCTGAGTAGCTGACCAGGCAGACTGCCTCTCAACTCCACCTGCTTGACCCTGCGGCATGTCTACACTATGCCTTATCTCGGGGATCACCCCACCATCATCCCGGTGCGTCCACATGACACACAGGGGATCCCAGGGTCAGGGAGGTATTATTATTATTATTATTATTATTATTATTATTATTATTATCATCATCATCATCATCATCATCATCTTCATCATCATTTATATACTGCCCCATAGCCGAAGCTCTCTGGGCGGTTTCCCCAGGATAACCGGGATGGCTTTTAGCCTGATTTTTCCCACGGCATCGGGATCGTCCGTCCCGGTTTTGTCCTGGCTCCTAGTGAGTAAATGCAAGGAGCCAGGAACCGGGCACAGAGCTCTTCAGGCGCTCCATGCCCATCGGGTGTGGGGTGGGGTGAACAGGAACGGGTTTGGGTTTTTTTTTACCTTTTACTTTTCGCTGGAGCATGAGTGCACTCCAGCTCTTCATATTTGTATTTTTTTTAAAATTATGGCTGCTGCGACGGGCACAATGCCCGGAACGTCGCGTGGTCCATGTAGACTGAGGGGGTGGATCTCACAATCAGCATATCTTGAGATCCTTCCCCTCCCCTGGTGTAGACATGGCCACTCTTGGGTCTGTCAGCTTTGATGTTCCCTCCCACTCTGACAGAGACTGAGTTTCCAAGGGGGGAGGGGGATCTCTGAGCCTGGGGTCCTGTCTGATATGCTCTTGGAAGATACCTCCTGGACTCCTGAAGAGCCTTGGAGAATTCCCTCTCCCACTTCCTGAAGTGCATCTGCTTCTGCTTCTTCACTCTCCGAATTCGATTGAGGCTGTGAAACCCAGTCCCTCACATTAGGGAAAATGGCCTGATCCTGACACTGCTACAAAATCTTCCCCTTGTAACACCATGGGCATCTCCTGCCATTGCAGGTGATGGTGTTACTCAAGTTGACACTGACTGCAGACTAGCATCCCAGAAATGTTTCGTTTGTTTATCTAAATTTGAAGAATATTACCATGCAAAGAGCTGACTGCCCTCAATTTATGTGCATATCTTTTATCCAGGCTGAATGTCTAGGGCATTACTTCTTCCCCCTTTATGAGACAAAAGGTATCTTGAAGGATCATTCTCCAGATGAGCAAATGGGTCTGCATTAATTAGCAGAAATAGTCCATAACGAACAATGGCACAATACCTTAATAGGGCCAACTATTATGTGTCAAAGTAGCAAGCAAGCTTTTGAGTTTACTAGAAAGAGTCTCAATGCACAGGGCATTTGTACGGCAGAGAACCTGCATAGTCTAGTTAGTGTCTGAGGCAGATCTGGACACCTGGCTTTGATATTTTCAAAAGGACAGCAGCCATTGCTCCTTTCACCCCAGGTTCACTCCTTTCACTCCTTTCATCATGAGTTCTCTAGCTTGCACATCACATTCCCCATTCCACCCTAAGACTATTATAAACTGCAGGTTTTCCTAGCAACATCTGTTCTCTCTCTCCCTCCTCCCCCCTCTTTTTGGGATGAGTGGGTGCTTTTAGCTTAACATCCAGTCAAAAGAAGAGTTTTGATGAACTCAAAAGTTTGTTCTGTAGTCTGACACAATTCTGTTCGTCCTAATCAAGATAATACCCTACAGGGGCTTTTGGATTTTTTTCCTAATGACCCAACATGACTGCCTTCATATTTTGACATAAATTGCACAGAATGTGAAGTACTGTCTACACAGCCTTGCTTTCCTGAAAGCCCCCTTCATTTTAGTGGTCTTGTCCAGGCATAATACTTGGATCATGTCCCTAGTGTTAAACATGGCTCTTCTCTGCTTCTCACCACACTAACGTTCCAATATATAGAGAAGCGGGTAAGCTTTTATCAGTGCAATCCTGTGCTCTTGTACTGGGAAGTTAACCCCATGGAGTTCAGTAAGTGTATATAGGTTTCCAGTCTTAGTCTGATAGCCTGCAGTTCTTAGTAGAGATGTAAAGTTTCTGGAAATTTTGAAGCCATGGTGGGAAAATGGTGGCTCATTTAACATTTTCCATGCTTTTAATTTGAGAGTTGGTTGGTGCACATTACCTTGAGAGTTTTCAGGTGGAAAAAGTGATACAAGAATCCCCAGAGAAGCTCACCTGGCTCCTACATTGTGATTTTTTTTGTTGCCAGGTGAAGACTTCTTTGTCTTTCTAAGCTTCCAGTTTTAAAAACATATTTTAGTGGGTTTTAGGCCTTGGACACTCGTGTTTTGTCTGTTGTTGGTTTTATCTTGATACTTTTTAAAACTTGTATATGATTGTATGTTCATGTTGTATTTTTATATTTGATGGTTTTAAAAAAAATGTGCACTACCCAGATACTTTATTTTTAATAGGCAGTATAAAAATGCTATAAAATAAATAACAGCTTCCTTGGTGTGACAACAAAGCGCGCTTCCAAACTAACCGTAAGTTTAAATGTTGTCCAGTATCTGGACTGGAGGCCACACACATGTTGAAGCAAGCTAGTGAATTTCTAACACAAGTGTGCATTGCAGTTCCTCAGCACCATCCCATAGCTGTGATCATGTGGCCCTGTTTAAAAATCCCACGTCCCGTTGATTGGCTGAATAGAAAGGGAAGAGGGAGGGTTGGGTTTAGTCCCTCCCTCTTCCACTGATGAGCTGTTTGACAGATTTCATCTATTCTAGAACATCTGTGTCAGCTTTCCCCAACCCTAATGCCTTCCAGATGTGTTGGATTACAACTGCCATAACCCCCCATCCAGCTGTGCTTCACATCTGTTCTGTTAGATTGGAGCTTTCCAAAATCTGCCTATTAACAGCAAAGTAGATCAAGAGAATTTCAAGTTTATCTGGAAATGGTCATATGTTTTGTTTATGCATATTGTATTCGTTTATGCATATTGTAGCTTCTGATTAAAAGGAGTTAAATTAAGCAGTTAACTTAAACTGTTAAAATTAATGTCTGCATTAAGGGTAATGCCTACAGCACAATTATTTACTCAAGTTCCATTTTCTCTAATTATCACCAATTCTGCCCTAAGGTCACTTCATTATTCTTGCAAATAACACATACTTTTTTCTTTGTTCTGGGCCATTTCTCTTTGGGCTTTCCCCCCCCCCTTCACATCAAGGGGCTTGTATTTTGCGCTTGATTATCCAGAGAGTGGCAAGATACCATATTTTGGGAATACTAATTCCTGATAACAGGTTGCATAAATAGGAGGCCAGTATGTCTTCTCTTGCCCTGCATGTGGTAACTGATATTTTGTTTTTGCTGGTGCAGCATTGACAGGAATTACCGAGGTATCTGAAGAAGAGCTTGGTCCTCTGCAATCTTTTTGTGCCATCAAGATTAACCAGCTCTGTCATCTGCCGAGCTCAGCACCAGTGAACAGGAACAAGCACAAAGATCAGAGGCATGAACTTACTTTAGAGAAGTCACTGACGTGTGGTTTGAACTGCATTGTCCCTGATCCACTAGTGAATAGGCTCTGTCTGAAAAATATCAAGGAGACTATGAAACAGGTACTAAAGAAAGAATGCTTCTCTCTGTGTCTTGTTCCTAAAAAAGGGGGATGCAAAAGCAAATGCAGAGCATCCTTACGAATACCGATATCAGGATTTGGCTTGCACTGATCCTTTTTTCTATACGATCATTAATCAGATGATAACGTGTGTTTTTTTCCTATAATGTAATACAAAAGCTGTGTTAGTCTACTATTCTAAAGAGGGGGAAATGTTTGTTGGCAGCTTGAGACTTAAGTTTTTATTACAAAATGGTGCAAACTTTTGTAGGTGCCCAACCTCCTCCAGACGCTGACTTGGAAAGTTCTGTTCTCTTTTTTTTAACAGCAAAACCAAAGAATAAAGTTGAACATTGTCTGGATGCTGCTTGCTTCATACATAACACAAGGAATCCACTTTTCAACCAAATTGTTTTATCAGCCATCAGAAAATCTCACAAAATACACTAATTTTTTCATTAGTGCAAGTGTCTAGACTCTCTTGATTTTTTCCAAATTACTATGGTCTCCTCCTGCTTCCATTTCATTTAGCACTTTTCCTATGCAAAAAAGCTGTCCGTGTGCATTGCATTGTCCTTCACAACACCGTGTCTTTAATTCTACCAATTCTGCCAAGTCTTTGAAAGAGAGTACTTGAACCCTGACCATCAAGATCCCAGCCCAACTTTCTATCCAGTTATTTATTTATTTTATTTATTTATTTAATTACATTTATATACCGCCCCACAGCCGAAGCTCTCTGGGCGGTTTACAACATTTTAAAATAGTAAACATTAAAAGTATACAATTTAAAAAAACACACACACACACACACACATAAAAACAGTATAAAAACAACAGTATCCATTTAAAAACAACAATTGTGGGGTCCATTAAAAACAAACTTAACGTTGTTAAATGCTGTTAAAAAGCTGTTAAAAAGCTGTTAAAAAGCTGTTAAAAATGCCTGGGAGAAGAGAAAAGTCTTGACCTGGCGCCGAAAAGATAACAATGTTGGCGCCAGGCGAGCCTCATCGGGGAGATCATTCCACAGTCGGGGGGCCACCACTGAAAAGGCCCTCTCCCTTGTTGCCATCCTCCGAGCTTCCCTTGGAGTAGGCACTCGGAGGAGGACCTTAGATGTTGAGCGCAGTGTACGGGTAGGTTCATGTCGGGAGAGGCGTTCCATCAGGTATTGTGGTCCCAAGCCATGTTAAGCACAAGAATGGAAGCCCATATCCAGTTTTGTACTTTGGGGTTGCCCTTGAAAGTTGTTCTGTTTTCTGGTCACATCCACCTTTCTTCGAATGGACCTTCTTTTCATAAGGATGTGATGGGATCACTGAGATGCACAAAAAGCATTAATATATATTAAAAGTAACTTGAGAACTCTGGTATTGTATTTATTGTGTAACCGTCTTATGGTGCAATCCTATGCATGCTTTCCCCAAAGTAAGTCCTACTATGTTCAGTGAGGCTTACACCCAGGGAAGTAAATGTGTATAGCATTGCAGCGTTCTTTCAAGATTCCGTTACATGCTCTCCCATCTTTAAAAGGTTAACTTTTTTTATTACTTTCGAAAGACGGAACAAAAGTTTTAGGCATGTTTGCTTACTACAAGAAAAGTTTGGTATATACCAACTTTTGTAATACGACGGCTCCCAAAACTAAGAGTAGCCTTAAGTAAAACAGTGGTATCGCTACTGTGAAGGGTATTGCATAGGAGGAAAACAAATGTAATTTGGTGTAAAATGTAACTTGGGCTTGCCTATTGTGCTTATTCTGTGGGGAAAGTTTATCACTTACACTGCATTGGAAAAGGACACCTTTGTCTTGAGAAGTTACATGTGGTTATTATTTTTAATGAAGACAGTCATCTTAATTGTTTGTTGCTTTGCCTCTCAGTTAGCAGAAACTGAAATACATCAACCGTCACGATGTCCCCACTGCATGAAGAAAAGAGCAGAGCTGTCAAAAGCTGCTTTTCTCCGACGAAGAAAGACCTTGATGGAACAGTTTTTGCTTCAAGAGAAACTGGAAGAACACATATATACCAAAGTAAGCCATGATTTAGGCAAACAGGGAAATTTTTGCAGCCTTGAAAATAACTCTGCAAATGTTATTGACTTCACAAAGCTTTTGATCAGAAGGAGTGTCTACACACAGGTCTTGCTAGTTATAGAGTTGGGAAGAAACAGACATTCAATGAAAAATTTAAGTAATTGACAACAGTCATACAAGGAGAAATTATTTTTTGAAATGATCCCTCCAGCCTTTTTTTCTTAGCCATTTCACTGATTTTTCAGCACATTTGCTTGTGACTAAAAGCTCCATCCGACGAACGTTTTATTGCACGCTCGTTACTGGGCACTCACAGAGTTTGCTCAGGTCCCTCACATGACATCGTCTGCCTCCTGTGAGCCTTCCACCCCTTCCGGCCTTCCTTTTACGACAAAAAAACCCTGGTTAAGTCCTATGTATTTTTAAACTCTGAATCGCTGCTCTCCGCCATTAGGACAGCGGACTCAACGGGCCTCGTGCTCATTCTGTACTTCCTCTTTTGAAAAGAGGAAGTAACTGAGGAACGAAAACACGAAGGTAGGGAGCGTGTTAATCCCCGGTGTGATGGAGCTTTCAGTCCCATTGAACTCAATAAGTCTTACATTTTATTAGGCACGAACAGGGTTTCACTGTTGATCTCAGATTTCTCCCTTGCCGCCTCTTCAACAAACAAACAAACCCCAGCGTGGGACGCCTTTAAAACTTTACATCTGCTTTTGAATAACACATCATTGGTTTTTTGCAAGACATTCTTGGGGGGGGGGGGAATCAATGAAATCCAAAAACAAATCCACTTGCCCCCAAAATATGACTGAACCCAAACAGCCTTTTCTCCCACCTCGAAACTTCCTGACTGTTAGAGCAGTGCGACGGTGGAATCAGTTGCCTAGGGAGGTTGTGGGCTCTCCCACACTAGAGGCCTTCAAGAGGCAGCTGGACATCCATCTGTTAGGGATGCTTTAGGGTGGATTCCTGCATTGAGTAGGGGGTTGAACTAGATGGCCTTGTAGGCCCCTTCCAACTCTGCTATTTTATGATTCTATGATTCTATGAAATTCATTGAGAAATAGTCCTTGTCAGCTTGATGCAGCCCTTAGTAGTTGGAAAAAATAATGAAACAAAAGTGAACTAGCTCCCTTCCAGTTTGCAAAATCGTCCAAGTTGACTTGAGGTGGGCCTTGCTCACTTGGTTGTCTATGGTAAGTAACTACTTACAAGCCTGCACATTAGGGCTAAGGTATGTGTGACTCAGTTGCATGTATCATATATATTTTTTCCTTTGATGTTTTCTCCTTTTACAACATGTGGAAGACTGGTGCACAATGAGGAGTTTCTTAACATCTTCACATCCTGTTTATTGGCTTCCTGAAAGCATCGAGTTAACCACTGTAGAAGCACAAGACTGAACTAGATGGACCTTTGGTGTGAACCAACAGCGCTCCTGTGTTCTTCAACCTTTTGCCATCTCCTATGAAGAATAAAGCACCCTGCAAGAGAGGAAAGCTTTTAGCTGAATAACCTACCAGACAGGAAAGGGGTTCTGTTTGCCAGTTGTAGCAGAGCTATCTCTCTAACGCGTGTGCCAGTCGTCTTCTACAGATTGTAGACTCTGTGGATGCATTTTATAAAAGAAGAAAACCATCGGAGTGTTGTGTATAAGTGTGACCCTTGCAGACACAATGCATGTGGCAAATCTAGGGAACCATTTGAGCCTCCTTTGCTGATCTTAGAATTTGGCACAGTCATGTGCTTGATCCTCCTTTGATGACAATAACTGAAGGGGGTTGAAAATCTGTCCTATGAGATATATATTGATCTGTCTTTTTTTTTTCCTGCCATTGCTTTCTTTTTTTGGGAAGGAGACCAACCAGTCTGATATAGAAATAACTTCATGGAGACTGAGTATGCACATGGAATTGTGGAATGTCTGGGCTCCCTTAGAGAACGTTGTCATTTATTTATTTATTTATTACACTTATATACCGCTCCCATAGCCAGGGCTCTCTGGGCGGTTTACAGTCATGATCATAGGGTCACAACCATTGAGTGGGCTTAATGAAGTTCATGCATCAGTGAACTCCACGTTGTGTCAAATTAATTCTCCTCTCTTGGGAGTTCAGCTCTGGAATCTAGACTCATTCTTTTGCCCATAACCCATCAGTGAAATCAAGATATACAAATGGAGAATGAAAAGGTGCCTAGCCACAATATCCGCCTGTTGCTTGCCTTTGGACACAGTCAATGAACGTATAAAGCTCACATACAGAAAGGAGCTGTTCACACATCAAGGCGACAAATTGTGGGTTGTTTGCAGGGATGTGTGTTGCACGTGAGCCATTCCCATTTCCTATAAACGACCTCTGTGCAATCGGAGCTTGTCATTCATATGGGCTAAAACAACCCTGTGGTTAACTCAACAACAAACCATGTTCCCCCCCATGAATTATGTGTTAAATAAGCCACTATTTGCTGCTGCAATGTGCGAACCACGACCAAGTCTGATTATTAGTCCATGTTGCCCAGCATTGTCTGAGGCTGGCAGCAGTTCTTCTGGGTATCAGGCAGAATTCTTTCCCCAGTCCTGTTTCCTGAGATGAGGCTTCCTGCATAGAAAGCGTGTGCACTACACTGAGCTTGATAACTCCTGTAGGCATGATTTCTGTAAATATTTCTCCACTTCAAGGGCATTGTATTTTCTTGCTGATAGTCAAATATCTGTGGATTTCTATGTTAATGGCCTGTATTTGCTTAACTTATTTATGTTTCTTGCTCACAGCTATCCAGATGGCTCAGGCTAACTAACAGTAGCTATATGTTAATGGGTGGGTGTTCATGTTTACTGCGTTGAGCATTCCTGCTGGTGTCATGTTCACGGCAGGGAACATGGTACATACATTTTAAATAAATATACGGGGTGGAGAACTACTTGGGTTGGGTGACATCAGTGTCATGCCCACTGACATCATCCCCCAGCCTTCCCGTTTTGCTGAGATAGGCACAGCGTTCCATGCCTCTCTTGGCACAAGAAAGGAATTCGGACAGTACTAGGAAGAAGAGGTTCTAACCAAGGCCCCGCCTTTGCACGCTGCCTCTCATTCCCATTGGAAAGGCATGAACAAACTGGAACGGCACCATTTGGCGCTGCTCTTCCCAGGGCCAGCACCCACCACAACCCACTGTTATTTGCAATCCGTAATGGAATATAATGGGGTGAATCCCTCTGCATACCACCGCTCACCCTCCCAATTGGGAGGTGGAGCGCAGTGTGCAGAGAAATCCCGCTGCCTTGCTTTCTCCGATTACAGATAGAGATAACAGCGAGGATTCCTCCAGTGCCGAGGAGGCTCTGCGGCCCCGATCTAGTTGTTACTTTAGTTGTTGTCAGCATTTTTATCCCCCGTACCTGCACATGAGGAGGCTGAGAGAGAGAATGGGTTACCTAAGGCCACTTAGTAAGTTCGTGGCAGAGACAGGATTTGAACTGGAGACTTCCTGATTCATAGCTCAGTCACTTACCACTACTCTGTGAAAATGGATATAACCTTTGTCCTCCCATGCCTGGAAATGAGGCATGTGTAAAGGAAATGTTGCCTCAGTGACTGTCACCATGCTAATTTATTATTAAAGATAATGGCGAGGAGCAGTTCTCCAGTGGGAAATGTCTCACCAAGTCTTCCTTTCCTTCTAGGATTCTCTCACCCTCATTGGAGAAATACACAGAAGTCTTCCTATGCTTTCTGAAGAACCCAGGAACATATGGCAGAAACTGAATGAGCGAGCTCTGAAAGCCCAGTGCCTAGTTGTGTGGGAACATTAATCAAAGCAGAAGAGACAAATAGGTTGAATCCACACAAGCTGAGCAATGAAGGATATTCCAGGGTTCAACTCTGCATCCTATTGCAGTGCAAAGAGAGCAATATGCTATCATCTGGCTAAATACATATTGCAGATTATGAAAGGGGATTTTATTATTCTGATAATCCATAAGTATTGTTTTTGTGAATTTCGTTTCGGGATTTCAGAGCAGCTTGCAGCTGCTTCCACCTGTAAGCAAAACAAATGGTTCTGTTTTTCAAGACAGAGAGGTGTAATTATTGGGTTTCAGCTCAATCTGTGCCTGCTGCCACTTGTTAAATTGAAAACTGGCGCCCCCAGGTAGAAGGAAAGGGTGGGGTTGGGGGAAGAGGGTTGCAAAGGAACCGCAGAAAAGTTAAGCTGGTGTGTTCGACAAATACGAACAGGAATTAATCCATAGCCTTGAAGATTTCAAGACAAGAACCGGTGATACTAAATTAGCAATGTCAGTTGATGGATGATGAAACAAAGAGGGAATACAACAGCTGACAAAACTAATAAAATGTCCAAATACTGTTCCTGTATTTCCTTTTTAAATGTTGATGACTGGTTTGGGGGATTATATCCCATAAAGACTGGGTTCAGACAACACGCTAACCAAAGGCGGTTTAAATAGTCAATGGTTGGTTATTGTCGTGTACTGTAGCTGCTCCAGCTTCCTCTGGGAGACGAATGAGGCAAAGTGCTAGGCAATTTACAAAGCTTTATTGCAAGCAATAAACACTTCTGTAACACAAACTAGACGCCGTCTGTGAAACTCCCCCTTAGGCAAAAACTATGCAAACTAAGTAAGACAATTGTCCGTTCAAAGAAAAGGCTTTTCAAATGTTCATAACTTCAAGGTGGTTGATGCGTGGACGATTTCTCATGCAATCTGTCCAACTGTCTCTTTGCCGCTAACCTCGCTGAACATTTTAGTTTCCAGCGATTCCTAGCATCAAGTAAGGTTCCTGAATGCTCACCTCTGGAAGTTGACTCCCTGTCCCGTGAAAGCATAGAATTTGGCCTTGAAGAAATAGACTCTGGAGGGGGCAGATTTCTAGCTGGAGCCTCTCCTGTGTGAACCTCCTCCCCCACTGGCTCTAACTGCCTGGTGTCTGGCTCGGCGTCTTCTGAGTCTGAATCTGTTTGAATCTGTTTGAAATAAGACCTTTCCTCTTATTCCATGGCTGCTAAGTTTGCTCATGAATCTTTAGTGAAGAACATTGTCAAGAGCCTTTTGGAAGTCCAGGTAAACTATGTTGGATCACACATTTATTGACACTTTCAACTCTAAAAGGTTAATAAGATGTGACGTACCTTTGCAGAAGCCATATTGATTCTTTTCAGCAGGGCTTGTTCTATATGCTTGCTAGTTTTATCCAATCATGCTTTCCACCAATTTACCTTGAAAATTAAACTGGCCAGTAATTTCCTGGGTGACCCCTGCTTTCCTCTTTAAAAATTGACATTACTTTGGCCATTCTCCAGCTTTCTGGTACAGAGGCTAATCTTAGGGATGTGTTATTTATATTTTGAGTTCTTTATGAACTCTAAAATGGACATGATCTGGGCCTAATGATTGGTTAGCTTTCAATTTGTCAGTAAAGTTGAGAACTTCATCACTCTTTCCCTCATTTCCTCAGATTCTCCTCCTGAAAATGTCAGTTCAGACACAGGTACTGTATCTGCCTTACATCTTCTGCAGTGAAGACAGATGAAAATAATTCATTCAGCTTCTCTGCAACTGTCTCATCGTCCTTTAGTACTCATCTAACTCCATTTTCATCCGATGGTCCATGTGCCTCCATAGCTGGTTTCCTGGTTCTGATATATTTATTATTATTATTATTATTATTTATATAGCACCATCAATGTACATGGTGCTGTACAGAGTAAAACAGTAAATAGCAAGACCCTGCCGCATAGGCTTACAATCTAATAAAATCATAGTAAAACAATAAGGAGGGGAAGAGAATGCAAACAGGTACAGGGTAGGGTAAGCAGGCACAGGGTAGGGTAAAACTAACAGTAGAAAGTAACAGTAGAAGTCTGCACGACATCAAGTTTTAAAAGCTTTATGAAAAAGAAAAGTTTTTAGTTGAGCTTTAAAAGCTGCGGTTGAACTTGTAGTTCTCAAATGTTCTGGAAGAGCATTCCAGGCGTAAGGGGCAGCAGAAGAGAATGGACGAAGCCGAGCAAGGGAAGTAGAGGCCCTTGGGCAGGCAAGAAACATGGCATCAGAGGAGCGAAGAGCACGAGCGGGGCAATAGTGTGAGATGAGAGAGGAGAGATAGGAAGGAGCTAGACCGTGAAAAGCTTTGAAGGTTAACAGGAGAAGTTTATATTGGATTCTGAAGTGAATTGGAGGCCAATGAAGAGATTTCAGAAGCAGAGTAACATGGTCGGAGCAGCGAGCCAAGTAGATGATCTTTGCGGCAGAGTGGTGAACAGAAACCAACGGACTGATGTGAGAAGAAGGAAGGCCAGAGAGAAGAAGGTTGCAGTAGTCCAACCGTGAAATAACCAGTGCATGAACAAGCGTCTTGGCAGAAGAGACAGACAAAAATGATCGAATCCTGGCAATATTATACAGGAAAAAATCGACAAGATTTAGCTACTGCCTCAATATGAGGAATAAAGGAGAGCGAGTATTTAGTACTATGGGTTGCCCCCTTGATGACTGGAAGCCCTCAAACTCAGAGACTTTTGATCATCCTCTGCAATCTTTGCCTCCTCATCCTCCTGCTCTGCGTTTTCACCAGATGGGCTTTTTCTTTTTTTTTTGGCCTGTCTAGTGATGGAACTTCAGAGGGACAGGAAGGAGGCTGGAGAGGCCTCAAGGTAGCTCTCTTCATTTCCTCTCTTAGGAAATGAAGGAATATATATGTATATATATCACACTTCCTCCTTTGTTGATGATCAACATGAGACTGTGTGCGTTGCTTTAAAGAACTTTTTTTGTGCCGAAAGTGAATGTGGTAGCTAACTGCTACATTCCCCACCCACCCACTCACTCCCACCCCCGGGCTTCAACAGAAACCAGGGGAGTTTATATTACAGTACACTGCTGCTTTGAGAGACTTAATGAGCTTACGTAGTTTTGGAAATATGGCAGATGAGATTATTAGAGAACATCTAATTGAGCAAACATCCTTGTTTCATATACACGAACGCTTACCCCTGGAGTTGGATCTTACATTGGAAACAGCTATAACTGCTGCCACTCAAATTGAGGCAGGACTGGCAGAAGCTAAAACGATGAGTTTGGATAAAGCAGGGTTTGGTACGAGCTGTGTATCCCCTGCATAGGCCGTTCTGCTATAAGGCAAACAATTGGCTATGAAGAGAAAGCTGATCAAAAACGATCAAGTCAACAAAGTCTGAGCTCTTCACAGCACTTTGCAAGTTACACAGGAAGTCTTGCTAAGATAGTTCAGCGTAATAATTGTAGAAAAGAAAAGATGACACTTTGCTAATTATGTCTTTATAATAACCAGCGTAACCAGAAGGTACATGTAGTTACAATACCAGATGTTACTGGTATTGGATCAGTCTCACACACATGGTAGAAAAAGAAATGTACTGTTCACATTTTTGCTAAAGCTGCAAGGGATATCAAAAGATATTGAATTAATGCTGGATACTGGATCAGCAGTTTGTGTTACCTGAATCAATTTGTTTGCATTATTTTGGCACTCTTGGTGCGTAATCTAAGAATCAAATTACAGTATGTGGATGTCTGGCTGTAAAAGTAACCTTTGGCCCATGTTGTGTGTCTGCAGAATTTTACATTGTCCCTGTTGGTATTCCTGTCTTTGGAAGATATGGATTTACTGCACTCAACATTAGGATAGTTGATGGACATATCGTTCCTCCTCAGTTAAGTACTTTTGTAGTGCAAGCAACAGTTTCAGCTGTGTTGAAGGATCAGAGTGAGCGAAAACCTGGCTTCGCGCATGGGCTTGTTCATAAAGTTAAAATGAAACTGAATATCCTTTTTCGCCAGAAGTTGTATGTATGTAGAGATGCAGTTTCTGAAGAGATTAAGAAATTGGTGCAATAGGATGTTACTGAGGGTATTGATTGATCTGATTGGGTGTGTGTGTGTTCTTTACGGTGTTGCTTTGCTGCTCCTTCCTCTTGAAACCCCGCGGTATCTCTGCTGCCGGGGGGCGGGGGGAGCAGGAAATCCCCATGGCAGGAGGGAATGCAAGTTTTCCAGCAGCTATTCAACACATTGGGCCCTCTGCCCGGACTTCCTGCTCTTCCAGTAACCTATCAGCATTCGCCATCTGCCCTGGAACACCCCTAGCTCAATGCTGAAGTGAGGCCACACAGTAGAAGGACCGTGGTGACCTCACTTCAAAGCAAAAAGTTGGGATAAGTCCTGACTTTTTAAATTCACAGTTCCGGGGAAAAGTCCCATGGGGGTTGTGAGTTGGCACAGTAGCCCTGCAGCCACTGAGAGGCAAATAAAGCATTCAGACAGCCCCTGGGTCTCACCTAGTAGTGACAAGGAAGAAAAATGTAATTAATTAATTAATTAATTAATATCCAGTGTTATTTGGATGATATTACTGTGGGCATATTCCTGAAGAGCATGAAAGTAATTTGCAGTTTGCATTAACCTGTATCAGTGGGGCAGTCTTGAAGCTTAATTTAGATAAATGCAAATTTAGACAAACTGAACTTTCCTTACTGGGATGTACAATTTCACTACAGGAATTGACACAAAATCCTGATCATGTGTTGGCAATTCTAGAAGCATCTCCTCTGGCTGATATACAAACTCTACATTCCCCCCCCCCCTTACCTCTTGGTATACAAAGTTCACCCCACGGCCTGAGTTCGATCCCAGCGGAAGCTGGTTTCAGGCAGCCGGCTCGGGTCAACCTATCCAGAATCCACCAGGTTGAGGAAGGCTGAGCTAGACTGAGGAATTGTCAGAGCTGGGTATAGATCCTATGTTCCTTTGCAAAATTGGCCACTGTTTATCTGAAAAGTGTCAGAAAAGTTGTTGTTGTAGATCCCCTAGTACAACCTGGCCCAAATTTGAGCCCTTTGGACATGGTGTCTTCTCCACCCTTGCCTGGGCTGCTTATTCCCTCCTGATGTCTATTGATGGGCTAGTCACTGGGAACAGTTGCCTTCCTCTCTTGATTATGCTCCTCTGTGGCCACAGAAGGCAAGTTCTGGGCCACCTAGGAATTAGCACCAGTGCCACCCGATTGCTTCTGGTCGTTGTGTTTTGGAGCCCCCAAAGAATTTTTGAAAGTCTGTCTTAAATGCATTGACGTTCACTTATTTATTTGTTTTATTTAGTAATAAAATAGTATTGTTTTGTTCCCACATAGAATCATGAGCATGATCCATAAATACATTTTTAAAATACCTCTGTAGCATTTAAACAGGCTTCCTAAGAATGTCCTATGAGATCCGTATTATAGTATTCTTAAGAACCATTGTATGCTTTAAATTTTCTTTTTTGTGTCTTCTTTTTTGAATAAGAAGAACTGACCATTTCTTTTTTTGCCTCCTGAAGAAAGGTGTACAACAGTCTCACAGTTTTACAGCTCATTGGGGGGGAAATGCATTACACTGGTTAATGGGGATTGCAAGCAAGCTATACACTCTAGCAGGATGGTTGTATGTCTATATATATACATGTTACCTTCTTAAAAACAAAACAAAAAATCAGAGATTGACTCTTTAAAAAAAAGATTACTTGATCTGCTACTCACACAGTCATTGTCTTTTGCAAGATATAAATGTTATAAGTTATGAAAACAGAAACATGCCGTTATAAACTTGGTTAAAAGGAAGAGTAAAGAAATAGGTAAGAAATTCGGGTTGCCACCCAGTTAAAGAAATCTTAGTTGGTTAATCATATGTGTTGATTAGATCTGCCTATGAATAAAAAGAATAATTTTGAAGGACAAGCAACACATTTCTATTGTTTGCACACGCACATGCGGCAGCAGGCGTCATCTTAGAAAAAGCCTTCTCTCCTCTGTGATAAAGGAGAGAGATGTCTTCTAAAGTGGGACCTCCCTCACATAGTATTTTAAGTCCTTGTATTAAAAATAACATCAAAAAAATAAAGTTGACCCAATTTAATTGCGGGCACCATTTTGTCCCATCAAAAGGTTTTAAGTCACTTCATCTAACCTATGAACGAACGGTGCGATCCTATGCACGTCTACTCAGAAGTAAGTCCCATTGAGTTCAATGGGGTTTACTCCCAGGTAAGTGTGCATAGGATTTTCTCCCTTTTGAATGAAGGATGCGGATGCCCTGTCATAAGCTGCTTTTGAATCTACCTGCTAGAAGTGTTTACCCATGTACCATGGGTGTGTATACAGGAGAGACCTGCTTGAAATAGAAGCCCAAAGTCCCTTTAGACAAGCCAGAACTAATTGCTTTTTTCTTCTTCTTTGGATCCAGCTTTAGGATTAAAGTCACTGGCCTTTAAAACTTCATTCCAATGAAACACATGCTGAACATCAAACTATTAGCTGTCCCTCCTTGAGGGTGTTTTACTCAGTTAGGGCTTTAGCAATTCATTTCGAGTGAATTACTACATTCCTTTGGTTTTTTTATACAGGGCTTCAGCCACAAGTTGAGAAACCTAACTCTTCCGCTGTTGTTATAAATGTTGGAAACAGAGTTAACACCATTTTTAAAAGGTTCATTTTTCAGTAAAACCTCTGTGGGTGTGTTTGTTTATTTTTAAGAAAAGAATAAAAAGGACGAGAAATTATGGAAGAATTATTAATATTTTTCACCTGGTGGTGAGAGTTCCCCATAAGAAATGGATTTGTTAACTCACTTTTAGTTTCCCATCTGCAGTGAAGCATATACCTACCTCCTGTGAATGTTTTTATTTCCATTGTTTTTTAATGGAATTCCCATTAAAATCTGGGAAATTCTGCATTTTATGGATTTGTGGAATCCCATTGCCTTTGATCAGGGAAGCTTCTCACTGATTTCAAACTTTTGGGCTGTACCCTTAGCTGCTGTATCAGATGATTTATATGGATTTCAGTCATGTTTTGCCTTTTTTGCAATGACTGGAGTTTAAGTTTCTCAAGGTCAGCGGTAAATTCAAGATGAAGACAAAGCTGCCATTCTCAAACTGGCCCTTCAGAGTAATCCTATTGCAGACTATGGGACTATTCCTTCGGTGTCGGTTTGAATATTGCAATCTGTGGTTCATGGTGGCAAACAAAAATGCAATTCTACAATGCAACCGTGATATGTCTTCGTAAATAAATATAATTTAACGGAAGAGTAAGGCGGTGGGAAAATGTTAAGCCATTAATGCCTAGTACCAGTTGGGTAAAGCAATGACAGATATTACTTAATTGCTCTGCCCATGAGTTTCTTCCGAGTCCCCCTTCACCATCCCTCCCCCCTGTCCCCCTGTTCTCAGTAATCTGGAAATATTACAGGTAAGCTTGGGTTGGTGTTTTTAGTTCTCTTTTTATGAAACAAGTCTCGCTGTGCTTTGAAACCCACCCTTTTCATGGTCCCTCTGATATTCTTCATGGGCTTTCTGGAGTCTTTTGCTCCTCAGTTTCCATTTGTGAAAGCAGTAGGTCACCAGGGACATGGTGATCAGCGAGAAGATGAGGACCAGGACAACGGCCAGCGCAACGGCGGAGGAAAGGGACGCCTCCGTCTGTTGGGCTTCGGCGTTGCGCGTGGCATTGAAGACGGCAGAAGTCTCATACTCTTTGGCTGCCAAAAAAACGGGTCTGGAAGTGCTGCTGGAACTGGGCCGCATTGGGATTCTGTAGGAATGCTGACGTTTTAGTCAGATATTCTTTTGAAGATACATGCGCCGTGAGTTCTCATGAGGCAATGTGTCAAGAGGACACTGCTCAATTCTTAATCCTGTTCACGAAGCCACATGGCCTGTGAAACAAGCCGTCGGCACAATATGAGTCATGTGCATCCAGAAACCTTTGGATTCCGTTGATAGCGTGATCGTAACAGAGCATCCACAGAGCTCAGACGGAAACCATGCATGCATCGGTCAGAGTTGGGTACTCTACAAGTTTGTTTCACTCTAAAGGGGGGTGGTGGAGGTGGGAATGTTCCTAGCAAAAGCTTGCAATCAAAGATTCCTTGGTGAGGAGCAAAAATCGGTTCTTCCAGAGATGCTTGATACCATGATCAGTCCCACTCAGGTAGCTTTCATTCCGATGTTCAAGAACCTTTGCTCTTCTATGTCTTTTCAGAACTTGCCTTGTACACTTTCTCTGTTTCTATAGGGCTATGGGTTGATTTCCACCTCAGGTCTCTTGATGCAGAAGCTAAGAGTTGTCTGTGTGCTTTTCAACTTTGAAAAAGTGACCTATGTAAAGAAGAGGGCAGGGGGTTAGTTCGTGGTAACGAACGGGTCGATTCTTTTCCTGCTTGTCCGAGACCTTTTTCTGCCTCGGTTAGTGAACTAAATGCTTCAACACACCCATCGCTCTTCCAAGTTAACATACCAAATCCCCCAGGGCTGGTCATGTTTCCCCCCACAAGTGCATCTCCCTGTTCCAGGTAATAAAAATACAACAACAGTAATAAATTAAACAGTATTTTTTCCCCATATATGACACTCAAAAATCAACTTTGTGAGGCACCCACCTTGCTACCTAATTATATGACTGTCCCTGCTCAATGGAATGTCTAGATTTGTCATTCTCTTGAAATACATTTTCAGTTAGACTATCATTTGATGTTTTCCAACGCATACAGAACTCAAGTCAGTGAATATTTAATTCCCTAAACTACTTGCTAGGTGGTCTTTCCAACGAAGCAGGTTCCAGTCTCTCCCTCTCAATGTGCGTGTACGTTTTACCCCCAACAAAGGTAACAGTTGTTTGGAAGGGAGGAAATTTAGATTTAAAAAACATGGGGAGGAGCATTAAACCCCCAACACCTCTGCACCAGTGAGATCTGAAGCTCTTCACCATTTCATTACAGTAAAACAAATGAGCAAAAAGTCAGGACATCCCATCCCAGGCCTCTCACGTAATGTATACTTTGGGCTAGAGATCGAAGTTCATAGAATCATAGACTAGTAGAGTTGGAAGGGGCCTATAAGGCCATCAAGTCCAACCCCCCGCTCAGTGAAGGAATCCACCCTAAAGCAGTTTAGGAGTCAGCAAGTTAGCCTGACTCCTAAAGTGTATTGTAGCATTTGCCCTTATGTGACTGCTCTGATAACCTCTCGTTTGGATTACTGCAATGCGTTATACGTGGGGCTGCCTTTGAAAACGGTCCGGAAGCTTCAGCTGGTACAAAACAGGGCAGCCTGTTTACTAACAGGGACTGGCCGGCGAGTTCACATTATGCCAGTCCTTTTACAACTTCATTGGCTGCCAGTCCAGGTCCGGGCCCGATTCAAAGTGCTGGTATTGACATTTAAAGCCCTAAACGGTCTGGGGCCAGGTTATTTGAAGGAACGCCTCCTCCCATATGTACCTGCCCGGACCTTAAGATCATCTACAGTGGCCCTTCTCCGTGAGCCCCTGCCAAAGGAAGTGAGGCAGGTGGCTACTAGAAGGAGGGCTTTCTCCGCTGTGGCACCCGGTTGTGGAATGAGCTCCCCAGAGATGAACATGTCTCTTCAGGGACATGTTGCTCTCCAAGAGCACCTTCAAATGGCCGTATGGGACAGGGCAGTGAGGAAGGCCCCCAGGGCACGTCCCCGGATTCTGGGCCCCCTCTGCCCCATGGCCACTTTTGGCGGCCACTGTACCGACAGCCCAGATGTTGTCCTCCCCGGATCAAGGTGTTGAACTTTGTGCAATTTTGGAAAGGTAATAACCAACAATTTATACTTCACCTGGAAACTAATTGGCAGCCAGTGAAGTGATTTTAAAATTGGTGTAATATGGTCACCCCTAGGAGTACTGATAACAATTCTTTCCTTTTGACCACATTATTCCTTAGTGGCAATGAATTGCTCATTTACACACACACACACACACCCAATGACAGAATCCTATTATCTAGTAAACAATCTTTCTTAGAACTCTCTTAGCATTCTCTTCCCCTTCTTATTGTTTTTATGATTTTATTAGAATGTAAGCCTATGCGGCAGGGTTTGGCTATTTTATTGTTTTACTCTGTACAGCACCATGTACACTGATGGTGCTATATAAATGAAGAAGAAGAAGAAGAAGAAGAAGAAGAAGAAGAAGAAGAAGAAGAAGAAGAAGAAGAAGAAGAATATCTTTAGATGTGCTGTTAATTTGCAAAACAGACCCTCAGTCTCTTGCAGGCCTGAGTGCCAAAGATTGTTCCAATGTAGGACTAATTCCAACTTCATCTAATTAATAACAAAGAGGAAGCTTGGCGGAAGGTGTGTTAGCACAGCAGGCTTTGAATGTTGGGCTTCAAGCATTTAGAAGCAGAGAGAAGGACACTTTGTGGAAAATCTAGAGGGACCACAGATCAATGTTACAGTGCATAATTTGCATGGCAGTGGGCCCCGTGACAACCCCCCTTGCTTTGCCGTTGAAAGGGGTATTAAGTCCCAGGTGATGGGAAAGACCAAAGCTGAAGATCATGAAGAAATAGGAACATAGGAAGTTGTGTTATACTGAGTTAGACCCTTGGTGCATCTAGCCCAATTTTGTCAACACTGACTGGCAGCAGCTATCCAGGGTTTCAGACAAGAATTTACTCCAGTCAGCCAAAACTAGATTGACAAGTGTTACCCAGAGGACCTTTTCTTCTGCCACTCCCAGACTGTGGAATGGCTTTCCAGGAGAGATTCGCCAACTCAACAGTCTTTCTGAATATAAAAAAAGCTATAAAGAGTTATCTCTTCTGGCAAACCTACCCAGTCGAATTTTAAGAAGTCTGGCTGTTTTTTTTAACAATGCATTAGTTTTATATGTTTTAATCAGTTTTATGTATTTTATAACATTTTTGTATTTTATGTTGTTCCCCGCCTCAATTCATAGGGAGAGGCAGGTAAGAAATATTATTATTATTATTATTATTATTATTATTATTATTATTATTATTATTATTATTCTGTTTCAGAAGAAAGCTTAAAACGCTGGATTTTAAACCACAGGGATGTCTGTGGTGCAACTTTCTTGTAATGCGACTGAGGCCAGATTTCTTTCAGGAAGCTCAAGTGGGGAGCAATATCCCAGTTGATAGGTAGAGAACTTGACCAAAGGGTTAGAAGGCAATCGAAGTCAGAGGAAGGAAACCTCACGTAAGAACAATGGCAACTGGACCAGCTTGTTTTTCTAGACTACTGAGCACCTTTCATATCAAGTAGAAGTTAACAGGCAATGGTGGTACTCCGCTTTTTTGACAATTGGAGGCTGGTGAACATAACAAGTTAATTGTGCTGGAAGCTGTATGCAGACTGCTTTCCACGGAAGTTTTCCTCCTATTGCAAATAGCAAGCATGATTTGTGTGTGTGTGTGTGTGTGTGTATGTGTGTGTGTGTTGCCAATCAGGACTCTGGCAGGGGGCAAAGGCTTAAGCCCTGGTCCTGATCCGACTCCCCCACCCCATGCCAGGTATTTGTAAAAAGTAAAAACAAACAATTAAAAACCACCGATGTAAGGCCAAAACCACATTATAGCTGTAAGAATGGGTGATAATTTCATTTCAGCTGGGTGTTGATAAGAATTGACCAAAATTCACAACGTCCTCCATAACTGGGAGAAAACGAATTTAAGATTTTAAATGAAATGAATATGGGAGAAACGGACAGATTTGTCCATCCAGGGCCAGGCCTTCGCGTGCTTAGCCCTTAAAAGTCCCTGTAGATTCAGCCTGTTAGGGCTGAATTAGGGGTACTGCCTCTTTTTTTCTAGTACCTTGGGCTGACCCAGAACCGTCTTGGAACCAAGGCAAGGCGGGCCGCATCAACCTGCCTCGCCTCGGTTTTGGGGATTCGGCCCAAGGCAGTGCACAGCCCTAATAAAAAGCTATAAAAATAATGCTATAAAAATTAGGCATGTGCTCCGCTCCGATTAGGAGCGGAGAAGCAGTAGCGGATTGGCCTGCTCCGCCTTACCCAGAGGCGGAGTAGAAGCGGACCGCGGACCCCTAGAAGCAAGGCGAAGAGAAGCGGCCATTTTTCGGAGCTCCTATTTCAGGCGGAGCGCTCCGATCGCCATCTTGAAAACATTTCGCCCATAGGATTGCATTGTAGGAAATAATCGCGGATAACTGGATTGTTTTTGAAGCTATCGTTCTGAAAATTCTTGTGCTCAGAGAGTCGTGGATGGGGGTCATTTTGAGACTACTCTCACCTCTCTGCGTGGTGTGGGTCGCGCGCTAGAATTTTTTAAAAAATCAGCGGGAAAAATACCTTTTTCAAAGGGCTGAGGGGCAGAGTCAGCTCCCGGTCATGATCACATGATCCCAAAGTTAGAGGAGGGCATAGGCAAAACGGGTAACTTGGGATTCTGGGAAACTTCTCTTTCTTCATCTGAACGGACTTTTCCCAGTGTTTTTTTAACACAGTAGCCCCACCAAATGCACAAACACAACCTGAAAACATATAATAAGCCAAGAATAAGAGATAGAAACACAGCACTGCTACCCACCCTAACTTTGGGGAACAACTGAAAAGATGTGGTGCAAGGGGATGAGCTCTCGTGGTGAAGCAATGGCTTTCTTGAGCTGAACTGGCAGCTGCTTCCCTCTCCCCTGGGCACGTCCCCCTATTACTGGTAAAAGACTGATATAGCCTTTTTTTTAAAGTTCTTCTTGTTGTTTATTCAGCAACACTGCTGCTTGTTTATTCAGCAACACTTCCCTATGGGGGGGAAACGGAGCTCCGATCCGGATCCGGAGCTCCGAGCGGAGCGGAGCGGAAGTGGGCAGAGTGGGGGCGGGGCGAAGCGGCCCACTCCGAAAATCGCGGATCTGCAAGTGAAGCGGAGTGGGGGGTCCGTGCACACCCCTAATAAAAATGGTATATGGAATGTGGATTGTGCCCCAACAGTTATCAGTGCACTTCAATACTGCTATAAAGCAGTACTGTAGATCTAGCCATAGTGGAAATACCCAAGAGGAAATCACAGTTTCTTTTGCTTTCATAATTAAATGCTGCATTTCCCCTGCTCTAAAGCAACTTGCAGAAAGTGCTGGATAGACACAGAAATGAAACTGGCGGATCCTGACATTATCTGAAGAACATGTAAACAACTGTGTGCAAGGAATTATGAGCACACTGTAAATACCTTATGTAGAAAAGCCCTTTTGCATGTGGAGAAGCCGGGAAGATCTTTGGATCCACTTAGATTAAATGCCCATTAAAAAAAAATACCACATAGGACTGAAAATAGTATAGAGCAGGACAAAATGAATGATATTTTGGGGTGCTTTTCTCTACAGCAATTGTACCCAACCAAAGAACATTTGTGACCGGTAGTCTTATCTAACTCCCTGCCGGTATGCAAAACTGTTTCCACCTATTCTTTTCCTTTGTTCTTCTTTAGGATCTTGTTCCTACCCAACTGACTCAAAACATAAATCTGAGTATTCAATAATTCCTCAGTGTCCCAAGACAATTTTAGTCATATTTTTTCTCCTTCATCTCCATTTTTTATTGCTGTAGATAATTAACATTCCTACGGATTTTCTCCCAACAGTACTTTATTATCAAAGTTGTCCTCATAACTTTCTGGTCCAATGCAAAAATATTTATATAGTCAGTAGAAGCATTATACTGCACAGATTCAGCACCTTTTAATTTTAATTAATTTTATGTATCTGATTTTATACTAATGTATTATACTAATGTTGTTCCCTGCCTCAATCCAAAGGGAGGGGTGGGTAAGAAATAAATTATTATTATTATTATTATTATTATTATTATTATTATTATTATTATTGCATACAGATGAGGTTTTTATCATGCCGTTGTCCTGCCTCATTTTACAGAGGGTCCAGTCATCACCGTCTTCAACATGTAACCCTCCTGTGTTTTCCTACCATTTCCCAACAGTTTGAAAATATTGATGGAAACCCTATTACCTATTATTTAAAATTATACCCAATCATCCTTGTGGGAACAGGCCAGAGTGGTTAACAATCAAGCATCCAGAACAATATAAATAACAGTCCACAAAAATGCATGCAACATAGAATCATAGAATCATTGAATAGTAGAATTGGAAGGGACCTCTAAGGCCATCAAGTCCAACCCCCTGCTCAATGCAGGAATCCACTTTAAAGTATCCCTGACAGAGGGTTGTCCAGCTGCCTCTTGAAGGCCTCTAGTGTGTGAGAGCCCACAACCTCCCTAGGTAACTGGTTCCATTGTCATACTGCTCTAACAGTACTAACATCATCACAAAAGCCTGAAAAGAAGCAGAAGGCCTTTGTTTCAGCTCCGTATCTTGTAAGGCAAAGTTATTAACAACAAAGTTATTAACAACAAAGCTATCACATTTACAGTGGTAACACACCCAAAAGCTTTGGTGGTGATACAGTGGACCAGGATACCTGAGAGAGCGCCTTCTCCCCTGCCAACCTGCCCGGTCACTGAGGTCATCCGAGGGTCTGCTCCTGGTGGTTCCACATAGACCCATCCTCCGATTGGAGACCACCAGGGGAAGAGCCTTCAGCGTGGTGGCCCCGCTCCTATGGAATTCCCTGCCTCTGGAGATCAGGCAGATGCCAACTTTGTATTCCTTTCGGCACCTCCTGAAAACGTCATTATTCCAGGAAGCCTTTCCTTAATGACCAGCCACGGTTCACTTTTCATTTTGCTTCTTTTAAAATCTATTTTAAAGTGCTTTATTCTGTTTCTATTTTATTTTATCTTGTACACCACTCTGAAATTTTGAATGGGAAGCAGTATATAAACATTGTAAATAAATAAATAATAATAAATTAAACATTTTCCCCCTGACTGAGGTTGCAATCCTACTTAGAGCAATTCCCACTGCATGGGACTTACTTTCAAATAGACACAGTTTGGCTTGAACTGCCTGGCTGTATTTCTGTACACATTTTCCTGGGAGTTGGTCTCATTGAACTCGCCAGGACTTACTTCATCTGAAGGAGCAGGTGCATGGCTTGGGTGTACCCCTAGATCCATCCTTGTTACTGCAGGCCCAGGTGGACTCTGTGGCCTGGAATACTTGGAGTCATTTTTGGCTGATCTGCCAGCTGTGGCCTTCCTGGACAGGAATAACCTAGCCACAATAATACATGCACTAGTAACTTCCCGATTAGACTACTGCAATGCAGTCTATGTGGGGCTGCCCTTGAAGATGACTCGGAAGTTGCAGCTAGTGCAAAATGCAGCAGCTAGACTGCTGAGAGTAACATCTCATTGACACCATATAACACTGTTCTTAAAGGAATTGCACTGGCTGCCAATATGTTCCCAATCAAAATTCAAGGTGTTGATAATGACATTTAAAGCCCTAAATGGCTTGGGACCTCAATTTTTAGAATCATAGAATAGTAGAGTTGGAAGGGGCCTCTAAGGCCATCGAGTCCAACCCCCTGCTAAATGAAGGAATCTACCTTAAAGCATCCCTGACAGATGGTTGTCCAACTGCCTCTTGAATGCTTCTAGTGTGGGAGAGCCCACAACCTCCCTAGGTAATTGGTTCCGTTGTCGTACTGCTCTAACAGTCAGGAAGTTTTTCCTGATGTCCAGGCAGAATCTGGCTTCCTGTAACTTGAGCCCATTATTCCGGGATGATCAAGAAGAGATCTTGGCCCTCCTCTGTGTAACAACCTTTCAAGTAATTGAAGAGTCCTATATCTGCTTGCCCAAGACCTGAGAACAGTCCGAGAAGCCCTTCTCTGTGCCCCACCAACCCGAGATATACACTATGGTGGTACCTGGGAGAGGGCTTTCTCTGTTGTGGCACCCCGGCTGTGGAATGCCCTCCCCCTAGAGGCCTGACTGGCACCAGCACTGGCTTCATTTCTGTGCCTGGTTAAAACATGGCTTTTTAACAAACCCTTTGATGGCTAAATCCACCAGCCTGCACACTGTCTTGTTTTAGTTAGATTTTACTGTTTTAAAATTTCATACAGATTTTAACATATTAATGGCTTAATTTGTTTTAGAATTGTATATTTATTGTTCTATTTTATATGTATGGTTTTATCTGTACGCCGCCCTGAGATCCTTGTGATATAGGGCTGGATAGAAATGTTTAAATCAATCAATCAGTCCCACGAAGCTGATTGGTGGGAGATTCAGGACATATAAGAGGAAGTACTTCTTCGCAAAGCACGTGGTTAAACTATGGTTTTCACTAGCACAAGATGTAGTGATGGCCACCAATTTGGATGGCTTTAAAGGGGGGGTTTGGATAAATCCCTGGAAGACAAGGCTATCAATGGCTACTAGCCCTGTTGGCTATGTGCTACCTCCAGTATCGGAGGCAGTAAGCCTGTGTGCCCCAGTTTCTGGGGAACATGGGTGGGAGGGTGCTGTTGCATCATGTCCTGCTTGTAGGTCCCTGGTGGACAGCTGGTTGGCCACTGTGTGAACCGAGTGCTGGACTAAATGAACTCTCAATCTGATCCAACATGTCAGTTCTTATGTACTTATGCTGCAACCTGGATGTCAGGTGCATACCTGCAAACCTACCACTGCTGCAGGTGTTGTTACTTCTCCTACCCATTCTTTCTCTGCCATCTTTCCCCTGCCTCCCCTCCTGTGGTGAGCCTGAGTCCAGTGGTGCGGCACAACAGATCAGGGAACCACTAGATTAGGGAGTGAACAGCAAGTGAAAGGACTGAAGGCTTCCTTGCTTTCTGCTGCATCTGGAGACAACAACGACAACCAATGTCCAGGTTGCAAGTGGACAAAAATATGATAAAACAAACAAACAGATAATGATAAATGTTGCAATTTCTACGTTATAGGAATATGCAGGCTAAGGAAGGCTCACCAGTCTTTTATAGATTTAGCAATTTCACCATCATGTTTGATCTTTATCATCTTTGACTTTCGCTTTTCAAATGGTACACGAGAAGCCCCAATCGTTCTGCTTGTGGATGCAGCCTTCTTTGCAAATGTATTTAGATGGTTTTAATCATTTAATCCCAGCACAGAAGACCCAACATACTGCTCAAGGACAGAGGAATACACCTTTAGTTCCTCCCCTCCACTATGGAATGACTGCTGGCATGAATATCTAAACTGCTCGTATTGTGATCTGCTCCATGTGTTTCCCATACATAGCAGATAAAAATCCTAACGGGAAACCCTCTTTTCCCTTCCCAAGGTCAAATGACAAGGCAACTGCATCGCACATCTTTTACATGTTTGCTGCTGTTCAACCACAGATGCCTGTTTTAATCCATAGATTTGCAAGAAAAAGGCAATTTTATGTGGTGAGAGTCTCACATGCAGCTGTGAATCTTTATGTTTAGATTCACAGTTGTGCTTCCTAACAGGCATGTAGAAAAATAGCATTGCTGTGCCATAACGAATCATTGCAGGGAAGGAGTCCCACTCTCTTGTTCCTTAAGCATTTTAATTTCCATTGAAGAAGAAGAAGAAGAAGAAGAAGAAGAAGAAGAAGAAGATTGGGCATCTTGATATTTTGTGTTTTTAACTGTTTGAATGGCATTTTAGTCTTTCAACTGTTTGTAATTCACCCAGAGAACATTGGTTCTTGGGCAGATTAAAAATATAATAATATTCATTTTGAAATAAGTTTTATGTTCTTTCTGCCGCTGTGGACATTTCTTTGTAGAAAAGATATATACCATTTAGAAACAAGATATTGTAAGTTCCTTTCTCTTCTTACAGAGACATTTTATTTATTTATTTATTACATTTTTATACCGCCCAATAGCCGAAGCTCTCTGGGCGGTTCACATTCGAAAACTAGGCTATGTTTCTCTTCAGCAAAAAACAAAAGCAGTGTAAAATTGTAATGTAGATATCACAGGGGCATTTATGAGACTGATAGGAAAACAATAATGGTGTGTGTGCGTGCGTGCGTGCGTGCGTGCGTGCGTGCATGCATATCCAATGTATATGACATTTGGAGTCTCCAGGATAGCCAGAAGGTCTTTGAGTTAGGGTTCCCCTTTTGGGGTTACTAGACTTTAAGTCTGGTGAAACAGAATAAGCCACAAACCTTCCATGACTACCAAGGAAGCTAGCCTAGAACTGTTCTTACTTCCTCTCCCCCCACCCCCTTCAAGATTTGGAAAAGAGTTAAAGTGTGAAGGAGATATGTTCGATCTGACCTGCATCTGAGAAGTGGGGCAGAGAGGTGATAAGCTGTTCTATGGGAGTCCCACCCCACCCCCCAGTATGTGACAACGGGACGTCACACTCTTTGCCTTGAGCATACTATCACATTAGTTTAAATTGAACAGTGCTAGGAAAAGGCGCAACAGTGTGGAAAAGAAGTATGAAAATCACAGGTAGATTGTTATGAATGATTATGTTCACGCACAAGGACACACACACACACACACACACACACACACCTGGTTCACAGCATGGGAACACATGCAGTGACTTATATATTTGTTACATTGAATGGCTTTCCTGAACAAGTGCCGGTATGCACCCTTTCCCAATGCTAGGGCAAACACTTTCAAAATAAAAAGAAGAAATGAAGAAAGTCTTGCTGCATCAGCTATCAACTCCTACCTTCATATACCCACCCCCCTACACACACACACACACACGCACACACACTTTATGGTGCTGTCCAATGCAAGTCGCTTTACCCTGCAGGGATTTTCCTGTAGAAAAATGGATAATTTTAGAAGTGGCCTTCCACATAGGCTTTGCGCTTTGATGTCCCTGGGATTTGCCCATTTGATCGTTAGCCTCTAGCCTGGGCCTGACTTGGATTCTAGAACGCTTTGTTTCGAAACCGCTTTGGGAACGAAGAAACGTTTGTATGAATACCCATCCCCATCGGTACGGTGAGAAGCGCAATGCCCGCGCGCAGACGTCGTGTTTGTGGGGTGCGGTGGCGCGGGCGCCTCTGTGCCTGGTGGGTGGGTGCGTGCATGCACGAGCGCAAGGCTGCCGTCTCAAAGGGGCTTACTTGGGCGCGGACCCTGTGAAAGCCTCTGGGTCTTGCTCCCGAGTAAAGAAGGCGAGGATGGGGCTGCAGGCAAGACACGGGCGAACTGTTCACCTGTGCGTAACTGCCTCGGTTCTGATTGCCAGCAGGAGCCTGCGGGCGCAAACTCGCCCGAGTCCCCGAACTGCGGGCCAATTGGCAGAAGGCGCAGCGGAGTTGCGGCGCTGCCCAGGTGCGGGATCCGGCCCCCTCCGCCGCTCTGCCTTGCATGCAAAGAGGCGCGGGCTTGCGGCCGTTGGCGAGGGAGCGCGAGCAGGGAACGCCACACCGCAGCTTCGCCGCCAGCGACGCGCTTTGCAAGGCGAAGAGCTGAAAGCCATCCCGGGCAAAAGGCACGCCTGGACCGGGCGTTCTCGTCTCCCCACCCCAACCCTCGCCCTCCCCGCCCCGCAAAAGTCCTCTCCAATCCTTTGATTCCCACGCGCGCACCCACACCCCCCACACACCCCACACCCCACACCCCCATCCGATTTCCCTTCTTCAGGAAATCAACTCCGCGTTCCGGATTTTCTGGGCGAGGATCGCACGTGCGCGGCGTTCCATTTTACGACAGGGAGCCGGGGGGGGGGGAGTGGGGAGAGGGGAGGGAATGACCACTTTGACATGTAGGCAAGGCGGCGTCGAGCGATCCCCCCCCCTTCCCCACGCCGCCCCAATCCCTGCCTCGTCCACATAAGAGAAATGATCTGATTCAGCAAAACAGCGCGGCGCTTACCTTTTGGCTTGGGCATAAATGTAGTGCCTGCTCCCAGGACCAGCAAGGGCTTTCTTTTCCAAGGGCTTCCCTCTCTCGCTCTCTCTCGCTCTCTGCCTCTCTCTCTCTTCCCTGAGTATACGCTGAAGGCAGATTTTGCCCGAGGTCTGAGCCCTGTAGGCTCCCCACCACCACCACACCACCACCACCAGCTCCCCCGGTCGCTTCCCTGTGGTCCTTAATCAGCCCGAGGCGCAGAATGCTGAATAGGCGGGCTGTTTGTAGCGCTGCAGGCTCCGCCAGGCTGAAATAGCATCACACGCGCGCGCGCACACACACGCTCACACCAGAGCACCCACCTCAGCAGCAGCGCTGTGAACCCAGCCAAATTCTTCAACTTTATTTACGGATAGATCACATGGGGAGGGAGGGACGGATGGAAAGGGGGGGGGGGGTCCTTTGCCAATGTGGGAGGAGCATGTGAATGCAAAAGCGCTTTCCTCCCCCCCACCCACCCTTCCACAACCCAAACCCAACCAAGAGCTCCCCATGGTTAGTCATAGATAAAAAAAGGTTCATGTGTGCTACCCCGATCCGAGGATATAAGCAGGAAGGCGTGGGGGTGGGGAGGGGGAGAGAGAGAGAGGGAGAAAAGAAAAGATCTAATATGTTCACAGGAATGTATAACCTTCCTCTTGCCTGATCTCTGACCAAGAGAAATGTTGCACCTTGGAACAAATGAACAAGATCCATGAAGTGCATGGATATATTGGCAGGGGACACCCAATACAATAGGGTAGCCCAGCAGACCGACGCTGGTGGCTCTGATGTCAGTGAATCTGCTCCAGGTTTCAGTCAGAACCAGTCAGAACTCTCAAGGAGCTATGCAAGGTTCTGATGGGTCTGGCTGAAACCTGGAGTGGACTCACCAGCCCACTGACATCGGAGCCACCAGCCTCTGCCGTGGCCCAGGCAGCTGTGGGCCAGACATCAGAACCTAGGAGGCTTTGCACGAAACTCAAAGGGGAACATCTCCTAGAAGCATCTTTGTCACTTGAGGCTCAGGTGGCCTAGGTGGCACGGAGTGCTTTCTACCAACTGCGGTTGGTGGCCCAGCTACGCCCCTATCTGGACAGGGATAACCTAGCTTCAGTGGTCCATACTCTGGTAACCTCCAAATTAGATTACTGCAATGCCCTCTACATGGGGCAGCCTTTGAAGATGGTTCGGAAGCTGCAGCTTGTGCAAAACGCAGCGGCCAGATTGATAGCTGGAACAGGGAGGTTTGAGCATATAACACCGATTCTGGCCCGCTTGCATTGGCTGCCTATACATTTCCAAGCCCAATTCAAGCTGCTGGTTTTAACCTATAAAGCCCTACATGTCTTGGGACCACAATACCTGATGGAACGCCTCTCCCGACATGAACGTACCGGTACACTGTGCTCGACATCTAAGGACCTCCTCCGAGTGCCTACTCTGAGGGAAGCTCGGAGGATGGCAACAAGGGAGAGGGCCTTCTCGGTGCCCCCCCCCCACTGTGGAATGATCTCCCCGATGCTCACCTGGGGCCAACACTGTTATCTTTCAGGCGCCAGGTCAAGACTTTTCTCTTCTCCCAGGCATTTAACAGCATTTAACAATGCTAAGTTTGTTTTTAACAGCCCCCAGAACTGTTGTTTTTAAATAGATACTGGTGTTTTTATGTTTCTGATCATTTTTAAATTTTATATACTTTTTTAGTGTTTACTGTTTTTAACTTTTGTAATCTGCCCAGAGAGCTTCGGCTGTGGGGCGGTATATAAATGAAATAAATAAATAAATAAATAAATAAATAAATAAATAAATGGTTGCCCCCAGCTTGTGTTATCATGGCCTGGGGAAGGGGTGCCTCATACACTCCTGATTTTCTCAGTTGCTCCATTTAGTTATGGGGCAGAATGAACGGTCTGTAGTTGGGGGGGGGGGACCTGTGAGTAGGGAATACAATTTTGTGGGCTGAGTAATATTATAGTTCACTTTCTGCAGCAACATAACTTGGGCCAGCCTGGTGTAATGGAGTTTAGATGGAGGGCTGAGATATGGGGAGGGGGGGGGGAGGGAGGCAAAGTGACATACTGAGTCAGAACATTGGTCCATGTAGCCCAGTATTGTCAACACTGACTGGCAGCAGCAGCAGCTCCTGGTTTTCAAGCACAGTTCTTTTTTAGCCCTACACCTGGAGAAGCCAGGAATTGAACTTGGCACCTTCTGCAATCATAGCAGGCGCTCTCCACTGAGTCACGGCCCCTCCCTGTAGTTCTCTCCTACTAAGGCATTTGGGATGTAATAGTTCCGTTGATTACCAAGGAGTAGTGGAGGCGGATGGCTCTGATTTTGGTGGGGCTGTGAATCCATTCTGGGTTTCAGAACCAGCTGGAGTTCTAAAGGAGCTATCTAAGGTTGTGGGCTCTCCCACACTAGAGGCATTCAAGAGACAACCATCTGTTGGGTATGCTTTAAGGTGGATTCCTGCACTGAGCAGGGGTTGGACTCGATGGCCTTAGAGGCCCCTTCCAACTCTACTATTCTATGATTTTATGATTCTAAGGTGCTGAACCCTTTCCCCCAAACAGAGTCAGAACCTTGAATAGCTCCTTTAGAGTTTTTTCTGGTTCTAACTGAAACCCAGAATTCAACCACAGACCCACCAAAATCAGAGCCATCAGCCACCATATTTATTTATTAATTTATTTATTGCATTTATATACCGCCCCATAGCCGAAGCTCTCTGGGCGGTTTACAAAGGTGAAAAACAGTGAACATTAAAACCAATATACAAAAATTTAAACCATCAAAAGCATAAAAACAACAATATCCATTTAAAATAACTATTACGGGGTCTGTTAAAAATTCAGCATATGTTGTTTACTGCCTGGGAGAAGAGAAAAGTCTTGACCTGGCACTGAAAACATAACAATGTTGGTGCCAGGCGAGCCTCGTTGGGGAGATCATTCCATAATTGGGGGGCCACCACTGAAAACTACCTCTCCCTTGTTGCCATCCTCCAAGCTTTCCTCAGAGTAGGCACTTGGAGCAGGACCTTAAATGTTGAGCACAGTGTATAGGTAGGTTCATGTCGGGAGAGGCATTCCATCAGGTATTGTGGTCCCAAGCCATGTAAGGCTTTATAGGTTAAAACCAGCACTTTGAATTGGGCTCGGAAACGTATAGACAGCCAATGCAAGCAGGCCAGTATCAGTCTTATATGTTCAAACCTTCTGGTCCTGGTTATCAATCTGGCCACTGCATTTTGCACAAGCTGCAGCTTCTGAACCATCTTCAAAGGCAGCCCCACGTAGAGTGCATTGCAGTAATCTAATTTGTAGTTTACCAGAGCATGGACAACTGAAGCTAGGTTGTTCCTGTCCAGATAGGGATGTAGCTGGTCCACCAACTGAAGTTGGTAGAAGGCTCTCTGTGCCACCGAGGCCACCTGAGCCTCAAGTGACAGAGATGCTTTTAGAAGGACCCCCCAAGCTATGAACCTGTTCCTTCAGAGGGAGTGCAACCCCATCTAGAACAGGTTGAACACCCACTGTCCGGTCAGAAGAACCACCCACTAACAGCATCTCAGTCTTGTCTGGATTGAGTTTCAGTTTATTAGCCCTCATCCAGTCCATTGTCGCAGCCAGGCAACAGTTTAGCACATCCACAGCCTCACCTGATGAAGATGAGAAGGAGAAATAGAGCTATGTGTCATCAACGTACTGATGACAATGCACTCCCAATCTCCTGATGACCACACCCAACAGTTTCATGGTTCCATGGCCTAGAAGAGTGAACAGAGCAAAATTGGACATCACAAATGGGAGTAATGTGGCAGAGGCCAAAAAAGTGACATTTCAGCCTCCTTGGGGCACTTCACGTGTGATCTTAGTATTGTTGCATTTCAGCTTCCCCCAAGGTGGTCCCATCCAGATGTTTTGGATGGCAACTCTCATTATCTCCAGCCATGATGACACATCTGGACAGCACCGGGTTGGGGAAGGCTGCTGTTTTTAGTTCAAAAGAATAATTTTGAGGAATGGTTGCTCCAGAGTCTGCAGGGTTCATGAACTACTGAAAGCATGTCTCTTAAGACTTGAAGAAGAATTCTGAGTCAGAGGAGGGTGAAGTCTGCATTATAAATGCGATAGATGCTCCATCTCCCTGGTCATGTTAAAAAGCTTTGGGTCTCATTGTCCTTGCTCCCAATTCCTTATTTTATCCATTGAATAGGAAATATTTGGTGTATGTCATCTACCTTTTTCTAAAGTTATTGGGTCTGTTCTGTCCTTGAACATACTGTGCCATTCCATCTTGCTTATCTCCATCTCCAAAGAAAAGAAATAAACCTTGCGCTGACAGATGTGAAGAACATTCATATAAAATGACCAGGTATAGGAAAAATGTTCGGTGCTGTGAGTGAATTCCATTTTGGAAGAAGATGATCGAAATATATAATAATGTGAATGGTTTGGCTCACCTAACAAGGGTTTGCTGTTTGATTCTTTTGTCAAATATGGAAAATAGAAGGTCTCTACTAAAACTCTCAGGCATCCAATGATTATTTTTTTTAAATGCGAGGTATACCCAAAAACTTTTCCAGCTTGCAAGGAGGGATGGGTGAATGGGGTGGGTGGGTTTGATTTAGAAGGAAGAGATTGCATGAAAGCCCTCATTGCTCCTGTGTTACTGCCTTTTGGTGACCATGATAACTTCCCTGCAGTGGGATGACTTTCTTTTTAATCCAAAAGATGATATTGCCCTTACTCCAAGTTGACTTCAGATAAGCAAATTTCATTGGCTACGTAGAATCATCATGAAGCCATGAGGGCACTCCTTTCTGCCCTCACTCTGCTGATTTCTGGTTACAAATCAAATCAGCTCAATTAAAAATGGCATGCGTAAGCTCGGGGGAGCATAAGCTAAACAGCTGGTGCATTACTTTGGCACCTGATAACAGCTGTCACCTGTAAAACAGCAAAAAAGGCTTCCAACTGTAGAACTTGATTTGCAGAGTTTGAGTATTTATGGTGTTGTTGCTGAGCTATTTACTTATCACTCGTTCACCCACAATTTCTGGTCCCATTTGTCTGGAAAAGAAAGCCTAATCCTTTTTTTTTTTTTTTTTTTTAAGTGTTTTAAAAAATGCTATTTTTTTCTACCCAAGATCCACAATGTTAGGGCTTAACCAGTGGAGGCTGGTGGCTTTGATGTCAGTGGGGTGGGGAATCCACGCTGGGTTCTGGAAGTCCAAGTTCTGACAGGTTCTGACTGAAACCCGGAGCGGAATCACTACTCCACAAAAAAGCTATAGGAAAAAGAGGCGACCAGCTCTAGTGCTATGAAATCTCAAAAAGGTTTCTTTATTTTTCTTATACAAAATATAAAAAATGTTCTAAAAACTTTAAACCAAACTTGTACAACGCTCAACGTTTTGGATCTTGTGGATCCTTGGTCAGGAGCTGCACAATGAAATGAATTACTTTTCTAAGTAATTATAAATTCAAAACGTTTTTGATATTTTTTACAAGATCGCAGTCGTATTCATTCTTTCTCCTTCAGTAGTCAAACTGTTCTGAGTAGGCCTTGGTCATAGATCCACTTCAAGAAGGACGCAGACAAGCTGGAGCGTGTTCAGAGGACGGCAACCAGGATGATCGGGGTCTGGAAACAAAGCCCTATGAGGAGAGACAGAAAGAACTGGGCATGTTTAGTCTGGAGAAGAGAAGATTGAGGGGAGACATGATAGCACTCTTCAAATACTTAAAAGGTTGTCACACAGAGGAGGGCCAGGATCTCTTCTCCATCATCCCATAGTGCAGGACACAGAATAATGGGCTCAAGTTACAGGCAGCCACATTCCGGCTGGACATCAGGAAAAACTTCCTGACTGTTAGAGCAGTACAACAATGGAACCAGTTACCTAGGGAGGTTGTGGTCTCTCCCACCCTAGAGGCCTTCAAGAGGCATCTGGACAACCATCTGCCAGGGATGCTTGAAGGTGGATCCCTGCACTGAGCAGGGGGTTGGGCTCAATGGCCTTATAGACCCTTTCCAACTCTACTATTCTATAAAATTATGTGCAATGGGGAAGTAGCCTTCATAAGTAAGAATTATGGTGCAATCTTATGCACATTTAGGCAGAAAAAAGTCCTACAACTTCCAGCATCCTCCAGCCAGAATTTCCCCCCCCTGTCTGAACATGCATAGGATCTCACCCATAGTGCATGATTTTATTTTGTTTTTCCTCTTTCCTCGCAGTCCCATTTACTTCTGTTTTGTGTCTTTTACACTGTAAGCCTGAGGACAGGGACTGTCTTATGACTGATCTTTGTGGCTCACGCTGGCAGCCCTTTTTGGATGATGAAAGAAGTAAAAAAAAAATGCAACAAATAACAAGCGAACAAATCTTATATTCATCTCCTATCTAAGGAGCTATTCCAGGGTCAGGCAACCTTTTTGCCCATGAGGGCCACATGTGGTGGTGGGTTGTGGGTAGGGATGTACAAATTTTGATAAGCCCATTCTGCCTGTGTTTTGTCATTGATGGTTTGAGCAGAGAGATTATCTCTTCCCTCTCCAGCTGTACTCATCCCAAAACTTCACCCTCTGCAATGAGGGTAGAAGAAAACCTCCCATAAGCATGGGGAAATGGAAGTCTTTTATCAATGGAAAATGGGAGGCTTTATCATAAAATGGGAGGTTTTTATCAAGCATAACTGCTGCAGGAGGAAGCAAAACTGGAGTGGGCCTTTGGGGTCATGGGCCTTTGGGGTCATGGGCCTTTGGGGTGCCGCTGATTCCCCACCCCTGATATACATTACTCATTCCTAGGGCAGATCCACACAGAGGCTTCGGGACGCCTTAGGGCGCCCCGAAATCGATGATGTACACCCTACCTTAACCATTCCAAGAAGAGGCGGAGGAGGAGGAGGAGGAGGAGGAGGCCCCACATAGCCCCTCGCGGGGACGGGATGAAGAGTTGCCGCGCCCGGCGGCTTCGCCGGAGAATCAGCTGCCGCCCACCTACCCGCCAGCCTCCTTTTGCCAGCAAAAGAGCCACCCGGGCCCACCTGGGGTCGGAGAGCTCGGAGGAAGAAGCCGCCGCAACTCTTCATCCCGTCCCCACAAGGGGCGATGCGGGGCTGCCGCCTCCTCCTCCTCCTCCTCCTCTTCTTGGAACGGTTAAGGTAGGGTGTACATCATCGATTTCGGGGCGCCCTAAAGCGCCTTCAGGGCATCCCGAAGCCTCTGTGTGGATCTGCCCTCTAAATGTATCGTAAATTTGCCCATCCCCACTTCTGATAGGAGGATTAAGTCTCTGCCACAAAGTGGGACGCTGTTCCCTCTCTTTTTTCTTTTCTTTTACATGGGCAGTCTGCAGACTACAGAGGAAAGTCAAAGGATGCATGTATCTTGTTTGCGACATCGACATACTTGGGCAGATTTTCCAAAGGCATTTATAGACGGACGACTCTGAGCCAGCCAAGAAAGACACATTTAGAGCATGGAATCTGTTCCACAAGGTTAGCAGTGTGCTTGATTAACTGATATGCTTTTTACATCCGCAATAACGCAGAGTAATTGCAAAACCAATCTTTATCAGCAATATGGTAATTCCCTGAGATTTATATTCCAGTGCCATTTTCCTTTCTTCTTCTTCTTCTTTTGCCTCTCACACAGCTGGCTACATTTAAGCCCCAATCAAGTCTCTAAATGAAGTTTTTGGGGAGGGTTTTTTTTTTTTTAAATGAACATGGATAGACATGGACAGACATGGATAGAACATGGACAGTGATAGCCTAGCTACAGTTATCCATGCTCTGATAACCTCTCGTTTGGATTACTGCAATGCGTTATACGTGGGGCTGCCTTTGAAAACGGTCCGGAAGCTTCAGCTGGTACAAAACAGGGCAGCCCGTTTACTAACAGGGACTGGCCGGTGAGATCACATTACGCCAGTCCTTTTACAACTTCATTGGCTGCCAGTCCAGGTCCGGGCCCGATTCAAAGTGCTGGTATTGACATTTAAAGCCCTAAACGGTTTGGGGCCAGGTTATCTGAAGGAACGCCTCCTCCCATATGTACCTACCCGGACCTTAAGATCATCTACAGGGGCCCTTCTCTGTGAGCCCCTGCCAAAGGAAGTGAGGCAGGTGGCTACTAGGAGGAGGGCTTTCTCCGCTGTGACACCCCGGTTGTGGAATGAGCTCCCCAGAGAGGTCCGCCTGGCGCCTACACTGTACTCCTTTCGTCGCCAGCTGAAGACCTTTTTATTCACTCAGTATTTTAACACTTAATTTTAACTTAAGTTTAAATTATACTGTTTTAACTCTGTATTTTAACCTTATATCAATTTTGCTGCGTGGTTTTATCCTGGTTGTGCTTTTTATATTGTATTTTGTATTTGTATTTTTAACTTGTTGGTTGTTTTATGATGGTTTTAATTTTTGTGAACCGCCCAGAGAGCTTCGGCTATTGGGCGGTATAAAAATGTAATAAATAAATAAATAAATAAATAGACGTCTTAGGTTCATTCAGTCACAACCTGTGAATGCTAACAACTACTTTTAGCTGTAGCAGTTAGTTAACACAGACCCCTGAGCTTTGGCCAATGAGGGAAATCAGGCCTCCTCCACATTTTGGAGGGGAATTTCCCTATGCACAAGCTCTATTTGCATTATTCATGAGTCTCTCTGTGGCAAGGGCACTGAAGGGCCAAAAAGGAGCAAGACCACTAGAACCCATGGCAACATGGGCTGGCAGATAGATGGCGTACATATGAGATTCCTAGATGATTTTAAAGATTGTGGTGAAATATTGAGGTGGAAGTGATCTATTATTATTATTTATTTTATTTTATTTTATTTACTAGCTGTACCCTGCCACGCGTTGCTGTGGCTCAGTCTGGTTAAATTGAAAAGAAAGAAAAGACAAAGCGGATGTTTCTAATATGTTTAATTTCACAATGCTTGTGGATATACAATATTTTTAGTTGTTCCATTGTCTGTGTAGATATAGAGATTGTCTGGTTTGCCGACTCTAGAACACGTAACATATAATTGTCCATGTGAGAAGCAATCTGTGTCTAGATCTAAACCGCACAATTCTAAAGATTGGCCCTGAGCTTTGTTGATGGTGATTGCAAACGCCAATCGAATTGGGAATTGCAATTTCTTAAATTGAAATGGCATATCTGTTGGAATCATAGGAATGCGAGGAATGAGGACATCTTCACCTTTGAAAGGTCCTGTCAAGATTGATCTCCGACTATAACAATTGCCACTTCGTCTATAGTTGGAGCATTGAATCTTCGCACATGTTCTCCAGCAGGCGTTTTGTCAGCATGAATAACAATCTTGTGTGTATCAGATGGCATCATGTCAATTGCTGTTTTGAACAAATGTACTAAATTGTTTTTTTTTTGTGAAGTAGCTGTTGCAGTTTTGAAACGATGGACCTTTTTATGCCGGTATAAATTCCGCAGCGTGCATTCAATTCATCATTGCCATCACCGATGAAATACATTTGTAGGAATTTATGTTGACTATCTTGAAACGGAAGGAAGGAGCCGGCTTTATGATAAATTTGTCCTTTGACTTTGAAAGTTGGCATAAATTCAGCTGTGATGATTTCTGCGCCGAATGACGTCATTTGGAAGCATGACTTGTATTTCCTGATGTTAGATAGGAAATGCTTTGATTCTGCGGTATATCCGGCAAGCAAAGTTTGTAATGGCTCTGGTGGTTCTCCAAGTTGAGGCAGTTAAATTTTTCCAGCAGCGCAACACATTCCTTTTGTTTCTCCATTAAATTTAAGAGCCTTGCAATAAGGACACACTTCAGTCATAGTGCCAATGAGAACATGCCACCTCAAACTATAATCATCAGCTGGGTTGTACCGGAATGCAAGGCGATTGTAATCGTGTGATTGTTTACCACGGAGTCGTGTTTGACGCTGATGTGCTGTTTCTCGTTGACGTCTTTCAGCCACTCTCAGCCTGTCGCGTTCATTCTGTTGAGAACAAAGCAGATCTGAAGCTGTAGAACGCAATTGCCATGCTCACAACCGTGCATCCTCAAGTCTGGCTGAACGTTGCTTGGCTGGTTCCTTGGCACGTATTTGAGGCATTCTTTTTCTTTTTTTCTCGTTTGCTGATGCCCGTTCTTCCTCAATCTGATTTGCAATTTCTCGTCGCAGTGCTTCCGCTCTGTGAGTACGACGACCTAAGTGTGATCTTCTGCGAGGCATTATTTGGATGAAGTAAAGCAGATTGTTTGGTTTTTTAAAAAGGATGTTTTTACGGTGAGGAGGTTAGTGGAAACTCCTGGCAGTTACCTTTCTTCAGAACGTGTAACTGTCACAGGTGTGACATCAGCGTACTGGTGGCCCTGCACCCCACAACTCTGGATAACCTCTCCCAATGGTTTCATGTATATGTTAAATAGCATGGAGGACAAAACAGAGCCCTGAGGGACTCCACAGGCCAATGGCCAAGGAGTCAAACAGGAGTCCCCCAGTCTGGGTCTGTCCATCCAGGAAGGAATGGAGCCACTGTAAAACAAAGACACTGCAAATATAAAGACAGCCTTTGTCCTGCTATCACTCTGCACCTCTCTCTCTCTCTCTCTCTCTCTCTCTCTCTCTCTCTGTGTGTGCATGCAAAATGGTTTCATAATAAAGTTGGCTTGACTCCAACATGTCTCGGTTTCAGACTGCCTACTGTTGTGTATCTGAAAGGGTGGCAGCTGGTATGCTAAAAGGAGTGATGGGACACTGGAAACTGGCAAGGTTAAGAACTGAGTGGTTGGTGCGATGAGATCTATCTTCGTCAAGCCAGCTAGAAACCACCCACTTTCCCCCTATTTATTCCCCCCCCAGCAAAAGCGAAACTTTGTTTCCATCCATAGGATGTTGTAGTTTCCCCCTGAAAAGCTACTGTGAAAATGATGCTATTGAGATCACCCGTATTCCCTCTCTGTGTTTGGCCTCTCACAGTTGCTCAAATGTAATGGGAAATAAGGGGGGCCCAATCCCCCAAGTGCCAGCTGTAATATTCAGTGCCTTAGCAGGACTTAACTATCCGTTATCCTGTCAGTATTGCTAATGCGTTTATTCCAATTTCAAATTGTGTGCAAATAAGATTCCTCAGGCTTTTCTTCTGTGGTTAATGATGCACTGTAACATTTTCCTTTTACGTGTTCTGAACTGCCCCCTCCCCTTAATGTTCCTTTAAATTTTATTTTCAGGTTATCATCAGAAACCTGATCCAAAACTTGGGGGGGTCTAAGCATCAATCTCCAATCATGCAATAATAAAACAATTTTGGTCCTTTAGAACATCTGGGAAGTGAAAGTGTTCACTTCACAGAGACAACTTCAAATTATTTTAAAATGAACAGGAGCTAGAAGACATTCTTGACATGCTCCTGTTATTTTTAGAAGGCATCTAGATGAGGACCTGTATCTGCGCTTTTCCACACGAGCCTGTTAATCTGCTGTATCTACTTTCCGTTTCATTGCAGAACTGAGAACCAAGCACTACACAAAGAACATTTCCTTTCCTGCTTTTCGGCTATATAACCTCTAGGTGGCACTGTGCTATAGCAAAATAGCACATTTACAGAATGGTATCATGAATACCATTGCAGTTGGAAAAGCATTTTCTTTCGCTCACAAATAATACTGCATTTTCCCTGTTCTAAAAAAAACAGAAGTGTAACTGGAGAGTAATATCACTGTCTAAAAACCCTGTAAACAACCATGAGGAGGTGTGCTGAAGGTGGACAGCATCATGGAAAGGACCCATGAAAATCCGTGAGTGCCCCATAACGACTGATGATCCTCCTTTGATAACCACTGTCCAAAAAAACAAAAAAAAAACCATGGACAATATGTAGGGATTTTTTTGGGGGGTGCTCCTTAAAGGTGGAGGGAGGAAGAGCAAAGAGAGATGCCTAGAGGGAACAGACTTGAATTATATGCTCCTCACAGAAAAGGAACATTTACATCTGAGCAACCAAAAAGCGATTCCCCCACCTACCCATCTTGAGAAATCCAAAGTTCCAGAAAGAAGTGGTATTTATTATGTAAAGAGGCTTTAAAAAGCAGCCCACAGCAAAGGTTAACACTTCCTTTTTTAAAAAAGAAAAAAGTATTTAAAACTAGCCAGTGTCAGCTTAAAGTTGCAAGTTTCCAAGGAAGATTTTTTTTAATGCAGAGTGAAATGGATTTGCCTCTAGGAAACGCATTCTCTCGTGCTGGCAAAGTGGAAGACAGAGTCAATGTCTTACAATAGCGCAGGACGTAAAGGTCTCATCTTTTGCAATGCTTTTGGTACCTTAATAGAGTTTTTTGTTCCTGGCAGGTGCAAGAGGCAGTGTTAGAACCTGTGTGAAAAATCGGCAGAATATTAGAATGTATTCACAGTTGCCAGTTTGGATTTCAAGGCTGATTTCTTTTTAATTCACTTTTGAAAGTTTCCTTTGAAGGATGCTTGAGGGAGGAATCCCTTAATTTCATGTCTGGTCAATTCATTTTAATGTAATCCTCTTGAATATTGCCTTGGCCCAACATTTTTTACTCCTTGTTTCTTACTAAAACATCTAAATTCAACAGCCTTAACAATTGCAGAAAAAATGTTTCAGTTAGGACATTTACAAGTTCAGATTTTTGCAAGCACATTTGGAGAAATTTGTTGGCAAATCCCTCTTGCTCTAATGGGTTTACTTTGGGCTATCCTTTGCACTCTTTGCATGGTGTTGCTTTATTGCACATGCCTGATACTTCCTTCCAATGAGTTGAGAGCTTACAGATGCTTACCAGACAAAATCCAAAGCAGTATCCCATCCACACAACACCCAGGGCCAGAACTGTTTAGCTGTAAAGATTTCAGACCATCTTCCGGGCAAGCGAGACTTACTTTCAATCAGTGGTGGTAATTTCTGTGAAAATGCATGCAAAACAAAAATGCATACTTTCGAAAAATGCAGGCAAGTATACTTTAATCGATGGGAGAATTTGGGAAATACACATGAAAATTTGCATGGATTCTCGTATAAAAAAGGGGGGAACCAAAGAAGCTTGCAATCTATACAAGCTGGAATGAGCTTAATAAAATGTAATTATGTCCAAGTTGGTCTGACATAAAATTATTACATTTGGTATATTAAAAGTACAGTGTATTCAAACAATTAATACAAATTTAATTTACTTTTTAAATTATTTTTTTGGTAACAAATGGAGCTACAAGCTCCTGAACTGTTAGGAACACCTGAACTGTAAGGAACCTCTTTGGTTCTACTAGTTTATGAGTAACAGGCAAAAAAACTCAACAGAAGAAGAACAACAGAAGAAACCACCAACATTAGTAACAAAGAAAATTATTTATGTTTCCGCTAGTCCTCCAGTGTCAAGACTTAAAGCCCCCATTCCCATAAAAACAACTGAGAAAAAAGGGGGAACCAAGATGCAATGAATATGCATGAAATTTAATCAGACTCATTTTCTGAGCTATAGCCATCACTATTAGTTTCAGTCTCTGCTTCAATGGCAGTGCTGCCCCCTAGAGGCAGAAATGCATCTTGCTCTTGCATTTGAGAGTTGTAGTCTCAGTTTGCAGCCTAGGATTTGCTTGTCCTTGGTGCAGACATTGTAATAATCTGATACTGTAGTTTTTAGAAATCATTCGGAGAAGTAAATATCTGAACACCTTGTCTTAAACATTTTATTCATCATGCTAAAACATCCCATAATCTGTTTTTTCTTCATTTTTTTTCAATTTTTCCAATTTTTAGGGGGGGAAAACAAAAGAGGCTTTGGAAAAAACCAGAAAATCCCCATTTCCCCCCTGATTTTTTCCAGTTTTTTCCCGGGCCTTCACATCTCTAGTCATAGTTCAAAGCATAGTCAGTCTGGGTGATCCGATCGGAGGGGTTCCTCCCGCCTTTTGCCCTGCAACACTGGGACAGGCCTCCTACTAAGGCAGGACTGTCCTCATCTCTGTAATACTGCAGTGCCACAACCACACAGTGGTCGGACCTGGACCTGTGGCTACTCCAGCCAGCCAGAAGAGTCACTACAGCCCTGGATGGTTCTATAGAACTCCTTCTCTGAGCTGCATTCCTCAGGCTGTGCAAGAATGAAACTGCTTGAGGAACAGCCCACTAACGTCCCACCGCCCCACCTTGGCTGAGATTTCAAAAGAGAGTTCAATGTCAAGCCAGATCATGGCCCCCTTGCACAGTTTGCTTCTGTTAGGAGGCAGTCGTCAGTGTCTGCCTTATTAGGTAAGGCTCTGTTCAGCTGTGAAGGGTGTTGGAACAAATATTTTATCTGGCTCTGTCCAGCCTCCTTACATGTCATGAATCTGTTTTTCTGTTTGCCTCTTTCCCTTGCTGTTGACATTCTAATAATACAATTCAGAGCAACAACAACAACAAAAACAGAGTAAATATTTTAATTCTTTTATATCCCATCCCGGGAACTTGTTGGGGTGGAAATCTCTAAAATGGATTTGATTAGGGAGCAATCGTTTGCCCCTATCCCACCCCAGATAGCATCTGCGGGGCCTTATGAAGATGAGGATCCCCTGCTCAGTCAAAGATAGAGTGGCAACCTTAGAGAGAATCATAGTGAGGATTCGCCCCCCACCCACCCACACACACACATTGCCAGCCCTCCCAGATGCAAAGGACAGCTCTTGACTTTGGGAGATGATGGGGCAGAAAGGAGTCATGACCTTGGCAGTCATGACCTTGGAAGATGATGGGGTGGAAAGGAAGAAAGTGTGCCATTGGATAGCATGGGGGGATCGAAGGGAGACACTATGGATTCCCCAAATTCACAACCCGCCCCACCATTATCCCACTGTAGGTGTGTTAGACTATAATATGAATTACTGTTTGGGAGGAATGGGAGGCATAAAAGCCTCAGATGTTCCTACCATGAGGCCTCCAAGATTGGAACCCTCTCTCCTACAAACACCCATTCTGTAAGATTTCACACTTAGAATGAATTTAATTAATGAACTGAAAGGAATCTGATGAATGAATTAAAAACATACTCAGAACCAGCAGGGGTAAAAACAACAACAGCCCTCAAATGAAATTAAAGTCTTGAGGAAATGAATGTGTCTTCACAACTTTCTGAAAAGTCATTGATGATGGGCCTCCCAAGCAAGTGAGTTCCACAACTTTGATTCTGCAAGCAAGGAAGTCCTGTCCTGTGCAGCAGCCAGCTGGGCCTCCATTGTCAAAGCATATGAATAAAGCAGTGGACAGGTGGACATATTTGGTGTTATGACTTCTCCCTCCATATTGCATGAATTCATGACAGTTTTATTCTGATTTCTTGGTTCATGGGGTTGGCTAGTATAGAGGCACCTTTTAGTGTTATTGCCTGTGATATGAAGGGAAGGCAGGTGGCTGGAAGGAACATGATGCAGCCATGTTGCTGAAGCTAAGCAGGTTTGAGTGTGGTGCGTGCTTGGATGGGAGACTTGCTGGGAATCCTGGGTACAATACCTTGAACTCCTTGATGGTGTCATGGCTCCCAACCCTTCCAGTGTGCAGCAGAGGGTTTTAAGGAAGCAAGATGCAGGCAGCTTTCTCAGGAATAGGTAATCAGTACCTTATTCAGGGCCCTCCCAGCCAGAGGACATGGTCCTATCACCATCCTCTAATTCTGAGGATGAATACCTGGCAAAACCTCCACCTCTGCAGCCCTGTAGAGTTCATAGGCTACAAAATCAGGTGAGGCCCTTAACAGTTGAGTCAGAGGTAGGCTGACAACTATGGGTCTTGTCAGCCTACATAAGGCTTCCATTGGCTTTAGCTCCCTGCTGAGACAACATCCTCCTATGGTCCTAGTAGGAGAGCATTCTAGCCTGCAGGACCCACTTGGAACTATCCAAGGTCCTACTTCCTTCTTGCCTTGGTCTTGCTATCATCTTCCCCTGTTTGTCTTGAGCAACCACAGAACAGGGTGGGGCACAAAAATCATCATCGTCATCGTCTTTGCACATGGAGCATTCTTCTTCACCAAAGACTTCAGAAGACAACAAGTGATGGACAAGCCAACCATGTCTTGGGTGCACAGCGCAGCAAGAGCTGCCTCTCTCCACCCCACTTCCCAGCCAAGTGATGCCTTGGCGCCTGTCCCCATGATATTTGCATTTCTGTCACTCTGCATTGTGCCAGGCTCTTAACACAGGCTGTCACTTTTGATCACGCTTGCCTGGCATGGGACCCAAGGTAATTGAACATGGCAGGGCAGCTATAATGGAATTTAACCTGTCAGAATTCTCTTTTCCACATTGTGCGGAGGAAGGTGTGAGGAGAATGCCAATGCCCCTGTGAGTAGCGGGAAACATGACAGGCCATCCCTTGCTGACTACAGCCCTGCGTCTCTTCAGGATGCCTACACCTGTCTGTCACGAGGCAAGCAAAAGCTCCAACAACATGCTCTCTCTCAGCAGTGCTGTAAGGAGGCTTCCTCTTTGTGCAAAGGATGTTACAGTGTGGCCTGTAACATCCTCCTTTCCTTAGGTCAGTTTATGAACACACCCTGCTTCAGAAGCCAAATACAGAAAAGACTATTGAAGAATAAATTATAGCCCCCTTCAGCAATGTGTGATGGAGGAAATGGGCACAGACCATATACCCTAGACAAAGCTCTTTCTCCCAACTGCTAATCACTTGGCCTTTTCCCAGTTGCCAACCCCACCCCCACCACCCCGCATTCTAAAAACTCTATATCCCTCTCCTAAGACATAGTTACTGGCAGTAAGAGGTTTGAAGTTAAACATGCTGGTAATTTTGCCCCTCCCCTTTTGCCTTCCACCTCACCCACCATTAGAATGTGGTCTTCAAGGAAAAGGAAAGGAACCTCTCGTGCAAGCACTGAGTCATTACTGACTCTTAGAGGGACGCCAGCTTTCGCTGATGTTTTCTTGGCAGGCCTTATAGCGGGGTGGTTTGCCGTTGCCTTCCCCGGCTGTTATTACCTTTCCCCCAGCTAACTGGGTACTCATTTTACCGACCTCGGAAGGATGGAAGGCTGAGTCGACCCTAGCCGGCTGCCTGAAACCAGCTTCCGCTGGGATCGAACTCAGGCCGTGGGGAGAGTTTCGGCTGCAGAAACTGCTGCTTTACCGCTCTGCACCACACGAGGTGCACAAGACCTTCTTCATAACAGAATTCAGCCCTTGTGCTGTAAGAGTTTTGACACCCCCATCTAATTCCAGAAAAAAATTCAGGGTGGAGGGGTTGCCTGAAAATCTATTCATATTTTTCCAAATGTATAATCATAGAATAGCAGAGTTGGAAGGGGCCTGCAAGGCCATCGAGTCCAACCCCCTGCTCAATGCAGGAATCCACCCTAAAGTATCCCTGACAGATGATTGTCCAGATGCCTCCTGAATGACTCTAGTGTGGGAGATCCCACAACCTCCCCAGGTAACTGGTTCCATTGTCGTACTGCTCTAACAGTCAGGAACTTTTTCCTGATGTTCAGCTGGAATCTGGCTTCCTGTAACTTGAGCCTGTTATTCCATGTCCTGCACTCTGGGAGGATCGAGAAGAGATCCTGGCCCTCCTCTGTGTGACAACCTTTTAAGTATTTGAAGAGTGCTATCCTGTCTCCCCTCAATCTGCTCTTCTCCAGGCTAAACATGCCCAGTTGTTTCAGTCTCATCAATTGTGTGCCTGTTTGAAATTCTTCTCCCATTCATTGAAGTGTATTTGTGCACATTTTTTCAGCAGTACACATTGTATCATGCACATTCTTCAAATGAGTGCATGCTTTTGAACACATTTCTTTTTGCACTTTGAATCACCATGCAAGCCCGGAAATGTATAGACTTTGTCCACAGATTGTGTTCAGTCTGCGTTCAGTCCAAAATGTTAGAACTGGGTAAATTGTGTTAAAAAATGAACTGAATGAGCAAAAGCTGCATGAAAATTGGTCCCAGGTGCAAAAACAAGAGGAAAATGGTACCCACTGACTGACATTCAGCTTCTTCAGAGATCTTTATCGCACACTCACAACTGGCCATGCATGGATGTTCGTGGGTCATTTTGACGACACAATGATCTTCCTGAACGTCTCCCACTCTATTTCCTGGTTTTAGCATAGTAAATTGATCTACAGAAAAGCTGGTTTTTAAAAAACGAAGACTGCATTTCCTGCCGTATGCAGGGAAGTTGCGCTATAAAGGTCCCACTAGAGAGCACTGTTCCCATTGATCTGTATGGGTCACATGGTCTCTCTGCTGTCGTTCCCTGTGTTATTTCAACTCATTCCCAATGTGGAAGAAAGCAGGAAGCAAGAGCGAACGTACTTGACAGTAAGGAAAAGTGATGTCTCGCGGTCTGAAGATGCTTTTTGGGTACAATCCTATGCATGTTTAAACAGAAAAAAAAAGTCCTACAACTCCCAGCATGACCCAGCCAACCATGCTTGGTGAGGCATGCTGGGAATTGTAAGACTTTTTCTGTCTAAACATGCACAAGATGGCACCTTTATCTGTTCTGCAGCAGTTAGCTTGCTCCCACCCCCCCAAAAAAACCAACCACCGCCCCCTCCAGCCCATTAGAGTTGCATTAGCAGAAGAGCAGTAATGATAACTACTCTACAGAAGTGGCACATTGAAATGTTCTCTCTCTCTCTCTCTCTCTCTCTTGTCCTTGATTGAAGGAGGAGGAGGAGGAGGAGAAGGACAAGGAGGAGGAGGTGGAGGAGGAGGAGGAGGAGGAGGAGGAGGAGGAGGAGGAGGAGGAGAAGAAGAGGAGGAGGAGGAGGAGGAGGAGGAGGAGGAGGAGGAAGAAGAAGAAGAAGAAGAAGAAGAAGAAGAAGAAGAAGAAGAAGAAGAAGAAGAAGAAGAAGAAGAAGAAGAAGAAGAAGAAGAAGAAGAAGAAGTGGAGAGAGTGTCATGGGATCCTGCTCTTGAGGCTCATGGAGAAATTCCCATTATGAATATTGTTCTGCTGTTCTGGCACCTGAACTGAACAGCAACACAAGGAGAAACCACAGGCACCACCAAGTCCCCCGCTCCTTGATCCTGTACAAAAAGTGCCAATCACAATAAAAGTTAATACTTTCTTTGAAACATGCTGGCAACCAAAAAACCAATATTGCTTTCTCACTGGGTATGCTCCTTCAAATCCTGCCCTGTTTTTGTCAAGCTATTTTGAACTGATTCATTTACTGATCTGCCAACACATCTCCCTCCTACGTAATTTGCTGTTGCATTAAGTTACAACACAACCAGTGGCATTTTTTTAAAAAAAAATATGACCCGGCATCCCTATCGCAAAATCGAAGCACACAGTGGCAATCTTCTATTATTTGTCTTTGGGTCGCCTGGGTTTTGTACGCTACATTTCAAATACTGTTGGATTTTCTGCACCAAGGAAGTTGCATGGGTCTACCAATGATCCAGGTGTGTGGGGAGAGGGAAGGGGGTCACCTAGAGTGAGAGGACATCTGCAAACATAGCTGGCATCAGAATCCAGCAAAAATAAGACAATTGTGTGGATTTCGAGGGTGATTCAAGGCTGTAGTCTCCCTGCTACTCTTCTGACAGTCATGAGACTAGCCAGGAATGGGGGTTTAAGGATCTCAGAGGTTATGCAACCCTAACAGGTCCCTTGCCTGGAAGAGGCCCTTTTGCTCAGGACCATGGCCAGCTCACTATGAAGATCACTGTCAGAGAGCTTCTCCACATTTTCTTTTAAAAAATTCCCGCTGCCTTTGCAGGGCTTTCTGCTTCCACTTTCCTTCCAGGATTAACCGTTTGCACTTTTACACAGGTGGCCATGGGTGGCCATGAGGTTTGAGTTGAATACTTCTTCTTTCTGTGTGTTACAATCACTTCAATGAAACAGCAACCTCTAGTGATGGAATGGTAGTACAACACCAATTTTGTACGAGGCCAATTTTCTGATATATATACTTTTTAAAAAACTGATTATTCCAGTGGTTTTTTGAAGGCAGGATAACGGGAGAATTGTGAGAGATGTCCTGGAGGTTGGCAATGTCATCTAAAGGGCCCAGAAACTTCCCTTGAGTAGCCAATCATGAGCGTGCAATAAATCCCTTGTGTAGAAATGCTCAGAGTCAGGCGGGATGCAAGGCAAACCAAAACTGCAAGCTTGTGGTGTTGCTTCAGCAATAGTCCAGAGCCCAACTTTAACCTTTACCTGTCCTAGAACCAGGATGGTGTAAATAATAATAATAATTAAAGGAAAAGGTTCCCCCTCTTCCCACGAGAAACACTGTTGAGATGTAAATGACCTGCTCTAGTCTGGTGGAACCGGGAAATTCCTGATGGTGATGGATGTGGTGCTGCACTGCCAACAGTTCTGAGCCCTTCGAAAAGTCTCAGGGTCCTCAAGATGCTTTGAAATACAACTCTCATCACACCCAGATGCCCTGACTAATAGTTGAGGATGATGGGGGTTGTAGTCCAAAACCTCTGCAGGGTGCCAGGTTGGAGAAGGCTGCTTTAGAATTGGAGGAAGAAAACAAGACATCTGGTCAGGTGAAGAAGGATAGCTGGCAACTGGGGCTCCCTTCCCACAGGAGTCTCTGGTGAGTTGGTGACTCCTATTCCTTGGGAATTGTTCCTATTCTCAGTCTTCCCCATTAGAACTCTGCTCAGGTAGCAAAGAGTCTGTGTCATGGGCTATAGGACACTCAGCAACAATTCACTCATCCTGGAGTTCATATATTAGGCAGTGACACAAGATGTGGCCCCCTGGTATCTGGTGTCTTGGCTTGAGTGGTCTGAAAACCTCTCGTCTTCCCAGTGGCCTTTATGGCTGGCGGGCTTCTTTCACCCCTGGTCTGCATTCCAGGGTTGGGTGGGACCAGGTGGGACCGAAAGGCAAAAGTGGTAGGCCCAAAAATAACTGCATATTTTATCTTAAAGCTCTTACTGCCAGTAACTCTTAGGAAGGAGGGGGGGAACGTAAGAAAGCCAGGAATCTACCAAGCAATTAGCTATCAGGGAAGGGGTGTGGCCAGGAGAATGGGGTGTGGCCAGGAAAAGTGAGTGTGGCCAGAAGAAGGGGCTGGTTGGGAAAAGGGGTGTGGTCTGGAGAAGGGGTTGATCAGGAGAAGGGGGTGTGGCCAGGAGAAGGGGGTGTAGCCATCTGGGGAATCCTAGAATTGCCTGAAGTTCTGCCCCTCTGGAGTAGGGAATTGGTGCCTGACTTGTGAGACTCATGTCTTGAGCCCTACAGCACCTGTTCCCAGGCATGGCTGGGACTCTGCATCTAAAGGGCAGTATGACAATGGAACCAGTTACTTAGGAAGGTTGTGGGCTCTCCCACACTAGAGGCCTTCAAGAGGCATCTGGACAACCATCTGTCAGGGATGCTTTAGGGTGGATTCTTGCATTGAGCAGGGGGTTGGACTCAATGGCCTTGTAGGTCCCTTCCAACTCTGCTATTCTATGATTCTATGATAAAGAGCTATCATATAAAAGTGTGAGGCATCCAATGGAAGTTGGTGGCTCCAATGTCAGTGGGGCTGTGAATCTGCTCAAGGTTTCAGTCAAATCCCGTCAGAACGCTACAGGAGCTACCCATGGTGCTTTGCAAATTCACCACCCCACTGACATTGGAGTCACCAGGCTCCATTGGTGGCATCTTTAAAAGTGTTGGTACGGCCGTTTCTAAAAAAGCCCTCCCTGGATCCCCTGGACTTTAATAACTATAGACCAATATCAAATATCCCACGTTTGGGCAAAGTGATCGAGGCGGCAGTTGCAAACCAACTCCAAGCAGTTTTGGATGACACAGATTTTCTAGACCCATTTAAAACTAGCTTCAGAGCAGGATACGGAGTTGAGACTGCTATGGTCGCTTTAGTGGATGATCTAGGCCTGAGTATTGACAGGGGGAGTGTGTCCCTGCTGGTACTTTTGGAACTCTCAGTGGCTTTCGATACCATCAACCATGGTATCCTTCTGGAACGCCTGAGGGGTTTGGGAATTAGGGGCTTCAGTGTTTCCAGTCCCGCCTCTCGGGGAGGTTCCAGATGGTGATGCTTGGGGATAGCTGCTCCTCAAAGAAGGAGCTATTGTATGGCATACCACAAGGTGCCATCCTCTCCCCAATGCTGTTCAACATCTACATGAAACCGCTGGGAGAAATCATCTGGAGGTATGGGGCGGGGTGCTCTCAGTATGCTGATGACTCCCAAATATATTTCTCTATGCCTTCGACAACAGCGTCAGCTAAGGATAGTGTGTCTCCTCTGAATGAATGCTTGGAGGCGGTAACGGGCTGGATGAGGAAAAACAAACTGAAGCTGAATCCAGACAAGGCGGAGGTTCTTACTGTCAAAGGCCCCAACCTGAGTTTGGAGGTGTGTCATCCAGTTCTGGATGGGGCTACACTCCCCCTGAAAGTCTGCGTTTTCAGTTTGGGGGTGCTCCTGGATCCGTCGCTCCAAATAACAGCCCAGATAGATGCAACGGCCAAGAGTTCCTACTATCAGCTTCAGCTGCGCCCCTTCCTAGAGACAGAAGACATAAAGACAGTAGTGCACACGCTGGTAACTTCAAGTCTCGACTTCTGCAATGCACTCTACATAGGGCTACCTTTGTGCCTAGTCCAGAAATTTCAATTAGTTCTAAATATGGCAGCCAGGTTTGTCACCGGTACACCTAGGGGTGACCATATCACACCAACTTTAAAATCACTTATTATTATTATTATTAATTTATTATTATTTATTTATATAGCACCATCAGTGTACATGGTGCTGTACAGAGTAAAACAGTAAATAGCAAGACCCTGCCGCATAGGCTTACAATCTAATAAAATCATAGTAAAACAATAAGGAGGGGAAGAGAATGCAAACAGGTACAGGGTAGGGTAAGCAGGCACAGGGTAGGGTAAAACTAACAGTAGAAAGTAACAGTAGAAGTCTGCACAACATCAAGTTTTAAAAGCTTTAGGAAAAAGAAAAGTTTTTAGTTGAGCTTTAAAAGCACCTTGAGTCCCATTATTGGGCAAAAGTTGGGATACTACTACTACTACTACTACTACTACTAATAATAATAATAATAATAATAATAATAATAATAATACCTTTAAAGCCCTACATGGTTTGGGTCCAGGTTACCTGCGGGATCGCCTTCTCCCATACAATCCGCCACATACACTCAGGTCCTTTGGGTAGGATTTACTTCAGGCAGCTAAAACCAGATTGACAAGTATTACCCAGAGGACCTTTTCTTCTGCTGCTCCCAGACTGTGGAATGGCTTTCCGGGAGAGAGTCGCCAACTCAACAGTCTTTCTGAATATAAAAAAGCTATAAAGAGTTATCTCTTCTGGCAGGCCTACCCAGTTGAATTTTAAGAAGACTGGCTGTTTTTAATAATGTATTAGTTTTATACGTTTTAATCAGTTGTATGTATTTTATAATATTTTATAATATTATTCATGGGATACCATGAAGGCAGTATCAAGAGGGATATGTATTAGAGAAATGTGTAATTTAAGGAGGCAACAAGTAGCAGAGCAGGAACAATTGGAGGAAGAGATTAAGAAAATGGAGAAAGATTATTGGCAATATAAAAATAAATATAAATTAATAGAAATACAAGCAAAGAAAAAACAATTAGAAAATTTAAATTTAGAGGAGGTTCAAAAAAATTTAATATATATGAAAAGGGAGTATTTTGAAAACAGTAATAAGAATTCTAGATTGCTTGCCAGGCTCACACAAAAAGAAAAAGCCAGGAATGGGATAGGGATTTTGAAGGATAAACAAGGGAAGTATTGTCATACAATGAAGGATAAAGTAAAGATTTTTCAGGAGTTTTATCAAGAATTGTATAAGGGAAAGGATATTCAAAAACAAAAGTTGGAAGCTTATATAGAAAAGTATATAAAGAAGAGAATAAAAAATTTTTTTTGAACTGGAACAGTCTTTAATATTCACTGATGTACATGCTCTTTTAAATTATTTATCTGCTTCATCGAAATTAGCAAACAGTCAGTATAAATGGATTCTAAGCACCCCTTTGACAGCTTAATGACAAATATTACAACTTTGGAAAGATAAATACTCGCCTCCTCTAATGCAATAGACTGAGGACCTTACAACACTTTCAGTATTTGAACGGGTGACATAGATGCCACCTTCTAATGGATACTTATTTGGATATTTGGTCCACTTTTGCTGAAGGAAAGGAACCTCTCGTGCAAGCACTGAGTCATTACTGACTCTTGGAGGGACGCCAGCTTTCGCTGACGTTTTCTTGGCAGGCCTTATAGCGGGGTGGTTTGCCGTTGCCTTCCCTGGCTGTTATTACCTTTCCCCCAGCTAACTGGGTACTCATTTTACCGACCTCGGGAGGATGGAAGGCTGAGTCGACCCGAGCCGGCTGCCTGAAACCAGCTTCCACTGGGATCGAACTCAGGCCGTGGGGAGAGTTTCAGCTGCAGAAACTGCTGCTTTACTGCTCTGAGCCACACAGAAAGCTCTGGCATGGGCTGGTCCATGAAGTCACGAAGAGTTGGAAGCGACTGAACGAATAAACAACAAAAATGTATAATTGCTAGAGTGTTGCATGCATTTCATACACATCTAGATAAATGTATTTTTTTTCATAAAAAAGAGGGGAGCAATTAAAAAAAGGGTACCCGTGGGCACTGTGCTGGGAACCCCTGGCATATATGCCCACCTGAGTGCATCATTGTGACTGTGTGGCCAAATTGCTGCTTCCTCCCAGTTTCCTCCTTCACCTTGTTGAATCTTTCCATTTTGGTTTCTGCCAGTTTTTCAGTTCTTCCACTCTTAAATTCAGTTAATCTCAAACATTGAGAGGCATTTTTTCCTAAAATACACAAGCATTACACAAGGAGCATTTTCTTCCCTGCTTTTCTGTTAGACAACCTCTAGGTGGCACTTTGATCTAGCAGAATAGTGCAAATGCACAAGAGAAAATCTAGCTTTCTTTCACCATCAGAAATAATGCCGCATTTTTCCTACTCTAAAAAAAAAAAAAAACTTGTGGAAAGTTCTGTTTACATCCAGGAGAGAAACCAGAGGTTTGTGTCATCTAAAGATACTGTAAACAATCATGAAAAAAGAATGATGAGTGCACCACAAATGCTTTGTGTAGGAAAACTCCTTGAGATGTGTTTACAATGGACAATTTCCCTTCTGTTCACAGGGGGCCGCTCACTCATAGCTTCTGCTTCTTCTTTCACCAGAGCTTATATTACTCTTTGTAATGAGCCATTTCTTACTTGCTCCCCTCTACGTTTCCAGACAGCACTAAACTTGCCTGATTGGCAGTTTTGGTGCGAGCTTGCCAAGACGAACTTGAACGGCAAACTCATCGCCCTTTTTCACATCAGCATAAATCGTCTTTCATTACTTCCACTGCTGTTAATCCTCGTGCATTTGGGAGCAGTGCCATCGCAATGTCCCTGTGCCCCAGAAGAGGAAATAGATTTTTTTTTTTTTAAGAGGCACTCACAGTTCTGAAATAATTTATCACTCAAGCATCCTTTTGCAGCCTGAAACCAAAGAATTTCCAGATCTCTGAGCAGGGAAAATGACATTGTTATCCAAATCATATGACTGGATTAAGGATGATAAAGTTTATTTTTATTTTTCCTGAGGTCTGCTTTTTGGCAAGGATGCAATGAACTGGAGCACTCCAAACTATGGGGTCATCCCATTAATACTACAATTCTGTAAATGTCTACTAAGACGTAGGTCCCACTTAGTTCTGAGGGGCTTGCTCCTAGTTAAGAGGGTATAGGTTTGTAATCTAAGGGCTTATTTACACCAAGCAGGATATTCCACTATGAAAGTGGTATGGAAGCGGTATATAAAAGGCAGGAGACACACTACTGCTTTGTAGTGGTACTGAAGTGCACTGACGACTGTTGGGACCCATGACACATGCCATATACTGCTATCATACCATTATTATTATTATTATCATTATTTATTTATATAGCACCATCAATGTACATGGTGCTGTACAGAGTAAAACAGTAAATAGCAAGACCCTGCCGCATAGGCTTACAGTCTAATAAAATCATAGTAAAACAATAAGGAGGGGAAGAGAATGCAAACAGGCACAGAGTAGGGTAAGCAGGCACAGGGTAGGGTAAAACTAACAGTATAAAGTCTGCACAACATCAAGTTTTAAAAGCTTTAGGAAAAAGAAAAGTTTTTAGTTGAGCTTTAAAAGCTGCGATTGAACTTGTAGTTCTCAAATGTTCTGGAAGAGCGTTCCAGGCGTAAGGGGCAGCAGAAGAAAATGGACGAAGCCGAGCAAGGGAAGTAGAGACCCTTGGGTAGGCGAGAAACATGGCATCAGAGGAGCGAAGAGCACGAGCGGGGCAATAGTGTGAGATGAGAGAGGAGAGATAGGAAGGAGCTAGACCTGTTTGGTGTAGATGTGTCAGGGGCCCCTACAGTTGTCAGTGCACTTCAGTACCGCTATAAAGCAGTAATGTGGCTCCTGCCTTTTGTACACCACTTCCATACCACTTTCAAAATGAAATATCCTGCTTGGTGTAGATGAGCCCTAAATGTTTGTGATTGGTTCTAGCTCTGGTTTATCTATGGCAGAAGTTATTCTAGTTTAATTCCAGTACAAACCAATTAAGCTTCAGTTTAGCACATCTCCTGAAGTGGTTCCATTCCAATTCAAAAGACAAATCTTAAATATAAAGTCTCACAATCAGAAAGGGGGGGGGGGTAGAAAAGAAAACATGTTGGCTGGGAAAGGCTGGGAGTTTTAGGACTTTTTTCCTGTCTAAACATGCATAGAATTGTGTCTTTATTCTGTATTTTGAAAGGGCAACAACTGTCCTTGTAGGCAGGTTCTACAAAGATGGTGCTTGAGAAAGTATTCTGAGAGCCTACCATGTACATTATGGGCATGACAATGTTAATACAGGCAAGTGCAATCACTTGAAATATGTCTTGGAAGTGCTAAGTAGTAAATAGTAGGGCTGTGCTCCGCTTCGCTTCAGGTCGGAGAAACAGAAGCGGATCGGGGTACTTCGCCTCCTCTTAAGGCGGAGGCGAAGAGGATCGGGGGGCAGCGGAGCATCATGGAGCGGATCAAAATGAAGGCGGATCCTTCGCCTCGATCCAGAGCTCCGAAAGAAAGGTAAGTGGGGGCTTACCTGGCTCTGCTGCAGTCCATGTGGTGACAGCGGCAGAGCCAGGTAAGGGGGCAAGGGGAGTGGGGCTTACCTGCCTCTGTCATGGTCTGGCAGCGGCTTCAGCTGAGGCTCAAACCGGAAGTCCAGGCCGCAACCGCGACCTGCCCTTCTGCTTTGCGCCTCAGCCTCAGGTGAAGCCGCTGCCGGAACGTGACGGACGCAGGTAAGGGGGAGGAGGGGGGTCTTACCTGGCGCCGCCACCGCCGCCACAGTCTGTGCGGCGATGGCAGCAGAGCCAGGTAAGAGGGCAGGGGGGCAGGGGCTTATCTGCGACTGTCCGCGGTCCGGCAGGGGCTTCAACTGAGCCCGAGGACTCAAACCAGAAGACCAGGCTGTTTGGGTCCTCGGGCTCAGTTGAAGCTGCTGCCGGACCACAGATGGACGCAGGTAAGGGGGGAGGAGGGAGGGGATCCGGAGCTCTGCAATGGAGCGGAGCGGACTGTAGGCGGATCGATGCGGGCCAGAGTGGGCCCGATCCACAATTTGCGGATCAGGTGTGGAGCGGAGCGGGGGGGTCCATGCCCAGCCCTAGTAAATAGCAGTAGAGTCAACTTCAAATCCCCACATGTGGGTGACTTACTTTGGGCTAGTCACTACCTTGGCCTAACCTACCTCACAGGGTTGTTGTGATGATGAAATGAGGTGAGGCATGCTTGTAACATTGAGCTTGGTGAGGCAAAGGTGGAGGTGTAAATGTAATGAATAGCCTAATGGATGCTGGAGAGATTTTTACTTTTACTTTTCACCATGGCACGAGAACATGAGAAGTGTCATGCTGGATCAGACCGAGGGTCCATCTCATCCAGTATTCTGTTCCCACAGTGGCCAACCAGCTGTTGACCAGGGACCCACAAAGCAGGACATGGTGCAACAGCACCCTCCCACCCATGCTCCTCAGCAACTGATGCACACAGGCTTACTGCCTCGGATACTGGAGGTAGCACATAACCATTAGGACTAGTACCAATTGATAGCCTTCTCCTCTAAGAATTTATTCAACCCCCTTTTAAAGCCATCCAAATTGGTGGCCATCACCACATCTTGTGGCAGTGAGTTCCATAATTTAATTATGCACTGTGTGAAGAAGTACTTCCTTTTATTTGTCCCGGATCTCCCACCAATCAGCTTCATGGGATGACCCCATAGGGTTCTAGTATTTTGGGAGAGGGAGAAAAATCTCTCCATATCCACATTCTCCAGACCATGCATAATTTTGGACACCTCTATCATGTCTCCCCTCAGCCTCCCTTTTCCCAACCTAAACAATCCCAGGTGTTGCAATCTTCCTTCACAGGGGAGATGCACCAGCCCCTTGATCATTTGAGTCACCCTTTTCTGCACCACCACCCCCAGCTCTTCAATATCTGGCATCTGTCTCAGTTCTATGAGGTGATATCTTGTTCTCCCCTAACCACATTTATCTATCACTTTCCTGTGGTCTCCATGGTAACATGACCAGAATATTATGGACAGAAGCGGGGAGGTCATCCGGTCTGTGGAAACCACTGGGTGCCAGGGGCACAGAGAACAGAGCCCTCCCTGGTGACACAGGGGAGGCCGTGCCCATTCCCAGGGATAACAATGGCAGGATAGATCAGAGAGGCAGGGAGCATGAAACACAAGCGGCCTGTGCGTCAAGCCATGTCAGTTCTGGAATAAATCCTATTTATAGACCATCTGCGAAACCACGATAAAGCCGGGAGCCTGATGGAACAGTGTCTCCCGCTGCTGACAGACAACACGGGCTGAATCAAAGCAGTGCGTCCTCCGAGTGCCCTCACTTGCATGGCTTGAACACTGGCTTCTTGTCTTTAAAAGAAATGAATGCATTTTAAAAAATGGGGTGGGTGTGAGAGTGAGTGAGAGAGAGAGAGAGAAAGAGAGAATGAAACATATGAACCAACGTCCAGTTTCCATGATTGCCATGTAGATAACAAGTCAAGGTAGCTTGATAACTATGTCACATGTGCTAGGCCGGATCTACACTACTGCTTTAAAGCGCTATAAAACTGTTATAAAGTGCTTTAAAGCAATAGTGTAGATCCGGCCAGACACATTCCCTACTATGTTTAACTGGAAGAAGAGACGATTAACAGAATATGTGATAGCTTCCAATACTCAAAGAGATGTCATGCAAAAGACAGAGAGGACTTCTCTCTTATTTTAAATTTGTATTTCTCCACTGCTGCTGATTTTATCCTGGTTGTGCTTTTATATTTTAGTTTATATCATGTTTTTTTATACTGTTGTTTTCTACTTTGAATGGTTTTAATTTTTGTGAACCGCCCAGAGAGCTTCGGCTATTGGGCAGTATAAAAATAATAATAAAAAATTATTATAATAAAAAAATCTTACCGTTTTGCAGAAGAGTGCTTGTGCACTCCCTCTCCGATAAAAACAAAAACAAAATGGCAGGCACAATGTCGTGTGCTGCGTGTAAACAAGGGTGACGATCTTGTGATCATAAAATTGTGAAATTGTTGCCCTTTTACCCCCTCATCTAGCCATGGTCGAAGAGGATGCAGGCCCCTCGGGAGTGTCCAGTGAAGGCCATCCTCCTCCATCAACTCCAGTCTCCAAGGGAGCAGATCCTGAGTCAGAAGCAAAGCATCCAACCAGCCCTCAGGAAAGACAGCGATTGAAGCGCGAAGAGCAAATCTGGCCTGCGAGGAAAAGTCCTCGGCTGCAGGCCAGAAACTCAGTTCCATGAACGCCGCCCTTATATCGATGGCTGAAATGGAAGGTTCATCAACGAGCCGGAGATAGGTGGGTCCAGGCTATGGCCCTATGTATAAGTCAGCAAGAGGAACCACACAGCACTGGCAACAACCATTGTGACTCTTGCCGGTTCTGCTGATTACTCCATTTTTTCTGTATTCCTGACCTTGAATGGGATTTATCATGGGATTTGAATGGGATTTATTTGGACCTCGGACAGACTTTGCCTCTGCTGCTTGGGCTCTGTGAATTGTCCTGTGAATTTGCTTATTGTTGCTCGTTACTCCTGGCAACCTGGGAATCCACTGTCTGGATTCCCAGTTAGAGAAAGCTGATAAGACTTTGTAGCTGAAAACACAATGCAGTTGTTTATGGGTTCTTTAGATGATGTTGTGACCCTCCAGTTTCACTTCTGTGTCTAAAGAGCACTTTCAGTGAGTTATTTTAGAGCAGGGGAAATGTGGCATTAATTCTGAAAGCAAATGTAATGCTTTTTTCACTTGTGCTCTTCTGCTTTACCGTAGTGCCACCTAGTGGTTATGTAATGGAAAGGAAATGTTCTTCGTGTAATGCTTGGAACTGAATTCTGCAACAAAACTGAAATTAGAGACAGCAGATTAACAGCCTTGAGTACTAAAGCTCCTGGTGTAACAGAATGGTATCCTTTTCTTTCAAAAATCAAAACAACACACAGAGAGACACAAAACTTTAGAAGAAATTCAGTGGCACCTCCTGTTCCTGCCCAAATGCCTGCTTCTGCATGATTTGTGGCTCAAGATTTGCTCTGTTGATGGTTTAACGGGAAATATACGAGATCCATTTTGTTGGTACTGTTTGAATGTAGAACACACACAGAGAGAGAGAAAGAAATGAGATCTGACTTGTATTATAATATGTCCAGAGTTAGATTTAATGTCATTCACCAACTCCAGGCTGCTGAGAAATGAAGAAAAATGGAACCAATTTGTGGCTCCGTATTTATTAGCATTTAGATAATACGCCCCATTCATCATAGGCTCGGGTGTGTTTCAAAACTCCTTCAGCCCTGTGTTCTAAGCTCTCTGAACACTGGTAAATTACCTTTTTTCTGATCTCACAGGGAATTAAAACACACACAAAAAACATTAGTTTGGGAGAATCAGGTATGGAAAGATTCCAAATTTCCTGATGGAAATAAAGATGGATGGTACTGAGGAGCTATAAGGTAAAAGCTTGACCATAAAGACAAAAGCGATGCACTGTTTTACTCCAACATTTAGAAGCAGATGAAAAGGAAATAGACAAAGCAATATGAAAGAAGGGGCTGAGATGGACCCGGCTTATATAGTCTTGTTTGACACTGCCAGGTTCCATTTGTCTGAGCAGGGCAAAACCCCATTTTGGCAAGCAGCAAAACCAAAAATATTGTCTTGTCGCCCAGGCAACAAGGGCCGTTGCTAGATGAGGGTTTAGCCTGGGCTAATACCCGGGCTCACCCCTATGCATCCAGATGATGCACAGGGGATCCCAGGGTCAGCCGAGGCTAAAGCCTCTCTTGGCTCAGGGTAACCAGCACTGGTTGTGGCCCAATATTTCTGCAGCCCTGGGCTGAGCCCGGGGCTGCGGAAGGTCTAGCCAGTTCCGCAGCGTCTCCTGGCTACGCAGCTTACTCGTGAGTAGCCAGGAGAAGTGGTGCCCATCGGGCCGGGGGGGGGAATCACGGGAGGGGAGAGATGAGGGCCGGGGGGGAAGAGTGGACCTGGAAGGAGAGATGGGGGGAAGAGCGGAGCCAGGGGACATTGGGGAGAGAATCGCAGCCCAGGGGTGATGGGGGGGATTGGAGATCATGGGAGGGGGGAGGGGGGCATTGGACATGGCAGGTGGGGGACGAGGGGGCATTGGATATGGTGGGGGCGGGTGGGGGGGCATTGGACATGGCGGGCAGGTGGGCGGGCGAGGGGGGCATTGGACACGGTAGGCGAGTGGACAGGGGGGCATTGGACATGGCGGGCGGGTGAGGGGGCATCAGACATCACGGGGGGAAATCGGGGGCAGGGGGAGCGGGGAACCCTTTTTTAAAAAAAACCAACCCTACCTTATCGTTGGTCCGCTCCTGAGCACATGGCCCCTTTAAGATGAAAAAAAAATGGCTGATGTGACGGGGCTTTCCTTTACCCTGTCGCGTGTTACATCTAGCTAGGAGCGACAGCCTGTGCTAGCTGCAGCGCAGGGTCGCCCCTACTCCTGACCAGACAGTTAAGTCTAGCAAAGCCCAAGGACTCATTCCCCCTTCTCCTTCAGTCTTCCTAGTGAATTGTTGCCTGCTCTGTTCCTTAAATGCTCATGGGGAATTTTATTCCTGGCCAGTCAGCCTGGGGAAGATGTCAACCTTCTTGTTCCAATGAATAGTTCAGCAATCACGTATCTTTGATGAAAAAAAAAAACTCATTGGGCAATGGAGACCTCCTTGGAGGAGAGCCGTCACTGATTGGCTTTTAGCAGGCCCTGCCTCTCTTGCCAGTAGGGAACGATGTATTTTGTTCAATCCATCCTGCCTGAGTTTCGTGGACTGGCAGGTGTCTTCCGTTCCATCATTTTATTTATTTATTTATTTATTTATTTATTTATTATATTTATTTGTACCCCGCTTTCTGTCCCATGCTGGGCTTCAAGGCGGCGTTACAGAATTTAAAACATATACATTTAAGACCTGTGTTAAAATATATTAAATATGTTCCAATAGTAAAACATTGAAACGTTTAAAATACATGACAATTTTAAAAGTCTGGGAATTGCAAGGATCACAGAAACGAGGAGAAGAAACAACACAGACAACGGGGCAATGAACAGTGTGCTCCGCAAGAACGTTACAAGAAAAGGTAAGAAACGCTACTGAGCAACGGTATACAAGGTAGCGATACAAAATGTTACAAAGGCTCAAAAAAACGATAAAAGCAGAAATGTAGATCCACACCCAGTGCATAGTTAAATTATGGAATTCACTACCACAAGACGTAGTGATGGCCACCAATTTTGATGGCTTTCGAAGGGGGTTATAGAAATTCCTGTAGGAGAAAACTCAATGGCTACTTGTCCTACTCTATGCTACTTCCAATATCAGAAGTAGTAGGCCTTGTATATACACTTGTTGCTGGAGAACATGGGTTGGAGAATGTTGTTGGACTCATGTACTGCTTGTGGATTCCTGGTCAACAGCTGGTTGGCCACTGTGTGAACAGAATGCTGGACTAGATGGACTCTTGGTCTGATCCAGCAGGGCTCTTCTGATGTTCTTAGGCCTTTTATAGATGAAAGGTCTCTGTTCATGGATGGCACCTCCATTCGATTTTCAGTTATCCCCGCCCCCTTCTCCCCTATTAGGGATTCCTCAACATGGCAACCTCAAGATGTGTTGGGACTGCAAAGAACATCATTTTCAGCCAGCAGGGTTGGCTGTGGAATGCTGGGAGCTGTAGCACACACACACCCGTCTAATCATGCACAGGCTTGCACCATAAAGAGCAAAGAGACCTCCACATGTTATGGTGCCGGGGTCAAGTCCGGTTTCTGGGGTTCTTCGCGCACAGGGATTTCTGGGAGAACAGGGTTTTCTCAGGTCCATTCTACATTCCCTCCTGTCCAGCATCCTCAGACCCTTCACCCATTCTTAGGGGGGGGGGTCTTACCGATGAGTCATGCCAATGCAATTTGTTTTATTTTGCTTTTAAAAAAATAAACATAATTGCTAGTTGCTAACTGCCTGGGATTTTATTTGATTGGAAAGGAAAGCAGGATTCCCACCCACTCCCAAAAGCAAGGACAGCAAACAAACAAAAAACCAACCAAAAAAATAAATGATGATTCTCACAGCATGTGTGTTTGAAGGCTTTCACTCCTCTGCAGTGTAATTAGGATTTCATTGCCTGTTAAGGAGCTGATCTCTAGTCAATTGCAGGAGCTGGAGTCATCAATACTTCCATTCCCAGAGTGCACCAGGGCCTGAAAGGTTGGGTCTTGCCTCTCTAGGCATGCTGCTTGTCCCTCGCACCGCATCGATCGGATCTGGTTTTGTTGCTCACTACCATCGCCGCCTCGATTTACGGCCCTGCGATCCTAAGTGCACCCCTGTCGCTTGCTAAATCCTTTTGCCACCTTTGGATGAGGTTACGTGAGATGCCAGTGCTATATCCTAAACTTAGATATGAAGGAGAAGTGCGGGGAGTGGGGGGAGATCTAGAACTGCTAATGGGCTCCTGCCAGAAGCAAACCACGTTTTCTTTGAATGCCTTTTGAGCTTCCCGCAGTGGATTGTACCTCTTCGGCTGTCAATCATCCCTGTTAGCGACCTCACTGTGCAAAGCTGTTTCATAAGCAATCTGACCCCAACAGGTAAGACGCTGGAGCAGCGAATGGCAAACAAGTCCCTTAGATCTCCAGCGCTTTACTAGGATAAAGAGAGATGTCTACATGCTTCAGCCAGTTGCTACCTGCATTCTCTCCCTTCTGTAAGCTTCACCTTTTCTTGAAAAGGAATGCGCTGGCTATGAGGAGGTGCCGCGAGCGTTTGAGCGCCGCTGTGCATCAGGCAGGCCTGTGCGGAGAAATCAGGCGCCATTAAAATGCTTGCAGAAACTTCCTCATCTCTTTCCAAAGGGGAACCGAGTTCCATAAACGGCAGGCTTATTATTGGGCCATAGTGGCGAAGCTGACTCTCGAAGGCCCGGTAAGGCGAGAGAAGCGAAGCTGAGAGGAAAATGAGCCGTTTCTGCATATTTGCCTTATCTCCGCAGGGATGAGCCATCGTTCGCTTCCAATTGCAGCTCCCCTTTATTTGCAGGTGGGTCTGGTTGGGTCCTGTTAAATTTGCTCGCTTCCTTTTCCAGGGGCGCATCTGTTTCTTTTGCAGACAAAGCAAAAGCGAGGCGTCGCTCCACAAAAGAGGTGCAAGCAGAAAAGAAGTCAGCCGGGGTGGGGGGATATATATATATATATATATATATATATATATATATATATATATCTTGTTAAACACACTTCATGTCTGACAGGTGTGCGGAGGAGGCGGGAATGTGGGAAAGATGGGAATAGAGCTTAATTCTAGAAAAAAAAGAGATGATATGGCTCAACTCTGGTTGAAACAAAAATGTCCATGGTATACAGCATTTTATTTATTTATTTATTTATTTTATTACATTTATATTCTGCCCCACAGCCGAAGCTCTCTGGGCGGTTTACAACATTAAAAATAGTAAACATTAAAAGTATACAATTTTAAAAAAAAACATAAAAACAGTATAAAAACAACAGTATCCATTTAAAAACAACAATTCTGGGGTCCATTAAAAACAAACTTAACGTTAAATGCTGTTAAAATGCCTGGGAGAAGAGAAAAGTCTCGACCTGGCGCCGAAAAGATAACAACGTTGGCGCCAGGTGAGCCTCCTTGGGGAGATCATTCCACAGTTGGGGGGCAACCACTGAGAAGGCCCTCTCCCTTGTTGCCATCCTCCGAGCTTCCCTTGGAGTAGGCACTCGGAGGAGGACCTTAGATGTTGAGCGCAGTGTACGGGTAGGTTCATGTCGGGAGAAGCGTTCCATCAGGTATTGCGGTCCCAAGCCATGTAGGGCTTTATAGGTTAAGACCAGCACCTTGAATTGGGCTTGGAAACATATAGGCAGCCAATGCAAGCAGGCCAGAATCGGTGTTACATGTTCAAATCTCCCTGTTCCAGCTATCAATCTGGCCGCTGCATTTTGCACAAGCTGCAGCTTCCGGACCGTCTTCAAAGGCTGCCCCATGTAGAGGGCATTGCAGTAATCTAATTTGGAAGTTACCAGAGTATGGACAACTGAAGCTAGGTTATCCCTGTCCAGATAGGGGCATAGCTGGGCCACCAACCAAAGTTGGTAGAAAGCACTCCGTGCCACCGAGGCCACCTGAGCCTCAAGTGACAAAATACGGAAGTTTTACGGAATAATGAGCAAGTGGGAAGAACCCTGCCCCAAGGAGCTTACAGTCTAAAGTTCAACAGAAGATGGGGGATACAGAGAACTCTGGGCAGACTGTAAATGTAAGATACAAACATAAAATAATGCAGAGGGATGGGGAGGAGGACGGGTGTGAATTTGCTGTCAGTTCGCTGACATGGACATAGCTCTAGTTTCATTAGGGCAGGTTTGAGTGGGGGATGGAATAAATAAAAAAGAAGTAGGAGCATAAGCTGTATATTTTGGGAAAGGTTGCATTACCAAAATGGGGAGTGGGAATGCTGCACCGCTCTGACCATGTTACTCCACTTCTGAAATCTCTTCATTGGCTTCCAATTCACTTCAGAATCCAATACAAACTCCTCCTGTTGACAAAGCTTTTCACAGTCTAGCTCCTTCCTATCTTTCCTCTCTCATCTCACACTATTACCCCGCTCGTGCTCTTCGCTCCTCTGATGCCATGTTTCTCACCTGCCCAAGGGTCTCTCCTTCCCTTGCTCGGCTTCGTCCATTTTCTTCTGCTGCCCTTTACGCCTGGAACGCTCTTCCAGAACATTTGCGAACGACAAGTTCAATCGCAGCTTTTAAAGCTCAGCTAAAAACTTTTCTTTTTTCTAAAGCTTTTAAAACTTGATTTTGATCTGACTTTTATATTGTTAGTTTTATACTCCCCTGTACCTGTTTGGTGCATTCTCTTCCCCTTCTTATTGTTTTATTGTGATTTTATTAGAATGTAAGCCTATGCGGCAGGGTCTTGCTATTTTATTGTTTTACTCTGTACAGCACCATGTACACTGATGGTGCTATATAAATAAATAATAATTATAATAATAAGGCAGGGGTTCTGATCCAGGTTGCTTCTACACCAGCAGTTTACTGTAATTGTCATCCATGACTCACTTTATGTGTAGCACCCTGACAATGTTGTCACCATCCTGTTGCTTTTCGGTGTTTCCTGTGTTGTTTACCTATCCTTCTTTCACCCCTGATTTATGGATTTATTATGTTTTAAATTAAAATGGAATTGCAATACTAGCCACTCCATCACTGACAGTCAAAGCCCTATGGAGGCCTTTCAGGGCTATTGCGCCTTTAATTAGAAGTTTCCTCCTTACAGCTTCTGCCTCTATTTGCTCCCTACTTGTATGGAAGGAACCACCGGTGTAAGGCAGCACTGCATGTTCATTTTGTCCCTTGCCTCTCACTTCCTGCTGCACTTGATTCCACAATCATTCTTTTAGCACAAGGCTGTTAAGTCAGCCCTGTTTGACATTCTACACCATGCCTTCATTGCTCACTGTTCCCTTTTGCTTCTGTTCTTGTCTTGCATTACAATCCCTGACAGAATAAGCAAAAGTTAAATTATGAATGGGATGTTTCAATGACTCTGTTTTTAACCTGCTCTATATTTTGCATTCGTTACAATGACAGGATTAAAAAGCAAAACAAAAAAAGTGCTTTTCTCTGTGATATCATGTTCAGTTTTCAATACACTGGGTGGCGTGGGGGTTGCTTAGAAAACCATTCCACACAGAACAAAGACAGCATCCTAAAGTTCAAGACACATAAACATATTCATATTTATTCATTTATTTCAGAATTAAACAACTCCCCCCTCTCTTGATGGTGTTCCGACAACACAACACGACATTCTTCTCCCACCTCATTTTATTTATAATACTTTTAACACAGGATATGTACCGTATTTCTTCGATTCTAAGACACCATCGATTGTAAGACGCACACTAACTTCAGTACCACCAACAGGAAAAAAAAAAAGCTTTGATTCTAAGAAATAATAAACGCAGCCGCGATTCTAAGACGCACCCCATTTTTAGAGATGTTTATATGGGGGGGAGTGTGTCTTAGAATCGAAGAAATACGGTACATTTTTTAAACCCAGCAACATAAGGCAAACATCAATACAAAATATAAGATAAAAGTTTACCCATCTCAATAAAAGAGCAATAAGAACAATGATGTTAGGAGAAAGGAAGAAAAATCTCACAGCAATTAGTTCCCGAGACATCAACAAACAGAGGAATCCAATAACAGTCATAAAAAGGTTTGACACCAAGGGGAATGGACAGCGATCCAATCAGCCTAAAAAAAGAACCAAAATATTACAAAAGTTGTTAGTGAACATTTCAGGCTTAGAGTGCCGCTTCAGTACTACCCCTTAAGTTTGCGCTGTGCTTATCTGACTATTCTTACACACCCCAACGCTGACGTTAGGGGGAAGTTATTATTATTATTATTATTATTATTTATTTATATAGCACCATCAATGTACATGGTGCTGTACAGAGTAAAACAGTAAATAGCAAGACTCTGCCGCATAGGCTTACAATCTAATAAAATCATAGTAAAACAATAAGGAGGGGAAGAGAATGCCAACAGGTACAGGGAAGGGTAAGCAGGCACAGGGTAGGGAAAAACTAACAGTAGAAAGTAACAGTAGAAGTCTGCACAACATCAAGTTTTAAAAGCTTTAGGAAAAAGAAAAGTTTTTAGTTGAGCTTTAAAAGCTGTGGTTGAACTTGTAGTTCTCAAATGTTCTGGAAGAGCGTTCCAGGCGTAAGGGGCAGCAGACGAAAATGGACGAAGCCGAGCAAGGGAAGTAGAGGCCCTTGGGCAGGCGAGAAACATGGCATCAGAGGAGCGGAGAGCACGAGCGGGGCAATAGTGTGAGATGAGAGAGGAGAGATAGGAAGGAGCTAGACCGTGAAAAGCTTTGAAGGTTAACAGGAGAAGTTTATATTGGATTCTGAAGTGAATTGGAAGCCAATGAAGAGATTTCAGAAGCGGAGTAACATGGTCGGAGCGGCGTGCTAAGAAGATGATCTTTGCGGCAGAGTGGTGAACAGAAACCAACGGGCTGATGTGAGAAGAAGGAAGGCCAGAGAGAAGAAGGTTGCAGTAGTCCAACCGTGAAATAACCAGTGCATGAACAAGCGTCTTGGCAGAAGAGACAGACAAAAATGATCGAATCCTGGCAATATTATACAGGAAAAATCGACAAGATTTAGCTACTGCCTCAATATGAGGAATAAAGGAGAGCGAGGAGTCGAAGATAAAGCCAAGACTACGAGCTTCCTTGACCGGAGTAAGCGTAACATCATTGACAGTAAGAGAGAATGAGAGATGAGGAGAAGGTTTAGGAGGAAAAACAAGCAATTCAGTCTTTGCCATGTTAAGCTTCAAGCGACGATGAAGCAGCCAAGCTGAGATATCTGAAAGACATGCCGAGATACGATCGTGAACATCAGGAGAAAGTTCCGGAGATGACAGATATAGTTGTGTATCATCGGCGTACAGATGATATTGGAGACCATGAGATTGAATAAGCTTGCCCAAGGGCAACATGTATAAGGAAAACAACAACGGGCCAAGCACCGAGCCTTGCGGAACCCCTACTGAAAGGGGAAAGGAGGAAGACGAGCTGCCATTAGTCAACACGCTGAAGGAGCGACCCGCTAGATAGGAGGCAAACCAGTTATAACCATGTGAACCATGTTTGCATTGGGAACATGCAAGTGCTCCCTCTGGTGCTGCTGGGCAGGACAGATGACTCTGGGTGGACCTTCTCATCCGTCTCTCCATATAGATATGATGCTTGTTTTGTTCAAGTTACATACAAGGTATCGTCGGTCGATGTTAACATATATGAGTGTGTGTTGTTGTTGTTGTTTACATTTCTGAGGCTCTCTGGGTGGTTTACAAAAGATTAAAACTGGGCTGTGCATGGACCCCCCCCCCGATCCGCTTTGCACCCGATCCACCCCGCATCAATTCGCCTATGGTCCGCTCCGCTCCGCTGCAGAGCTCCGGCTCCAAATCGGAGCTCCGCAGCGGCAGGGGCAGTGCCGGGTAAGGCCCCCCTCCCTCCTCCCTCCTTACCTGCATCCATCGCATTCCGGCAGTGGCTTCAACTGAGCCTGAGGACTCAAACAAGAAGACCAGTCGTGGCCTGGTCTTCCGGTTTGAATCCTCGGGCTCAGTTGAAGCCGTCGCCAGAACACGACAGACTCAGGTAAGACCCTTCCCCCCTTCCCCCTTACCTGGCTCTGCCACTGTCACAGCACGGGTGGCGGCGGAAGGTAAGGACCCCCCTCCCTCCTCCCCCCTTACCTGCATCCATCGAGGCCCATCACCAGCTTCACTTCAGCCCGCTGCTCAACCCAGAACTGTAGGCCTACACTTCTGGGTTGAGCCACGAGCTCAAGTGAAGCCGGCGATGGGCCGCAACGGACCACGTAAGACCCCCCCTCCCCCCTGCCGTCTTACCTGGCTCTGCCGCTGTCGCTGCATGGGCGGCGGCAGCGCCAGGTAAGGCACCCTTACCTTTTTTTCAGAGCTCCGGATTGAGGCGAAGGAACCACCTTCATCTCGATCCACTCTGTGATGCTCCGCTGCCTCCCCGATCCTCTTCACCTCCGCCTTAAGGGGAGGTGAAGCACCCCAATCTGCTTCTGCTTCTCCGACCCGAAGAGAAGCGGAGCACATCCCCAATTAAAACATTAAAAATTGATAAATTTTTATCAATTTGTGAACCGCCCAGAGAGCTTTGGCTGTTGGGTGGTATATAAATGTAAATAAATAAATAAATAAATAAATACAGAATTGAAAACCATAAAATGTTGCAGTGAAAGTGCCTCTTGGTTTGGGAGGGAGTGAATCCTGGAGAAGATCTTCCCCCAAAGAGAATAATCCCACCCCCACCCCAGTACCCCTAAACTAACATTTATCACATAATCAAGAACACATTCAGTGGAGGCTGGTGGCTCCAATGTCAGTGGGGCAGTGAATCTGCTCCAGGTTTCAGTCAGAACCACTCAGAACTCTAAGGAGCTCTCCAAGGTGCTTCTAGAGCCACCAGCCTTCACTGACACACAGCTCCTCTTGTCTGGCCCCATCTGGCTGGACTTCCAAGACCACCCTTTGTGACCATGAAGGAAAGGGGTATCTGGAGCTGGAAGTATGGGGCAATTAATTACTCTCTGCAGGGAATGCAGCAGGTCACCCTTGAAGAGCTGGACTTCTACTCTGCTCACAGCACAAATCATTTTGAGCCAGGCGCTGGGAAAGCACTGCTTCCCTGGGGACGGCAATTAATATTACCCAGATGACATAAAGGATGGTGAGAAGTGCTCTGTAGCCCCTTCTTGACAGCCAGCTGGGAGAGGAAAAAGCAGGATACAGCGGTAGACACTCGATGCAACATTAAGGAGTAAACAGAGTAGATTGTTTGGGAAGCCATTCAAAATGCTGCGTCCCTCCAGGGACACACTGAGAGCCAGTGTGGTGTAGTGGTGTAGTGGTTGGAGGGTTGGACTGTGGCTTGGGAGAACTGGGTTCTAGTCCCCATTCAGCCATGGAGATCCCTGGGTGACTTTGGGCCAGTTATGGATTTAAAGCTTCACCTACCTCACAGGGTTGTTTTGAGAATAAATGGAGAGGGAGAAGAACATGTATGACCATGGGTTGTGTGTGGGTTGTGTATCAGGGTTGTGTGTGTTGACTTCTGTAAGCATATCTATTTATAAAGGATACAAACTGGTAACTTGCCCGCATACACTTATGTTGGACAGGTCGAGTGAACCTCCCTCAGCCTTAGCTAATCTCCATGCCTTGGGCATCCTCGGAACAGATGTGCAGCTAATGAAGTAACCATCCCACCTGATCAGTAGAACCCTCAAGTAACTACAATCTTGGACATTAAACTAACAAGGAATAGGAGGAACAGGTAGGAGCAGAGCCCTGGTGATGACTGCAAGCAACATCAACCATGTTGGAGAGGAGGGGAAGACAGACTCCCCCAGAGTGGGCAGGTTAGGTCACAATGAAGAGCAATGGAGAGACAATGCAACTGTTAAAGATACAGGAGTCCTATCCTCCTTTCCATGTGGTCACCCTAGTTTTGTGGCGTATGAGAGAGAAAATGATTTTTGGGCAGGTGTCTGAGAAACTGGCTACACTTTATTTATTTATTACATTTATTACATTTATATACCACCCCATAGCCGAAGCTCTCTGGGCAGTTTACAAAAGTTAAAAACAATGAACACCAAAAACAGATATACACGAATTTTAAACCATCAAAAGCATAAAAACAATATCGATTTAAAAACAACTATTCTGAGGTCAATTAAAAATTCAGCAGACATTGTTAACCGCCAGAGAGAAGAGGAAAGTCTTAACCTGGCCCCAGGCAAGCCTCATCGGGGAGATCATTCCACAGTCAGGGGGCCACCACCGAAAAGGCCCTCTCCCTTGTTGCCATCCTCCGAGCTTCCCTCGGAGTAGGCATTCGGAGGAGGACCTTAGATGTTGAGCGTAGTGTACGGGTAGGTTCATGTCGGGAGAAGAACATTACATTTATCACAGGAAAGTAGCCAGATGTGAGCTAGGCTTTGACCGTTGAGAGTTCTAGTGCTGAGGCAGGCAGACCATATGGATGGGGATTGTTGCCGAAGCCCTCACTTGCCCTCACTCTGTCCCTTTTATCTGTCCCTTTATTTCAGTATAATATTGCCAGGATTCGATCATTTTTGTCTGTCTCTTCTGCCAAGACTCTTGTTCATGCATTGGTTATTTCTCGGTTGGACTACTGCAACCTTCTTCTCACTGGCCTTCCTTCTTCTCACATCAGTCCGTTGGTTTCTGTTCACCACTCTGCTGCTAAGATCATCTTCTTGGCTCGCCGCTCTGACCATGTTACTCCACTTCTGAAATCTCTTCATTGGCTTCCAATTCACTTCAGAATCCAATATAAACTTCTCCTGTTGACCTACAAAGCTTTTCACTGTCTAGCTCCTTCCTATCCCTCCTCTCTCATCTCACACTATTGCCCCGCTCGTGCTCTTCGCTCCTCTGATGCCATGCTTCTCACCTGCCCAAGGGTCTCTCCTTCCCTTGCTCGGCTTCGTCCATTTTCTTCCGCTGCCCCTTACGCCTGGAACGCTCTTCCAGAACATTTGAGAACGACACGTCCAATCGCAGCTTTTAAAGCTCAACTAAAAACTTTTCTTTTTCCTAAAGCTTTTAAAACTTGATTTTGTTCTGACTTTTATACTGCCTGTTTGGTGCATCCTCTTCCCCTCCTTATTGTTTTATTATGATTTTATTAGAATGTAAGCCTATGCGACAGGGTCTTGCTATTTATTGTTTTACTCTGTACAGCACCATGTACATTGATGGTGCTATATAAATAAATAAATAAATAAATAAATAAATAAATAAATAAATAATCACTGAATTCCCCCCATTTCCACCCCCCCTCCCATCCCTTAGGGAAAATGAGCTGCTAAAGAGGAGAAGTCAGAAGCAAAGATGCATAATAGATGGAGAAAATCTCCTGCGCTTTTCATTGTTTGCCTACAAATCCGTCCAGCTTTATCTGCCTGTCTGTGGGGACGCCTTTTCAACAGCCACAGCTCAGTTTCCATGGGGTTACTTTTGACAGGATAAATGAAGGAGGAGAAATATGAGAATACTTGCACGTTCAGCGAGATTTTTTAAAGCTGGCCCTCGTAGGCCTCGCTGCGCTTTAATTGCAAGTGAAAATTACAGAGCCTTGGAGGACAATGAAACACAAAGATGCAAATGCATGTGCCAACGCAGCATCCCACCAAATCAGTTTACATGGGATTTTGTTTCTCGTGAACACTACAATGAGATGTCTGGATAATTTAATTAAAAGCATCATTGCCCTGTTGAAAGGTTCATTTGAGATAGATTCAGTGAGGATTTTCTCTTCCTCTGAAACAATCTGGTTTTCACTTGACTGGGAAACAAAGGATAGAGGTGTGAAGGCCTGGGAAAAAAACCGGGAAAATTCGGAAAGAAACCGTTTCGCCCCGTTTTCCCCCCGAAATTTTTTTGTGGGTTTTTTTTCCAAAAAAATGTACAAATTGAGGGGGGGGGGGATAAAGAAAAAAATGGATTACGGGATATTTTATTTTAGCATGATGCACTGCAGGATCTACACTACTGCTTTATAGTGGTACTGAAGTGCACTGACAACTGTTAGAGCCCATGACACGTCTACACCAAACAGGATATAACACTATGAAAGTGGTAGGAAAGCGGTATATGGCATGTGTCAATGGGTCCCAACAGTTGTCAGTGTCCTTCAATACCGCTACAAAACAGCAGTGTGGCTCATTCCTTTTATATATTGCTTTCATACCACTTTCATAGTGGACTATCCTGCTTGGTGTAGGTGAACCCTATGTGTAATTTACTCCTTTTTCCTTCTTCATCTTTTTTTTTTTAGAATGTTGTAATATTTGAAACGGAGGCCTTTAAAGTATGTAGTTACACTTGCATTTTTGGTTTGTTTCATTTTGTTGAAACATAATACAAATTTGATGAAAAGAAAGAAAGAAATTCAAACTTATTTCAATCCATTGAAGACTTCTCTGACATCCCTCAGCTCAGAATGAGCTCCGACTTTTCAGGAATATCAAAAAGAACAAAAACGAGTTGATGTTTTATTGTTGTAAACCAGTTCTGGGGCTCTTTTTAGAAGTATAGAGTGACATAGAAATGTTCAAACAAGGTTAAATGTTTAACCTTCTTGAGTCCTATAAAGAGAGCCAGGGTGGTGTAGTGGCTAGAGTGTAGGACTAGGAGTCGGGAGATCCGGGTTCTAGTCCCCACTTGGCCATGGAAACCCACTGGGTGACTTTGGACCAGTCACAGACTCTCAGCCAACCTACCTGCATTGAGCAGGGGGTTGGACTAGATGGCCTTATAGGCCCCTTCCAACTGTACTATTCTATGATTCTATGATACCTCACAGGGCTGTTGTTGTGAGGATAAAAATGAAGAGAGGAGGATTATGTGCACTGCCTTGCGATCCTTGGAGGGAAAAAGGTGGGATATAAATGCAAATAATAATAATAATAATAATAATAATAATAATGATGATGATGATGATGATGATGATGATGATGTTTGGGAGAAAAGTTCTCTAGCGAGAACCTTTAACTCAGCTCTGAATGTTATGCAATGTTGCATACTGTTGTGGCTAATGGGTCAAAGAATAATACTCAACCAAATTGAATATACGGAGCGTATTTCCCGAATATGGGCAATTATTCTCATGTACCTGGGGGCATGGGAGTGGGGGTGAGGACACTGGGGTTTCATTAGGGATCTATGAATGTGCCAATTTCAGTTTCTCTACGTTTCTCATTCCATTCTTAAGTTTATGAACACTGAGAATCATTATTTTAAGTCTGCATGAAAATCTGTACATATATTTTGTGTGCATTTCTCCTAATACATGAATGTTTTTATATGTAATTTTGCCTAATATCCACAATCTGTGCGTGCAATTCACTTTTACTAATCTATGCAGTTTTCTGTGCACTTTCCCCTAAGATACACTTTTTTTGGCACACAGTTTTTGATCAGAGAATGCAATTGCCAAATTCGTAGGCGTGCAAGAATTCAAACGACAATTGAGTTCAGGTTCATGCCTTGATTCAAAAGTGTAAGATGGAGTTGACTTTCCATTAAAATGGGACTCGTGAGAATTTCTCTCCCATGCCTATTTCAGCGTCAGCGGTGTGGTTCACAGGTACTCTGGAGTACAAGTTCTTCTCTCTCCGCCCACCTGCCCAAATTCTGGCTGCTCGCTGGGCCCATCAAATTTATGACCTCAGCTTGAACTCCACTCGAATGTCTAGTCAAATATAACCCTGGGCTGTTTCGTCTTCATAAAAGGCAGAGGAGTTGTTCAGGCCAAGATGAAAATGACTCCCATCAGCTTTCTGTGTTCCAAGTTGTCTGTGCCAGGAATCCAGATGTAAGGCTGCCAGGGGCATGGAGGAAGGCGAAAAGCTGTCACTGCCATCTTCCACTGATGTAATGCATTTTTCAAGACTGGCAATCATATTGGCACCATAACAATAAGCCACAGGGGGCTGTCAAACTGGAACCCGACAATACCTGCTGATACAGCTTCATTTGGATTTTATAGGAGCAGTTAAAACAACAGTTTGAGTAGGGCTGAGTAGGGCTAGAACAACTTTTCCCAACCAGGCATCCTCCAGATGGGTAAGATTACAACCAGGCTGTAGGAGAAATCCTCAATGGAATCAAATGACTTTGGATTTCTATGAATCTAGCTCATGGATTCGGATTTTTCCTGAGTTGCACGGATTCTGCAGACTTGTGGAATTTTATTTTATTTTTATTTTCCAGAATTTTATGCAAATTAAGACATAGAAAAATACATCAAATAAAAAAACACTACTGACTGAAAATGTGAACTTCCCCTATAGGCTAAAGGTTGAAAATGCACATTTTGTAGCAAAATTGCAGAATTGGGGGTGAGATTTGCACATTTTTTGCAAGTGCAAATTTGCAAAAATTGGGGGAATTGGGGGAGGGGGAAATCCAGTTCCATCCAGTGGAAAATCCATTGGAAGACAGAGTGACATTCCGCAAAACACTGACAGAGCGGATTTTATAAAACCCATACATCCATAATTGCAAATCCCATCATCCCCAGCTAATATAGCTGTGCTAGAGAATAAGCGGAGGGTTGATACTTCTTCCAGCAGTTTGCCATGGGAAAATAGGGACATTCTGGTATGTCAAGGAAGCATGTAACATATTGTCATGGCTACTTCAGTGCTATAGCACCCACCCACCCCTACTTCATGTTGCTAAAGGTGCTGTTCTGCCCATGGTATACCATTCTCATTCATTCAAGTATAGCCAGTCCTGCTCTGGCTTCTGAAGATCATGCATTTGTCAAGGTAAAGGGATAGTATGTGCTTCCTTGTTTGAACATATAAGAATGTTTATGGGGGGAGGGGTTGCAACTCAATGGCAGAGCCCCCTGCTTTGCAGAAAGAAGGCCTCAGGTTCAATCCCTGGCAGTGGAGGCTGCTGTTGTCTATGTCATTGGAGCAGCGGATCCTCTCTGGCTTTCATGCAAAACCAGCCAGAACTCTAAAGGAGCTATCCAAGACACAGGACCCATTTGGGGGATAGGATTCAGCACCTGGGATAGCTCCTTTAGAATTTTGGCTGTTTCTGAGTGAATCCCTAGTATAATTGTGCAATTCCGCTAAACTACTGCGCCACCTAGAGGTTATGTAATAGAACATATAGAAAGGCAGAGAAAGGAAGTACCCAGACAGAAACATGTGTAGGTGATGCAATCTTATTCCTACAAAGCCTCTGGAAGCAGAAACCTCAGTAAAGTGGCAGGTGAAAAGCCGCATGTAGAAAGCTCTGTCTCTCATAGGATGGTTTCCAGACTCCTCTGAACCTGTTGCCTATGTCATTGGGGCAGCGGATCCTCTCTGGCTTTCATGCAAAACCAGCCAGAACTCTAAAAGAGCTATCCAAGACACAGCACCCATTTGGGGGATAGGATTCAGCACCTGGGATAGCTCCTTTAGAATTTTGGCTGGTTCTGAGTGAAACCCTAGTATAATTGTGCAATTCCGCTAAACTACTGCGCCACCTAGAGGTTATGTAATAGAACATACTTTTCAAAAGAAAAGTATAAACACTTTAGAATAAGGGTTGCTAATTTTTTTCTGGCTGGTCTCCTATGCCTCCTAAAGCTTTTAAGACTTGATTTTGTTCTGACTTTTGTACTGCCTGTTTGGTGCATTCTCTTACCCTCCTTATTGCTTTGTTATGATTTTATTAGAATGTAAGCCTATGCGGCGGGGTCTTGCTATTTATTGTTTTACTCTGTACAGCACCATGTACATTAATGGTGCTATATAAATAATAATAATAATAGCAACAACAACATATAGAAAGGCAGAGAAAGGAAGTACCCAGACAGAAACATGTGTAGGTGATGCAATCTTATTCCCACAAAGCCTCTGGAAGCAGAAACCTCAGTAAAGTTGCAGGTGAAAAGCCGCATGTAGAAAGCTCTGTCTCTCATAAGAGGTTTTCCAGACTCCTCACCATTTTTTCAATATCCACACGTAAGTGGACATCCAGTTACCTGCTAAGGCAAGAAGTACAGAGACAGAGGTTCAAGTGCATGGGGCTCCACTCCTTGCAAACCACACACACACACACCAGTCCTTGAAATGTTTCCAGGTTTAACAGGACTTTCTAAGAAATGCCAATTAAAAAACAACCCCTCCTAGTTTGGCCTTAGTGCTCTTCCATCCCTGAATGTCACACATAAGACTCTCTGGATTCTGGACCTAGATTCACATTTCCAAGATAATTGGGCTGTCACCTCTATCTTGGTCTTAATTAAATAACAAGACAAGCATGAGCCGTTAGGAGATTTAACTTCACTGCAGTGCCAGTTTCAGAGGAAGAATTGAGCTAATTTGCTTTAGCTGGGTGAATTTATTGTTATGGGTGGTTCCCCCTTCTGAAGAACAATTCCCCTGCACCCCTTTGCTGAACTGTAAGAGGGATTTGTGAATAAACAATACATTTTTTGTATTGACATTTAAAGCCCTAAACGGTTTGAGGCCAGATTATTTGAAGGAACACCTCCTCCCATATGTACCTGCCTGGACATTAAGATCATCTACAGGAGCGCTTCTCCGTGAGCCCCTGCCAAAGGAAGTGATGCAGGTGGCTACTAGAAGGAGGGCTTTCTCCGCTGTGGCACCCCGGTTGTGGAATGAGCTCCCCAGAGAGGTCCGCCTGGTGCCTACACTGTACTCCTTTCACTGTACGCCAGCTGAAGACCTTTTTATTCTCTCAATATTTTAACACTTAATTTTAACTTAAATTTAAATCTTACTGTTTTAACTCTGTATTTTAATCTTATATCAATTTTGCTGTGTGGTTTTATCCTGGTTGTGCTTTTTATACTGTATTTTGTAATTGTGCTTTTAACCTGTTGGATGTTTTATTGTGGTTTTAATTTTTGTGAACCGCCCAGAGAGCTTCGGCTATTGGGCGATATAAAAATGTAATAAATAAATAAATAAATACATCCTAAGAGAGATAGTTAACCTGGGCAGAATATACACTACTGCTTTAAAGTGCTTTAAAGTGCTTTAAAACAGTTTTGACAACTGCTGGGCCCCAGTACACACTCCACATACAGTTGTCAAAACTGTTGTAAAGCACTTTAAAGCACTTTAAAGCAGTAGTGTAGATCCAGCCCTGGTGACCTCCAGATGCTATGCACTACAACTCCCATAATGGCAGCCACTCTGCCAGGGATTAGGGGAGTTATAGTACAGTTATAGTTGCTTGCTCCTGTTCTAGAACTAGTTTGTATGAATTGTTATGTAGCCATTTTAGCTCCAAAAATCCACTAAATTAACAACAGCTGCAGCAGCAGCAACAGCAATGGAATAAGAAGTAAATTTATATTCCAATTCAGAGTGGAAGAATTTCTCACGCATCACCTTATACAACAACCCTGTGAGGTAGGTTAGGATAATGATCCAAATATGGTAAATGGTGGGCAGGGAGCAGCTTGCTTAAGGGCATGTAGTGGGTTCCTAACAAACATGTTCAAAATTTTGAAAGCAAATGGCCTGACAATGTAACTTGTGCACAATTCTTCAAACCTTACCATATTGATTCAATAAGGAAGTCAGTCGGGTGGCTACATGAATCACCCCAAAAGAGGAAATGCATCACCACGCAAAGGGGCCAAAAGAGGACACCCATGTGCATAAAATCTCTATATGGTAATTGATATGCAGGGTTGCCAATTTAGAAATAATTATTATAATCGAAAGGCTGGCCTAGGCAGATGTTCCAACTTGCAGTTTAGTGACTCACCAAACGTGTGTGTGCACACCATCCATTTACAGTCGACAGACCAGAAATGCATACAGCCCATTCAGGGATTCATCCTGAATAGGGTAGGCAAAACGTATGAATAGGGCATGGGCTGCATTGAGCAGGGGGTTGGACTTGATGGCCTTATAGGCCCCTCCCTACTATTCCATGATTCTATGACTATGGACACAGGCTCTGTCCCTTACACCCCAGTTTACCCGGGCCCCACTCTCTTCAGTTCAGTCCCTGCCAGGTTGAGTGGTAAGAAATGGATGACAAATCTGATGTCTGCTTGAATAAGAACCCTACTTTCCAGGTGATCCAGGATCCTGATAAAGAAATTCCAACACACTGACCACTTCATCACACTAGTACTCATTAAGAACTTTATCCCTAATAGAAAATGTTCTACAAAGACCATCAATCAAAAACAGAGCAAGCTGTTATCCCAGTCTGTCCTACGGTCCTATCCCATAAGCCCCGAGCCTGACGTCACAAGGAACAGCCATTGAGAAACCTCCTGCCATTCACTTGATATTCAAAATGAATTCACAGTAAACTTCCAATTCAATAGATTTGACACATTCATTTACATGGGACAGCGACATAGCAGCATATTAATTTGCCTTGTACAGCGTCAAACCATTGGTCCATCTAGCCCAGTATTGTTGACACTGACTGGCAGCAGCTTTCAGGCAGGATTCTTTCCTAGTCCTACCTGGAGATGCCGGGGATTGAACTTGGGACCTTCTGCATGCAAAGCAGAACCTCTACCACTAAGCTACGGGCCCTCAGAAATAGAACCTCCAGGTTCAGCAACACTGAGGCTATTTCTACACCTGCTTTCCCCCACCCCGGGATCGTCCCAGTGCATCCAAATGACACAGGGGATCCCAGGAGCAGGCAAAGACGATCCTTCCATTTTCCTGGGATAATCCTTAGGAGTAGAGAGGGCCTTTGACTACTGGCTGATGAGGGGATAGCTTTCATGACCTGCTTGTTGTCTTCCAGGAAGCATCTGGGAGGGAATCTACACGTCGTACTGAAGGCGCTTCCATGCGCCCCCAGTACACCCCCCAAACGATGGTGTGTTCCTGCCTACCTGCAGCCCAGAAGAGACGGAGGAGGAGGAGGCTGGGGAATCCGGCCACGTCCTTGCCGCCGCCTCCCCGCCGGCCTCCTGCTGCCGGGGTAAGAGCGACCCAGGTCGGAGAGCTCGGCTTCCGCTTCCACCGAGCTCTCCGACCTGGGTGGCTCTTACCCCGGCAGCAGGAGGCCAGCAGGGAGGCGGAGGCGGAGGCAAGGACGCATCCGGATTCCCCAGCCGCCACCTCCTCCGTCTCTTCTGGGCTGCAGGTAGGCAGGAACACACCATCGTCTGGGGGGCGTACTGGGAGCGCATGGAAGCGCCTTCAGTATGACGTGTAGATTCCCTCTGGATTTGCTCTTTATGGGACAACACTGGACAAAATGGACTTTCGGTCTGCTCTATTGAGGATCTTCTTATGTCCTTACGTGATTTTCATTGTGTGATATACTGAGCAGCTCTTTTTAAAGAGCTTTGCAGAACTAAACATTTCATGCGTAATATGTTTGGCAGGGTCATTTTGCGAAGTCGTCGTGTTCCAAGGTGAGAAGGAAGCGCCAGATACAGAACAACCTGACAGTCTGAATTTCATGCAGACTTTCCGCGTCTTTGCAGAAGCATGCCTTTCACTGGTGCTCCTTTTCCAGCAATTTTTTTCCCCTTTTATTCTTTTTCATTCTTCCTCTAATGGAAAGCAGGGACCAGCTTTAAGATGGAAGAGAGAAGGCAGCCTTGGCGGAAAGGAAGATAATGAGGGAGAGATCAGTGCAGCTGAGGTGAACTTAACATCCTATGCCAAAGACACAGATGGCCGCATGAGGTGGATGTGAGATGACCCGGTTGAGAGAAAGAGAGGGAGGGAAAGAAGAGGGAGCAGAAGAGGAGCAGCAGAAGCTGTCTACAGAGGCTTGCCGTCAGCGATGGGTGAAAACAATCTTGATTTCAGACAGGGTTGGTCTTTCTCCAAGTTTTTTCGAAGAACAGTGTTGTGAAACAGACAGGCTTTTCCAGAGACCTATCCAATATCTCTCTCCACCACCCTGAACCCTATATTTCCCCTTCTCCTGTCCAAAACGTATCTTGAAAGGATGAAGAGGAGGTCATCTGGCACCAGGAAGGCTAGAGTTGTGAAGGCTTGGAGAAAGCCCCTATCAATCTCCCATAGCACTGAGGTCATCTGAGGGCTTGCTCCTGTAGTTCCACATAGACCTACTGTTCATTTGAAGTCTCCCAGGGGAAGAGCCTTTGGTGTGGTGGCCCCCTTCCTATGGAATTCCCTGCCTCTGGAGGTCAGGCAGGCGCCAACTTTATATTCCTTCCTGCGCCTCCTGAAAAGTCACTGTTCCAGGAAGCTTCCTCTTAATGACCAGCCACGGTTTATTTAGCATTTTGTTTCTTTTAAAAATGTGCTTTTTTATGTGTTTTTATTGTTTTTATTCTTTTATTCGATTTGTCCACCGCTCCGAAATTCTTGAATGGGGAGCGGTTTATAAGGATTGCAAATAAATAAATAAATAAATAAATAAATAAATAAATAAATAAAGGGAAATGGTGTTTGGAGGACAGTTTTCCAAATTTTCCAAAAACATCTCAGTGTGTGTGTGTGTGTGTGTGTGTGTGTGTTTTGTTGGAGAGAGCAGCAACTTCTGGGTTGAAAATTATATCGGACTTCCTTAAGAGTTTTCTTGTGGTGCAAGGCAGGCCAGAAGGGGCAGAAGGCACACGGGAGGCAGACAACGTCATGTGAGGGACCTGCGAAAAATCCATGAGTGCCCAGCAACAAGCATGCAATAGACCACTTGTCGGATGGAGCCGAGAGAGAGGTAGGTTTGCTGCAGAAATGACTGCCAACCAGCCGTAAAATGCTTAAGCATGCTAACCAGACTCAGCGCATGCTGTCACGGTGGAAAGAGCCCAGCTGCTGCAAGTTCCATTGCTGCTAATAAATCAAGGTCATTACTGCACCACGGGGGAGAGGAGAACGCCCTAAGGAAAGGCAGGTGACGTGACGTGATCTGTGGGAAATGGCTACCGCTCTACATCTTCCTGAAGTACTTGCCTAGGCTAAGCTGTGCCGCCCGCCGACACCCATTAATCCAAAGCCGCCCCCTGGAAAGCACAGAGAAGACACCGTCAATTCTCCGCCCTTTGCTGACAAGGCAAACGTCCTCTCTCCCACCCACTTCTTCCGTTTAAATATTGGTTGTTAGTAGCATGAGTTCCCAAAATGGCTGCGGAGCCCATGAGCAGATTCACCGATGTGATGATTTCCAGGGCTTAACTACTAACATAAGTGTGTGTGGGGGGGGGGACATTGCTGGCAGGGAACTGCTTTGGAGGAAGGGGACGTTGGTGGGAGAAGTGTTAATCACATTTCCCCCTTGGATGGGGGGTTACATGGATGTACTTCTTCACATTGCGCATAAACTATGAAATCCGCTACCATGATATATAGTGATGGCCATCAAGTTGGATGGCTTTAAAAGGGGGTTAGATCAATTCCTGGAGGAGCAGGCGATCAAGGGCTACTAGTCCTGATGGCTATGGGCTATCTCCCATAGCAGAGGCCGTAAACCTGTATACACCAGTTGTTGGTGAACATGGGCATGAGGGTGCCGTTGCACTCATGTCCTGCTTGTGGGTTCCTGGTCAACAGTTGGTTGGTTGCTGTGTGAACAGAGTGCTGGACGAGATGGACCCTTGGTTTGATCCAGCAGGGCTCTTCTTACGTTCTATGTTTTTACTTAGCTTGGCCCTTGAAGGATTTTTCTGTTCAACAGCACTCTGCATTTCCAATTCCCAAACAAATCTTTAGTGATGCGTAGGGGTGCACAAGGGGAGTGCCGTTGTTCCATTGGTTTTATTCTTAAAAGTTCCATTGGTTTGCTTTCTGTTCATTTTCATAACTAATTCCGAACTTGGGGCCAAAACAGGCACTACTTTCAACTATGTGTCTAGCAGCTACTTTCCACCCCTCATTTTTACTCTAGAGTAAGTACAAGGGGGAGTCCGATCCTGATTGGGACCCTAGCATGGAAGATAGAGGGGATTTTAATATCTGGATTGTTCATTCATTTTTGTTATACCCATTGGTTTCCCCTTTCCCATCGCTTTAAGAGAGAAATGTGGAAGACCAAGAGGGAATCTACATGTTGTTGTGAGGGCACTTACATGCACCCCCAGTGTGCCCCCACAACGACTGTGTAGACCGAGAAAGAAGAGACGGAGGAAGAGGCGGAGGAGGCGGCGGCTGGGGAACCGGCCGCGTCCTTGCCGCCGCTGCCGCCGCCTCCCCGCCAGCCTCCTGCTGCTGGGGTAAGAGCCCAGTTACGTAAGAGCCCAGAGAACGAAACCTGGGACACAAGGAGGCACAGGCACACCTGCTCCAAAGAAAAGGTTAAAAGAAACCTGGAACACAAGGAGGCGTGGGTGCCCGGTTACGTGGGCGCTCCTCCTTGCAAGCAAACCCCTGTGCTCTGTCCTTCATGTGAGGATAACGCGGAGGAGCGAAATGTGAGGATTTGGGGGCCGGCATGTGCCGTTGTCAAGATGAGTGCTTATTCTGAACCCATGGAGGCTGCTGGCTTCAGTTGCAGTGGGGCTGTGTGGGTTTTCATCCCAACCAGCCAGAACTCTAAAGAAGCTGTCCAAGGTGCTGAGACCTAGCCCCAAAATAGGTCCAGCACCTTGGACATCTCCTTTAGAATGCTGGCTGATTCTGAATGAGTGGATTCACAGCCCCACCAAATTCAGAGCCACCATCCTCCACTAGTGCTGAAGAAGGGAGGGGAGGGGATTTGCTGTGGACATGAGACCACTTACCTTTTCCTGGGCCCACTGCTTTCCCCCTACAAATCCCCCTCCAGCCTCTTTCCCGCCCCCCCAGATGTACATCTGGGCGAAGGTGATTAAGGCGAGGTGAATTTCTGGAGGAAAGTGTGTGGGGGGGAAGAGAGATTGAAGCAGTCCCTTTTCTAGCCCTTCCAGTTCTCTAGTGCCACGAACTCTCTCAGTCTGCCACTTTGCAGCTGTTCAGAGGAGAATGATGCTCCCAGACCAGGCTCTGTTGCCAATAGTACAGTTTCAGCCTGAAAGATACATCACAGTGTGCTCACACAGATGAGAGAGAGAGAGAGAGATGATCCATTCAGCAGCAAATTTATTCTCTTGGGTCATCTGGACAAACATTGCTTCTTCCTTGGCACAAAGATAAGAAGCTGGTAATTAATTCCCCAGGGAGCCAGGATTGGACGATGTTAGCAACTTGAGCATCAATAACGTTTCCCGCTACTGGCCATCAGGACGTTGCAGATACTGAACAAAGAGGGAGGGAGAGGATGATGCAGGAGCACAGTTCCAAAGGAAGCAGATGGGAGTATGGAAGTAGCGTCATTTCCTTTAGGGGAGACACTGGAAAGGGGGTGTGGCTTAGGGCTGAAGCACCTGTTCTGTATGCGAAATGCACAGGCTCCGTCCTCAGGTGATGGGAAAGACTCATTTGCCGGAAATCCCCAAGAGTTACTACCGGATATTGGCCTAGACGGACAATTAGCCTAACCAGAAAAAGAGGCAGTTTCCTGCAACCCACTTCTTTCGTTTGTTCCACTAACTAATAAGAAAAATTGTCATTGTTCGTGCTGATATTCCATAATTGAACTGCGTTCTGTTATATTTCACTGCCTTGTTCTTCATTGCATTTTGTTATATTTTATTTCATTTGAACGGGTTTGTTTTAAAATGGTTTCAATTGAAGGTGGGTTTGTATTGAGTTTGTTTGGTTTATACTGTAAGTTACCTTGGGAAGATGATGGCCTTGAAAGGCAATTATGAAATGCTACATAAGATGATGATGATGATGATGATGATGATGATGATGATGATGGGATCCAGATTTCGTCATGCTTGGAGAAGACCCATTGAAATGAATAAGACTTGTTTCTCACAATTAACTTAAATCCAATTTAATTCAATGGGTCTACTCCAAGGATCACTAATTCTGGATCCAACCCGTTATCCAATGTTAACAACACACAGTCTGTGGGAAATCAGAATTCTTCCGAGGGGGAGGGCACTGAAAGGCTAGCCAATCCTAGAGTATGCCGCAGACTAAAATGGGTGGAGCTAAAAGAAGGTGAGAGAAGGTCAGCCCAGCTAGCTTCTCACCAGAGGCTTCTTCAGAACCAGTCTCCCTGAAGTCAAAGCATTCTGGGAAAAGGCTTCCTGTTCTTCTTGAAAGGACAATTGTCTCGCTTAGTTTGCATAGTTTTGCCTAAAAGACAGTTCATAGAATCATAGAATCATAGAATAGCAGAGTTGGAAGGGACCTACAAGGCCATCGAGTCCAACCCCCTGCTCAATGCAGGAATCCTAGAGGTTCCTAGAGGTTGGACTCTCTTCAGTAAGAAGAGATGTTTATTGCCTGAATAAAGCTTTGTGGATTATGTGAAAGACCTCTTTATTGCCTCCCAACAAGATGCGAGGTGACATGACACCTACTTCACAGCATTGTTGTTGTTGTGAGGATAAAATGGAGAGGAGGGGGCATTCTGTGAAACATTCCTCTTCTTTAAACCAGGCTGAGGAGTGTGTGTGTGTGTGTGTGTGTTGGGAGTAGGGAAATCTACTGTCTTTGCTTATGATTGATAATAGAATTACGGAGATGACTTCTCACCAGAACTGATTTCAGTTCAACAAAAACTGCACGCTTCAGATGCAGCAAAATTAATCCCCGGATGCTGCAAATATTACTGTGGGGGAAACAGTAGGATGTGATCTGCTGTAGCTCTTGATTCAGTAAGTCTTATGGCTGGAGCCTTCTAACAGACTCCCATAAGCGAATAGGGCAGAGATAAGTCTGCCTTTTGCCACATCTTTCTCCAAACACACACCATCAAACATTTGGTTTATGCCAATGTTTTCTATAAGCTTTCACGGTTCAAGCAAAGTAGGCCAAAAATAAGGAGGAAATATTAGGGGACTTTTAATTTAACTTAATTTTGTCTTCTCCACACTCTGTGAATTATGTAGCACAGTAGAATAGCTGGAGCAGAACAACAGGAATACTGGCTCCGGCTGCAATGGGGTTCAAAGTGGCCATTAAAAGGACACGTAACACACTGATACAGTGTCATGTTGTGTAAAATTTTGCTTTTGGTATGGAATACTCAAAAGTGCTTTCAAGATAGTAAAAGAAAAGCCAGATGAAAGTTTGCTCAGAGGCTTGGCCCAGGAAGAGTTGTACGATGGCAGCTTCTCAGGGGGGGAGGGGTTGAGTGTGGGTTGTTGTTGAGCCGTGGGCTGCTCATTCAACCATGTATTAGCATGTTGTCTGGACCCAGGACATTTTCCGCAGGGTGGCTAATATTATGTATAGGGTAACCTTATGAAAAGGAGGACAGGGCTCCTGTATCTTTAAGAGTTGTATTGAAAAGGGAATTTCAGCAGGTATCATTTGTATATATGGAGAACCTGATGCAATTTCCTCTTCATCACAACAGTTAAAGCTGCAGGTGCCCTGCCCTCTTTTAAATCTGGTCACAGTATAGTTGCAGTATAGCTCCTGCAGCTTTAACTGTTGTGATGAAGAGGAAATTTCACCAGGTGCAACATGCATACAAATGACACCTGCTGAAATTATCTTTTCTATGCAACTGTTAAAGATACAGGAGCCCTGTCCTCTTTTTCATATGGTCAGCAACAATCCCAAATGGGACCTAGGGCATGTCTACACCATGCCTATATCCTGGGATCATCCCGGGATCATCCCTGTGCATCCAAAGGACACACAGGGGGTCCCGGAAGCAGTTAGGGACGACCCCCCCCATTTGCCTGGGATAATCCTTAAGTGTAGAAAGGACCCTACACTCATCCAAGCTGATCCCCTAATCTGCTTATTCAGTACAGAAATGAGCGCTCAACAAAGAACGTCAAGGTTTAAAGCTGGAACATCAGCTGAAGAGGGTGGGACAGTCAATCAAAAATGAAACGCTTAAGCAGCGGCATTAAACATCTAAGCTTAATGAGTTTTGGTGAGAGTGCGGAGGAGGCCTCATTGCTGCTAAATGAAGCTATGGAAGCAACAAGAATGGATTACTTCCATTTCTAATCAGAAACAATTCCGACTGATCCTCTGTAGGGATCATATCCACACATATGTATACACACACACACATACAACCATGGATTATTCAAGCTGTTTTTCTCTCTGCCAGCAAAAAGAGATGGAAAGCCTGTTACTTTATGGAAAATCAGCTTTGCCAAGATGTTATGATTGCAATGGTGGGGGATTGGGTCAAGAGGAGACCAGTACTACACCAAGCAGGATATTACACTTTGAAAATGGTTCAAAAACTCTATATAGAGGACGTCTTGAACCCCAACAGTTGTCACTATTATTTTAAAGCAGTAGTGTAGATCCTGCCGAAGGGTGGAGAAATGGCTCTCAACCCTTTCGCTCCTCCTGTCTGCTTCTACTTTAAAAAGAAAACTCAGGGGGAAATTACACAAAACCCCGTGTAATGTGTAGTTTGGCCCTCACTTGCATGGAGATTTTGGAAAGAACCCTCTCAAAGGGGTGAAGGAGTGCTCCAGTAGACAAAGCCATCTCAAGAGACAACGTAACTCTCCACCCTGTCTGCCCAGCCAACTGCCTCCCCATCTGCCTTTATCACTAATCTCCTTCTCTTAGGCCTCAGCTAGACCTAAGGTTTATCCCAGGATTGTCCTGGGGTCAAACCTGTTCATCTAAGTGCCACACAGGGCATCCAGTGCTCAGGCAGGGGCGAACCCTGGATGATCCCAGGATAAACCTTAGGTCTAGCTGTGGTCTTAATTTATTAGATTGCAGCACATCAAGAAGTGACGGTGAAGGCCATCTCCCTTCTTAGCTGCTTTTGATTGGAGACATTTGTCTTTCGAGTGGCAGCCCGTCAAATGTCAAGCGTTCACCTGATGGAACGAAAGTTAGTTTTGACAACTCCAGCTTTGAAGAGCAGAATAAAATCAATCCATCATGGTATCCTTCCCACTTGCATTTATGGTAGGAACGACAGTGAAAGCAGAAAAGATTTACTGGGGGGGGGGCAGGCTGGGGGAGCCTTGTTTTGTTTTGTGATTCCTAACCATCCATTTTGTTAAGTGCATAATATAACCAGCGAGAGGTGGGCCAACTTTTCCCCATTCCCTGCCAGGCCAGACTTCAAATAAATAATCATAATGTAGTATCTGGCTTGTTTGTTCATTCTTCATGTCTATACCCTGCCTTTCTATTTTGACAGAGGAATCCGAGGAAGAATTGTCAGGGTGCTTGCAGAAGGAGTGACTCCTAGTGCTAGCAATTCCATCTTTTTTTTTTCTCCTCGATGGGTTTTCTGAGATAAGCAAAAGGACAGAAGAAAGAAGCAATGGGGGGAAAACACAGGATGGTTATGAGTGGCAAACAGCACCTGGACTTCTCCTAAAACTCTGTGACAGGGTAAAGACATTGTCTGGAATCTAGATAGATAGATAGATAGATAGATAGATAGATAGATAGATAGATAGATAGAGATAGATAGATAGATCAAAACAGGTAAGTAAAAGTTTCCTTGCTCTTTCTTCTGCCAGCTGCAGACACCTTCTGAAAGGCCAACTGGCAAAGAATTTCAAGTGCTGCGAAGAAGAAGAAGAAGAAGAAGAAGAAGAAGAAGAAGAAGAAGAAGAAGAAGAAGAAGAAGAAGTATGCATCACCTTTCACTGCAAAAAGGACTGAATTATGCCTACAAATAAAGAAATCCATAATTAATATAGCGGGTAGGGGAATCAATAGAAACCATAATCAGCAAAATAAAAATAACTGAAACTCTAAAAACAATACCAAAAGTGTTCATCCACAATACCCAAAATCCTGACTCCCCCCCACACACACACACACCTTCCAGTCTAGAAGAAATGCCACAAAAGCAATCCAGTACAATTCAAAAATGTCCAAATGCCTGAGAAAGTAAGTACATCTTTTAATGGCCATTAATGGAAAATGGGAGGACATAGCTCTGGGAGTCCCAGAAAGCCAGTGACAGGGGCTTTATTATCTATCAGTTGCTCAACTTCTGCTATATTAAGTTATTTTATTTATTAAATAGCCACATTGTAGCTTTCAAATCACAAGGCATCTAAGCAGTGGAGGCTGGTGGCTCAGATGGCAGTGGGACAGTGGATCTGCTTTAGGGTTCAGTCAGAACCAGATTGGTTCTGACTGAAACCCAGAGCAGATTCACTACCCCACTGTCATCAGAGTCACCATCCTCCACTGCATGTAAGAAAAGTTCTGTTTTAACTTTTGTAATTTATATTTATATGTTTTAATTGTACATGTTTTAATCTTGTAAACCAGTACTGGGGAAAAAGGTGGGATATAAATAAATATCGTCGTCATCATCATCATCATCATCATCATCTCTAAAATCCAAAATGGATATTAAAAATGATGTATCAAAACAAAACTAACAGATCAACAATAAAGTAGCAGACACTAAAGGCTTCATCCCACCTACCTGTTTCCCTCGAATTATCCCCCGCAGTGCAAAGCTGTTGTTGTTGTTTCTGCTGCTGTTGCTAGCTAGCTAAATCACACCCTGGGCGGCAGCGCTCCTAAAATCCTTTGCATACCAGGAAAAGGGTTTAAGATGGGAAATGTAAAAAATCACACACAAAAATCAACAATGACCCAATCCGATTCAAATTTGGTATGCTTAAAGCTCTCCTTAGCATCTATTACTGTGCCAATTTTGATGTCTTTATCTTTAAAACTTATGCAGATGTAAGCATTTGTTTAATTTGTACTTTAACAATATCAAATCCTCCTCCTGCACCCCCAGTGGCCGCTCGGAGAACAACAAATGATTCGCTCCTAAACAGCTAGCAAAATAGGTAGATTCTTTTGGCTTCATAGCATAATTAAAGCAGGATGCATGGGAGTGCTTCACAGTCAAAGCGGATTAGAAACTGGAAAACTTCAGAGTCCTTTGCACGCAATTCGCAGTGATTGCACAGTATAACCCTGGTGTGATGAAGCTATAATAGAATCACATTCAAGGCTGAGCTCTGAGCAGCTGGAGCAGCCATGCACAGACATTTCTTTTTGTGCTGCCTTCACCCTCCGGTCAAATGGGTTTTGAAACTTTTTCAGACACTACAAAAACAAACAAACGTGTTTTGAAAGCACAGACAATAGTGAGAGCGTTTCACATACCACAGCCAACCCCACTGCTATCCTATCATCTTCAGTTCTGCGAAAAAAGCTATTGACGTGATTCACACAACATGCTAAACCACACTCAGAGGCTGAGTCTGGATTGTTGTTGAACTGTGGGTTATCATGTTGTCTGAACTGAGGCCATTTTCCACAGGGTGGTTTATTAGCCATGAACAACCCAACACCCTGAACAACCCAACAACAAACCATGGCTTCTCAAGGCAGCTTGTTTGAGGAAAAATAAGCGGTGCTGCATGGTTAACAAGCCATCCTGTGGAGAACGTCCTGGGTTCAGACAACATTCTAATCCACAGTTCAACAGACAACCCACGGTTCAACAACAACCTACACTCAAGCCCTGAGTGTGGGCTAGCATACTGTGTGAACAGCTCCCATGTCTTTTTCCAGCTTCAGATAGCACTCTGCAAAGTACAATAGAAACACGGGGAGGCTTTCTACATGTGAGGAAAACCCCACAGTGGCTGTGGATCTGCGCCCCATCGGTTAGATGACGTAGGTGGACTCAGAAGGCCACCCAGAAACCCCATGCTGCCTCCTCAGTGTCAGGATTACCTGACACCATCCCAGGAGAGAAAAAGTGCAGGGTTGAGGAGGAAGGTGGCACCAACCCAGCACCGTGAAGACATCCCTCAAGTTCTCATTTTGAGATTCCATGAAATGAAAATCAACATTACAGCTTGCATTGCTTCGTTTCATTCTTTATTCCTGTCTGGAGTTTGAAGGCATCTGTTCCAGGTTGGATATGTCTCCCTTGGACGGAGAGAGATATACATAAAGACCTGCCTCCTTTTAAGTACCCTCCTTTATTTCCCCAGGTGCTGTTATTGCTGTGGAGGGTTAAATCTCCTTCACTCAAGCCAACTGGATTAGCAGAACATTGGCGCAACGGAAACAATCTTTAGTGAAACATTTAATGAGCCTCGCCATGACCCTAATTTAAGAAGCTGTACTTTTTGAAGAGTTGCACAGCTAAGACGGGAGACAAAAGAACATCCTTGGTGGGGGAAAGAATTGAGAAAAGTGGAGGGGAGCCGGCATGGCCTCTTTCTGTCAGCAGCCGTGAGCTCCTCAGCTTAATTTCTTCCTTCCCCTCTTTGATCTCTTCGAAATGCCCTTGCTGAATTTGGCTCAGTCTTGATCATTTCCAGGTCACTTCCTTGTTTCCTCGTGCCTTCCCCTCTTAGAGCCAGTGTTGGCCCTCTCATTTCCCCCTGACAAACTCAGCATTAACATCCATTCTCATTTGTTGCCACTTCTTTTTCTTTCTTTTCTTCTTAAAGCATTCGGTATTCAAGGCTGAAGGAGACCATGGAAACCGAGTCGGATTGCACCATTTCCATCATGAGTGGCTGCAACATAAGAAGCTGTGAGCATGGCCGGCCCTGCCATGAGGCAGAGTGAGGCAGCTACCCCAGGCAATTGACTTGAGGTGCCATGGAAGGACGGCCAATTGTTAGTTATTTAACTTATGGCTTTTGTATTTTTACTGCTAGGGAGGGGGAGAGGTGCTGGCAGGTTTTTCTGTCTCAGGCCTTTGCTAGACCTACCTTAAAATCTGGGGGAGAGGAGGGGAGATCCCACAATGCTAGTATCGTGGGATGTCGCTCCAGGCTAGACATCAGATGCAATGAGCTCAAGAAGAGAGCCGTAGCATCCGCCTTTTTTTTCATTCTTAAAGGGACAATGTGCACGAAGGGTCGTGCACAAAGGTAAGGTTTTGGGGGTTTTTTCATTAAATTCATTTCCCCACTCCACCCACCCTGCCCCCAATGGGCGCAGTGCTCCTGGGGAGCGCTGCACCCTGTGCGCGGCTTCTCCTGGCTACGTGCGAGTAATTGCGCGGAGCTGGGGAAAGCCACAGAATGGGCTAGACGCTTGCAGTCTCGGGCTCAGCCCAAGACTGTGGGAAAAATCGGGCTGAAAGGGGTAGGCTACATCCCGGGGCCAGGGAGGGTTGATCCCTCCCTGAGCCCGGGATCCCCTGTGCATCATCTGGACACACAGGGGCGATCCTGGGTATCAGCCCAGGATATAGCCTGGTCTAGCAATGGCCTCAGATGCAAATAACTTCGGTAGTCTTGGATATTATGTACTCAGCCAGAAGAATGTCTTGGGCCAGCAGTAGCCATAGGAATTAACACTGCCAAATTAAGAGCTGCTGGGGATTGACTGCATTAAGACTTTGAGAGACCACAGTACCCAGAACTGCATTCAACAAACTTACGCTGCAGCCCTATCTGGAGAAGATAGACCTTGCCTTAGTTGTCCACGCACTAGTCACATCCAGGCTAGACTACTGTAATGCGCTGTACATGGGGCTGCCTTTGAAGACGGTTTAGAGACTTCAACTGGTGCTAGGGTGACCAACTGTCTGGTTCTGCCCAGACAGGTCCGGAAAAGGGGTGGCCAAACCGGGGTCCAGGGGGGAAATTGGATTTTTTTATGATAATGTCTGGGAAAATGGGAGCAGGGTGCAGGTCTTTCAGGCCTCCAATCAGCCACACCATTAGCATAGCTGGAAGGACATTTGCATGTGCAGATACCTTCCCGAGCTACGCTAATGGCGTAGCAGATCTGCATACAAGAAACAGCCCAGATGGGCTACTGATAGAAAGTTGCGGGGAGTTGCACAAAGTTTAAAGTTTAAGGTTGCTTTTGTTGAAAAGCCATCTGAAAGAAGACTGTTGATAAGCGAAAGCCTGGTTATGTTTTGTTTATGTTCTGTGGAGCCCAAGCAAGAATAAATGATCAATTGAAAGATATATGTTTTAAAAATCTGACTCACCATAATTTAGGGCAGCTTTCCCAAACCTGATGTTCCCCTAATTTGTTGGACTAATTCCCATTATTTTAAGAAGTCTGCCTGTTATTTTAACAATGTATTCATTTTATATGTTTTAATCAGTTTTATATATTTTATAATATTTTTGTATTCTCCCTCTGGATTTATTTTTTTTATTATTATTTTATTTAAGGATTTTTATGCCACCATTCAGCCAAAAAAGGCTCTCACGGCGGCTTACAAAAGTATTTTTTGACAGTGAGACAGGATTGAGGCAGAAAAGAAATAAATAAATATTATTAATCTCCCTACCAAAACATCTCGCTCCCACTAAATTTTGGAAATTTGGTATTAATTAACCCATAATTGCCATTATATGCAAACTGGAACATCAAAGCCATCAGAACTACATGACTTTGGAAAATATGCCTGAATTAGTAACTCTACATTAAAACTATTTATTGAAATACAAATAGCTTTGTCTTTAAATAAACCAAAACATTAGAAGATCCTCTTTCAATCTCTCTCTTTTCAACAGATGCAAGTAGAGCATCTAGAGTTGGATATTGAATAACTCTGCATAAAACGAGCCTAATTTCTGCCCTCTTACTTCATGGACTATATTTAGAATGTTTCTAGTAAACTATGGTTACCATGAGAAATTCTGAGGCTGCCATCTCATGACCCCATAAATTATGGGGTTGGAAAGAACCCACAGAAGATGGAATGGTAAAGGGAATAATTTATCCTATTCCCCCCACCCATTTTATTTTATTTTTAAATCCCCACTGCAAAACCACTTCACCAATCTTTTTGAAATTTTGCAAGTTTATTAGCTAGGGCCACTTTTATGAGCCATGACTTATCAAGGTATAAACCACCTTCAGGGGCTAAACATTTTAAGTATTTCTCCAGCCCCTTAAAACTCTCCCAACTTTATAGCCTCCTTATTTATAAATAGTGCAATTTCCCCAAAAGGGAAATGCAGGGCTACCTCCATCAATTCAACTTGATATAACTGAAATAAAATATAGGGGTGTGCACTCCACCCCGGAATTATCTGGTAACAGCAAACATCCGTGGAGCGTTTGATCTTCCAGGGTGGAAATTGGCCGCTTCCAAACCATGCCAAGTTTCATTTCTTTATCTTTGAAAATTAGGGAGCTGTAAGCATTTGATTAATTTTCAATGACTAGAGCGGATATCTGAAAACGGGCAGTTCTTCAAAGGGTAATCCAACAGGGCGGAGTAAAGGAAGCCACTCTGAAATCGGGGCAGAGAATCACCTCAACAGAGCTCTGGCTCGAATTTTGAGGCAGAGAAGACCCACTTTATACATCTCTAGTAACAATTGCCTTAGCAGGTAACTGTTCGCAACGTGTTAATCAACGTGTTAAACAGCCACACAACTGTTGTGTTTTTAGTATAACCTGTGTCAATAATATCACCACTACAGTTTTCACAGACTAGATCTAACAAAGTGACTCTAGTCCACAAAAGCTTGTGCCATAATAAATGTGATCATCTTTAGGATGCAACAAGACCCTTTGTCTTTTTTGCTGCAACTGGTGCAGGAAATTGCTACTCATATTCTAGATAAACTATTATTACTGTGTTGAAATAAACTGCCCAGAGAGCTTCAGCTATGGGGCGGTATATAAATGTAATAAATAAATAAATATAAACAAATAAATAAAACAAGCAGGATTTCCGATTGTGTGAAGGGAGGCCCAAATGCATGGAGTTGTGTTTGTTTGGGCATAGGCCTTCTCCGGATCTTCAGCTCCTCCTACACAGACTCTTGTGTCATGGGAGAAGGATACACAAATGTCTCTCCATTTCAGTGTTAAACGTAGAGATAAGCCCCGTCTTTCCTCGCTTACTCTGAAATGGATGCCAAAACGTTCAGAAATTTACATTTAAACATGTTCTTTGTCTCTGCTTTCTTCTGTTGTTCTGTCTCCCCTTGATTATTTTAGGCTGCAAGTTCCTAGGAGGCAGGGACCTCACTGTTTCTGCCTCTGTAAACATGCCGTATACATGACACTGTGATCAACCTTATCATCCACTCCCCCAACTTCCGTCCAGAAAGGTGTGTCCTGAGATGGGGTGGGACCCATTTCTTCCCCTTTTGCATTTTCAAAGTTGATGCCTATCCTAACTTTAGATGGCCTTAATATAGCCCTGATATGCCCATGCCTACCTGCTGAGATTGCTGGCACTTCAACCAACGAGATCATTCATTTCATTAACCTCCAGTTCACCCTAAATGTTTTAAGTGGAAGAACAACTCCAAATAGTTATGGCTTGAGCAAATTAATTCCTAAAAAAGGATTTTGCTTGCAATTAAACTTAAGCTTTTAGGACTTAAGCCAGGAACAGCATCGAGGTAGGCAGAAAATACAGCATATGGCTGAGTTTTACAATGTTTTCTTCTCTGGAAGGGAGCATCATAATATTTAGAGCTGGGAAGAACCACCTCCTGGTGAACAAGTATTCCTCCTGCCAAGATAATATTAACAACGAAGTGTTCACTGGGTTCATAAATCCTGGCGATGGTCTGATTACAATGTGACATGCCTGCTGCAAACAACCACTACCCAATTTTATATGGTAGAGAGGGCATTGCTCATTTGTGAAGAATGTGGAGATGGAGATGAAGGGATAGTGATGCCAAAGGATTATCTCTACAGCAGCATCTGCTGAATTTCAAAGCAACTGTTTGGAGACTATTCACACACACAGACATCTAGCAATGTGGGAGCTGCTTTCTGTGGCAACAGCCCGCACAGTGGCGGTAAGTAAGGCTGTGCTCTGCTTTGGTTCAGTTCATAGAACCAATAGCAGAGTAACCTGATCCGCCTCCGACAAAGGCGGAGACGGATCGGGTCGGGGGAGCTGCAGATCGAAACCAAGCGGATCAAGACCATGCGGATCCTTCACCTCGATCCGGAGCTCCGAAAAAAAGGTAAGTGTGGCGGGAGGGAGGCTTACCTGGGGCCACCACAGTCCATGCAGCGGCGGTGGCAGAGCCAGGTTAGGGGGCAGGGGGAGGGGGGCTTACCTGTCTCCGTCGCGTTCCGAAGCCTCAGTTGAAGCCGCCGCCGGAACACAACAGAGGCAGGTAAGTGGGGAGGGGGGAGGGGGGGCCTTACCTGGCAACAGCACTGCCACAGTCCATGTGGCGGCGGCGGAGCCAGGTAAGGGGGCAGGGGGGCTTACCTGTCTCGATCGCATTCCAGCGGTGGCTTCAACTGAGGCCGAGGCCTCAAACAGGAAGACGTCTATGGCCTGGTCTTCCTGTTTGAGGCCTCGGACTCAGTTGAAGCCGCCGTCAGAACATGATGGAGGCAGGTAAGGGGGAGGGGGGCCTTACCTTGTGGCAACGGTGCAGTCTGTGTGGCAGTGGAGGCAGGTAAGGGGGCAGGGGGAAGGGGGGCTTACCTGCCTCTGCCGCGGTCCAGCAGTGGCTTCAGTTGAGCCCAGGTAAGCGGGAGGGGGGCCTTTTCAATGTAAGTCTATGTGGAGGGGGGAAACACGGAGCTCCGATCCAGATCCGGGCCCCCGCAGCGTATTGGAGCGGACCATAGGCGAATCAACGTGGGGCAGAGCGGATCCGATCCGGAAGTTGCGGATCGGGATCCAGAGTGGATCAGGGGGTCCATGCACAGCCCTTGCAGTAAGTACATGAATATGTAAGGTGCATGGATGGAGCCAGTTACATGGGGTTTTCCCACCCAGCAACCACATAGTTGAGTGACGATTACATGGGAAACACTGGACTCACCCATGTGGTTCCAGTGCTCGCTCTCTCACACTCACACACACACACACACACACACCACAATAGTGTGAGATTTTGCCACATACCAAAAATGGAGCAACCATGTCCTCTCTCATTTTGTATTTTTGAACCTATATGCAAACCAAAATTCAGTTATCATTTGGAATCCACTCTTCTCTGAATTTTGCAATAGAGTTCTCCAATCCAGAAATGTGTGCAACAATGTGTGTATTAGGAAATGCACACACAAAAATGCACATGAGGAAAATTGTGTGCAGAAATGCACGTATTAGGAGAAATGCACACACAAAATGTGTATACATTTTCATGTGAAGTTTAGGGGTTTTTTTTAAAAAAAAAACGTTTTCAAAGTTTGGGATGAACCGAATTTAAGAATGGAAAAATGAGGAAATGAGAGAAACCAAAATTGATAGAATTGTCCATCATTAGAATACAAGAAGAGTCATGCTGGATCAGACCAAGGGTCCATCTAGGCCAGCATTCTGTTCACAGAGTGGCCAAACAGCTGTCCATGGGGAATCCACAAGCAACACACAAATGCAACAGCATTCTCCTGCCCATGTTCCCCAGCAACTGGTGTATACTGGCCTCTGATCCTGAGGGTAGCAATAAGACTAGTAGCCATTGATAGCCTTCTCCACCAGGAATTTGTCTAACTGCCTTTTCAAGCCATCCACGGACATGTCTACACCAGCCATTTATCCCGGGATCATCCCGGGATCATCCCTGTGCATGCAAATGACACACAGGGGATCCTGGGAGCAGGCAAGGATGATCCCTCCATTTTCCTGGGATAATCCTTAGGTTTAGAAAGGGCCCAAATTGGTGAAAATCACTACATGTTGCAAATGTGAATTCCATAGTTTGACTATGCACCACGTGAAGACGTTCCTTTTATCCATCCTGAATTTCCCACCAATCAGCTTCATGGGAAGTGACCCCATTGGGTTCTAGTATTAGGAGAGAGGGAGACAAATGTCTCCCTCCCCACCTTCTCCACACCACAGCCCTATAACCGCTCCATGGCATTGCATAGCTGCCAGTCTTGGTGACCCATTTACACCTGGCACTCCAGGAACTGTCCAGCCTTCCGCCCTGGAATGGGGCGCTAGATCCTCTGTGTGCTTTTTAGGGGTGTGCACGGACCCCCCACTCCGCTTCACTTTAAGATCCGCCATTTTCGGATCGGCCCGCTCCGCCCCGCCCCCACTCCGCCTGTGCCCACTCCGCTCCGCTCGGAGCTCCGGATCCGGATCAGAGCTCTGGTCCCCCCCCCATAGGGGGGGTTACCGGGCCCTGCCGCCATCGCCGCCCATGCGGCGACGGCGGCAGAGCCCGGTAAGGAGGAGGGAGGCCTTACCTGCCTCCGTCCGTGGTCCGTCGCCGTCTTCAATTGAGCCCGTGGTTCCACCAGGAAGTCTGGGCCGCAAGTGCGGCCCAGACTTCCTGCTGGAACCACGGGCTCAATTGGAGACGCTGACGGACCGCGGACGGAGACAGGTAAGGGAGAGGAGGGCAGGGGGCGTTACCGGGCCCTGCTGCTTTCGCCGCATGGGCGACAGCGGCAGGGCCCAGTAAACCCCACTTACCTTTCCGGCGGAGCTCCGGATCGAGGCGAAGGATCCGCCTTCACCTCGATCCTCTTCGCCACGCTCCGCCGGCCCCCCAATCCTCTTCGCCTCCGCCTTAAGGGCAGGCGAAGCCCCCCGCTCCGCTACTGCTTCTCCGGTCCGATTAGAAGCGGAGCACATCCCTAGTGCTTTTAGTCTCAAGCGAGCAGGAAAAAAATCATTCTAATAAGGAGCCTATGAACTGGGTCCCGATAGAATTGCTTCCGTTTTTTGGCTGGCTGCATCTCACATCCAGAAAGAGATTTGATGACAGCCGTAAACAATCGTTCAAGTCCGTATTGCAGTGTATGCTGAGGGAACCCCCTAAAACAGAGATGTTGGAGCAACTCTCTGCGATGCGTTCCAGTTGTGTGCCCATCCTTGCAAACCTAATTTCGCTTGCATGGAAGCTTCTGAAAATAAAGCTAAGCCTAGGCAAGCAGTGAGCTGGGGTGAGAGCAGGTCAATGGAAGAAAAGTCCGTTTCTACTATGACAAATCCTTTCAAGCAATATTGGCAGAGTTGACCTGGAGGGAATCTACACGTCGTACTGAAGGCGTTTGCATGCACCTCCAGTACACCCCCAAAATGATGGTGTAGATTCCCTTGCCTACCTGCCCAGAAGAGACGGAGGAGGAGGAGGCTGGGGAATTCGGCCGCGTCCTTGCCGCCGCCGCCTCCCCGCCAGCCTCCTGCTGCCGGGGTAAGAGCGACCCGGGTCAGAGAGCTCGGCTTCTGCTTCCGCCAAGCTCTCCAACCTCGGTGGCTCTTACCCCAGCAGCAGGAGGCCAGCGGGGAGGCGGCGGCGGCGGCAAGGACGCGGCCGGTTCCCCAGCCGCCTCCTCCTCCGCCTCTTCCTCTGCCTCGGAAGGCAGGATCTACACAAGCGTTTTCGGGGCGCACTGAAGGTGCTTGCGTGCGCCTTCAGTACGCTGTGTAGATTCCCTCCAGGTTTCTCCTCCCCAACTCAGTACTGGAAATGTGATATTAGACAGATTAAAATTATCTTCCACTCATCCCAGAATGTCTACAAAGAGATCATTTGCGTTAGGTTTATTTCTGGTGCTGAAATGCGAGCTTCCTTCTTCACACGGCGCATTGTTAAACTCTGGAATTCACTATGACCTTAGCTAGACCTAAGGTTTATCCCAGGATCATCCCTGTTCATGTAAATGACACACAGGGGATCTCAGGAGCAGGCAGGGACGATCCCGGGATAAACCTTAGGTCTAGCGAAGGGCTATCACAAGATCTGGAGATGGCCACAAATTTGGATGGCTTTCAAAGGAGGTTAATTCCTGGAGGATAAATTCCTGGAGGAGGAGGCTATCAATGGCTACTAGTCCTGATGGCTAAGTGCAACCTCCAGTATCAGAGGCAGTAAGCCTGTGTGCACCAGTTGCTGGGGAACATGGGTGGGACGGTGCTGTTGCACCATGTCCTGCTTTGTTGGTCCCTGGTCAACAGCTGGTTGGCCACTGTGTGGACAGAGTGCTGGACTAGATGGACCCTTGGCCTGATCCAACAGGGCCCTTTTTATGTTCTTTTGTTCTTTACAGAGAGACTGACAATGCCTGAGCAAACTAAGTGACTGTATTTGCATTGTCTATCGTTCCATCTACTGGCACCAGTGGCCGTGTCCCTCTGGGATAAGTGGCACTTTTTTGGGGGGGGGGGTATTCATCAAGACTATGACATGGGGAGAAAGGGGTAAACCTGCCCCCTACATGCCATGGTCCTGATCCTCACAGGGCTTCCCTGTGCTGCTCTTTTGACGTGAACCATGTTCATTCATTTTATGTGTCATCTTCTTTGGGCCTCAGATGAGGCCTCGCTTGGATAGAAATCTAGTCCATGGCTTCTTATACTGACAATGGTCAGTATAATAAGTCCTGCACAACATCCTCCATTTGCATCACACCATGTGTGCAGACGTGCTGGTCAACTGGGGGAAGGTTGGGAAATCGGCCATCAAGAAAGGAAGATGGGGATACTTCCCCCCCACTTTCTCCTCCTCAGTGGAGGCTGGTGATTCTGATACCAGTGGGGCAGTAAAGCACCTTGGATAAGCTCCTTTAGAGTTCTGACTGAAACCCAGAGCGGATTCACTGCCCCACTGACATCAGAACCACAAGTCTTCATTGCTTCTTCTGCATCTTCTTCTTATTCCTTATTTGCTGGTTTTCTTGGTTTTATTTTGTGTTTGATTAGGGATGTGGGAGAAATGATTTCTATGAATCTGACCTGCAGATTCCACAGCGGATGGGCTTTTCCCGGGTCACATGGATTCCGTGAATGAACCCATGGGTTAACTTAGCATAAGGCAGCTTCGTGCATTAATAATAATAATAATAATAATAATAATAATAATTTTATTTCTTACCCGCCTCTCTGTTTGGGTCGAGGCAGGGAACAACAGTAAATATAAAATACATAAAATACTGATTAAAAACATACTATACACTGTTAAAACATCCTTAAAACATCCTAAAAGCATCCTAAAATTCCACTGGATAGGCCTGCAGGAAGAGATCAGTCTTTATAGGTTTCTTAAATGCTAAAAGACTGTTAAGTGGATGAATCCATTCCACAGGCCATTCCACAGTTTGGGAGCAGCAGAAGAGAAGGTCCTCTGGGTAATACCTGTCAGCCTAATTTTGGCAGGCTGAAGGAAATTCTTCCCAGATGTGCAAGGCAGATTGTATGGGAGAAGGTGATCCCACAGGTAACCTGGACCCAAACCATGTAGGGCTTTAAAAGTAATAACCAACACTTTATACTTTGCCCAGAAACTAATTGGCAACCAGTGAAGAAGATAGCCACTGCCTCCCCACCCTTTACAGCATAAAAAACTCCAAGCTCTCCACCCTCCCTTCTAGAGAGGGTGGCCATGTGTCCCACTTTAGAGAGGATAGCCCTCTGTTCCATGGGCGCTGAACCTCTTTCAGTCCTTTCCCCCAACCACTGACCATTTGATGGTTCCCAGCTTTTGAGCACTTTTCTTCCCATTCTTCATGGTTGAAATTAGGGCTGTGCTCCGCTTCTCTTCAGGTCAGAGAAGCAATAGCAAGGCGGCCTGATTCGCCTCCGGAAAAGGTGGAGGAGAAGCGAGTCGGGGGGGGCTGCAGATCGAGGCGAAGAGGATCGCCTCGATCTGGAGCTCCAAATGCAGGTAAGTGAGGGAGGAGGGGGACTCATCTGGTGTTGCCGCCGCCGCAATCCCTGAAGCGACAGTGATGGAGCCAGGTAAGGGGGCAGGGAGAAGGGAGGCTTACCTGTGTCCATCGCGGTCCATCGTGGGCTTCAATTGAGGCCCCGGCTTCAAGCGGAAGAGGCTGCGGCCTTCTCTTCCGCTTGAAGCTGGGGCCTCAATTGAAGCCCGCAACGGACCATGACGGATGCAGGTAAGGGGTTGGGGGGTTGGCCTACCTGGCGCCGCTGGCGCTGCCGTCCATGCAGTGGCGGCGGAGCCAGGTAAGGGGGCAGGGAGGAGGGAGGCTTACTTGCGTCCGTCGCGGTCCATCGTGGGCTTCAATTGAGGCCCCGGTTAAAGCCAGAAGTGAAGGATAAGGCCTCTTCTGGCCTCAATTGAAGCCAGTGACAACAGACACAGGTAAGGGGGTGGGGGGTTGGCTTACCTGGCACCGCTGCCGCTGCTGCCACCATCCATGTGGTGATGGCGGTGGAGCCAGATCTCACTCCACAGAGCGGAGTGGTGGACAGGCGGATTGGGCCAAAGAGGATTGGGGGGTCCGTTCACAGCCCTAGTTGAAATGCCTCTCTTAAGGCTGAGCTACAGGCAGTAAGAGCTTTAAGCTAAAATGTGTTGATGGTTTGCTTGTTTTTGTGGGGAGTGGGCTTGCCCTTTGGCCCTGTCCACCCCTGAGAGCTTCTCCGAACCCTAACCTCACAGTTACTTTTCTCCTGATCGACAAAGTTGGTCGCTGGAGTATTTGCCGCTGTAACATGCAAGACACGTACTTCGGCAGTCTGAATGCCAGATGGTGAGCCCTGCGCTAATCATGCAACTCTGCCCTACACGTCTGGGCACTGCTGAACAGCCAAGAGTGATGAAAAACGAGAAAAACTATGAGAAATCTAATCTGCCGAAAATGCATCTGTGGGGGGTGTTGGTGTTGTTGGAGGGAGATATCTCTTCGGAACGTTATGTCATTTTATTCTGGGTACAGATGGAACAAGAAGGGAGAGAGTGATACAGATCCAACACCCACCTACATGTCAAAAGATATTAGGGTACTCTTTTTTAAAAAAAAAAGGTACTGCTTTGGTTTCTTTTTCAGCCAGCAAAAAGATCTGCAGCCGCCTTTCTGAAATGATCCAGGGGCAAAGCCCCAAAGCTCTGTTCTTTAAAAAGTCGGGGACTTACCCCAATTTTTTTAGCTTGGAGCAAGGCTCCGTGCCTCTGCGGAGCCTTGTTTAGAAAAAATAGAAAAGAAATAAAGTGGGGTGGAAATCCCAGTAAGGAGGGAGCAGCCCATTCCTACCCCCTTGTTCCCCCACCTTAGCTGTAAATGCAATTCTTCGCATTTACAGCTTTTTTAAAAAACAACAACCCCCAGTTGCACTTTTTTTTAAAAAAACTACCCTTTGAAGAGGGGGCGCCAATGCTCCCAGACGCTCCTGGACTGGCGGCGTTAGTGCTCGCGTGGGCGGGTGCTGCGGCAACAGCAGCAGTGACGGTGGGAAAGCCCGCTACTGTGCTTCTTCCGATGTAGATGGTCGGAAGGAACATCAATGCAGCTGCGCCCCGGCTCACACCGCCGGGTGCAGCATTAGCAACATCGTGAAGACAAGGGCCTGGCCACATGCTTTAGTAACCTCTCAACAGGGCTGCTGCAACGCATTCTATGGGGGGCCTGCCCTTGAAGCTCATTTAAAAACTTCAGCTGGTCCATAATCTTATATAAGAATACAGTAGTGAAAGTCTTATTACTCGAGAGCTACCAGACCCATTTTGCTCATTTTCATTTTAAACTGAAGCTCGAGCACTGTGGACCTGCAGAAAATTTCAAAGGTTTGAAAACATTCAAAGCTCATGCTTTAATAGCAATCAATTTCCTTCACGCCAAGCAGGCAGGGCAGCCCCTATGCCAGCAGGATGATGGACAGCCCTGCTTGGCCAATCAGTGTGGCATGAAGGCAGGCCCCGGGCACAGCCATGCATTTAGGCCGTCGCCGCCAGTGGGGAGGGGGAAAGGGATCAAGGCTGTCATGGGCTGAGCCCATGGTTCCTTTAAGAGAACATCTTTTGCTTTATCCCAGGGAGAGGGAGAGGGGTTTCTTTGTGTCTGAAGAGGGAGTAGCAAGTGAAATGCCAAGGCCGCACTGGGTGAAAAGTGCCTGGCATCTGATAACGCCTCCCCGGGCTGGTACTGGGGGGAGAGTAGCAAGTTGCAGCTGTGCAATGTCTGGGAGCATTCCCCCCTCCCTTCGGGAGAGGTGTGGGTTGCTATGGGGTTTCTATTGGTCAGGGTGGGTCTGGTGACAAAGGGGTCCCAGAAAGGGATAAAAGGCATAGGCACCTAAGGGTCCGGTCTCTTTCCTGTGGGTGTCAGGAGTCCAGCATGTGTGCGGTGAGTCAGAGCATCCAGGCCGAGCAGGCTGGATGGCGGAGGCTCCATGCGGCCGCTGAAGGAAGGAGTTCAAATTCGAGTGACGTAAAGTCAAGTCGGAGTGAGCGACAAAGGGGTTGAGTTGCAGAATTAAATGTTTGTTTTGTTTTAGTTTAGGTTTGGGTACAATTGGGCAAGGGACCTTGCCGGAGTTAAGGCTGGTGGGTGGTAAAAGTGGGGAGTGAGTGTGAATTCTATAAGGCTTGAGCGTGTAAAGGGGGAGGATAAGATATTAGTCCCTGCTGTCCTAAGTGTGTCATTCCTTTGTCCATGTTTTCCCCCTAAACCTCTTACGTGTTTACCTTAATGTGTGGACTCTTATGAATGTGTGTAGTTTGAAGAATGGAGGTGTTTGGTCCCTATTTCTGGAGTGTGGCGTTGTTTCCTTGAGAACCTAGACAGTGAAGGGGCGTGTGTCTGGGCTGGCTGAGTCAGACCCCCCTTCTCCGGCCGGGGAATCACTAAGCCAAACGAAGCGATTCCATCACAAAGGCAACCTACTAGGGTGCACAAGGGAGGGGCGAGGTCATGCCACATGCAAATTTCAGAGGGGGTCATTCACTATTCATGAGCCACATTTGCATTATTCATGAGCCCCTCTGTGTTAAGGGGACTGAGGGCAAAAAAACAGGAAAGGAGCAGGACTACTACCGCCCATGGCGACGTGGGCTCTACACTAGTTCGTAACATTTTATTGCAGTACAGTTAACCACTACACTATATGACCTGAGCAATAGGATGTGGTGGCTAGATTGTAGACTGCTGTCAGCTACAGGAAGCCTATATAGCCCAAATTCTGGGGGCGCCAGCTTGTTGCCAGTTAGCTTCCAGGCTCAATGCAAAGCACCAATAGTTATCTTCAAAACCCTTCATGACCTGTGACAACAGATCTATTCCTTAATGTCATCCTGGATCTTTATTTAGTTATTTGGGTCTGTTTCTGGTAATATTTCTAATCCACCCAATAATTAGTGTTCTCTGGGCAGATTACCAAGAGTTAAATTACCAAAGTGCCATTAAAAAAAAATACAATTATTCAAAAAAAATGCAATGCAATAGAATTATATATTTTGTATCGATTCTTTCCATAATTTTACCTTATTTATTAACCATGATGGGTCTAAATAGGCTGTGCTGCATGTTGTAATTTCTGGCAAAGTTGCAGCATGAACAGATCATCCATTTCCCACATTAAAAAAAAATATGTTCATGTCTTGAGATTCTGGTTTGTCAAGTCCAAGGGGATTGTGGGTGGGTGGCTGTGTTGAAAAACCACTTTTCTTCAGTATTCCCCTGATTTATTAATTCACATTTCTCGTTTTGCTTTTTGCACCACTTTTGGCTCATTGAACAAATGCTTTGCATGCGCAAGATCCTGGTCTGGCATAAGAGAGAATTGGGTTCCGTTTGCAGCTTGAACGATATTGCAAACTGGAGAGCTGCCACCATTTTAGTTCCCCACAATGTTCCAGAGTGATGCTACATCAGAGGCATTGTGGGAGATTCTAATGGCAGCTCCCAATCCCAGCCAACTGGCACTCCTCAGAGCACTGGCCATAGAAATGTTTAATGGGAGCCTGGAGCCAGGAGAAGAGTTAGTCATGGGCCTGCTGAAGCCCTGGGAGACCCCCAGCCCATGGTCACCGTGTGAGTGGTGTAGTGCAACCAGAGCTTGCAGGAACGTTTGCCCTTGGACTTTTTGACTAGCAAGGATACAGATGTCGCCTGCCAGCCCCCTCAGAATTCCCTGTTTCCTCTGAGCTTGGCTGCAATTCTCATAGCAGTTGGGAAGAAATGGATTCATCTAACAATAATATATTGCTCCCAGTTGTAATGCAGAGTATGTTGGAATGGTTTGGTTTTGAATGGGCGGTTAAGACCCATTCGCTTTATCAAAGACCCGCTGCTGGGGGAAATGAAATGGGGCAGAACTGGTTTGCTGATATAAACCAACACAGCTGCCTCCCTTTTTGGCCTCTCCTTGAGGGCATGGCTATGGGGACTGTCATGAGGAGCGCCTGAACTTCAAAACCTATCACTACACCACTGGCCATGTTTGGTACTTTACAGAGGAGGGTCCTCTGTTTGAAAGCTTGTCCAGTCTGAGTCCAGGGAGAGCAGCCGGGACTGTAATGTTGCCCACGAACAGCTGGCAGCCCAATTCAAAGTGCTGGAGCTAAAGCGGGAGGGGGGGGAGAGAGAAATAGCACGACTAGAGGCTGAGAGGGAGGGGAAAACAGCAAGGCAAAGGGGTTGAGGGAGAGAAAGATCAATGCTAAAGGTGATGGACCTAACGTTCTCCAAGTTTGTTCATTTATTTTTTAATGGGACGAGGGGGAGAGAGTTTCATGGGCGCTGTTGGAAATCCCTGTGAGTACTATGGTGCCTGTGGGTGCCGCTTTGGGAAAACCAGGTCTAAAGGACCATCTCCTTCCACATGTACCTGCTAAGACCTATAAGTCATCTTCAGAGGTTTTTCTCCAGGTGCACCCACCAGAGGAAGTTAGGTGTGTGGCTACAAGAGAGGGGCCTTCTGTTGTGGCTCCTGTTTACAAAATGCCCCCCTCCCACCCAGGAGGATGAACTGTCACCTACATACTTATCATTTCAGTGCCAGGTAAAAGCCCTCCTTTTCTCCCAAGCATTTCAGAGACTCGGTTTTTAGATTTTATGGCTGTTCTTATATATCCTGTGCTGATTGTTGTTATCATAAGAACATCAGAAGAGCCCTTCTGGATGAGACCAAGGGTCTATCCAGCATTCTGTTCACACAGCCAGTTGTTGACCAGGAAACCACAAGTAATATATGAGTGCAACAGCACACTCCCACCCATGTTCCCCAGCAACTGGTGCACACAGGCTTACTGCCTGTGCTACTGGAGGTAGCACATACCTATCAGGAGTAGTAACCATTGATAGCCTTCTCCTCCAGGAATTTTTCCAACCACCTTTTAAAGCCAAACAAATTGGCAAGCATCACTACATCACGTGGTAGCAAATTCCATAATAAACCATGCAGAGAGCATTTCTTATTGGGCAGATTAAAAATGTAATCAATCAATCAAACAATGGTGGCATCTGGACAGCAGATTGAGCCTATTTTCATGTATAGTCATTCTGTATATATCGATAGATAGATAGATAGATAGATAGATAGATAGATAGATAGATATAGATGTGTGTGTGTGTGTATTGCACATTTATGTAAACTTTTCTCCTCTTTTATGGCAATGTATATTTAGCTACACTATAGCTGCCTGAAGCTGCTGCTTTCTAACAACAGACTTGCAAAAAGAAAAACAGCTAAGAAACAATTTGAAAGAAAGACTAACAGCGCTTGTATTCTTCATAACTCAAAGTGTACAGAAAAATGCATAATGTTTGATCACCACCTTGTGCTTAAAGCTATGCATTACACTTCACTTTGTTCTGCTTTTTGTCCATTAAACAGAAAAACTCAAATCTTATACAGTGTGGTGACATTATTCAATTACTCTGACATCTTAAATGTTAGACATACAGACAACACAGGGGTTTAACTATGAACACAGCGCATAGTTACACTCTAGAATTCACTACCACAAGATGTGGTGATGGCTATCAATTTGGGTGGCTTTAAAAGGGGGTTGGATAAATTCCTGGAGGGGAAGGCTATCAATGGCTACTAGCCCTGATGGTTATGTGCTATCTCCAGTATTCGAGGCAGTAAGCCTGTGTGCACCGGTTGCTGGGGAACATGGGTGGGAGGGTGCTGTTGCACCATGTCCTGCTTTGTGGGTCCCTGGCAGACAGCTGGTTGGCCACTGTGTGAACAGAGTGCTGGACTAGATGGACCCTTGGTCTGATCCAGCATGGCTCTTCTTATGTTCTTAGGAGCCATTTTAAAAAGAAAAAACCAGGCTTCAATCAGATCAGCAATCATGAAACAACCAGTGCCAATCCTGACACGTCTCCTATTATTTTGGAGATAGAGTTCAGCACCCTGGATAGCTCCTTTTGAGTTCTGACTGGTTCTGACTGAAACCCCGAATGAATTCACAGCCTCACCAAAATTGGAGCTACAAGTCTCCACTGTATAGCTGCCTAGGGAATGCTGGGAGTTGTAGGACTTTTTTCTGTCTACACATGCATAGAGTTGTGTCCTAAATTTGAGGTTACTGAGTGCAGTAAAACAGACAAGCAGCACTATTATGTATTCTCATTAGCCTGGTGCTTGCAGCCTAACACAGTGCAGCACATTTAGCCATTAAATTTAGCAAGGAGCAGCAGACAGAAGAGACATCAGCAACTAGCTGGTCTTCTGCACAAGAGCTTATGAATAGGAGCAGTCTATCTGAACAGCAAGTCATGGGATTTTGGCAATGCTGGCCTCACGTTCACAACAATCCTTAACTCACTCCAGGTCTAGTTTGTGGAGTATAGTATTGGGGCCCAGCTCCAGGTCTAGAAATGGTCGGTTATGACAGTGGTGATGGAGCAAAATGCATGCATTTACAGTGCAGAGTGGCCATTATCCACTAGTTTTCGCATGTGCACTAGCAACAAAAACTTTGCAAGTTTTTTTTTCATTCTCTAATTCTAAAAACCAAACGAGAGGGTAAAATTTAGACTCCAACTGAAATGTGTCCAGGGTCACACACACACACACACACACACACACACACACACACACACACACACATATATATATATATATATATATATATATATATATATATATATATATATGAATGTCAGACCATTGATAGCCCCGAAAAGCAGGTTTTCATATTTTTCCTCCATTGGACTGAACAGGGTGACTTGGATCAAGTGCAATCCATCAAAAGGATACACAGTTGGAGGAGAATCTCTTTGCTTCCTTTATCTTCAAGGTGAAGGATCAGAGCGAGAAAGAATCTGGTGAAGAGGTAATTCAAAGTACTCCTTTTTTCTACCTTGAAGGATCTAAGCAGTGGTAACATCCCCAGACTCTTTAATTGAAAGAGAAGATACTTGAAAAAGACTCTCTCTCCTCTCTCTCTCTGTATGCCCTTCAGGCCCCTCTCAACAATAATCACTTTCACTCTTTTCTTTTCCGAATGATTTCTAAACTTCCAATTCTCTTCCCCCGCCCACAACTTAGAATGGATGCTTATGCGTTGCCAAAAAGGAGGGAAAGCATCACCCGCAAAAGAGGTCTACAAAAAAAAAAAAAGGGGTGCCGTGTCCCAGACCCAGTGGCATAAAAGGACTAATAAGTCTCCTCTGGCAGGCAATCATCATCATCATCATCATCATCATCATCATCATCATCATCATCTCTGAGGAACAGAAGACGAGACCTGCAGAATCAGACCAAAGGTTCATCTTGTCCAACATTCTACTCTCACCATGGCCAAACAGTTGCCTGTGGAATACACACAAGAAGAACATGGATTCAATGGCACCCTCCTTGCTCATATTCCCCAGCAACTGTTCTCCACAGGCATACCGCCTTAAGACTAAGCCATCTTAATTAATAGCCATTGATAGCCTTCTCCTTCACAAATTTCTCTAACCCCCTATTAAAGCCATCGAAGTTGGTGGCCTTCACCACCATGTATTGTGGTAGTGAATTCCATAGTTTACCTCTGTGCTGTGTGAAGGAGTATTTCCTTTTATCTGTCCCGAATCTCCCACTATTCAGCTTCTTTGGGTGACCCCACGTTCTATTCTGAGAGATGGAGGAAAACTTGTCCATATTAACTATCTTCACACCATGCCTAATTTTACTTTATACAGCTCGGTCATGTCCCCTCTTTATAGAATCATAGAATCATAGAATGGTAGAGTTGGAAGGGGCCCTATAAGGCCACTGAGTCCAACCCCCTGCTCAATGCAGGAATCCACCCTAAAGCATCCCTGACAGATGGCTGTCCAGCTGCCTCGTGAAGGCCTCTAGTGTGGGAGAGCCCACAACCTCCCTAGGTAACTGATTCCATTGTCATACTGCTCTAACAGTCAGGAAGTCTTTCCTGATGTCCAGCCGGAATCTGGCTTCCTGTAACTTGAGCCCATTATTCCGTGTCCTGCACTCTGGGATGGTCCAGAAGAGATCCTGGCCTTCCTCTGTGTGACAACCTTTCTAGTCCTTGAAGAGTGCTATCATGTCTCCCCTCAATCTTCTCCAGGCTAAACATGCTCAGTTGTTTCAGTCTCTCCTCATAGGGCTTTGTTTCCAGACACCTGATCATCCTCGTTGCCCTCCTCTGAACACACTCCAGGCTGTCTGCGTCCTTCTTGAAATGTGGTGCCCAGAGCTGGATACAATACTCAACATGAGGCCTAACCAGGGCCAAATAGAGAGGAACCAGTACCTCACGTGACTTGACTTTTTATTTATTTTTTCACAAAACCCCCCAAACTTTCCAAACTTTTCTTTTGTGGCTGTTGCCTCCTGATTGCATTTTTCTATGCCTTTTCCAACTCCACAGTACCCCTTTTTCATCAGCAGTGACCAGAACTGTACACAGTATTCCACATCCGGTCACAGCATATTTTAGCTTAGAGCTCTCACTTCCAGTCACTACGCCTTGGGAGAGGCATCCGAACCTTAGAGAATTGGGCAGGGGGGATACAAAAGGCAGAAACTATCTAATGATTGGCAGTAGATGAATGGTGGGTCCAGAGGGAAGCAGCATGGTCATCTGCTGAGGTCCAGAGGTCCAGACTGGAACCCCAACTGAACTGAATTTGGCCTGCATGCATGAGGTTCAATACCCCTAGTACAATGGCTTTATGAGCGGGAATGGCCCGAGACATTTTGCTTCCTGATATAGATAAATATAAAGGAAGGAGAGGGACCCTCACGGAGAAACTCACAACATTCCATGACTGACGAAGTTGGAAACAGTTTGCACAATCCAGAGTTACCGTTTAGACAGATAGAAGTGTTCACTTGTAAATCAGGTTCTGTTGAATGGTTTTCAAATGATATGGCAATTCATGCATAATGACATATTATGAGCCTTATCTCGTGTTATTGATGTTATACATTAGTGTACGCTGACTACTCTCATCGTCTGTGTATAGCTTTCAGCACAATTTGAAGGAACTTTTGCATATGCCAATTCATGTGGATGTTTGTACATCTGTAAATATATTGATTTATCATTTACATAGTCATACAGAACTTTATTACTACCCCCTCCTGCTCGATTTTGCTTCCTGAGGCAAAGGACAAGATGGCCCTTCTATTCTATACACGAAAGCCAAGGGCTAGCTGATGAGTCTTCTTCAACCCCAGGGCAATTTATTTATTTATTTTATTTTATTTATTACATTTTTATGCCACCCAATAGCCAAAGCTCTCTGGGCGGTTCACAAAAATTAAAACCATGAAAAGCATAATAAAACAACCAACAGTCTAAAAACACAAATACAAAATACTATATAAAAAGCATAACCAGGATAAAACCACACAGCAGAAATTGATATAGATTAAAATACAGAATTAAAACAGCAAAGTTTAAATGTAAGTTAAATTAGGTGTTAAAATACTGAGAAAATAAAAAGGTCTTCAGCTGGCGATGGAAGGAATACAGTGTAGGCACCGGGAGGACCTCTCTGGGGAGCTCATTCCACAGCTGGGGTGCCACAGCGGAGAAGGCCCTCCTCCTGGTAGCCACCTGCCTCACTTCCTTCGGCAGGGGCTCATGGAGAAGGACCCCTGTGGATGATCTTAAGGTCCAGGCAGGCACATATGGGAGGAGGCGTTCCTTCAAATAACCTGGCCCCAAGCTGTTTAGGACTTTGAATGTTAGTACCAGCACTTTGAATCAGACCCAGACCTGGACTGGCAGCCAATGAAGTTGTAAAAGGACTGGAGTGATGTAGCAACCTCCTTCTCCACACCTGAAGGCAGCAGGCTAGCTTAGAGGGTGCAGTACTAGCCATGTAGCAAACAGGTCTCTCTCTCTCCCCCATCACCTTGCTGCTGCCTCCCAGCCTTTGATACCTGAGGCAACTGCCTCACTCTGCCTCATGGTAGGGCCAGTCCTGATTGTGACATTGGCTGTTTCTAGAACCATCTAGCTGCATATGGACAAACTGAGATTTGGAAGACCATGTGGACAAAATGTCCAACTGCTCAACAGATATTTATTAAGATGATCTGTTTCTGAAGAACCTGGCTTTCCTCAAGGATAGCAGCATATGCTCTTCTTTATAGAGACCGACCTGTGAATTCGCCCGTAGACTTGGTAGTCTGGAAATCTTTTTTTAAAATGCATAAGAAAAGTAGGGGAAAGCATGAGACACAAGGTAATTAATCTGTGGTAAGAATAACCATCTGATGTGCTTCATTGCCTCATTTTCATGCTGAGCTTTATTAAATAATTAATCAAGTTAAATGATTGAATAGACGCGTCCTAGATTTCCCAGCACCCATCTTTTATCGTGACCCACATTTTCTGCCTTAATGCAGATGCTATCAAGGAAACGAATTGACTGCGTGAACAAAACACCAAAGGCTGTCCCAGATGTAAAAGGAAACTGGGAAACCTATCCAGCCCTATTTAATAGTTAGCATTTAGATAGCTAAGAGTGCAAAACGATTCTCACATGCATCTCAAAAAAGCAACGAAGGGTCTTGTGGCACCCATTTATTACGGTATAAGCTTTCTTGGACCGGAGGAGGCTGTGGTGAAATGAGGAACTGTTGTTTTTATTATCATTCAATTAATTGTATTTATTGCTGGGCTTGGCTGTCCTGGTGGAAAGTGCTTCATGGTCATTGGGCGCTTTTGCTGAAAGAGATGGGTCAGGGGGTTCCGAGGGCAGTTAGCAGAAGGAACTTGAAAGCCAAGGGAGAAAGGAGTTAGGGCGCAATGCTATGCATGTTTAGATGGGGGGGAGCCCTACAATTGGTTTAAACTGCCCAGAGAGCTTCCATTATTGTGCAGTACAGGAGTGTAACAAATAAACAAACAAATAAACAAACAAACTCACAGCATCCCTTCAGCTATGCATGCTGGGAATCGTAGGACCTTTTTTTTCTGTCTAAACATGTATGGCATTACTTTGGATGAACGTGGACCGTTACTGATACTTAATAAGGAAATTAACACGTTGTCATTTATCCAATGTGGCATAGCTGAAGTTGATACCCATGGGGAATTGGGGACCCAGGAGAGCTGAATTGGAGGCTAGTGGCTGATTTCAGTGGGGCTGTGTGAATCCGTTCCAGGATTCAGTCAGAACCAGCCAAACTCTATGGGATCTATCCAAGGCGCTGAACCCTAACCCAAAAATAAGTTCAGAGGCTTGGATAGCTCTTGTAGAGTTCTAGCTGGTTCTGACTGAAAGCCAGAATGGATTCACAGCCCCTCCGAAATTGGACTCCACTGATTTGGGTTTGGCTGATGGGCCTGAGGGTCACAACCCTTCTTTAGACTGACTGGCATCAGCTATTCAGGGTCTCAGTCAGAATAGACACTTTATTTATTTATTTTTTATTTTTTTATTTATTACATTTTTATACCGCCCAATAGCCGAAGCTCTCTGGGCGGTTCACAAAAATTAAAACCATGAAGAGCATAAAAACAACCAACAAATTTAAAACACACACACAGAATACAATATAAAAAGCACAACCAGAATAAAACCACACAGCAAAAATTAATATAGGTTAAAACATGAGATTAAAACAGCAAAGTTTAAATTTAAGTTAAATTAGGTGTTAAAATACTGAGAAAATAAAAAGGTCTTCAGCTGGCGACGAAAAGAGTACAGTGTAGGCGCCAAGCGAACCTCTCTGGGGAGCTCGTTCCACAACCGGGGTGCCACAGCAGAGAAGGCCCTGCTCCTAGTAGCCACCTGCTTCACTTCCTTCGGCAGGAGCTCATGGAGAAGAGCCCCTGTGGATGATCTTAAGGTTCGGGCAGGCACATATGGGAGGAGGCATTCCTTCAAATAACCTGGCCCCAAGCCATTTAGGGCTTTTGCCATCGCTTCCTTGCTGATCTTTATGACTGGTGATGGCAAGGATTAAATCTGGGACCCTCTGAAGGCAGCGTATGTGTTCTATCACTCCGCTATGGTCACTCCCAAGAAGAGGCGAGTTCAATGGTTCATGCTGCTGAACAAGTAAGCACAGAATTGCCGCTGTAGTACATTAGTTCCCATCTCATGCTTCCACTTTGAAAGAAAGGAAAAAAACCTCTCTGTCTAATGGTTACTACACGGTTGACTTTCTTGTTCGTTGTCTTGTTCCTAGGACACAGTGATGAGCTCATTTCTTTTAATGAACAGTGAACCTGTCTGCTCCATTAATGAAAACTTGACACTTGGCATGGAGGAATTGGAGAGAACCCATCTCTTGGTGTAGTTCTAATTGCGGCGTCATCTGAAGTGCTGTATGTTTGTATTAGTCAGATGGAACAAGAAACCAGGCCATCTGCCAAATGTTCTCCTCTGCCAAGGATTCTTTACGAATACGGAAATGAGTGATTCATTATAATAAGGCAACTTTCAGGTTTCTTCCTTTCTCTGGGTAGATGGAATATTAATATGCTGTGTAGCTTGTGATTTCCAGCTGCACTGAGAATTATTCACATCGTGGGAAAGAGAGCTTTCTTATATAACTTATCTAAGTGGCTTTTTAAGCAATAACAAAATCAGCATATTAATTGAATATGTGCAGTTTTATCTCTCAGAGAGAGAGAGAGAGAGAGAGAGAGAGAGAGAGAGAGGAAGAAGTTCATGGTGTAGTATTTTTTAAGCCGCATTTTGGATTTTGTGGGATGCTGTTTAGTTAATCCCCATTGAATACTATATTTTTAGCGCATGCTGAACTTTCCCACTGAAATCAATGAGACTTTTTTTTTAAAAAGGACATTACGCCAGTCCTTTTACAACTTCATTGGCTGCCAGTCCAGGTCCGGGCCCGATTCAAAGTGCTGGTATTGACATTTAAAGCCCTAAACGGTTTGGGGCCAGGTTATCTGAAGGAACGCCTCCTCCCATATGTACCTACCCGGACATTAAGATCATCTACATGGGCCCTTCTCCGTGAGCCCCTGCCAAAGGAAGTGAGGCAGGTGGCTACTAGGAGGAGGGCTTTCTCTGCTGTGGCACCCTGGTTGTGGAATGAGCTCCCCAGAGAGGTCCGCCTGGCGCCTACATTGTACTCCTTTCGTCGCCAGCTGAAGACCTTTTTATTCACTCAGTATTTTAACACTTAATTTTAACTTAAATTTAAATTATACTGTTTTAACTCTGTATTTTAACCTTATATCAATTTTGCTGCGTGGTTTTATCCTGGTTGTGCTTTTTATATTGTATTTTGTATTTGTGTTTTTAACCTGTTGGTTGTTTTAGGATGGTTTTAATTTTTGTGAACCGCCCAGAGAGCTTCGGCTATTGGGCGGTATAAAAATGTAATAAATAAATAAATAAATAAATAAAGAAAGAAAGAAAGAAAGAAAGAAAAGTGCTTAACTTTGGCTGGATTGTTGCAATGCATTGTATGCTCTTAGTATCCCTAATGAACTGCCCTCTTTCCTGGTTCCTGCCCCAATTTTGTTCGGACTTTTGCCTTTGGGTGCATTTTGAGTGCATGAGTGCATTTGGTCTAGTACGCATGCAGACATATGCATGTGCATGCATGTTAAAGAAGCACGCGCAGCACACAGGCTGCCACGTCACACACGGCAGCTTCAGAGCTATGCTCCCAACCTCTAATAACAGGACATTTGTGTTTTCCTACCTTTACCCAGCAATGGCATACAATCCAGACATCTACACTTGTGGCACTGACTGGCAGCAATGGTTCAGGCAAGTGTTTTTCCAGCCCAACCTGGAAATACCTGGGATCAAACCTGTGGGGACCTTCTGCATGCAAAGCAGACGCTCTACCACTGAGCCACAGACCCTTCCCATCTTGGTATTTTTCAGTAGGGATGTTGCAAGCATTTGGATGGGGCCACTCCCTGTTTCAACAAGGCCCTTCTCATCTAAATCTTGTGACTGCTGTTGTTGCTATCACCAGCTCCTTTCTCTGCCCTTGGGACAGGGAGGGAGGGAGGGAGAGACAGACTTTGCAGACGCTGACTGCAGCCAGGAAATCAGAAGACGTTTACTTCTTGGGAGGAGAGCAATGACAAATCTCGATAAAATAGTTAAGAGCAGAGACACCACACTGACAACAAAGGTCCGCATAGTTAAAGCAATGGCATTCCCCGTAGTAACCTATGGCTGCGAGAGCTGGACCATAAGGAAGGCTGAGCGAAGGAAGAGAGATGCTTTTGAACTGTGGTGTTGGAGGACAATTCTGAGAGTGCCGTGGACTGCAAGAAGATCAAACCAGTCCATACTCCAGGAAATAAAGCCACACTGCTCACTTGAGGGAATGGTATTAAAGGCAAAACTGAAGTACTTTGGCCACATAATGAGAAGACAGGATACCCTGGAGAAGAGGCTGATGCTAGGGAAAGTGGAAGGCAAAAGGAAGAGGGCAAGATGGATGGATGATATTCTGGAGGTGACAGACTTGACCTTGGGGGAGCTAGGGGGGGCGACAGCCGATAGAAAGCTCTGGTGTGGGCTGGTCCATGAAGTCACGAAGAGTCGGAAGCGACTGAACGAATAAACAACAACAAATCCCAGTCTCACCCACCACGGTTCACTCGCCACACCCTCCACCTTCCCTACTACTACTTCCAGTATCAGAGGCGTTAAGCCAATCTACACCAGTTGCTGGGGAACATGGGCGGGAGGGTGCTGTTGCACTCCTGACCTGCTTATGGGTTCCTAGTCAATAGCTGGTTGGCCACTGTGTGAACAGAATATTGGACTAGATGGCCCCTTGGTCTGATCCAGCAGGGCTCTTCTGATGTTCTTATGTATGCTTTGTTACTTCATTTTTGTGAGGGTGTGCCTGGGCCAAGGCAGAGTGAAGCAGAAAGAAGCAATGCCGGAAAGAAGAGAAGGCAATGTTGTCCAGTGCGCAGGTTCCTATATTCCCATTTTTAACCTCACCAGTTGCCATGGATGCTAGGGAGCCTGTACAGGAATATTTTGAAGATTGTAGCATATGCCTATTATTATAAATGTATGTGCTTGTATTGTGAAATGCGAGCCAGGCAGGCTAGGGTTGATTAAGGTAACCATATGGAAAGGAGGACTGGGCTCATGTATCTTTTGCTGTTGTATTGAAAAAGGAATTTCAGCAGGTGTCATTTGTATGCCTGCAGCCCCTGGTGAAATTCCCTCTTCATCGCAACAGTTAAAGCTGCAGGAGCCCTGCCCCCAAAAAGGGCAGGGCTCCTGCAGCTTTAACTATTATGATGAAGAGGGACTTTCACCAGGGGCTGCAAACTACCCACAACGCTAGAACAACCCATGGGTTCTAGGTGGTTTCTTAACCTCGCCAATGACCTATCCTCACCAGGCATGTGGTGCAACTCACTGGCCCCATTCACACATGCGAAGAGGGGGTAGTTAGGATAAGGGGAAATGAAAGCAGTGCAAGTAGGCCCGCCAGATGGCCATGGAGCACCATGTGGTTCTGCTAACCCCCCCTCCACTGTTACAGCACATAGCTCTGCAGCACAAACCAGCTGCCCTGAGCCTCTCTTGTTTCAAAAATACAACCATACAACCGTAGAGAAACTCCATGCTCTTCTCAGTGGACTCCATGGTCAAAGCCTAGAGATCCCCCCAGAGCCCATTCTAACCAACAGAAAGCCTGCCAGATGTCACTATAAGCCATCCAGGGCCTCATAACCCTACTGCAGCAGGATGGTTAGCTGGGAAGGTTCCTTAACCATAATTGTGGCGGCTTACTCCTCCCATATGACACACAAAGCCACCATGACATCTAAATAGACCCATTGTGGCTTAAATAAGCCACGGTGGGCTGCAGTGATCATGCAAACCCCATCAATGTCTCCAGTGTTGTTGCTGACCACAATGCAACAGCACCTGTCGTTGGCAGAAGAACTTAAACAAGGCCTTCCCAATGGGGGAAGAACCAGTAGCTGTGCCAGAAAGTGCAAGTCTAAAGGGGCTGCACAAGAGAATGATACTATTTGTGCAAAGATGCTTCGGAAAGAAGATCATTTCGATGCAGCCAGGGGCTCTTTAGAGTTACACTTGCCCAGTGATTTCTGAACGGAAAAGCATCTAGATATGAAACACGGTCCCTGCATTGTTGTTAATCATGAGTTAACAGCAGAGAGCCACAAGCAGTATGAACTGCCTTACAGGCACTTGATTGCTGCTGAAAAATGAGTAGCTCAGCGTTTTTGCCCTTCAGAAATTCCCAGGTTTAACCCCTGGTATCTCCATTCAAAGGGATCAGGACCTTGGAGAGGCGCTTCCAATAAGGAAAGACCAGACCTTCCCAACCTGGCGCCCTCCAGATACATTGAAATGCATTGAAATCCCATGATTCCCAGCCAGTACAAAAGGCATGTAAACACCTGTTTTGGGGGGGGAAAGGGTTCTCACTCACACAAATTGAGGCCATTCACACAACACACTAACACATATTCAGTGGTTGAGCATGGCATGTTGTTGAACCATGGGTTCTTTGTTGGACCATGAGTTAGCGGGTTGTCTGAACCCAAGTTATTTTCCACAGGGTGGCTTGTAAACCACTCTGAACAAACTACAAACTCCGGTTGGTGGCCCAGCTACGCCCCTATCTAGACAGGGATAACCTGGCTTCAGTTGTCCATGCTCTAGTAACCTCCAAGTTAGATTACTGCAATGCACTCTATGTAGGGCTGCCTTTGAAGACGGTTTGGAAGCTGCAGCTCGTGCAAAATGCAGCAGCCAGATTGATTTCGGGAACCAGAAGGTTTGACCACATAACACCTGCTCTGGTCCGCTTGCACTGGCTGCCTGTATGTTTCCGAGCCCAATTCAAGGTGCTGGTTTTGACCTATAAAGCCTTACACGGCTTGGGACCACAATACCTGACGGAACGCCTCTCCCGACGTGAATATACCCGGTCACTATGTTCATCATCTGTGGCAACGAGGGACAGGGCCTTTTCGGTGGTGGCCCCCAGACTGTGGAATGATCTCCCTGATGAGGCTCGCCTGGCACCAACGCTGCTATCTTTCCGGCGCCAGGTTAAGACTTTCCTCTTTACCCAGGCATATGGCGGCACATCCTAATTACCCACATGTTTAGTTTTTAATCGGTTTTTAATGCTTTATGTGTGTATGTTCTGTGTTTTAGAGTTTTAAATTTTGTATACTTGTTTTTACCTCAATTTTTAGAATTTCTGTAAACCGCCCAGAGAGCCCTGGCTATGGGAGCGGTATATAAGTTTAATAAATAAATAAATAAATAAATAAATAACAACAAACCATGGGTTTGTTGTTGCCCAAGGAGGCTTGTTTAACACTACACGTTTAACAAACCACTTCGTGGGAAATGTCCTAGGTTCAGACAACACGCTAACCTACAGTTCAACGTCAACCCCTGATTCAACAAACAATCCTCACTCAATGACTGAATGTGGGTTAGTGTGTTGAGTGAAGCCAGTCACTTTCACATACTCACACACTGCATGAAGAGAGACACACCAGCCGTTCAAATGCTAAAGGAGTCAACCATCCCAAAGGATGTATCTAAAATGTAAGTGACACAAAGCGAAGAATGCGACTGATTTTCAACTCAAGCCAAATTCTGGAAGCAGATTCCAGGATACATGTTATCGGAACTCAAAGCAGACCCAAGGAATTTGCTGGCAGATCGGCTTGGCTGCTTCTGGAACATCCTTGCTACGCTATGCTGAATGAATGTGGAGACTTCTGGCACATAATGCAGGTTGATCTGTCTGTATCCATCTGTATCACTGCACAATGCACCGATGACCTTTACTCATGTGTGGTGATATGGATCGACAAGGCCACCACACAGCATGACATAGCACAGCTGAATGGCTATTTGGGGCACATTACAGACACCAGGCATTCGCTTCTGAAATCAATGGATGTGAGAATCCAGCTTGGAAGTCTGGCATAATCTGAATGCAATGTTTTTAGAACTGGACCAAGTGGTTTCCCCACCTCTAACCAGAGCAAATGGGCAGTGACAGATTCCATTCAGAGTTCTGCAAAGCAGAACATTTATCTGTCACATTTTGTACTCTATATCCTCCACGAAGTTCATCCAATGGGGTTATCTTCTCAATAATGCCACATGGTAAATTAAGCCGAGAGGATGCCATTGGTTCAAATCCAACACTCTACTAGTCTGGTACAGTGGTTACATGTCCATCCTTCTACAAAACAATCCAATCAATAAGGACTAGCAGCTTGCGAAATAGGTAAATAAAAATGGGTTTTTAATACACTGCCCCTTTAATAGGTATTCTCAACATTTCTGTCACAACAAAAAAACCCAACAACTTCCAACATTATAAAACATTAACTGATCCGATCTGATCACTTGCTTTCTGCTCCTAGATCAGCTTCTTTCAAGGCTGAAAATGTAGTTCCAGTTAAGGACTAGATGAGGCTACTGCTACCCCAGGTTGGCCCTCTCCAGGTGTTTTGGCCATGCTGGCTGGGGAGTATAAGAGTTATAGTCCAACACATCTGGAAGGCACCAGGTTGGAGAAGTCTGGACTAGAATGTGAAAATTATTTTAAGGATCTAAATCACGCTTTTTTAAAAAAAAACCAGCACACATGTAAAGCAAGCAGACACATTTAATCCTACTTGTAGGGTACCCTTTGACCCTTATGTTGAATATGTCTGCATTTGACTGTCTCCAGGTAAAGTAGGCCTAAATCATAGAATCATAGAAAGCAGAGTTGGAAGGGGCCTACAAGGCCATCGAGTCCAACCCCCTGCTCAATGCAGGAATCCACCCTAAAGCATCCCTGACAGATGGTTGTCCAGCTGCCTCTTGAAGGCCTCTAGTGTGGGAGAGCCCACAACCTCCCTAAAGGTTAATCATCCTCTACATTGCCTGGTTTTATTGCCTTCTGTTTGGAAGCACCCCCATCACCAAGAAAAGCTATCATTTTTAATTGTGCTTAAAGAACTCCCAACACTTTTCCTGCCAGCAAAGTGGTTTGGAGTTGGTCTTCATAACATTGCCCCAGGAGGAATAAAGCTAATGGTGTTGACTCTGAGGCTTGTCTGTTGGGTAGAGCTGGAGGGAGTTCGGGAGATAAATAACAGCCAGCACAGAAGATTTTTGTTCAGCAAAATCAATGAATGCTTTGGGTGGCAGCCAATGTTAGCCCTACACAGAGTAGAACTGTGCACAAATCCTCCTCCACACTTCTTGTGGGCAGGGGAAATGGGAGGAGAATTTTCCTGAATTTCACCAGTGGGAGAAGAAATTCTCCAACAATTACTTACAGCTGGGACTCACCACTGGCAAGGGGCGTAACACAGCTTCTTTATTTCCACACCCCCATGAGGGTCTGTCTTTTTGCACTGCAAGTGGCAACAGCAGCAAGTACGGTGGCAGCCTGGCCCCCACTTTGCATTTCCCACAATACCCTTTACCTAGCATCATTCCGGGGCAGAGGTGAGAGGGAAGGCAAAGTCCACCGAAATACGGGGAACAAAATTTGGGGCAATTTTGCAAAGTGGCCTTTTTCCACACTTCGCAGGTGGGTGGGTGTGGAGAGGAGATAAGAAAAAAGAAAAATCTCAGCATTTTTCTGAGAAAAATGTCCCCTGAGAAATCTTGGCTGCACTCTCATTGTCATTCTTTCGGGTTCAGCACTTCCCCAGGAATCGTCAAATGTTAAATTTCTGCTGGTGATTGCAGATACATCTGACCTCTAATGCAGATAGATGACTGTGCAATGAAAGACAGGACACTCATTCACACTCCTCAACCATCACTAGCGTAGAGTAAACACACTGAAATGAAAGAGACTTAGGGCTCAGCTACACCAGGCAGGATATTCCACTATGAAAGTGGTATTAAAGCAGTATATAGAAGGCAGGAGCCACACTACTGCTTTATAGTGGTAATGAAGTGCACTGACAACTGTTGTGGCTCATTGACACAGACCATATACTGCTTTCATACCGCTTCCATAGTATTATATCCTCCTTGGTGTAGATGTGACATGGCCCCCAACAGTTGCCAGTGCACTTCATTACCACTATAAAGCAGTAGTGTAGATCCTACAGTGCACTTCAATATCACTATAAAGCAGTAGTGACTCCTGTCTTTTATATACCGCTTTCATACCACTTTCATAGTGGAATATCCTGCTTGGTGCAGATGAGCCCTGGGGTGGCATTTTATATACTGCTTTCATAGTGGAATATCCTGCTTGGTCTCGATGAGCCCTTAGTCACAACTAATTCCTTTCATTTCAATAGGCTTACTCTACACCTGACTACCATTGGATGCTACCCTTGACTTATAAATTATCTTTTGCATCAGACAGGCTATAGAGCCAGGGATGTGGGTGTGTCATGAAAGAGCACAAGTATCGCTACAGAGTGTCTCTGGTTCAATTTTCACATCTCCATTTGAAAAGTAGCAGATGATGGAAAGACCCCTGCTTGAAATGCTGGCACTCTCCTTCCACTAAAAACAGGCAATACTGAGCTAAAAGAACAAATAGTTTGAGCTGCTATGAGGCAGCTTCCCCTGGCTCTGGAGGAGCATTACAACCTTGAAAATTCAGCGCTTCTGCTTCCATTTCCACTTCCCCACCCTTAAAAGCAAGTTTCTAGTCCTTAAGGGTGCAAACACAAATGCTCAATGTGTGTGGGCAACACTTGCTGAAGTCTCAGACGTGATTGACAAAGATAGTAAGTGGCAGAGCTATGCAAAATAGTAGAAAAATTCAAATTGGCAGGGTTTATGGGTAAAAGAGAATTGAACAATGTGCACAGGTAGTGCAGAATTTGGACTTCCTTATCAGAGAACTTCTTTCTTCTTTTTTAAAGCACACAAACACACCTGGTTATACCTGGGAGGAAAAGGAGGTAAGTAAATTTTACACATCCTATAAAAAAATCAGACAGAAACAGATATACATATTAAAAGGCTCACAAGCAATTGAGCAGGACCTTGATACGAAAATAATGTAGTGATAAAAACTAAATGGGGAATGGGAAACCATGACATTGAGGAAAGTTGAGTAGAAAAGTCTTCAGTCCATTTACTTAAAGACGAAACGCATATCGTTAATTGAATCAAGGACACCTTTTGCATTCTCTGCATGAAATATCCTTCTGCCTTTGCCTCAAAACTGGTACTCTACTTGCGTACAGAGTCCAAAAGGTCGGACACTTGACATGTTACAAAAGTAGCAGAATCAGCTCCTAATGTCTTCCTATAAAGCAGCGGTTCTCAACCTGTGGGTCGGGACCCCCTTTGGGCGTCAAATGACCCTTTCACAGGGGTCGCCTAAGACCATCAGAAAACACATATTTCCGATGGTCTTAGGAAACTGTATTGACTGAACTATGTCATGTATCATCTTTTGTATTATTAAAGCTATTGTTATGTATTATTTTCATAAGCAAACCATCCCATGACAATGGATCGTGTAGAGAAGAACGAAAATAATTTTATGGTTGGGGGTCACCACAACATGAGGAACTGTATTAAAGGGTCGCGGCATTAGGAAGGTTGAGAACCACTGCTATAAAGCAAAAGGGTCGAAAAGACTAGACAAAAATTAGAGCCAAACAAAACAGTTGTGCTTACATCACATCAAACAAAAACAAAGCTTAAGTCACGCTTGTATTTTGCACTTCAATGAATTCTGGTCACATTTACAGTTCTACGGGAAAGGGGGCGGGGGGGGACACGGGCTGTGGTTGGGTCACAATTTTCCTCAGTCAGTTGTCCACTTTTCATTCATCTTGCTTCCTCTTCGGCTTCTTAGGGTTCCGAGAGCGGCTCTTGGCTTTGCACAGAGGGCAAATGGGCGCGTTTCGATGGATCTGCTGATGGCACGATAAGCAGGCCTGAAATGGGGGGGGGAACCCAATTCTATTAGGAAAGCAGGGTTTCCTGTAAGGCAAGCACATCCAGCTTCTACCCTAGGGAATCGGTGAAAGAGCAACGCTTGGGTTTATTGAGGTCCTCGCTTTTCCACCCCAATGCTAATTTCACCTCTTTTTTGCCTCCGAACGGGACTGTCTTTTTTCTTCCCCGGACAGGAAAAGTGAGCGTTTTCAAACAGTAAAAACATGCATTTTTCCAAGTGCACACTTCCCCTCTCCCATTGATTAAAATGTGAAAATGCATCCTTTTTTAAAAAAAAAAAACACCAATGCACAATTTAAAGGGTGCATTTTCCAGAAAGGATGCATTTTGCAAATGGGATCGCAAGCTCGTGAACGTGCGAGCTTTTTTCGAAAGATGCACTCACGTATGGGATCGTTAAGTAGGGCAAATGGGGCTGTTTCTCAAACTGCAATGATATTCCCACCTCCAGAAACGTAAATGCAGAACACCCCACAACCCTGCATTTATTTATGTATTTATTTCATTTATATCCCACCTTTTTTCCTCTAAGGAACCCAAGGCGGCGTACAGAATCCTCCTCCTCTCCATTTTATCCTCACAACAACAACCCTGTGAGGTAGGTTGGGCTGAGAGTCTATGACTGGCCCAAAGTCACCCAGTGGATTTCCATGGCCGAGCGGGGACTAGAACCCGGATCTCCTGACTCCCAACCCGACACCTTAGCCACTACACCACACTGGCTCTCTGAGCCATTTATTATAATTAATAAATGTTAATTATGCACACACACACACAATTAGAATGTAAGCCTATGCGGCAGGGTCTTGATATTTATTGTTTTACTCTGTACAGCACCATGTACATTGATGGTGCTATATAAATAAATAACAATAATAATAATAGTTTGGCCTTTCAATACATCAGGCGTGGGCAGAACGTATAACTGGTTCTACTAGTAGAACTCTGAGTGATTTGCAGTAGATCAGAAAGTTTTGACTCCCAGTTGTTCAATAACAGCTGTAACAAAATGACTCGCTACATCCCCAGAAATTATGTTGCTGAAACGAAGGAAGCTTGGAGTATCTAGGAGAGGATTTTTGCATAGAAGGACTGTGAGCTCCATTCAGTTCTGATATTGTTGTCGGATCTCAGGGCTCTAGCAAAATCCAAATAGATCTTGCAAGCATGACATCTGCCCTTCCTGGGGCTAAATAACCTAAAAGGCCAGATCCGACTCTAATTCTTTAAGCAGTATCCAATCTTAGCCTTACTTAGAATAGACCCACTGAAAGGAATGGAACTTAAGTTAATTGTGACTAATGTAAATCCCATTCATTCCAATTGATCTTCTCTAAGTAGGGCTAAGACTGGCTACTACCCTATGACTCCATAGAGTTGCTACCAGTCAGAGTAGGTAACACTGGGATAGATCACAGGTGAGCAACATGTGGCCTGCAGGCCCCCCCAAAAAAAAATGAACGTGGAGGGAAGTAAAAAAAACACATTGTTTGCCACCAAAATATGGCCAGAAACTACTACAGAGGCTTACTAAGATCACATTTAGCTTGTTTTCAAGCACATTTTTTTGGGGTGGCTTCTGCTGTAGCAACAGTGCAGCTTGCAGGAGAGGGGTACAGGGAGTTACTAGCCCACAGATTAGGGTGACCCTATGAAAAGGAGGTCAGAGCTCCTGTATCTTTAACAGTTGTATAGAACAGGGAATTTCAGCAGGTGTCATTTGTATGCATATAGCACTTGCTGAACTCCCTTCGTCACTTCAGTTAAAGCTGCAGGAGCCCTGCCCTCCTTTGTAGAGTGACCAGATACAAAGACAGCAGGGCTCCTGCAGCTTTAACTGTCGTGATGAAGAGGGAATTTCACCAGGTGCTGCAGGCATGCAAATGACACCTGCTGAAATTCCCTTTTCTCTACAACTGTTAAAGATACGGGAGCCCTGTCCTTCTTTTCATATGGTCACCCTACCACAGATCAGCCAAAGTTGCCCACATGGATGGACAAATAAGTTGACCTGGTACATGGCATCGCCCCGGGTTCCTAAAAGCTTGTCGGAGCTCTGTCCCTACCGGTTTGCCTGAACGCATCCTCCTCCAGCGACCCAAACAATGTGTCCTCACCTTCATAGGCGGAGGCTGTTGCCTGAACGTTGCCGTCTGCCTGGTGTCCTGTTTCCTGGCAACTTGCAGTTGTTGGGCAGCAGCAGCTGCTGCAGCCAAGGATTCTGGGATAGGAGGCTCCTGGGGTTCTGTTTGCCATTCAGCTTTCTGCTTTTCAAAGTAACTAGAGATCAAGAGGGGAAAACAAGAGAAACATATTCAGAATCACGACCAGCTCATTTTCCTCGGATAATCGGGTAGGCAACCTGGTGCCCTACAGATGTTTTGGACCAGAACTCCCATCGCTCCAGCCATAGAATCATAGAATCGCAGAGTTGGAAGGGGCCTACAAGGCCATCTAGTCCAACCCCCTGCTCAATGCCATCATGGTCAGGAAGAGATTGTTGCATAGGCAGAGGCCCTCTCTCTTGTAGTCCCCCACCTAACATCCTTCGGCATCTGGTTGGTCACAGCAGAAACCATGGAACTTTGGGAAATGGGCAGTGACGCTTGTCAGTTGTTTGGAAGGGGTTAACCGGATTAACCTTCCTTTATTTGTCTTTATTGGATTAATTGATTCTGTCTTTTCTTCTGCTCCTATATCATGACCACTTCCCTTCCAATCTGGCTCTGCTCCTCCCTTTTCTAGAGCTGCCAGGATTGTTTTATTGCAGCAATGGCTGATAGAATAACATTGGGAGGACTGGGGGAAGAGAGAGGGCGGAGGAACGATCAATGGATTTTACTCAACTCCACAGTTGCTCACAGTCACACAACGGTGGAGTTAGAACATGTTGTGTGGGGAGGACCCCCTAGGAACTCAACCGTTGAGTGGAGGGTTCACACTGCGTTGACTAACATGTTGTCTGAACTGAGCCATTATGTTGCACGAGCTAAGTTGCATGAGATGTGCTACATTCAACATTCTGAAGCCCTTTGGCACGCTCTACTTTGGCAACATAGAAAGCTATGGTTATTAGGGCTGTGTGCAAGGCGCCCCTCAAAATTCTCCACCCATTTGTGGGTAGAGAAATTGGGGGGGGGGGGGGACACACAATTTCACAGAATTTCCCCAGGGGAGGAGAAATTCTCCAACCATTTCTCAAAGGTAGGCTTCATCATTGACAAGAGTTTTAGAACAGCTTCTTTCTATTTTTCCTGTGGGTTTGGGGTTTTTCTGCACTGCTACTGCAAATGGCAACTGTGTTGGCAGTCTGGCCCCCATTTTTCCACCCTCTACAATGCCTGATACACCTCGCATCACTCCAGGCCGTCGAGGGGAGGGAATGCAGCCACCACAAAAAAACGATAGCGACAAAAAAATATGGAGAAAATTCTGAAAAGAGTATTTTTATTTCTAGAAGGTAAGAAAAGAAAAATCTCAGGAATTTCCTGAAAGTTTTCTTTCCCCATGAAAGGGGCTTCCATTTTTCTGCCTCATTCTCAGGGCAGTTTATATTTCATTTTGAAGGTGTGTTTATGGTGTTTTTGACCTTAACTAATCCCTGTGAGGTGGCTGAGGGAACTGTCTGCATTTTTCCTTGTTTCACATCTCTCCATTGCTCTACAATCTCCCAGGCTGCCTGCATGCCCTGATTTGAAACCACCCTGTGAGAGGAATGAAAATCCCATGCTGTCTTCCCCTGGGCAGGAAGTGCAGGAAGCCAAGGAGGCTACAGGCTGTTAGAGAGATGACTGTACGATGACAGACAGGACACTCACACACACTCCTAAGTCATCTCTTAAGCACAAGAGAACCCTGAACCAAACCCATGAGAATTTCTTCTCTTTTGAATTTGTTTTTGAAATCAATTTCTTTTCTATCAAATTGAACGAGAATGGTCAAAATTTTCATGGGAGAAATTTTTGGCATAGCTTATTATTATTATTATTATTATTAGCCTTTCCCAAAAATTAATAATAATGAAGAAATGCTGCAACTCAGTGGTAGGGTGCAGCACCATGTACATTGATGGTGCTATATAAATAAATAAATATAATAATAATAATAATAATAATAATAATAATAATAATAATAATAATAATACTTTGCATGCAGGAAGTCACAGGCTCAAGAGCCAGCATTTCAAGATACAGCCGAGAAAGGCTCCTCTCTAATCAGCCCTAGCCAGCACAGCCAATAGTGAAGGATGATGAGACTTGTAGTCCAACACCATCTGGAGGGCCACACATTCTCCATCCCTACAGTAGACCATACCAAGCTAGAAAGACCGATGGTCTGACTCAATATAAGGCAGCTTTCTCTGTTGCCAAAGAACGTTGAATGTAGCACTTCATGGAACCCACACAGATGAAATTTGTGATTTTTATATGCCGCTAAGTATAATAGTACCCCTAAGAGGCAGAGATATCGCCTTCCCTGTTTGCCCACCAGCTACTAACAAGCCATTTGCCAGCTTACTCAAGGGAGAGCTTCTCTTCCTCCTCGCACAAATCTGGCAATCTCTGCAAGCCCAGGGTCATCCTCAAGGCATCCACGTGCTCCTTGAGCGGCTTGTACTCCTCGTGCAGACGACGGGTGGACTCCAAGAGCTTGTTGAGGTCGTTCTCCGATTGCTTGATTGTGTTCTCCATCTAGAACAGGAGCATGGAGCCAGGCAGACACTGAACAGGTGTCTTTCTTTATAGGCAGCTGGGGCCACACCAGGTCTCTGGCCAGCATTGGGGGAGCCCCACACAATGCAGAGGTTTTCACATTTGCCTTCCCCTAGAGCAGACTACCCCAACATGTTTTGGACCAACAGATGTTTTGGACCTCAACTCCCAGCCCCCTCAGCCAGCATGGACAATGGTCAGGACTGCTGGGAGTTGCAGTCCAAAACATCTGGAGGGCACGCAGTTGGGAAAGGATGAACTAGAGAGCTTCGGCTGTTGGGTGGTGTAAAAATGCAATAAATAAACAAATAAACAAATAGAGTGAGAACTTTCAGGGGACTTGGGCAAGGTGCCCTCTTCCTCCCCCAGGATGTGGCATTAGATTACAACAATGGTGAGGAGGAAGAAGGGGGAAGAGGAAGAGGAAGAGGAGGAGGAAGAAGAAGAAGAAGAGGAAGAGGAGGAAGGAAGAAGAAGAAGACAACAATATTTACATGGCTGGCCCAGTTTTGTGAACTGGAGGAAGCAAGCATGCTGATTCCACAGTCCAATCGCACCCACTGTGAACGGGGAATTCTATTACATTTTTTATTTATTATTGTATTATTTATTTATTTATGTTTAGTTTAGTTTAATTTTTGTATATTTCTTTCCCTAGGTTTAAAATGTATATGTTTAAAATTTTGTAAGGCCGCCTTGAGGCCCAGTATTGGGCAAAAGGCGAGATACAAATTATTATTATTATTATTATTATTTTTGTTGGGAAGAGACAACCAAACCAGGTCTCTCTACCAGCAACCCAGAATTCCCGGTTCACACATTGCCCTTAACAACCCAGGGTGAAGTGTATTAGGGCAGTTTATTATTTATTTATTAAAAACACTTATGTATTGCTTATTAGAATAAAAACTCTACGGGGTTTACAAGTTTGCAGTGGGGGCAATCAGGCGGTGGGAACCAACATGCTCGCTTGCTCACAATAGCCTACAACTTTTTAAGAAAAACCCTGGGTTGTTGTGACATGCAAACCGTGTCAACATCTCAACATTTCTTTCTCTCTCTCTCTCTCCCCCTGAAAAAAAATTAAGCACTGTAGCAAGACCATCTTCTCCCCTGGCAGCACAGTAAGCTCTACTGACTGCACCAGGGCTTACTCCCAGGTAAGTGTGCACAAGACTGCAGCCTGAGTGACTGTGAAGACCCACTCTCTCCCTGCCCCCAACCCCTCCGCTCCAAAAAGGCCGGGCTGCCTCTTACAACATTGATGTCAGCATGGATCAGCCTCAGTTCCTCCACGTGAGCCATCTTCTCCTGAAGCAGGAGGTCCATCTCCTGCTTGTATTCCTTCAGGTGCCTTTCCTCAGATTCCAGCGCCTCAAATTCAGCCTTCAAGCGGGCCTTGATCTTCTCCATCTGCAGAGTTTTATTTCTGGGGGCGGGGGGGGGAGGGGGGAGGACAGAAAGAAGGAAGAAAGCACACAGAAAAGATCAAAGAAAAGCTGGGGCAGCATTTCTGGTTAGCCAAGAGGCATTTGATCATGCTGACTATAGTCATAAGGTTCAGGCGATGAGGGCAAAATGAAGCACAGTTCCAAAAGAACTGGGTTTTGCTAGCCTGGAAAACAGACCAGACATGATTTGAAGAGTTGTCTTTAGTACCAGTTCCAGGACTTTTTGTAGGGGGGGGGAGTGGAGGGCTTGGGTCAGATGCTCTCATTAGACTCTTTTGTCCCAAGGTTACTGTTCTTTCTCCTTTTTCTGAGAGAGCAGATGAACGAGCAGCAACAGCAAGGAGGTAAGAACGCGCGTGGATTTTGTGCAGTCTGCATTTTGATGAGGATCAAACCAGTTCACACATCCCAAGTTTAATAGGGATAAATGCCAAGTTCTACATTTAGGGAATAGAAACCAAATGCACAGTTACAAGATGGGGGACACTTGGCTCAGCAATACTACAAACGAGAAAGATCTTGGAATTGTTGTAGATCACAAGCTGAATATGAGCCAACAGTGCGATATGGCTGCAAGAAAGGCAAATGCTATTTTGGGCTGCATTAATAGAAGTATAGCTTCCAAATCACGTGAGGTACTGGTTCCTCTCTATTCAGCCCTGGTTAGGCCTCATCTTGAGTATTGCGTCCAGTTCTGGGCTCCACAATTCAAGAAGGACGCAGACAAGCTGGAGCGTTTTCAGAGGAGGGCAACCAGGATGATCAGGGATCTGGAAACAAAGCCCTATGAAGAGAGACTGAAAGGACTGGGCTTGTTTAGCCTGGAGAAGAGAAGATTGAGGGGAGACATGATAGCACTCTTCAAATACTTAAAAGGTTGTCACACAGAGGAGGGCCAGGATCTCTTCTCGATCCTCCCAGAGTGCAGGATACGGAATAACGGGCTCAAGTTAAAGGAAGCCAGATTCCGGCTGGACATCAGGAAAAACTTCCTGACTGTTAGAGCAGTGCGACGGTGGAATCAGTTACCTAGGGAGGTTGTGGGCTCTCCCACACTAGAGGCATTCAAGATGCAGCTGGACAACCATCTGTCAGGGATGCTTTAGGGTGGATTCCTGCATTGAGCAGGGGGTTGGACTTGATGGCCTTATAGGCCCCTTCCAACTCTGCTATTCTATGATTCTATGAACCACTGTGTAGAACATATTACGGGGATGTCAGATATTGCACTTTGGGAATTTTGCAATGTGGTTATCAGCTCAAAAAAAAATGTGTAAATTACAACCCAAAATGCATTGATATAGTCAAAAATGCCTATTTTAAGTTGTATTTTAATGCTCCCCCCTTAAAATAAAACACTGCTCTATGCAAAAGTGAAATTGAATGAAGGAATCACAGGGAAACAGAACAGAATGGAGATACACTGATCTATGCATCCTTAGAAGAAGGACGTTCTAGGGCAGCCTTCCTCAACCTGGGGCGCTCCAGATGTGTTGGACTACAACTCCCAGAATGCCCCAGACGGCTGGGGCATTCTGGGAAATGCAGTCCAACACATCTGGAGCGCCCCAGGTTGAGGAAGGCTGCTCTAGGGATTTGCAGTGGGGCCCAGTAGGTGCCTGATGATAGCAACCCTAATGCCAGTCTCAACCATCTTCCTTGACGAAGGGAGGCTGCAGCAAAGGAGAAAGTCACTTCTCCTTGCGTCTCTGTCAATTTCATTTTCACATTTATACTAAACAGCACCTGTATTTGTCCTCCTTATTACAAAAACGTGGTGTAGTGGTTAGAGTGTTGGACTGGAACTCGGGGAGATCCAGGTTCTAATCCCTACTCGGCCACGAAGCTCACTGAATCATAGAATCATAGAATAGCAGAGTTGGAAGGGGCCTACAAGGCCATCGAGTCCAACCCCCTGCTCAAAGCAAGAATCCACCCTAAAGCATCCCTGACAGATGGTTGTCCAGCTGCCTCTTGAAGGCCTCTAGGGTGGGAGAGGCCACAACCTCACCAAGTAACTGGTTCCATTGTCGTACTGCTCTAACAGTTTTTCCTGATGTCCAGCTGGAATCGGGCTTCCTTTAACTTGAGCCCATTATTCCATGTCCTGCACTCTGGGAGTGACTTTGAGCTAGTCACTGACTCTACCCTACCTCAAAGGGTTGCTGTGAAGAGAAAATGGAGAGGAAGAGGACCGTTTTAATCCACCATGGGTTTCCTGCAAAAGGTGGGATATAGTAGTAATAATATTTATTTATTTATTTGTTACATTTATATACCGCCCCATAGCCAAAGCTCTCTGGGAGGGGGGGGTTACAAAAACGTAAAACATAAATGTTTTTAAAAGAAAGGGATTTAAACTCCATGAAAGAAACAGATGGATAGCTCTTATCGTCTAAGAAGCACCATGCCCCATCGGATAAGGATGACATGTCCTGCTCATTTTAAAATGAAATAATCAATTCCCCCTCCAGGCAATCCAAATTCGGCAGCTGAAGGAAGAGAGATTCTGCAAACCTGTATAAAAGTATGTACATTGTGCATGAGTTCTATTATATAATCTGTTCTGCAACGTTTACTATTTGGGTTTATTTGGGCTGGTAAAACATTTATTTATTTATTTATTTATTACATTTTTATACAGCCCAATAGCCGAAGCTTTCTGGGCAGTTCACAAAAAATTAAAATCAAGAATTAAAATCATGGAAAGAGACAAGGAGCTACAGAGGACACCTGAGTCCCTGGTCTCTCTCTGCAATTGCTAGGAAGCTTATTGAGATTTCAGCAGTCAGGCATTAGTCACATAGAATCATAGAATAGCAGAGTTGGAAGGGGCCTACAAGGCCATCAAGTCCAACCCCCTGCTCAGTGCAGGAATCCACCCTAAAGCATCCCTGACAGATGGTTGTCCAGCTGCCTCTTCAAGGCCTCTAGTGTGGGAGAGCCCACAACCTCCCTAGGTAGCTGATTCCACCGTCGCACTGCTCTAACAGTCAGGAAGTTTTTCCTGATGTCCAGCTGGAATCTGGCTTCCTGTAACTTGAGCCCGTTATTCCGTGTCCTGCACTCTGGGAGGATCATTATCAAGCACATCCTTTTCTCCCCACAAAGAACGGTAAGCCTTGTGTAAGGCACAGAAAAACTTGTTGTGAAGAAGTCCCCAATACAAATTCCCCCTGATTTCCTCTTGGTAAGGAAATCCCTAAATTCTCCTTCCTGTTGCTGTTGTTGTTGTTTTCATTTCTATACCACCACATAGCTGAAGCTCTCTGGGTAGTTTACAACCATTTCCAAAGGTGTTTTAGTTAAGCAGACATTTCTTCTTCTTCATACATGCACACTTCCATCCCAACCGTGTGCATTTTCAGAACTGTTTGCAAATAGACTTGCAGCACAATCCGGTGTGTATCAGCCCCATTGGAGTTGAACGGGGCTTACTTCCAGGCAAGTGCGAATTGCAGCCTCATTGTTACCTTTGAGATATTCACTAGATTGCTGCTTCCTCTCCCTGGCTGGAACCCTGTGCAGAGCAAGCCTCCCTGAACACAGGGGGACTTTTCCCCCGAGTAAGCCTACATAGTACCAGGCGATACATCTGTAATCGAAGGGTTTTCCCGGAGATATCCTTCCAACAAGAACAGAGAGAAGGTGGCTTTAAAATAAAGAGAGTTTGCGTGTGGATCCGTGCTGCGCTCTTCTATTGCTTCTACCCGTTGCCTATTATTATTATTATTATTATTATTATTATTATTATTAGCAATACAGATGATGATGATAATTAAAGCCAGATAATAACAACTCCTCTGGGCACACGCCAAATGCATGCACACACACACACACACACACCCAGATTCTTCCTCACCCAGTTTGTTGTCTGGAAAAGGCGCTCCGGGTCATGTCCAAACGGATCTTGTGCATCAACAGGAGCTACTTTTCTCCTGAGATGAAATCAGCCACTCTTTTATCAGAATGCAAAACCGGGAATGGAGGGAGGGGAGGCGTTGGAGAAGCAGAAGCGCATTAAATCGCAATCCTACGCAAACACTTACCTGAGACTGAGAGTAAGACCCTGTGGGGTCTTCACTCCGAGTCAACAGGCATCGAATCAGGCTGCAGAAGCATCGCCACTAAGATTGCACACACAAAAAGGGGGGGGAGGGAGATGGGAGGGAGATGGGGGGGAACCCACCGACGCCCCCCCTCCTACCTGATCTCTTTGATGCTTTCAAGTTTGCACATGATTTCCTGCTCATCAGCCATGCTTTCGCTCCCTCGCGCTTGCAAGCTCCGGTGAAACGTACAAAATAATCCCAACGCCAGCGGGGGAAGGAGGGAAATTCAATACAATAGACACAATGTAGCCGCCGCCGCCGCCGCCCCCCTGCAAGACTTCTGGGCGCAAAGACTGCAGCAGCAGCAGCAGCGAGCAAAACCTATCGGGACTTTGAGTTCAGGGCTTTATAACGGTCCAGGCTCCCGCAGGCTGCCCGGACTACAAGCCCCACCATGCAAAGCGCGGAGCTCCTGCCCTCTTTTTCTTCCGGCAACCCATCTTTCCATTTGTCACAGCTAATTATGTCAAAGGTTGTCCGGAGTGCAAAGGAGCGAAGATGTGGGGTTGCTTCTTCTGCTGCTTCTCCTTCCATAGGCTGCAATCCTTAGGAGTAAGCCCCACTGAAAACAATGGGGTTTACTCCGGATGCCTAGGATTGCATTGTAGCAGGAGGAGGAGGAGGAGGAGTATTTTGGGGAGAGTTGGCCATAGAAAGCGGGTGTTGGAGTGGTCTTCCCCGCAAAACCGTAGAACTAAAACATGCGTTCTCAAATTGGCCTGAAAAGCTTCTCTTTTTTCCCCCATTTGTTATTTATTTCCATTTTTATTCTTTTTAAATCTAGATTGCCCCAGACAAGGCCATCTCTCAATAAGCTCAGGTGGCATATTTAGAGAGGGAGGGAGGAATTATTATTAGGCATGGGGGTTCCTGAGATTTTTATTGTTTTATATGGGCTGATTTTAATTTGCAAGATGGTATAATTGAAAACATTTTTAAAAATGCTCATCAGAGAAATGCTGCCAAGCTCTCTGCTACAAATCGCTTTGATTAATCCTGGGAGCTGAAGGATTTTTTTTCTGCCTGAACATGCGTAGGATTGTCTCATAAATGTGGGTATGGAGAATGTGGATCGGGAGACATTTTTCTCCCTCTCTCAAAATACTAGAACCCAATGGGGTCATCCCATGAAACTGATTGGTGGGAGATCCAGGACAAATAAAAGGAAATACTTCTTCACATAGCGCATAGTTAAATTATGGAACTCACTACCACAAGATGTAGTGATGGCCACCAAATTGGATGGCTTCAAAAGGGGGTTGGATAAATTCCTGGAGGCAAAGGCTATCAATGATTACTAGCCTTGATGGTTGTATGCTATCTCCAGTATTCGAGGCAATTAGCCTGTGTGCACCAGTTGCTGGGGAACATGGGCAGGAGGGTGCTGTTGCGCCATGTCCTGCTTGTTCATCCCTGGCCGATGGCTGGTTGGGCCCCGTGTGAACAGAGTGCTGGACTAGATGGACCCTTGGTCTGATCCAGCATCAGGGCACTTCTTTATGTTCTTAAATAGATCACACAAGAAGGATTGTGAAAAAATTCATGGTGTGAGGGGAGGGATTGGGTCTTAGAGCCCACTTCCCCTTATCCCACAAAGTGAGGCAGTTTCCCCCTCCCCTTCTCTTGTCCACCATAGCAAGAATCCTTTTGTAGGGAAGCACTGGCCACAGGTCTATAGCGTCAACTCCTCCTCTCTCCCAATCCCCTTTCCTTTTGTGCCATGTTTTTTAGACTGTAAGCCTGTGAACAGGTACTGTCTTAAGAAATGTTTTTGTAAGCCGCCTTGAGAGCCTTTTTTAGCTAAAGAGCGGGATAAAAGTGCTATAATAAACCAAACAAACATACTAGCAGTTCATAGCTGTGACTGAATGAGCTAGGGGACGGGGAGGGTCGTCTAAATATTCCCAACTCTTGTGGCATTAAGGAAACATGCATATGCAACAGTTAATCGCCTCAGTTAATCTGTGTCTGATGACGTCATTTCCCCTCGCCTGCTTAACCTGGCGCTAGCACCCTGTGCCCCAGGCAGGAACGTGCCTCAGTACCCCGCCCTACCCCACCACACCCATGGCTTCAGTGGGCTTGCAGCTCATCAGGTGTTGCCAGTGAACCATAGACCTTGCTAATGGTCTCACTTGCACTGAGAAATAATACCATAGTTACCGGGGTGCACTCATGGGCTGTGGAAGTGGGGGGTGAGGAGGATGGGACGGGCCTGTTCAGGAATAAAAGGAGGGCTGCTATAGGGATAATCAGTGCCTGCTTCAGGATCCTGTGGGCCCCAGTGAGTCTTAACTTCTTGCCACCATTGCAACCTGCTGCTATTGCTCCTCCTCATCATCATCATTGCTACCTCCTGCTTTCTTAACAGGCAATAAGCCAGGGAGCAAGCAGGCCGTAGCGTCTCCTGCCCCTCACCACCACTGTTGTCTGGGGCAGAGCAAGAGGGAGGTGAACAATGGCAAAGAGGAGGAGCAAGTCCAGGGGGCTGTTGTCAGTGGACCCCTGCTAGGGCGTGGGCCCTCAACTGTTGCCCAAGCATGCCTACTCTTGACACCAAAGCTGGGCATAATATGCAGAGCACTGCAAGTGGGTTGTGGGCTCTCCCACACTAGAGGCCTTCAAGAGGCAGTTGGACAAGCATCTGTCAGGGATGCTTTAGGGTGGATTCCTGCATTGAGCAGGGGGTTGGACTCGATGGCCTTGTAGGCCCCTTCGAACTCTGCTATTCTATGGGTAAGTGGTGTATGTGTGGAGTACCATGTACATTGATGGTACTATATAAATAAATAAATAATAATAATAATGGAGTAGGTGATCACCTTCCTCGGCCATTTCTTTGCATCTGTCTTAGATTCTACTTTCTTTTGGATAGGGACCTGTCAAATCTTTATAAAGAATCAGGTAAACAGAAGGTGCAATATAAACAAACAAATAGCTCACGTTGACAGCTAGCTTTGTTCTCGGCTGAACTGCCATTCCATTTTCCATGGTACACGCAACTTCAAAGCTCGAATACTGTAGTTCTTTCTTTATTCCATTTGAAATAAAATGTTTTATTCCATTTCGGGGAAGCTCTCGGGGGCTGTATCCCAATGGTACATGGGCCCAAAGGTGGGGCAAAAATACAAAACTCCAAACCAGCATTTTGTAACTTAAGGCTCTTACTCTCAGTAATGAAACCTCTGGGGAGGACTTTCAACTTTTTGCCAGCAGGAAAAAAAACTACTACACAAAAGTGGGGAAACTACCAAACAATTGGTGGTTGGGGGGGGGCAAGGGGGCGTGGCCATCTTTTAAACCCCAGAGGGGTGGATTGGGACCCCAGGCCTGAGGTTCCCCACCCCTGCCTTACACCATAATATTTTTGTGTTTTTTCTGAAGTTTGAAAAGCCCGGAAAATTAATTTGAACTGTAAGAAAACATGCTATTTTTATATGTCTTCTATAATATTTTATAGCCAATCCCATTTATAGCCAATCCCAGTATAAAAACAGCAGCATCCATTTAAAACAATCCATTTAAGAGTTATCATGCATAGAAACTGCAGTAAAAATAATGTATGCATGCACAAAATGGAGATTGTGTTACCCCTATTGATGAATGTTAGACAAAATATAGGATATTGTTATTGTGTCAAAATGATCACATTATATCAGGATGGTGAGAAAACAACAAAAATTGGATTAATTTGCAGTTCCATTGAATTCTGCGGAATACAGCTGACTGGGGATGATGGGAGAAGTAGTCCCACATACATGAAGGCGCCTGGGTTGGGGAAGGCTGTGGCATACCACTGCAGAATCAATGAATATGCTGCAGAGCAGGCGGCAAAGAGCTTTGGGCAGTACAAAAATAGTCTGGGCATGAGACAATTTGCCCCCATGTACATCTGTGGCAGGATGGCAGTTGTGCAATGCTGCTGTTGAATTAAGTTTGGTTTATACTCTCATCGCTTTCTGGAGACCACTTAAAAACTGGGTCAGCTCCGAGCTGTTATGTTGGGAGGGTGCAAGTTCCTTTGATGTGTGGATTTAATTAGAGGAATTAAACGCAATTGCTTTGAGGGGGTTGAGGGACGTTCACTGCAGTGGGCCACTGAATCTCCTCTGGTTGCTAAGACACTGAGGGAAGAGAGAGGGAGAAGTAGGTTGAAAAGAAGATCAGAAGGGAAGGAAATGATTCCACAGAACATACATGAGAGATGTGCAATGACACCGGTCACCACGGTCCCAACCTTCAACATTTATAACAATCCTACTCTTCTGTGTAGTTATGATGACTTCTATTTATTTATTATTTTGCCCAAGGCAGCATTTGGAAGTGGGATGTTCTCCCCATTTTTCTTTTCTTTTGGTTTTCTTCAGTTCTCCCATCTCATGAGTGAATGGAATGTGACTCAAGGCTGCAGTCCGTGCTCCTCAACCCACATAAACTGGCATCCGTCGACACGAAACAGCTTGCTCTCATTGAGTCCAAGAAGATGAATCTAACTGGCTTGTGCATCATGTGGTTGAAAAGACAAATTGATCAAATAATCCAGAGAGGTCCTCACTGAAATGCAGGCTGTCTTGGTCAGCTATAGCAGCTTCCTTAATTACCTAGGCTGAAAATAGCAGAGAAGGGGAAAGGTTTAGATCCAGTTCCTGCGGACTAACAGTGTAATTCTACGCATGCTTACTTGGAAGAAAGACCCAGGTATATGTGTACAGGACTGCAGCCCCAGTTGCTTTCAGAACATTCTTAATCATGGACAGCTTGATCCCTTTCCCCTATACAGTCATACTAATTGTGATTGATTGATTGATTGATTATATTTTTAATCCACCCCATAAGAAAGACTCTCTGAGCAGATTGAATAAAAGACAATACAAATATTTAAAACAAGGAGTTATTTATTTATTACATTTATCTACCACCCCATAGCCAAAGCTCTCTGGGCGATTTACAAAAGTTAAAAACAATAAACACTAAAAACAGAGATACAAAATTTAAAACCACCAAAAGTATTAAAAAAAACCAATATCCATTTAAAACAACTATTCTTGGGTCACTTAAAAACTCAGCATATGCTGTTAAATGCTGTTAAAATACCCGGGAGAAGAGAAAATGAAAATAAAAATGAATTATAAACATCTAAAAACGAGTCTTTAAAATTAGCTTACATTAATGGTATCATGTCAAGTGGTGAAATTATTATTATTATTATTATTATTATTACTACTACTACATTTATATACCGCCCCATAACCGAAGCTCTCTGGGAGGTTTACAAAAGTTAAAAACAGTGAACAACATTAAAAAGAAATATGCAAAATTTTAAACCATAAAAAGCTTAAAATACAAACAAAAACAAACAATATCCATTAAAAAAAACTACTATTCTGGGGTCAGATAAAAAACTCATTTTGTTGTTGTTTAACCTGAATAATTTGTTAATAAGTATTACTAGCAAGTAGATGTTTCTGGAACTCACTATCAAAATTAGCTCAATGAGTTTCGATAGCTGGAACCTATTCCCCCAACCCAATCCCAAATCAACATTAATGGCTACTGACACATGTGGTCAATGTTTGGGTTGAGGCTGGAGAAGCAGTTAAGAGTCAGCAAAGATGTGGGCTGGTCCATGAAGTCACGAAGAGTCGGAAACGACTGAAAGAATTTAAAAAAAAAAGAAAAAAAGAAGGAACTCCGAAAGGGGGTTCCAAGCACCTGCTTTTTGCTTTTGGGGAAACTGATACAGTTTTGTAGACTAGTGCTCTCAGGTTATTTGCCTTCCCCTTCACACTCACTGTGTATATTTGGGTATATAGCATGGTGTATATACATCATGGAAGACTTATTCTGGATATGTATTCTCAGTGGTAGATTTCTCTCTCTTTCTCTCGCATGCATGCATGCAAACACACAACATTTAAGAAAACAATTAATAATTATGAAGTGATTGAGACATACTTTCCATAAAGGTTAAAGAAGGATCATGAAAAAGCTGATTCACTTTATTTTTTAAAGGGCAAATCAATACAGGATAAGAGAGAAATAAAATGACTCACCACAATATTCCTTTAATAAACTATGGGGGGGCCTTTGGGAGTTTGCATCACATCAATAAGCCCACCAGCTTTCTAACAGTGGTAATCTTTGTACCTCAATTTTCCTTTCCTCCCCCCACCCTTTCTTTTGGTACATCTGTTTCACTCAATTTCAGTTATAACTTTTATTTCATTCTGTAAACTGCTTTGAGACCTATGACTAAGCAGTAAGACAACCAATATACAACAATCAATATGTTACAGCGCTCATGCTCTGCCTGTAGAAAGTCGCAGGTTCAGTCTCTGACATCTGCAATTGAAAGGATCTCAAGTAGGAGATGAAGTGGGGGGAGGAACATGTATAAACTAATAAAATGTAAGATCTAAAACTATTAAAAACCAGCGGCTTCAAGTTAGGCTGAGCAATACTGGGCTAGAAAGAAAAATAAAACAAAAACTCTGACCTAATCTAAAGCAGCTTCCTATATTCTGTCACATTATACTGTGACTAAGAAACTTTGACACTCGTGACCAAGGCTCCTAGGAACATCAGAAGAGCCCTGATGCTGGATCAGACCAAGGGTCCATCTAGTCCAGCACTCTGTTCGCACAGTGGCCAACCAGCTGTCCGCCAGGGACCAACAGAGCAGGACACGGTGCAACAGCACCCTCCCACCCACATTCCCCAGCAACTGGTGTACTATCAGGACTAGTAGCCATTGATAGCCTCCCCTCCAGGAATTTATCTTACCCACTTTTAAAGTAATCCACAATTGTAATCCACTCTGAGAGCATTTGATATTGAGCGGATTAATCCTTGGCATCTCAAAATAGTGGATAATGTGAAAGATTCTCCTCTGTGGCACCCCGGTTGTGGAACGAGCTCCCCAGAGAGGTCCGCCTGGCGCCTACACTGTACTGTTTTCGTCGCCAGCTGAAGACCTTTTTATTCACTCAGAATTTTAACACTTAATTTTAACTTAAATTTAAATTTTACTGTTTTAACTCTGTATTTTAATCTTATATCAACTTTGCTGTGTGGTTTTTTCCTGGTTGCGCTTTTTATACTGTATTTCGTAATTGTGTTTTAACCTGTTGGGTGTTTTATTGTGGTTTTAATTTTGTGAACCGCCCAGAGAGCTTCGGCTATTGGGCGGTATAAAAATGTAATAAATAAATAAATAAATAAATAAAGACCCCACCGAAGACCCTCGTAAGATGAAAGAGTAGAGTTATGTAAACAGGAGCAGGCATGATTCTTAATTAATCATAGAATCATAGGATAGTAGAGTTGTAAGGGGCCAGAAGACCATCGAGTCCAACCTCCTGCTCAATGCAGGAATCCGCCTTAAAGCATCCCTGACAGATGGCTGTCCAGCTGCCTCTTGAAGGCCTCTAGTGTGGGAGAACCCACAACCTCCCCAGGTAACTGGTTCCATTGTCGTACTGTTTTAACAGTCAGGAAGTTTTTCCTGATGTCCAGCTGGAATCTGGCTTCCTCTAACTTGAGCCCATTATTCCGTGTCCTGCACTCTGGGAGGATCGAGAAGAGATCCTGGTCCTCCTCTGTGTGACAACCTTTTAAGTATTTGAAGAGTGCTATAATGCCTCCCCTCAATGGCCAGGGACAGGGAGTTGTTTTAGTCCTTGCCCCATTGAGACCTCAAGTCCTTGCCTTGACTTTCTCCCAGGAATACAAATTGTCTCCATTCATGCTTGCAGAGGGAAATCAAGCATTGAATTGGAGACATTGTTGTGATGGGGGAAACTGCCCATCCACCATTACATTGGGTGGTCCAGACCTCCCTGGCAAGGAGAGTAATGTGTTTCTCTCTGTACAATGTGTCTTAAGAGCATTTATTAAGATTGCAAGCCATGCAGCACAAGTGTAAACACATTTACTTGGAAATAAATCCCTCTTGCGTACAACTGGGGAACAGGTGAATGGGGCGGGCTTACTCCTGAGTAATGCGCTTAGCAGCACAGCCTCGGTTGCTGTACATTCTCAGGGAGCGGAGCCTTCTGATAGGATGGTGGAGGGGTGCCGTTTACATAGCACCATCTATATATTTGCATATTTCATAAAAATGTTATGCTCAACCTACTTCTGCAAGAGTTGAGAGGTTCAAGGGGAACAACACTTACCCAGGTTTTGTTCCCTTTGGAAAAAGATCACTGGAGGCTTATTGGCGTTTTAGAGTATTTGCATTTATTTACAAATATACACATTGAGCATAGGTGCAGGCAAAGCTTAAACACTCCAACAGGCAGCCACTATCCAGGGCTCCCAGATGAGATGCTTAGGAAGCAATCTAATGAATGTTGAAAGCATTCCCCAGACATCATGGCTGGGGATTGCTAGGAATTGTAGTTTTTCCTGTCTAAACATGCAGCGGATTGCACCCTTAGAAAGCCAAACCCAACCTTCTGTGCCTTTCTCAGTCTGTCCTCAAAACTATGGTTTATTATTCTTTTCACATACAACGACCCAGTTCACATGTCACAAGAACCCACCATGGGCGAATTTCCCTGCAGGGCTTCTTGTGTTGGCGACTGCCATTTTGAATAGTCAACATGCCACCCACAACCCTACAACAGCCCATGGGTTCTGGGTGGCTTATCCACTCAAACAACCCACCCTTGCTTTGTTTGCACGTACTGAGAAGCTGCAGGGGCTTGGACTGGCACCCTGGCACCCAGAGGTGCTACAAAATACTGTGGCTAACACTGGTCGTCTGCAGTGATTATGCAAACCAGGTCACCAACACTTTACTCCGCCCACAATAAAGGGAGATATAGATGAGTAATCTCTTTTGACCATCACCTAGCCTTCTTCGCTCCCATGAAGAGGCATCATCATCGACACTCTTTTGTCAAATCTGAGATCCTGGCCAGGCCTAGTGCTGAGGGCAACTCAGCACTATGGATGTCTGTCACTGGGAAGTCAAGCCCTTTTTGATCTCGCAGGACTTCTGCGGTGCAACTGAGCTGTGCAGTTTCCCCACATTACAGGACTTTTTACATTTTGTATTTTGGGGGGTGGGGGTGTCTCAGCCATAATTTGAAAATCCATCAGCTGGCCTGAGTCACTGCAGGCTGAGTTGGGCCAGCTAGCAGAAGATGGAGCGGAGTCCCTGGGGCCGAGCCGATGAAAGCTTGTTGAACTCCACCCCTTAACTGGATTCCTCCGCCATCCCTACCTGGCCCTGCTGTTGTAATTTTCTTCTAGCACAGCGCTGTTTCAGTGGAGAAGCATTTAACAATGGTACCTAAACCTCAGAGTTGAAGTGGCAGGGCCCACTCTCCCTCCTCATTCTGCTCCATGTTTAGATCAGGAGGATGAACAGAACCTATTGAAGCAGCAGTCTGTAGTAGCAGGATCCTGAGTGGGTAGACTAGTACCAATTCAGCTTGCAGGTGATGGTGGCGGGGATACCATTTCTGAACATTCCTCTTATTATATATACAAATAAAATCTCCATGCAAGTAAAAAAACCCAACTGTTTAGCACAGTGGTTCTCAACCTTCCTAATGCCACGACCCTTTAATACAGTTCCTCATCTTGTGGTGACCCCCAACCATAAAATTATTTTCGTTCTTCTCTACACGATCCATTGTCATGGGATGGTTTGCTAATGAAAATAATACATAACAATAGCTTTAATAATACAAAAGATGATACATGACATAGTTCAGTCAATACAGTTTCCTAAGACCATTGGAAATATGTGTTTTCCGATGGTCTTAGGCGACCCCTGTGAAAGGGTCATTCGACCCCCAAAGGGGTCCCGACCCACAGGTTGAGAACCGCTGGTTTAGCATACTGAAAAGAAAGGTACTATTCTCAGCCTGCTTCCTGCTGTGTTGGGTGCTAGTTTCTACTTGCTGGGAGATATGTAGATATACTCCCTGGCACCTGCAACAAAGTGTTGCAGCGGAGGCTGCTCCTGTTCAGGGTTCCAGCCAGCCGGACATACCCATTTCCAGAATACTCCATCCCATTTCCTCTATCTCCATTTTTTCTCCATTAGCCATTCCACCCCCACTGATCATGCACTATTCCCACTGAGATTTATTGAGCACCCCACCCCCGCCCCAGGGTGTTTCTTTTCTTAAAGGGTTTTTTTTGTGAGGGGGGGTACTTCTGTAATCCTTGGGGCTTCCCTAAGCCATTTGATCCCTCCCTCCTCTGTGTAGGTGATGCCATTTTGACGACATAAGGATCCACACTTGAAGAATGAATGTGTTACCTATCAGTATATACCGTATTTCTTCGATTCTAAGACACTTTTCCCCCCATATAAACATCTTTTAAAATGGGGTGCGACTTAGAATCACAGGCGTGTTTTAGGGGTTTTTTTTTCTGTTGGTGGTACTGAAATGGTCTTACAATCGATGGCGTCTTACAATCGAAAAAATATGGTAGTATGAATACACATATATACACAAACACACAGCCCATCCCCCCACAATTGTTTTTAAATGGATACTGTTGTTTTTATGCTGTTGTCCTTGTTTTAAATTTTGTATACTTTTAATGTTTACTGTTTTTAACTTTTGTAAACCGCCCAGAGAGCTTCGACTATGGGGTGGTATATAAATGTAACAAATAAATAAATAAATAGATAGATAAAAACCCACAGTCCATTCCACACACACAGCCCACCTGTCCCCCCACAAACACACACAGCCAATCTCTTCCCCCCCACCCCCAGCCAATCCCCCCCAAAACAGAGTCCCCTCACAAATCCACCCCATAGCCCATCCTCCCCACACACACACATAGCTCAGTCCCCAAAAGCCCTCAGCTCACTGCCGCCGCCCCACCCCCAGTACAACCTATCCCCCCCCACTCCCACAAAAGCCCCACCTAGTGCCCTCCAGATGTTTTTGGACTACAACTCCCATCAACCCCAACCAGCATGGCCAACGGCCAGGAACGTTGGGAACTGTCGTGCAACACATCCTGGGGCGGCCAGGCTGGCGAAAGCTGCCCCATTACCACCACCCCCCGACCCCCCCCCCCCAGGCACAACCAGCCGCGCAAAGCCAGCCCAGCGGCCCCAGGTGCGGGGAAGGCGGACCGCGCATGCGCGGCAGCATCCTTGGGGCCGGGCGGCGGCGGCGGCATCATCATGAGGCGCGGGAGGAGCCGGGCGCGGTTGCTAGGAGACGGCGCCCGAGCGGCCTTGCCGTGAAGCTGCATCGGTGGGAGCCGGGAAGCGGCGGCGGCTCCGTGACCCCAGAGCCGCTTCTCCGCCTGCCGCAAGGCCGCCCCTGCCTCGCCCCTCATGGTGTGGGCGCCGCTGGGCGGGAGCGGCCGCGACGGGGCCGCCCAAGAGGAGACGCCGCCCGCAGACCCGGAGCGGGCCGCCGCCGCCGTTGCGTCGAGGGGGAGACCGGTGAGGAAGAGGAGGAGGAGGAGGAGGAGGAGGAGGGGACGGGGCCCTCTGCGGCAGGAGCGGCCTCCAGGCCCAGCGGGGCCGCCCAGGCCTGCTTCGCCCACCTGCTTCGGGGGCGGGGCAGGTGGGGGGCTCGACCATTGCCAGGGCGGCCCCCGGGTGGGTGTCAAGGCTTCTCACGGCCCGGGCGAGCTTCTCTCTGCAGGGGCAGTGTACCCTCCTGGAGGCCACGTGCTGCCCACCCCCCACCCCGAGGGGCTTCAATTATTCGCGTGAATAGCCCTTGATTTCCTAATTGGCATTGTTCTTGTATACAGCAGCCTTACTCCACTTGGGGCCCTCCAGATGTTTGGGACTACAACTCCCACCTGCCATTCATGGCCAATGGTCAGGAATGCTGAGACTGGTGGGCCAGGTTTCCCAGAAACTGATTTATAAGCCTTAAAATGAAGGAGGGAGGATACATCTGGTTGATTTTTATTTGTTTATTTGATTTTTATTTGTAAACAAATAAACAAATTTGTTTATTTGTTTATTTATTTGTTTTATTTGCTTAGTCAAATTTTTGGGATGACAGGTGTTTTGGACTACACATCCCATAAACCCCAGCTGCCACGGCCAATGGTCTGGGATTATGGGAGTTGTAGACCAAAACATCTGGAGGGCACCATGTCTCATTGTTATTGATTGGTCTCTGACATGTGTGTGTTTTATGCTATATATTATTAGGTGCTTTGGGTATCTCTAAATGGAAAAGCCGAGTATAAATTTAATGATTTTTTTTAATAGTAAAGAATAGGTGGCTTTCTGTCAGCTGCTCATACCCAGGATACCTGTTTAAAATATGTAGAGCAGTTTACAACCAAGATTAAAAGGAAATAGCCCTTTGTAACCCGGGGGTTCAAAGGTCAGATACAGACAGCTGTTGCTTGAGTTTAAATTTTGCTGGAGTTTTTTATTTTTAAATCACTTTAAAAATTGTGAGACAGTGTGATGTAGTAGTTAGTGTGTCAGACTTGGAATGGAGAGACTCAGAATCTAATCCCCACTTAGCTATGTATTTGTTTATAAAACCATCCAGAAAGTTTTGGTTAGTGGTTGGAACAGAAATGAAATTAATAAATATTAGGAAGTTTGACTTAATGATAGCTGTTAGCCAGAATAGTCCAATGGAGCCTTCAGGTTTAGAGGTCGTGTACCTCTTGCATACTCAATGCTTCTGGGGTTTTGAACATGGACTTATGTAGTTTTTATTTTAAAAGGTGGATTGTACACATTTCTGGGAGGAAGGTAGAGGGTCTGTCAAAGGAACTTGGCTTGGCTAGCTCAGTGAAACTTCCATGTTCAGAGGCAGTGTATTCCGAATGCCAGATATTTCTGAGGCGTTAAATGGCTTTTATAAATGGATTATTCAAGACTAGTGAGCAGTTAGGTCTAATGACAGCTGTTAGCTATGATAGCTATATATACACACACATCACCTTTCCGGATAGAGATTGCCCAAGGCTGTTTAAAACAAATATGAACGATAAAATCACAATTTCAAAAACAACCAACAACAGTACCTACAGATAATAAAACATTTAAAATACAGTTCAGGCTAACACAGTATGTGCTATTTCAACTTCACTGGCTTCTAGTCCATTTCCGAGCCTAATTCAGAATGTTGGTTTTTGATCTTTAAAGCCCTAATTGGCTTGGGGCTAGAGTATCTAAAGGAATGGATCCTTAGCTAATCTTTGGGGGGGGGGGTCCTGGGGGGGGGCTGCTGAAGGAAGTTAAGTGAGTAGCTGCAACAGAGAGGGCCTTCTCAGTTGTGGTGCCAGGCAAAGCGTTTTCTTTATCCCAGGTATTTGAGTTTAGGCTTTAGATTTTATGGTTATTTTTATATATAGTGTACATATTCTTTCATGTGCTGCTGTTAATAATAATAATAATAATAATAATAATAATAATAATAATGTATTTATTTTTTACCTGACTCTCCCTTTGGATTGAGGCGGGGAACAACATTAGTACAACAATACAATATAAATCAAATACATAAAATTAATTAAAAGAGCATATAAAACGAATACAAAATAACAATCAACACATCTTAAAAAATTCTTAGGTTTCAAATTCATTTGTTGTTTTGCATTGTGTTTTATTCTTTTAGCTTTTTGTGGTCTGCCCATAGAAAGTCTGTTATTGGGCGGATTAAAAACATAATAAATAACCCACAACATAATCAGTTGGATAATTTCAATTAAACACCATTTAAAACAGATATAACCTCAACGCCATATCCCTTGGGAGGGAGTTCCATGGATCAAGGGCCACCACTGAGAATGCCCTGTCCTTACTGCCCACCAGTGGCACAGATCTTAACAGTGGGCCTGTGATGCAGATCTTAGGGCTTGAGCAGGTTAATATGGGTGCAGGCAGTCATTCAAATAACCCATGGAACCTTCTGTTCAGAGATGCTTTTTCTCAAACCATTAGTAGCTTAGAGGAAGTGCAAACAATGTGGGAACGCCTATAGTCTTCACAGAAGCATCTGTCTCCTCACTATAGGAAGCAAGGTGTGGATTAGAGGGACCTTTGGCGTGATCCTGCAGGGCTGCTCTTTTTCTAAGTAACTAGTATTTGATATGCTGCCTTATGTAATTCACTGCTACAGGATGTGTGTGTTGGGAGAAACAAGTATTGTTGTACAAATTCCTCCGCGGCTCGCAAATAAATGCAAGCGTGAGTTTTGAATCTTCAACGCAGTTTATTTAGAGAAGTTCTTCAAAAACAAAACAACCAGGCTTGTAGCAGCATATTATAACAAAGCAAATACGGTTCTCCTTGACAAAAGTTGGCTTTGCATCAAAACAGCATACTCCTTTCTCTGTCAGCGGCAGCAGCTTACGCCATACCCTCAAACCTCCACTGGCTGACTGCATATTGCTGTGAAAGAGCGAGCTTTTTACTCCCTTCACTCAAACACCAACAGGTGTTTATTAATTTCATTTCTGTTCCAACCAAACACCAATCTATTATCTCATAATCACATCTTGCAGTGAAAGGTCTCACAAGCTAACTTGTGAAAAGAAATATTTTCTTTAGTCAGTCCTAATAGTAATGCCAGTTGTTTTCATAGAACGACCTTGGGTTCTAGTATTATGAGAGTGAATTTCATGGTTTCCATAAGCTTCTATTATGGTTTCAGGTTTCTTTCTAAACCAAGTTCTGAATGCTTGTCTTTCCCTGTGGAGAACATGCTCCAAACTCAACCCTTTGATTATTTTGCTTGTTTCCAAGTCTATGATAACCTTCCTGAGATGGAGTGAGCAGTACACACTATTCCAAATGTGGAGGTACTGTACGTTTATATAAAAGTGTCATAATGCTTTCCATTTTGTTTTCAGTCGCTTCCCCCAACTACTCCTAGTAATGAACTACTCCTAGTAATGCAGCATACTTTTCAACAAAACTCAAAGATCTGTTCTAGGGGTAGGGTGAAAGCAAGAAGGAATACATGTAGATTATATATATATATATTTTGTCTTGGTGTGAATAAGTTTATGTTGAATCTCATCTGCCATTTTGTTGCCCAGTTTGAAGAGATCTTTTTAAAATTCTTCAAAGTGCTTTGGATTTTGCCTTACTGAATAGTTTGATGTCCCCTTAAGATTTCTAATGTAGATTTCCGTGCCTTTCGACATGCAGAGCAGGGTAATAGCCTACGCTGTCCTTTCTATAGGCTTTATATAAGTGTTTGCCATTTATGTTCACTATCTCATCAGGTATCTGATATGTTCACTGTTTCTCTGTATTCTGTTTTAACAGCAGGCACTCCAATTCACGCATTTTGACAATGATGGCTCTAATATTAGCATATATAAATACTTTTATATTGTGTCTCTCTATAAATGTCTCTCTGGTTACTTTTTTCCTTGGCTGTCATTAGTTTGTGGAACTTTGCCAACTTATTCTCTTTCCCGTGTTGAGCCTTGAAACATTTATAACACGATTCTGAAGGAGTGAGTCATTCCAAATTGGATGATCCTCAACTTCTCCCTCCAGTATGTTTGGTTTAAAAGCTGCTCTGTGACCTTTTTAGTTGAAAGAGCCAGCCCTCAACCTCTCTTGCAGCTCAGGTGGAGTCCATCTCTTTTGTATAGGCTCCTGTTTGTTTGTTTATTACACGTATATACCACCCAATAGCCAAAGCTCTCTGTTGCCTGAAATGTTTCCCCAGCACCATTCCAGGACATCATCCTTGTATTGAGAGCTTGCTAGTGGAAGAGAGAGCATTTCTGAAAACGCTACGTGATAAGCCACCATGGTCTAACCAACCTCCTGTTTCACCCACTGGCAACATTGCAGCATCTTGTTTTAAGAAGGGAGGTTAATTCAGAGCTTCCAGCATCATACTAATGGGGTGGGGGGGTTGTTCTAAAGTGCTGGAAGTATGCAAGATTGAGACCAAACTTCATAAACAGTTTCCCTTAGTCTGAAGGCACCCAATGAAACATCAAAACCCTGCACACAAATTGGAGAAAACCCGGGGTGCACAAAAAGGGTGTATGTGCGCAAATAAACCCTTTAAGTATTGGAACAAAACTTCATACACAGCTTCCCCTAATTGTGAGGCACCTGATGAACTATCAAAACCCTGAGTAATTACAGACAAAGGGGAGTAAGCCCCACACCCTCAAAATCCTCAATTGCGCATTTTCCCCAATACACATTGCTGGAATAGTTGCCTTTAAGTGCTCTTAATTTCCCCTATACAGTTGCTGGAGATAAATGATTTAAGGTGTTCTCAGTTGCGCATTTCTGCTGAAATAGCCCAAGTAAGCTGTTGCCATTACACAGAGAACACCTGTGAAGAATTGGGTGGCGGTGGCAGCAATCTAAAACGTTATTGCTACGCAATTCTACAGGTGAGCAAATTAACCCATGCTGCCTGACAGACATGATGGGTTAAATAACCCACTCTGCAGACGGGTTATCAGAGTGGGTTATTTTGGCCAAATAAGCCATCATGGATTAAATATCTGGCAGATGAAACAATAACCCATTGATAGGTTAAATAAACCATGATTTATTTATCATGGGTTATCATGTCTGAACGCAGTCAAGGTGTTTTGTTTGTATCTGGCTATATTATTACAGTAAATAAGCCTGAACATCTGCTAGCAGGTACTGATTTTAAAATAATATTTTCTTAGATATTCAAAAATAAAAGAAAGAGGCAAATAGGAGAGAAGGTCTGAATTGTGGATAGTCTTATGGGAAAAGAAACCCAAGGAACACTTCTTTTTTAAAAAAAATATCTAATTAAGGCTGAAAAGAATTTTGATTTTCTTTTCTTTTTTCACCGTGTCTTTCACCAAAGGCAACTAATGTGCCATGGATCATGGTAGCACCTTTATATAAATAATGTGAAATGCTTTCCAAATGCTTTATGTATCTTGTTTGAGTGTGACTGGCATATAGCCGAGTATTTCTTGCAGGCTTCTGTGTGGCAAGATCTTGATATTTATTCAAAAGTAAGTCCCACTGTGTTCATTGGGGGTGGGATGGGGGTTTAACTCTCAAATAAGTGTGAAGAGAATTGTAGCCTTAGTAAACAAATAGCTTAGTAAGGGCTGGAATCCTAAACTTTTTCCTGGAAACAAATGCCACTGAAATCAGTGGGCAACCAGAAAGTTGTATAGGATAAGGTAAAGTATTCAAGACAGCTCAAAATCTGAGCATCAGGTAATGCGTACTAAACTCATTTGCTTGCAAGTAAACTACTTAGAATTCAGTACTTGGAAGTAACAATACAATCCTATATATGTCTGCTTGAAAGTAAGTCCCATTGATTGTGGGTATAGGGTTGCAGCCTAGGTACACAGAGTTCCAATGGAGCTTTTCAGTAGCTTAAATGCATTGCTTTTCCTCGTAAATTTATCATGGACACCAGCTCTTATTCTTAAATTTATGGTATTATTAAAATTATGATTATAGGCTTCTTGAAAATGCAAGCTGTCCTGCAAAATAAAACAAGAAACACTTTTTGATTTACATTACTCTCTTACACGTTAGCATGTTTATATTGCTGAGAATAATATATAGTCAAAATATTTATTATGTCCATATTATATTTATATGATTTCTGTTAGGGTGGTTTCCTGATTTGGAAGTATTCGTACAATATTTTGCGGTACAAAATAAAGCAACTTATAAGCAATGAACAGCTGTGTAGTGAGTTTAGTGAGGATAATTTATGCTTACTTTGTAATGCTGCAGTTCACAGCCATTAAAATTAATGGGAGATTTACAGTTAGGTTCAATGGGAAGTTTATTGTAACCAGAAATAACAAGTTGAGATATCGATAAATTAGGTAAGACATTGGGGGCATGGGTTGAAATTATACAGGGCTGGTTCAGAAGTAACCCTCTTTGCAATGGTTAGATGGTTAGGACCAGAACTGTGTGCTCATGTGCTCTCTGCATAAATAGTCCCCCCTTTCCTTGTCAACATTAACCAGAGTGACCAGGGTTAGAGTTACCTGAAGTTTTGAAATTGGCATGGACCCCATGATTAAAGCTAACTCTGTTTACTGGCAGTGAAGATATAACACTATATCATGGTTAATGCTGGCTAGAGAAGGGGAATGGGGCTTTGCATGGTAGAGCTGAAGAGGGATGGGGATTGTGAGGAGCTCCAAAAGGATCTCTCCAAACTGGGAGAAGGGTCATCCAAATGGCAAATGTGGTTCAATATAAGCAAGTGTAAAACGATTCATGTTGGGGCAAAAAATTCTAACTTCATGTATAACCTGGTGGGATCTGAGCTACCAGTGACTGACCAAGAAAGTGATCTTGGGGTTGTGGACAGCTCGAGGAAAATGTCAAGCCGGTGTGCAGCTGCTGTAAAAAATGCAAACTCCATGTTAGGCATAATTAGAAAAGGAACTGAGACTAAAACTGCCAATATCATACTGCCTTTATACAAATCTATGGTGCGACTACACTTGGAATTCTGTGTACAGTTCTGGTCACTATACTTAAAAAAGATATTGAAGTGCTGGAAAAAGTGCAGAAGAGGGCAACTAAAATGATCAAGGGGCTGGAGCAACTCCCCTATGAAGGAAGGTTACAATATGGATAGGGAGACATTTTTCTTCCTCTCTCAAAGTATTAGAAGCTGGGGTCATCCCATGAAGCTGAATGATTCACGACAGATAAAAGAAGTACTTCTTCACACAGCGTATAATTAAACTGTAGAATTCACTTCCACTTTAAAAGGGCTGGATAAATTCCTGGAGGAAAAGGCTATCAATGGCTACTAGTACTGATAGGTATGTGTTACCTCCAGTAATAGAAGCAGTATGCCTATGTACACCATTTGCTGGGGAACATAGGTGGGTGGGTGCTGTAGTGTTCATATCGTGCTTGTGAGTTTCCCATGGGCAGCTAGTTGGCCACAGTGCTGGACTAGATGGACCCTTGGTCTGATCCAGCAGGGCTCTTATGGGGAGGGAGCATATTCAACTTGTGGCTGCTTTTAATCACTTAACCATGGGTAAGAGATCTGTAGCAGGCAGTTGTTGCAAATAAAATGTTTATCCTGCAATTTGCAATAGTCTGATTACCAAATGCTCTGTGCATTGCTACTTCACTTACAGTACAGAAGTACAGCCCTAAGCATGTTTGTTCAGAAAGACATTCAGCTGAATTCAATAGCACTTAGTCCTTAATGTGTGTTAGGTTAGCATCTTTAATCATTCAATCATGTTCAAAACCAATATTGCACATTGCAGTTATACCTTCATTGGTCTTAAATGTATATCCCGCCTATCCAGTAGAAATGGTGCTCAAGGCAACTAACAACAATATAAGATAAAATGCAAAACATAGAAGCAAATCATAACCTACTTCAGTGGACAGCGTAAAGCCCCTAAACTTGTTCAAATAAAAATGTTTTTGTCTGCCTTCAGAATATCAGGTTTTAGGGACAGTGGGCAAGGAGGACTATTGATGTTGCTCTCTGCTTGTGTTTGTCCCAGAAGCACATGGCTGGCAGAATAGGAAGTGCATTGATGGACCTGAAGTCTGAAGCTACAGGGCTCTTAGGGAATACAAATACAGATGTGTGCAGTTATCTAGAAGCTCTGCAGGACATTGTTTTTATAGGTATAAGCACAGAAGACGATAACATGGGAGGGGGGGGGGCGACACGTGGAAAAGAACATCTTCTCTAATATTTTGTCTTGCCCAAATCTTGTTCTAATGACTTCATTTTTATAACGTTAAGCTGTATCTCTAGATGCTATTTTCTTTTCTTTATGGAGCTTACTACTTTGTCCTGTGCATGCTATGAACTGGCTTTGTGGATTGCTTGTTATGTGCAGAAGTTACAGTTCTGTGGAAAACTGTTTAGCCCACATTCTAGGCTTGTGGTGGTGCTCAGATTACAATTTGTGCTTAAGACGAACATTTCAAACAAACTGTTCACTGGTTTTGATTGGCCAGTAACTATCCCTTCCCCTCTATTTCTGGCCTTTCTTTACCATGGCCATAATGTCCTTTGTTTGCTCCCGATCTATTCTTGTAGCACACCATCATCAGGAATACTTGGTGAGAGGAGTTTGGAACAGTTTCCCATTAGGAGAAATACAAGCAGATGATCCAGTTAATGGATTTTTATTCTTTTGCTTTTGGCATATAAAAGCATGTATGGAGCGATTTCTGCAATGGTCAAAATGCAGAATGTGAATTCTAATTTATTATTGTAATATTTACCTTTATTTAAATTTTAGTTTTTATTTAGTTAAAATTATTTTTAGGCCACCTTTAAGGGTAAAAACCCTCTCACATGGTAGTTCTGAAAAGTTTTCAGTGAGATTTTAAAGCACTAGCCAATTTTCATTTTTCAGTTCTGCAGTTCATCAGCTCCGCTCTTTAGTCTTGAAAATCAACAGATTGACTAGCTCATCTGAGAGACTCCTGTGTTGAATAATTCCGTAATCATTCAGTTGACTGAATCAACTCTGTAATTTATACCCTATGTGTGCCAGTCATTTTCTAACCTCAGACTGCAAACTTAATCATGTTTAAAGTCTGGGTTGATGAACTGTTGCACTAGGGGTGGAGGGAGAGGACCTATCTTATATGTGTGATTCACCTAGACCATAAAAAGTGTGCCTGTATATTCCTGTACAGGCAGGATTGGAAAAGTATTGTGTCTGGCAAGCTGTTAACTTAATCGGGATCATTTTGTTTGTGGGTGAGTAGTAACTGAAATTTAACATGGATTCAATATAGCAATATCCAGTATCTGGATAGGCTAAAAAACAGGGTAGAAAATAAAAGAATGAAATTTAATCCAGAGAAGTGCAAACTTCTTAATTTAGGGAAAAGAAATCAAATTCACATGTATAATGTGGGGATTCCTGGCTTAGCAATAGTATGTGTGAAAAGGATCTTGGAGTTTTAGTTGATCACAATCTGAATACGAGTCAGCAATGTGATGTGGCTGCAAACAAGGCAAATGCAATTTTGGGTTGCATCAGTAGAAGTATAGTTTTGAAATCACAGGAACTAATAGTTCCATTCTACTATGTGCTGGTCAGACCTCATTTCTGGACACCACACTTTTAAGAAGGATTCAGATAAATTGAAACAAATTCAGAGAAGGACAACAAAGATGTTCAGAAGAGAAGAAACTAAATCCTGCAAGAAAAGATTGAAAAAACTGTATATGTTTAGCCTTGAGATAAGAAGACTTGAGGGGGGCAGGGGCAGGGTATAATAAAAAATGTCCAAGTACTTAAAGCATTTTCACACAGGAGGACCACAACATGTTCTCTATCATCCAAGACTGAAAACTTGAAATGCTGAGATTAAATTACAGGAATGCAGATTTGAGTTGAACCTCAGGAAAAAAATCCTAAGGGAGAAGTCATGCAATGACCTGGTTTGCATGTAACGACAGGCCATGGTTTAAACAACCCATGGTCTGTCGGGCTCGAGAAGTGAAGAGCCAGCATGCTGCTTCCCATATACCCACCACTTCTGCTTTTACTTAGCAACCTATGGTCGGCCTGGTTGTAGGTTGTTGAGCGTGCTGACCCAGAGTGCTGGATTGTTTAGGTTAATCCATGGTTTGTTGATGAGTTAACTGTTGGGATGTTTAGCCCCTACCATTTCCCATTTTGTAAACTTTTAAAAAGTTTTATTATTCTAAAATGTCTGGCCACAATTCAACAGGGAGTTCTATGAAGAATCTATAATACAGATTCTATGCAAGCCCCATTGAAATGAAGGGAAGCTGTGCATGTGCACAACCACAGTCTAGTAACTTCGCCATTTAGTTCAAAGGGGCTCTGGTTGGTGGATTGTTCCCTTTTATAACCTCCAAAGTTTTATGCCTTTATTCTATGTTTAGATAACTTCCTTCTCCTCAGTAAAGTCTCTGATGTCAAAATATGAGATAAATGCTGCTAATGAATAGAAGTCTCGAATCAAGTCCTTCTGAACAACTCGCTTCTTTTTCTATTAGCAGTTAAGTGTGGTGTAGTGGTTAGAGTGTTGGGCTGGGACTTGGAAGACTGGTTCTAGTCCCCCACTTAGCCATGAGGCTCACTGGGTGATTTTTGGGATTTGGGGGGCAGACCTTACAGGACTGTTGAAGGACAGCAAAAATAGAGAGGAGGAAGATCATGCACACTGCTTTGGGCTCCTTAAAAACAGATTTTTTTCCCAGTGCTTTTATATTTTTGCGGAAAATTTTCCATTTCATAAGTTCATTAGTAACAATGAATGGATGCTAATTGCAAATACAATACTAGGGAAATTTGGCAATTTCAAAGCTTATAACTTTTTTCCTTTTTATTGTGTATATCAACAAAACAGAACAGAAAATACATTGTGTAAAGAAAAAAACCATTACATATATAGGAATATCATCATTTTTCATCATGAGTACCATTCATTAAAAAAAAAAAGTGGGGTGGGGGAGAGTTGTACATAGATTTCAAGAAAAGCAGACCAGGTATCCGTGTATTTATCCACTTGCAAGTTGTGAGTGGATAACACCCTGTATAACACCCGTTCAAAAGTTGATAGTGTTATCAGGTCTTCAGTCCATTGCATTATGGGAGGTGAGCATTTGTCCTTTTAACGTGATAATATAAGTTTTTTGGCTGTCATGAGGGCCCTGAAAATCCATCTGCACTGACCATGTGTTAATTTCCAATAAGCCAACAAGTAGTTTAGGAGGACATTCACATTGTTCCATACTATAGATTTTTTTCAATACAAAGTTTATCCTTATCATAACCTCCTCCCCAAAAGGGGCGACTATGGGACATTGCCAAAGCATATGAGTTAAGGAAGCATTAGGTGTATTACATCTCCAACAGTTGTGAAAGTTAGACAGACCCTTATTGAAAAGGTGTTGTAGAGTCCAATTAACCCGAAACAAAAAAAATGCTGAATAAGACATAGCCTATGGTCCATAGAAGCTTCAGATATGGATGGTAGAACAACAGTCCATTGATTAGGCAAAGTAGGACATTCTCATTCATTATTCCAATCCTGTCTTAAACTGTATCATATTTATTTACTTGTATATGTGGGTTGTGGATCGACGTGTCAATTCAGCTTATAAGTGTTTCTAACAGTGCTGGAGGCTTTGAAGCTGTAAAAGCAGCTGGATCAAACCTAAATTCCAGCAGGTGTTGCAACTGCAAGTATGGCCATTGAGCCATAGCAGGTAGATTATATATAACACAGGGAATGGTATTAAAGGCAAAACTGAAGTACTTTGGCCACATAATGAGAAGACAGGATACCCTGGAGAAGAGGCTGATGCTAGGGAAAGTGGAAGGCAAAAGGAAGAGGGGCCGACCAAGGGCAAGATGGATGGAGGATATTCTGGAGGTGACAGACTTGACCTTGGGGTAGCTGGGGGTGGCGACAGCCAACAGAAAGCTCTGGCGTGGGCTGGTCCATGAAGTCACGAAGAGTCGGAAGTGACTGAACGAATAAACAACAACAGTATGAGATGTACATACTGTTGTTGTTTCAGTTGCTGTCAGTGACCACAGTGAACGCACACATATAATGTTATTTCAGGTGCTTAGCAAGTATGTGAGAGGATACATTTATTTCACTGAAATGCATATATGTCTCAGTATGAAATGGAACTAGTAGGGACAGACAGTAAAACTGAAGGTGCCCTAACGGAGTTGAACTCTGTTGAAGTAGATGAGTGGTTGTCAGCATATCATAGAATCATAGAATAGCAGAGTTGGAAGGGGCCTACAAGGCCATCGAGTCCAACCCCCTGCTGAATGCAGGAATCCACCCTAAAGCATCCCTGACAGAGGGTTGTCCAGCTGCCTCTTGAAGGCCTCTAGTGTGGGAGAGCCCACAACCTCCCTAGGTAACTGGTTCCATTGTCGTACTACTCTAACAGTCAGGAAGTTTTTCCTGATGTCTATATCATGCACAGTTCTTTGGGTTGCTAAAATGAATTAGTGCATTCTGATGTAAACTGATTTTTATTTTTTGGGGGAAACACGTCATTGCTTGGAAGAAAAGTGAAATATAAATGTAACAAATAATTGACAAATGGTTCTGTAGGACACAATATATACAGTATTGTTTTATTTTGGGGGGGGGCGGTGAATTTTATAGCAGTATTTTTGTGATCATGACAGTCATAGCAATTTAAAATTTGGCCTATTATAGCTAATGGGCATGGATGGGAATCCCAGTCTACATCAAAAGATATGTCTGGCCAATTCAGTGAGGTCCGGATGAACATAACGGTATGGATATACATCCAGGGATGTGTCGGTCTTGTCTCTGAGTATGGGAAGCTGCTTCCATGCAGATATTTCCATTATTAGGTTCGGACAATTCAGTTTAACAGCATAATTGATTTGGGTTTATTTTTATTTTATTTATTTACAATATTTATATACCGTTCCCCGTTCAGAATTTCAGAGTGGTGGACAAATAAGAATAAGAACAGAATAAAAACACATTAAAAGTACATTTTCAGAAGAAACAAAATGCAAAATAAACCGTGGCTGGTCATTAAGGGAAGGCTTCCTGGAACAACGCCGTTTTCAGGAGACTCCAACAGGAATACAAAGTTGGTGCCTACCTGGCCTCCCAGAGACAGGAAAATCCATAGGATGGGGGCACAATACTGAAGACTCTTCCCCTGGTGGACTCCAATCAGAAGATAGGACTGTGCGGAACCACTTACCTCAAATGACCTAAGTGACTGGACAGGTTGATAGTGGAGAAGGTGCTCTCTCAGGTATCTTGGTTCCAAGTTGTTTAGGGCTATGTATACTAGTACAAGGACCTTAAACCTGGCCTGGTACCGCATAAGCAGCCAGCGCAGTTCCCTCAGCAAAGGAGTTACATGCTGTTCAGGGGCAGCTCCTGACAACAGCCAAGCTGCTGCATTTTGCACTAGCTCCAGCTTGTGAGTTCAAATCGCACCAGGAAATGGTCCAACCGTGACAGTGGAGTTTCTTTGGCTGTCTTGTTATATGTTCTTAGATTACTGAAGCAACTGGTTTAGTGAAAACATTGGGCAGGAAAAGAATACGCTTTTCTTGCAAAGAGTGGAATGCAGCTTTTTGAAATGCATCTGTGTGAAGACTGCTCATGTGGCAAGCCATTTGTGTGAAAGGGTTCCCCAGTGATGCTGACGGCTTCAGCCATGTCACTGCAACACTTACTTCTTTGTGGCAGAATAGATAAAATTGCTGGACCCATGTAGTGAACTGTTTCACACATACATGGAACTGCCTCCATGGAGTTTGATCTTGAATGACAGCCCTGCCGGTATTTGCATATAATGCTGCTTTTTCTGGAACTCCTGAAAACACACCTAGCTTATCATTTGTGCTGTAGTTCTAACAAACTAGTGCTGCGTTAACACATTTTTATTCTGCTAGGGAGGTGTCTGTGGGTGCAATAAAAAGCAGAAGCTGATGGAAAAGTCAAGGAAAGCCAAGTGTACTTCAAAAACCACTTTAAGCTGAGTCCCACTGAATCTCAGACTGGGGATACCAGCCAAGATGTTTTCTGTTTGGGTTCACTTTTACAACTGAGCTAGTTAGTTACAACAGGGTTTTCTTTTCTTTTAAAAGGCTTGTTATGACGTCCTTGATTCCCCAGAGAAGGGAGGGCCTATCACCATTATTATCTTTCTAAGTGGATTTGTGAAAACCTGTACAAATGTACTGGTTTAGCAGTGTTTACATGGGCAATTGGGTATGCAGAAGCAGGAGTGCAAGCTATCCTGGATTCATACCACTCCAGTCCCTCCAAACACAGCCCGAAAGATCTAGACAACTGCTGCTTTCCTGCTCTTTCAGAAAAAAAAAAACTGGTTTACCAACTCCCACCCTGGCAGGTAACTGTGGTGCATGGTCTAGATATTTGGAGCCAGGGGTCTACTGCTTGCTATGGCATGTGTTCCATGGCCCTCTGATAAGAGGTGATGAGAGGAGTCCCAGCCTCCCTCTTTAGCTTGGAGCAGGCAGGGATCATCCTCACCATTGTGTTGAGTTGCGGAGGGCTCTGTGCAGTGATGGAGAAGATTCCCGCCTCTTTCTCTAACTCAGACATAGAGATGAAATCTGGGCTGGCCATTTTGATGCTAGCCCTTTAATCATGTGCTACCGAAACAAGCACCTCCCTGTTTGGTCCCAAAGTTCAGAGGTGAGGAGAGAAGGGGATGGTCCCTGATGTCGAAGTGCAGTGTGAGGTCATTTTCCAGCCATAGGAAATATAGTTCCCATGGCTCCTAGCATCTGTACATCTGTCCTAGGCATCAGTTCCTACCATGCTGTTCTGGTAGACGCCTCTCTCGTCCCCACCTGCCGTGGGAAATTGTTTGAATTGAAAGGAGCACTCCAGGGATGCTACAGCCGGCGCAAAGGCAAGTTTACAGATTTGACCCATTTCAGATTAGATCCATTTCATTAGCCTGGGGTCTAATCTGAAATGGATCCCAGGGAGGGCAAGATGAAAATTAGGTATCTGACCCTCCCCGTTTGGCCTGTCACTGAACAAAAACTTTGATTTCTATTAGAATGTAAGCCTATGCGGCAGGGTCTTGCTATTTACTGTTTTACTCTGTACAGCACCATGTACATTGATGGTGCTATATAAATAAATAATAATAATTAATAATAATAATATTGCAGATACAATTGATTAGAATATATTGTTTTGAAGTTCCTGTCCTGCGTCTATATAGCATGTCATTTAGCAATCAAATAGGCTGAAATATTTTCTTAGAGAAATATTTGAAAGCAAATCCAAATATTATCTTACTAATATCTGCTCTTTGGTGTATTAAAAGAGCTGTAATTTTTTTTTCTACTAGGAATTCCTATGCCTGCCATGTGAGGGTGAGGTTTAGAGACCCAAGATACAATTTTGGCCACATAGAAAAGACAAGAAGCCAACTTTAACTGTAAGTTAAATTGTTCAGATTGAGATAATAGACTGTGACATAATGTTATTTGATTCTTAATTCCAAGACTGGCTTCTGTTGTTGAAGAAACCGCTCTGTCTCAGGTTGGCTGCGTGATGTCTAGAAATGTACTGTTTTTCTTATCCTAGACCAGTGGTTCTTAACCTTTTTTTGAGTCACGGACCCCTTTGAAAATTTGGTGAAAGCTCCCTAGAAAAATGCACATAAGCACAACTTTGCATGCAATGAATATACTTTATTTTATTGAAAATTGATTGCCTCATACACAAAGTATGAATAAATTTATTTGACTTTCACGGACCCCCTGAAGCCCTTCCATGGACCCCAGGTTAAGAACCCCTGTCCTAGACATACTTACTTGAAGATGTCCAAGTCAGTATATATTCCATAAATCAATTTTGTCCACTCTTATCCAATCTTCCGAATTGTTCTTATTCAAAATTAAGATTTTACTAAAAAGTAAGGCTGCAAGAACTAAAATTTTAGATTCTTATCTCCCCATTCCAAACTTCAACGGTAAAAAAAAATCTGCTGATATATCCATATTAATTTTCATTTTCATTTCAATAACTTGTTAACTTTACAGAAGAACCCAGGAAGATTGTTACGTCTGAATTAACATATATTTAAAAGTTAACCTCTCTGGGAGGGAGTAATGTCTGTATTATGAGACAATTCTTCTATTAATCCCTGTAGATCCAGTTTATCTATGACAAATAATGTCCAAGCTCAGATCAAAATTGGAGCTCCATGTGGATGATTTAAAGGATTGGAGGGCTTCAATGTGGCCTGCAGTGAGTTCCCAAGCACCACCACCCCTCTGCTGAATTAACCCCCTCCCTTTCCACCTCCAGATTTTGCTACCTGCCTGCCTCTTTTCCTTGCCTGCTAGGCTGGGAAGCCACTTCTTCCCAACCCAGAATAGATGAGTGAGAAAGAGAAAGAGACATTGTTGTTATTGTTGTTTTCGTTTTTCCCTGCACCTCACTTTCCTTCCCGGCCTGTAAATTTCTAGACCTCTGAATATTTTGTCCAGTTTGAGAGCAGTCACACACTTCAGTCATACAGCGTGTGGTTTGTATGTCCAAGGTCCCAGATTCAAACAAACTCCGAGTGTCTGATTAAAGGGTTCCAGGTGGTTACTGAAAAAGATCTGTTGGACAGGGTTTCTGTGTATCAGTGTGTGTGTGTGTGTGTGTGTGTGTGTGTGTGAGAGAGAGAGAGAGAGAGAGAGAGAGAGAGGGAGAGAGAGAGATGTGGGGACAAAGGGAATGGCTGTGCATGTATTCATTCATGTGTGTGTGTGCGCGCAGCTGTGTGTCTCCAAGTGCAGCCTCCAACCCACTGCCTGTATTATAAAGTGTGTTGGGGGGACTGAGATATTTGACAACAAATATGTCACCAGCTTGGATACTTGGGCATTGGTATCTGTGTACCACGTTCTCTTAGTACCAAAATATGTATTCAGTTTTGTTCTTGTATTTGTTTCTCTGCTACTCTTTCCGTTTGCAGGATATATATATACAAGGAGGAGTCACACGATATGGTGAGGGCCAAATCGAAACCATTTTTATTGTTAGCAGACCCTCCACCTAACACATCTACTTGCAACTAAATTTGTTCCCATGCAGGTTGCACCAGCTTGCTGCTTGCAATGATGAGATGACTCTGCTAGTTGTTGTTTGTAAATTTATTTTTGGTGTGAGCTGCAATTGTTTATTGCAATGTTGTATTGCCATTTATAAGTGGTAAATAAACAAAGTAAATTTCTTCATGGCAATCTGTCTAGAAATCATGAAAAGGTGTCATGGGAATGTTCATATTTCCTTAATAAGGGACTAATAATTAGCCTGGGTCAATATCAAAAGTGGAGCCTTAAAGAGGAATGCCACTCGGGACACGATGCTGACTTGGACCATCTGTTCCCACTGGGATTTAAGTTGGGCTCTTCTAGCATTCTCCCTTCTGTCCACTAGGAGGCAGGTTCTGCTTGAATTAATTCACGAGTGTTGGTATCGTTTTCACCAAGAAGACACCCGTTCTTTATTCTGGGGACACCATTGTGCTGGGAACGAAGATCACAGCCTCCCTAGTTCTTGGAGGAAGGAGGTTTTGTCGTTGTGTTCTCTCCTCTCCCCCCCCCCACACCCTCAAATGTGTTTTTTTATTGCAGTCTGCTTACTTTGATTTAATGTGAACGATTAGGAGGCTTTTATCTCAGATGTTTTGTGTTCTGTTTCTTGAACACGCTGGAGGGGCTTTTGATACCATTGACCTTGGAATCTTGTTATATTGACTTTATGGGTTGGAGTAGTATGGTGACCGTATTCTTCTACTCCTACCTGTAGGGTTTGTTTCAGAAAGTAATACTGAGGGATTTCTGCTCAGTTCCATTGCATTTGAGCTGTGGAATCCAATAAGGTTGCATCTTATTCTCCATGCTCTTTAACATTTATATGAAGCCACTGTGTGAGGTCATCCAGGGATTTGGAGTGAGGTGCCACCAGTTTGCCGATGACACCCAGGTCCGTTTCTACTTGTCATCTGATTGAGGTGAGGCTGTGGAGATGCCAAACTGTTGTCTGGATTTGGTAAAGATCTAGATGAGGGCTGATAAACTGAATCCTGGCAAGACAGAGTCACTGTGGGTAGGTGGTTCTTGGGTCTGCGAAGTTAGCGTTCAGCCTCCTCTGGATGGGATCACACTCCTTCTGAAGGAGCAGGCATGCATCTTGATCCAACAAAGAATCAATTAAAGCAGGGTTGGGGAACGTGTCATCTTCAAGATGTTATTGGACTTTAGCTACCATCACCCCTCACCATTGGCAGTGCTGGCTCAGGCTTTTGGGATTTGCACCAACATCTGGAGGGCAACCCGTTCCTCACTCCTGAACTAGACACACATAGCCTGCTAAAAACCTTTCTCTTTCCTAAAGCTTTTAAAACTTGATGTTGTCTGGACTTTATACTGTTAGTCTTTCCCTACCCTGTGCCTGTTTACCCTACCCTGTGCCTGTCTGCATTCTCTTCCCCTCCTTATTGTTTTACCATGATTTAATAAGAATGTAAGCCTATGCGGCAGGGTCTTGCTATTTACTGTTTTACTGTTTTACTCTGTACAGCACCATGTACATTGATGGTGCTATATAAATAATAATAATAATAATAATAATAAATAATAGCCTCAGTGGCTTGAAGCACATTCTACCAGCTTCAGCTGGTTCACCAACGGTGGCCTTTCCTAGGTAGGGATACCCTGGCTACCAAGATCCGTGCCCCAGTAATCTCCAAGCTGGTTTGTGGCGCTGCCCTTGAAGGTTTTCAGAAACCTCAACTCTACCACTCTGATTATTATTATTATTATTATTATTATTATTATTATTAATTTATATAGCACCATCAATGTACATGGTGCTGTACAGAGTAAAACAATAAATAGCAAGACCCTGCCGCATAGGCTTACATTCTAATTAAATCATGGTAAAACAATAAGGAGGGGAAGAGAATGCAAACAGGCACAGGGTAGGGTAAGACTAACAGTATAAAGTCCAAACGACATCAAGTTTTAAAAGCTTTAGGAAAGAGAAAGGTTTTTAGCTGAGCTTTGAAAGCTGCGATTGAACTTGTAGTTCTCAAATGTTCTGGAAGAGCGTTCCAGGCATAAGGGGCAGCAGAAGAAAAAGGACGAAGCCGAGCAAGGGAAGTAGAGACCCTTGGGCAGGCGAGAAACATGGCATTAGAGGAGCGAAGAGCACGAGCGGGGCAATAGTGTGAGATGAGAGAGGAGAGATAGGAAGGAGCTAGACCGTGAAAAGCTTTGAAGGTTAACAGGAGAAGTTTATATTGGATTCTGAAGTGAATTGGAAGCCAATGAAGAGATTTCAGAAGTGGAGTAACATGGTCAAAGCGGCAAGCCAAGAAGATGGAGAATAGTCTTGTAGAATTGCAAGCAGTAAGTAAAATTGCTTGCCTCCAGAGATCTTCTGTTCACATTATTTTCTTTTTGTTGTGATTGGTTGTTTGGGAACAGAAACTGGCTTCTCGGAACTCGTTAGTGGAAAATTCCAATTGATTTCTCTGGACGTTCAAGGACGTCTTGAAAAATCTTTAACATATATCATCTGGATATAAATCAAATGGTTCCATCAAATGTTGTCTTTGTGGAACTGATTCTGGATATGTGAACAGTGTTATGGACAGTAGTTATCTGTGTTCATGCCTCACTACTTTTATAACTGGATCTGAAAACATGCAATTGAAAAATTACCATTTCCCCATAATATTATAACCTTCTAGAATGCAATTATTGGGAAAGCTTTTTCTTTGTGTTTGATTGTAGAGAAAGTATATTGATACTTGAAATACAGCACTATATGAACAGAACTCAAGTACTTTTCAAATACATGTTCTCTCTGAATTGCATTATCAGCCCCACTAGTCAGTCGTGACTGTGCTGGAAAGCAATGTTTAGGTAAGGATGCACAGTTGCTAAGCGATCAGCCTCAGAGGCTTAAACACTTAAAGCTATAGTGCAAAGTTTTCCCTTCTGAGTGATGGCATATTTTCATGTTGCAAAACAGAAGGTTGGAGTACTGTTTTTTTCTCCTTAAATTGCTATTCAGACCTACGTTTTATACCAAGTAAACTATTATTGTACCAAAGTTTAAAGTTCTGAAATTTTTCAGAGTTAAAGATTGTCTTGTTTTTAACACTGTCTTACTTGCAGGTGGGGAAAAACCTAACCTATTCCAAATAATGGTTTTGGTGGTGCTCATGTGCATTTTTTAAATGTATTGCTACATAGTTTAGTTTGATTTCTACATTTTAAATTGTTAATGCTACATATGTTTTATGTTAATACTAAAGGATTGCTTGGTAGCATGAAGTAGCTAGATAAATGTGCAGATAAAACAAATGTTGATCACATCTTAAACTGTGGCTTTAATCTATCTTCTGAATTTAATTGTCTTCTGAACACATGGTTTACGGTGTCTTCTGAACACAGCCTGGTTTCTGGCTTAACCACTGTGGTTTAAGGTATCTTCTGAATGGGGCCAATGTTTGCAATTTTGAAAGAGCCATTAATACATTTTTATGAGACTGTAAATATAGGTGTAGCATGTTTGTGATGAGACATAATTGTAACTATATATTTTTTAAAAAAAGAAGAGAGATTTAGTATTTCATTTGTGCTTTTAAAAAAAATCTATTATTTTCTTTTGTATTTGTTGATTTTTATACACCCTATCAAAACTATGTGGGGTCCTAGAGAAAGGTCTGCTGCTGAGAAAGTATGAAAATATTTTTGGCGGGGTGGAGGGAGGTGTGTGGCTGGGAGCATTTTCATTGCTCAAACCAAAGAAGTAGGCCCAGCTGCAATTTTCTACAATGATCAGGGCTTGTTCAGTAACCAGAGCTTGGCTATTAGGTGTTGAGTTAGCATCTGAAGATCTGGCAAGGATTCAGTGATGGTACCGCAGCTGAACCTTTGTCTATCTGAGAGCACACAGGTCCAAAAAGAACAACCCAAAGAACACTACTAACCTAACTCACACTATTGTATACTTCAGAACCTCTGAGAAAGCTTTTGAATTATGAATTATTCTGCGGAAGACTTGAACCATCCCTGAATATGGAACCCCTCCAGTCAAGTTTTGTGATGCCTGAAATTGGGGCCATAGCTAGACCTAAGGTTTATCCCTGGATCGTCCAGGGGTCAAACCTGTTCATCTAGGTGACACACAGGGGATCCAGTGCTCAGGCAGGGGCGAACCCTGGATGATCCCAGGATAAACCTTAGGTCTAGCTGTGGCCTGGGGCTGACTCTAGAGAGTAGCACAATTGGGAGATTGCCGGCTACCTCCAGTATCCGAGGCAGTGAGCCTGTGTGCACCAGTTGCTGGGGAACATGGGTGGGAGGGTGCTGTTGCATCATGTCCTGCTTTGTTGGCCCCTGGTTGAGAGCTGGTTGGCCACTGTGTAAACAGAGTGCTGAGCTAGATGGACCCTCAGCATAATCCAGCATGGCTCTTCTTATGTTCTCATTTCAAGAGTAGCAAAGGACTCATTACCCCAACAGCACCACCATTTTTAACTTGTACAGAGCACCCAAAGAGGTCAAGGCAATTTCTTGCATGTGAAAAGTCAAGGGTGGACTAAACATAGACCATTACTTTTTTTGTAAACAAAAGGAGTGTTTATGAGGACAAAAAAAATGCTATGGGAATGAGTATTTCCCTTTTTATATGTTCCCTTAGTGAATGGTGTCAGTTATTCCTAGGGGACTGGGTGATTTTGTCCTCTTAATAATGTTGTGATTATGATTATTTATTTTGACCAGATCTTGTAAATGCAAAAGCATAGATCTCCCCAAGAAAAGTATAGATACCCGAGATTAAACTTTTTTTTTTATGTTTGTCGTACAAAATGTTTATAAAAGTTTCCAATTTGCATTTTAGAAATATACGCATTGTAGTCCCAAAGAGATTGCTGGTTCTGAGGTTGAAAGTCACATCACTCCAGTAACAAATCAGTTTAACCACAGCTGTTCCAATATAGGTTGCTGAGTCTGGTGTGGTAATGCCCCAGTGATCTGCATGTGATTCCACCCTTCAAGTATTACTGGAGTAATGTGGAGTCTAGCCAAAAAGAAGTGCCAACTATGCCATGCTAGTAACACATTAATCTTGTCATGATCTTACATCATGAAATTCAGTGGTTCCATTTAATACATAGTTTTGCCTCTAAAGAACTTCTTTTCCCATTATTTTCTTTAGTTTGGGAACAGAAATTGGTTTCTCAGAACTTGTTGTCAGTGGAAAATTCCAATTTCATTCAGCCAATATGTTAAGCTGAACTCTTTCCCGAGTTGATCTAATCACTATTCTCTCTTTCTTTGTCCCTCTCTCTTTCTCTGTTGCTCATCGGAGCTCAGTGCCTTCATTTATGTAGCCAAAGCAGCACACGGAATGCTGACCGACAGGGTAAAAACACAACAGACAAAATCAGGGCTGGAGGTAGGAATGAAATGGAGTGGCTGGAATCTTGATTGACACCACTCTATACTACAACATTTTGTTGCAAGTCCCAGTCTATTTTGCAAACTTTAGTAACGGCAAAGGGACAGGTGGTTTTTTTTTTTAATGTATATAATTGCTTCCTCATAACCATTCATTTAGAGAGGCAATTGTGACTCTCACATGACAGTATCTTTCTCCTCCACCCCCTTCCTGCCATCACCTTTTAATAGAAAAGTGACACAGCTGAATTTTCTTAAAGCTTTTTAACCAGAGTTGACAGTCGCTTGAATCGAAAAAAACACACACAAAAAAAAACCCTGAAAGAAACTCCTGTGAGTCATGGAAGTGGGTGTGTTTCTGCAGAGAACAGCTTTCGTAATTCACCCAATCCGTCTCCAGAGTCCAAAGAATAGAAAAACCCCTGTACACAGACTCTGCTTTGGCAAAGCGCTCTCCTCTTTACTACCAGCGTGGATTACAACGGTGCGCTGCTTTCTTTAAAGGCAATTAGAAGTGAGTATGCTAGCAGTAGTGGTAATAACAACGTGCTTGGAGGTGGATATCCCCCCCCCCCCGGCCCCTTAATTTGCTTTTAAAATCTGCTCTGGATTTGTGACTAATTTAAGTGCCTCTTGTTCATAATATTGTAGTTAAAAAGAGGCAGCCTTTAGGGGGTATATGCGCGTCTGTGTGTGTGTGTGAGAGAGAGAGAGAGTCTTGTATGGTTGCATTATACTTAATGTCCTATAAACAGATCAAAAGTGTGAATGAAGCTGAAAAGGAAATACAAGAAAATGTACGTGTTTTAAGATTAATATTGAAGCATCTGTAACTTCGCTAAATTTGGGGTGTATAAAATTGGTTTTGGCAGTGCACATAGAAAAATGCAAGTTACGTTTGGAAGGGGGCAGTTTGCAATGGAGAAAGAGTAGGGCGGGAAGGTCGTGTTTAGCTCTTCACCTGGCAAAGGTTGCCTTCCCTCACCTGCTTCTGCTCCTGCCATTCTGGAGCCTTGTTTACTTCAGACAGGGATCTTGGGATCCTATAGGATAAAAGCAGTTCAGGGGAACTGCTGGTGGAGGAACAGTCAAGCCCCTCCTCTTGCAGTTGCTTTGCAAGACAGAAGTAGCCTTACAGGCTTATGCACAGCTCCAGTCTGACAAATCATCTGCTCCTCCATAAGCCTGTATCCTCATAACAAACGATACACGAGGACAAATGTAAAGTTCACCAGTGGAGACATAAAACTTTGCCTGTGTGATTGCTCACTTAGCAAAGTATTGGAGAATATGAATAATACATGGTCACCAAACTTTCAGGTTCTACGTTACTGTGGTACTTCACCACAAACTGTAACAGTAAATAAGAGAGCACATGAAGTAGTTCTTGAATCAAAGATCCTTCAAAAAAAATAGCCTTATTGATTTTAATTTCATTTCTGTTTTACCTCTAGTTGTCCGCTTTGTACATTACCTCAGCTTGGCATTGTGGTTGCAGGTTTTCAGACTGTGTTTTCTTTTTAAAAAATCATTTTTAATAGTACAGAATTTGTGTAGTTGTATTTATTTATTACATTTCTATACCGCCCAATAGCCGAAGCTCTCTGGGCGGTTCACAAAGCTCTCTGGGCGGTTTACAGTTGTATTTGCTTATTTAATTATTTGAATTGTTCTTATGCCACTCCTGTTACAATCTATAAAGACATGACACAAGGAAGAAGGAACGGGGATGGAAGAGGTTTGTTTTTTTAAAGCAAGCCCGGCTTTTCCCCCTTATCTCCCTCCGTACAACCTGCTGAAATGGTTGATGGTGATGACATTTGAGAGAAGGAGGAGCCATGCATGGACTATGATGCAGTGTTCAAAGTAAAGGCAGAGAAGCTTGTAGATGTCTCTGAGATGGTAAATATCAGAAAAGAAAATTTCTGGAGGTGCATTTTCAGAGGAAATAGTGAGGTTTATAATCAGTGGGTGGACTTGCACAAAACCAGCTTTAAAAAAGGAAGAGGATTCAGTAATGATAAAGGAGATAACTTCTCGAATGAAGTATGGGTGGCTAGTGCCTCTTTAAAGAGACACTGAGGACTGTTCTACATGTTACCAGATCCCTGTGCCAAAATTGCAAGAAATAGTTTCACGTTACAATCTACATGTGTGTATGTGCAGTGAAGTTGCAATCTTCATGTGGAAATTTTGAAATAGCCAATCTAAGAATTTATTAGTATGTGGAACATCCCAACTTTTTAATTTCTTGTTTATTTCTTGTTTAATTTCTTGTTTATTCCTTTCTCCATGTTCAAATGTTCTGCTGAGCATAGTGGTGAAATGTTGAAACTTAGAGTTGTTTTTCAGAAATAGGGAATCTACTTTGTTGATGAAAGTACAAGACTATGCTTATTCCTCTGTTAACTTTATTTTTCATCTGGTCAAGTCTTTAAAAGAACGACTCCATTGAAAGTCCATAATCTCTGTGGGCATCATGTTCCATTAGCAAACTGCTCTTAGAGATATCTTAATTCTTCGTAATGTATATTCCAAATCTGCTTCCCTATCACTTAGTATGATGGGCCCAAATCCAGAGAGAGCCATGCTAAAGTCCTATTAAAATAAATTGAACAAGATCGTAACTACTAATTTATGCCCCATTAACTTCACTGGGCCTTGAGCAAGACTCCCATTCTTTGGATTTGGGACATTGTTTCTTGCCCAGTTCAGGGTGGATCACTTGAACAGTTTTCATTTCTCTGCCTGATTAGTAATAGTGTTTTGGAAATCACACTGGGAAAGTAAACTAAAATAACAGATTAAGTGATGTGATTAAAGAACAACAACCCTGTGCCCTGTTAGTTTACAGCTCTAAATTTATTTTTAATCGGGATCTGAGGAGGCAGAACAGAATGCATCTTCAGGGCACAATCCTCAGAACATAAGCAGTGCCCTGATGCTGGATCAGACCAGGGGTCCATCTAGTCCAGCACTCTGTTCACACAGTGGCCAACCAGCCATCGGCCAGGGATGAACAAGCAGGACATGGTGCAACAGCACCCTCCTGCCCATGTTCCCCAGCAACTGGTGCCCACAGTCTTACTGCCTTGAATACAGGAGATAGCACACAACCATCAGGGCTAGTAGCCATTGATAGCCTTCTCCTTTAGGAATTTAGCCAACCCCCTTTTAAAGCCATCCAAATTGGTGGCCATCACCACATCCTGTGGTAGCGAATCCCATAATTTATCTATGCGCTTTTATTCTCAATTCCTTGTCTTACAATGCCTAACATGGAGTTTGCCTTCTTTACAGCAGCCGCACACTGGGTGGACATTTTCATGGAGCTGTCCACCACAATCCCAAGATCTCTTTCTTGTTCGGTCACCGCCAGCTCAGACCCCATCTTATATATATTTAGACAGGAAAAAAGCCCTACAGCTCCCAGCCCAGCTTTTTTTCTGGCTAAGCATGCATAGATTGCGCCTTAAATGCATTCAGATTGCTAGAAAGTAGGTGAAGTGGCACTGGAATTTTTGAACTCTGCTAGTGCCGTTGCCACTCCGTTGAATGGCTCTGTGCACTCTGTTCATTTATCCTACAGTGAAAACTGATGGGTAATAATGTGCATATTGATCACTGGAATGCATTTGTTAACAGTGTCATATTAGGCTCTGTGCCAGAGGAAATGAACTTGGATAGATTTCCCACAATTAAAGAGTGTAATGTGTATATGCTAGTATATGCCTTGGGGTGTATTGGGAGTGAATAGCGGTGCTTGTCTGTAAAACACCAATTTAATATACAATTTGAAGTTCCCTTTAGGGATAGCATAGCTATTTGATGTCCCTCCATTCCAAATCTCTTGCCACTGACCAGATAAGATCCCAAAATAATAAAGTAAGAAGTGTAAAATTTGCACACAAAAAAAGTTCAAGAAATTGGTGGCTATTATTCCATTCCATTTATTTAGTTACTCTATTTCTATTACATACAGGCAAATGAAGGGCAAGACTAGATGCGATGGGGGCAGAAGCCCCTCCCCTTCATGTTGTATTGCTGATAGTGGAAGCAACACCTTTGGAGTGGGGGAGAGGCTACAACCCGCTTCCTCCAAAACCTGGATCCTTCTCTCCACTTTCTGTATGAGTGCAGTAGTCACAGCCCCTGCCACCGTCACTTCTAATTTGGCCCCTGCTGACAGGGAACTGTCCCAGAAAAAACAAGCAAACGTGATAGTTTGACATGCTTAAGATGTTGAATTTGCAGAACAAATCATTTTAGAACAGCCAGGATTTTTTTTTTTTTTGGTAGGAAACTTTCTGCAAGACAGAGTTACATTTATTTATTTATTTATTTATTATTTAAGGATTTTTATGACACCATTCAGCCAAAAAAGGCTCTCACGGCGGCTTACAAAAGTATTTCTTGACAGTCCCTGCCCACAGGCTTACAATCTAAAAGACGTGACACAAAAGGAAAGGGGATTGGGAGGGAGGAGGAGGAGGGGGGAAAGGAAAGCAAATTCAGGCACTACAATCTTAGTTGCAAAGTTCAGCAGTTACAGTTGACAGCAGGAGGGAGGGGGCTCTCAGCTGGAGCTGGACCCAGGCACGGTGGAGAGGTGCCTGGCTGCTGCTTCCTCCCTCACTGGTGGCCTCTGCAGAGACAGTTGGTAGCAGGAGGGAGGGGGCTCTCAGCTGGAGCTGGACCCAGGCACGGTGGAGAGGTGCCTGGCTGCTGCTTCCTCCCTCACTGGTGGCCTCTCCAGAGACAGTTGGTAGCAGGAGGGAGGGGGCTCTCAGCTGGAGCTGGACCCAGGCACGGTGGAGAGGTGCCTGGCTGCTGCTTCCTCCCTCACTGGTGGCCTCTGCAGAGACAGTTGGTAGCAGGAGGGAGGGGGCTCTCAGCTGGAGCTGGACCCAGGCACGGTGGAGAGGTGCCTGGCTGCTGCTTCCTCCCTCACTGGTGGCCTCTGCAGAGCTATGCTCTACCAGCATACTAGTTGCTTCATATGCTGGCTTCTATGATCATCACACTTGAGTTAGTAATATGAAGGCCACATCCTTGCACAGAACTTTGCATGCAATGGCTCTTGAACTTTTGGATTTGGGTGGTTAGGGGTGTGTATGGTGTGCATCTACCACAATGGAGGTGGTAATGAGAGCAGACCCTTCGTTTCTTTTAACTAGAGTGCAGATTTGTTTACTAAGATCAGAATTCCCCTTCCTTATTTGCATACCTAGCCTGGATTGCTAAAGAAAGGATTAACTCATTTGAAAGGTTAGTTTTCAGTTTCTGTTTCAACAAGCAAGTGCAAGAGCATACTTTAAAATTAAAATGAGCAGACCACACTCCTGCAGAATCTTTCCCCGATTGAAAAATGTATTTCTGTAATTTTCATGAGTATCTTAATAGCTTAGTTTCAATGTTTCTTGGCAAAATAAATCAGGGAGAAAATTGTCAGATAGCACCTTTGTCTTCAGCTAGGTCTTCCTTGCCATAGCATGTGTGCAGAATGATATCAGCTGGGAAAGGGGCTCTGTCTGTGTTGCCTGTCCTAGAGTGGAGAAGGAAAAAAGAGGAGCTATATATTAAGGTCTAGCTCTGGGAATAGTAAGCCCTATCGAACTCCGTGGAATTTACTTATAGGATTGTGTTATCAGTGTCTTTAAGGAATAATAGCCAAGATAGTTCTCTTTGCCTCTCAAAGAAACTGAGTCAATTGCCTCTGAAGAGCAAATTGCTCTACATGGAAATTGGATACGAATGCTTCTGAGCTCTCCTGATGTGCTAACTGTGGGTGTGACTGGCAATGGACACAAGGGAGGAGAAGAGGGAGGAGAAGTAACTGTAGTAGCTAAAGCAGGGCATGGTTGACCTTCCCAAGCAGCCATTGAAATGAAAGTTCACAAAAATTAAAAACATTCAAAGTATAAAACAACAGTATAAAACCATAATATAAAATACTATATAAAAGTTCAACCCGATAAAAACAGCAGCAATGCAAAATTACAAATTTAAAACACCAAGTTAACATTTATTTGTAGACTGTTAAAATGCTGGGAGAATAAAAAGGTCTTCACCTGGCGTCTAAAAGCATATAATGTAGGTGCCAAGCGAACCTCCTTTGGGAGCTCATTCCACAGCCAAGGTGCCACAGCAGAGAAGGCCCTCCTCCTGGTAGCCACCGGCCTCACTTCCTTTGGCAGGGGCCAAAGGAAGGTCCAGGCAGGTATATAGGGGAGGAGATGGGCCTTCAGGAAGTTACCTGACAGTGCATTAACCAACACTGGATTCTCTGTATGGGTGGCGTAGCTATAATTGCTGTCACTGCTCTCTAAATACAAACTTGGTGGGGGAGTGTAGGCGATGGAATTAAATTTACTGTGAATAAAAACATAACAGAATTGTGAGCCACATTATAATCAAATTAAACAAAAAACGTGTTTTGTCAATATGTTAATTATTTTGCATTAGTTAATAAAATCTAATCGTGTGTTGTGTATTTCTCCCCTCCACCCGGAAAGGAACGTATGGTCGGCTTTCTCTGCATCGCAGATCAAACCCAGCCTACGAAGTGATTGACATGATGATGCAGTGGCGTACGAATTCTGGGCAGCTTTGGCAGTGAGAGGAATCTGGGTTTATCTGGCCAGGAGGGGAACGTGATGACGGCCTGGTCTATGGTGGAAAGGCTGAAAATGGAAAAGAGGCGCTCCCAAGAAGAGAGGACTGCAGAGCAAGACGGCGGGGACTGCAGTGCGGAATCTGAAGAATGGACAAGCTCAGAGAGTGAGCCTGAGCAGCCTTACTTCAGGAGCAGCTGCAGCAACGCTCACTGGAGGGAGAAGGAGATCGCCCACAAACCCCATCGGCCACTTTGCCGCTCTCCTTGCTTGGATCGTCCGAGCTTTTCGCAGAGCAGCCTCCTTCAGGATTTGAAATTGGAAGAGAGTAAAACAAACCTGAACAAAGAATATCAAGCTAAAATCGATTTTGCTTTAAAACTGGGATATGCTGGAGATCAGATTGAAGCCGTGTTGAGCAAGCTGGGGGCAGATGCCCTCATCAATGACATTTTGGCAGAGCTCGTAAGACTTGGAAACAAGGCTGAGGGTGAAGGCCAAGCCAGTACGGGCAGCACCTCTGGTACCCCTGGTACCAGTACGAAGGAGACTGCCAGTCCTGAGCTGTCTTTGGAGGATGACGTGGTGGACAGCTCTGATAACTTGAGGCCAATTGTCATTGATGGAAGTAACGTGGCAATGAGGTACTTTGGCAATACTGGTAACACGATACGTTCAAAAGCAGCCACAGTAAATTAGTTAAAAGCTCTCTTGCACCAACCATTGGTACTCAAAAACCCTGCTAAAAGACGGTTTTAGGTGCCCATTAAATTTGAGGTCACCATTAAATTGCTGTTAAGTTGAAATCTTTACCCTATACATACTTACCTCGGAGTATTCCTAGTGGATGCAGTAGGGTTTACGTCTGAACAGACATGCATAAGATTGCACCATTAATTTCTAACAGTGTATCATGGAATATAAAGTCTGTTTCTATTGCTTGAACTATTCTGTTAAAGTTCAAATAAATTTTCCCCTTTTCAAGGCTTACTCTCACTGATAAGAAAGGAATTCAGTTAAGTAAATTGTCAGGACGTTATTCACACTCTGTGGTGATTTCTTTCTTTCTGGAACACAGATGTGAAAACACTTTACAATTTACAGACGATTTGCTAGGCATCCATGTTGCAAATTGGCCCCTTTTAGAATCCACTAAAATCAAAATGTTTGTTTTCTAAAATGTTAATAGATTTGAGAAAAGTTGTCTTTTCTCCCAGGCCTGTTTAATATGATTTGCTAAACTATAATAAAAGGCCTCCCGCTTTTTTATTACATTTTTATCCCACCCATCTTCCAAAGTGCTAAGGATGGTGCACAACAACCCTGTGAAGTAAGTTAAGCTGAGAGATTGTGACTCGCTTAAGGTCACTAAGTAAGCTTTCTGGATGAGCAGGAATTTGAAATTGGGTCATCTTGGTCTAAGTCCAGCCACTACACCAGACTACTTTTGTCTGGGTTTTGGTATTTTAGAATGCAAGTAGCACCAAAGTACTGAAAATCAATACTCTCTGAATTACTTTGCTCTGTTTTCCAGCCATGGGAACAAAGAAGGGTTTTCCTGCAGAGGGATTCAGTTAGCTGTCGACTGGTTTCTGGAGAAAAGTCACAAAGATATTACAGTATTTGTGCCTACCTGGAGAAAAGAGCAGTCACGACCAGATGCACCAATTACAGGTAGCAATTCAAACACGGTTTTGTCTCCTTCAGTTGGTGAAATAGTTGCGGTTATGGAATTGATATTTACTGTGGTAGGTGCTGATGTTGCAAGGTATAATAATCAGTTGAATATTCAACTCCCATTAATTTAAATAAGACTAGTGGTGCATTTTCACCATTCCCCGTTTCTCCACTTACCTTTTCATTTTATTTCAGTAACTCGAATGGAGATTTTTTTCCTTCTCTACTGACCCCATTATTCCCATGTGTGTGTATGGAGCTTTGTGGGTGGGGTGGGGTGGAGAAGGGAGGGGAGGGGAGGTTTAACCCTCCCCACCTGGAATGCTTTGGTCATGATCTGAGTTGCACATTGTGACATGGGAGTTAAAGAGAAGCCTCAACTATGAGGATTTTAAATATTAAATCGGGAAGTGTGAAGATAGCCGCAGTAGTGAACTTCTGAACTTCCAGAATTGCACACTCCTGGGGGAACTGAGGACAACCACAGCACTCCGCATAAAGAACGTAGTGGGAGGAAAGCAGCAAAGGGAGGCGAGAGCTTTGGCTACACACTGTAAGTCTCCACTCAGTGGTGTAGACAGACTGCAATGGCAATTTCCCCTGGCATTGTGGACAATCTAGGGCAATTCCACTTGCTGTTTACAGCAGAAGGGCAACAATTGGTGGCGCTACAAGTCCTCCAACCGGAAGAGCCCTCAGTATTGTCTTACGGTGAAAGGAGGCTTGCTCTTTCCACCTAGCCGCCACCTGTCCATGCTTACAGGCTGTGGTGTGCCTGGCTCAGATGGTCATCTCTGTTCCCATAGTTTCCTGTTCTGCCTTTCCCATTCTGCCTTTAAGTACTTGCGCAAAGGCATCTTCTTCTAAAAGTTTATTTGTGGAAATACTCGAATGCTGTTGGGCCACTGTGCTGTAAAGGTGCTTCTGGGCTGAGACACGCCTAAAAATGAATCAAAGAGGTTAAAAGAGGTTGACACATAAATGCAGTGTCTGTGATCTAATTAAAGTTGGTTACAGCCAAGTTAAGTTCCGTTGAGTCACTGGCAATCGGCTCCTGGATGGCCTTTGACAAGCACTTGCCAGATTCATACTTCCCAAATTAATAAGTGAACTAGAACACAGTTGTCCTTTGGTATTTACTTTTCTTCCCCAGAATTTTGCAACGCAGTTCTTTGAACAAAAGATGTGTACACAAAAAGGCTTTTTATCAGCGGAGGAAATCTACAAAACAGCATTATAGTACGAAAAACTGCTTGCAAAAAAAAAAATCCATGGGGCAGATGTGCATACAAAAATGCATATATTAAGGAAGGTGTGCACAAAAACATGCACATTTTTAATTAAGAAGGCACAAACTGATGTGGAAACAGGATGGAACAAACTTCTAAGATGTGAAAATAAGAGAAACCAAAATGGACAGATTCATCCTCCCTAGTCCTGATTAATCTGGCTCAGGGTGGTAGTGTACCGATGCACATTTATGGGAAGAGTAGAATGGAAAGACTTTGATTAGTACAATTACTCCAGGTGCATATGAACTGGAGACTTAGGCCCAGGCTAGGCAGCCCATCACAAGACTATTTCTGGACCGTTCCTCTTTGAACTGCAGGTGGAGGATGCAGGTTAGATTTTTGTTCAGGGGTGAAAAGTTCCATAAACACAGAAAACAGGCATGTTAGAGAGAAGCTATGCATTTTCTTTTGCAAGGTGTTTTGTTTGTAAAAGGGAGAGCATTCAGTCATGTCCAGGGACAGTTTCAGCATGCTTATGGGCTAATTGCTTTATGTGTGTATGTTCTGTGTTTTAGAGTTTTAAATTTTGTATACTTGTTTTTACCTCAATTTTAGAATTTCTGTAAACTGCCCAGAGAGCCCTGGCTATGGGAGCAGTATATAAGTGTAATAAATAAATAAATAAATAAATAAATAATAAACTGGGGAAGAAGCTGAAAATGAGCACTGAAATTGCACTGTCGATCACCTCTGTACTGACTGGGGATAATGAGAGGTGTAGTTCAAAACATACCAAGTTGGGGAAGGCTGTCCTAATGAGATTCACACCAGGCAAGGCACCAGTTTAACCCCATTAGTGTCTGTTTAAGATACTAGAGATCTGTAATAATATGGATAAGCCATATATTTTGTTTTATTTTGTTCTGTACAGCACTATGAAAATTGATGGCACTATATAATAAATATTAATAATAATAATAATAATGATAATAATAGTAATGATAAGCCAAGTATCCAAAGTCAGGTTCTTTTATAACAGGTTCTTTTCTAAACCTGATTTTGCAGATCAAGAAATCCTACACAAACTGGAAAAGGAAAAAATTCTTGTTTTCACCCCATCTCGGAGAGTTCAAGGGAGAAGGGTAGTGTGCTACGATGACCGTTTCATAGTGAAACTGGCTTATGACTCTGATGGCATCATCGTCTCAAATGACAATTATCGGGACCTTCAAAATGAAAAGCCAGAGTGGAAGAAATTCATAGAGGAACGGCTGCTGATGTATTCTTTTGTGAATGACAAGTAGGTTTTTTTTCCCCTTCTGTATATGATGATGGACATCTGAGCTCAGAGCTGTGACAAAATTGAACTGGGAGTTTCCTGGCACATTCTTACCTGCTGTCTTCTTTCCACTATAGTTTCTGTGAAATTTAACACTAGCAGGTAACATTTCTCTCTCTTTTTCCAGGTTTATGCCACCTGACGACCCATTAGGACGCCATGGCCCTAGCCTTGAAAACTTCTTAAGGAAAAAGCCTGTTATTCCAGAGCACAAAAAACAACCATGTCCTTATGGTGAGTTGTATAACAGTTCAATGTTTTGAGAGATAGAATAAGAAGTAAATACCCTTAGTAAAAAATAAAACTCATAGTGAGCTATCTGAGCCATGAATGTATGAAATAATGTAAGAAATGTTGAGTGGAACAGATAGTGGTAGTAACATTTTGTTTTGGTTTTGCTCACAGTTACTCAGGTGGGAGCCAGCATGGGTTAAAATATTGGAAGGAAATAAAGTTGGAGATTATTCAGTGTTTGGAAGCCTTTAAGCCCTCCTCTGCTGCAAAAGTGAATTGACTAATCCAGGCCAGAGAGACCCCAAATAAATCAAAGGCAAAAAATGATAGATCTAAATTGTCCTGGAATTTTTTAATTGTAGAGTAATATAGTGACAGGTCAAGTCTGGAGGTGACAGACTTGACCTTGGGGGAGCTAGGGGTGGCAACAGCCGACAGAAAGCTCTGGCGTGGGCTGGTCCATGAAGTCACGAAGAGTCGGAAACGACTGAACGAATAAACAACAATATAGAAATATGTTAAATAATTTTTAAAAACCTGGTAAGATATTTGAAAATAAATCTTCTGCTGTAACCATCCTCTTGCTTGGACTCCTGCCAGATCCACGGCTGTGACATCTGAACCCCAAGTTTACCCAAGAACAAGCGATGAGTTAACTTTGGGTTGTTTAACCCATGAACAAGCCCAAATGCTCCTGTTCAGATGTCACAGAAACAGCCCCCGAATGCAGCGTTTGAGTGTTGCTAATGGAAACAGAAAGCAGCTCAATGGCAGTGTGTGTCCCTGCAATTTGTGGGTTAATTAACCCATGATTTTTCACCAGACATCGCCATTGCATCTGAACAGGGTCAACGCATGAAACTGCCAGTTAAAAAGATCAGGTAGCAGGTTATTTACAACCTCTGCCTAAGACCCAGAAAAGCTGCTCCCAGTCAAAGTAGACATTATTGGGCCAAGACCATTGATGTGATTCAGTATAAGGTGCCTTCCTATGTTCCTTTGAGTGGGAATTTGATCCTGGGCAAACACACTGGTGTCTCTAATTGCTCCCTTCAGGGAGCTTTATGTCAGTTGTGAAAGAAAAAGGAAGCAGTGACACGAATCAAGTGCATTTGGGTCTGTTAACCAAGGAAATGTGTCGGCCTTTTATCCACCTGAGAGCAGGAGTGCCCTCTAGCTATGGCTGTTACAATAAGAATGAAGGACTTTGTGCTTAGTGAATCAAGATATTTCTCTTGAAAAGAACATATCTAATCTGTGGGTGGGGGGGAATCATTTTTTTCAGGCAAGAAGTGCACCTATGGACACAAATGCAAATATTATCACCCGGAGCGAGCAAACCAGCCCCTGAGATCTGTGGCAGATGAGCTTCGCATCAGTGCCAAATTATCTGCTGTCAAAACCATGAGTGAAGGCGCATTGGCCAAGTGTGGCACAGGGGCAGCCCTTTCCAAAGGGGAAGTCACTTCAGAAGTGAAGCGCATTGCTCCAAAACGTCAGTCTGATCCAAGCATCCGGTCTGTGGCTGTGGAACCTGAGGACAGGCTGTCGATGGTGCGGAAGTCTGAGGCTAATTCCGTCCCTTCCCTCGTGTCTGCCTTAAGCGTCCCAACCATTCCGCCTTCCAAAAGCCACGCAGTTGGAGCATTGAATACTCGGTCAGCAAGTAGCCCTGTACCAGGTTCATCACAGTTCACGCATCAAAAATCTTCACTGGAACACATGGCCAGTGTGCAGTATCCTCCAATCCTGGTCACTAATAGCCATGGCACTTCAATCTACACGGATCAATATCCAAAGTATGAGTCTCTGGGAGACCATGGCTATTACTCTATGCTCAGCGACTTCTCCAATTTGAGCATTAGCAGCATGCATAACACAGATTATTATGGGGCTGATGTAGACCAAGGTATATACTCAAGAAATTCAAGTCCATGTCCTGACAGTTGCTTAAGCCATACAAGTAATGATTCTTATTCCTCCTATACTGACTTGTATCTGGGTGTGGGCGACTCAAGCCCAGAAGACAACGTGAAGGTTCATCGACTCCCACCACAAAGCCGTCTTCAGCCCTTTTCTCATGGTTATCACGAGTCCTTAACGAGAGTCCAAAGCTATGGTACCGAAGGAACGAAGCATCCTGCCCGCAAACATTCAGCTTCCCATTTAGCGCTGCACGTCCAACACCCAGTCATTGGGGCACGGTCCAGTTGCCCAGGAGACTACCCTGTGCCTCCGAACGTTCATCCATCAGCCACCGCCCAGCCAAGTCGCGCCCTTGTCATGACAAGAATGGACAGTATTTCTGACTCGCGGCTTTATGAAAGCAACCCCACACGGCAAAAGAGGCCGCCCCTCTGTCGAGAACAGCACGCCAGCTGGGATCCTTTGCCTTGCGCAACAGATACCTACGCCTACCATTCCTACCCTCTGAGCAACAACCTCATGCAGCCATGTTACGAGCCTGTCATGGTGAGGAGTATGCCCGAGAAAATGGAACAGCTCTGGCGGAATCCTTGGGCTGGAGTCTGTAGCGAGCCACAAGAGCCGCACATTATTCCAGAGCATCAGTACCAGACCTACAAGAATCTCTGTAATATTTTTCCTGCTAGCGTTGTCCTCTCTGTAATGGAGAAGAATCCTCATATGACAGACGCGCAGCAGTTGGCAGCTATGATTGTTGCCAAATTGAGAACGGGGCGTTAAAAGGAGCATTTTGAATCCCTGAAGATAAATATTGGAAATGCTGTGCAAGCATTCTGGAGAGCTCCCCAAATGACGAGATATTCTCTGTTTGTAAATAGTTTTTAACTTGAGGCATACAACTCTGTATATATTTAATATATGTGTGAGGCATTCTGTCAGAGCAGATTGTGTTATAAATATGAGTATTTAAGAATTTTTAAAGCAGGGATTTTTAAAAAGGCATTTTACAGGAAGTGCATACCTTATGCATGGATGTATCATTTATTGAATCCAAAAGGTCATATGTTTATGTCTAAAACAGGTCCTTAAAAACTGTTAGCAATTATATTGCATGAGACAATGTATAGTTTTCAGTATTTACTGACATGTTGCTCCATAAAATAAGCTCTGTGCACTTGAACATCCTCACAGAGAGAAGCTTGGGGCCTCTTAGGCAACCATCTTCAGATTTTCTTATGGTAAGAAAAGGCCAGTGGGTTGACATGCCTTTGTGTCCTCAGAGGGCGTTTGCACATGTTGAGTGGCTCCAGCATGAAGAGGCTCTTTGCGGGAGGTCCAGTTCTCTGGGCAGTGTGCACAGTGGAGATGTCCTTTTGCACATGAGGAGCATTGCCCAACCTCGAAGGGAACGGGGTGCTTGCAAAAAGTACAATGAATGTGTAGCTTGGACCTTCTGGATAGCTGCTGCCAGGGCCCTTTGGGGAAGGGAACACCAGTGACAAGAGGCCCACTTGCAAGCAACTAAAGTCACTCTCGGCGAAATACCGCTTTAACATTTGCACTTACACACGTTATAATTGGCATTTCTAAGTTTTTAAATCTACCCAGTCCAAAAGCAGTCAGTGGTAGCATCCCACCTTTAATTCTGCTTTCCCTTTCCTAGTGTTTTGACCACACATACCCTAAGAAATTGAGCTGAATGGATGCTAAGGTATAAATAACAAATCAGATTTTTTTAAAAAAAGAATCTGTCAGCTTTAATTGGTGTTGAACAGCAGGCCAGTTTTCAAAGGGATGCTACAGAATTGGAGTTACTGCCGACTTGCTGGATGGTTTGCACTTTAAGATCCATGCAAAGGTGTGTGTTTGCTTCCTGGAGGTCTTTGTTTGACTTTACTTAGCAGGATCGTCATTCTGTGGGTGGCATTTTTTTGCACAATGAGTATTTTTGCTCAGGGGTGGGCATCTTTGTAGCTAAATGTCTCCCACAAGAGGTATTTAAGGTGGTGATGTTTTCGTTACTCTCTTTTTTCCTTTCTTTTTTTAAAGCTGCATTGACTGGACACCCTTTTTGAATCCAAATGTGTATTTCAAAAATTTTTGAACCACTACTAACTCGATACGTCTCGAGCTAGGACTTGTTGACTTCTACTGTAGTTTTTTTTCATGAAAGTCGAGAAGGCCTGGTTTCTGGCCTTTTGTTTCTTCATGAGAAGGTATGACACTGCCTAAATGTTTCTTACTATGAAACACACGGAACGTGAGGCTGCAGTCAGGGTTGTTTCTGGTGTTTTGATAACGGCTTGCAAGCTGCTTTCAGGTTATTTGTTGATCCCAGTGGGGGTGGGAAAAAAACCCAAACTCGATAATTGTGTCCTCTACTCAAATGACCGTACTGATGCTTGGAATGGCTGGTGGTCTATATTTCTGTTTTACATTAAATGGGTATACTTTAAGGTGATTGTGAAGAGGGGTGGTAATTCCAACCCATGGTGGCCCAGTTTGTTTTTCACAATGAAACTGGGCAAAGAGTTTGGGCCCAGCATGGGCCAGGCAGCATCTATAGCCAGAGTAGTGGTACAACAGTGCAAAAAAGAAGGGGGGGAAAGGAACATTGGAAACTTCCTACGATTCTGGCTGAGTGCGCAAGTGCTGAACTGAGGAGATCCAGACCCACTGATCTAAATACATTAAAGGCTAACGGGAGCAGTCCAGCCACAATATAAATTCTTTGTATTTCAAGGTACGCCGAGTTCACTCGCATATAGTCCGACTGCCATTTCACGATGTTTAAAAACAGTGTGTCCGCTTTATTTCCAGGCATTAAAGTGGCTGAGGACCAAGTGACGCAACCATTGTGTTCATTGTAGCGAGCTGCTTTTTTCAAGTTGGTGCAGAAATGTGTCAGTGACGCACTGTTCAAGTTGTGATCACAGGTTGGATTTCAGCACACTGCTGAAAGCTGTTGTTTTAGGATAGCACCCCACGTTGCCTTACAGATAGGAAGGTCACTTGATCCGGTTGTTTAAAACTGCACACCAGAAGGCACATCAGCCCCGTACTTTAACCTGTGCATCATTAGAACTGTAAAAGTACTTGGCGTTTAAATGCGCAAGATGTTTGAAGAGGTTTTTTTTTTAACCAGCTTTCTAAACAAATATCTTCTCAAGTCAGAATGGGATCCCTTTATTATTGAGTTGCTTTACACTTCCTTCTGTTTTGTGTTGTAAAAGCAGCTGAAAGCAAAGCCTCAAATAACCAGAAACGACCTTTTGTTTGTTGATACAAATTGTATCTCTTTCTTGATTGTATAAAAAAAAAATATATGTACAAAAGCCGTCTCTAGATTAGCTTCAATATTGTATTTTCATCACTATGTTTGTGACACTGTGTGTCACAGGAGAGTAGCCCATGGAGGATTATGAATCTTTTTATTTAAAATGGGCACTTAACAGTTTATAAAAAAAAGGCAACTTTTGAAATCCACTTTATTACTATAATGTGCACAGCTAGTGCGTGTACGTTTAAGAGCACTACGCTGCATAAGCTATATTAAGTCTATTTATTAAATGAATGCATTCTTGCAATGGGTTATTTTTTTGTTGTAAAATATCAGTGTTGATAGGTTGATGTTCTTATTTATACACAGAGCTATTGACAGTAAAACTGCTGTATATCCCGCTTTTGTTCTTAACAGGATAATTACTAAAGTATGATTTAGGTTTGGTGAAATTTTGTGCACCCACAACCTGTTGCATGGAATTCAGTTTATGTATGTACGAAAATGGGCTTTCTCCAACTCTTACAGGGGATTTTACAGAAGTCTTTCAGCAGACCTAATGTTGAGCAGACATTACTGCATGTGGTTTTTGCTGGGGATGAAAATATGTTACTGTGATGGTCAGTAAAAGTTCTATATTTAGTTCTATATATTGTTTAGTTCGATATCTTTTTTAAAAAACAAGTCTCCCTTGAGTGCTTTCTTGAGAAGAAATATTGCTGTGGAGAACAAGTAGCGTACCATAACTGTAGCACACGTTTTTCTTATGACAGGAGATACCTCTTTTCCTAAAAATGGTTCCCAAATCTGTCTTCTCCACAAGAAAGGAAGAGAGAATGAATACTTTGAAGTAATCTGCAATTTTTTTGCCTGCTAATTATTTTTCAGAGAAACTTTTAAATATTTCTCTTGTCTTGATTCACTTCTCGCTTTCTCCCTCTTTTCCCCCCATGCCAGTTCGAAACACTGACATTTCACTGCCTTCATCTCAAAATGCAGAATTTCTTCTAACACAGAAGGGATGGTATAAAAACAAGTTACAGTCACCAATATTGTAAATAAGACACTGTTTTAAAATGCTCTTTTTGAGAGCACAGTATTTAATTTTTTTGTGTACCAAACAGCTACTAAATATCGATTTGTCTGTCTGTCTAAATTTTTAAAAAATGGCCCAGTAATCTTCTTCTAAAATATTTATTTGAATTTTAACTTTCTGTAATTTATTATTGAAGAGTGCTTAATATTCCGCTTGTTCCACAAATGAGATGTGTCTGGAAAAACACACAATATCGTTTTAGAATGCAATCCTAAGTGGTTTTGTAAATATTCTATGTTATTTAATATTGGTTTTGCTTGTATACACATGATTTTTTACTACTGTTAGTCCTGTTGTTGTACTATTGAGCCATAGTAGTTTGCTTTCCTCATTTGTAGAATTAAACATTACTGTTTAATTGTTGTTGTAAAAATTTATACAATCTCTTTGGGTTTTTTTTGTTGACCCAAATATAATGTAAGTCTCAATGACAAAGAGTGAAGATAGACTTTATGGCCAATTGCCTTGATCCAGCAAGAAGCGTGCAGAAGCTGAATGGCAAGCCAGACCCTTACTGAATTGGCTATTTGATGCAGAAGGGGATGAGTAGTAAGGTGTAGCTAGAGCTGAGCCAAGCGCATGTGGTGTATATCAGTATATTTTGTGCAATGCGTTTATCTACAGCTGCATGTTTAAAGCATTCACTGGCACGGGATGCATGCCGCCTTTGTAAAAAAAAGAAAAGCAACGTTTTTATAAACTAAATGGCTGAGATGATCCGGCAAGAGGGATAGCATCAGCCGGCAAGAGGGATAGAAACCATGTTTTTCCCTCTTAATGTGAAATCAATGCCTTCACATTTTTTTAGCGATCGACAGTATTAAGTTGTAGGTATCTCTCTGTAATGTCTACTGAACAAGTGATGTTCTCTGGTCCCACTGAAAATGCTTGATGTCACAACTGAATTCTAAATCTTGTGCCTGGTTTATGCCGCCTCAGGCATGGGACCCAAACAGCAGAGACCAGAATTGATTAGCAGCAAGTTACTTGCTTAGACAACTTACTTGAGAAGTGTTACTATGTTTTGAACTGCCAAAACATTGCTTGCAAGCTGCACATGTAATGGACTGCTGAATGTTTTAATATTCAGAGCATTAGATTTATTACTAATTATTATTATTATTTTGCTAGCGGTCTTGCCAAAGGCTGCACCCCACCAAGCACTGCTGCTCGTCGTAGCTTTGGCGGGAGCCTTGAACAAAGGCCACCGAAACGGATAGTGGCCGCCCAGCAGCAGAACTTGTTGGACTGCATCTTATCGAGTATGTGATACCTTGAGGTTCTTTAATTTTCAGGCATTCCTTTTGCATAGGGCTGCTACTTGCATGTGCGCACTAGCACAGATGCCGCTGTCATTTCATGCAAAAATAAAAGAAGTGCCCATTTACCTACGAAGCTGTGACTTGTATTTGTAACTCACAAGTTCTGGCGAGCAACAAAGTCTGTTTCAATGTATCACAAAGGTTATAGGGGAAAACAACATGTGCCCCACCAGAATACTTCTGATTATTGCATAACAGGTTTTGTGTAGCTGTTTTATATCTAGGTATTTCTGTAAGTGTATTCAATAAACTCAGTCACACTTGCTCCATACCTCTGAAATCATCTCATGTTTTTCTTTTTGCAACTTATTATTATGAAAAGGGCTAACCAGTCTTATCAGGGTAGCTGGTTTCATACTAATTAAAAAAAGCTTTTATTTTTTAAAGCCCAGATTTGGCACAGAAATACAACAGTCTTACAGACGGGGATGGGGGGATACTTCGAAATGCTTTTTAAAACCCTAAAATGATTTGGTTCATGCAACAAGCTTGCATTTTTGTTCCTTGTCTCTGAGCTGGTTATCAAATCTCACATTCAAATAAGCACGCATTAAAAGCCAAGAAAAAGAATATCAAAAGATTGTTTATCAACAAATTTAAACAGTGGGTGGTTCTGTTGTACATATTATCCACTAGCACAGCCAATAAGTGTACACATTCGCCCCACCCTCCTTAAATCTACAGAAAAAGTATCTGCACTGAGGTGAATGAGGTGCACTCCCCCCAAAAAATTTTTTAAGAGGCCAGACATAGTCTTCTGTTTTCCCCTGGTATTAGGGAAGCATGTGTCACACCACGTATTCCTGTGCACCATCAATACAAAATCCACTTTTAGAAAAGTTGAAGGCCACTTTTCAGCTTATGGAGCTCGCTCTGGGTCCATAATAATCCCTCGGCAACAGAGCCGCCCCATTCTGAAGAGCTGTAGGAGGAAAACAAATAATGAGCTGCAGAAACTAAAGCATAGAATTAGTTCTGCTAAACTGGGCAGGCATTTCTAGTACAGCTATATCAGGGAGCAAGAACACAATGTATTCCCCTGAACCCACTTGAAATTCTACTTCGTTTGGGGTGTGCTGTGGCAGCGACCGCTGGGCCTCCATTTTGGCTGATTCAGTAGCCACAGATGACTGCTCCTGAGTGACCCCTTTTGAGTGAGCAAAGAATAGGCTTTGAGGTCTGCTTTGATGAATACATATTCCTTCCTCAAGGAGGACTTGCATAAGCTTAGATCCTAAAGACTCTTTTGTTCTGTGTACGTAACAGGGCATTCCCAATCCCACTGCCCATGCAGCCCTTCATACCAGTAGAGTCTGTGATACAGGGCAGAGGAGAAGCTACAGGAAGCCAGGTTCCAGCTGGACATCAGGAAAAACGTCCTGACTGTCAGAGCAGTTTGACAACGGAACCAATTACCTAGGAAGTTAGTGGGATCTCCCACACTAGAGGCATTCAAGAGGCAGCTGGACAGCCATGCTTTAAGGTGCATTCCTGCACTGAGCAGGGGGTTGGACTTGATGGCCTTGCAGTCCCCTTCCATCTCTACTGTGTTTCTAATTGATGGAAATTGGCGCCTCTACATGAATAGAAGTATCTTCTGCCTGTTCAACAGGCACACTTCATCCATCCATAACCTTTCTCTCCTGTGACATCAAGACTAAAATCAACAAGACTTGTTAGTGAAGGGTGTTATTACTGAGCTGTAGTTATTTTTGCCTGACTTGCTTTTGTAGGCATGAGCAATAACCGGGGGGGGGGGGGGGGGGACAGGAACGGGGGACTTTGTGCAACGGTCCAATAGCTGGTGTGTTCTTTGGAGCTCAGAGAAGGGATTCCCCAAGCAAAAATGCAAATATAATCAGCTAGAGACCTGCCAGGGTTTGTGGAAACAGTCAGTCTGTGGATGCTTTAAACAGCTCAACCCTGGCTATGTTGTTACGAAGTAAATCCTACTGTGTTCAGCAGGATTGGCTTCCTATGTTCAACGTAACTTTGTACTTTACCCACTGCTTTTCTATCCTTCCACAACAGTGTGTCCAAAACACAAAGAAGATTCCCAGCGTTATAAAGATAAAACAGCAAATCGAGGCAGTAAAAACAAGCAAAATCCAAAATTGCCCACTTTGTGGGGCTGACAAAAAAGATCTGACATCTTCTTCAGGAGGGTTTCATCTTGTTCCTAATGAAAGTCAGTCTTAGTGTGGCATCAAAGTAAGTTTGCATTCCCCGATTTCAACGCATGGGGAGTGGGAGAGAAATGTAGGTGTGCTTGTGTGCAGGGGGGCATTCCGTCAAGTATCCCAGACCAGGACATTTAGGGTTGGCAAATCTGTCTAGGAGGATAGCCTTAAGGCACGCCTGCCGCATATTCACTGTGGTTTCTGGTTTCCAAATGTCACCAGCGTGCTTTCAACAAGCAGGAACAGGAAAAGGCTGAAGAGCACCTAAGAATTCCCCTAAAGACAGAAAGAGGGAAGTCTTCCCCTAGAAGCCAGACCAAAGAGCCAAAATCATGTTTTGAGTTCTTGCACAACCCTCCAAAAAAGAAGCTTGGAAGAAGGGCGGGATAAAAAAATGTAATAAAACTGGTTGTACGATCAAGCCTTATCTGTCCACGTTTGAGCATGTCTTATCAAGTTATGTGATTTAAGGAAGATGTGCAGTAGACCTGGTCTGTTTTATTTGTAACATTTATATACCGCAGAATGTAATAGAATCAGCAATCTACACATTCAGCAAAATGGGATGATAGAATCCTGAGGTATTAGAGTGGACTGTATAATTTTAGCAGGAGATTAAAGGATGCTATTTGTGAATCCCTCTCCATCGGCACAATCTGAAAAATGTGTGGGAAGTTAGGGGGAAAAGAGCGAGGCGAAAGCCAAGCATATCAAGTAGTTCAAAGCCCAGCTCACACCCTGTTGTGCTAGTTTTTGACTAGCAGAGATTTTCTTCACGTAAGGAAGCATTCCACAACTTATTGTCCAATCTAAGCCATTTTAGAACTCTACAATGTCATTCCACCATATGTACTGAGCTGGCTGTAATACTGAGGAACTGAATAGACTCTACACGCAGAATTGAAATAGAACTAAAAGACAGAATGTCATTCCACCATAAGGTGGAAAGAGAAACCTTTGGAAGTGGAACTCTTGGCTTAACAGGAAAGAGGAAAACACTTGCCCTGTCTGGAGAGGTACTGCCTGGTCATTTCCCCAAACGGATCTGAGCATTTTAGTGTATACCTCATGTTGTGAACCCAGTAGAGAGACAAGCAAAAGATGGGGACTACTGACACGCTCTGTCCAAACCAAAGAACAGAATCTTAATTCCATGGGATAGTTTGCAATCCAATGGCAGCAAAGGGTTTGCTTGCAGTTTGAAAGGCTGACAAAACACATATGGAAAGCCCGCCTCTTGGGGTAGGGATGTGCCCAGACATGCAGCTTCAAAATATGCCAGTAGAACCAGGCTAGGGAAAGCCTAGTTTCAACTTTGCTTGGAATGTATATCTTTGTAGACCTTTATGGGCGCCTTGTCCCTTACAAACATGACCAGCACCCTGACTATTGGAAATGCCACTCCGTTCAGTCTCCAACCCAACAGCCTAAATTCCCCTATGGAATTTCCTAAACTTCACAGAGCCACACATGTCCAAGGTGGTTGGTGCTCTGGAGGGAAATAACACACAACAACCTCCAGCCAATCTAAATCCTATTGTAAGAAAAGCCAAGTTTTGCAACCTGTATGCATGAGAATTGAAAGTTTCTTGCTCCAACTGCTAGCAATCCTGTTCCACCACTCTTCTGTTTTCTGAGATTTCAGCATCCATTGCCACGTAAGTTCAAACATATGCTTGTAGATACAAGCACTAGAAACTTGATTTTAAAGAACACTGGATTCTATTATCCACCTTGACTGTGCCCCAGGCTAAGAATTTTAACCCTCAGCATGACATTTCCATGGTACTTTTTACACCACGCACCCCCTTCATCCTTTCAAACACATTCTCCTTAATAAAACTCTGCCATTCTACGGCTATCTCTGAAGGGTTCCAAATTTCCAACCTAACCATAGCCCTTTAATCTTGCTTATCTCAAGCTAGCTCAAGATTGATGGACCGGAGAGCTCTAGTCTTTTCACCCATCACTGAGCAATTTCTTGTCTCCTACAACTGAATGAGAACCACAGCGGCTTTCATCACTATAGCCCCGCCTGGGTTCCATAGCTGGAATGTTGAAGGAGTAAGAACTTAAAGAGACTGGCGAAGTAGCCCACGTTGGCTGTTATCAAACCGTACTGCACATTCTTTGAGATAGGAGTACTGCCGAACTACATTCAGTTTCTATGGCATTGCGTTTGAACAAGCTACATAGCATGGGTGGAGCATGCCGCTTTGCAGAAGAGAGACTTTTGCTAATCCTCCGTGCTGTAAGCTTGAGCATCCAACGGTAACTTCTTCCGGAAAACAGCTGCATCCTGTTCGTCACTCAAGTTCTTCCTCTTTTGCTTGCAAAAGTAGATGGGGAATACAGAAGGGCCTACCCCCCATGCTAGCCTCTGACCCCTCCCCTGCAACGGCAGGTATACGGCCTCTAACAGCTGAGCCTGGGCCATCAAATTTCCCTGCAGCCCACAGGAAACTTGCTTCTTGAGGGAAACCTCATAACCAGAGGAGGGAAGTAGGACCTCATTGCTTTCTTTTTTCACTATAGATTCCGGCCACCGCAAAATTCACCCCTTTCTGCTAAAGGGGGACCTCAAGCTGCTCCCCCCCACCTGGGCTCTTCTGCTCCGGCCCAACCACAAAAATCCTTCCACAGTGATGTCAATTCAACCTCAATTTAGGGGAGAGCAAAGAGGAAGGAAGAGAACCACAAAGACAGAAGAGCAGAACAGCGTTAGAGAAAACAAGGCCCCTCTTAATTTACGTGTAGAAACAAGGTGGGGGTATGTGTGAGGATTGGGGCCTATATATATGTGACTGATGGCAGGAAGCCTATCAGTCATTTAAAGAAGGGAGAAAAGGTTATCTACTTAGGTCTCTGGGTGGCTAAGCTATGTACACCCACACACAGAACCAGCAGTGCCCATTAAATAAAACATTTATTTTGTCACTGCATGCAATGGAGGTGGGTGGGCGACATGCAGTCCGAAGGTGACAGAAACATAGAATCATAGAATAGCAGAGTTGGAAGGGGCCTACAAGGCCATCTAGTCCAACCCCCTGCTCAATGCAGGAATCCACCATGCACCAGCCCTGTCCTTTTTCTCCGCCCCCGAATTGCTGCTGCGTCACATTTTAGACAAGAAAAGAGCTACATTTTCCCTTTAAAACAAGGCACATGGGGAGAACACACCTTGCTTTTGTGCAAAAACATGCTCCCCCCCCAATTTATTTAGTCATTCATTTCTATACCGCCCAATAGACAAAGCTCTCTGGGTGGTTTAATAAACAGCATAAAATACAAAACATGGAAGCTTAAAACCACAATATAAAAGTACAGTGGCTTCCAGGAGCATGGTTTTGCATTAAAGCAATGCTTTAAAGAGAAAATGTGGTGAGATTCAGCGGTGGTGGTAGTAGTGGGGTGAGATCCCCGCAGTGGAAGAAATTGCCCCCACCCCCCAGATCCTCCAAAGCTGCCCATTCCTAACATAGATGGAATTTATTTTGTATCCGAAGTTGTAATCCTAAGAGGTCTTACTAGGGAGCAGGCCCCATTGAGATCAATGGGACTTACTTCTGAATAAACACACTTAGGTCTGCACTGGAACAGACACTCCTGCTTGGCTGCTGGATCCACCAACTCTCATACTCGGGTAACTAGACTGAACAACTGCAGGGAGTTTATGGATGCGTGTGCAGAATTTTCCCCAGGATCCCTGCGTACTTATTCAGCGACATGATCCAAAGGAGACCTTGGGCAATGGATGGGAGTCCTGAAGCCTATCGTGCAAAGAAGGCACCCGGGCTGGCTCAGGGTAGGCTGTAGAGATTTCTTATGAAACAGAAAAGCAGCTTTGAAACGTCTGAAATTCAGGTATTTCACCTCCCTCCCACTCCTCATCAATCACGCTACCATGCCATCTCAGATCACAGGGAAAACTACATTGTTCCCAGGTATTTCCATTCAAACGGCCAGAGAACACTCAAGCGTGTATATTATTTCTGAGACTGGCAGGACTGAAACCTCCCTCCCCTTTACTGGAAAGACTCCGGATATCAAGCAGCCTCAATTAGGGAGGTTAATACACACTTTTACATGCTTTAAAATTCTCTCCCAGGGTTCTGTCAGTATTCCGAGATCCGGCACTTTTAATTCTGCCTGTCTGAAAAACTGACTGCATCAAGTTACTGACGAAAACAAAAGTTGGAATGCTTCACAAGGGTTTGATGCACATCTTTGTTGTGTAATCAAACACATATTTGCATGGGAGACAGATACGTTTACAGTAAATGTCCAAACCTGGGTGAATGCCGGCAGTGCCAGCAAGTTTAGACATGGACTTCCCCATTTTTTTGGATTTATGACAGCGAGCAGCGAACATGCAAATGACTGTCAACACTCACATGGTATCTCAGTTTTCAGACATCATAAAAATTTACATGTATTGTAACATACATTCTTCTCTTGCCTGCATGTATGCGTATGGGGAGGTAGAAAGAGCAAAGGTTACACCAGTGGGCACAATGGGGGCAGTTAGTGGTTCGTGGGCACAGAGGAGGGGAAGGGCCCATAGCTCAATGACAGAACACCTGCTTTGCATGCACAAGGTCCCAGGTTCGATCCTTGGCATCTCTAGCTAGGGCTAGGAAAGAATCCTGCCTGAAATGTTGGAGAGCCGCTGCTGCCGACCAGTGTCGACAATACTGGGCTGGATGTATCCATGGTCTGACTCAGTATAGGTAGCTTCTGATTAGAGATGTAAAATTTCCGGATATTTTGAAGCCGGGGGTGGGTGGGTGGGGACAACCATGTGAACGCAGGGGAAACGGGTCACTTTCTGTACATCTCCACTCCACAGTTCTGTGTCCAACCTCCCCACCTCCACCAATACCACACAGGAAGCTCGAGAAAATGACCCCCTTAGCAGGAACACCTAATGAGTTAGAACATTTGCACAAGGGAGGCACGAGTGGCTATAAATGGCCATAATTGCCAAAGCTACTGTGGCAACCGGCACTAGCTTCCTGGTGACAAAGCAACGCAAGTTCGTGGCACTGACTCAAATGGGCAATTAGAAGCCACCCTGCTGAAAGCATCCGGCTTTGTGGAAAAATACTAAACTGCAAACTGAGGACCTAGAATCATAGAATAATAGAGTTGGAAGGGGTCTATAAGGCCATTGAGTCTAATCCCCTGCTCAATGCAGGAATCCACCTTAAAGCATCCCTGACAGATGGTTGTCCAGCTGCCTCTTGAAGGCCTCTAGTGTGGGAGAGCCCACAACCTCCCTAGGTAACTGGTTCCATTGTCGTACTGCTCTAACAGTCAGGAAGTTTTTCCTGATGTCCAGCCAGAATCTGGCTTCCTGTAACTTGAGCCCATGATTCCATGTCCTGCACTCTGGGATGATGGAGAAGAGATCCTGGCCCTCCTCTGTGTGGCAACCTTTCTCCCCTCAAGGTACCATTGATAAGCACTCTTTGAGTCCCATAGACCCGCTTTTTGGAGAAGACTGAGCCAAAGTAGGAATTGAGCACTTCGGCCTTTTCTTTGTCGTCTGTTAACAATTTACCATCCTCATTAAGCTGTTGAACCACCATTTCTTTCCTCTGTCTTTTACTATTCACGAATCCTTTTTATTGCTTTTAGCATCCCTCGCTAGTCTGAGCTCATTCTCAGCTTTAGCTTTCCTGATGCCATTTCGGCACTTCTGTGCTACCTGTCTGTACTCTTCTTTTGTAGCCTGGCCTTCCTTCCACTTCCTGTATGTATCTCTTTTTTGTATTCAGGCCATCTCTAAGCTTTTTGTGGAGCCACATTGGTTTCCTCTGTTGTCTTCTCTCTTTTTTCCTTGTTGGAATTAGAAGCCACCCTGCTGAAAGCATCCAGCTTTGTGGAAAAATACCAAACTGCAAAGTGAGAACCTAGAATCATAGAATAATAGAGTTGGAAGGGGCCTATAAGGCTATCAAGTCCAACCCCCTGCTCAATGTAGGAATCCACCTAAAAGCAGCCATGACAGATGGCTGTCCAGCTGCCTCTTGAATGCCTCTGGTGTGGGAGAGCCCACTACCTCCCTAGGTAACTGGTTCCATTGTCATACCGCTCTAACAGTCAGGAAGTTTTTCCTGATGTCCAGCTGGAATCTGGCTTCCTTTAACTTGAGCCTGTTATTCCTTTTAAGTATTTGAAGAGCACTCTCATGTCTCCCCTCAATCTTCTCTTCTCCAGGCTAAACATGCCCAGTTCTTTCAGTCTCTCCTCGTAGGGCTTTGTTCCCAGACCCCTGATCATCCTGGTTGCCCTCCTCTGAGTCCGGGGTGGGGGGGAAGGAATGGAGCTGTAACCAGTTACAGAATTCTTACCCATACAGGTTTTGAGCAACTAGTGATTTGAACATGAGTGATAAAACAAGGCTGCTGATGGGGGTGGGGGAGAAGCACCCTTTCTTTTAAGAGCAGGGATGGCGAATCTCTAGGCCACAGGAGGTCCCCGTTTGGCCTGTGGGGCCCCTCCTCAAAACCTCACCCCCTGGAGGCTAGCGTGGATTCCCTTTAGTGCACCACTTGCCATCCCAGTCAGGATGACGAGAGGCCCAGGAAATGAGGAACTCGTCCGGTGCTCGGAGGAGCCCACCCCAATTGAGTCCTGTTCTCCATGCAGAGGAAGCCATGGAGGGAAGTGAAATAGGTTGGGGGTGGGACCGGATGACATCAGGAAGGGAACGGAGCACTGCCCGCCCCCCAATAATGTCACCTGGCCCGCTGGATTGGGCGGGCGACCCAATCCCCAGACTGAAAAAAGACTGACACTGCTGTTTTAGATTACGCCAGCAGGGCTCACCACTGAAATGCTGGAGATTTGCAGGATCCGGACAAAACTTCATAGGCAGCCTCCCACAGTCAGGAGGCACTCAATCCACCATCAAACCGCTGCGCGAGAACTCACTAACCAGGGGAAATCCTGAGTGCTCCAAACGGGGGGAGTGGCGAGAAAATCTTGGGCATTTGCAGGATCGGAACTAAACACACACACAGCCTGTCCCAGTCAGGAGGCACCTGATCCGCCATCAAAGCCCTCCACATCTACTCCAGAGGAGCAAAAACCCAAAGTGCCCCCCAAAAGGGAAAGTGGCTAGAAAATCTTGGGGGTTTGCAGGATCGGGACCAAACCTCATAGCCAGCCTCCGCTACTTAAGGAGGCCCCCGATGCACCATGAAAACTCTGCGCCCTGAACTCCGAAAGTAGTGGAAATCCAAGGTGCGCCAAAAAAGGAGGAGATGCCTACAACACCTTGGGGGGGTTGCAGGATTGGGAAATCATGGGGGAAACGTACGTTTTCAGCTGTTATTTTTTTTAAAAAAAATGTTTTGCATATTTTTCTATTTTGTGTAAAACTCAAGCAAGTTAGAAAAACGGTCTGCAAGACTTCCTGATGGGAAAACCTGGTCTGCTAAGGAATCCGCAGGTCGGACTCATAACAATCTGAACTCGTTCGATTCCGTTGTGGATTTTTTGCTCCGACGCCCCCAGCCCAAGGCCTGCCAGTGAGCTTCACGGCTGAATCTCTCCTTGCCCCACATGCTCTTCTATCTAGCAGCAGACGGTCCACCCAATCCCAAAGTGGATTACTTACACAGTGCTGGGGGAACTCTTAGTGTCTCGATCCACCAGCTGGTCCAGCGCTGACATCATGGAGTAGTTATCCACCAGCAGGCCGTTGGGATCATCGGTCTGGCCAGGCAGCCTCCCCAGAGGAAAGTTTTTCCAATTCACCCCATCTATGGGAGGAAACAACTCTTTATAGCAGTGCAATTCAGCAAGATCAAACACTTTTAAACTGGGATCAACCTACTGACAAGATGCAGCACTCCGTTTTTGTCCACCACAAATATGAACAGAGAACATCAGAAGAGCCCTGATGCTGGATCAGACCAAGGGTCCATCTAGTCCAGCACTCTGTTCACACAGTGGCCAACCAGCCATCGGCCAGGGACCGACAAACAGGACACGGTGCAACAGCACCCTCCCGCCCAGGTTCCCCGCAAATGGTGCACGCAGGCTTACTGCCTTGGATACTGGAGAAAGCACATAACCATCAGGGCTAGTAGCCATTGATCGCCTTCTCCACCTCCAGGAATGTAACCAACCCCCTTTGGAAGCCATCCAAATTGGTGGCCATCACTACAGCTTGTGCTAGCAAATTCCATCGTTAAACTATGTGCTGTGTGAAAAAAGACCTTCCTTTTATCTGTCTTGAATCTCCCAGCAATCAGAGGTCAGAATTAAGTTTGAGTGCAACTCCAACGCCTACTAGCCCTGATGGCTATGTGCTACCTCCAGTATCAGAGGCATACTGCTTCTGGGGGAACATGGGAGGAAGGGTGCAGTTTCATTCATGTCCCACTGGTGGATTTTCCATGGGCAGCTGGTTGGCCACTGTGTGAACAGAGTGCTGGACTAGACGGGCCCTTTGTCTAATCCAGTATGGCTCTTCTATTGTCCCGTGTCAGTTTAGGACAGTCTTCTCCAGCCTGGCACCTTCCAGATGCACTGGGACTACAACTCCCATCATCCCAGCCAGCATGGCTATTGGGAGACCCACTTCTTAACTTGGGAACGCTGTTTTAGTTAATCCTCTCTTTGAATTTGTAATATACTATTTTTATTTATTTATTTATATAGCACCATCAGTGTACATGGTGCTGTACAGAGTAAAACAATAAAATAGCAAAACCCTGCCGCGTAGGCTTACATTCTAACAGAATCATAATAAAACAATAAGGAGGGGAAGAGAAGGCACCAAACAGGCACAGGGGAGAGTAAAACTAACAGTATAAAAGTCAGATCAAAATCAAGTTCTAAAAGCTTTAGAAAAAAGAAAAGTTTTTAGCTGAGCTTTAAAAACTGCAATTGAACTTGTAGTTTGCAGATGTTCTGGAAGAGCGTTCCAGGCGTAAAGGGCAGCGGAAGAAAATGGACGAAGCCGAGCAAGGGAAGGAGAGACCCTTGGGCAGGTGAGAAACATGGCATTAGAGGAGCGAAGAGCACGAGCGGGGCAATAGTGTGAGATGAGAGAGGAAAGACAGGAAGGAGCTAGGCTGTGAAAAGCTTTGTAGGTCAACAGGAGAAGTTTATATTGGACTCTGAGGTGAATTGGAAGCCAATGAAGAGATTTCAGAAGTGGAGTAACATGGTCAGAGCGGCGAGCCAAGAAGATGATCTTAGCAGCAGAGTGGTGAACAGAAACCAACAAACTGATGTGAGAAGAAGGAAGGCCAGTGAGAAGAAGGTTACAGTAGACCAACCGAGAAATAACCAATCCATGAACAAGAGTCTTGGCAGAAGAGACAGACAAAAATGATCGAATCCTGGCAATATTATATATACTTATATAACCAAAAAAGCAAAAGAAGGTAATGATCTCTGCCTGGAGAAAGTGAAGATTCAACCTGAGACCTTCAGCAAGCACAACGTGGGCTCAATCAGTGGACTGTGGACCCCTTCCAGCGGCACCTGGAAGTTGCCTTATACCAGGTCAGACTTCAGTTTTGCCCGGCAATTTTCAGCAGCTTTTCAGCGTTTCAAGCGGGGGCTGTTAGTAGCCCTACCTGGAGATGCCGGGGACAGAACGGGGGGGGGGGGGCTTTTGCATGCCAAAGCAGCCCACCCGTGGGCCTTCGCTCTCGCTTGCACAAGATGCCATTTACTGTGCGCTTCCCCACTACTCAAAGAAAGTTCTCGTGGGGCCGAGGGAAGTCCATCCCCCCATTTGCCCCCGTCCCCACCCAATTCTATGCATTCCAACTACCGACTGCTGCGGACGTGAACACCCTGGAAAGAGTCAGTGGGAAGGCTTGTGACATGCTGGTCTACTTCTTGCTTTGCACGTGCGCAGCTCTGCCCCGATCGAGAGAACCGAAAGGCAGTTGTTACCTGAGCTGACCTGCCAGATGGACCCCTGCAGCGCCACCCTTTTTTCCGCCAGAGCTGCGGAGCTCTCAGGGAGGAATGTTTCTTGTAGAGGTGCTGGCTGAGTTTCCATCTCCTCCTCCTCCTCCTCCTCCTCCTCCTCCTCCTCCTCCTCCTCGAGATCTCCCAGCGGCATCGTTCGCTTCCCTGCCCTCTGGGGAAGTCCCCGGGCCACGCCGCTGTGCTTCGCTTTCCACTGCAAGTTCTCCACCGTGTAAATGGGCTGCTTGCGAAGGTTCGAGGCTGAGCCCGGGCTGGGGAGGGAGCCGTCTTCTTGGGTGTAGATGGAGGTGAGGTAGAGAAGTTTTTCCTGGGACTCGGGCGGCAAAGGCGGCTCCATGCCCGAGAGGATCCTGGCCAGCAAAAAAGGGGAAGGAATGGAGCAAAAGTAAAACAGCATAAGAACGTGAGAAGTGCCCTGCTGGATCACACCGACGGTTCATCCAGTCCAGCTGTCGACCAGGGACCCACAAGCAGGACACGGTGCAACAGCACCCTCCCACCCATGTTCCCCAGCAGCTGGTGCACACAGGCTTACTGCCTCGAACCATCACCGCCAGGAATTTATCCAGCAACTTTCAAACGCATCAACAGAAGAAGCTCTGAATCCTCCGACTTCTACAGGTGGCAAGAAGTTCTACCAAGACAAAATTGTGGAACGCACGCCAGGTGGAGGAGGGCAGCATGCTCTGGTCTTCCTCCATCGGCCCGCTCGGCCGCTGTGCCAGCCACGGAGGAAGGAAAGCCCCTTCCTCAGCAGCCAGCACAGAAATGCAGAGGTCGGCAGAAGAGGGACAGCCAGCTGGGGAGAACGCGGTGTCTTTGCTAGCCTGCTCAGTGACGAGCTGCGGAACATCCATGTTGGCTGCAGAGGGGTCGGGGCTTCCCGTCCGCTGCAATCAGCATGGAAATGCAAAGTTCCTCACTTCCTAGCAGGCTAGTTGAAAAGAGAAAGAAGCCAGCTTATTACCTGACGGAACGCCTCTCCCGACACGAACCTACCCGTACGCTGCGCTCAACATCTAAGGTCCTCCTCCAAGTGCCTACTCCGAGGGAAGCTCGGAGGATGGCAACAAGGGAGAGGCCTTCTCGGTGGTGGCCCCCCGACTGTGGCATGATCTCCCCAACGAGGCTCGCCTGGGGCCAACACACTGTTATCTTTCAGGCGCCAGGTCAAGACTTTTCTCTTCTCCCAGGCATTTAACACCATTGAACAACGCTAAGTTTGTTTTTTAACGGACCCCCAGAACTGTTGTTTTTAAATGGATACCGTTGTTTTTATACTGTTGTTTTTACGTTTTTAAATTTTGTACACTTTTTAAATGTTTACTGTTTTTAACTTTTGTAAACCGCCCAGAGAGCTTCGGCTATGGGGCGGTATATAAATGTAACAAATAAATAAATAGTTTACAAGGCTAGATATACAGCTGCCAAGCGGCTGTGTCAGGACATCAATGAAGCTTAGCAGGCAGCTCCTGTAGGTCAGAGGCTGGCTCAACCAAGCAGGTAATTATTGGGGGGGTCATTGCTAACCTTGCCCCTCTCTTCTAAGGTCTGGGGCATTAGCAGAGACTAAAGGACAGGATGGAGCCGGAAGGGCAGGTCTCTCCCGTCAGGCCAGGCATTGGGAAATATCAAAAGCAGCAGGAGCCTTGCCCTGTGCCCCTCCCCTGCCCTGGAGTTCTCTGCAAGGGCCAAGGAACTTAGAGGAGAGGGGCAAGGTTGGTGTCTTCATCCCTGGCACAAAGAGCAGCTTGGTGACGTCCAGAGAACTTGCGGAAGTAGCAGGGCAGAATGAAAGCACACAGTCACCCCCGGCAGACGTCTTTCCAGACCAGGGGTGCAGAATCCCTTTCAGCCGAGGATCGAACGATACTTTGGAGCAGCTTTCAGGGGCTGAAGGCCAGTGGTGGGCAGAGCTGAATGCAGATGGGGCGGGGCCAAAGGCAATAGGGGGTGGGGCTAAAATACCAGCAGATTTGAGCTTAAGGCTCTTACCCCCCCCCGGTAACTAAACCCTAGGAGGGGCAGTTCAACCTCTGAAAATGGGGGGAAATCGCAAAAAAACAAGGAAACCACCAAACGGCCGGTAGTTTGGGGAAAGGGGGTGTGGGCAGCTGGGGATTGACACCCCAGGAGGGCCTCAGGATCTGGACCGGTTTTAACTGGAGAGCCAGAGAGCGGACCTTCTGCGTGGCGACCATGTGTGCTCTACAGCTCAGCTACTGCCCTTCCCCTAACCTTAAGTGAAACTGTAACAGGACAGGAAATAAAGAGCATCTCTAGGGTATGTGGTAGGGTCTGAAACCAGGCTGCTTAGTGGTTAAAGCAAACCCCAACAATCATAAGGAATGATTCCACTAAGGAAATGGCTGCTAAAGGAGCCAGGCGGCCATTTTATTTCCAACATTCCAATCTAGCTGAGGCAGAAGGGAGGGGGAGAGCGACACTACTGAGCATGTGTCGCGCTATGGGTGAAGCCGGCCTCTGTATTCACTCTAGTGGGGCAAAGAAATATTCTTTAAAAATTAACTGAAGGGAATTTTAAAAAAAGAAAGGCCATTCCACCAACTAGAAGGAATGAGGAAGAAGACCCCACCACTGGATTGATGGCTAAGGGTCTCAATTCCCCAAATTTCATGAGCACATATCCTCCCCAGCCTATGTTTTTAGCGTCATTTTGATTCAGAGAGGGTTTTTCTTTCCTTTTGTACTTTAAACTGCCTTCTTTCCCTCAATCTTTCACCAATCTTCTTGAAATGTTCAGGGCATGTAAAACCAACCACCAAGCTACTTAGGATCATCCCAATTAAAAGGACCATCAATGGCTTGTGCCTGGAATGGAGAGCAACGGCAGATGTTGGAACACTGGCCGCACATCACGTTGGCCCCTGGAGCAAACTTCTCTGCCTTAAGACATAAAGTTCTGCTCTTCACCCCCAACATCTAATCCGGTGAACGGCTCACATACTTACAGGTGCAGGAGGTGAGGACTCGCCCAGCAAGCCGCTTCTAGGCAACCTTCCAGGAGCTTTAGCCACTGCAACGGAACACGCCGGAGAAACAGCCCCAGGGAACGTGTGTTTCGGTTCCTCTGCTTCAACTTTTTCTCTTAACACAGAACCATGGAAGAAAAAAAAAGAAAAGGAAGGGCTGTCATAAATAAAAAGGGAAAGATGCTTAGCTGGCACAGAACAGTGCGTTGGATTGAGACTCGGAAGCCCAGGCCAAAGTTTCAGACACGGTGTGAACACATCCGTCACAGGACTTTGGACAAGTGGCACCTGCTTTCTCAGCCTTAGTTCTTGTATCTGCAAAGTGGGTTCAAGTGTGTGTGTGTGTGTGTGTGTGTGTGCGTGTTGTGGTTGGTAAGGACTAATTGTTGACCGGGGCTGGTTACAGGGAGCAGGTTGGGTGTACTTCTGGATTCAGCCCTGAGCCTGGATGCCCAGGTTTTGGCGGTGGCCAGCAGTGCATTTGCACAGTTTATTTATTTATTACATTTTTATACCGCCCAATAGCCGAAGCTCTCTGGGCGGTTCACAAAAATTAAAACCATCATAAAACAACCAACAAGTTAAAAATACAAATACAAAATACAGTATAAAAAGCACAACCAGGATAAAACCACGCAGCAAAATTGATATAAGGTTAAAATACAGAGTTAAAACAGTATAATTTAAATTTAAGTTAAAATTAAGTGTTAAAATACTGAGTGAATAAAAAGGTCTTCAGCTGACGACGAAAGGAGTACAGTGTAGGCGCCAGGCGGACCTCTCTGGGGAGCTCATTCCACAACCGGGGTGCCACAGCGGAGAAAGCCCTGTTAAAGCTAGTGCGCCAGCTGCACCCGTTCCTAGAGATGTCGGACCTGGCCACGGTGACACATGCCTTAGTTACATCCCGATTGGATTACTGTAACGCGCTCTAGTGGGGCTGCCTTTGAAGAGTGTTCGGAAACTTCAGCTGGTTCAAAGAGCTGCAGCCAGAGTGTTGACCGGGGCTGGTTACAGGGAGCACACGACTCCCCTGTTAAAACAGCTCCACTGGCTTCCAGTCTGTTTCCGGGCTCAATTCAAAGTGCTGGTTATGACCTATAAAGCCCTATATGGCTCGGGTCCAGGTTATCTGAAAGACCGTCTTCTCCCTTATGAGCCTGCCCATGCTTGAGATCTTCTGGAGAAGCCCTTCTTTCAGTCCCACCATCTTCACAAGCGCGCTTGGTGGGAACATGGGAGAGGGCCTTCTCGGTGGCTGCTCCAGTGTTTTGGAACTCTCTTCCCAGGGAAGCTAGACTGGCTCCCTCCTTGATGGGCTTTCGGAAGCAGGCTAAAACTTTTTTGTTCCAGCAGGCCTTTGGAGAATAATCTGACCCTCCATCTATGTTAATGTCTTATCATTTTTTGTGTATTTTAAACTTCTTTCTTTCTTTCTTTCTTTCTTTTTTACATTTCTTTTCCTAGGTTTTAAAATGTATGTTTTAAACTTTGTAAGACCGCCTTGAGGCCCAGTATTGGGCAAAAGGCGGAATAATAATAATAATAATAATAATAATAATAATAATAATGATGATGATGAAGAAGAAAGTAACGTTGCCACTTGCCTCATGCATGGATTTAGGATATGTCAACGTATGACATTTTTAAAAAAATCTCACCATCTTGCCAGCTTTCATATGTCCAAGAGAATGCATATCAAACTGTGCACACTGAACAGGGATTGGCGAAAGCCCGTTTACTCAGAACAATGGCAGTTTAAATGCCAACTTATAGGTGGCTTTAAAAGGCAATTAGACAAATTCACAGAGGATAGCGCTTAACAAAAGCAATTAGATGTCAATAGCTCAATGTCCAAAAGCAGCATCTCAGAATCCCAGTTGCCAGCGGTCAAATATTAAGAGACAGCTATTGCTTTCATGCTTCCCCCAGGATCATCTGATTTAGCTCTGTTGGGAGACAGGGATGCTGGACCAGATGCATCTTTGGTCCAATGCGACAGGGATGCTCTTGTCTTTGGTGCCTTGAGCCACCTGTATCCTTAAAAAGGACAAAACTGGTGTGCAGGGAAACAGCCCTTGAGGGGACCGAGTTCTTTAGAGGGAAGCCAAATAAAATGGAAATTTGGTCCTCACCCCTGAATTTTTGTTCTTTTCAAGAGAAGGGGGGCAGCTAGTTGGAAGGCCCTGTCTCCAGGCCTGGAAAGAAGTCTTCTTTCTATAAGTTCTGAAAGACACAAGACCTCCCCTTCAAGCTCCAGCGATGCTTCCAACTGAACTGTCCATGATCAGCCCCCATTAGAGGTTCCTTCTAGGTACAGCAGGGTTCCCGCTTCTCTGTCCTCAGGTCCTGCAGGGTTGCCTGCACAGAAAAGGAGAACCTAGATGGCCAACAGTTCTTCCCATAAGGAGGACCAGTTTTAGGGTGGGCCTAGTTGGCCCTCTTCAAAAATTCATGGGTGAGTACAGAATTTCTCTTTCTCCCTTCCGGAGAAGGCCAACTAGTCTGGGGATGTGAAGCAGCATCTCAGGATGGGTCAAAGGTGCTGGTCTGCACCAGGGAAGAAGAATTCTCTGGAGAACTTGCCTGCCGAAGGCACCCTTCGCAAAAGAGGAAGCATTGATCTTGTAGTGCCTAGTGAATGTGTTCATGGAAGGCCAGGTAGATGCCCTACACATATTCCTTTCATGCAGTCCTGCACTTGCAGTCCTGCAAGTGGGTGATGTGTCTGTCACTCAACTGGGTTCCTCCCTGCCATGGAGCATGGACAACAGAGGCAAAACATAGCCCCTTCATCTGTTTTTGTGACTGCTGTGGGCCCAGCAGGGCTCTGGGGCGTGTCTAGGCAATCCCTGGACTCCTTCCGCCGGCTGCTGACTGCCCCAATCCGGGAGAGAGTGAAGGGGGGGGGCTTTTCGTCAGCCCTCTGGCATGACCCTCCTTGTGGGCCAAGAAGAAAGAATGGCCATAGCTGTAATATTCCTTTCAGGCTGCGTGTTGCTTTCCTTCTTCTTTGCTCTTCTTCCTAACGTTTTCTTTTAGGTTGGCTCTCGCATCGACGCAGGAGCTGCAGAGGAATCTTCCTCTCGCTATGAGGCAGGAAGTCTAACTGGAGGTGCAGAGGGGAGGCCCAGCCTCCTCTGGAACTCATCAAAAGAAGACTGCCACTGGGCGCCAGAGATGGGGCCTTCCCAATCTAGCTGGGCCTCCTTCCCTCGAAGGGAGAGCTTTGAAATAGTGGAACTTCCCTTTTGTACTAGCAGGAGTACTAAAACAGCACATTTAGACAGCAAGGAATGTCCGTCCATGTGCCACAATAAGGAACCCCACCTCTCAACTTTAGAACAATGTTTCCTAAACTCCCAAGAGAAGTACACTTTTCTGAATTAGAACTGGAGGCAGCCTACTCCATTGCCCTTATGTTCCTAAAGGTTTAGTTCCTGGTGGTGGACAGTTCTGCCATGTGCCTGTATCAGGCTATCTTTACAAGATGTTATAGCTGGAGAAAAGTACAGAAAAGGGCAACTACAATGATTAAGGGGCTGGAGCATCTCCCCTATGAGGGAAGGTTACAACAGCGGTGTTGTTTTGCTTGGAAAAAAGGCAGCTGAGGGGAGACATGATAGAGGTGTACAAAATGGCGCATGGTGTGGAGAAGGTGGATAGGGAGACATTTTTCTCCCTCTCTCAAAATACTAGAACCCAATGGGGTCATCCCATGAAGTTGATTGGTGGGAGATTCCGTACTTCTTTACACAGCACATAGTTAAATTATGGAATTCATTGCCACAAGATGTAGTGGTGGCCACCAATTTGGCTGGCTTGAAAAGGGGGGGGGGTAGATAAATTCTTGGAGGAGAAGGCTATCCATGGCTACTAGCCCTGATGGTTATGTGCTCCCTCCAGTATCCGAGGCAATAAGCCTGCATACACCAGTTGCTGAGAAACCTGGGTGGGAGGGTGCTGTTGCACCGTGTCCTGCTTTGTTGGTGCCTGGTCAACAGCTGGTTGGCCACTGTGTGAACAGAGTGCTGGACTAGGTGGACCCTCAATCTGATCCAGTATGGAACTCCTTATGGTCTTATGACCTTCCCTTCAACGATCTTAAATGAACGTATTTGGTTCTAAGATCATTACAAATAGAGCATTCTAGCAGTACATGAATAGTATCTTCAACCGACACAGAATTGGAATCGCATAACCTATGTTTCTTAGGAACCTCCTTACGTCGACCCACCCAATCTGCCAATGAGAGAACAGTTAATCTTTGCATCTAAATCAGAGCCTAACCAGAAAGAGACTAGGCCTCAGCAGTACATCATGCAGAGACACCTCCATGGGCAGAGCCTTTGGGCCCACAAGAATTTCACTTTAAAATAATGTCTCATGGCCCTCTAGAAGTGCTGTCCTTATGCAGTACTATGTCCCCAGCAGACGGTTCAGGAATTCCTATTTTAGAGCTATTCTGGATTCTTATTTGTAGTCCTTAGGAAGGGTGGGTGGGCTCCTAAAGGAAGAGCTGCAGCAACTGTCTAGATGCGCTCAGGGGGATAAACAAAGAGATCCCCAAGAAGGCATAAAACAGTATTCGCATTCAAACAGCACAGGGGTCAGAAGGTAGGCCCAGAGGCAAACAGCAGGCGTCTTAAGACAGATCGCCTATAAAGTGTCTTTTTCCAAACGAACAGAACTTGCTTCAAGCTGGGACTGACTGGCTGCTTTGTAAGAAACACTGGAGGTGCGGCCCACGTCAGGGCGCATAGCTTGCCCATCTGAACTCGCTTTCTTTCAGTGGCCAATTTTACACATTGGCAACTAAGGCCGAATGCTAAAGGCTATTCTGGGAACAAATAGAACTGGGGTGCAAAACCTTGAGCCTGGGGGCCAAATTTTGCCCTCTGGGGGGGTCCCCTGGAGGCCACGCCCACCCGATTTCCTCCCAACCACTGATCATTGGGTGACGCCCCAGCTTTTGAGCAGTTTTTCCCCATTCAGAAAGGTGGAAATGGCTCAAATCAGTGAAGATGAGCCGGCTTTTTTTGAATTTTTGGACCAAGTGCTTTTGGCTTCAGTCCCGCTTGCTATTGGGATGCAGCCCAGAAGAGGTTCCCTGGAACTGAATTCAGCCCTCAGGTTCTGCATCCCTGCTCCAGAATTTCCTCCTGGATCGGTATTCAACTTTCCCTCTGATTATCCATTGATCGGTATTCAACTTTCCCTCTGATTCTCCATTGATTCTCCATTGTCAAAACAGTATTTAGGAGGGTGATGAGCTTCAGTTGGCTAATTAGTGCAATTCACACATTTCAGCTTTAACGGCAGATAAGCAGGCACGTTAATTTGGGGAAGTCATTAGCTGAGAAACAGGTTGCAACAGAGGCCCGTGGACAACTCTTGTATTCCGCAAAGATCCCTGGACATCAGATAATGGAAATGGCGCATCTCCATTACACCAGTGCCTTGTGAATTTCAGCAAGCTTCACGCACCACCATATTCTGCCAACATTTCCAAGCTGTTGCATTTAACACTGTGGCCAAAGAACGGAGAGGCAGATGGGCAGAACAGAACTTCGAACGCTGCTGTCAGCTTGTTTTGCCCCACCAGCAAGGCTGACACATGATCAGGACAATGCCTGATTTAGGAAGTTTGATTTTAAAAAATCCCCTTCCTCTCCAAATCAGCCCTGCATTCATTTTCACAAAATGTACTGGCCCAACACGTTTTTGCTAGACCATCTGCCCACAGACATCTATGTTTGCCATCTGCACGTAGTCAGCTAAGAACATAAGATACATGGGAAACCCACAAGCAAGGCATTAATGAAGCAGCACTCTCCCAACCATGTTCCCCACCAACTGGTGCACATGGGAATTCTGCCTCTGATACGGGAGTTAGAACAGAGTCATCAGGACTAGTAGCCATTGATAGCCTTCTCCTCCAGGAATTTATCCAACCCACTTTTAACGCCATCCAAATTGGTGGCCACCACTACACCCTGTGGCAGTGAATTCCATGGCTTAACTATGGACTGTGTACCTGGAGCCCATTCTTCCTCACCACAGGTGATTAAGTGGCTATTCACCAGTCTGTTTTAAATACCACATGCTAAGGATTTCTTGGTCCCAAGCTCATATAAATGTGGTCTGGTACTTTGAGACATAAGAATATATGACAATGAAAATGAGATGGTTATGTAAAAGATTAAAAATCAGTAGCCTTAAGTATCTTTAAACCTGTTCTCAGCTCTAGAAATTACACATGTTGGTACAAGGTTCTTAGGCAACTACAGTTTCCCTTTGGATATTCAGGAGCAGGAAAATAAAGTACAAGAAGCAAAAGTTTGGAAGAGTCTTTTTTTGGCCTAAAAAGAATGTGAGTGAGTGAATGAGACGAAGGAAGGAAGGTAACTTCGAGGCTTGACTGGTAACTTCAAGGCTCCTTTGTATCTAGTTCAGAAACTTCAACTAGTTTCAAAATACGGCAGCCAGGTTGGTCACCAGCACCATATTACACCAACTTTAAAATCACTCCACTGGCTGCCAATTCGTTTCTAGGCGAAGGATAAAGTGTTGGTTATTATCTTTAAAGCCCTACATGATTTGGGTCCAGGCTACCTGTGGGATCGCCTTCTCCCATACAATCCGCCCCACACATTCAGGTCCTCTGGGAAGAATCTACTTCAGTCAGCAAAGACTAGGCTGATAACCATTACCCAGAGGACCTTCTCTTCTGCCGCTCCCAAACTGTGGAATGCCCTGCCGCAAGAGATTCGTCAACTAATAATCTTTCTGAGTTTAAGATAGCCATAAAGACTGATCTCTTCCGGCAGGCTTACCCAGATGATTTTAAGACATCCGATTGTTATTTTACTATTGTTTCAGTTTTATACGTTTTTAAACAGCAATGCATTTTATGGTGATTTTGTATTTAATGTTGTTCCTTGCCTCGATCCAGAGGGAGGCAAGGAATAAAGGAATAAATATTCTATTTTATTCTAAGGAAGAAAAGCTGAATTTCAATGAGAAAACCTCACTGGACCCCCTCTTAATATAAATACTTCTTTCTCTCTCTCTCTCTTGGAATCAATAGAATAAAACCAGACAGAGTGTTAGTAACAGAGTGTGTGTCTTGCCTTAAATTCATAGGAACATAGGAAGCTGACTTAGGTCAGACTCTGGGTCCATCTAGCCCAGTACGGGTGACCCTCAGACTCTGGGTCCATCTAGCCCAGTACGGGTGACCCTCAGACTCTGGGTCCATCTAGCCCAGTACGGGTGACCCTCAGACTCTGGGTCCATCTAGCCCAGTACTGGTGATCTTCAGACTCTGGGTCCATCTATCCCAGTACGGGTGACCCGCAGACTCTGGGTCCATCTAGCCCAGTACGGGTGACCGTCAGACTCTGGGTCCATCTAGCCCAGTACGGGTGACCCTCAGACTCTGGGTCCATCTAGCCCAGTACGGGTGACCCTCAGACTCTGGGTCCATCTAGCCCAGTACGGGTGACCCTCAGACTCTGGGTCCATCTAGCCCAGTACGGGTGACCCTCAGACTCTGGGTCCATCTAGCCCAGTACGGGTGACCCTCAGACTCTGGGTCCATCTAGCCCAGTACGGGTGACCCTCAGACTCTGGGTCCATCTAGCCCAGTACGGGTGACCCGCAGACTCTGGGTCCATCTAGCCCAGTACGGGTGACCCTCAGACTCTGGGTCCATCTAGCCCAGTACGGGTGACCCTCAGATTCTGGGTCCATCTAGCCCAGTACGGGTGACACTGACTGGCAGCCGCAGCTCTCCAGGGTTTCAGGCAGGAGTTTTTCCAGCCCTACCTGGAGATGCTACCGGGGATCGAACCTGGGAAATTCTGCATGCAAATCAGGAGCTCTGCCACTGAGCCACGGCCCCTCCCCGTAAATTCAAGTCCAAACACTTTACAATACTCACTGGCCTGCATGTTGGTCTTCAGAATTTTTGCAATCCACTTGATGAGGTACTGTGATCGCAGCGCCGAATTCCGGGCGTGTTTTTTCAGCTCACTGAACATTTTTTCTAGCAGAGTCTGCGTGAAGTCTTTGGAATGCAGGCCCTTCAACAGGGGCTGCCATAAGCGGAGAAATGCCCAAGGGATTTGAAAATCCCACTCTTTGGTTTCTACACTCCAGCCACCACCACGAGGAAGAGGAAAAAATGTTACCATTAAAACAAATTACAGGAAATATTTTGAACCCCACCAGCCACCCCCAATGCCCGGGGAGAGAAGAAACATGATCACAACCTCCAGAGGAAATGCCCCCCTCCCCAAAATAAGAAAGGGATAAGCAAAAGATTTCTCTTCGTTTCTGTGCCTCCTGCCTCCTCTGCAATTTTCCACTTATTCCAAATATATTTTGAACATGCTGGCTAATAATGTAAAAGTGATTTTTGTTATTAAAAATGTTAATATGGTGTAGGGGGGGTTACTTGTAACAAATTTGACTTGCTGGGATTTAGCATATATTTGTTTTATGTATTTCAAATGGCCAATAACTGAAGAATGAACATTCACCTGTTTGTCCAAGAATAACTAGAACAGGGATAGACATACTTCAGTCTTGCAATCTTTGATTTTTTACTAGGAACCCCAGAGATCCACCCAGAGAAACCCGGTGCAAAAAGACATACATATAGAATAAAGAATTCTGAGTCCAGAAAATTGTTCTTGGTTACCCCTCCTTCAGCTTTCTTCATTTGAGTAGTATATTGGGGGGGATTTGTTGCCCTCGTTAAACTATTGGGAGTCGGAAATCCTTGCCCATCTACTTCATATCACCCAGAATAGATTCTGAAATACCTTCTGCCCACCCCCTTGATCGAAGACACCAACCTTGTGAGTTGATATTCAAGATCTGCAGTTCTTCTGTGGTTGGGATGAGAAAGCCATCTTCTAAAAAGGCTCTGGCCACAACCTCCCTGTAGAAATGATAAATCCTTGTGAGTGTGTGTTGGTTTTCCAGCACAGACCTTGCATCAATCCACGGTTACCCCTCCACTCACAGATTGTTTTACAGTGGTGGCCAAAATTGTGGGCACTTTTTGAAATGTTCATGTTTTGCAACTTTGTGTGCTTATAGAAAATGTTCTGTTTCACAAAATCCAAATGTTTATATATCAATTGAAAGACCTGATTCACGTAATACAACAACCCTGCTTCTTTTCCTGGGTGTCCAATCCACTCTTTTCTTTGGTGCCATTGCTGTATTTATGATGTACGTACGTACACTTTTAATTTGAGAAATACGTCAAATATTCACACCATCTCCAATTGCGCTTCAGTTACAGAAGAAACAGCAAAACTGACTTTCCCCAACTTGAAACATGATGTATCGCAGCTACTGCCATGTGATTGCTCCCCGGAACAAGGACTGTGATTGGCCAGTAGGGTTTGCAATTCCAATCCGCTTCTTCACTCAATCACACCTGTTTGTTTTTAGACTAAAGTAAGCATAACTTTTTTTGTACTGCAGATATTTGCATTCTGTTTTTTGTATTGAATTCAGCATTAAATTCTCTTTCAATTGATATATAAACATTTGAATTTCGTGAAACAGAACATTTTCTATAAGCACGCAAAGTTGCAAAACATGAAAATTTCAAAAAGTGTCCACAATTTTGGCCGCCGCTGTATATAATGACTGCTTGCACTTCTCTCAGATAGGCTTAGTACGGTACGTTCATTTCATTGTATCCAAAACTAGCGGACAGACGTGGCTTCACACAGGTTGGAGTAGGCTTTAGATTTCATGTCAAGTTATGCAAAGTGCTATCCCCTGCTCAAGCAAAACCATGCCCATTGCCACCTGCAGGCATGGACCCTGCTATGATCTATCCCTACAGCCCTTCTACCCACTCCATTCCCCTGAGCAGGAGGGCAGGGATTTAACTCTGTCCCTCAGACTATTACTGACGGGCTTCACGCTGTGAAAACTACAAAGCTATCTGCACGTTAGGGAAGTCTGCTAACTAGTGACTGAAGATGTTACCGTAGGCTTCGAACACAGGGACACATATCATTAAAATTAAATAAAATGCATTTTAATAACAAAATAACCCTGAGGTGTACACCACTAGCATTTCCTTTGTAGGCATGCCAAGTTTCAAATGTCTAGGTTTCACAGTTGTGACCCTATGGCGATGACAGGTGACATGCATCCCATATTATTATTAATTAATCGGCAAAGCAAAAAATAAGCTTTTCCCATTGGTCATGAAAAGGACTGGATTATGTAGCAAATGAGTTCAAGATTAGGTTTAAGTTGAGTACAGCCAATACACACTTGATCTTTTATTTTATTTTATTTAGGATTTATTTATTTAACACAGTCATATACAGCCCTTCATCCCAAAGATTCTAAAGGTACTGAGAACTGTTGACACAGTTCTGAGGAGCCCGGGGCTCATACATTTCCCCAATTTCTTGCACACAGAAATGAAGAACTTCTGATCCTACAACAGAACATAGTTCATTGGTAGAGATGAAGGGCCAAATGAGAGTTGGTGTTTACCTGGAAAGCTGGCTTGTAGGTAGGCGTAAATCATACTTTGCCCATTTGGGGAAAAAAATATCAGAGTACGATTTGCCACAAGCCAGAAGCAGACACTTCTAATCCACACATGCAAAGAGAGGTGCCCATCATTTGGCATTACATCTGAATATTTGGAACCAAGTGATGGCCACATATATCAAGACGTGAGAGAGGAAACAGAGGAAAATTCACAATACAGTTTGAGTCGCCATCTGTAAAGCTTAACAAAAGATGGGGGAAGGAAAGAGTCTTTTCTGGAAGCCCCATATAAGAGTGTCGGCTTCTAAAAGGAAACTTCAAGATGGAAAGGGAAGACGTCACCATAGTCAGTGCATCAGTCCCAGCTGCTGGAAATAGATGCAGCCTCTCCCCCACACAGTATAAATAGCAGCTTGCCCTGTAATTCAAAAGCCGTGTTCCTCCAGAAATCGGGAAAGCAATGCTAGATCAAAACGAACAGGGGAAGAAGTAGGCCTCTGGTCAATTTCTCAGGGACTGCTGCAGGCACACCTTCTGGAATCACCATTCTCTATCTCAATTCCCATCCACAGGCCTCTCCTTAATCCCAACAGAATCCTCTCTGAATTGCCCAACCTTCATTTTTTGCCCGGGAAAAGTCCCCAGAGCTGGGGACTGGAGTGGGGGGGGGGGGAGAATTAAAAGGGGGACCCAGGATGGGTGTCAGCAGCTGCCTGAGGTTGCTGTGTGATGACGTCAGGGCTGCTGTCATTGAACAGACCCAGACCTGTTTAACTGTAGGAAGGCAACAGCGTCATGTGCCTTTGAACCATGCCTGGGGTGGGATGGGATGACCAGCCGTAATTGGCGAAATCTACGTTTTTACCCTGATGTGGCAGCAAGGGAAGAATCAGACTACAGCTGAGATTTCTTACATGTTATTTTGCAGTCTGGTAAGGCATCAAAGAGTCCAAAAATGTAAGTGAAAACCCCTCCCTCCTCCTCCTCTGAAGGCTTCTTCAGTGCCCCCCGTTCCCATGCCCTGAACCGGAGCCTTGGGAAATCCTGCAACAGAGAGAAAGCACCTGAGCTCTGTGCAGACGGGAGTCTCAAGCCCACGGGCATTTACAGTCCCATTCCTTCGCCATTGGAGTCAGAGCTCGTCAGCTCTCCAAAACCAAGGAAATCCTCTCGGATGAAATGGGGAAGCAAAAGTTGAGCTATATCCCCAGCCACAAAACTCCACCTGAAACCTACCCAACTCAGGTGACCCAACGAGAAAACCCCTTTCTTGAGTCCCACGTACATTACAAGAAAAAAATTAAGCTTTCTCTTAAAGTTTTTGTTGTTGCTGTTACTTAAAACCACCTTTGTTTCACTAAAACTTCCTCTAGTTTCTGCGAGAATGGCACTATGACGAAGAACCCTTAAAATATTAAGCCATCATAATCTTATCTGGTACTTTAGTGCGTTCAAAATACTTCATCTGGGTTATCTGAATTATATTTTAATACCACGAGAACAGCCTTCATCAACCCAGCATCCTCAATATATGTTGGGACTACAATTCCCATCCACCCCAGCCATCTTAGCTCTAAGTAAAATGTGATCACCACCTGGCTGGCTGGGGAATGATGGGAGTTGTACTCCAACATATTGGGCCGGTGCTGGGTTGGGCAAAGAACATGAATATAAAAAGGAGAGAAAAAAGCACATATTAAAAAAATGGAATTTTTATTCCAGTACACATATGTCATGATTTACTGCTCTCTATTTTTATAAATCTGTAAACAAATGAATCCCACAACAGTCCACTTTGTAGTCATTATTATTAGCTTAACACACAGTGACAGAAAAATGGTGTGGCTTCATCAGCGATTGTAATTTCCTTTTCTGTGAAGCCCAGAAACTGCATCTATGCGAAAGGAAACACTTTGGCCCGGTTCGCTCCTGGCTTGTTAATTGGAAGCGGAAACGGTGACCGCATGGGAGGCGGTGCGCTATCTCACTCCCACTAGCCATTAGCGATTCCTAGGTTAAGCAACTCAGGAATTGCCTTTACGTGTGAACCAGGTCATTATTTCCCTTGGACATAATGTTATAGCTTTCATTTGACAACAGAGTGCTCTCATAATAAAAAGCTTCCGTTTATTCATCCCAATGATATTACGCCTTTCATAGAATCATAGAATCATAGAATAGCAGAGTTGGAAGGGGCCTACAAGGCCATCGAGTCCAACCCCCTGCTCAATGCAGGAATCCACCCTAAAGCATCCCTGACAGATGGTTGTCCAGCTGCCTCTTGAAGGCCTCTAGTGTGGGAGAGCCCACAACCTCCCTAGGTAGCTGATTCCATTGTCGCACTGCTCTTACAGTCAGGAAGTTTTTCCTGATGTCCAGCCGGAATCTGGCTTCCTTTAACTTGAGCCCGTTATTCCGTGTCCTGCACTCTGGGAGGATCGAGAAGAGATCCTGGCCCTCCTCTGTGTGACAACCTTTTAAGTATTTGAAGAGTGCTATCATGTCTCCCCTCAATCTTCTCTTCTCCAGGCTAAACATGCCCAGTTCTTTCAGTCTCTCTTCATAGGGCTTTGTTTCTAGACCTCTGATCATCCTGGTTGCCCTCTTCTGAACACGCTCCAGCTTGTCTGCATCCTTCTTGAATTGTGGAGCCCAGAACTGGACGCAATACTCTAGATGAGGCCTAACCAGGGCCGAATAGAGAGGAACCAGTACCTCTGTTATCATGGAACTGTAGGTGGTATACATGTATCACTTGAAATTTCCAAACCGTGTTCAGAGGCAGCCCCACGCAGAGCACATTACAGTAGCCCAGCCTGGATATCTTTAATAAATTACTCCTCCCCGTAACCAGCAAATTCTGCAAAAATAGTACAATTCGCAGAATTAGGCAAAATAAGGGAAATCATACCGTGCCCACCTTGTAGAACTTACATAGGCAGTGGCATTTTGAGGGGGGGGGGGGTGAGGGGGGGAAGAAATACAATTCAGATTGCATGGGGACAGGATTTTAATATTATTTTTCCCCCAATACAGAGTACTCACCACCCTATACTAGCATGGTTGTTCCATGCCATGGACCTTTCATTATAAGTCTAGCCTTTTTCATTTAGGGATGACTTCATAGAATCACAGAATAGTAGAGTTGGAAGGGGCCTATAAGGCCATTGAGTCCAACCCCAGGAGTGGTACTGAAAATGCCTGGGTTTTGCCTGCTGCCTAAAATACGTCGTTGACTCCCAGCAGACCTTCTTGAGGAGAAAATTGGGCATCACAGCCAAAAAAGCTCTCTCCCTGGTTTACTTCAGCCTCTTGGTTCTGGCTCAAATCATGGAAGTCACCATAAAGCGTGTCAAAATTTAATACGCACTGATGTTTCCTTTCTCGTTTCGACTTGAAGATGATTTTGCTCCGTGATCCAGCTCTTCAGCTACTAGCTACTTAGAAACACAACCACGTCTTTCTTATTTTTATTTGGTTACACATGAATATATGAGAAGGGGGGATTGGGGGGTTGTGCCCACTGGACAGCATGGAGCCTACTCTTGTACACCCGACTAGAAATAAGCTCTTAGATGTGCAGTCTGAAGGGTCTCAGGCCAAACACTTGTTTGGGTGTACACACCCAAATTCAGTGCAGATGGTATTTAAAACACACGGGGCTCAACAGCTCAAACAGGAGCAGCCCTGATCACACAGCCGCCCACCACTCTATGCCTTCATTTGTAACCAAGTGAACGTACGAGAAAATATAACACTACGGAGTGTGAAGACGAGGGAAAGATAATTCTGACGTGAGATGCCTTCTGAAGGATCACCTGAGGAAGAGTCATCGCTCAAGAACAAACTGATACTATAAGTCAGGAGACAGAACCAAGACTGTCTATTTTTATCTCAGTGCTATACACTTCTCTAAAGCACTTCCCCACGCTCCAAGCACTGGGAAATTTCCAATGTTATAACAAGTTAATTCACAATTGGCTATTAAATTTCTTTTTAAAAAGTACTCATAAACTGGGAGAGAGAAAGAAGCAAAGATCCAGACACTCATATTCACGTTCAGATTTCTCAGCTGGAAGACCATCTATTCTGTAGGCATAGATTTCAAGCCACACTGATCTGACACTAAATGAGGAGGCAGCCAAAAAACATACACCCCCAAAACTGAAAAACAGCCATCACTGAGTTTGGTCTTCCTTCATTTCTCTGAGGACTTCAAGAGGTCCAAGAATAAAATCAAACAGCGCCTCCTCCCATATGTACCTGCCCGGACCTTAAGATCATCTACAGGGGCCCTTCTCCGTGAGCCCCTGCCAAAGGAAGTGAGGCAGGTGGCTACCAGGAGGAGGGCCTTCTCTGCTGTGGCACCCCGGAGCTCATTCCACAACCGGGGTGCCACAGCAGAGAAGGCCCTCCTCCTGGTAGCCACCTGCCTTGGTGCCTACAGTGTACTCCTTTCGTCGCCAGCTGAAGACCTTTTTATTCTCTCAGTATTTTAACACTTAATTTTAACTTAAATTTAAATTTTACTGTTCTAACTCTGTATTTTAATCTTATATCAATTTTGTTGCGTGGTTTTATCCTGGCTGTGCTTTTTATACTGTATTTTGTAATTGTGCTTTTAACCTGTTGGTTGTTTTATTATGGTTTTAACTTTTGTGAACCGCCCAGAGAGCTTCGGCTATTGGGCGGTATAAAAATGTAATAAATAAATAGATAAATAAATAAATTATATTTATAATAGATATGGACGTTTGTGAGTTTCCAGTGCAATGATTCTTCACAATTTTGTGCATTAGGTCCTTGTTTAACTATTGTAACTTTGACTCCCTCAAATACAATTGGTGTAACACTACCAGTGTTTCGATGGTATGTTTGGCAAGTCACAGAAGGTTGGACACTGATAACTATTTCTAACCGACGGCAGATCACAAAACCTGAACATCCAGGCTTGTAAGCAAAAACAGACAGAACCAAATCACAAAAAGCAGCCCTGAAAATTAGTCCACCAACCTTGCCCATGTATATTTATTTTTATTTATTTTTTTATTGCATTTATATCCTGCCTTTTTTCCTCCAAGGAACCTAAGGCGGCTTACATAATCCGCTTACATATGAAGAGCGACTGAAAGAACTGGGCATGTTTAGCCTGGAGAAGAGAAGACTGAGGGGGGACATGAGAGCACTCTTCAAATACTTCAAAGGTTGTCACACGGAGGAGGGCCAGGATCTCTTCTTGATCATGCCAAAGTGTAGGACACAGAATAACAGGCTCAAGTGACAGGAAGCCAGATTCCACCTGGGCATCAGGAAAAATATCCTGACTGTTAAAGCAGTACGATAATGGAACCAGTTACCTATGGAGGTGGTGGGCTCTCCCACACTAGAGGCCTTCAAGAAGCAGCTGGACAACCATCTGTAAGATATGCTTTAAGGTGGATTCCTGCATTGAGCAGGGGGTTGGACTCAATGGCCTTAGAGGCCCCTTCCAACTCTACTATTCTATGATTCTATGTGATATAGCAATTAAAAATGTTGCTGTGCCTTTTTCCCAGGACACCTCTCGGCACAGAATTCGCTGCCCGAGTTAATCCCAAAGAAAAGCAGCTTCAACAGAAACGCATCTCCCTTCGCCCTTCCTTGTGAAAAGCACCCCTTGTGTATGCACTGTGGCCTGACTCTCCGTCACGACTCCTAAGCAGCACTGCCCTCCTACTCTTCCTGCTGCCCATCGCTAGAAAACAGGAGGCTCTGTTCCAACGCCGAGTGCCAAAAGCAAACTCTGCCAACCGCCCACGCGAAACCTGCCCAGCAAGCTACAAGCGGCCACGACGCGCTCCAAACAGGGAAACTCAGAAACATAAACAAGGGAGGGAAAGTGCGGAAGCATCTCTTCTGCGCTGCCGGGGAAGAGCGCAAATGGAACGGCTGCTCTGGATGCCCGAGGGCTGTGGCACTTTGGGGTTCAATAGTTCATAGCGCTTCTGAGGTTGGAAATATTTCGCAACAGGCGGATGCAAAGTGATGTCCTTCACAGCATGGCCCTGACTACTACACACAAAAGACTGTGCCTTCCTGCCACCTCCACCATGTGTCTAAAAGAGGGCATGACTGGCGTGCTGACAGTGCTTGGAAGCAACCTGGAGCTATCCTATCTAATAATCTATACATAAACGATATTGAGGAGGCCCTGTCTGACCACGAAGGACACTTGCCCAAACTTGGCGCAAGGAAAACTCCTATTTTACTTTACGCAGACGATGCTGTTATTCTCTCCCGCTCTAGACCTGGTTTGAAACATCTTTTAATGAAATTCTCCAACTTTTGTTTGACCAGCGATCTGAAAATCAATTTTGAGAAATCTAAAGTCATGGTCTTTGAAAATAGATTTTCTCAACGTTGGTGGTCCCTTGATGGGCATATCCTGGAACAGGTGAAAAATTTCTCTTACCTGGGGCTGTGATTCCATCATACCGTCCTGGCGTGCCCATAGATTGGCCACCCTTAATAAAGCTTCAGTCAGTTCAGCTGTAATAACACGCTTTTTCTTTACTAAAGGGGGAATGTTTATACCGTCTGCTATCAAAGTGTTTAATGCCAAGTCTGTAGCCCAGCTTTTATAGGCCTCCAACATCTGGATAGGGGGATTAACATCTGAGATAGATAGGCTACAGACAAGGTTTTTGAGGACCCTTCTTCAACTCCCAAAGTGTGTCCCTAATTCGGTACTTTTGTTGGAAACCGGGGAAAGCTCTCTTTCGCTTAGGGCTTGGTGGTCTGCCTTAAAATTTTGGATGGAAGTTAGTCTTTTTGGGAGGGGCTCAGGTCTGCTTCCATGTCTGACTCAGGACAACTATGTGAACAGTTGGTCCAAGCTTCTTGCCAGGAAGGCAGCTTCAATCGGTCTCTCCTCTTCCCTCCTCCTAAATTTGGGCTTGAATTCTGCTTTGAAATCTGTTAAACAAAGACTGTGGGATATAGCCTTCTGCGACTTACGTGCTCGCTCTCATGTCTCTTGCTCTCCCAGTGCATTGCATGTTCATGACGTTGGGCCTCTTCAGCTGGCTGACTATCTAAAGAACCTGTCGGTGGCTAAATATCGTATTGCTTTCTCCAAGGCCAGATGTAATGTTTATTCTATTGAATTACTTCAGGGCAGATATGCTGGTGTCCCTTATCAGGAACGACGATGCCCCTGTAGGAACATGGAAGTGGAGACGATGGCGCATAGCCTTCTGTCCTGTAGCTTTTATAATCAGGCCCGCCATCTTACGATCACCCCATTGTTGAGTAAACTGTCCAGAAGTTCAGACAAATTTTATGTTAAGTTTCTGTTGGAAGTTAAGTCCTCAAGAATAACTTTGGCTGTTGCTAAATTTCTTACAGTGGCGGCCAGGATTAGAGCTCTCCTTGTATTAGACATAAGTTGATAATAGCTCTAACTGTATGATTTCATGTTTGATTCTTGTTTTTTGTTTTTTTCATGGATCTATGGATCGCAATAAAGAAGTACGTATGTAGTATCTAATAATAAATGAAATATAATGAATGAAATCATGACTAGTAGCCATTGACAGCCTGGTACTCCACGAGGAGCACTTAAAAAAGCATGGCGGTCATGCTGGCTGGGGCTGATGGGAGATGTGGTCCATGCAACTCGAGGGCAGTGGGTTGAGGATGGCTGGCAGAGAATAAACATACGGAAAACCCAACACACATGAACCTGAGCCGTGCAAAAAAAAACCACCTGGGCATCGACCCAGCGATTTTCCACAGATACACCTTATTCATGAAGATGCCAATGACCTTGCAGGCAGGATCACCTTGCCAGATGAGCAAGGCAGGAAAGCGAGTGTTCACGTCACCGCCATATATTAGAATGTGTTCAGGGAAGAGCCCTGTCTGAACTGGGCCGGGATGCTAGAGGAAATAGCGCAAGAGGCATATATGCGGCACGACGCTTCCAAAAGGCGGCCTGAGAAGGTTCAAAAACAGGGCTGGAGAAAAGAGCCATAGCAAAAAGTCACTGAGAGGCTTCTCAAGGGGGAAAAACACAGCACCTTTCTTCCCCCCACCCCAGAAAAGGGCCACAAAGATGCAAATTCTATGTCGCCCTGCATGACACAGTAGGCATAGAATCATAGAACAGTAGAGTTGGAAGGAGCCTATAAGGACATCGAGTCCAACCCCCTGCTCCATGCAGGAATCCACCTTAAAGCACACCTGGCAGATGGCTGTCCAGCTGCCTCTTAAAGGCCTCTAGTGTGAGAGAGCCCACGACCTCCCGAGGTCATTGGTTCCATTGTTGTACTGCTCTAACAGTCAGGAAGTTTTTCCTGATGTCAAAATAATTAAGGATAGGCATATCAAGCATGTTTTGTTCCAGGAGAGGAAATTCGAGGCATACAGAAGAACAGGTTATTAGGGAAAATGCCTGGATTAAAAACTTAGATCTCAAACGTTCTATTATTCGTTAGAAGATGTCCCCAAGGCAAGGCCCATGCTTAGAGACAGTAGCGCCCCAATTGCCTGTCTTGTGCCAGCGTTCTTTTTTTTTTTTTGCTGCCAGACAAAGTCACCTCTAATTTTCACAGGCCTTTTACCGTATTAAAGAACGTTTTTAAAGACACACACATTCCATGTGATTTGCATTTTCTTTCATTTCTGTAAATCACACCTGAAGCTCGGCTGACGAAAAGTTCAGAAACACTGAAGTTTACAGGCAGGCAGATTTGAGACACGCAAAAGCATTCCACGTGCAAGGTGGAATTGCTTTTCACGCGAGGTTATGTGAGCCCATACTGGCGGATACTGACCATGACAGCCAAGTCTCACACTCCCGTGTTCATAGACTGCGGATGACAAAACACTGCAGATCAGACATTAAGGGCCTGGAATAAGCATCATGCCTGCATGTGAACCCACCCTTGGTGTCTACTGTAGACAACAATGTTGACGAAGATGGAGCTTTGCTAGTGAAGACCTACCAGGCAAGATCTTCTTCAAAAAGAAACAGGATCTACAGAGCACCAGGAGGCCACCTCCATCCTCCAAGAACAGCAGAACGCCACCTCCATCTCCCAAGAACAGCAGGAGACCACCTCTATCCCCCAAGAACAGCAGAAGGCCACCTCCATCCCCCAAGAACAGCAAGAGGCCACCTCCATCCCCCAAGAACAGCAAGAGGCTACCTGCATCCCCCAAGAACAGCAAGAGGCCACCTCCATCCCCCAAGAACAGCAAGAGGCCACCTCCATCCCCCAAGAACAGCAAGAGGCCACCTCCATCCCCCAAGAACAGCAAGAGGCCACCTCCATCCCCCAAGAACAGCAAGAGGCCACCTCCATCCCCCAAGAACAGCAAGAGGCCACCTCCATCTCCCAAGAACAGCAGAAGGCCACCTCCATCTCCCAAGAACAGCAGAAGGCCACCTCCATCCCCCAAGAACAGCAGGAGGCCACCTGCATCCCCCAAGAACAGCAGGAGGCCACCTGCATCCCCCAAGAACAGCAGGAGGCCACTTCCATCCCCCAAGAACAGCAAGAGGCCACCTCCATCTCCCAAGAACAGCAGGAGGCCACCTCCATCTCCCAAGATATCCCACCTGAGGCCACAATGGAGCGACACCTTACAAATTGAGCATTTCCTCTGCGTGCAAAAAGTCTCAAATTGAATATCAGCATTTCCCAAAGTCTGCACAAGTCTCTGATCTGAAACCCCAGAGAGCTGCTTCTGCTCAATGTAGAGGCAATCCAGAGCTAGAACCACGCATGGTCCAATACAGTGTAAGGCAGCTTCCTGTTGCCTTATAGCAAGGGACCCGGGGCCTTGTGCTTGAACCCATGCCAGCTATGGGCCTTTCCTCATCACCCTTGGGACCGCAGGAGCAGTGGCGACTACAGGCTCACGCTGAAGCTCCGATGTGGCCACACAGCTCATTTGGCAACCCACAGAGCCATGGTTCGAGTTTTGGACTCGGGAATCCAGGTTCTAGTCCCCACTCATCATCAAGCTCACTAGGTGATTTTGGGCCAGCCGCCGACTTTCAGCCTAGCCTACCTCACAGGGATTGTTGCGAGGATGATATGGAGAGGAGGACTACGTGAGCTTGCTTGGGTTTCTTGCGAGAAGAAAAAAAGTTTGGATATAATAATAAATATATAAGTAAATGCAAGGACACCCTTCCTGTGCCATTTTTACCTACTTGCACAAGCTCTGCATGTGCCCTGAGAAAAGCCAGGAAGAGGTAGTTTTACCAGAGCCAGTGTAACAGCTGTCTGAGGGAAAATGCCCTCCCCAGCCTCGTGTTCTCCAGATGTCATTGGTTATGCTGCAGTCCAGCACATCTGGAGGGCACAGGAATGGGGAAACTTGGCCTAACGTAACTTTGCAATTGAAGGTTGGCCTAACTTAACTTTGCAGACCCCAATTCTGCTGTATCATCACCTACCTAACCAAGCCTTCTGCCATTTGTGTTCTCCCACACCGCGCTCAGAGTTGGTGGAAACAGACACTTTAACCTAACAATACGGCATGAGATCTAACTGAACACACAGGGCATTGAATTCTGCAGCCTCGCAGGCACGGCGGGCACGGACCAGAGCGGCCTTGACTCTCCGTCAGAAGTTGCAGCCCTTTACCTGTTCTCTTGCAAGAAGTCTTTCATCTGGGCTACCACCCACTCCGCCTCCGAAGAAGAGCTGCACCAGGCTTCACAGGCCTGGTCAATGTCCTGTAGCTGCTGGAGAACCTAAGGAAAGTGGGAAGAAGACAGAAGGCACCGTGTTGCACAGAATGGCGACAGCCCAATGGGAATGAGCCAGCACACCTGGGGGACGTTACAGCCTTTAATATTTATTTACTGCCTTTCTAAATTCCGCTTTCCAGACAATTGTCTCCCCAAAGCAGCTTGCATCAAAGAGAGGGAGGCTTGTCCACCAAGCCTACGAACTAAGAAAGACAACACACACACACACCCAGGGAAGGGGTGCGGAGGGAAAGGAAGAGGAGGGAGATCAACTCCCAAGTCCAGAATGAGATGATGAGCAGTAAGAGGGCATTTCATTGCACTTGGGGCCAGCCTGATCTTCCCTTGCTGGCATTCCTGCTTGAATCCTTTGGCCGATGAGGCTACAGCGTGCCTCTCCTTTCCTTCTGCAGTCCCGGGACTACAAGCAGTTGGGAGATGAATGTGCTTTCTCGCAAGGAGGGGGAAGCGAGCTCCTGCAGATGCTCTTTTTCTGGCTGATGGAGGGCCCTTGGCTTGATGTTCTTCCTGGGATGCAGGAGGGTGCAGCCTCCCAGGGGCCCTCGGTGCCATGGCCAATGCCAGAGGCCAGAGATAAGAGCATCTATGTTACCGTATTTCTTCGATTGTAAGACGCCATCGATTCACTAATTTCAGTGCCACCAACAGGGAAAAAAAGCTTTGATTCAAAGAAAAAATAAATTTCTTTGAACATCTTTTATGAGTAGAATTTCTTAGAAAGAGCTGGGTTTGGGGGCCACTGCACTGGGAGAAGCTTAGGGGTAAGCAAAAAACAGGCGCTTACCCTCCCAGCTCCTCCTCCCGGCTCGCGGCTGCTGCAGGAACTTCCTCTTTTGGCTGCCTGCCTGCACGTGGAGGAGAGAGACGAATGGAGCTGGCGCTGCCGCGTGAGAGCAGCTTCGGTGGAGCAGCACAGGTTTTCCCGCGGGCGTGAGGGGTTCCAGGCGGGACGCGCGCTTCCCAGTGCGGCAGCTGGGGGGGGACCCGGTGCTTGGGGGGGTGAGCCTCCTGACTCTTGGAGCCGCATGTCTTCCTGGCGCGGCTGACGAGGGCCGGAGCTGCACGGGGCGCGCTGTAGGCTCCAATCAGCCAGCAAAGCAATTTTAGAAAGCCCTGCTTGCTCAGCTTTCTAAAACCAATAAAGCTAAGGAGACTGGATGTTTCGGACCCTTTTTAATGGAATAGAGTCTTTTTGCATCTACCGTATTTCTTCGATTCTAAGGCGCCATCGATTCTAAGGCGCACCCCATTTTTAGACCTCTTTATTTAGGGGGGAAATTGCGTCTTAGAATCGAAGAAATACGGTATTGATAACGAAGTGGAGAGCGTTCCCACAGCCAGACAGCATGTCCATGCTTGAGCAATGCGAAGCTCCAAGCCTTTCATCTCCATGCCTTTGACCACACTAGATCAATGACCATCCGCTCCACGTTGACTGGCAGGTGGCAGAGAAATAAGATTCCTTCACCATCAACTCTGCTGCAATGTAGGCCTTCAAATGAGCTGCGAGCTCTGTCTTGATTTAGCACGGGTCTTCGGCTACTTGGGCTCTAGTTTTCTCCCTCGCAAGTCCGTTGATCAGGCCTCCTTGGTAAATCTAGGAGAAGCGCTGCGGAGCCATTACATCAAGAGCCTGGGTGAACTGTGGTTTCCAGTAATTATCTAGTCTAAAAACAGGAAGGCCAGTGAGAACTACCAGAAAAGCCCCTCAAGCATTTTGGAAGCCAACTAGATCAACACAGTTGTGTCAGGGGTTGAATCAACTTAAAATCAGCCTACTGTCTAGCCCATAAATGATGGACTTCAGCAACCTGTACCTCTGAGACATCCAAATAATATTTGGTACGTACATTCAGAATACAATTCCCCAGTTCAAGTTCAAACACCAGTTTCAGTCCTCACACACGTTGTTCAAGAGGGCCAGGAAAAACAGAATTTTATACTTTTAAACTCAAACAGGAATTACTGGTCCCATTAAGAATCTGCGAGCCTTACCTCAAACTGTTGTTTTTTGTAGGAAACCAGGACATCTGTGACTTTATCTAGGGGAGAAAGAAGGGGGAAAGGAAACATTATGAAACCTACGAAATGCAGAGAGAGGAAGCAACATAGCTGCTTGGAGCACCATTTACTGGAAAGGCCAAATACTAATTAAACAAGCCAGCCCCATTTCCACCATAACGCTCAGCCCTTGAATTATCTTGTGCAGTCACTCATATGGCTGGGAATTTTTTATAGAATAAACGAGGCGCAGCAGTCAGGTCGGTTCATCTAGCATTATGCACTGCATGCGGGAAAAACGGACTTTTTATCTTTAGGTGAGCACCATTTCATACGTTTCGGCCCTGACAACTACTGCATCCCTCTGCTAGAGCAGTACAACAATGGAACCAGTGACCTAGGGAGGTTGTGGGCTCTCCCACACTCGAGACCTTCAAGAGGCAGCTGGACAACCATCTGTCAGGGATGCTTATTTATTTATTTATTACGTTTTTACACCGCCCAATAGCCAAAGCTCTCTGGGCGGTTCACAAAGGGTGGATTCCTGCATTGAGCAGGGGGTTGGACTCGATGGCCTTGTAGGCCCCTTCCAATTCTACTATTCTATGATTCTATGCTGCCCGACTGGTTTTCGTTGCACTCTTCTTTTGGAAATAAAGCCCATAGGGATGCAATAATAATAATAATAATAATAATAATAATAATAATAACAACAACAACAACAACAACAACAGCAACAACATTTATATCCCACCTTTTTTCCTCCAAGGAACCCAAGGTAGCGTACATAACCCTCCTCCTCTCCATGTTATCCTCACAACAACAACAACCCTGTGAGGTAGGTTGGGCTGAGAGTCTGCGACTGGCCCAAAGTCACCCAATGGGTTTCCATGGCCAAGAGGGGATTAGAACCCGGATCTCCCAACTCCCAGTCCGACACCTTAGCCACTGCGCCACACTGCGTTCAGCCCTGCATCCCCGTGGTGGGAGGAGCTGAAGTTAAAAGGAGTGGGACCAATACCAAAAATACCAGCTAAGCCTTAAGAGAGGCATTACAACCTTTTAGAGTGGGGGACTACACATTACAACCTTTTAGAGTGGGGGACTACACATTACAACCTTTTAGAGTGGGGGACTACACATTACAACCTTTTAGAGTGGGGGACTACACACTACAACCTTTTAGAGTGGGGACTACACATTACAACCTTTTAGAGTGGGGACTACACATTACAACCTTTTAGAGTGGGGGACTACACATTACAACCTTTTAGAGTGGGGACTACACATTACAACCTTTTAGAGTGGGGGACTACACAATAGCCAGCAAACCACCAAGTGATATGTGGTTGGGGAAAGGAGTGTGTGGCCTTCTAGAGAATTCAAGCCAGCCAATTCCCTCCTTCTCCCCTGATTTTTCCTTTTCAGCCTTCAACATTCCATGGTTCAAGTGTTTGCAACCATTAGGCTTGATTGCTAGACTCACAGTCTGTCCAACCTCTGGTCCCAATTCCCACCGCTGCAAACTAGTTACACAAACTGAGAACTCCAGGATTTTAGCATAGCTGGCATTGTCCCCGTCCGTCCCCCACACCATGGGGAGGCACTCACTATGGAGCTCTCGGTGTTTCCGGCAGCCTGGTGACGGCGATTCCTCAAGCTCCTCCCGACTGCTGTCTGTCTCGGTCTCCGTTACTGACGATTCTTCCTCTTCGCCATCTTCAGCTTGGTCGTTGCAAAACTGCCGGCTCCAGTACGTGCGCCGGAGCCACTCCAGGACGGCATCGCAGCCTGGAGGAGACAACGGATCGCAGCGTCTTACGCAGAAGGCAGCCATGCGAAGCTCCCACCCACCCGGCCAAGCAAAACGATGTACAGGCCATTTCTCAGAGCTTCTCTGTACACTAAAGCATGTTTGTACCCATTATGTGACACAAGGGTTTGTTTTCTACTGTCCTCCTGTGGATGCTTCAACGCTTTATGGTCATCAAAGGAAGCCTTCTGGTGTAACCTCGCATATCTTTATCGTTGATTCGCTTACGATGTCTATTTAACACATTTCTGTTAGTACAGTCAAGGCCATCTACAGTGTCAAATAATGACCCTGTTCAGATGACACACTAAGCCACGATGGTTAAGCATGTTGAGCTAAACATTATGGCTTAGCGTGCCATGTGAACCCTTCCTAACCATGGTGGCCACATAACTAGAATTTAAACATGCTCACTAACCATTTGCTGCAAAAGGCTTAGTGGCCTAACCATGGCTTAGCGTGTTGTCTGAATAGGCCCATTGTGTCTGCAAGTGGCTCAGCGGGTATTGAGCTGGTCAGATCATTTCTATGGGGCTGTTCACACAACACTCTAAACCACATTCAGTGTTGTTTTTAATCATGGGTTAGCATGTTGTCTGAACACAAGACATTTTCCACAGGGTGGGTTATCACGTTAACTGAACAACCCAACAACAAACCATGATTTCTCAAGTTGGCTTGTTCGAGAAAATAAGCCAAATTGCATGGTTAACAAGCCACCCTGGCTGCATTCAGACAACATGATAACCCATGGTTCAACAAACAACCCACAGGTCAAAACAACCTGCACTCAACCACTGAGTGCCCCTCTACTTCCCAATGGCCCAAACTCTCTTGGTGGTTCAGAAAAGTTAAAACCGTAAAACGCAACCACATGATAAAAGCTAATAGAAAACTTTTAAACGTTTAAAACTATAATATAAAACCAAAGTACAGTCCAGCAGCAGTGTAAAGATCTAAAAGTACAACACATTTAAAACAACAAAAACTGAGGAACTAAAACAGAAGAAAGGAAAGGTTCTAGTAGAGGGTGGGCAGGATTACGTGGTTGAAAACATTGGGCTGCGAAACTACCAGAGCACGAGGGTGGAATTAAGGGTGAACCAACACAGGAACTCTTACTCTGGCCTTCTCCTGATTATATTTTAAGGGACAGTTCTGGCTTGTAGCTGCAATCATGTTGTAGATTTCATTATTGTCTAGGCCAAATATTTTATTGCTGCCATTTGTTATTTTTATGAAAATTGTGCTGTTGCATTACTGAAACTGTCTATTTTATTGCTGCAAGTGGCCTTGGGAGGGATTCTGCCCTGAAAGGCAGGCTAGAAATATTTAAAATAAATAAATCAGACTACAGCAGGCTGAAGAGTGCCTCATCTTATCATGGCACACGGTATTAGCCTGGATTATTGTAAATTGAAGGTGGTTTCGTGTTGTCTGTGGGAACGCCCCCCCTTCTTGCATTAAAAGTCCACTCCTGCTGATGCAGGAGGGCAGCTTGGCCCTCAGTTCAAAAAGATTCCCTTTACCCCTCACATTTCTGTAGAGGAAGTCAGGGTCCACCTGACAACCCTGCAAGGTAGGCTCCTGGACCAAACGTCCTAAACTCCCAGGTAACCCACCTCCCTGCCTCGTCCACAACCGGGACGAGCCAGATGTTCAAGGGAATAAAACACAGACACACATTTAGGGACCAAAGCAACTTTATGGCAATCACTAAAACTCACACGTAAGGCCTTGGTCGTAAAACAGCCCCTTTTAAAACAGGAAAGGGGAGAACAGGGGAAAGGGGAGGAAGAGGGCATGTGGAAAAGGAAAAGCGAGGAAAGAAGATGAGGAAAAGCTCTAATACTTAGCCATTACCCCAAGAAGCATTCATACGACCCCACACCCAGCCAAAATCTGGCTGGCCTTCTCCAGAATACCCACACATGTTAAAACATAAAGAACTTGTCTAACTCCGGGCAATCTCCCTGGTCAGACCTTCCCACTTGGCATACGCGTGCACCTCCAAGGAAGATGGAGGATCTTCTTCATAGGGCTTTTTATCTCTTTTCGGGACCCTCGGTCCCATGACTTAGGTAAACCAACCAGTGCCCTTCCTGGGCTATAGCCCACCCCCCTCCCATAGGGGCCAGGCCACCTCTTTTTTCCCCAGCTGAATCCCGTTAGTTTGTCCACCGCCCTGATAATCTCCAGGTGCTGGTGGGAGCAGGCCCGGTGCTGCCATAGAGGCAACTCAGGCGGCCGCCTAGAGCACCAAGCAAACGAGGGCGCAGAAGAGCATACCCGGAAGCTGCTCTCCTAGAGCGGCTTCCGGGTGTGCTGTTCCAAAGGCTTCAGTATGGCGCACCAGGAAGCCACTTCCAGGCGCGCCGCTTCAAAGCCTCTGCCCCGCCCCCCAACCCCAGCAACCTGGCTTCAAAGCCAGGAGTGGGAGGGAGCGGGCGGTGAGTGGGCGAGCAAGGGGGGAGCCGTAGCGGTGAGCAAGCGAGCGGGGGCGGCGGGCGAGCGATGGGGGGAGCCGGAGCGTGTGAGCGAGGGGGGAGCCGGAGCAGCGAGCGGGCGGGGGCAGCGGGCGGGGGGAGCAGTGAGTGAGTGAGCGAGCGGGCGGGCGGGTGGGCAGGTGAGTGAGGGGGCGGTGAGTGAGGGGGCGGGGGGGCGGCTTCAGAACGCACCTGCCTAGGGCGCAATATAGTCTGGCACCGGCCCTGGGTGGGAGTTGGACTGGCTCAAGACAGGGATGACCTTGGCTGGCAGCCACCAAGCCTGGCACAGCCGGTTTGAACAATAGACCATAGATCACACCTAAGGGCAGATCTTACAGCCCTATAGCAACAGCAAAGTTAAAGGTACAGGTTTGCACCCCTGTCCTTCACAATTTCTAGGCAAAAACTAAAGTGTTGCAGTTGGGAACACAAATGAAGCAGACAATGGGTCCCCCGCCCCACGTCTTGCCTCCCCTCGTCCTTCGAAAGGGTGGCCCAGTATTGCCCTCTCTGCCTGCACAAATGTCTACAAGCCATGTGGCTATAAATCTGCCCAGTACAGGCCAGGATTTCTGCAGCAGATTTCAGATGTTCACCAAACCTTAATGCCATAGCACCCCCTGGTGGAATCCTAAAGCACTGCATCAAGCAGCGGTGAGTTTGACAACTATTTAGGATGGTGACTGTGACGTTTTACTGTTTATTGCTATTTATCTAGGATGTAAGTACGGTTTGGACTTCGGATGGTAAGTGGTTAATTCTGTTGGGAGGGGGAGTGAGTGAATAGAACGTTGGAGTGGAGGCTGATTGGCTGTAAGACTCAAGGGTGTGACAGAGAAGCCGTGGAGAGTTGTGTGTAGAGAGTTGACAGAGGCAGTAAATAATATTCTGACTAGGTCCATGGTTGGGATCCTTTTATAGAAAGAAGTAAAAAAGGAGACCCAAAGGGAGCAGTCATGACAGTGACCCATTATGGGTGGAGATGGACAATGTTTTTTAAGGGAGTTGAATGTGGAATGAGAGTTAAGCACTACGACACTGCAAGCCTACCCTGCAAACCGACAATGCTTTTGCCAGAACACCTTCATTTACCTGGGGTGGGGGTGGAGCAGTCTATTTCCAGCCTTGATGAAAGTCCACAAACTGCCAGCAAAATGTGCCAAACGCCCGTGACCTTTGCTGGTGCCGCTCCATCACCTGCATCCACCTGAAGATCTTTTACTCCTTCAAAGGGTTCCACCCCATCTCCCTTGCCAGAGTTGCCTCTTTTACTTCCTTTAAACCTCTCCTTCTAACTCACCTTTCCCACCTGTGGCCTGCTTGGAATCCACCAGGAGAAGAGCCTGTAGCGTAGTGGCCCCTTCTCTGTGGAACTCTCTGCCCCTGGAAGTCAGGCAGGCGCCAGCACTAGGCTGCTTCCAGCGCCTCCTGAAAACATCTGTTCCGAGAAGCCTTCCCCAACTGGCTAGCCACTGGTTTTTTCCCCTGGTCCTTTATTTTAAATGTAACAATTTTAATTTGCTTTTTTAAATCGCCTTTCTTTCTACTGTTTACATCTATCTTCACCGCTCTGGAATCTGTGTTCAGTAATTGAGCGGTATATAAATGTTATAAATAAATAAATAAGCAAGCCTTTGCCACGGCTGCCTCACCCCCATCCCCTGCCACAGCGCTCCCCAAGCCATAATGTTCAGAAGTGTCACAATGCAATTCCTAGCATCTCCCAGACAGCATGTATTTGCAACAGATCTAGAAACCACCAGGTTGGGGAAGTCTGTACCACAGTAATTAAACCTAACTAAAATAATCAGGTCTTCTTCCTGTTTACCCTTGTCTCCATTATTAGAATAATTATTAATAATAATGCTAAGATACTATACTCACCTTTTTGGCAAGCAACCAGTGGGGGGAGTTTGCCGTGGGTCAATTCGTGGCGGAGGTCCACGATCCAGACTGGGATGTCAAGCTTTGAATAAGAAACAAACGGCAATTAAAAAAAATCACAGAAGAAAACGATTCACCCCACTCTCAAAGACAATCATTTGAAATGCACTCTGACTACCATTTATGGATCACACTCTAAATGTTTGGGATGATATCTGTAGCTTGCAGGGACTGAACGACTGGAACCTCCTTTACCTCTTTAGCTAGCCATCTCAGTGAAGTGATGACCCTTTTCTGCTTCCGCTCTGTGATGAGATTCACAAACCTGTGGGCAGAAAGAAGAAAGATGTGTAATGAGTGATTCGGGATTCCAGAGATGCATTTCTTTGAAAACATTATTTCTAGGGAGCCAAACCAAAACAGAGCCTGTACCTAAAAATTGGAACAAGGCTTAATTATTTCCCGCCCCCCTTTGAAAGTCTCTATTGAACCAGAATTACAGAAACCCCACATACAGAATTTTAAAAAAGAATTTTAAAAAATAGGTTAGCATTCCAAAATAAGGGATCAATTGAAGACAATTGATGTGGTACACCTAACGGCATTCCTATTGAACTCGTAAAATAAAATGTGCATCTCTCCCATCACGCAGGTGAACAGCACAAAAAAAGCACTGCAAATGCATGAAGTACATAGAATTTGTTTTTGTGTTTCAGGCATGCATTAGTTTTAGACCTTATTTGTTTGCTCTGCTCCTGCAAATGATCATTATAATGATCATTATAATCGCCCTGCATACGATTTCTTATGCAAGTGAACCAAATTAATTGGTTGGTTCATGTGTTACAGTGTCACCTAGTTACAGAACATTTATTTGTTTCAACTGGAACTAACCCAGAACAACTTCAGTTGCAGCTAACCATGAACTGGAAGCAAAACAAATATACTTAATGGTTTGGCTTTCTGATGATGATGATGATGATTAGTGTATCTACAGGACTTAAGGCACTACATATAGAGATCTAAAATAAACAAGCCCCCTTAGGTTTACAATCTAAAAGACTTGACACAGAAGGAAAAGGAATGGAGGAAAAGAGTTCTGTTTGAGAATGACAGAATTACAGGAGAGTTCAATGGGGATTTTGGCTAATTGGGGCCAGGCTGATCTTCCCTTGCTATGAGAGACAGAAAGAACTTGGCATGTTTAGCCTAGAGAAGAGAAGACTGAGGGGAGACATGATAGCACTCTTCAAAGACTTGAAAGGTTGTCACACAGAGGAGGGCCAGGATCTCTTCTCCATCATCCCAGAGTGCAGGACACAGAAACAGGGGCTCAAAAAGGAAGCCAGATTCCAGCTGGACATCAGGAAAAACTTCCTGAGTGTTAGAGCGGTACGACAATGGAACCAATTGCCTAGGGAGGTCATGGCCTCTCCCACACTAGAGGCCTTCAAGAGGCAGCTGGACAGCCATGTGTCAGGGATGCTTTAAGGCGGATTCCTGCATTGAGCAGGGGGTTGGAATCTATGGCCATATAGGCCCCTTCCAACTCTACTATTCTATGATTCTGTTCTGTGATTCTACTCGTGCACTGCAGCTTCCCAGCAGCTCTTGGTGCCGTGGCTGGTGACTGGGGCCAGGGCGTTCTTCACCTCACTTCTGCAGGCATAAGGCAATGGACTGTTCCAGACATGTTTTCCCTAGGGTACGAAGAGGGAAGCACGTTCCCAACAGTTGATTGCTGTATGACCAACGGCTGGGTTAGGCTGGCGATATTCCCTTTAGATTGTGCTTGCTGCAGAGGCATAGCCAGAAAAAAAATACCAGGTGCCCAGATGCCTAGAAGTTTGCTATAGGCACCTAGGAATTTGAAATATCCCACCAGGTCTATGTGTATAGGCGAAGCACAGCCTCATTCATCTCAATCACCTTGGCATCACGTGATCACAAATTCAGGCAAACAAAACAGGGGGGTGGAATACTGCTTACCTAAGGCTATATTAATGAATCTAAAAAAACCAGATCAGGCAATCGTAAATTACAGGCATTTATGGGAGTATGGTTCTAGTTAGTTACTTCTATAGATGAGCAAATTCACACATTGTGAAGCCATACAGATACCATTTGTTTCATGTTTATTAAACACTTGTTTTGTTATTATTGCATCTCCTTCAATTAAAACACATATGATTGCAATTGGATTCATCTATTTGATAAATAACAACTCAGAAGTTAGTAGTTCCCCCTTTTTTCTTTTTAAATTTATTCTTTCATTGCATTTGCCTTACATGTTGTTTTGCTTTGTTTTTTTAAACATGTTTCTTCCTAAAAGTATATTTTAAAAAGACGTAGGGGCAAAGAATGTACTCAAAACTTCGGATTTTAAAATAGCTACATTCTGGAGAAACGTTTGTGCTGTAAAAGCAGGACAGCTTTCCCTGAAGAGCTAATTTACTCTTTCACTCACCTCCTACAAAGGGGTATGGAGTGGCTGAATAGCACAATCCCCTTTTCTGACCCTTCATGCACCTTCCCTTCACCTACCATAATCCTTACCTCACAAGAGCCAGACCATACGTGAGGACCAGTTCATGAGATTTCAAATCACCAGCAGCATCGAGGATTTTACAACGAACAAGATCCGCAGTGCATTCCACAGCTAACGGCATCCTGTGTCCATACCTGGTTTCAACGAGTGAGACATAGTGAGGTTGGGATCATCTCCATTCCTTGGCCAAAAGAGTTCATCGTTCATCTTTGAGAGCAGCGGTTTTACAGCTGCATTCTTAGAAAACCTAGCATTTTCAGGGTTCTACAAAAATAAAATCAGCTGCAGAAGACAAGCTGCCCTGAAAGGCTGCTGACTCCACTGCCAAACTCCCCTTGCAGTGCACGGGGTGCATTTTGGGGCGCTCCAGAGACAGCTGGGTCCAACAGGCTTAATTGCAGCCAATGTAGGCTGAGCCCAAGGGGTTACCCCGAAGTTTTCTGCAGTGCTCAGGGGTTCATTAGCAGATGTGCAGAGGTCCCTCAGCAGTCCAAAACAATGTCTAAAAAATTATCCAAGGGAACGAAATGTGAAAGCCAGTTAGGCATAGTAAATAGGCTGAATCACTGAATACCCAAGTCTCTTTGGCAGGTGTTACCGAGAAATGGTATAAGAGCTATGCTAGACAAATGAGTTATTTGAGCAGTGGAACAACCCTGGAAGTGCAAGGCTTGATTCAGTTTGATGTAGGTAAATTTGAGGTGTTACAGAGCAGAGGCATCACACATTTCAAGCATTTATTCCCAATTTTCCATTCAGGCTATACATTAAACATTCTTATCTATCAGCGCTTACGTAGAACCCATTTGGTTCCCAACATGTTATAATAAAGGCTTCTTGGCCCGGCTTAAAAACCCAGAAGGTTTGCAAATTAATGCCTTCAGACAGAAATGAATGTCAGGAGAGCTCATGAAAATTGGTTACCACGTGTTTCTAGAAGGTAAGAAGGAGAAAAATCTACAAGCCTGGCTTTGTCTTGATCTGGCTGTTATCTTGTGTTTGGAGATAATGGTACTCTTGAATGGGCATCCCAGCTGTAGCCCACAGAGATAGAGAAAAAGCTCATGTGCTCTCAAACTTTAACCCCCTCTTTTCCACTAAACACTCCAAAGAAAACAAGGACTTCCACAACAAAAGATAGCAGGGTGGAGGATTTTTCTCATCAGGTCAAATTGGATAAAAATATGAGGGGAAAGGGGCAGGGCTGTGGAGTCGGAAGCAATTCTTGGGTTACTGGAGTCAGAGTCGGTAAAAATGTACCGACTCCAACTCCTAATAAATTTAAATTGTATATAGAGTTGTGATATGTCCCTGAAAACCAAGATTGTCCTGGATTCCAGCCAATTCCAAAATATTCTGGCTGGTTGGACAAAAATTCTGGATTCACAGTCCAACTGGCGAGAGAAATTCAGACCCCCCCCAGCGGATCGGCGGCAGCAGCAGAGAAAAAGATGGATCCGTGTGCCGCCTTTTCCAGAGTGCCGCTGCTCCTTCACAGGCAGGCTCAGACAAGTCACCGTGACTCAGGTGCTCCAAGCATGTGAGTTCCAAGCACAAGGAGGAGTTTGGTCATCTTGGCTGGTTGCGGTAAGTGCTGGGCCCTGCTGGGTTGCTTGTGGGGGAAGAAAGAGTTTTTTGGGGTGTATGAGGGTGGGAGTGGGGGGGAGGAAGGAAAGGAAACACAAAAACAAACTTTCACTTTTAACTGAATAAAATACAGTTGTTACGAAGTAGCTCTCCTGTGAGTGAGCAGTACAGACTCCATTTTGAGGCAGCCAACAGTCAAGGTGTCTTCACCCCTCCATCTCCAACAGAGATGAGGGAAAAAACACAGGAATGGGGCTGACAGCAATCACAAGGCTAGGTCAAGCAATTCATTTAAAGCCCTAAATGTATTAACATTTAAAGCCCTAAACAGCTTGGGGCTGTTCTGAAGGAATGCCTCCTCCCGTATGTACCTGCCCAGACCCGAAGGTCATCCTCAGGGGTCCTTCTCCGCGAGCCCCTGCCAAAGGAAGTGAGGCAGGTGGCTGCCAGGAGGAGGGCCTTCTCTGCTGTGGCACCTCGGCTGTGGAATGAGCTCCCTAAGGAGGTTCGCTTGGCACCTACATTATATGCTTTTAGATGCCAGGTGAAGACCTTTTTATTCTCCCAGCATTTTAACAGTCTATAAATAAATTTTAACTTGGTGTCTTAAATTTGTAATTTTGCATTGCTGCTGTTTTTATCTGGTTGAGCTTTTATATTGTATTTCATATTATGGTTTTATACTGTTGTTTTATACTTTGAATGTTTTTAATTTTTGTGAACCGCCCAGAGAGCTCCGGCTATTGGGCGGTATAGAAATGTAATAAATAAATAAATAATAAATTTAGATAAGAATCACCTTATTTAGCCACAGACGCTCTATGACCAATGTCTAAAGATTTCTTACGTGTGTGTGTGTGTGTGTCTCATTAGAACGTGTGCAAGTTGTACGCAGGTCTAACGAGAGCATATCACGTAACACAGTAAAGGAGATTTTTATTTGGATTTTAGAAAATATAACCTCACTGTTTTCATTTTTGGGCTTCTTTATTAAATAAAACAAAACAACCAGAATGTCTTAGCTATAGCCTTTAGACCCGGGCTTTAACAGGTTAGGGTTCTAAAAAGTTGCGTGCTTGCAGTTGATGTAGGAAATATATAGAAAATTTATTTCCTATATCGATATATAATTAAAGGAATCGGAGTCGGAGGAGCCATGAATAAAGGAGTCGGATTTTTGTTTTGTTATGTTGCTGTGTGCTCCTGTGTGTCACGTGTTCAACCCCTCTTGCTCCAATTTTGCAGTTATTCACTCATCAGACAGCTGTTTAATCTCTGTGGGCTGAAGGAAAATATGCAGCAAAATCACATCAGAAGGGTTTGCACCAGCAGGACTGCATTTGCAATAAAATAAAATAAATTCTTGGTAGCTTCCATCCACATCTCCTCTCACCTGCTCTTCCAAGCAGACACTCGGTCCAGCGCGTCCCGCTGCATCTGGCGGTCCCCGCAATACAGCCCCACCATGACTTGGTCCCATTCAGCCTTGCTTTGCCAGGCCACCACGCTCCGCGGCCTCTTCCGCTGAGGCTTCCCTGCCGCCTGCCTCTGCACCAGGCGACTGCTACCGGGACCACTAGCCATGCTGCCGTCTTCCGCCGCCTCCCCGACTCCAACGCTACCAAACCTAAGAATAACACAAAACTGTGAAGAAGCGCCCCCAAATAAATCGCTCCACAGAGCCTACGCAACTCCCCTTTGCAAGTTAAAAGGCCGATGCTTCTCAGAGGGAACAAACTGTGGCATCTAATCCCCAAACACATTCAAGAAAACATGAAAACGTGTTTTTTTTAAAAAAAAAATAGTGTTCCTGAAGGTAAAATCCACAAGTGTCCCCACATGCAACATCTGTATCCTTTGCTAAGGATCAGGGGGGCCCTCTATTCCTAAAAATCAAGGTCATCAAGTCTCCCCACAGTACTTGGACCTCCTGAACCAACAGCCTGCACCATTATTATTATTATTATTATTATTATTATTATTATTATTATTATTATATCTATGGAGGAGTTGCCCTACCCCACCCCACTACTCCATTACGCCCCAAATTACGGCTCTATCACAGGCCCCATGCTCCAAAGTGGGGCTCTACCACAACTCCATTACACCACAAATGAGGGCTGTACCACAGCCCCCTCTTTGCCCTAAAGTGGGGCTCTACCACAACTCCATTACACCACAAATTAGGGCTGTACCACAGCCCCCCCCTTTGCCCTAAATTGGGACTGTACCACAACTCCATTACACCACAAATTAGGGCTCTACCACAGCCCCCTCTTTGCCCTAAAGTGGGGCTGCACCACAACTCCATTACACCACAAATGAGGGCTGTACCACAGCCCCCCTTCGCCCTAAATTGGGGCTGTACCACAACTCCCACGCTCCGAACTGGGGCTCTACCGCAAGCCTCCCCCCTTTGCCTCGAGCTAGGGCTCCCCCAGAGACCCGCGGCCCCCCTCCACTAAGCCCTCGTACTTGGGGCCCTGCAAAAGCTGCGCTCAGAGCATCTCCGGAGGCGGCGAGCGAAGGTCCCACAAGCGGCGGATCCGCCGCCCGAGAGCAGCGGCGCGAGAGAACGGCGAGGGCGCGCAGCCAATCACGGCAAGAGGGTTGGCAGGGGCGGGGCGGAGAAGTGAGCGATCCGATTGGATGCGTGACGCCGATGTGACACGGAAGTGTCTCAGCCAGAAGCGGAAACAGGAAGCATAGACGCAACGGCTAGATCGTCTCAGGGACCTGGACTTCCGGTTCTGTCATACCTGGCCGTTGGTCTCTCCTGGGCGGAAGTCAGAGCGGCCATTAGCAGGCGAAGAGCAAGGCCTGGGCCAGCCTCCCCCAACCTGGTGCCCTCCAGATGTGTTGGACTACAACTCCCAGTATCCCCCAGCCAGCTTATATTTATAAAGAGCAAGAAGTCCTCTCATGGTGGTTCCATTTCCTGGGGTGTGGATGTTGTTGTTCAACAGGGTGACCATATTTTGGAAACCAAAAAGGAGGACAACATGGCTGCCCCCAGGGGCGTGTCCAGCACCAAAGGGGCGTGGCCACCAACATGGCTGCCCCCCCAGGGGACGTGTCCAGCACCAAGGTGTGGGATGCCCACCCCAACATAGCTTTGGTCACATGTCTGATTTTACAGCACACAATTAAGACAAATCTGTTCTACATAACATCTGAATGTTAAAATCAGTGAAATAAAGAACAAGTGAGACATTCAATGTATCTGAAATTAACTTCACCCACTCCTGCTTTTGTAGCTTTTGCTGTACTTTGAAGCTTTTACTATGCTCTGCGTGATGCATTCTCCCCTTCCCTCAAATATCTTTTCTGACTGTATCCTCACTCCGCTGCAAGCTGCTGATGCTGCTGTTAACGGGGTTTGCTGACGGCCAGCTATGTCTGGCCGTGCCCCTGTTTTGCACCAGGCTATCCATGGTGAAATTTAGGGTTACAGTAAAAAAAAAACAGAAAGCAAATCCCACAAGCTTGAAGTCTGCCCACTCCTGAGTTAATCTGTGTAGGTGACTGCCTCATCACAATCCCAAACCTTCACACGCAGGGAGTGGGTTGTGGATCGTCAATGAAATACAAAAAAAGTCTGTCCCCCCACTCCTGTGTTTGTAACCATTTGAAAACAAACAACCCCCCAATCCTGCAAATGCAGATAAACCCCATTACGTTTATACCCCATGTTGTAGGGTGCAGGGCTGGGGTCGGTACACCATAGAATCATAGAATAGTAGAGTTGGAAGGGGCCTATAAGGCCATCGAGTCCAACCCCCTGCTCAATGCAGGAATCCACCTTAAAGCATCCTTGGCAGATGGTTGTCCAGCTACCTTTAGGGTGGGAGAGCCCACAACCTCCCTAGGTAACTGGTTCCATTGTCGTACTGCTCTAACAGTCAGGAAGTTTTTTCTGATGTCCAGCTGGAATCTGGCTTCCTGTAACTTGAGCCTTGAAGAGTGCTATCATGTCTCCCCTCAATCTTCTCTTCTCCAGGCTAAACATGCCCAGTTCTTTCAGCCTCTCTTCATAGGGCTTTGTTTCCAGACCCCTGATCATCCTCGTTGCCCTCCTCCGAACACCCTCCAGCTTGTCTGCGTCCTTCTTGACATGTGGTGCCCAGAACTGGATGTGATACTCAAGATGCTTAATACTGTACAACCACACGGCTTGAATGTCAGTTTGGAATTGGCATCCTTTCTTGGATAATAACATTGTTGGTAGGTTTTCTTTTTCTATTATCAGTAGTAACTTTGCCATTCTAGTCAGTATTACTATTATTATTATTATTTATTTATTTATATAGCACCATCAATGTACATGGTGCTGTACAGTGTAAAACAGTAAATAGCAAGACCCTGCCGCATAGGCTTACATTCTAATAAAATCATAATAAAACAATAAGGAGGGGAAGAGAGGTTGTCATCTGACACAATTTGAATGGCATAGCATTGGAGGAAACCATACCCTGTTGGGGCGCTATACTCAAATGGGAAACATCGATTCCTTGTAGGGGACTCAGGGCTGTGCACGCTGTGCAGGGCTGTGTTCTGACTGACATCAGAGCCTCCAGCCTCCACTGCTCAAACTATTATGCTGTTCTGTTGAGAGTTAATTTCCCATAGTTCCTTCTCTTTTCTCTACCTTCCATCACCCTGCATGGCCGCTAGTAGTTGGCCTGAGCTGAACAGCAGTGGTTGACCTAAGGCTACCTAGTGATTTTAATCCAGAGGTGAGACATATTTGAACTGGGGTTTGCTGACCCATAGCTCCCTCTTTTAGCTACTCTTCTCCACCAGCCCTCTGTCTGTGTACGTGTTCCAGTTTCGACCTTCAGAGCCTGTTCAACCAGAGATGATGATAGGACAAAAGAAGTGTGTGCCTGCTGTCATCACTCATGACTAAGTAGCCTTAGAGATGGAGCTCCAAGAAGGAGTCAGAACCTCTCTTTGGTTCCTCTTCAGTAGGGTTTTCTAGCTTGGATCCAACATGGTGTCCTCTAAATCATCGGGACATATTTCTCCCTCTGACTCTAAGGATTTCACTTTGGGCTCCTCCAGAAAGCAGAAATGCCTAAGGGAGCCTTCCAAAACTAGATCTGCACTCCTCAGACTCTTACTCCCTACCCAAAGAAGCCAGCGACTACAGAAAAAGATGCCAGCCCTTCGAAAGCCAGATGGTGCACTTAGGAGGTTGGAGCTCCCAGAAAGACTCTCCTGGCCAACCTGTAAAATCCTGGCAGTTCCTCTAGGCCAGCGCTAGGGTAACTTGACTCTGATCTTAACTCCAGAATTGCTAGCCATGGTCCTACATCCAAGTCACGTGTCTTTTGTTAAGTACCTGCAGTGCTGTCCAGGGTCCTGGACCTATTCTGTTCAAGATTTGCACCTTACTTTGTTCCCTGTTGCCTGAGCTGTTGCTTTGCTGGGATGAAGGAATTCCAGGTGCAGCAGGACATAGGCTACCCATAGGCTACATAAGTGTGGGACACACGCTGGGAGCCTTTCGTGGCTGAAGAGCAGGGTAAATCTTCAGCAAATAAATAAATAAATAAATAAGCAGCAAGATGGCTATAGAACAATCGGGTCAGTTTAAAAAGTCAGCAGGAGTTTAACACAGATTGAAGGCACGGTGGAATCATCATCATCATCATCACAATAATATAAAACCATAAAATAAAATAATAAAAATATTCACCGTTGGCTGTGGAAGTTAAAGAACTATGGCAACAGGAAAAAGTCACAATTATCCTGCTAGTCACATCACTGGCATCACATCAAAAAACTATACAGAAAACCTTCAGAAACTGGGCCTCCTAAAATACATCCACACCAACATCCAGAAAGCAGTCATAATTAAAACATGCTCAATTGCCAGGAAATTCCCGAACCAGCAAAAGACAGCATCACCTGGCAAAGGCTGTCAAATGCTTCTTGAAAAACTGCCGCAAGCAAGAAAAGAGACAATAATAATAAATAATATGTCTTTGCCACCCTCCTAAAACTCAAAAGCAAATGGGGCAGTTGAGCCATTTTAGTGATGGAGTTCTGCAATCTGGGTACCACTGCCAAGAAGGCCTGTACTGGTGTCCCCGTCAAACACACCACTGAACGTGGCACATCGTGAAGCAGGCATTCCAGTGCTGATTTCAGTGTACAATCAGGTTCATTCAGGAGGAAGCAGCCCTTCATTTAATCTGAACCCAGGCTGTTTCAGGCTTTATATGTAATAAGTGCGAAAACAAGGAAAACCCCGAAGGGGAGTAAAAAATAGCCAAAGGCAAGGGCGGAGCCAAGTGATCTTCTTGTTGTTGTTTATTCGTTCAGTCGTTTCCGACTCTTCATGACTTCATGGACCAGCCCACGCCAGAGCTTTCTGTCAGCTGTCACCACCCCCAGCTCCCCCAAAGTCAAGTCTGTCACCTCCAGAATATCATCCATCCATCTTGCCCTTAGTCGGCCCCTCTTCCTTTTGCCTTCCACTTTCCCTAGCATCAGCCTCTTCTCCAGGGTGTCCTGTCTTCTCATTATGTGGCCAAAGTACTTCAGTTTTGCCTTTAATACCATTCCCTCAAGTGAGCAGTCTGGCTTGATTTCCTGGAGTATGGACTGGTTTGATCTTCTTGCAGTCCACGGCACTCTCAGAATTTTCCTCCAACACCTCAGTTCAAAAGCATCTATCTTCCTTCGCTCAGCCTTCCTTATGGTCCAGCTCTCGCAGCCATAGGTTACTACGGGGAATACCATTGCTTTAACTATGCGGACCTTTGTTGTCAGTGTGGTGTCTCTGCTCTTAACTATTTTATCAAGCTTTGTCATTACTCTCCTCCCAAGAAGTAAACGTCTTCTGATTTCCTGGCTGCAGTCAGCGTCTGCAGTAATCTTTGCGCCCAGAAATACAAAGTCTGTCACTGCCTCCACGTTTTCTCCCTCTGTTTGCCAGTTATCAATCAAGCTAGTTGCACTAACGTTATAAAGCCCTGAGGAAGAACGCAACCGCGTTCGAAACGCGTAGGCACCTGGCACTTTAATAAACCTTTTACTAATAATATTATTGTAGAAGATCACTTGATTCCGCCCTTGCCTTTGGCTATTTTTTACTCTTTATATGTAATAGACAGCTTGTTGTATTCATCCCAGAAACAAATTGGAAGCCATTACTAACAACAAAAAGAACTGGGGCTGGATCTAGATTTAGTCATACTTAGAGCAGACCCCTTGAAATGAAAGGGACTTTCCTGTGTAGTACATTCTGAGAATCAAACGTCAGAAAGCACTCTGGTTTTATTCTTTTCCAAATTTCTAAAGAGTTTATATTGTGTTTTTCCGTGTTGTATTTTAGAGTATTCATTGTTGTCAACAGCCGAGAGCATTTGGCGATGTGGTATGGAAATGTAATGAATAGATAAATAAGCCACAGCCCTAACTCAAAGTACAATTAAATTGCAATTGACTTACTACAGTTCATACTAGTGGGCATGACGTAGCTGTGTGGGTGGGAAAGGGGAAATTACAGTTCACTGGAGTACCCATTTTAAAAGCAAAACAAAACAAAATGCTTTTAAAATGGGTCTGTTAAAAATCCCAGTTGCTCTTATGTCTTACACACACAAAAAGTTAAAAAAACAAAGCATTCCAGGTTCATTTTTATGCTGGAAGTTACAAGATGGGGGATACTTGGCTCAACAATACTACAAATGAGAAGGATCTTGGAATTGTTGTAGATTACAAGCTGATTATAAGCCAACAGTGTGATGTGGCTGCAAAAAAAGCAAATGCTATTTTGGGCTGCATTAATAGAAGTATAGCTTCCAAATAACGCGAGGTACTGGTTCTCCTCTATTTGGCATTGGTTAGGTCTCATCTTGAGCATTGCATTCAGTTCTGAGCACCATGTTTAAAGAAGGATGCAGACAAGCTGGAGCGTGTTTAGAGGAGGGCAATGAGGATGATCAGGGGTCTGGAGACAAAGCCCTATGAGGAGAGACTGAAAGAACTGGGCATGTTTAGCCTGGAGAAGAGAAGGCTGAGGGGAGACATGATAGCACTCCTCAAATACTTGAAAGGTTGTCACACAGAGGAGGGCCAGGATCTCTTCTCGATCCTCCCAGAGTGCAGGACATGGAATAATGGGCTCAAGTTACAGGAAGTCAGATTCCAGATGGACATCAGGAAAAACTTCCTGACTGTTAGAGCAGTACAACAATGGAACCAGTTACCTAGGGAGGTGGTGGGCTCTCCCACACTAGAGGCATTCAAGAGGCAGCTGGACAACCATCTATCAGGGATGCTTTAAGGTGGATTCCTGCATTTAGCAGGGTGTTAGACTCAATGGCCTTATAGGCCCCTTCCAATTCTACTATTCGATGATTCGATGAATCCGGGACATGTTAATTACCTTTTACAACCCAGCAACAAACTATGGGATCTCAAGGTGGCTTTTTCAAGAAAAACAAGTCACACTGCATGGTTAACAAGGCACTCTGCAGAAAGAAAGAAGAAGAGAGTGTCCCCTTCCATTCTATGCACAAAAGCCCTCTGTTATTCAACACTGGCGATGGGACAGTGTCCTTCACTGCACCTAAAGGCATCTGGCTAGCTTAGGGACGACAAGGTAGGACCGATGGCGCACCACAGCTCTCTCCTCCAACACGGTACTGTTGCCTTCCAGCATCTGGTCACCTGGGGCAACCTCCTCATCTTGATTGATGGCCGGGCTGCCCCTGTTTGTTGTGGTTTTAAACTGCACTTGTTGGATTTCGGCTTGTAAGGCAGCTGCTGAAGAATCAGCAACACTGCCAAGAAAAATAAAAAGGTGCTATGTAGCAAGCAAATGGCTCATTTCTTGTGGCCTGGCAGCTGTTTAGGTATTATTCATTCATTTACATTTATACACCACCCCATAGCCGAAGCTCTCTGGGTTGGTTTACAAAGGTTAAAACATTAAAAACAAATATACAGAATTTAAAACCATAAAAAGCATAAGAACAAGGCAATATCCGTTTAAAACAACTAGTTTGGGGTCAGTTAAAAGACTCAAGGTTGGCAGTTCGCAGGGGACAAATGGTTCCTGCGGCACGTGCTTGTAAGGAAAACACTTTTGCTCTTTCTCCGTTTTAATGAAGAGAGAGGGAGAGAGATTGATTTATTGCAGCCTTCTAAATGCTCAGATTATATTACAGCTATTGATCTATGTAAATAAACGTGTAAAGCCAAGCAACAAATCATATTGGTTTTCAGACAACATGGTGCAGCGTTCATGAGGGGGCATTTCATTTCACTTGGTTTATTGATTTACCTCGACTCGCCCAATTTCGTTACGTATTACCTTGTTCATAACGAAGGCCCAGTCCTCAGAAACAGCAAGCAAGGAGGTAAAACTCACATAAGTCAAGACTCTTCCGTGTAACACATAAAGAAATAAATCCCTGCATGTAGACAATTAGCTTGTCAGGGGAAAGGGTTCTAGCTAGGTCATCTGCTATTTGTGAGAAGTAGGACTAAATAATTGCTTCCGCTATTGTGGCTGGAGAATACTGGGAGTTGTAGGACTTTTTCTGCCTAAATATGCATAGGGTTGTACTCTTAGTCTTTTTTTTTTACCACTGCAAAGTCTGGTGAAGTACAAGTTGTGAACCTATCCCCATGCACTTACTGGACCTATGACACTGAAATTCACCTGACGTGGTAGAAACATAAATCTTTTTTGCATGCTTCCTTGTAGCTGATTTTTTAAAATAAAAATCTTGATTTACTTGTCAAAGTTATTTGTTTTAAACTGTCTATTTTTAGGCAGAGTCTTGTGTAAAATTCAGCTTCTGTACACATTAATTGATAAAGATTGATAAAGCAAAATACACAGCAATTTAGACTTGATAAGTCAATTTTGCTACAGCTCTATTTGTCTACAATTGTCCTGCCTTAGAATCATAGAATAGTAGAGTTGGAAGGGGCCTATAAGGCCATCGAGTCCAACCCCCCGCTCAGTGCAGGAATCCACCCTAAAGCATCCCTGACAGATGGCTGTCCAGCTGCCTTATCCATTCCTCTCTGAAGATCTGTACTCTGTTTATGGTGAGAAATTCTTACATGGTTCAGGTTTTATGTTTTGTGGTTGTGCTGGTCTGGAACAGAATTATGAATGTTTTCAAACACACGTACTGTACAGATATATTGGACAAGGGCCCAGCATTGACTGAGTTAATGACAAATCTAGTTTTTTTTCCTACACAATATGTGGAATGGCCTTATGGCCTGTCCATTTCTCTTTAAGTGCCCGTAAGAGGGCACACCATTTGCAGAAAGCTTCATACAGCTGATGGACTCTAGTCCATGAAAGCTTCTGCTGCGTCAAATCTGTTTGGCTTTACAGTGACTGACATAAGAATCTTTGTGTTTGCTGCTATAGACTTAACACAATGCCACCCCGATCCCCACAGAGTTTGCAGAAAGCAGCCTTCATTAGAGATGTCTCTGTCTGATTCTCTTCTAGCAGCTGTCTTCTTACTACTCATTGTTGCGAGAGCAGTCTGAGTTTGTTTAGGCTGGCTGAGACGATGCATGATAACCAGCACTAACATTGCAATCGTACGGGGATATTTCCTAGGACAAGCTGTGTTTATTATCTGGGCAGCACAGTAGCTTTGGGGCTGTGTTTTAGAGCTGGAAAACCCAGGTTCTCCAGCCCCTTACTCACAACCCTAACCTACCCTGTAGTATTGTTCGGAGGCAAAGATAAACCCCTATGGATGCTGCTAGAAGATCTTTGCAGGAAGAGTGAGATGCAGCTGTGATGAAGCCAGGAGTATATAACCTGTTCCCAACTGCTTCTTTGAGTTTTGTTTGACACGGTGTTGGGATTTCAAAACTGCAATTGTGAGGCTTAAACTTCAGCTCAACCAAGGCTTGGCCTCAATTCCTTGATCTAAGATGGTATAACAAAGACCTGTGTGGGCGATACCTGATGAAAACTCACAAATGAGACAAAGTTTGGAAGCTGGAGCTAGTGCAGAATGCTGCAGCTCCGCTGTTGTCCGGAGCTGCCCCTTTCCAGCATGGAACTCCTCTGCTGAGGGAACTGCACTGGCTGCCTATTCACTACCGGGCCAGGTTGAAGGTTCTTGTACTTGTGTACAAAGCCCTAAACAACTTGGGACCAGGATACCTGAGAGAGCGCCTTCTCCACTACCAACCTGCCCGGAGGTCATCCGAGGGCATGCTCCTGGTGGTCCCACATAGATCCATCCTCCGATTGGATCCACCAGGGGAAGAGCCTTCAGCGTGGTGGCTCCCCTTCTGTGGAACTCCCTGCCTCTGGAGGTCAGGCAGGTGCCAACTTTGTACTCCTTTCAGCACCTCCTGAAAACATCTTTATTCCAGGAAGCTTTTCCACAATGTCCAGCCATGAGTCACTGTATTTGCTTCTTTTAAAATCTGTTTTAAGTGTTTTATTCTGTTTTTATTTTCATTTTATCTAGTACACCGCTCCGAAATTTTCAATGGGGAGCGGTATATAAATATTGTAAATAAAATAAATAAAGTTTGTTCCTTTTTCCGTTAACAGCAAAATAGCACTCCCTGCTTTAAAGAGAAGAAGAAGAAGAAGAAGAAGAAGAAGAAGAAGAAGAAGAAGAAGAAGAAGAAGAAGAAGGCAATACATTTAACATTGCCCCAGAAGCTGCTAAATTTACCACTCTCCTTCCACAAGCAGAAAGGAAAAGGAAAACAAGAAAATGGGATGAGCCTGACAGCAGGAAACTTTCAATTAACATTAGAAAAGAACTTTGACGAAAGAGAACATGTTAGAAGGACCTTGGCCATGGCGAAGGGCGCTGCTGTATCAAGTGCTTGTGTGGAACGGGTTTTTTTCACTTCAAACAGATCGTAGAAAGGCGTATGGATTTACTTAGCACTCCCCTGCTTCTTCTCAAGGATTCTTGTATGATGCCAACAGTCCCTCCACCTTCTAACGATGGCCATCGCCTAGTGCCCCGTATACTCAACTCTAACCACACTCCCCCTTCCAGGTGCAATCTGTTGTCTGTATAACTTAGGAACCAGTCGAAACTCTCCAAAGTCGTCCTCCACCCAGAAACGATCCCCATACAGGGTTACCCACAAGAGAGACTGTTTCTAAATAGGGAGCTACCGCAGTGCAGGAACTTGGGCGTACAGCTTTGCCCATGTCAGCAATTTTATCTTGGGATGTCAAATGCGAACATGATTCATGCATTTTCCAGCCATGCCTTTCCTCTCTCCCTCACTGCAGACACTGGGTTTTTTGTTCAGGATTCTCCCCTTTGCGGGGTGTGTGTTTGACTTCGTAACAGTACGTGTGTGAGACAGTAAGACTTGAGTTGAGTGCCCCACCGTAGTCTAAAATCTGAAGGATGAACATCTGTGCTCTTCCTCCCTCTAGTGGTTTCTTCCTACAGTACCAGTACTCGAACGGCCTTGTACATTTGTACAGGATTCAGCTGTGATGTAATTTCTAAACCAGCAATCGAAAATGGAGGAGTCGAGGAGAAATGCACACCAAATTGAAGGCAAAACAACCATTATTGATCAGAGAAGAAATGAGCAGCGTGACATTAACAAAAACTATGGAGCAACTAAATGCAGGAAGTGGGCAGCAGACAAGGACTACATCATTGCCGCGGGTAGTATTTTTTTTTACTACTGTTTGTAATTTAAACTATGAAGGTAAAGAGTAATGGGAAGGATGAAGACTCTCATAAAAAATTGAGATTAAAAAAGTGGAAAGAGAGACGATCTGGCAACGCTCACAGCCGTCCACCTCTTCGAGGGAGTCACTGTTATCTTTTTAAATGGTGACTCATCTATTTCCATAAAGCAACCCTGTGCAGATGGAGGCCATAAAGCAGCCATATATGCAACATTAATGACGTAAATGGGTTATGGGTACTTGCAATAGGTCCAGGTATGGAGCAGGGGGCATGTGTGGCTTGACGGGCAGCTTGAACACTCGTTGGGCGTGTCTGGTGGGGGCAACCGCTCAGTGGGAACCTGAGAAACTAGATCCGAAGTGGGTTGGATTGGGTCTGATTCAAACTGAGATGGTTCGGAGCCGATTCGGAAACTCCAACTCGGGCCTCCGAAGCTGGTTGGGAGGCCTGTTCACAGCCCTACTGCAAACCTAATGCCACCCATGTAGAGGGGGGATCCAGATAGGAAGATTCTAAAACTGATCAGCGTGGGAAATCTAATTTAAGTAGAAAAAACCCAAAAACAGATCAACGATATAAGCCCAATGATATAAAGAAAGATTTTTTATTTATTTTTTACACCCTCTGAGGACTAGGACGACCTTCCTCAACCTGATGCCCTCCAGATGTGTTAGACTACAACTCCCAGAATCCCCCAGCCAGCATTTATTTATTTATTTTATTTATTTAAATCATTTGTATCCCGCCCTATATCATTAGGATCTCAGGGTGGTCTACAGATAAAATCATACAATATAAAACAACAGATATACACAGCTAAAAACAAATTAAACCATGAATCAAGTTAAAACCAGTATATAATTTAAAAGCAATAAGAATAATTAAAACGGTTAAAACAATGTGCAAACTTGGTGAATTTAACCGTTAAAGGCTTTGTTAAAAAGCCATGTTTTCACTTGGTGCCGGGAGAAAATCAGCGTTGGCACCAGTTGGGCCTCCAAGGGGAGGGCATTCCACAGTCGGGGTGCCACAACAGAGAAAGCCCTCTCCCTTGTCCCATCGTAGCGTATGTGTTGTGCTGGTGGGATGCAGAGAAGGGTGCCTCCAATAGATCTCAAGTCTCGGGCAGGCATATATAAGGAGAGGCGCTCCCTCAAGTATCAAGGTCCCAAGCCCTAGCTGAAATATCTTGTGTCTAATGTAACACTTGTGAGCACTGCACAACTGTGCAATCGAAACAGCCTTCAACAAATAATGCCTCAATCCAAAATTGTGCAAGTAGGCATGAAAGGAGAAAAATGGCGTTGTTTCCTACTGCTTTTCTCTTTTTTTGCTGGGGGTTTTCTATGCATTTAAAGAACAGCAGCGATGGCAAGCAAAAACCCAGAAGACGATAACATCAGACGCATTTATGGAAAACTGGTTGGACTTTTTCCTCATTTATTTATTTATTTATTTATTTATTACATTTCTATACCGCCCAGTAGCCGGAGCTCTCTGGGCGGTTTACAAAAATTAAAACCATACAAAGTACAATACAACAGTATAAAACCATCATATAAAATACAATATAAAAGCTCAACCAGATAAAAACAGCAGCAATGCAAAATTACAAATTTAAAACACCATGTTATTTAAAATTTATAGTTTGTTAAAATGTTGGGAGAATAAAAAGGTCTTCACCTGGCGTCTAAAAACATATCATGTAGGTGCCAAGCGAACCTCCTTAGGGAGCTCATTCCACAGCCGGGGCGCCACAGCAGAGAAGGCCCTCCTCCTGGTAGCCACCGGCCTCACTTCCTTTGGCAGGGGCTCACGGAGAAGGACCCCTGAAGATGACCTTAGGGTCCGGGCAGGTACATATTAATACGAATCCTGGTGAACCGAGACCTCCACTGACTCAGGAATCCCTTTGGTCAGAGGTTCTAATTTAACCTGCATCTTTTTCTGTACAGGAAAGTATAGATTTGGTTAAGATGTCTATATTTACTAAGTGCTTTTTGTAGATATGAACACCCATGCTTTTTACGGTGGTGCTGTGGGAACATTTGCATTGTCCTTGAGTGTTTTCTTTTATTCTGTCTGTTTAATGCCTTCTTCCTTACTTGAAAAATCAATTAAAACAGTGTGTGTGTGTGTGTGTGTGTGTGTGTGTGTGTGTGTGTGTGTGTGTATCCAGAAGACACAGCAGTTTGGGCTGGTGGTAAGTGCTTAACACCTGCTTTGTCACTCCCTTGGATCTGTGAACTTCTCCTCCGTCTATTTTTAAATGTTTTTCTTTCTCCTGGGAGAGCTGATTCTTAAGCATGGCGAAGAGGCCTGAACAAATAAGGGGGACTTCCATGTTTCCTTCTCTCTTTTTAACCCCAGCCTAAACAGCAAGCAGCTTAACCACAAACTAAAGATAGCCAGAAGTCAACTGAGTGTCATAGATGCAAGTGCTGGTTTGAGCCTTCCCTCAACAACACTTTTATACTTTAAAAAAAAAACAACGGTGCCAGACAGCTAGATTAAAATGATGGGGTATTTGGACAATACCCTCCAAAAAGCGATAGCAAGACCCAGAGCCTGACAAAATCCATTGCTTTCTGGAGCAGGTTAGGAATAAAAATTAGAGCTGGATGCTGTTCTCTCTATACATACTGCCCTTGGGCAAGCTTATTCAATCTCACGGCCTCCAATATCACTTGTATGCCGATGATACACAATTATATCTTTCATCTCCGGAACTTTCTCCAGTTGTCCACGATCGTATCTCGGCATGTCTTTCAGATATCTCAGCCTGGCTGCTTCATCGTCGTTTGAAACTTAACATGGCAAAGACTGAACTGCTTGTTTTTCCTCCTAAACCTTCTCCTCACCTCTCATTCTCTCTTACTGTCAACGATGTCACGCTTACTCCGGTCAAGGAAGCTCGTAGTCTTGGCTTTATATTTGACTCCTCGCTCTCCTTTACTCCTCACATCGAGGCAGTAGCTAAATCCTGTCGTTTCTTCCTATATAATATTGCCAGGATTCGACCATTTTTGTCTGTCTCTTCTGCCAAGACTCTCGTTCACGCACTGGTTATCTCTCGGTTGGACTACTGCAACCTTCTTCTCTCTGGCCTTCCCTCGTCTCACATCAGTCCGCTGGTCTCTGTCCACCACTCTGCCGCTAAGATCATCTTCCTGGCCCACCGCTCTGACCAGGTCACTCCACTTCTGAAATCTCTTCATTGGCTTCCAATTCACTCCAGAATCCAATATAAACTTCTCCTGCTGACCTTCAAAGCTCTTCACAGTCTAGCTCCTGCCTATCTCTCCTCTCTCATCTCACACTATCGCCCCGCTCGGGCTCTCCGCTCCTCTGATGCCATGCTTCTCGCCTGCCCAAGGACCTCCACTTCCCTTACTCGGCTTCGTCCTTTTTCTTCTGCTGCCCCTTACGCCTGGAACGCTCTTCCAGAACACTTGAAAACTACAAACTCAATCACTGCTTTTAAAACTCAGCTAAAAACTTTTCTTTTTCCTATAGCCTTCAAATATTGAATTTGTTCTGACTCTATACTGTTAGCTTCACCCTACCCGGTGCCTGTTTACACTTCCCTGTGCCTGTTTGCATTCTCCTTCCCTCTTTATTGTTTACTACAACTTATTAGATTGTAAGCCTATGCGGCAGGGTCTTGCTATTTACTGTGTTATCTGTACAGCACCATGTACATTGATGGTGCTATATAAATAAATAATAATAATAATAATAAAACAAAATGTAGATTCATGGTTTAGGTCCTCAAAGCTTAGGGTTTTTGAGTTTGGACAAAGTACAAAGGTACACAAGAAACGAACCAGAATTGTTGACCGGATGTAGCAGCCTTTCCCCAACCTGGTGCCCTCTAAACGTGTTGGACTGCAACTCCCATAATTCCTAGCTAGCATGGCCAATGGCAGCCCAACACCTCTGAAAGTTGATCATTAATCTCTCCATCCGTTTCAATGTATCAAGCTAATTCTTTGGTTACAGCATAATTCTGTCTATGCATACTCCCCTTGTAAGTCCTGTGGCCATTATTATTATTATTATTATTATTATTATTATTATTATTATTATTATTATTATTATTACACTTATATACCGCCCCCATAGCCAGGGCTCTTCAATAGAGCTTACTCCCAACTTAGTGTGTGTGTAGGATTGCAGCCTTAGACTTACATTGCACCATGTATCTCACACTAAGGACAGACATTTGTAGAAAAAAATCTATTAACCTGGCTAAAATATTATCTCCATTTCATGTAACAAGGAGGAGTACTTTAGGTATAGAATCACTATTTTATTACATTCATCCCACATTTTTTCCTCCTTAAGGAACTCAAGGCGGTGTACATAATCCTCTTCTCCGTTTTATCCTCACAACAACAACCCTGTGAGGTAGGTTGGGCTGAGAGTCTGTGACTGGCCCAAAGTTACTCGGTGAGTTTCCATAGCTGAGTGGGGAATAGAACCCGGATCTTCTGACTCCCAGACCAACACTTTAGCCACTACACCACACTGGCTCGCTAGATGAAAGCGTGATGAAAAACAACTGTCGTAAATTACCGAGACATCCATTTGAATAGATTTGGTCTCTCCCTACCTGTTTTTCATAGATTTTTTTTTTAAAAAAAATAACTTCTTCGGTTAGGTTAGCTTTGCTCAACCAGGTGCCCTCTAAATGTCTTGCATCTGGAAAGATGCTGCAAGTTTAGTCCAAAATAACTAGAAGAGACCAGGCTAGGTGAAACGACGATATTCGATGGGACAAAACTAACTTGCTGAATCTGTAATGGAGCACTTCAGTCAGGAGTGCTGCAAACAATTTGTGAAAGTACCAGAACCCAATGGGGACGTTCCCATGAAGCTGATTGGAGGGAGATTCATAGAATCATAGCATAGCAGAGTTGGAAGGGGCCTACAAGGCCATCAAGTCCAACCCCCTGCTCAATGCAGGAATCCACCCTAAAGCATCCTTGACAGATGGTTGTCCAGCTGCCTCTGGAAGGCCTCTAGTGTGGGAGAGCCCACAACCTCCCTAGGTAACTGATTCCATTGTCGTACTGCTCTAACAGTCAGGAAGTTTTTCCTGATGTCCAGCTAGAATCTGGCTTCCTTTAACTTGAGTCCGTTATTCCATGTCCTGCACTCTGGGAGGATCGAGAAGAGATCCTGGCCCTCCTCTGTGTGACAACCTTTTAAGTATTTGAAGAGTGCTATCATGCCTCCCCTCAATCTTCTCTTCTCCAGGCTAAACATGCCCAGTTCTTTCAGTCTCTCTTCATAGGGCTTTGTTTCCAGACCCCTGATCATCCTGGTTGCCCTCCTCTGAACACGCTCCAGCTTGTCTGCATCCTTCTTAAATTGTGGAGCCCAGAACTGGACGCAATACTCTAGGTGAGGCCTAACCAGGGCCGAATAGAGAGGAACCAGTCCCTCATGTGATTTGGAAGCTATACTTCTATTAATGCAGCCCAAAATAGCATTTGCCTTTCTTGCAGCCATATCGCACTGTTGGCTCATATTCAGCTTGTGATCTACAACCATTCCAAGATCCTTCTCGTTTGTAGTATTCCTGAGCCAAGTATCCCCCATCTTGTAACTGTGCATTTGGTTTCTATTTCCTAGATGTAGAACTTGGCATTTATCCCTATTAAATTTCATTCTGTTGTTTTCAGCCCAGCACTCCAGTCTATCAAGATCAGACAGATAAAAAAATACTTGTCCACGCAGCGCATATTTAACTAAGGGATTCCCTTCCACAAGACATAGTGACGATGACCACCAATTTGGATGGCTTTAAAAGGGGGTTAGACAAATTCCTGGAGGAACAGGCTATCAATGGCTACTAGCCCTGATGGTTATGTGCTATCTTCAGTATGCCTATGTACACCAGTTGTTGGGGAACATGGGTTGGAGGATGCAATTGCACTCATATCCTGCTTGTGGAATGCTGGATTAGATCCAAGATGGCTCCTATGTTTTTAAGTCTCATAAAGTGTCTCATGCTCTGCAACATTGTCATGCACATTGATGGCACTTTATATAACAATCTTTTCAAGACAACAGATCCTTGTCCCAAGATGTTTGCAATCTAAAATTCTGCCCTACAGAGGAAGTGGAGGCAGGGTTATCAAACAAGGAAGCAATATGTCATTGTTCCAGTTCCATGCGCTACATGCTCAATCATGGTAGACTAAAAATGCTACATAAAAGAACACCCAATTCACCTGTTGCTTTTCCCTGACATTGATAATAGTCCATAATATTTCACAAGTCACCCACCTCACCCAAATAAAGAGCCTTTAGTGCAGATCTTAAAGATCACGTGGATTCATATGATAACCACCTTGTATGTGATCGTATTTGGAAAATAGGAACTCTTTCTGTTAAATGGGAACTGGTGGGGATATGGAAACTTTCTGCTAGCCTCTTCTTCTCCACCCATCTTGGGTGCAGGTCAAAAGTCTAGCTGCTTTACAAAAAGGGCACACAAAACACACAGAATTTTTTAGCTTCACTACGTTCTCTACTGTCTCCAGAGGTATGCATTCATAAGGAATATAGATTTCTATGGGCTCACTGTCGACGTGGCAGCCCAGTTTGATCAGGTCCATAATACAGAGGCATTGGTGACAGCAACAATTAATGTCCAGCTTCCCAGGGGTAAAAAAAGACTCAACAATGAACTTATAAACTAATGACCACATTAAGACCTCAGAGTTCAAACATGATTACATGGGTTTCTGATTCATAATTTTCCTGTACAAATAAAGCTGTGATCAAGGTTGTAAAAGAAAAATGGTGGTTGTGGGGGAAGGATATATTCCCCTGATACCAGGGATGGGGAAAGTTCCGGCCTGTGGTCCAAATGCAACCTCTGTGGTCTCTACGTCTGACCTGCAATTACTCTTCAAATACCATGCAAAGAATCCAGCTGTTGCATCAGGTTGAGGCGTGCATTTTGCAGGCAGGAGACCTGCTTACTTAGGGCCTTTCTACACCTAAGGGATTATCCCGGGGAAATGGAGGGATCATCCCTGCCTGCTCCTGGGATCCCGTGTGTCATTTGGATGCACAGGGATGGTCCGGGGCGGGGGGGGGGGGGGAAGGCAGGTGTAGAAATGGCCTTAAACAGGGATGGTGTAAAAGCCGGAATGGAACAGGCCGGAACGACCCCATTATATTAAAAAACCATACCAAAAACAGTGGTGTGTGTTAGCGACACTTGGGAACAATATTTTAGGACTAAAACCATTGCAATATTATATCACTGTTAACCCCAGAACTCCCAAACCAACATCCGGAACAGAATGGGATGGCCGGAACGGCCACTTCTGAATGAGTGATATCAACCAAACTTACCAGTTATGCATAACTCCATGACAGGGATGTAATAAGCCACAAAATGTGCAAAGAAACTGCGTTCCGATACCCGTTCCGGGCAAAAGTCCGTATTGTGCAAAATGGGCCATAACGGCAGCTTCCCAATGAGGTAAGTCAACCAAACTCACCAGATGCACATGACAAGGTGGGACAAATATAGAAAGCTCCAAAAGTTGCCTCGAAACCACGTTCAGATACCCATTCCAGGCAAAAACTTACTTCATTGGGAAGCTGCCGTTACGGCCCATTTTGCACAATACAGACTTTTGCCCGGAACGGGTATCTGAACGTGGTTTCGGGGCAACTTTTGGAGCTTATTATATCAGGCTCACCTAGTAATGTGTGTCTGGTGAGTTTGGTTAACATACTTCACTTGGAAGCTGCTGTCCCTACCCGTTTTGTGCAATATGCGCTGTGCATGGAACGGTTATCGAAATGCAGTTTCTTTGCATGTTTTGTGGCTTATTGCATCCCTGCCATGGAGTTATGCGTGACTGGTGAGTTTGGTTGATATCGCTCGTCCAGATGTGGCCGTTCCGGCCATCCCATTCTGTTCCGGATGTTGGTTTGGGAGTTCTGGGGTTAACAGTGATATAATATTGCAATGGTTTTAGTCCTAAAATATTGTTCCCAAGTGTTGCTAACACATGCCACTGTTTTTGGTATTTTTTTTAATATAATGGGGTCGTTCCGGCCTGTTCCGTTCCGTTCCGGCTTTTACACCGTCCCCCTTAAACACACACAAGAGGACTATGTTCTTACACCTGACTTGTACCCTTGCAGAACTGCCTATTTGAGTCAGACTAAAGATAGAACTAATCCAACACATTTAACTGTCAGCGTAGTTTTGTCTGATGCTTGGGACAGTTCACAGTGGAGAAAGGTGGCCCCTGTGAGTCATCTCCTACCAGGTCTTTGGTGACTGCTTAAACAACAGGAGAGTGGAGGGATATGAAAACAAGAGCCCTGATTCTGCATCAGACCAAGGGTCCATCTATCCCAGCATTCTGCTCAGGCAGTGACCGACCAGTGTAAACAATGGTGTGACCCCGACCCCCCCCCAAAGGAGCTGTATTGGGACTGGTGCTTTTTAACTCATTCATAAAGGATCTGGAGTTGCAGGGTAAGCAGTGAGGTGGCCAGGTTTGCTGACAACCATCAAATTATTTAGGGTGGTTAAAACAAAAAGTGGCAATGAAGAGCTCCCAATTCTCTCCAAACAGAGGGGGTAGTGTCAGGGAATAGCAAGAAAATTGCTTTTTTATATTAAAATAAGCCCGTCCCTCTTGCATCTATTTATCACTGGATTATGTTGAGCAGGCTTTGATCTGATGAATTATCAGAATATGCTCCAGAAAGACCTTGTGGGGGAAAGTCCACCAGTAATTAATTAATAGGGACAGCAGAGAGACACTTGTCCCGACAGTTGGAACAGGAGAGACCTAAAACTTACACAGGCTGCAATCCTGTGCATGTTTAGGGGGGCGGAAAAGTCCTACAATTCTCAGGATCCTTCAAGTCACCCATGTAGGCTGGGGCACGCTGGAATTGTAGGACTCTTTTTCTGTCTAAACATGCATACGACTGCACCCTTAGACATTTATAACAATCGCCACCCCCTTCGTAAACAAGCAGGAACTTAGTTTGGTTTGTTGCTGGGTTTTATTTTGGGGTTGTTTTTGATAATGAAAATCCTTTTTAAGATACTGAAAAGGTAGGAGGGCACGCCTGAAGCAGTCTAACAGTTTGCAAAAAATAAAATAAAATAAATATATGCAGATAATTATACCATTTTGAAAAGAAAAAGCATGTTTTAGCTGAAAGGGGTAGGGAATCAGGTGAAATTGCACCCAACCTTCCTTTTATCTTAATTCATGCTAATCCCCATAAGGCAAGGTCTGAATTCTTCCAAAACAGAGAGATAATAGCCCGAGTGACTAACAGGAAGCAGCCTCGTTGTTCAGTTTCATGTTTTGCTACGTAACTTCTTCTTTTTCGCTCTACCCTAGTTTTTACTGTAAGAAGAAAACAACCCGGCTACACCATCTTGAACAAGGAAACAGAATCATTTGGCTTCACAGAAATGTTGCCCGATTTTTCATACATATAATAATACTCCCAGCTCGCTAAAAAAAACGACAGAATCTTGTGGCACTTTAAAGACTGAGGGGAGGCAGAGCAGCGATCTACACTAAGCAGGATATAACACTTTGAAAACGTTTTGAAGACTGTATATGGAGTGTGTCCTGTGCCTCAACAGTTGTCACTACTATTATAAACCGTTTAAAAGTAGTAGTGTAGATCCTGCCATGATAGCCCTGTTCAAGTACTTGAAAGGTCACACAAAGGAAGGCCAGGATCTCTTCTCAGTCATCCCAGAGTGCAGGACACAGAATAATGAGATTAAGTTTCAGGAAGCCAGATTCCGGCTGGACATCAGGAAAAACTTCCTGACTGTTAGAGCAGTACGACAATGGAACCAATGACCCTAGGTTGTGAGCTCTCCCACACTAGAAGCATTCAGGAGGCAGCTGGACAGCTATCTGTAAGGGATGCTTTAAGGTGGGTTCCTGCATTAAGCAGGGGGTTGGACTCAATGGCCTTATAGGCCCCTTCCAACACTATGATTCTTGGCAAAAAAAAATGTGCAAATACAGCAATGCAGGGCTATTTTATTTTTTACATGTATTTTGCAATGCAATTGAATTGAGTAGAAATTCAATTCAATATTTCTTTTTTTAAAAAAAATGGCTCTTTCTTTCCAGCTTGAATTAACAACATTCATGCGAGAATGCAATCATCACTCTGAAAAACTCAAATGGCAATCTTACTGTCAGTGGTGAATATACCCTACAAGGTCAAATATCTACTGTACAGACAGGTTTGTAATGTTTAAAACAACCAAATGTGCTGTGAAGGCTGCTCAGCTTAGACAAACGCACGTGGGCTGCCTTGAGATGTAAGGTTTTAGTTGTATGAGCATGTTTTAACATTTTATAACATTTTATCTGATTTTTTTTATATGACACGCTTTTATACTCTGTGTATAACTTTTGTCTATGGGCTCATCTACACCAAGCAGGATATTCCACTATGAAAGCAGTATGACAGCGGTATATAAAAGGCAGGAGCCACACCACTGCTTTATAGCAGTATTGAAGTGCTCTGACAACTGTTGGGGCCCATTGGCACATACCATACACCACTTTCATACAGCATTCATGGTGTTATATCCTGCTTGGTGTAGATGTGTCATGGGCCCCAACAGTTGTCAGTGCACTTCAATACCACTATAAAGCAGTGGTGTAGATCCTGCAGTGCACTTCAATACCACTATAAAGCAATGGTGTGTCTCCTGCCTTTTATATACCACTTTCATACTACTTTCATAGTGGAATATCCTGCTTGGTGTAGATGAGCCCTATGTAATTGGCTAAAACCTGTATTTGGTTACCTTCAATAAATTGATGAGGATACAAAAGCAGCATCCTTGATGGCCCTAGAGAAAGACCCAAAGTAGCTATCTATTCTTTCAGTACACTATATTCTTTCAGACACCAGGTGAGGAAGAGCTTTTTATTCTCTCAGTATTTTAACAGTCTATAAATTAAATTTTAACTTGGCTGTTTTAAATTTGAATTTTAAATTTGCATTTCTGCACTGCGGCTGATTTTATCCTGGTTGTGCTTTTATACTGTATTTTATATCATGTTTTTATACTGTTTTGCTTTATACTTTGAATGGTTTTAATTTTTGTGAACCGCCCAGAGAGCTTCGGCTATTGGGCGGTATAAAAATGCAATAAAGAAAGAAATAGCTTGGGCTGTGAACCTATGCACACTTTCCTGGAATCTCATTGAGCGCAATGGCACTTACTTCTGAGTAGACCTGGCACCTCCATCTAATTCTCTAGTATCTAAGATTCTGTTAGACCATTTTGAATCCCCTTGGGCAAAGGCCATGACTAGTAAAATCAAGTCAGTAGGCCTATCCCCCCAAAAGCTACTATCAAGGGATTTAGCTAGTGCCAAATCAGTAGTGAAACAGAGACTGCTTGATATAGATATGCAAGTCCTTCAGAGTGCTGCACGGGGCCCATGTTCCCCCCTGTCCCTAGGACTACCAGCTGCCTTTTGTAAAAATGGGATGCCTTATCTACGCTGGTTGACTATTCCTAAATACAGGAGAGCATTTTCATTAGCCAGACTTAATGTTCTTCCCTCCAAACTTTTGGAGGGCAGATTTAATAAAATTCCAGTGCTCGACAGATGCTGCCCCTGCAACAATAGTGAAGTGGAAACTGTATCTCATGTTTTACTGTTTTGCAGATTTTATCTAGGGGCTAGAAATGATCTTCTAAACCCTATTTTACAATTTTATCCTGGTCACCCAACTGAATTCTTAACGTCTCTTTTACTTTGTAATATAGACAAATCAACCACTGAGCAAGTGGCCAAGTTTTTGAACCTGGCCATTTCTTTTAGATCTTCTATGATCGCCTGACTTTTAATAGTTAATAGTTAATGGTATGTTCACTTTGCTTGTATGTAAAAATTTTATTTGCTGGAATGGTCTATTGACCACAATAAACTGTTGTTGTTGTTGTACTTTGAATGGTTTTAATTTTTGTGAACCACCTAGAGAGCTTCGGCTATTGGGCGGTATAAAAATGCAATAAATAAAGAAATAGCTTGGGCTGTGAACCTATGCACACTTTCCTGGAATCTCATTGAGCGCAATGGCACTTACTTCTGAGTAGACCTGCAACTGTCAACAACTTGATTTACTGACTTCTTTATACAGGGGAAATAACAGAGGAAGTGGTGGGAAGGGGAGAGAGAGACGGGTGAACTGGGAAATAATATGCCGTGGTTTCAGTTATACACACTCAGACTGCATTATCAGCTGAGTTGCAACCAGGCATAGGAACCAGGGGGTTGCACCAAAGATGTCACAGAAAAGGCAAGGGAGGAAAAAAATAAGAGCAGTAACATCTTGCCAGGGTTCTGGGAGACAGTGCCAAGCACAGCAGATGGGGCAACAGAACCAGAGAGGCTGTTGGAGATCTGGGGTTGGAGGGAGGAGGAGGAGGAGGAGAGTTCAAGGTAGGAGAGAGAGAGAGAGCAGGGAGTCATTTGTTGTAAACTGGGGTTGGGGACCAGTGGCCCCAAGATGTTGTTGGATTCCATCAGCCCCTATATTTTATTTATTTATTATATTTATATACCGCCCCAAAGCCAAAGCTGTCTGGGCGGTTTACAAATTATGGCCAATACTCAGGGACACGGGCAAGAATTGTCCAGTAACATTGGGAGGGCACAGGTTTCCACCCCTTGGTATAAATGGTACTAGGGTGACCCTATGGAAAGGAGGACAGGGCTCCTGTATCTTTCCTACAGTGGCGTAGGAAAGAGGATTTCAGCAGGTGTCCTTTGTATGCCTGCAGCACCTGAAATGCCCTCTTCATCACAACAGTGAAAGCTGCAGGAGCTATACTAGGGTGACCAAATACAAAAGAGGGCAGGGCTCCTGCAGCTTCAACCGTTGTGTTGAAGAAGGCATTTCTCCAGGTGCTGCATGCGTTCAAAGGACACCTGCTGAAATCCCCTTTTCTATGCCACTGTTAAAGATACAGGAGTCCTGTCCTCCTTTCCATAGGGTCACCCTAAATGGCACTGAAAGCTATGGGATTTGACGAGGCACCGAGGGACAGTGTGTAGAGACAGAAAGAGAGAAGCAAAAGGCCGAGAATTTCCCTTAACAGAGAGAGAGAAGCAGCGAGATAGGGACACTGAAAGAACGGGGGAGTGTGGACCTAGATGGGGTGGGGGGTGGGAAGGTTGTTCACAGGTGTTTACACACACACATACACACACACTTTGTATATAATTATCTGCCCAACCAATCAGGCACAATCAAAATGTGTTAAGTGATTAATCTAGCTATTTCATTAACTAAATGCTGTAGCAGTCATATTATCAAAAAAACAGTGATAAAACTCTATATGCATGATAGTGAACTATAGAACATGGGATTGCAATAGCTTATTTTTTTTTAATCCTGAAACATCATACATTTTCACTTGAACTCTTTATTTTGCACATTCACAGAATCTGGGAGCTGATGGCTTGAGGAAAATTTGGAACTGTACAGACAGAGCCTGGTGTGTGGATCATTGCTTCAAATCCAGATGACTGAAGATTATTATTATTATTATTATTATTATTATTATTATTATTATTATTATTATTATGCATGACTCTCTTTTCTCCACTATTAAAAGTCTTTGCCTCTTCCCAGCCAATATTTGCTGCTTATAAGTGGCCCTGAACTTTAAAATGCTGTAAATGTTAGCGAGTTGTTGTGTGGCAACAGAAACATACACGTTTATGATACCTAAAGGTTTTCTAGATTGTGTTGTGTTGTATTCCCCAACTCTGCACATTTGGATTTCAGTATGTTATAACTCACACTGCTGGCAATGGCTTTTGTACCTGCTAGAATTGCTTTGCAGTTTGCTTGCAAACAAGCAGGTTTTGACAAATGCACAGCAAGGTTACAGTTCCCTCTCTTCCAAGAGATACTAAACTTCATCCCACGTACCTGCTTCCCTGGGATTATCCCCGTAGCACTAAGCTTTCGTGGTTGTTTTTGTTTTTGCTCCCAGGCGACAGCGATCCTTTGCATACCAGGAAGTGAGTTTAAGGGGGGAAATGTAAAAAATCATTAAAAAATCAACGGATGACCCAATTCAATTCAATTTTGGTATGCTTAAAGCTCTCCCTAATATCTATTAATGTGCCAATTTTGGTGTCTTTGTCTTTAAAGCTTACGCAGATGTAAGCATTTCTTTAAAAACCCGCCCCTGCGCCCCAGCGGCAGCTCGGAAGATACGCTCAAAAAGTAGGGGTTAAATACGGCGAATTTTTTGCTTTATTGCACAATTAAGGCAGGATGCATGGGAGTACTTCACAATCAAAGCAGATTATAAGGTGGAATACTTCTGAGTCCTTTGCATGCAATTTGCAGTGATTGCTCAGAATAACGCTGGTGTGATAAAGCTCACTGACTCCCCTTTGCGTGAACTGAACTTACCACTAGTGGGGGGTGGGGGGAAGAAAGCAGAATACATGGTTTTCATCTCCAGCAGAACTTGTTTCACATATTGTATATATGAAGTTCCTCAATCAAACGACACCCAACTTCTGGGACACACAGTAAAGCAACTGGACAAAGCAAAGCGAAAGGAGAAATACTGGCCTAGGATGCATTTGTAAAAAAAAAAAAAAGGAAAAAGGACAATCTCTGTAGCAGACAAGTCACTTTGCGTACAGATAGCCTGGGAAACAAGGCAGAAGTGCACAGTGAGCTATGTGTGACCAATTGTAATGACAAGGTTACGCTGCCAGGCGCTGCAGCCATGTAATGAAAACCCCGTCCGGACGGCCTCGTGGCTCTGGCATTTATAACAGATCCACGCAAAAGGAAGACAACACAGCCAACAAGTAAACTATGTCCTATGCCCATTTTTCATGTCCAAGCCGACACCCAGGCCCTCCATAATGGGCATTAATGTGACAAACCCACATTTAATTCCGGTCAGCTTCCCTTTAGCCGGGAATAAGGCCTAGTTTGTTCTCTCTGTCACTTTTACATGCACGCGCGCACACTAGTGGAAGACGTACGCCTGTTTCGGGACTGCACGCCACTTCAGGTGGAGGGATTTTCTTTGTGTGGAGAATTTCAGCCTTGTGACTTCTCTCCACCTGCAGTGCAACATGGTACAGTCCAGGAACAGTTTTACCACTTTATCTGCCATTTTGTGTGAACGAACCCTAAGATGATTCTGAATTGGGTCTGGTCGAGTGCGTCTATATTTTCCACCATCTTCCCCGGACCCACCCATCTATCTATTCTCACCCTAATCTAAACCAGCTTTGTGACAAGTTGGCCTACAGGTGTTTGGAGAGTATTATACCATGGTTACTTATCCTCCACAGGAGAGCGGTCCTCTTCTCCCAACCCTAGACGTGACGGAATAGTCATTTAGGCCACAATGTGCTACAGCAACTGCAGGAGTATGGACACCACTTGCAACATCAGCCTGATGCCCTCCAGATGTGTCAGACTACTATATAATGGACACCAGTCTATTTCTCACCCCAGTTCAAAGTACTGATCTTGACCTACAGCTCCCATCATCCCTGACAGTTGGCTATGTTGGCTGCATATGATGGGAACTGTAGTCCATCCCCAAAGCTGGGAATGCCTGCAATAGGGATATTTACATTAATTTTTCCTTTTGTATGATTTATTGTTTGTTGTTCTTATTAATATTTGTATTCAACATTTATCAAAATGTATGTAGCATGTTGTGTTGTTGTTTCTTTTTTGTAAGATGTTTATTCTGTGTTTTAAAATAAAATAATAATAATAATAATAATAATAATAATAATAATAATAATAATAATAATAATAAAAAGGCTTAGGAGAGACAGTTCAGCCTTTTGGGATGAGGCAAACAAAAAATGCACAGAAGCGGGGAAACCTCTCAACCTTCGAAGCCCAGGGGGCATGAGCTTCTGGAGAACCCTGGAGGGCCAGATCATGACCACAGGTGGGCCAAATTCGGCCCCTACCTCTGACGTTCTGCTCCCCTGCTACACAACACGCCTCTGCAGACACAGAGAACCCCTTTCCACAACTGCTTTCCAGTTCAACTCTCTTAAAACTACTTTCCGTTTCATCAGAAGGTCCGTTCCCCAAATGCCCTTCCCTCCGCTGCTGCCAGTGTTGGTCCTGACAGAGGAGAGGGCGGAGAGAAATTAAATTCCATTCCTCTACTCTTCAGGGATGCAAGAGTCATTTTAAAAAACGTTACTAGGAGTGGTCTGAAACTTGAATGTCATTACAGTGGACCTTTTCAGGAGACCACCCAGTTACTCCTCAAAAAGATCTCTGGACTGCCTTCTCCTTCTCTTCTGTCATCCAGAATTCATCCTCACCTTACTGCTGTCTCATCTTGCTGGTATCCACGTTACACAGTGGGGCGGGAGATGGGAGAGAGGGAGGGACAAGGAAGCTTTCCTGGTCTGTAGCCCTTTTTGGCTAATGTGAGCCTTTTGTCCTACAAAAGTGAACAGGGAGGGTGTCCATGTCAAGTTTATGTGAAGTGCTTTTAGCACTCTGAACATGCTCTCTACATGCTAATGGACCCCAGAACTGTTGTTTAAATGGATACTGTTGCTTTATACTGTTGTTTTTATATTTTTGATGGTTTTAAATTTTGTATACTTTTTAATGTTCACTGTTTTTAACTTTTGTAAACTGCCCAGAGAGCTTCGGCTATGGGGCGGTATATACATTTAATAAATAATAATAATGATTATTGCTAACATACATTTCCAAACAGTGCCAGCTGCAGATGTAGACTCTCCAGGGCCTAGAACAGCTTGCTCAGGCATTCCACCAACTCTAGGGGGGGGGGAATAACACAGCTTTCTCCAACCTGGCAAAATCCAGATGTGCTGAACTAGCACAACTCCCATCATCCCCAAGCAGCATGTTGGCCAGGTACAGAAGGAACAGCTGCAAAGAGCTTATTTTGCCCTTCTCTGGCAGAAAGAACACCTGTAGGAACTTTTTTTTGGGGGGGGGGAACCCGGCCTCCTCCCTCCCAATCCCTTTTCCTTTTGTGCCATGACTTTTACATTGTACACCTGGGGGGCAGGGACTGTGTCATTATTAATTTTTGTAAGCCGTTCAGGGAGGCTTTTTGGGCAGAATAGTGGGGTAAACATAGTGGAAAGAAATTGCAGCCCAAAGCATCTGCAGGGTGCTACAGTGGAAAAGTTTGGTCTAACACATCTATCCCAAAACTAAAACAGGCAGAGAAGTGGAAGAATTTGTGTAGCAGAGGGAGGAAAGTAAGCGTGTGTGTGTGTGTGTGTGTGTGTGTGTGTGTGTGTGTGTGTTTTAGAGTAGCCTTCTCCAACCTGGGCCGGATCTACACTACTGCTTTAAAGCGCTTTATAACAGTTTTATAGCGCTTTAAAGCAGTTAAAGCGCTTTATAACTGTTATAAAGCGCTTTAAAGCAGTAGTGTAGATCTGGCCCTGGTGTTGAACTACAGCACATCCGGAGAGCACCAGGCTAGGGAAGGAGGATTTCAAATGTTAATTTATCTACCGCACCCCGGTGGCACATTTTCTCGCTATCAGATGCCAACCCCAGACCATCTGTTTGAGGGCAAATGTGGTCTTCTTGCTCCTTGCCTTCCCAACCTTCCTTCTTTGCTGGTGCAAAAGGCACTGCTGCGGTGCGGCTTCTCTGCCTGCCCTCTTGGGAGCCTTCTCCCTTTACAGAGGCACGCTCATAAAACGGTGACATAATCCAACCTTAGCAAACACTTGGGCTGGTCTTAAGCCAGCGCCTTTCATAGATTCTGCACGCTGCTTTGTAGTCATGATATAGATGGTGCAACCGGCCAAACGGAGGCTCAGCTGCCTCCCGAGACATGGTTACGGCTGCAAAGTTGGCATTTAGTTTGGACATTCCAGTGGGGCCCTCTAGCCTGTGCACAGCATCCACAAAGGTGGCCGCAGACAAGCCTGTGCATGCGAATATGTGAGTATTCAGGCCAAACGACCAGCACCTTGATTTTATGTTTAGAAAGGAAAATAAACAGAGGTTGTTAAGAAAAGGGGGGTCGTGCCATTTTAAATTTCAAATTCTAAAGGAATTGGTGCGTGTGTGTGCGTTGGGAATAATTTGAGCTAGGGAACAAACTGGGCATACTTTTGGGATTGGGAAATTCCAGCCAATGATATCATTGCAACAGGGCTGCTGTTTTGTGGAGTACATGGTTACTACCTTAGAGGGTTTTAAAACAGGGGTTATAAAATGAAGGGAGGAGGAAAAGTCTATCAGCAATTAAAGCTACGAGCTAAAGTGAACTTCCATATTCAAATGCAGTATATAAGAACTGCACAGCAGGAGCAAGCTAAGAGGATACCGTCACTGATATAATAACAAAAGGGTTGGATTCAAGCTATGTTAGTTGCCCTTGCAGCACAAACCTTTACGTGGGTATGCCAAACTACGTCCCACTGATTTCAGTGGGCTTACTCATAGGAAACTGGTTGCAGAATGACAGCTGTTCCCAGTGAAATCAATGGGTCTCAATGGCACTTAATTGCAACTAACAGTCCACATTCCCTATACAATTACTTGGAACCAAGTCCCATTGAGCATATTGGTACTTACTTCTGAGTAAACATGCATAGCATTGCACTGCACATTTGGATCCACTTGAAATGGTCTCTCTCTAAATACAGTGACTAAAGGTTTAATGAGTCAAATATAAAGTATATTACTTGAGAAAGGGTCGATGGATAGTGTAGGAAAATCGGTTTGGGAGACAGATTTGAAGGTACAGATAGGACAGCAGAGTTGGGAAGGACTATGGAGACAAAGAGTGTTGAGAAATATGTCAGTGAGAATAAAGGAGAATTATTATAAAATTATATGGAGGTGGTACCTAACCCCGGTTAATTAAATAAGATAAATAATCAGCATTCAGCAAATTGTTGGAGAGGTTGTGGCGAAAAAGGAACGTATTTACATATGTGGTGGGAATGTAAATATGTGCAAAAGTTGTGGAAGATGGTGTTCTCTGAGATTGAAGAAATTGTTGGAATGAAAATAGAAGAAACACCAAGAGTTGCATTACTCTCACTACATGAAGATTTAAAATGTAGTAAAGAAATTAAGGAATTGATAACGAATTTGCTGACTGCAGCAAGGTTGATTGTAGCTAGGAACTGGAAGATTCAATGTGATTATTGTATTGAAGAGTGGTACAAAGAAGTATGGGAGATTGCTATTAATGATAAATTAACATGTAACATAAAAGTGAGAAAAGGCATAGCAAAAACGAATGATTTTGAGGAAATTTGGAGGCAGTTCCTAATATTTGTGTTTTCTAAGGTAAGTGGGAAACCACCAGCAGAAGAGGTGTTAAGATTTTGGAAACAGGAATGATCCCGGAGGGAAGGGGGAGCACTTGTTATTTGTTGAATTATTTTGGATTATGTTATGATAAAGCATTATGTGTTAACAATATATATTCAAGTAATTTGTTGTATTAGTATGTTAATTGTTATGTTGGTTTGTATTTTATGTAGTAATAAATAAAAAAAATTAAAAAAAAGAAAAGAAATGGTCTCTCTTTTACATATGGGGGTCCGGAACTGGCCAATTTGGGAACCACCCCCTTTCCCCTAATTATTGGACGTTTTCACAGCTTTTGCATGTTCCCCCTCCCTACCCTGCTCCGGCAGTAAGAGCTCTAAGCTAAAATATGCAGGTATTTTGGGCTCCACCCACCACCAGAATGTAGCCTCCCAAGTTTCTCCAAAATGGAATTAGGCTGTCAGGCTGAAAGCGGTTTAACATCCCCTATTCTCTCTCTCCCACACACGCATATACTAAGCATCATTATGATCTAGGTCTTCAGTGTTTATTTTATTGATTCCATTATTTGATGAAAAACATTTAATGGACTAAGAAGGTGACCCTGATGAATCGGGCAGATTTTCAAAAAATTACTTTTTTTTTTTTTTTTTAGTAAATATACAAACAATGACCCTATTCAGACGATACAGAAAGCCACAGTGGTCAGCATTTTGCACTAAACATTTCGACTTCGCATGTCATGTGAATCATTCCTAGCCATGGTGGCTACATAACCACAGTTTAAGCACACTCACTAACCCTTTGTTGCAAAAGGGTTAGTGGCCTAACCTAGGGTGACCCTATGGAAAGAAGGACAGGGCTCCTGTATCTTTAACAGTTGTATTGTAAAAGGAATTTCAGAAGGTGTCATTTGTATATATGGGGAACCTGGTGAAATTTCCTCTTCATCACACCAGTTATAGCTGCAGGTGCCCTGCTCTCTTTTAAATCTGGTCACTCTAGTATAGCTCCTGCAGCTTTAATTGTTGTGATGAAGAGGAAATTTCACCAGGTTCTCCATATATACAAATGACACCTGCAGAAATTTCCTTTTCTATGCTACTGTTAAAGATACAGGAGCCCTGTCCTCCTTTCCATATGGTCACCCTACCTAACCATGGCTTAGCGTGTCATAATAGCAGGTGCCAGGCACTGTCTTCAAAAAGGCAACCGCAAAAGAGGAAGGACCCTAGCTCAGTGCTTGAGCACATACTCTGTATGCAGAAGGTCCCAGGTTCGTCCTGCCTGAAACCCTGGGAACCTGCTGCTGCCAGTCAGTGTTGACGATACTGGGCTAGATGGACCAGTAGATAGATCTACTGAGTCAGCTCAGTAGAAGGCATCTTCCAGTGTTTGATTTCTCTCACACACAGGAAGGAACTCCTCTTAAGAGAACGCCAGGGGCGACATGCCCACACCATCTTAAAAACAAGGAATTCATCCTTCTTGCTTCAGTGCTAGTTTTTAATCCATAGGCAAATTTAATGTATCAGTTAATCAACTAAAATTCATACAATGATTGTGTTTCTTTCGTTGTGTGTGAATTATTTATCTTACCCTCTTGACGAATGTCCGAAGCGATGCAACTGGCTATTATTGGTTGGTAATTTCAGTAATTCTTTCAAGCTGCCATCCTAAACACATTTACTTGGGAGTAAATCCCATTGAACCCAGTGGCACCAACTTCTGAGCAGATGGGCCAAGGATTGCACTATAAATGTTCTTTAAACACATACTTATTAATTTTCCTCTATATTTCTGTTTGTCATTTATTTATTACATTTTATCTTGCCATTCTTCTATACTACTCATGGGAAGGCACACAGTTGCCCCCTCCCCGATTTTATTTTTACAATGAGGCTTTTCGTTAGGTGAGGTTAAGAGACAGCTGCTGAACCAAAGTGACTCCAAATCACTTCCTGCCCTGTCTAAATCCAATAGGATTTAAATGGAGACTGTTGTTTTATACTGTTTTTATATTTTGATGGCTTTTTTGTATACTTTTTAATGTTCACTGTTTTTAACTTTTGTAAACTGCCCAGAAAGCTTCGGCTATGGAGCGGTATATAAATTTAATAAATAAATAAATAAATAAATAAATGTAATAATAAATAAATATGCTGGATACGACTTTAACCCAGAATAATTAAGGGTGCAATCCTATGTGTGTTGAGACGGGGAGGAAAGGCCTACAACTCCCAGCATGGTTGCAGCTTTAAAGACTTCCATCAGGCCTACCCAGATGAGTGTGAAATCAAGAATTTTTAAGATGTGTTGATCTGTTGTACTACTGTTGTTCCCTGACTCAATCCAAAGGGAGAGGCGGGTAACAAATAAATAAATTTATTATTGTTGTTGTTATTATTATTATTATTATTGCTTTTCCCAACTTGGCAGTGTCCAGATGTGGGGACTGTAGTCAAACCCATCCAAATGGTTGGCTTAGAGTCTAAATGTTGACTGTGGGGAAAGTCAACAGGAGGAAAGGGATGATTATACATGAATGTAGTCATAGATGGGCTTTGTTTCAGTGGGGAGGACGGGTGTGTGCTGAGAAATGCCATGACGCAATATAGGATTCTTCCATACTTTATGGTAGAAATGCAGCCTATACAGACTTTAATCAAAACATGCATACACCGGTCTACAGCACCAAATGCAAAATAGCATGACTGCTTATTCAATGCATGGCTCCTTCTCTGAAAATGGAATCCCACAAAATGGAGCATTCTTCACTTCCTGCACGAGGACCCCGTCTCCTCTGTGCACACAGCCCTGAAAATAGAACCCAAGTTCTGTGCACCCTATCTAATGGCCAGGCCCCAAAAGCACAGCGCTCCAACCACTCGATGCACAAAAATCAACCGTGGACAAGACAACCCCACCAGCAGTGCCGTATCAAGGCCTTCCCCTGTGTTCAATAAGGAGGCCCAGAGCGTTGGAGCACAGCTGAGAGAGCGGTTTCCAAATCCTGCCCGCTGCTTGAAATGCCGCTCTCATCTTTTCAACCTTGGTTTTTTGCCATCTGTAAAATGGGAAGAATAGTGACCTCAGTTCATAGGGTGGTCATGCAGATGTACAGTGGACTTGTTTTCATGGGGTTAGTGTTGGGAAGCGAACTATGGTGACTTAGTGTGTCGTGTGGCATGAGAAAAATCCGATGACATTGGTTAGTGAACCACCCTGGGTAACCATCCCCTCTGAAGTAGGGCTAAGGGTCGCCAGGGTAGCTTGCTGTGTCGTCTGTCCAGCTCCCCATCATTAAAAATGGCCGTTTTATGGGGAGGGGAAATGTGGCAACCATAGAGTTAGCAGCCTAAAGTGGCCATAACTTCCAGTGACACTCTAGCCAGGGCAAACGTTCTTGATGGTTGAGGTCACCACCCGCCAGCTACAGAGTCCGGCATAACCCTACTCCCGCGGTGATGGCCACTGGAATATGTGGCTGCAACTGTGCAAAGGCAATGGAGTAACTATTATTATTATTATTATTATTATTATTATTATTATTTATTTATATAGCACCATCAGTGTACATGGTGCTGTACAGAGTAAAACAGTAAACAGCAAGACCCTGCCGCATAGGCTTACAATCTAATAAAATCATAGTAAAACAATAAGGAGGGGAAGAGAATGCAAACAGGCACAGGGTAGGGTAAGCAGGCACAGGGTAGGGTAAAACTAACAGTAGAAAGTAACAGTAGGTTAAGTAAACCACGGCACGTTGCATGGTTCCCAGTGGTGTGATGAGTACACACATCATGGTTTCACTAACTCTCCCCGCTCCATAATTCCCCTAACCACCCCTCCCCACGTCACGTCTGAATAGGCCCAGTATGACATGTAAGGTACTTTGGAAACTGAGGCTGTGATCTTACGCACAGTCAGGCACGCCTCACCCCAGGATCAAGCTACATGGGTAATTGTCAATGACCCTGCAGCAGCAGTAATCAAAATGTGCAACAATAATTAAATGTGCAATTGAAATTTTAAAAATTAAACACACAGTCTTGCCAATGGATTTGAATTTCCACAGGCTAGTGAAAATTTGAGCCCACATCAATGCCATTAATTGTAGATGCTCAGGCTAGTGAGAGAGATAAGAACTGCATTCCCTCTTTGCTCCGCCGTAGCACAATTCCACACTTACACATGCGCATAGAGTGGATTCACACATTCATGTACATCGCCGGATGACTCTCAAACCAATGTCTGAACCGAATACATTGAAAAGCATTGTGTTTGAGTTGACCTGGGACAAAATGGAAGTTGTACGTATGGCTGAACAGCAACTGAACTCACGCATGTGTGAACACGCCCAAGCACGGAACATCGTCCGCTCTCCAACCATGGAGTTCAGAGTCCTGTCCTGAATTCTAATCTACTTCAAATGCAAAGTATCTGTACAGACACATTCCTCTTCCGTTTAGCCTCTCTCACCCACACAATCCTCTCCTTAGCAGTAAAAAATAAAATAAAATGAGTAACATTAATGCACAACATAACTTTCCCCCACCCCATCCTGGACCCCTCTCCATGTTCCAAAACGTAACTGGGCACAATGCAAAGTAATCCCCTCCAGGGCCCTTTTCTCCCTCCTCCTGCTCCCATGAACGATCCTCTCCCTGCAGCACAAAATAATCATAATAAATAGACCATCCTTGATCTGCTTCCCCTCCCAGAACAGACCCCCCCCCTCGCCCAAAAAAACAAAACAGCCGGTCACCTCCTCCTGTTGAAGATCTTCCTGTCTCCAACACATGCAACTCACAGAGATCATCTCCTTTTAACAACCGAAAGGAAACCCCATACTCAAATTTACCCTCCCTTGGAGACATCTCCTTTCCAAAAAAAATTATTTTTTTAAAAAATCAACACCATATAATAATAAAGTTTTAAACAGGTTTCCTTCCCGGTTGCATATGTGCTATTTTTTTTTAAAAAGTATTTGCTCAGATGCAAAATAACCCCCATGGGGTATTGCAACTCTCCCCACCCCACCCCACACCCCACCGGCAACACGGTTAATTGTCTCCCATCACCCCCAGCCGAGCAGTAAAACTGACAGCCCGCTCTCTTGCACAACCGCGCGCCTCGCCGCCCGGCAACATGGATCCCTGCTCGCTCTCCCCAGCGAAGGCGATGCGCGGCTCCTCCGCCATGCCCTCTCCTCTGCACCGCTCCCCGAGCCCGTGCGCAGTTGCCCTCCCCACACGCTCACTCGCGCAGGCAGGCAGGCAGGCAGGCGGGCAAGCAAGCAGGCAGGCAGGCAGGCAGGCGCGCGCGCGCACCCGAACCCAGCAACACACCAGAGCCTCCACGCGAAACTTCCTCCAAACTACAACTTGAGCGCGCAATGGGGGGGGGGGGGCTGCCCCACGGGAGGCGAGGCGAGGCGGGGGCCGACGGCGCCCTCCTCGCGGGCCGCAGGGAAGGGCCCCCTCCCCAGGCGAGGGAAGGAGGCAGGGGGGAGCGCCCAACCCTGCCCAGACTCGCCCTGCCCTCCTCTCTCTCTCTCTCCCTCCCCCTCCCTCTCCCCCCCCTCGGCCCCGCCGCCCGGTTTCTGGCTCTGGGCGGTGCCTGCCCCCCTCCCCCTACTCCCCCCCCTCCCAGCAGCCTTTGCACTCGCTACAATGAAATTTGCAAAGTTTTTTCGGTTTCGGCGCCATTTTCGAGTGGACTCGGAGGTGAGGAGGGAGGGCGGGGAAAAGGAGGGCGCCCGAGGCCGGGGGGGCCGCGGGGGGCGCCCCAAAAATCGCCAAAAAATCCCTAAAAATCCCCTCTGGCCGGGGCGGCCCCGTGGAGGCCGCGGGAGAGCCGGGAAAGCGCCGGGCGAGCGGGGAGAGGCGGCGGGGCGGGGGAGGGGGCGACAGCGCGGGAGGAGGCGGAGGCGCAAGGGGGGCGCACCGGCCAGACCCCCCCCCCGGGCAACTTTTTTTTTTTTTTTTTTTGCAACACCCAGTGGGGTTGGTATATAGAGCTGAGGTAACATTGTTAAAATACCCCCACCCCCCCAAAAAAATGTGAAGAAACTTTTTTTTAATATGCAAAAATAATAAGGGGGGGGATGGACAGTGCTGGCTCCCTCCCAAATTTTATTTTGGGGAGAGGGGGAGGAGGGGAGAGGCAGAAGTTTGGAAGGAGTTGCGTCAAAACGAAGAGCCGAAAATGACACCGGGAGGGAAAGTTTCCGCACTTGGGGAGCTGCAGGGGGGGGGGGGGAGGGCAGAAGCGCGTCCAACTTGGGGGAACCTGGATCTCAGGGCCAAAATGTGTGTTGGGGGGGGGGCTTTGTAAGTCCTACAGACAAATTTTGTTTAAAAACGGAGAAAGGGTTGAAAGGGGGGATTAAAATAGAGCTGGTCCGTTTCCCCCCTTTTTTTTCTTTTCCCTGTTACTTTTTAGCTAAATATGGATACAGAGAATGCGCTACAAAAATGTATAGATAAGAGGCGAAAGAGGAAGGTCTGCATAGGAGGCTTGGGGGGGGTGTCAAATTTTTTGAGTGGTTGGCAAGCGATCCATTTACTTCCAGCTCTGCTGGGGAATTTATTTATTTTAAATCATTTTTAACTTACAGTTTTCCTGTCCATATCTCTTTTGTTTTTGTTTTCCTGTTTTCGCTTTCTTGCTTCTTTTCCTTAAAGCCAATCTAGGCAGAGTTATCAACCTAAGAATGAAGAAGCCTCCATTTAGCCCATGGCTTCATTTCCCCATTTATTAATTTATTTATTTTTAAAAAATCACTATAATTTTGTCACCCCCACCCCACCCCAGCACACATGGAGGAGGCCTCTTGGAAGTGCAAGTCAGTGAGCAGGGCGACACTTTTAACCTGGGGGAGAAACCTGAACCCACTCCCCTGCACTGTTTTGCATTGCCTTCTCTCACCCACCCCCACTTCGTTCCCCCTCCCTGCATGAAAGGGGGAGAATTGCCAAGGTTACAGGCCGTTACAACTTTGGCCAGCGGTGAAAGAGTTAAAAAGATGCATGATTACATTTGTTCCCAAGAGAAATGAAATTGCACCAAAAATATTTTTGCTTTTCTCGGCCCCCCACACCCCCCCAAAAAACCCTCATCCGACATCCCTCGAAACAAAAGTGAACTGGAAAGGAAAAAAAGTTTGAGCTCCCTTTGAGGCGCTTGTCACTTCAATTGCTGTGTGATATTTGGAGTGAAATTTAGAAGGAAACTCCATAACAATCATTACCAGAGCAGAGGGGGGAAAGAAAGTTTAATTTCGCCCTCTGTGTATATGTTTAATATTTTAAATATTTAATTAGTTTTTGTACTAAATATTAATAATATTTTTGTTGCCCCATTTTTAATTAATTTAACCAACAGTTGTGTGAATGCAACAGGCCATATTTAAATTGAAATGCAGAATTTTGATTCAGATTTTTTTTTTATGACAAGAACTGCACTAAAAATGGAAAAAGTCTACGATAGGAGCAAAAGATAAATAAAAATTGCTGTCATCCAATTTTACAGCAAAAAACCAAGTATGCACCTATTTTTAAATATATATTCAGAATATATTACAATATAAATAATTTTATATATAAAATAATTATAAAAATAATTTCTCAGGTGTTGTGTGGTTTTTTTTAAAAAGGCATTTTTAAAATTAGTTCGATTTACATTATATTTTTAATACAATATGGTTTACTCTTCTGCAGTGAGAGCTAAAACCTGTTCTGTGTTTATGTGTTGTTTAAAATATGATTATAATAATTGTAAATCTAATTGTAAATATATCTACACAGCTTTTTAAAAAGTTTTGAATTTAATTATAAAGTCATTTCTACTGATAGTTAATTATTAAACATGATAACTTGTATTTTTTGCTTAAATTAATATATTAAAAAATTAAATGCTACTAAATTGCTTTAACTTTGTCTTTTGAAGCAAGTTCACTTATGCATTTTGTTCAAACATTAATTTTTAAACTTAAACTGAAATAACTTTTTTTTTAAAAAAAAAATTTTTTGGTTGAATGTGTGTAAAATGTGCAAGAACCCAGCAGAACCGGAAAATGTACTGAAGTTTCTCATAATTTAGGACATTTGAAATAAGTCCCAATATATCGAAATATTTTTCTGTACTTTTTCTATTGACCTGTTTTACACAGGAAATCTGAGTATCCTCACTGACGTTTGTGCATCTATGTAATATTTTGAGTACATTAATATACTGTTGGGAGTGTCATCTGTAATTGCACTATTTTACCTTGTGCAAGCAGCAGTTAAAACAATTTTCAGGGGTTGCCTAGGATTTTTTATTTTTTTTACCCAGAGCTTAGAAAATGCTATTAAATGTGCGAAGTGTGTGGGGGGTGGGGAGTCCTCCATAAGACTGTTGAGGGGGAGGGGGCAATCTGGAAGGCTAGATTTGTATATGTCAGCATTTGTCTCGTTCAGCTGTATGGTGTTGGTGTGGCGGTTGGAGTCAAGAGAAAACTTTACTTTTTTAAAAGAGACCGTTTTCTGAGCAATGACATTTACAAAGGGTGCTACAGAATTTAAAAGCAAATTATTCTTCTATTGTGTGTGTAGCTAACATTCAATAAATGCTGATCCAGGACAGATTCCCCGCCCGCCCGCCCACCCCCCTCCTGTGCTTAACAAATACATGTTTTTTAGGAGTTCGTTTTTTAGGTCTGCAATGTAGTCTTTATATCTGGAGGAGGCGACACCAACAAAAATGAAAGCTGCCTGGGAGTAAGATACTGTTCTTCGTCAGCAGTTTTGAGGGAAAACTTTTACTGGCATTCTAACGTACAGTAAGCGTAGATCTTGTGTTCCCTCATTCTCTTGCTCTGTGTCTTTCTCTCCCTCTTTTTAAATAAAGATTCTTAACAGACTAATGTAGCATAATACTTTCCTCTGTTTAAACGTTAAGGGCTGTATGTATAGCAGAGGGAACCTATATTACAGCTTTGGTATCAACTTGTTTATAAGTTAACTCAGTTTGGCTTTTAAATTAAACTTTTTATGCATTCTTTTGTCAAATGTGTAAGAGGGTGTGAGTTAAGCCAAAGAAAGCTGAAAAACATTTGCCGTTTGTCTATCAAATGAGTGTGTTCTTGATGATAAACTGCATTTTTGAATATTTATGACAATTCGTGTTGCTTTGCTTCTGCTGTTTAAGCTAATGCTGTGGTGAAAACAAATTAAATCAGTTATTTAAATTTAATTTTTAAACATGTTTCCCTAAATTGAAACAATATGGCATAAATGTTATTGAAAATTAGTTCGGAATGGGTGAGCAGCCATTGCCTTCTAGAATAATACATTTTGCAGTTGTAAGTGTGGGAGATTGTTTCAAAGAGTTATTTTTCAAAAACAAGATGGCAGCTTTGGTAAATTCTCTCAAAATCAATAGAACGTTATTCCACCTCCCAACCCAAAGATCCTCTACATACGATTGTTTCTGCTGCAGGATATTATTGAGATTGAGTGCTTAAGCATGTAAATATGTAAATATTAATAGTGCAATCCTGTGAATGTATACCATTGAGTTCCATGAGACTTACTCCCAGGTAAGTATGTACAGGATAGCAGCCTAAATGTAGTGTTGGAGTTGTTGTTTTAAACCCATTACGGGAGTAGATAATTAGGGCACAATACAATGAAATGTTCTCATACAAAAATGCCATTGAGATTAATGGGAGTTGCACTAGGACACCAGGGTGCTGTTGTGTAACTCCCATTCATTTCAATGGCTCTTGTGTAGGAGAGATGCCCACTGACATTCCCCCCTTTAATTTATAGGTCAATTGGTGTGCCTTATATATTTATATGGATTATGGCACACGTGTTAGAAATGGACAGATTTAAAACTGTAAGGTTATATTGCTGGACCTGTGAAGGTGGGTTCATACAACTATATTTACTTACTTCATTTGCTGCTGCTTATTGTTGTGAAAATCCAGTCTCATGGAACACTCAAGATTTGTTCATAATGTGGAGTTTGGTTGACTTGGAGGCTTATCAAAATTGCCCCAAATCTGGTTGACCTTCATTCTAAACCCACATTAAACAGTGTCTGAATCATTTAGAAAGCCAGGATTCTCAATGTGAGTTAGAAAGACACCATTGGGAATCCACTCTGAAATGCCCTGTAATCCAGCAAGAATCTTTTATAACAAACATCCTTGTCAAAAGTGTGGCTGAATCGTCCCTGTTGAAACGGAGGGCTTTGTTGGTTCCGATTTATTAAATACCCTTGTGGTTCATTCTTGGCTTATAGCAAACAAAGTCATGAGCAAACCATGAACTTTGCAAAACTCAAGTTTTTGTCTGTTAAAAAGGAATTATTAAAATGCTGGTAGGACAACAGCCATGCGTTTTGTGCAGTAACTTCTGGAGTCCTTTGTGCCTCCCAAATTGAGGGAGAAGGGGGGCCTGCAAACTCACAGAGAGATTTCTCTCTTTCTATATGATTATGGTGTATTTTCTGCTGCAGAATTGCAGAGGAGGGAGAGATGGAAGATGCCACAAACACTAGACTTTGTTGGCTTGATGGGGGTTGGTTAGCAGCCAGGATGTGTATCTAACAGTCTCATTTCTGCCCTTTCCCTGGCTGAAGGGCTTGAGTAAGGTATCTGCCATTTTCCACATCTGTAAAGCCCATCTGTATTTAACTCTTATTTTAACAGATTCTGTCTTCAACAATTAAGTCTGTTTTCTTGTTTAAAAATTTCAGGCACTGCTCCTGCTCAGCATCACGATGGCAAGAATATCACACAGAATTTATGCATGGAACATCAGCATCAACCTTTTCCAATGTGTATTGTTATTTTCCTTTGCTGATTTAACAGAGTGAGGTAAGCTTCATGACTCCTCCTTATTTTACTCTCTGAGGGCTGATTCACACATGCATACCTGTCATTTAATGACCACAACATGAAGTGATGTCTTGCCTGTATCAAAGGCCCATTGTAGGTTATTGTTGCCGGTTAAACTTTTCATTCATTCAGCAGCCGGTTTATCCAATATAACCAAATGAAATGTTGCTTCCCTGCATGCATGAACTGTTAGTTGTGAAACTGGCAGCTAGATACCACCAGTCTGTCCCTTGGTAAAGAGCTCATCTCATGGGAGGCCATCTTGCAGATATTTGAGAACTATATGCTGTATTATCTACTAACTGCAATAATACACCATTGATTTTGATGGGAGAAAGAGTTAAGTTCATGCATACTTCCCTGGACACTAAAAGGGCATAACCATGCCTAACTTCAGCTGGACCATGCTCTCAGGGTATGGTTCCAATAGCCTTTGTGTTTTGAGAGAGTAATAAAAAAAATAATGTAGTGAACAAAGAAATGGCCATGCTGAAATCTCTGTATATCTTGTCTTTTTTGTATTTGACTGTATCTGGGGGCGTAGGGTTTTCCCCATGTAAAGAAAAAATAGCGCGTACAACTTCCTCTAACAGTCTTTGTTGTTAATACTGCACAGAGGCGTAAAGGTTTGGGAGTGCTACTTGGTTAGGCTGTGCCACTTTTATCTAAAATATGTCCTGAAACAGTTTGTAAAAACTTTCTGTGGTTTTTTTTGTTTTGTTTCTTAGTTCCTGTTGCAACTGAAGATCATTGGATTCAAGGAGTTGTTTTAGCATGACTTTTATTCTTAACAGGTGAGTTGGGACAGGTGAGTAAAATGAGCTGGGATATAAGGCGCCAATCTGCTTTGAATTGAACCCATCGCCCTTCTAACCCAGTAACTCCAAACATGACTGGCTCAGGTTCCTAAGCCCAGTTCACATGTTAGCCTGGAAAAAGCAACCCTATCCTGAGACGAAAAAGAAGCAGAACAGTCCAGTGGTGTTAATTTCCCTTCTTCCCCTTTAGTCGCTCAAGAAAAGCAAGGCACAATTTAAAGCGTGAGGATCCTGATGAAGCTCTCACTTAGTGCCAGCAGCTTGAGTCAAGAAGAAAGCTAAAAGACAGTTCTCTGTTTGTTTGTAGTGGCTATAAGGACCAGTAGAAACATGGAAACGTTTGTACTTAGCTCCTCTTTTAGGGCACAATTCTATTTATTTATTTTATTTTAGCACTTTTATCCCGCCCTTTAGCCAAAAAGGCTCTCAAGGCAGCTTACAAAAATATTTCTTAGGACAGTCCTTGGCCACAGGCTTACAATCTAAAAAACTTGACGCAAAAGGAAAGGGGATTGGGGAGGGGGGGAAGAAAGCAAATTCAGGCACTAGATTCTTCGTTGCAAAGTTCAGCAGCTGCTTCCTTTCCCTAACCCTCTAATAGTCTCATACAGATCAAGGCACGATGGAGAGGTGCCTGGCTGCTGCTTCCTTTCCCACTGATGGCCTCAGCAGCTAGGCTGGCTGGGGAAAGCTGGGAATTGTAGGACTTTTTTCTGTCTAAACATGCATAGGATTGCACCCTTAGCAGCTAACACAAGTCTGTGCAACAAGTGAACTTCCAGATGCAATAGCTTTAAAAGGTTATCTTCAGCAGCCTGTGTACTCCAGGATGGTGCTGGAAAAGTCACCAAAACATCATTTGAACTTTGTATGAACTTTGTAGCTTTGCAACTCACAGCTACAAGTGTGTTCTTTGGGGTACACAAAATGTGTGCACATATATATATTAGAATACCAGTCATTTAGATGGCCCAGTTATTCAAACACACTAAGATCTTTTGTGCATGTTACTTTGTTGGCTGGCATTTAACCCAGACTAAAATAAACTTTGCCTGTGACCATCTCATGGTAGAATTTGCACCACTGGCTGCTGCTTATATAGCTGCAATGAGCACACTTTTGGAGGGCACGCAGAAATTCCTACTTGGTGTAGAACCCAATGGTAAAAATATGACAATTATACTAACCCTGTATTAGCATAACCCCATGTAAACAGTGATCCCATTTGCCTGAGCCACAACTATCCAAACCCATTGGGTTTTCCTTGAGTTATTTGGATGCATAAGGTCTTAGCGCTCCATGTGCTTCACAGAACATTGTTTTAACATTCCGTTGTCATTCTTCTGAAAGTATTTGTTCTGTTTATATTCCCATCCTTTCCACCCGTCCTCCATGTGCAGTGGAGGCAGGGATGAGAGAAGCTGAAGTAACTTTTGTGCCCTGTTCCTTGGCTCACTTTGCAACCCGGTCTCCTCTTGGGATTGTCACCCAGATGGTAGGCCTTGGGGCAGTGTAGCAGCACGACATGGTTTGTAGGGACAAGAAGATACAGACCGTTCTGGGCTGCCTCATTACCGCAAGGATTAACACAAGAAAGGTGATTTTCTGGGCATCAGAACTGTTAAAAGCCAAGACTTCGCTTTCTGCATAATTAGGTTGCATGATCAAGTATGTTTAGATATATTTTCATTAATGTTTTCTCTTTTAAGTTGCATGTTCTTCCTCCCCAAATATCAGAATGTTAGCTTTTTTTTCTTAGTGTTTATCTTTCATGGTGGTTGGAAGAACCCTTGGGGGAAATTATTCCAGTATTCTCTAAACCACTAGGGGAGTGCTCATGTAGACACTGAGCGCGCTTTCTCCCAGCCCAGAATGTTGGCCGAGGGGCAATCACCCACCCAGTCAGAAGGGGCGTTTGGAATCGACAGGTATCACTTCTCCCTTGGAATTCAGCAGTGGATGTTACACAAGAAAGAAGAAATTTGAGGATGGCATACTTACAACACAAACAGTATGCATGTCTTCTTGGAAGTAAATCCCATTGCATTCAGCGGACCTTATTCCCAAGTAAAAATGCATAGGATTTCAACCTTACGTTTCCTCTGGAACTGATCAGGAACTCCTGAACTGGAGGATTACCTGCTCAGAGATGGGGGAAATCATCACTCTGTCTCCGACAGTGAGCTCTAGAAGGGAAACGTCTGTCTGAAGGACTCTAGCAGCACGTAAATACTGGAGTATAGGATTGCCTGGTTGCCCTCCAGTATTGCTGTGCTGCTTTAGTCAGGCTTGACATTGGCACGAATTCTGTGGAGCATCTGCATACTCTTAAAAAGTGTAAAGAAGGTGTTAACTGTGGTCTGTTCATTGATAAAAGAACCCGCTCCCAGGGATTCTAAGTGAAAGTTTCAAAGTGTGTGCGTACACTGTGGTTCTACCCAAACAAAACACATTGATTGAGTCTTAAGCATTCCCTGGTAAGTTTGGTTTCAAGGCAGCTTGTCCTGAGTAGGCTAGCTGGCTACATCTTTGAAATAAATAATAGTATTTATTTATTACCCACCTCTCCCTGTGGATCGAGGCGGGGAACAACATTAATAGTATTTATAGAAGTGCTTTTTCTGGATTTTCAAGGTGCTTGGCCTACAAAATCTTAGTAAGTGTTACAGCAGGCGCAAGCAACTTGCTGTCCACAGGATAATTTAAAAAAACACTCTGTATATGATCAGTTCCAATCACTGGCATGGGTGATCTGTCCCTTCCCTGTTGCCTGCCAGGCAGGAGGGAAGGGGAGAGAAAGGGTGGCAGAGAGGAGACAAAATGGGGTGGCCTTATGCATACACATTTGGTTCTGCCCTTATTACTACTGACATGCTGTCCACACCCACAAGGGAATGTGTCCTTCAACTGGGGATGGGGGGAAGGCCCACACCTCCATTACAGTAACCCTGTGATATGGGACAAGATTAGTATCTCTCTGACAGATTTCTGGGGGCAGAGGTTAGATCAGTGGTTCCCAAAGTGAGCGGTACTGCCGCCTTGGGGGCGGTGGGATTGCATAGGGGGTTGTTAAGAGGCCAGGGGGCGCTAAGAGGCAAAGGGACGGCACGGGGGGCGCTCAAGATGGTCTTTTCCGAGAAGCGCCTCTCCAGAAGGTCTTAAAACCCAGTGACATTTTTATGGGGAAAAAGTAGTTTGGTCCCAAGCCATAGAGGGGAAGAATCCACACATGTATTAATACTGTTTAAGAAGAGTCCTTTTAACGGTGAACTGAAATGTTTTAAAAGCACCAAAACGCTAACGAAGAGCTATACCCTGCTTGGTGAGCCCCGCCATGCCGGCTGCAAAACAGAGGCGTTCGCTCTCTTTTCCCTCCCTCCCTTGGCAAGCCTGGGGCGTAGGGTGTGTCAAATTTTCTGGATTTAAAAATTAGGGGTGCTAAAAAGTTGCAGCTTGACTGCAGAATTTAAAAATGTTTTTGTTAAATTGATATAATTTGGTTTTGCTTGGTAAATGAGCATGTAAAAATGGCATTTTTCCTACATTTTTATGCAATTTCCAATTAATCTGTATGCTTTATTTTGTAAAATGATATGCTTTTTATGAAAATATGTAAATTTATCTAAAAGATTAATTTTCTTCCTTGCAGGTGAAAATTTTATTAGTGTGATTGTATTGAAATCTTTGTTTTGAGTGATAAAATGGCTTCAAAAATAAAAAACTAGACAAGGAGCATTCACTCATATGAGCAATTTTATTGGAACTGGTCAAGACCTCTTGCCTTCTGAACTACCAACTATGCGAGATGTCCTGAGATATGGATTATTGCTACGAGAACGAAGTGCTGATGATGCTAGAAACTATACAGCAATCAGTCTTGCAAAGGACATTTATCCCAAAGTGATTGAGAAGTGGGAACTTGCTAACAGTGCTTTTGTAGTCCCTGTTATAAATTCAAAAATCAGAATCTTACATAAGATTCAAGACAGCTGGGAGCAGGCTAAGAATATATCGCTTGGTAGTGGAAAGCTAGAAACCAAAGAGGCTTTCACATTAAAACTTGACAAGCTTTTTGACATCCTTAGCTGCAAGTGCAAAATTGTGCTTTGTTGTGAAGCAGGCTGTGCTGCAGACTGCAAAAAGGTAGCTCGTATTCAATGTATATGTCGTACAGAGTTTAAGATCCCTATGAATGAACTTGCTTTCATTAAGGGTCAGAGAGACAAGACTGGTTCTATTGGACCACATCAAATTGGTCTGCCAGATTTGCCTGAACGTAACGGACAAATCAAAAGGCAGAAACGGCAAGAAGATGAGAGGAGAAGGCTTTCTGAATATAAGCAGAAGAGTAAGCTGGATGTTTCAATATCATCAAATGAAGTAATTTTCTCCACTGATGATGAAGAAGAAATGACTGATCCTGAAGATGGAAAGGATGAAAGTTATGGAATTTTATTAGAATTGCCAAGTACATCTTCTACTTCAAATAAAAATAAACAGCACAACACGTTGGAAATACGCAATGTTGCTATGCAGAGCATCAGGTATGATGTTGGCCTGCGTGCCACAGCTGCCATTACCGCTGCAGCTTTTATTGATGTTGTCTTAGTTACTACTGAACAAGACAAGACATTTGTAGTGGATCACAATAAAGTCAAGAGGGCCCAAGAAAAACTTACGGAATCACTAGATCAAGAATTTGATGAACTATGTAAGAAGAGTACAATTGACTGCATCTTCTTTGATGGATGTCAAGACATAACTAAAGTTATGCTGAAAGCTGATAATTCCGATCGGTGTTTCCCCAGCATCATGAAAGAAGAGCATTGTTCTGTATGCAGCGAGCCAGGTGGAAGGTATCTGTACCACTTCACTCCAGAGAAAGATTCAAACATAAAAAAAACCTGCTGAAGTTATTGCTGATAATTTAGTGGATTTCATGAAGAAGAAGAGCATTGATAAAACTCTGCAGGCCATTGGAGGTGATTCCACAAATGTAAACTCTGGTTGGACTGGTGGTATCATGCACTTGGTTGAGGTTAAACTTTGCCGCATCTGGTTAGTCTGTGCTCTTCATATGAATGAGCTGCCCCTGCGACACTTGATCATGGCACTAGATGGGAAGACCTTATCAAACAACAAATGGACTGGTGAAATTGGGAAGATGCTAGACAATGCCACAGACCTGGAAATTGATCCTTCATTCACTAAAGTCTCAATTAGAGAGCCTCTCATTTCTCTTAGTCACCGTGTAATAAACAATTTGTCAACAGATCAAGCATATGGGTACAGAATTACACAGGCCATAAGGACAGGTGAACTCCCTATAGATCTCACCCTTCTTGAAATTGGTCCAGTGTGTCACTCGAGATGGTTAACGACTGCAAACAGGATTTGCCGTATATGGGTATCAAAACATGGTTTTAAGGGCAAAACCCTCCAGAACTTAAGACTGATGGTAAAGTACATTGTTGGTATGTACTTTCCCTGCTGGTTCCAGATAAAAGTAAAACACTCTTGAGTGGAAGGCTCACGCCATGTGTTGTTCCAGCTCCAGCCCCTCAGACTCCAAAAGAAAGCTGTAGTGGGGCTCTTTTGCCAACCATCCAGCATTCAGCATGGTATGCATTCAGTGAAATGATCATTCAGAGACTCTTGTGCTCCAGTGACAGTAATGAGAGAAAAGCTGGTGTGAAGAAGATTGTTGACTTAAGGAGTGGAAATGATGATTTCCTGGGAGATCTTTCTGTACGTCCCAGAAAGACTCCTTCTATTAATTCTGGTGCTACTTCCCTGTTAGAACTCATAGACTAGTCTGAAAATGTATATGAACCTCCTTTGACATGCAAACTGTCAATATCAGAAGTCAAGAAGTTCATTAATGAACCTATGCAAGTTCCAAAGTGGCCCTGTCATGCTCAGTCTGTAGAAAGAATCGTCAAACAAGTCCCAGAGGCAGCAGGCAAAGTATATACAGCCGAGGAACGTGAGGGATATATAAGATCAAAGAGCAAGTTGGCGGTTGATGTCTAAGAATAAATCAAAACAAGACTTAAACTTATTGCATAATTTTTAAAGGTGTTGTTCTTTGTTTAGAAAGATATGTTTTATGGCAACTGTATGTTTTAAACAACAGAAAATAAATGCTTCTTAGCATTATACACTGTTTTCTGAGAGCAGTGAATATGCGTTTTGTTCAAGTGCCGATTTACCAAGCTAAATGTTGTCCAATCAAAAAAATAATAGCAGATTTGAATTCCTGACATCAAAAGACATGTTTTTAGATCCCCTAATTCAAAAATTTGTGGAAAATAATTTTTAACCCTCTAAATGACACGCCCTACCGGTGGGGCGGGTGCTTCCCGTTTAAAGGGACCACGCGCAGCACGGCCCCTTTTACATTCTCAGCTCCTGCCCGGCCACCGCCACTGCTCAGCCTGGGCACCCAGACCAGCAGGATCCAGAGGAGCACGGTCCCTTTAAATGGGAAGCACCTGCCCCAGGCTTGCCGAGGGAGGGAGGGAAAAGAGAGAAAACGCCTCTGTTTGTAACCGGCGTGGCGGGGCACACCAAGCAGGGTATGTCTCTACTAGCATTTTGGTGCTTTTGACTAAATGTGATATCTAAATCACATTTTAGATATTGCTAAATGTGATATCTAACATTCTTGCTAAATGACTATCAGACTTTGAAAAGATAATATCACTGGATCGAGTTCATCAATTATGTTTAATTGAATAAACTGAAAAAATGTAATTGGATTTTGAATAAATATTCAATTAATTCTTACTGTTTTGAATTTTGTTATGATCTTCCTTTGTGGGTCGGTGAAAACCACTATTCTGAATAATGATTTTTATAGGGTAGGGTAGGGGGCACTGAGCATGAGTTTGTGGAACCAAGGGGGCGGTTACCTGAAAAAGTTGGGGAACCACTGGGCTACATGATAGTGGCATGCTGAAGGGTAACCAATGGACTTAATGGCTGCTTTGAACTGGCTTGGGAACATTATATTTGGGAGCAACTCATGTGACTGCATGGTTGGAAAACTAAGCTGCTGTGAACTTACTTCCAGTGCCTGGTTGGGGGACACACTCAGAGCTCCTTATCCATTGTCTGGAGCCTTTAAAGGAAGAGCATCACTTAAGACTAGGACTGAGGAGTCCTGGATTCAAGTGCCTTTTCAGCCATAAAGCTCATGCGACGACTAGTCACTATGTCCCAGCCTAGCCTACTTCACAGGGTTGTTGTGGGAATAAAATGGGGCAGGGAACTCCCCTTCTTATAAAGCTAGGATGGGGTCAAGTCACCCAATTAAAGAGATCAGTGTTAGGTTCAGAATAGACCAAAGGAAGTATTTTTACTGCACGACAAATAACTGTTGGTGTTTGCTGCTGCAGGATATGTTGGTGGCCAGCAATGTGGTAGGGTAGACACATTCATGGAGGGTTAGATCTATCAGCAATTAGCCTTGAGTTGCTGTGAAAAAGATCCTCCAACTTCAGAGGCAGTATAACTGACAAATAGCAAGAGGTGGGTGATAGAACATAAGAACAGTCCTACTTGATCAGACCAAGGGTCCATCCTGCATGCTGTTCACACAGTGACCAACCAGACCAGGAACCCACAAGCAGGACATGGTGCAACAGCCTGCTCCCACCCACATTCCCCAGCAACTGGTGTATCTATAGGCTTACTGCCTTCATGCTTTGTGTGTGGACTTCACCAAGGCATCTAATCCACCAGTGTTGGAACCAGGAACACTGGTTGCATCCAGCAGTACTTTTCTTGCCATCTTCATCTTTTTGTTGTTTATTCGTTCAGTCGTTTCCGACTTCGTGACTTCACGGACCAGCCCACGCCAGAGCTTTCTGTCGGCTGTCGCCACCCCCAGCTCCTCCAAGATCAAGTCTGTCACCTCCAGAATATCATCCATCCATCTTGCCCTTGGTCTGCCCCTCTTCCTTTTGCCTTCCACTTTCCCTAGCATCAGCCTCTTCTCCAGGGTGTCCTGTCTTCTCATTATGTGGCCAAAGTACTTCAGTTTTGCCTTTATACCATTCCCTCAAGTGGGCAGTCTGGCTTTATTTTTTAAGCAGGTACACGTTCCAAGCTATGTTGAATCCATTGCATTTTCTTATTCTCGCAGACCACTGTTTTGTACCATTCTATCTTCTGTTCCCCCTTGTCCCAGTCCGCTTCACGTGATGTAATTGAAATGAAGTCACATAAAATTAAATACGTGCTGAAATTACCAATGAGAAATTGCTGTGTGGTTCTCTGCTGATGAGAACTAGAAACTTGTGTAGCCGTTTTAAACTTTGCCTAGTTTGTGTATACTTTACATGGTGTATGTGTTGCCTCAAAAACCAATTAAACCCAAGTGTAAACAGTTTGATGTACGGCTTACAAATCCAGGGGGTACTTCGGTACAGTGATCCAAACAACAGGTCCTGAGGTGCTCTTGGGAATATAAACTGTGTGGTGTCTAGTCAGACGTTGGGCCTATTTTGCTCAGTATGCTTTCAGATGTGAGTAATTCTCGCCTACATTGAACATACTAGGTTTGGAAACTGGGACTTGTTGCATGCAAAATAAGAGAGCTACCGCAGCCCTTCCCCAGGATTAACGCGAATTGTATCCACCTAGGAAACGAGACCAATTTTCTCTTTCTACATACGTTTATGGCTGGGGATGATGTGTGCAGTAGTTGGCAATGATCCTCCTGCTGCATGTGTTTTTAAGCTGCTCCCAGCGTGCTCGCTGGTGGTTTTGAAAAGAGAAATAACTAATGGATGCCCCTGGTGCTCTTCACCCAGACTGTTTTGCCCCGCATTGCAAATTGATAAAGGCTTTGGTATTTTAGTGCTGGCGCTGTTGTGCGCCGGGCGGGGAGGTGTGGATCTTCCATGGACTTCGGGGAGATTCATCGCTTTTCGGGAGGTACTTGCCAATCCAGCGGCTCCAGGCAGTAGACGCGCCCTGGAGCGCTGCCAGCGAATCGGTCTCCTTGAGCTTCCTTGAATTGGGCCACAACCGCATAGCCTTGCGCTGAGTGGCTGTTGGCATGCCTATAGTTTAACTGGGTAGCTGCGTCGGATGCCCCGTGATTTGGAGCGCTTGCGGCTGGTCCCCGTCCAAGAAGGCCATGCCCAGAACTGGTACGCAAGAGCCCGACGGTGGCGGCTAACTCCGAGGGCCTTCACGCCCAGTTGTAAACTTTGCCATCTGGAGTAAATCCAAAGCACCGGGTGTGCGAGGTGCGCCGCGCCGCGCCGCGCCTTTCCGCGGCTTGCTCTGGGGGGGCGTCTTGTCTTGCCTACTGAGGAAGGCTGCGCCGCGCAGATGGAGCCCCTTGCACGGCGACGTGAGAAGCAGCGTTTTGCATCGGGGAGGGCTTTTCCCGGCTGCCAGGAAAAACCACCCCCACCCCCCACGGCTCCTCGTCGAGAGCGCAGAGGGATCCGCTCCTCCGCGCGCAGGAAAGACGCGCTGATGGCTGCGAGGGAAGCTGAAGCGCGCAGAGCGGTTCGTTTATACGCACGTGTCTTGGGAGCCAGGACGCTTACGCGCCTTTGGATCTGCAAGGCATCGGAGTCAGTCCCAGCTCACAGGAGTGGCTAGAGGGCTCCGCGACATGCCCTGGTGGCGCCATCAAGGCCGAGAGGCCGAGCACGTGGGGACCCTGCCAGCGTAGTGAGAGGAGCAGGGTCCCTCGGAGGTCCCGAGAGCGCGAACGGCCTCCTCCGCTTCCACCCTCTGGGAAGACCGGCGCAATCCCACCACCGCAGCGTTCAGAGAGGGAGCGCACAGGTGGGCAAGCCAGCAGAGTTGGATGCTTGCGCAAGGGGCAGCTCCTACCGCGTCCTTCTGCTCGCTCACCTGCGCTCTGTGGGTGAAGGCAGTGCGGGTGCGCGCAATGAGTCACCAAAAAAGCCAGGCCTTCTGCCCGCTTGGCCCAAACCCGCCGCCTCCGCCCCCGCAGAGAGGGCGAGCGAGCAGGTAGAGCCTCGTGGAGAGATGGCAAGTGATCCGATACAGCCGCTGCCTGCCCAATTCGTGTGGAAGAGGAGGCAAGGAAGCAGAGCGAGCAACGGAAGCAGCTGCTCTTCTGGTTCTGGAAGTAAAGTCCAGGCAAGCAAGAAGTCGCAGCTGCGCCTTGTAGGAGCTGTCTCAGATGTCACAGGTGTGTTCACTTCCCATCTTGCAGCCTATGGCGGAGGACTGGGAAAGTGATAGCTGCAAAGAGTGACTACTTACATGCTCCTCCCCCCCCCCCCAACCCCTCTGCAAAGTTTTGCCCTCTTCCTCTCTCTGGAAAGATTGAGTCCAATGGGGATACCCAGACACAGCGTGCAGAAGCTGTGCCAACCTCTTTTTCACCACCCAGTGGACTCATTTTCCACTGCTGCACCTTCCAGAACACAGATGACCAAACAAGACACTGCTTGTTTACTCAGCTGTGATTGCTCAGTAGTGGTAAGGATTGAGTTTAACTCTGCTGCACTACCCAAAGAGAGAGAGAGAGGAAAAGCAAGTGGGCAGAAACAGCAGGATTTACTTGTGCACACTCGCTCTCACTCTCCCTAACACCATAGAATTACAACCAGAGTCAAGAAGGTAGCCCCCACCCCCACAGGTGATCTGAGGCCACTGCTATCTATCTACCACAATCACAAAACAAGAATTGGAAATAGGTGGAGAGCCAGTATTTCAAGCACCTGATCTCATTATAGACTACACATCAAGCCACAAAGCATGTAACATGCATATATGCAGCCTATTATCTTTCCATTCATAGAATCGTAGAGTTGGAAGGGGGCTATGAGGCTATCGAGTCCAACCCCTTGCTCAGGGCAGGCATCCACCTTAAAAGCATCCCTGCCATATGGTTGTCCGTTGCTTTCTCTTAACCTTTTGTTGTTTATTTGTTCAGTCGCTTCCGACTCTTTGTGAGTTAAATACGGAGATCCCAAGATAATTTATAATTAAATAAGCTGGGCCCACCCTTTAAAATAGGGAGGCTGAGGACACTGACCCCCTCTGAATTCCACCCTGATCACACCCAGTCACTCTTCATTCATGTCAGCTAACCTTTCCTAGTTTCTTGTAGAAACATTATTATTATTACATTTATATACCGCCCCATAGCCAAAGCTCTCTGGGCGGTTTACAAAAGTTAAAGGATCCTCTAGGCATTTACTTTGGTCTAGGAAGGCATAAGCAACTATTCCCAATCTCATTTGTCCCTCCAACACTAATTTAGGTGGGTTTGTGTAAGTGAGGAGCCAAATAGCACAGAATATTCAACAGGCCAGTTTCTGTGACGGAAGGGAAAGGTGTCACTTGCGTAGACCAAGGCCATAGCTAGACCTAAGGTTTATCCTTGGATCGTCCAGGGGTCAAACCTGTTCATCTAGGCGACACACAGGGGATCCAGTGCTCAGGCAGGGGCGAACCCTGGATGATCCCAGGATAAACCTTAGGTCTAGCTGTGGCCTAGGTGACACACAGGGGATCCAGTGCTCAGGCAGGGGCGAACCCTGGATGATCCCAGGATAAACCTTAGGTCTAGCTGTGGCCTAGGTGACACACAGGGGATCCAGTGCTCAGGCAGGGGCGAACCCTGGATGATCCCAGGATAAACCTTAGGTCTAGCTGTGGCCTAGGTGACACACAGGGGATCCAGTGCTCAGGCAGGGGCGAACCCTGGATGATCCCAGGATAAACCTTAGGTCTAGCTGTGGCCTTAATCTTGATACAAGTTGGAGACAGGAAGAGCTTCGTGGGGCAAGCTGAAGGTTGCCAAATGAGAAGGGAGTCTGAAGGGGAAAGTGCAGAATACATAACAGTGAGAAAAAGAGGACTGTGAAAGAGGCTTGTGAAAAAGAGCACAGGAGACAGAGGCAAGCAATAAACATGAGTCCTCTGGAGAAATCTCCTGGTGCTTATGGTCAGGATGGAGGTGTGGAGAGACAGGAATGGTAGGATAGTGCCGTGGCTAAAAGTTGGGTGAAAAGCGGAACCTGAACAAATAAATAGGTGGTGGTGAAGCAGAGGAGCCATCTTGCATTATAGTAACCAGCTGGTTCTTTGGGTGCTGACTTTAATTTCAATGCAGGTTTGGCATCAATTGGGTGTAGATTGAAAAGGGTGGATGCTGGGTGGTGTTTTTCATTTGTTCCCACTAAAACTTTGCTACCTATTAAAGCAACAGCAGAATTTGAATGCTTCAACACAGCAACATTGATAAAGCCTGCTTTTGCAACAAGCTGTGTGTTCAGCAGAGGGCGATATTCTCTGTAAAATGCAAGGAGATCAGAGACAGGGCAACCCTAAATCCTCGTTTAAAAGCATCTTCTCTGCTTTCTTGAAGCACTGGGTTGGAAGAGCAAAACGACACTGCAGTTTCAGCAGAAACTGAAAACCTGGGTAGTTTTAACTTACCTTCATAGAACCATCCATTACACTTGCTCCTCCTCTCATGAATTTAAGTAAAATGCATGGAATTAGCTGTGATCTCACAACACTATACATGTCTCTGATTAGCTCAGTGGGACGCTCACCAATAAAATGCATTGACAAAGTAATTGAAAAAGCCCACACACAAACAAGTCAAGGGAAATAAGAATAAAAGGATAACTTGCAAAGTGCTCTCTGCTTGTCTACACATGGGTGTTTAATGAACAGTTCATCTTCGCTATTTACTTTGCCAGAGCAGAACAAACAGTGTTTTCCAACATCGTGAAATCTTATCCCACCAAAAGCAATGCGTACTTCTTCCCTGGTACTGCATAGGTTTCACATTGTACATAGTGCTGGGATCTTGGCAGAGTCACTCTTTGGCTCACAGAGCTTTCTTCCTTGGGTGGGTGAGAGGCATGCGCCACAGATGTTCAAACGTATGGAAGAAGCCGTCGCAGCTGTCAAAGTGCTACCTCTGGAGAGATAGCCTTTTATTTTAAAGAGCATTGGTTTTGTGCACTTCATACAGTCAACATTACAATCGTTTTTCATTGGTGTAAAATGCATGAAGGTTGTTAGATCTGAAAGGCAACTCTGCTAAGCTGATGGAGAAAAGAAAGGAAAAACAGGACACAATCCACCTGGAACTTCCTGTGTGCGAGCCTCATGGAAATGAATCCCTGGTTTTCTTCTTTAGGACTTAGGTGAGAGAAATTCCCAGTGGACTGTGCTGTTATTCCTACAGAAGACAAAAACCTTGGTAGCTGCTTAAACATTCGACTTTGTCCCTTGCTCTCTTTTCAGGCCAAAATGGCTTCTTTTTTTTAATTTTAGAACTCTTCTAAGAGGCAAGTAAGGCAATTCCAGAAAAAGCAGTTTAGCAGAACATTGTCCAAACTCCTTCAAGAACAAAGCAACCATCAACAGCTGCCCCGTGTGGCTCTTTTATAGGAAACAGCACCTATAAACCAACCCCCTTGAGCAGCTATCCAATAATCACCCCCAAATTTTGTATTCATTACAATATAAAACTTAAATTACTTGTTTTTTTAAAAAAATATTACTAATATAGATTTCCCATCTTAAAATGCCTTATACATTTACAGTACTTGTAACTATTTCAGTTCTGAGTTGATGTTTAAAAGGGGGAAGAAAAGAAGAAATAGGATGTCTTGAAGAGTTAAACTTGGGTTCAACACGCAGCAAATTCCCATTAAGGGAGGAGCCAGAATCAGGAGATTCATAGTGCAAATTTAAAGAGAGGGGAGGGGGAAATGGGGTGGGGGGGGAGGAGAGAGAAGCGAACAACTGCACTCTCTGTTAGTTTGTCAAATGTAAATGAACAAGATAAGATTCCCATACTGTACATGCAATAAGTTATAGCAAGCAAATGACAACAAAGTCAGAGCGCTCCACAATTTAAGCTGGTGACCAGAGCCTAAAGGCAGTGGAAAATGGACACTGTGGATGTGAGCTTCAATATCTTGTCGCTGTGGTGCTGAAACCAGCGCTGTCATGCCTTGTATTTCTGTTTCCCGGTCTCACTTATCACACAAATGTGCTGAAACACAGAAAATAAAAAATAGTACTATGTTGACTACAAATGTAACAGCTAGGAGATCAAACATTCTGCAGATGCCTAGCCCAAGTTAGTGTTACTACTTACTGCAACCAAAAAGAACCTAGGATAGGATTAGGCCTCTTGGTTCCCACTAAGTCCTTTGGTACAAAGCAAATTGGATGCCATCCCTTTCTCCCATAGAAGTGAATGAGGGCAAAACCCACTCCCTTCCCCTAACACTGGGCGCCTCTGCCCTCACCGTCACTGTGCACAGACATGCTCTGCATCTCTAGGAATTCTTCAAATATAGGAGCCATCTTTCCCCCACTATAATATCTGTCACCATAAAAAGACATTTTGCTAGTCATATATCACCTTTAATATGAAGAACATACTTCAGAATTCTTGCTTTAATCCCTCCCTACAAACCCACCATCTTCCAAGTCAATATACCAGGTCAAGCAGTTTGACTCTGCAGGTAGAGAAAACGTGAAGGAGGGCCAGAATGTTATCACACTAGCAGTCATGCTTGAGAGTGAAGTATGAGGTGTGTAAGTCTAAGGGCATGATTTTGCTTTAGTGTGAAATGGCCCAGCTTCAAAGCCCAGACAAGCCCATGCAGGAGGGAAGAACTCCCACACCTGGACTAGAATTCGAGATCTCCCAATAGAATTCACAGGCAATGGTTTCAGGATAGATGAAAGGAAGGACTTCACACAATGCAACATAATTTACTGAATTCACTGTTTTAAAGTGTGGTGATGGCCACTGGCCTAGATAAGTTTACAAGGGGATTAGACAAAATTAACGAAGGATGCCTGTATCAATGGCTATTACCCGTCATAGCTTGACAGAATGCCCAGGTTCAGAGCCAGAGAGGCAGAATACTTCTAAATACCGTTTGCTGGGAGGCAACACTTAGGAAGGAATATGGTCTTGAAGCTCTTCAGATGAACTTCCAGGAAGCATCTAGAGACCACTTCATTCTCATGCAGCAAGGGCCTCCCTATGTTCTTATTTACATAAATTGAAGCTGAAGTTGTTGTAACTGTGAACTTATTACAGTGGAGCATAAAAGCGTTAACTTGTGTAATACCTGCATCAGCTTGCAGGATTCAAGTTTAAAGTGAGTGAATAGGAATACAGTCTGTGGTTTCCAAAATGGTCTTGTCCGCCCCCCTGCTGCTACACTGAGAAACCGATTTGCACCAGGGCTCTGCCTACATCTCTTGGGAATGGAGTTGGGGCTGGACAAAAACCTGAATTGGTATCAGATTAACAGGGCTGTTTGGGAGCCTCGTGTGGCGCAGAGTGGTAAGCGGCAGTTACTGCAGCCGAAACTCTCCCCACGGCCTGAGTTTGATCCCAGCGGAAGCTGGTTCTCAGGCAGCCGGCTCAGGTCGACTCAGCCTTCCATCCTTCCGAGGTCAGTAAAATGAGTCCCCAGCTAGCTGGGGGAAAGGTAACCGTGACTGGGGAAGGCAACGGCAAACCACCCCGCTGCAAAGTCTGCCAAGGAAACGTCAGCGAAAGCAGGTGTCCCTCGAGGAGTCAGCAATGACTCAAGTGCTTGCACGAGAGGTTCCTTTCCTTTTTCCTTGGGAGTCAAAAGGGATTTGATGGGAAAGAAAAAGATTTGGACCGTGAGCCCTGTGGTCCCTCTCCTCTCCTATTAAAAGAACTTGTTCTGCCATATCTCTTTCCATCACTAAAAGCAGAAAAGGAAGTCGTTTTTGGAAGTACAGCACAAGAAGGAGGGGGAGAGAGAAGAGGAAGAACAAGCGATTCCTTTTCTGCGATTTTTAAACAATGTTAAGTACTTACATTCAAGTCTCTGAAGTATTCATTATAATCTAGAGCATATCCCACCACAAATTTGTCTGGCACTTCAAATCCAACAACTGAAAAGAACCGGAATTCATCAACATGTTAAACTTAGGCAATATTTACATAAACATGTTTACATTATTTGGGACACACTCCCCCTGTCAATACTCTTGTGAAGATCATCCACTAAAGCGACCATAGCAGTCTCAACTCTGTATCCTGCTCTGAAGCCAGTTTGAAATGGGTCTAGAAAATCTTTATCATCCAAGATTGCTTGGAGTTGGAAGGCAATTGCCCTTGATCACCTTGCCCAAAAATGAAAGATTTGACACTGGTCTGTAATTATTAAGATCCATGAGATCCAGGGAGGGCTTTTTAAGACGCGGCCGTACTTCCACCTCTTTTAAGCATGATGAAAAACTCCCCTCCCTGAGAGATGCATTAATAATATGCTGTAGCTGTTGTCTAACTGCATCTCCTCCCTGGACAACCAGCCACGAAGGAGAGGGATCGAGGGCAAATTGTCATCCTCACTCGTCCAAGCAGCTTGTCCACGTCCTCAGTACTCACCAACTGAAACTGATCCATTGTAATCCTACTCGCGGAGTTGCTGGACACTCCACTGTCAGCTTCTGCTACAATGACGGCATCTAACTTGGCTCTTATCTGAGAGATTTTATCTGTGAAATGATCATTAAAGGCATCACAGCGAACTACCAAAGGGTTCAGGGGGGAAGGTGTCCGAGTTAGACCTCTCACCACCCTAAACAATTCTGCTGAATGCGAATTCACAGACGCAATGCGTGCAGAGAAGCTTTCTTCGCTGCACGTATTGCCACCCCATAGGAATGAAGACATTCTCTATGTCGGATAGGAGTTGAGTTTTCCGCCATCGGCACTGTAGTTGTTGTTCTTCGCACTTCAACTCTCTTAGATCTTCTGTATACTAAGGTGCCCAATTATAAGTGGGTCGGAGAAGACGTTTGGGGGCAATTATGTAGACAGTCCTAGTTAGGTCTTGATTCCATCCTATTAACAAGGGCTTCAACAGGATCGTCAACGATACCAGTCATAGAACCCTCTAAGGCTATCTGGAACAAGATGATCCATCAGCCCTCAAGGGCAAACCATCTTAATAGGTCCGCCACCCCTGCAGGAGCGGATAGTAGCTATGATACTAACCCTAACCAGAAAATGATCTGTCCATGACAACACAGAGGTATTTATTACCTCCACCCACAGATCCATCAGTTCAAAGCTGAAAACAGCATCGAGGGTGTGACCTGCGGAATGTGTGGGTCCAGAGACCAGTTGGGATAGGCCCATGTTTGTCATGGATGCCATGATCTCCCAAGCTGCACCTGCCAAACTGGTCCCAAATGGGATGTCGAAATCACCCAGGACCAAAATCTTGGGCGACTCCAACACCAACTCTGAGACCAATTCTGTGAACTTGGCCAGGGAGTCTGATAGGTAGTGGGGTAGCTGGTACACTAACAGAATCCCCAGTCTATACCCTGGTCTTCAGACTCAGGTACACACACTCAATGTGATTCAATTCGTGGACAGGAATTCTGGTCAGGTTGAGATTGTCTTTGTAGACCACTGCTACTCCCACCCACACCCACCCACTTTTCCTCACCTGCTCGCTAACACAGTACCCAGCTGGAAGAGCCTGGGCCCATGTCGAGCCACTGTCATCTCCCAGCCAGGTCTCTGTGAAGCATGCCAGGTCGGCCTCCTCATCTAGGTGGTCATGGATGACATTTATTTTGTTTTTATATGTATACTAGTCAGGTGACACTCCTTAATCTGGCTCTATTATGCATTGTGTTCCATCCTCTACTCTTCACTGAGCCCTCCAGTTTCATAAAATCCTAGGTGCTCATTAATCCAGCAGCTCTTTTCTCAGACAAATTTTATCTCTCTTTCTCTTCTTCCAACCCCCCAAGCACGGGGGAATCCAGTTACAATGCTTATAAGATTACATTTCAAGTACAGTAAACGCTAGCATAAGATTCACTTACAGTCAGGCCGGTATCCTACACTTCGAGGTGTTCTTTTGACCAACAAGCTGTTAAAAAGTATCCAAGCAAACAAAGTGAGTTGTGGGTAGAATTTAACCCATTATAATCTATCACAATGTAAAGAACAAATTAAAAATTAGAGAAATATAGAAAAAACCCTCTATGTTCTGGGGAATACAAAGGCTGCTCCTTGACCCAGGGTGCATGAGGAGTAGCAGAGCCAGCACTGGCAGGTACCCCTGTCTCCTTTAGTGGTGCAGGAGTGCAAATGGGGCATGTCACAGCCACTTCCTCCTTGTCCTGGTATGAAACCTGTGTGGCGGAAAGGGGGTAATTTTATCTACCCTCTTGGCAAGGAGCCCTCTCCTCCCTTGCAACTCTACTATACACTTACAAACATATGGAGGGTAGTGAGATGGACTCTCCTCAGCTTACTACACCGTGTTCAGAGACTGCCAGTGTATTATCAGCCTTGCCTCAAGGTCACACCAGCACAAAAAGAACTCTAACAGAACCGTGGAGGGGTGTGTGTGTGTGTGTGTGTGGGTGTTATGGCAACAGAAACTGGTGAGACACCTCTTTGTTCTCTACCTGTCTCTAGCTCGTATCATAGGTTACACCTTTATTGTGAAATGTACAAACAATTGATAAAACAAATTAAAGGAGATTGGCTTGTTGTTTATTTGCCCGTGTGATCCAAACAAAAATTTGCATTTCTTGTATGCTTTGGTGTTGGAAGCTGAACATCGCATACTTAAGAGGCCGTGTTTCTTTAGAAATAATTCCCTTTAGCTGGCTGCCCTCTGTATCCTGGGTCTGAGCAAAACCTCAGGATTCTGAACAAACCTCACTTGATCAACTGAATGAACATTAAAAACTAGTTATTCTTTACTGCTGAAGAGGCTAGCAGCTCCTCTATGGATATGCATTAGTCCACACCCCAATCAGTTTCCTCCAGCTTTTTCGAAGTCAGACATTTGGGAATCTATCAGAAATATTAAAGCTTCTCTAGCTCTGGAGAACCATGACATTCTAAAGTAACTACTTTGTTTTAAGCAGAACAAAAGGCAAACAGTACTTGGAAGCCAATTTTGGAAAGGCCAACAATGAAGTGCGTTTAGGAAGGCAGAGTCATCCTGATAAGGCAGGCGAAAATATATATATTATTTTAGCTCCTGAGTAGGATGCAAGAGTAACTGCAGAGGAATGCTGAAGCTCTGTTTAGCATAAATATAAAAAGGAAGATGTTTAAGAGGGGGGTATGTGGTGCAGGGTGGCGCTCATTTTTAGATTAAAAAATAACTTTTAATTGTTCCTACCTCAAAATAAAACACTTGCCCACTCAAATCAGCTCTCTTTGTTGCCAAATACTCACGAAACATACAAATGAAGAGCCTGTGTGGCTTCTGACTGAAAACATGTTTTTTTTCCACAAGAACTAAGACCCAATATTCGGAAGGGAGGAAACTAGGGTGACCATATGAAAAGGAGGACAGGGCTCTTGTATTTTTAACAGTTGTACTGAAAAGGGAATTTCAGCAGGTGTCATTTGTATATATGGAGAACCTGCTGAAATTCCTTCTTCATCACCACAGTTAAAGCTGCAGGACCTATACTAGAGTGACCAGATTTAAAAGAGGGCAGGGCACCTGCAGCTTTAACTGGTGTGATGACAAGGAAATTCCACCAGGTTCCCCATATATACAAATGACACCTGCTGAAATTCCCTAGTCTATGCAACTGTTAAAGATACAGGAGCCCTGTCCTCCTTTTCATATGGTCACCCTAAGGAAACTAGAGTGAAAAGTTAGTACCCTAGTGCACAACTGATTCCAAAGTGATCCAAAAAACTTTTCCCCAACCTGTGCCATTTGCACAATTGACAAGAATCAAAACATACCTGGCTACTTTCACCATCTTTGGATTGTACTGCGTGAGCAGAGACAGCAGGGTCTTCATTGTCTTACCAGTATCTATTATATCCTGCATGTTAAAAACAAACAAACCAAATAGACTTGAAAGGAAGTTACAGTAAAGTAACTCTTTCAGATTCATAGCTGGCCAAATCAGCCATTTATTTATTTAGTTATTTATTTAAGCACTTTTATCCCACCCTTTAGCCAAAAAAGGCTCTCAAGGCGGCTTACAAAAATATTACAAAAGCCATACAAGTAAGAATGAAATTTATGCTCATTTGGTGGACATTTGTGTGCATCAGTAAACATAAATAATGAAGGGAAACCTATCTGCAAATGGATACAGTCTCAGGGTTTCAAATACACAGAAAACGTGATCATTTTATCAAAAGCATTTTTGTATAAAATATCAAAGGCTCCAGTTGAATTAGTCACAATGAAATTAAGCAGAATCAGTTCAACAATACTTCCTAAATGGATTGAAGACCTTTTTATTCTCCCAGCATTTTAACAGTCTATAAATAAATTTTAACTTGGTGTTTTAAACTTGTAATTTTGCATTGCTGCTGTTTTTATCTGGTTGAGCTTTTATATTGTATTTTAGATTATGGTTTTATACTTTGAATGGTTTTAATTTTTGTGAAATTGAGAGCTCCAGCTATTGGGCGGTATAGAAATGCAATAAATAATAATAAATAAATAAATAAATAAATAGTCAAGGATGTAAGAAAATCAATGTGCACGTTTAAAGTGTCCCTGATGGTGGGTGCTTGGGTGTGTGAAACCACCTTTTCTTGGGAGAGAGTTCTAATCCATATTGCTGACTATCAGTATGAAGCTAAAGGACAGCCATTATTTTGCAGTAAATTCGTGTGCCCTTGCCAGAAAGCAGAGGGATTCGTTACACAGCATTACCCAAAACACTCATTAAAGAAATAAATGCAAATTATAGTACTTACTTCTACAATCAAGACATTCTAGAAAGGGAAGAAAAAGACAAAAGCCCATAAGTAATTTATGTCAAACTTCATTTCCAATTTATATTTATTCAAAGTTTTTCAGGATTACTGTTTTTCATTTCTCACTTGCCTAATTAACCAGCGCACAAATATAGGCAGACATCTCATCTATGAAACAAACCAGCAGAAAATGGCTACAAATTGTGTCTTGCAGTTAAATTACTCAAGTTTCTAGAGCTCGTTAGTACATTCCTTTGGACTCAAAATGGAAAAAAAATATTAGTTAAAAATAAACTAATCCCAATATAGTAACAATAAAAAATTCAAAACCTACTGAAAAAGAGAGAGAAAAGTGTTAAGCCATATTAAATGTATTACATGCTGCATCCTGAGGTTTCTAATTAGTTGATATTTTTGAACTAGTTTAGGCACCTTCCATGAACAACAAATACATTTTTAAAATATTCATTTGAAAAACTACTTTTAAAGACAACCAGTGCCACATTAGAGCTGGAGAACTCAGTCCTATATTCAATTATTGTCTTAGTATTTCACCTTAACTGCATTTCACAGACTGCATTTAGTTTTTATTAGTGCTAAAAAAGGGAAAAGGAAAGTTGGAAGCATATATAAGTATTCATTGCAATTCATATATCTATATATTTTCCCTCAGGACATACCTTCCCAGTCAATGTTGAGAGGTCATCCCCGCCAATTACTTTTATATCACCAGTTGACTGGTCATTCTAGTTTTAGACAAAAAGGAAAAACTGTTAAAATATTATTATTATTATTATTATTATTTATATAGCACCATCAATGTACATGGTGCTGTACAGAGTAAAACAATAAAATAGCAAAACCCTGCCGCATAGGCTTACATTCTAATAAAATCATAATAAAACAATAAGAAGGGGAAGAGAAGGCACCAAACAGGCACAGGGGAGAGTAAAACTAACAGTATAAAAGTCAGAACAAAATCAAGTTTTAAAAGCTTTAGAAAAAAGAAAAGTTTTTAGCTGAGCTTTAAAAACTGCGATTGAACTTGTAGTTCTCAAATGTTCTGGAAGAGCGTTCCAGGCGTAAGGGGCAGCAGAAGAAAATGGACGAAGCCGAGCAAGGGAAGGAGAGACCCTTGGGCAGGCGAGAAACATGGCATCAGAGGAGCGAAGAGCACGAGCGGGGCAATAGTGTGAGAGGAGAGAGGAGAGATAGGAAGGAGCTAGACAGTGAAAAGCTTTGTAGGTCAACAGGAGAAGTTTATATTGGATTCTGGAGTAAACTGGAAGCCAATGAAGAGATTTCAGAAGTGGAGTAACATGGTCAGAGCGGCGAGCCAAGAAGATGATCTTAGCAGCAGAGTGGTGAACAGAAACCAACGACTAATATAACTAATTAATATAACTCCCCTGCCAAAGGAAGTAGTAGTAAATAAAACACTTTTTGGAAATGAACCTTTTTAAAAATCTGTTAACCCATGCTAGCATGGGGAGGGGTTCCCGTCCAAAACTCTTTAGCTATAAAAAAGTTTGAACTATGGCTCTGCGCAGGCGCAGATCCATGTGTGTGATGCACAGACACCACGAAGAACTACTATTAACTACTATGAGCCAAAGTAACCCAGGGACATATTCTGCACACAATAAGTTTTTCTTTTCTTCCTCCTTCCCGTCCTTGACTAATAGCACATTCTTGAGGGAGCCCATTCCATAGTTTGGGGACAACACAGAGAAAGCCCCTTCAAGCGTGCCCTGACAAATGGGCCTCTGTGGATAATGATGCCCTCAAAAAACTCTTTCCTGCAGGTCAATAATTAGGCAGGTTCATAGTGAGACTGGTGGTTCCTTAGATAGCCAAGTCCTATGCCAACTAGAGCTTTAAAGGTTAAGACCAACATCTTGAATTGCATCTGGAAAACAATTGGTAACCAGTGCAGGTCTTTCAGGCCAGGACTTTCACACTCTGTAATAGGGTCTCAACACCATGCACTGGTTAGCAGCCTTGCTGCTGCATTTTACACCAATTGAAGCTTCCGGACAGTCTTCAGGGGTAGCCCCAGATACAAAGAATTGCAACAGTCAAAATGTGAAAGCGCTTGGAAGTTGCCCCTGCACCCACCACCATAACCATCCATTTGTGCAGCACTTTACCATCGGGTGAGTACACAGATCCAAGAAACAGGAAGATGTCATACAAGCACCCTTGCTTTTGTTCATAATCAAGGCAAACTAGACTTGCCTCAAAAACTGTGTCTGTATCTTTAAAAATATATATTAAAAAGAAAATATATTAATCACTCATGGAACATCAATACCCAATTTCATAAGCCCTCCTAATGCCAGTCTTCTAAACTCTGTAAACAATTTAACTGCTAATTTCGCAGACAACTCAACCAAATTATGGAATTATGTTTCCAATTTAGTTGTTTCCACATATTTTCCTGCTTGTTCTTTATTCTAATCAGGTCCGTAGATAAGGGAGTGAGGAATCATAGAGGTGCAATACCCAAATCCCAGAAATAATATATTCCAGATGTTGCTCTTCAGAATCTTGGTTGAGCTTTTTCTTACACAAGCAGAAAAAATTAAGCTTCAAGTATTTCCTTTTTCCAACAGTAAACGTTATGCAGAGGAATCACCAAACCCTTACCTTTTACGTAAATAAATAGAAGCCTTTCCTATCCGAAAAAGCCTCAAAAACAAAGTTCATAATTTTTAAAAGGAAGTACAATTATCCCCCCTTGGACTAAAGCTTCAGCTATATGCTTGACATCAATGAACATTCTTCCTTATAGCTCCAGTTGTTAGCTAGACTCCAACTGAAGGCTGCACTGACAGTGGATATTTCTGAAATAACAACTTCCAGAGCAGTGCTAGTGTGTGCACTCTTGCAACCCATGAAATGGAAAACTGCAGCCAATTACGTCTTCCTAACATGTACTCATGTTTTGATGAATGTGTCACTGCATCAAGTGGTGTTGGTACGCAAACTATCCTGTGTGCAGTGGACCTAGGAGTGGCTTCAACAATCCTAGACTTTTGGTTTTTAAATCCTAACTTTTTCTCTATTCATTTGACTGACCCAGACATTCTGACTTTAAAGGTGAGTGTCTATAGACCCCTTTGCATGCTTCATAACATCAATTTTCCATATTTTGGCTCCTAAATGACAAATTGGCCAGCCTTTTACTAGCAAATCTTCTTTCTGACCTATCTACATAGTCCGTGGCATATATGGGTAACATTACCAAGTTAGGTTTAAACCAGCACTTCCAAATTACTTGTATTATTGTTAATTAAATTTATTAGATGTCTTTTTCAGAAGAAGACTCAAGGCATCTTACCACAGGGATGAAAACATAAGCAATACTAACAGCCACGTAAGACTCCACAAATTCAGTGCCTTTGGCCCACAGATGAGAGCTTCTAATCAGCACATGAGAAATTACCTGCTCTTCATCACAATAAGTTCTGAAGCAGGCAACTTGTCGCAGGTTCTCCTCCCCTCTAGCTACCTGCTCCAAAGGTTTTTGGTTGCACTAACACAGAAGCGAGCATGAACTGCTTCAAAGTTCAGCAGGATACGAGAACCCACCCACCCCAGTTTTCTTGTGCTCATAGAGAACCTCAGATAGGAGAGGGATCGCTAGCCCCAACTCATGGCTGGCTAGTAAGCCAAGTCAAGACTTGTGAACTCCTGCAGACCACTTACACAGTAGCTCTTCAACCTGATGAAGTCGACGGTCATAGGAATAGACTTGTCACTATTTCGGTTCAGGGCTTTGATATAATCCAGTAAATCAGCAAAGAACTTGTAGCCGCCCTTAAGTACACAGAGAGCTACGATGTGATGCCCTCCCATACTCTTCATAATTTCTCGTGCCAATCTTTCTGTCCTGTGAGGAGAGATAAAGACAATCTAATTTACTGTATAGGGCCCAGTGTTGAGACACTATATTATTATTTTAATTATTAGTAGTATTAGTACTAACAACAACATCATATAATCTGCTTAGTGCATGACTAATATAGAGACTTGCGCTCAATCATAGAAAATAAACATTCCAAGGTAAAACAAACAGTGGCTCTTCACTCAATATAGTATTTACTTCCCATTTGACAGTGAATAGAACTATTTACTGGTCAGTGACATTCTGCTTTTTCTCACTTGTCAAGGTTAATCTAATAGCAGCACTGCCAAACTCCCTTGATTTTATAGGGTAGTGTGTGCCAAAGCAAATCTGAGTTTTTGCCTAGTTACTGGATAGCTTGCAAAGATATGAAGCATACAGATTCTGAGAAGGTACATTTGATTCCATTTCTAAAGCATATTGCAGCCTTTACTTGATTACTGAGGCACCAATAAGACATCCCAGTAATTCAGAAATAAGGCAGCAGGGAGCAGAACACCATTCACATTTTAGAAGTCTTGCTTTCAAGATATTACAGACTAGAATGCCAGTGATATGGGCTTTCTATATATGTAATATTACACACACAGGCTTAATTTACACTCCTTTCTTTTATTCATTTTTTCATGAACTTAAAAAGAATGCTTTCAGGTCTGAGACTCAACTTGCTTGTTTTGTAATCACCAGTCTCACATGTTAGCAACAAAGATATATTGTACCTGGTTGAAATGGCTATATACCTGCAAATGTTGTATTATATCTTTCAAATGCTATGCAACTGCCTAGAAACTATCACAGAAGAATGAAAAACATTCATATTTGGGATTTTTCCAGATAAAAGTATAATGTCTATTATTTGTAGCAGGAACACATTCAAATTATAACAACCTGTTTAGCATGGATCAAAATTTGTTACTGTGCAATGATCTAAGCCACAAGCTAGCAGGAATTGTGCTCATCTGAGAACATTAATATAACAGAAAACGTCCCTTTCTTTATCTACTGCCTTTACTGTCTACAAACTGAATTTATTCACACTCAGTTGAAGAGGAATGAACTTTACACTTTTGACAAACAAGAAGCAAGAACTATTCTTAAAAGAAATCTCTTTAAAACAAACATGCAGAGGTTTGCATGGAAACAACTTGTTTAGAATACTGTTATAAATCCAACAAACCTGTCCATAATAAGTCCATGAGGAATGTAGACTTTTTCCAAATCGTCTGCATAATGTTTTGGTATACAGAACAAGTCTAGGTCATAACCTTGTTCATCATCTCCAATCTAAAAGAAAGCAGAATAGGTTTGGTCAGATACAACATATTACACATCCCTCCAGAGATCAAAAACCTAAGAGAAAAAAACCCCATAATCTAGGATTACTCCAAAATTCAAAGCTATAATCCCTTGGCCTTGGCAGCCTTTACACACAAGGGCCTGAGGGCTCTTCCTTGGCATTACATGTTAAAAGATCTCAGGGTGTGGTATTTATGCTTTTATAATTGACCAATGTACGTGAGTCAAAGGAAAAGATACAGTTTTGCATATAGTTTATGCAATTTTGGAGGTTTCCTATTTATAATGAAAGTTGCTAAATTAAAATAACACCAAAGAAACCTCATGCAGGGAGAGACGTTGAGAAGCTGCATATATGGGTCCAGTACAGGGCTGGATGTGCCATAATTTCTCACTTAGTACAAAGTGGCGCCTTATATCCCCTTAAGCTATATGAAAGGAAATCAACCAGAGCTCTTCTAGGAATGCAAGCAGAATGATTTATAAGATATACTGCTACTCACAGATCTATGTGCCCCCACAGAGCTCACATCCTACTTTTCCTTGACCCAAGACTCAGGCCACAGCTAGACCTAAGGTTTATCCTGGGATCATCCAGGGTTCACCCCTGCCTGAGCAATGGATCTCCTGTGTGTGACCTAGATGAACAGGTTTGACCCCTGAACGATCCAGGGAAAAACGTTAGGACTAGCTATGGCCTCACTCAATTTACTCTTGGAGAAATTATGGCCCTGTGGGGAAGAAGAAGGACCGAGGGGACAGGAGTAGGCAGAAGTAACATCGGGGCCTGCTCCTGCTGGACTCTTCCCCCCCCCCCACAGGGCAAACTGCCATCTTGGCCCTGTGGGGAAGAAGAAGGACCGAGGGGACAGGAGCAGGCAGAAGTAACATCGGGGCCTGCTCCTGCTGGACTCTCTCTCTCTCTCTCTCTCTCTCTCTCTCTCTCTCTCTCTCTTTCTTTCTCTCTCCTCCCTCCCTCCCTCCTTGACTCCTTTTCCTTGTGTGTCATGTCTTTATTAGATTGTAAGCCTGAGGGCAGGGACTGTCTTTTTTGCTAAGTGTAAGCCGCTCTGAGAGCCTTTTTTGGCTGAGGAGCGGGGTATAAGTATGATAAATAAATAAATAAATAAATAAATACACCAGCGGAAGACAACATGCAACTACAATCTGCTTCCCAGCTTTGACCAGGGGATTGTGACTGCACAAAACCTACCAATAGTGTACTTGTTTTTACAGCCTTTACTGCAGGGGTAAGGCAGGAGCAGAGTGAAATGGGGAATAGTGAACATGAGGATTCTTCCTAAGAAGACAAGCAAGCCTCATCTTGCTTCCTGAGGCTTGAGAGGAAATTTGGGAGAGGATTTGCTAAGAAGTGGATTCTGAGGAAGGCCATGAAAGAGAGGGAAGTGGCTTGATGAAATGAGGTAGGGATAGCTGCTCTGGATATGGAAAGCAACATGGCAGAAGGCACAGAGAAGAGAGTGAGGGATAGGGAAACAAAATGGCAAAGAAGGTGTCATTACAACAAGGTTTGAGAGTGACTTGTTTCGTGAGATGTGACATGCTTAAGCCACTGCAAAGTGGAACAGTATCTTTGTTTGAGGGGGTGGGGCAAAGATTGCTCACCATTACTAATATGCTGCAAAAGGCAAAAGTAAAAATAAATTCACTTTGCAACAGCAGCATCTTCTAACCAACCAAACCCCACCAGAGAAGCAGCTTCTGATATATATAATCAGAAGACACTCATGCCAAGCGACTTAGCAATAGTTATAAAAAGTTTTGACTGACAATATATCTAACTTGCAAGGACTCTGTTATAAGATAACACTCTTAATTCTGTTTGACTGATCCCATGTGCGAGTCTCTCCAAGATCCCAAAAGGCTTATGCAGACCTATTTCAGCTCCTACAATTCTGAGTAGGGATTTGTTAAACAGAAGTTTGATACATTTCATTTATTTTTAACATTTGTAAGCCATGATTCTCTGCTTAAAGAAGCATTTAAAGAGGCATAAGTGCAGAGTGACAAAAATGAAACCGTGTTTCATATTATTTTTAAAATGGCTTTTAAAACCTCAGTTTTAACAGAGGCAAGTGACTATCCCTTATACCCAGGGTGAACAGAAGGTAGCTCAGGGTCTACTGATAGAACTTTGAGTGATTTGCAGTAAATCCACAAGGATTTCTGATTCCCAATTATCTAACAATAGTAACAAGTAAAAAGATTAGGTTGGTATTAAAGAACATTTTAAGAGAAAGAAGGTGTGTGTTTTTGTGTGTGCTTGGTTCTGATACTGATCACAAGTTCCTGGGCTGAGCATGTGCTCAGGGGAACCCTATTCCTCAATTCTTACTGTTTGTCAGCCCACATGAGCCACTATTTTGCACTTGGCTCTAACTGGTGAATCTCACAGGCTCTATTAAAAAACAAAGTAGAACCCACAAGCCTGAAGTCTGCCCTCCATGGCCTTATATCTCTGAAGATATATTCAACAATATGCAAATGATTGGAGGAAGGGAGCAATCCCATTACCAAAAGCATTTGTTTGTATTTACATTTCTGCTGCCAACTGTATCTGTGTGCTACTGAGCACCAGCATACAACTATATAAGTTGTATGCTGGTAACATCGGGGCCTGCTCCTGCTGGACTCTTCCCCCCCCCCCCCAGGGCAAACTGCCATCTTGGCCCTGTGGGGAAGAAGAAGGACCGAGGGGACAGGAGCAGGCAGAAGTAACATCGGGGCCTGCTCCTGCTGGACTCTCTCTCTCTCTCTCTCTCTCTCTCTCTCTCTCTTTCTTTCTCTCTCCTCCCTCCCTCCCTCCTTGACTCCTTTTCCTTGTGTGTCATGTCTTTATTAGATTGTAAGCCTGAGGGCAGGGACTGTCTTTTTTGCTAAGTGTAAGCCGCTCCGAGAGCCTTTTTTGGCTGAGGAGCGGGGTATAAGTATGATAAATAAATAAATAATATAATATATACAAGGAATTCCTTGTTGTGAAAGTCTCTTGGGAAACATGGTGAAACTACAAACAACCTACTTGAGGTAGAGGCAAGACAGATTTACTTTTGTACACTGCCTCTGAAAGGAAGAAATAAAAGCAGGCTGCTTCCTCTGTCTCTTCATAAGAAGGCACCTGGTTGACACCCATTTGGTAGAAAGAAGCTGAACCCACCCCATAAAAAACAGGCGCTGAAAATTGCTTTTTATGTCCCACGGGGACCTTAGCACCCAGTGTAAATATTGCTGTGATTCATAAGCAGCAGCATTTCAGATTTCTCAGGGGATTTATGCACAACCATGTTGGGTTTATGCTCATTATTAGGTTTTTCCAAGGATGATTTTCAGGCCTTTCCACTGCATTGGGTGTATGCGTTTGTATCTGCTGGAGAAGGAAGTCGTGACTGAGCACATAAGAAACAAAAAATGAAAGGACATTACTCTTGTCTGGAAGACTTTTAGCTCTGTCCTTACTTTCAGTGCCCTAATATGAGAGAAATGTGTGGGACTTGACCTGGGTTCACAGCCCTGGATTCAGCGCAGTACTGCAATACTGGACCAGATGGATCACTGGCCTGACTCAGGGCTCATCTACACCAGGCTGGATATTCTGGTATGAAAGCGGTATATAAAAGGCAGGAGCCACACTACTGCTTTATAGCGGTATTGAACTGCACTGACAACTGTTGGGGCCCATGACACATACCACTTTCATAACACTTCCATAGTGTTATATCCTGTTTAGTGTAGATGTGTCATGGGCCCCAACAGTTGTCAGTGCACTTCAGTTCCACTATAAAGCATTAGTGTACATCCTGTAGTGTACTTCAATACCGCTATAAAGCAGTAGTGTGGCTCCTGCCTTTTATATACCACTTTCATAGTGGAATATCCTGCTTGGTGTAGATGAGCCCTCAGTATAAGGCAGCTTCCCAGGGTCCTATGATTACTTGCATACTGGGGGGGGGGGGAGAGAGAGAGAGAGAGAATCAGCTGCAGCAGTTAAGTCTTCTTTGCTTCTATGCTCTTACATCTTAAATAGAAATGAGGGTCAGGCACTGAATTCAGCAGCCCTGGGTGCAAAAAATGCAACAGGTCTTGAAACTCCCAACCCACTCCTTGCTCTGCCTTCTAAACCTTCTTTATAATTCTCTCATTTCTTGCTCATGGCAGTTTTTCTAGATGGACATGATGGCCTTTGCCAAGTCATGCTGTCTCTTATCGATTCAGGAATTTCCTGACTACTGAACATGTTTTAAGTATGACTGCTTTCTGGATATTGGTGTGGATGTATTTTGGTAGGCCCAGTTTCTGCAGTTTTTCTGTTAAAAAACCCTGATGTGATGCCATATCATCAACATCATCATCATCATCATCATCATCATCTGTACTGCCCCATAGCTGAAGCTCTCTGGGCTGTATACAACAATTCATAAAAACAGAAAAATACAACATAATTAAAATACTTTAAAAATATTTAGCATAGAAAAATTAAAACAATGTAAACAGCTAAAAACAATTTAAATAAACAATGTTTTTCCTAATAGACTTGTTCTAAAACAGCAGACATAAATGCTGATTGAACACTCTTTGATCCTTATCCCACCAAAAACCAGTACAGCAGAAACAGAGTTTTGGAGAAGAAATAACTTTACTGAGCTATGAAGGAAAGGTAATACTCAAAATCCATTGTCATATTCTGGGTTTTCAAAGAAAATAAAGCAAGGCATTGGACTAATATAAAAAAAAATCCCCAAGTTACAGAGTTGTGTTTGCCAACTCCTGAATGGTTTTGACATTTTCAATTTCAGCAACCATTCTGCACCCTTTATATTTGCCTCAAAGTCAGATATACCTAGCTGAAGCCTAACAAAATCAAGCACACACTAGAAATGCCCTTCAAACTTTGAGCAGGAAGTTACTTGGTGCTTGGTGTATGCAATCCTATGCAGGTTTGCTAGGACATAAGTTCCACCGAGCTTAATGGGTTAACATGAAGGGAATTGCAGGCTTCATATTTAAAAATTAACAGGATATTGTGCATTTTGTAAAAACACGGGGATAAATTAATGACTTATTTACACAGACAATCTTTCATACATACCACAATGTTCATAAAATATTATATTTGCAATGCTTCAAAATTTCCTTTACGGGTTATTTCGGTCTCAAATATCCATGCCAATGTGACTCTTTACACTTTTTGTCCCACCCACATTCAACCATCAGAACCCACAGCACACAAAAGCCCTGACAATAATTATAATGTGATCCCCTGCTTCCCAAACTTAAGCAGTCTATCATGCCGGCTAAAGTATGCTGGGAATTGCAGGCCATTTTTCCATCTAAACATGCATAGGATTGCGCTCTTAAGTGCTTTTGGGGGTGGGCACCCAAGAGAGATGGGAGTTTCAGTTAAACCTCCCCTTAAGCTCACTGAACGTAACCAGATCTTTACCCCTCCCTCTGCCCCAAGTTAGCCCCTAGTTTAATCCCTTATTTTTTAGGGGGGAGGGGGCGTCTCCCCCTATTACCACCTCTTCTATAGTAGGATGGGGAGGCGCCCTGGTCCAAATCTGAATCCTTTAACACACACACCCTGCCCCAAATAACCTTGGAGGAAAGGATTCACTTTCAGTTCAAACCCCATTTTTGGTAGGTATGGAGGGGAGGGGGGGCATTCCTACCATCAACCCTTCTATGGAAAATGTGAGCACTGGGATCCAATTTATGTCGAGCCACCCTTTTCAAGTGATTCCACATATCTAAACCTTTCCCAGGTCCACTTTCAGCTGCCCCCATATCTTCTTTTTTTGGGGGGGGAGCGTGCCCCCTCCCTTTTTGTAATGTAGGGCTGGGAGCTAAGGTTCAAATTAACCCTTCAAATGCCCCACACACATCACCCTCACTCCCTGCTTCACCTCCAGTCCCCCCCAAGCTTTACCGTGGGAAAGGGGACACCCCTACCTCTCCCCCATCTCTATTGGGGGGTGAGGTGGGAAAGCTGAGGTTCAAATCAAGCCCTCCATTTAAAACTCCCTCAGTATACCCACATCCTTCTCCCCAGCACCCCTTTCAACCCCTCGTTTTGGGGGAGAGGGGACACTCCCCCAGCCCCCCACATCTCCATCTTTTCATTATAAACTCCCTCAGCATACCCACATCCTTCTCCCCAGCCCCCCTTTCAACCCCTCGTTTTGGGGGAGAGGGGACACTCCCCCAGCCCCCCACATCTCCATCTTTTCATTATAAACTCCCTCAGCACATCCACATCCTTCTCCCCAGCACCCCTTTCAACCCCTCATTTTGGGAGAGAGGGGACACTCCCCCAGCCCCCCACATCTCCACCTTTTCATTATAAACTCCCTCAGCACATCCACATCCTTCTCCCCAGCACCCCTTTCAACCCCTCGTTTTGGGGGAGAGGGGACACTCCCCCAGCCCCCCACATCTCCATCTTTTCATTATAAACTCCCTCAGCACATCCACATCCTTCTCCCCAGCACCCCTTTCAACCCCTCATTTTGGGAGAGAGGGGACACTCCCCCAGCCCCCCACATCTCCACCTTTTCATTATAAACTCCCTCAGCACATCCACATCCTTCTCCCCAGCACCCCTTTCAACCCCTCGTTTTGGGGGAGAGGGGACACTCCCCCAGCCCCCCACATCTCCATCTTTTCATTATAAACTCCCTCAGCACATCCACATCCTTCTCCCCAGCACCCCTTTCAACCCCTCGTTTTGGGAGAGAGGGGACACTCCCCCAGCCCCCCACATCTCCACCTTTTCATTATAAACTCCCTCAGCACATCCACATCCTTCTCCCCAGCACCCCTTTCAACCCCTCGTTTTGGGGGAGAGGGGACACTCCCCCAGCCCCCCACATCTCCATCTTTTCATTATAAACTCCCTCAGCACATCCACATCCTTCTCCCCAGCACCCCTTTCAACCCCTCATTTTGGGAGAGAGGGGACACTCCCCCAGCCCCCCACATCTCCACCTTTTCATTATAAACTCCCTCAGCACATCCACATCCTTCTCCCCAGCACCCCTTTCAACCCCTCGTTTTGGGGGAGAGGGGACACTCCCCCAGCCCCCCACATCTCCATCTTTTCATTATAAACTCCCTCAGCACATCCACATCCTTCTCCCCAGCCCCCCTTTGAACCCCTCGTTTTGGGGAAGAGGGGACACTCCCCCAGCCCCCCACATCTCCATCTTTTCAATATAAACTCCCTCAGTACATCCACATCCTTCTCCCCAGCCCCCCTTTCAACCCTTTCTTTGGGGGGGGGGGAGTGGACCCTGTCCCCAGCACCCCCACATCTCCATCCTTCCATTTTAAAACTCCCTCAACATCCTTCTCCCTCCTCCCGTTTCAACCCCTTCTTTTTTTGGGGGGCACTCTCCCCAGCCCCCCACCACTTCCCTCCTTGCCTCTAGATCCTTCCCCTCCCTCCCTCCCTCCCTCCCTGCCTCCCTCCCACGACCACCACCCTCAGGCGCACGTTACTCCCCACAAGGCCAAGCCCGGCCTGGCCTCCGGGCCGCGCCCGCCGTGCGGCGCTCACCACAATGCAGGAGCCGCGCCCGGGGCTGCTGTTGTTGGCGTTGCTGTGTCCGGCCATGGCAGTGCGCGCGCGGGGCCCGCAAGCGGCGGGAAAGCGGCGGCGGCGGCGGCGGCGGCCTGCGAGGTGCGGCGACTTGCCGCCGGGTCCGAGGAGGCGGAGCGGCAGCCCCAGCCAGCGCCGCCCCCTGCCGCCTCCCGCGCCGCTCCCCTCGCCCGCTCACAACATGGCCGCGCTGTCGCCTCAGAAAGCGGGGAGGAAAGACGCCTCAGGGGCCTGGCGGGATCCCAGCGGCCGTTGCTGCGCTTTCCTGAGGGGGGGGGGGGAAGTCCCCCTCCCCCACCCATTTATTTATTTATTTTTAGGCCGCTTTTAAGAGTAGAACGCTTAATATATATACACATATATACATATCCATATATATACATACATACACACACACACACACATACACCAACTCCTGGCGTTTTTTAAATATGCGTTTTTAATCTATTTGATCTTTGTTTTTAATGCTTCCGTGAGTGTTAGCCGCCTTGAGCGCCATTTTCTTGGTGGAAAAGCAGGATACAAATCAATCGCGCAAACCAACGACACCTCTCTGAGGCTTTTCTTATTTGTATATCGTGATTTACGGTGCGGTCCTATACATGTCACCGTAGGGTGGATTCCTGCCTTGAGCAGGGGGTTGGACTCGATGGCCTTGTAGGCCCCTTCCAACTCTGCTATTCTACAAACTCAATCACAGCTTTTAAAACTCAGCTAAAAACTTTTCTGTTCCCTATAGCTTTTAAATATTGAGTTTGTTCTGACTCTATACTATTTAGCTTCACCCCACCCGGTGCCTGTTTACACTTCCCTGTGCCTGTTTGCCTTCTCTTCCCCTCCTTATTGTTTACTACAACTTTATTAGATTGTAAGCCTATGTGGCAGGGTCTTGCTATTTACTGTGTAATCTGTACAGCACCATGTACATTGATGGTGCTATATAAATAATAATAATAATAATAATAATAATAATAATAATAATAATAATAATGATTCTATTGAGTCTATGATTCTCTGTTTACCCAGAAAAAGGTCCTACAATTCCCAACATGCCCCAACCAGACATGCTGTCTGGGGGGTTCTGGGAATTGTAGGATTTATTTTTGCCTAAACACGCAAAGGTTTGCATCCCTATTCAACTGTGGATAGCAGCCCTAAGCTGTTTGCCTAGAAATAAACCCCACTGAGTTCAACTACATTTGCTCTTTATTTCTTTAAAATTTGTAAACCATCCTTCATCCCCAAGGGACCCCAGGGCTCTATACCTAATAATGTAATATGTCAAAACAGGAACAGCAATAAAATTACAAGATAAAAGGCATAGAACTGATTCAAGTAGCAAATATTTTTTTAAAGCCATTTAGGATGCACTCCTATATATGTTTAGACAGAAAAAACTCGTAAAACTCCCAGTATTACCCATTTTGTAATAAGAATTTTTGTAAATGGCCACAGCTTATGCGATTGTCACTAGCAGTATTTTATGCATTTAATTTTTCATTATTATTATTATATTTATATACCACCCCATAGCTGAAGCTCTCTGGGCGGTTTACAAAGATTAAAACACGGACCATTAAAAACAAATATACAAAATGTAAAACCGTACAAAGCATACAGATTATATACAATATCCAGAATAGTTTAAAGACTTTTTTCTGTCTAAACATATATAGGATTGCATCCTAAATGGCTTTTAAAAACTGATTGATTTGCTAGTTGAATCAGTTCTATGCCTTTTAACTTGTAATTTTATTGCTGTTCCTGTTTGTCTTTGTACACTATTAGGATCCCTTGGGGATAGAGGGTGCATTACAAATTTTAAATGTTCCATGTTTTAATTTCTTTCTGTTTACAACCCCCCACCCACATACATACTGAATACCTGAAACTCTCAATAGCATTTCTTTCATACGCCAGAATAAATTTGTTAGCCTTTAAGGTGACACAAGACTTTGTGGTTCTTGTGGCAACGGACTAACATGGCTACCCATCTGAAAATGGTTCAGAAAGAAGTGTCTACCCAAGAGGAGAAGACACCAGGTGCAATTTGTAGCCCAGTGGTAGTCCGGATTATCTGGCAAGTCTAGCATAAAACCTCTCAGTTTCTGATCTTTGCTGGGACACCATTTCCCAGCAGATATCTTAGAATCATAGAATAGTAGAGTTGGAAAGGGCCTATAAGGCCATCGAGTCCAACCCCCTGCTCATTGCAGGAATCTTACTTGTGTATCTTTCCTTCCGGCTACTGCTTGTTTTTTGTCCCAACTCTTGTGGCTAATATTGATTGGAGCTACCCCAACTGCCTCTGCACTGAAGTTCTCCTACTGTTTGGACCCTGGTATGAGGAATGGGTCTAAGACTATGCTTGTGAGGATGAAAACCATGCAGACCACACAGAGTTCCTTGAAGGGAAGGTAATAGCCTGGCTGGTAGTGGCTCCATAGGATCTCAGGTAGGGATTCCCATCAGGTATCATTTTAAGTCAGAGATGCGGAAGGCTGAACATGGGATCTTACGAAAATAATACGTGTTCTAGAGCACCCAGTTTTGCTTTAATGGTTGTATGTAAAATTGGTTGGCACTATTCCTGTTGAATTATTTGCTTAGTGTACAAAATCCTTGAACAGAAGTTCTATTTTCACTTTCCTGGTTGATTACTTTGTGGGAATCTATCTATCGGTCATTATTATTCTGCCTGCCATACAGTAGTTTAAACCAACTCCTGATTCTGGTAGCATGAGGTTAGTAAAGGTCGGACTGTTCTGTAAAAGCAGAAATAATTGCTGCAGTTACAGGAAGTTCATTAGCTGATTAAAAAGCATGAGATTTACTCAAATGATCTGTCCATATTACTGCAGTAATCACTGGGATTTCAGGCTGAATGTAGGACACAGCAACTCAGAAAAGCGGGGGTGGGGGGGAACCCTGGCAAACTTCATGACTGAGGCTTGTTAAATTCAGAAGGGCAAAATGTGTAGGTGTCACTGATGTATGGGTATGGTTTCTGCAATTTACAGTGTCTACAAACCTCTGGCCAATAATTTAATGAGAATTACAGCCTCAATATCCCTGCTTATGAGTGGGACAGACCTAAGACCGACTAGTTGCAGTGGTCTGTTGTGATTCTATCCCCTTGTCCAGGTGCACTTTCCTGCCATCTTCCAGTTGTGAGTGTGTATATTCGAAGATGAGTGTTTGGGACAGAAGACAGATTCTGTTGGTGTACCGCCCACCCCACTGTTCAAGAGTTTCCCTCCCTGAGCTTGCTGAGTTGATTTCAGGGTTGGTGTTGGAGTGTCCTAAGATTGTTCTGCTGCGGGACTTCAACGTACAATCTGAGGCCACCTTGTCTAGAGTGGCTCAGGACTCCATGGCCCTGATGGCAATTATGGCTCTGCCCAATTAGTACCTGGCCCCACTGATTTGGCAGGGCACACTTTGGATCTGGTTTTCTGCGTAGAATGGGGAGAGGAGGACCCCTGCATAGACTAGGTTTAATCCCTAGGGTCTTAATAAAGGATGAGTGAGCAGGTGATCCCTCACCCACCCCATCTGAATGCTGCTGCCACCTGAAGCAAAGTGTACTAAGCTAAGAGGACCGATGGTACAACTTAACTACTACTAGGAGGAGGCTACTAGGAGGAGGGCTTTCTCCGCTGTGGCACCCCGGTTGTGGAACGAGCTCCCCAGAGAGGTCCGCCTGGCGCCTACACTGTACTGCTTTCGTCGCCAGCTGAAGACCTTTTTATTCACTCAGTATTTTAACACTTAATTTTAACTTAAATTTAAATTTTACTGTTTTAACTCTGTATTTTAATCTTATATCAACTTTGCTGTGTGGTTTTATCCTGGTTGCGCTTTTTATACTGTATTTCGTAATTGTGTTTTAACCTGTTGGGTGTTTTACTGTGGTTTTAATTTTTGTGAACCGCCCAGAGAGCTTCGGCTATTGGGCGGTATAAAAATGTAATAAATAAATAAATAAAATAAAATAACAGAAAGCAGCTTCATATGCCAATAATTGCCCTTCTCCCCCACCGTCATCCAAGTGGGGGAAATGGACAATCACAAGTGATCAGAACAATTATCCTTTTGAACTCTTAGTATTTTTTTCTTCTTCCTGCCATGGTGCTGCACTCTGTGGTGTACAGAGTACACTATGTATGCGTATTTTATATTTAAAAGCAGAAACTGCACCTATTCGTGAAAGAAATTTGGTTTGCTTCCAGCACCACCTTCTGGAGCTTTTAATCCCATGAAACTGGTGGCGTGAGTTGTACGGGATGCTACAATTCCCTTTGTGTGTGCTCATTTGGCAATGCAAATGTAGCTCGTAAAGCCCCCTGGGCAGGGACTCCCTGTAATTTCTGTCTGCTCTACAGCAGGCAGCACAAGGATATGACATTAAATATTAGCCTTGGGTGCATTGATGGTGGCCAAATTCACAGTGATTAATATGGGAGTGGGGGGGGGAGGGGAGGCCTATATTCTTCTTTGTATTGAAATGTTCCTTGCCACAGAGAGGCTGTCCCAGATTCTTACTCATTATTGATATAGGGATGTATGTAAACCAGTATTTTGCCATCTGCACTGGCTGCCAGTCTATTTATTGGTCCAATTAAAATGCCAGTTTCCGTGCTGAAAGCCCTAAAGCAGTGGTTCCCAAAGTGGGCGGTACTGCCCCCTTGGGGCGGTCCCGTGGGATTGCATAGGGGGGGCGTTAAGAGGCAAAGGGGTGGCAGGGGGGGCACTCAAGGTGGTCTTTTCCGTAGCAGGAGTTTTGGTTACAGAAGGAAATTTCTGATCGCTCTCCTGCACTATGGAGAGTGGTTCAGAAGCTCCTGGTTGCATTTCCAACATCATATTTGGTGGGATGTGGTTTTAGTGTGGTCTGCCTACTTGTCTCCAAGCAAAGAAATCGACTCTAGATTACGAAACGTGGTGATTTAAGACTCCTGTTAAGTGATTTTAAACCAGACATTGGGAAACTGGTATCACTTTATCAAGCCCATCCATCACATTAAGAATTTACAGAATAGTGAAGTACTCTACCCTAGTTACTAAATGTGATATTTAATATTCTTGCTAAATGACTATCAGACTTTGAAAAGATGATATCACTGGATCAAGTTTAATTGAATAAACTAAAAAAAAAGGTAATTGGATTTTGAATAAATATTCAGTTGTTACTGTTTTGAATTTTATTGTTATCTTCCTTAGTGGGTCGTTGAAAACCGCTATTCTGAATGATTTTTATAGTGTAGGGTAGGGGGCACTGGGCATGAGTTTGTGGAACCAAGGGGGCGGTGACCTGAAAAAGTTTGGGAACCACTGCCCTAAAGTAACGCTCCCTCCCTGTATTTACTTATTTGGAACTGAAAAAACAGCTTGCACTTTGTGCTATCATTCGGCAGACAAATCATGGGTAAACTTTGGTAAGGCATCAACCTCTACACTGAGCTGTCATTACGTGTGAACCAGGTCATTTTGTAGTAGTCCTCTGAGGAGTCAAGCGTTTCCCTTACATTGGAGCTGGCTGTTTTGTAGTGTTTTTTGGGTGGGTGTGTTTGTTGTTCTTAAGTTGGTAGATCAGTGGTTAACATTCTAGTAATGATTCGAGTTTGAGAAGTTTTGAGCAAGTAACAGAAGCAGATCTTTTGAAACTCAGCCCGTCAACGTCACGGGATGGAAAGTTACAGCAGGTTGAAATTAGGCTGGGAAGAGAATTTCCTACTGAAAATGCATGTATAACATCACCCTATTTTTAACTGTGTCCACAAGATGTTTCCACTACTGTCTGCTTCTCTCATGCACGAATACAAATTAAAAAGGAAGTTAAATTAAAGTGAAGACTAAAGGTCTTCACATCCACTGGAGCAGGAATGTTCCATCACCTACCCTTTTCAAAAAAAGAAAACTGAATAAAAATTAGAACAGAAGGCATCATCCAACCGTTGGTGAATATTGTGGCTTTAACAACATGAGTTATGTTTAGGAAATAAATATCCAAGGATACCAATACTAATAAATACTTCAAATGACAAAAGTTCCTTCATGGTCAAGATGCTGTGTACATCTTCTTTAGGTAATCTGTGTTTTCATGGACAATATCAATATTACTGAAATAAAACTGGTGAAAGTTGACATAGATCCTGTTCAGAAGACACCTTAAACCACGGCTTTAACCATGGTGAATAAGGCTTTTTGCCTTATTTACTGTGGTGAAAGCTGTGGTTTAAAGTGTCTTCTGAACAGGGCCACTACCTTGGTGATTCTCAACTCTGTTTGGGCTTACCATCAGAGGGCGACTTTTTAAAAATCAAGTCAGGACTGCTGGATTAGCGTTTGGTTTCTGTCCTATCAGGCAGGCCATGTTATCTTAGGGCAAGTCAAGGCAGGTGCCCCAGCTGTAGCCACTTCTATGCTCAAGAATGCTGTTCAAAAAGGGGGTGGGGGGGCGAGAAAAGAACTGCTTACAGGACATTACTGTGTCTGGGAAAGTCTGTAAGGGAGCAGAAGGCTTACAGATGGAGATGTCCCAAAGAAACATAGCACTGACAATAGCTACACAGTCTTTTCAAATGGATATGGATGATGCTGGCACTGTGCTTTCTAGCCAGAAAATACGTATTTTTAACTCCTTGTCTATCTGAGGGTCAGGCACATTTGGTGAGACTGCAAGACCGGCTTTTAGCCCTTAAATGGTGCTGTTTATTTTATGGATTTCATATATATATATATATATATATATATATATATATATATATCGCCTTTTTTTCCTCCAAGGAACCCAAGGTGACGTACATAAAGCTCCTCTTCTCCATTTTATCCTCACAGCAACCCTGTGAGGTAGGTTGGGCTGAGAGTCTGTTATTGGCCCAAAGTCACCCAGTGGGCTTCCATGGCCGAGTGGGGATTAGAACCCGGATCTCCCAACTCCCAGCCCTACACCACACTGGCTCTTATGTTGCTATTAGCTGTCCTGAGTACCACTTGTGGCAGAAAGGCAGGATATATATTTAATAAATAAAAATAATAATCAACCAATCAACCAACCAGGATCTTCTAGATCAGTTTCAGTTCTGCTACAGTAGCCTGTTTGGTGCCTCTAAAGCACATTTTGGCTGCTTTGTATAGAAACAAAACCACACGCTATGTTCTGATAATACTCCTTTGCAAGTCAAGAAGTGGATTAAAGGATCTACTATTGTCACTATGAAGCATCCCTAAGGACAGACCCATAAAAAAACCTCTATTGATAAAGCAGAACACCGAGACAGAGATGGCAAGTTATCACTTCCTGCACCTTACCTATTGAGAGTTGTTTTACTGTGGCAATCCTTGGCCATGAACAAAGATACCACCCAATTGTCACTAGACATAAGAGCTGCCATTTGCACTTGTCTTTGGGTTGGTAGTTACAGCTGCAGCCATATTCCACATGGGGAAAAAATTAAGCATCCAGATTTCAACCCCATCAGAGGCCTGGAACAATATTTGGAAGTGGTCCTCAGGTGAATCCTCCCACATCAATGTAGCAAACACCCATTTGTTTTAAATTCTGGCATGTTATCTGGACCTTTTTCTACGATGACTTAAGGAAACATGCCCTAACTTTCTCACACTGAAATGATTTGTTGGTAAAGTCTTCAGACTTCCTTCCAAATCATTGTTTATTTAATTTAAGCTAAAAATTATTTATGAAACACTTCAACTGTTCTAATTTTATGAACTTATATTTTCAATGTAGTCTTTTAAAAGTGTTCATAAAACTGAATTTTGTTCAGAATGCTGCTGCCAGAGAGAGATCAAAACCTAATTCTTTGGACCACAATTACTCCAATACATTTTCAGCTGCATATATATTATTTTTTATCTTTTATTGTTTATTGCTCCAGCAGCTGTCTAGATGTGAATCGGTATAGAAGTATTGTAAATAACTATATTGACGGCTAATTACTTTCTGGGGCCAATACAAAGCCCTGATTGTGATCTTTTGAGTCCTAAAGGGCTTGTGGCATGGATACTTGAAGGACCCTTCTGCTTCTGTATGAAACTCTGCTCACGTTCCACCTTTACTGGGAGGCTTAGTTAACATGGGTGGCCAACTCTATAGTTGCACCTAGGCTGCTGAGGAATCTCCCCCTTCCATCACATGCACTGGACTCCTTGCTTTTTGCTCTGCAGCAGACATTTGAGTTTTCCCTCCTTTGCCTGCTGTAAGGTAATTTGTGTGTGCCCAATTTAATTGTCTGAGTAGAGTTTTTAAATTGTATTTCATCTTTGACCATTGTCAATAAACAATTTATTTCCTTCCGTTCTTTCAATCCTTACATGTGGACAGAAATACCATTTCAGCAACAAAAATGGTATTTTTAAATTAAGACAGGACCACATGCCATTAAGCTAGATACTACACCTTTAATGGTAAATTGGGAAAAGAAAGAATTCACGATATACTGAGGGAGAAGGAACTTGGTAACTGATGAGGATTAGAGACCTACCCCAAAAGGGGCAGAGTTAAGACATCACAGATAGGTCTAAATGTTTTAAACAGCTTGTTTGGTCATAAGCCCTTTGGTAGCAAATAATACTCAAGGAGCCTGCTAATCCCCCTCCTCGTGGTTATTGTTACCATTTGGGTGATGGGTGTGTGAACATGTCATTCATCTACCATAACGCACTTGGAACCAGCCAGCACACAAAGCGAGTTTCTGAGACTGAAGCTCATGGCAAAACATTTTCCAAGGTCAACTTTAACACTTTTAATTCATAAGTATTTCCAACAGCCATCAAAATGTCACAGGGTAGTGCCCAGAGTCACTTACTCTTCTGTTAAGAGAGAACCACTTTCATTATTAAATCCAGCAGCAGCCACAGTTAACAATTAACATGAGCAAACTGGCAGATATACCCTATGCGTGGGCTTTTTGCCTCCCTGCGACAGAGAATGATCTCCCTTGAAATGGAAGAGCAGAGAAATGAGCTGTTATCCGCAATCACCGTGACCTGTAAAGGCTGCTTCTACCTGTTGGCATCCTAGTCATCAGCCAGCCCATGTCTGCTTATATTTCCTGCCACTTCCCCCTAGGACAGGGGTACATAACCTGCAGTCTTTGGCCATTTCCTGTGCAGCCCCCAAAGTTGCCAGGGCCTCCACTTACTTTTCCTGGAGAAAAAATTGTTGCTCCTTGGTTTTTGAGATCACTGTTTTCTTTCTACCAATCTTGGTGGCAATTACTGGGACAGCAGACACTTTCGATCTATATACACAACAGCAAACTCTAGATTTCAGCCGACAGGGCGGAGAGCTTTAAACATCTCCATCTTTGATTGCTACGGGGTGTGTTTTGTGTGTGTGTGTACAAGTATGCGCACATACATGGAATAAGTGCATGCAGGTATGTTCTGCCTCTGCCAGATGCAGGCCTTGGGGCCAAAACTGTTGTATACTCCTGCACTAGAGGAAAGAGGTAGCATCAGTTACCAGAGACAAAAGGTGCTTACTGCACATGTGCCAATGTATCTCTAGTTATGTTGTACCTCTGCTTTCAGAGGCAAGCTCAGCTGAAAAGTAGGATGTACATTTTTGCTGGCAACAAAAAAATGGGAGTGTATGCTATGGGTAAGGCAATGCTGAGTATGTCAGAGGCTTGTCTCCTTCCTAAACTGGAGTGATATCAGTGTTGACCTAGACCACCTCTTCAACTTTATTTCCATCTGACGAAGATACATAGATCTGCATTCCTACTGACTCTGAGCCCTAGCAGATTAAAAACTTTTGTACTAGGGAGATATTACTGTGGTTGACAGGTTATTTTGTTTGTTGGCATTTGTGAAGTTTATCTGAAACATGAAACTTGCCTAGGATCTTCAGAATAATGCCTGACAAACAAACGAAAACCCCAATTAGAGAGCATTAAAAAAAAGACACAAAACCCACACTTTTGTAAGAGCGCACAGTCTGGTAAAAATCTATTTCAGTACAAGTTGCGCCTTTAATCTTGAAAGTTACAATACAAAATAAAAAAAAAATTGGTCAATGGCATAAGAGCAAGTTAACAGATTTATTTTTATACACAACTTTTATACTAAAACAGCATTCTTCCAGGAAGTTTTCAAACCTAAATGGATTGAATTCCAACTTGAGAGTCTTTGAAGTTCTTATACACAATAATTTGAGTCCCTTGAGACAATGAAATGCATTTTTTAAAAAATGAGACAATAAAAGATTAAAAAAAATATGAAATTAAACAAGGCTTCAGAAACATAGATCATATCATGAAAAGCTTTTTGTAGAATCAACTGCTTGTGAATCTTTTGTTTTCCATCCAATTGTTAGGATATTTCCATTTGCTGCTTTGCGTCAAATTCAAGAGATAAGAATAAAGTCTAGAGTGAACTTGCTAGTTTGCTAACAAGAAGTATGACTTTTTTTTTGGTTGCATTTAAAATAGGTTTGACTAGAGCAGTGGAAGAAACTACTAGGAGTACCAGGATTCTATGACATCAAACTGGGATGTTAAGACTTGGCATAATTTCAAGCTAATTGAGCATTCTGTAGATTTAACAACATTGTCTTGCTGATTTGCCAGGAAACCTTAATCAAATACGAAAACATTCTCATATAGTGGTCACAAGACTCAAAATAAATACTGACCTCTTTTTTTTAAAAAAAAAACCCAAAACAAAACGAAAAACCCAGAGTCTTATTCTGCATTCTTCTTACAGCATACAAAACATGATGTGTTCCACGCAGCACAGAGCACTTGAGGTATGATGTCCAATAAAGGTGGCTAAATTCCATAGTGAGAGTTAGGCAATAACTTTGAGATCTAGGAGAGTTTGGAAGGGGTTGCAGCTTCCAGAAGTGACCACTCAGTATTCAGTTGCAATTAGCCACAGGTTGTTGGTAAAGCAGGGAGAGGAACACGAGAAGTGGATGGGCAGGGTGGGAGAAAAGGAATGAACAACAGCCCTTTGGCATGAAGTAGTGAAGCTCACAGTTTGTAGCCGACGGCAGCTTGAGAGGTCTCCAGCAAGGAATGCTAGGCAGTAGAAACTATCGTAGCGGGAATAACCCAAGTAGCTCAAGCACGCTTCTGGAGCTGCAGAATTCCTTTTAGATTTTCCTGGGGTGTTTCTGCAAAAAGGTCAGCAGCTTCCCTCCTGATTTGCCTTCATAGTTTGAATGTGAAGGTAAATGCAAAATGCACTCATTTACAGCCTTGCTGTCACAGTACAGGCATATCCACTTTGCAAGTTAAACGTCCGACCTTCACATGATGCACAAATCCACTGACGTTAACATATCCCAAATCAGTCCAGAAACAGAACTTACTATTTCCGTGTCTGTCTCAACTTTGACACTGTACATGTTACATCTCATTTATATAGTGTTTCAGGGTGTGAGTGTGTTTTCTCCAGACACTGCAGACTAACTAACTACATAATATTGACATGTAAAAAAAAAATTTCTGCTGCTCATTGAAGGCGCTCACACACAAGAACATTTCAGGCAGTTCAATGACATTTCTAACAGTCAGGCAGTTAAAAAAAAAGAGTTACTAACCCCTTTCTGACTTTAAAAAGCATTTTTTAAAAAAACAAACGCTAGTAATTATGGATGTCTTATTCATTCCCAGTTTAATTCTGTCACTTGAACCTGTTTGAAAGATGATGGGGGAGGGGGGAAAGGTAGATTTTAAAATAGCAAGAGAATAAAAGAGAAAAGCATATTACCAAATTGAACATGACAGCTATGTTTATTGGCAGAAGTGCAGGATCTTCCTTAAAGTTAGCTGAATTTGAGAAATATCCCCAGTTCTTGTGCAACAGGGCTCCAGTTTTTTGTTTTTGTTTTAAAAAGAACAACCAAAAAACAAAAACCACTTATTGGCATATGCTCAGCTCAAGATGTCTTACCACTAACAACAACTATATCAATTGTACAGTGGTGTCTCAGGTGGAAAGCTGGCAAGTGAGGACTTTCCATACCTAGTTTCCATTGAGCTGCTGCTGAGGAACTCCACTATGGTCAGCTACTGACTTCTCACGGCTTTTGCTTTCTCGCTCTTCATCTTCTTCATCTCGCTCATCATTCCCACTATGGTTTTTACAGTAAAGCCTAAAGACAATGCAAAGCCACAAAAAGACAACAAAATAAAAACAAAACAATCCATGTTACAGAATGTTCATTTAGGTTTTATCGAAATAGGTTTTATCGATTCTGTTTTATGAGATACTGTAGATCAGATATGTTTTATCTGAAGGGTGACATGCAGACATTTTACATACATAACCAAATAAATATATATATATATATTCACACCAACTGTCTGGGCAGCTAGTTAAATGGCTCTCACTTCCGGAAGGGCACAACTTCCTTGTTCTTCATCTATTTAGGAGGGTTGATTTACTTCTTTCTCACTGTCAGTTGTAAATACGTGGGGCTAAGTTCTGTAGACTGGGATAAGGCCGTTTCACGGGGTAGAGGGGAAGAGAGAAAAGGATGTAACTCATCTAAGAAGGTATCAGTGGCAAGTCATTCACGGGCCATGTTTGGCCATCCCAATCCCCCCCCCTTTGTGGCAAAATACACTGCTTCCATCAGGCTTCTGCCTGGAGAGTAGAACGGCTTTGAAGAACACAGAAGCTGGCTACCTCTGGTCTGATTCAGCTCTTGCTGGATCTTTTGTACAGTAAGCCCACATTCAGGTCACACATTCATCTCAAACAACATTTGGGCAGCCAAGCTTATTGAAAAGCCAAACATATAGTTGTGAAATACAATGGATTACAGCACTATGTTTCCTCCGTTGCCAGAGAGACAGTTTGGGTAGTTACAGAGGAGGGTGTGGAAAGTATTCTTCTTTATACATTCAGCAAACTTTGAAAATAATAATAGCAAAGAGGCAATAAATATCAAGCAGTAACTAAAGCAATTTAAAAAAACCTCTCATGCATATTAAGAATTACACGACTTAACTATAACATTCCATTTAAGCCAAAGGTGGCATTTCTGTGAAACTTTTAAAGACTCTGCCTGAAGATGACTTTAAACCAGTTACTTGCCATCTAAAATGAGAAAACAAATTAACTGTTGGAGGTCATTAAGTTCTCCATCTATATTGGGCTAGTATAAGTGTACCAGGATGGTAGCCTTTTTAAAAAAATTCAACTGACATATTACTGGAAATCAAGGGAAGAGTTTCAACAAGAAAAAATAAGAGTTACAATTTTCTGCCTAATGCCTAATAAGATGGGAGCAAAGTCCCCCAAACTCTCACTTTAACTTACATCAAGGTGGCAACATCCAAAAGCACTAAGAAAGTTGGTTCCATTTAGAGACTAGCATAGCTACCCCAGCAAACATTTCCATTTCCAAAACAGTGATGTGGTTTTTCTCAAGACATTTTAGAGGATAATTTTCCAGTTAAATTATCTAATGACTTAGTTCAAATCGAATCTGGTTTTGTACATCTGACTTTAGTCAGCCAAACTTTAAAAAGTACACTGTACAAACCTCTCAAGTTTTTCCAATATTATTATTATTATTATTATTATTATTATTATTATTATTATTTATTTATTTATATAGCACCATGAAATATTTGATGTGGGGTGGGGGAAATCAATAAACCACATTTACACTACACTAACAGCCCAATCCTATACATGATCACTTGAAATTAAGTACCACTTTATTTAAAAGGACTTAGTTCCAGGTAGCTGTGTATAGAACTGCAGGCTAGATGAGGAGCTAACCAAATCTGACGGGTACAAAAAACCAGAACTAAATATCACTTAATCAAAAACCAGCCAACCCAGTCTCTGGTCAAACACTTAAAACCCACTTTCAAGGTAAGTATTCATTTAAACTTGCCATCGGTAAATCAAACTAAGATGCTCAAACAAGGAAAGGCAAATAAAGGGCTTGTTTGAGGCTTCAACATTGAGTGAAATTACCAAGCTATCAATACATGCTTGGAGACACAGGATTTGTAACCACATTGATCAGTGTATGCCCCCTTGTGGGCAACCATTAGGGTCAGCTACAAACGCATTAAGTCTAAAGGTTGGGCTGTTTCAGTATGCAGACTGAGCACGGCCAAGGGAGCGGTCATCCCTAGGAAGGGTACCACAGGCATCGTGGCTAATCGTGAATTAAACCCTCAGTTGATATCTCTATCAACTATTGCCCCGCTCGTGCTCTTCGCTCCTCTGATGCCATGTTTCTCGCCTGCCCAAGGGCCTCTACTTCCCTTGCTCGGCTCCGTCCATTTTCTTCTGCTGCCCCTTACGCCTGGAACGCTCTTCCAGAACATTTGAGAACTACAACTTCAATCGCAGCTTTTAAAGCTCAACTAAAAACTTTTCTTTTTCCTAAAGCTTTTAAAACTTGATGTTGTGCAGACTTTATACTGTTAGTTTTACCCTACCCTGTGCCTGCTTACCCTACCCTGTGCCTGTTTGCATTCTCTTCCCCTCCTTATTGTTTTACTATGATTTTATTAGATTGTAAGCCTATGCGGCAGAGTCTTGCTATTTACTGTTTTACTCTGTACAGCACCATGTACATTGATGGTGCTATATAAATAAATAAATAATAATAATAATAATAATATCTCAGTTTGGATTTAGGGGAGGGACAGCCATCAGTGGCAGAGCACATGTTTTGCATGCTGAAGATACCAGGCAGAAAAATCCCTGGCATCTCCAGTGAAAAGAAACTGGCACTAAGCACTTCTGCCTAAGACCTGGGAGAGTAAACCAGAAGGGCTAGGGCAGCTTTCAGTAATTTCATTCCAGTCACAGGCTCAGGCAAAAAACCCTCATCCCAGCTCTCCAATCCATTTGCAGTGTGTGGAGGGGAATAGGAGCCTACTATACTGAGTTTAGATTATTCAGCAAACGTACAGAAAGTGCTATACAAATGCCAACTATCATCATCTTCAACCGCTTCAAAAAAGGTCTGATGAACAGCTAAGGGTGGGTGGATTTTAAGGTTTCACGACTAAGCTTTTAACATTATTAAAATGCAGAAATTTAACTTTGGCAGCCGTCACTAGAGTGCTTAGCGTATCTCCAAAAGCCATGCATCATGTTCTTATTGTGCCCTGTTATCAACCCTACATTGGCGATGTGGTGCATCGTTTCCACTGGAACTACTCACTGACGTAATATTATCGGCAAGCAAGTGTTGTTTTTAAGCCCAGGTCAGGAAACAAGTACTGCCCAATTCAAAACCCCTACAGCTGGTGCAGTGACAGATCAGTCTCCAGAAATGTCCTAGTTTTGGGAAGTCAAAGACTCTAGCCATTGTGCCAAAAATAGAGAGGGACCACTTACTTGTAAATTCCTCGTGACATGTTCTCAATATATTTCGCTTTGTCTTGGACTCCACAGTGGTAATGGTAAGTCTTGATACAAGCTTTAATTTCACATCCAATAGTAGCGCCAGACTGACTACAGAGTGTACACTTCTGTTATGGAGGAGGGGAAGATAGGAGAGTGAGCTGAGTTAGGCTGTTAATCAACCTCTTTTCACTTCATATTCAACTTCATATTATCAAAGATCATGCTTCTGGTAAAGCATCCCAAAGGAATACTAGCAGTTTGCCTGCATGATGACTGAATGACTGCAACTCAAGACAGAGCTAGTATCAAGAACTTGTGAGCCAGGACAAGACGTTGCGGATTTATGAATCACTCCAGTGTATTCTCAAAGCAACTTGATAGAGGTGTTATTAAAAACAGCTTTAAAAACAGTTATTAGCTAATCAACATTCAAACTTTGACTTCTGTGTAGTGGCTAGAGTGTAGGACTGATACCAGGGAGCCAGGTTCAAATCCCTATTTGACCACAAAGCTTACTAGGTTACTTTAGTCAGTACTTGTATCAGCCTAGTACTTGTCTGAGGAGAAAGGCAGTAAGGAAAAATGGATGCATCCCTCAGCTCTTTGGAGGAAAAACAGGATAAAAACAGCTTAGGTTCAAAAAAGGACATACCATTCTTTTTCCTCGCTTGATTTCTTGAAGTACAGTTTTAATATCAAAGTCACCAAACTCTGCCCTTGACGTTGTTGTCAGTTGTACAGTGCCAGAAGAGAACAGCTAGGAAGAAAAATATACACAGAACATTAGGCATGTGGGAAACCCTGGCCACGTGCATTTTAAAAGATGTGTATGTGACAGGCAGGTGGTGGCAGTGTTTTGAGATAGGACTACAGACATCTAGGAATCCTGGGGTGATGGTCACCAGCTTAGATGGCTTAAAGGGGACTAGACGAACCGAGGGAGGAGAGCCTTGTGGTTCAGAAGCAGCATGACCAGAAAAACAATGGGGGATAGCTCATGCCTTCAAGGCCTGCTTTTGGGCTTCTTGAAGAGAAAGATTGGAAGCTAGACTAGATGGACTCCGGTCTGGTCTAGCAGGGCTCTTCTTACGTTCTTTCTTTCTTTCTTTATTGCATTCATATCCTGCCTTTTTTCCTCCAAGGAACCCAAGGCGGCAAACATAACCCTCCTCCTCCACTCCATGTTATCTTCACAACAACAACCCTGTGAGGTAGGTTGGGCTGAAAGTCTGTGACTGGCCCAAAGTCACCCAGTGAGTTTCCATGGCCAAGTGGGGACTGGAACCCAGATCTCCCGACTCCCAGTACGGCACTTTAGCCACTACACCACACTGGCTCTCAACCAGGTGCTAATGCGAAGTGTGCAAGAGGATGCATTTGCTTATTAACTTTCCCCTGCATCACAGGGGAAAGGATAGTCAGTGACCCGTTGATCTGGACAAGTCTTAGCTAAGTGGACGGTGTAGTAGATAGCCACCTTTTTAGTCAATGTGGAGCTCTCAAGGGGTGGGGGGTACCCTATTCATGATATTTGTGAACCGCCCAGAGAGCTTCGGCTACTGGGCGGCATAAAAATGTAATAAATAAATAAATACTACTGCCAACAGTGCACTGCTCACACCTGTTTAGTGAGAACACAGGCAATACCAGAGTGAGGATAAAGCTATCTTTCTCACCATGCACTTGTAATGTGCAGCTGCCTTTTTGGCATTGAATATATGAAGCTTCCCTCTAGCTTCATTTTCTTCTTCACCTGCATGACAGAATCCACATTTAGGTTTTGTATCATTGGGACTGCTTCTGTGGGGTGATCTGTCTCTCTGAAAGAAAAACACTTTTCTAAAATAATATGCCAGGACAACAAATATGGTTTCAACAGAAGACAGCCAAGAAAGCTCACTTGAAAACAGAAACCTATATTTGAGAGGTTTTTAAACATACGAATTGCTTACATAAGAACTGCTTTCTACATCGTCTGTGCCATGTGAAGATGTTGATCGAGCATCTTCGGGCTGCCCTTTGAGACTCATTTTCCTGGGCCTTCCTTTGCGCCCCCTCTTTTTAGGAGGGGACGGTTCCAACTCATGTTCATTAAGACCTTCTTCTAAATCTGCTGGAAAGAAAACACACACATACACACACAATCCAAAACAGAACCACAAGAGTTTGAACAATTGTACACAAACTCTTGCAAAGTACAAGTATTGGCACACTAGAATTGCTGGAGAGAAAAAGCAGATTCATCTCAAATCAGACAACTTCTTGGGCCTTTCCTTATTTTACCCTTTTTCGTTATTAAAAATCTGATTCATCAGACGCAAAGCCTGTGGCCAGGGACTGTCTTAAGAAATATTTTTGTAAGCCGCCTTCAGAGCCTTTTTGGCTAAAAATACTATAATAAATAAAATAAATAAAAAAGTACTATAATAAATAAAATAAATAAGGTCCCTTTCAACACAGTGTTGCAGTAACAAGACAAAGGAAGTCCCAAACAACTTAAACTATTTTTTGTCACAGGAAGGAAGGGGTTGTCAGTACTAGCAGTCTCCTACTTATATCTGAGTGGACATTACACGTTCCCAGAATAAGCAAATAGTGAAAATAAGTATTTCCTTGCATCAGTCAATAGTCCTTTGAACAGTGTAGTTATTAAAAAGTCTACCCAACTCAAACCCATTTGAGCTCGCTGATCGTGTTGTTCAATGCACTTGGCACTGAACAGATTGCTATTCTGTTCTCATTTGCTAATAAGTCTTTTGAGAATCAACCAAAGCATGCAGACTGTCATTTCTCTTGAGGGTCACAGCACAATCTGCTCAAATAGTTTTGACTAAAATCTTGTGCACTTCTTTTTTCAAGGTAACCAGCTTCAGGCAAGGCCACACAGATACAGTGGCAGAAATGCCTTCAAGGGAACGGCAAGACTTTTGTAAGGTTAGAGGGAAAGGTGGTTCTGAATCTGTAGATATTTTATGGCACGGTGGCAATTTGGGCAGATACTGGAAGGTTTTGCAAGCAGCCCACTCTGGGTTTCCATTCAAGTCGTACAAAAAGATGTCTTTGATCAGCCACCACATCCCACTTGTTCCATTTCTTAAAGATAACAGCCAGTCTACACTATAAATTACTGTACACATGCCTAGGAAGGGCTCAGAATTCCGTATGGAAGAATGTGAACTGTGTTCAGTTGTGATATTTATAACAAATGCAATTCATGGTCTTTCTGCACAAAAAAATTTCCTGTTACCCCAATCTTTCTTAATTTTAGCAGTATAATTTCAGCGTGGGTGGGAATAATTTCGTGGCTGTTATCATTAAACTGGGAGCCTGAAACCCTTGCTCATCTACTGCAAGTCACTGAAAGATCTAGCAATAGCTCTAGATCTACCTTCTACCCACCCTCATGGCTTCTCTACAGCTCAGAAGACACCTATGCCTACTTGTGCACAGTGTTATGCTTCAGTTTAGAAAGCAGGCAACTGAGGGAGGAGGTGGGAGAGAGTTATCAAATTATGCATGTTGCAGAGAAAGTGTGGAGGGAGAACTCCGTCGCCCTTCCATGTCATTCCAATCCATTAGGTGATCAGAAGTATTTCTTCACACAATGTTTATAGAATTCACTGGCGGTGGCCACTGGCTTAGATGGATTTTAAAGAGGATTAGTCAAACTCATGGAGTTGAAGGAAAGGTCTATCAAAGGCAATTAACCGACACAGCTATATGGAACCTCCATGTTCAGGGGCAGTATACCTCTGAATAGCTTCCCAGAGCTATTTAGCTGGCCACGGTGGGAATAATGGACCTTCAAGCTGAACCAGGAGGGCTCTGCTTATTTCTTGTACTTGCATGCAAGGAACATTTACTGAAAGAGTGATTTATTTTTCACTTCTCTGCTTCTGTTCTATTCCTTTTTCTTGAACAGAAAGCCTAAGTATTTGATGCAGAGTTGGTTAAAAACAGCAACAGAGTGAATAATTTTACCTTCAGAGTTGTGCGGCGCTTTCTTGTGTTTTCGACATAATATCCTAGGGACAGAACATTGGAGAGAGCCAAATCAGCCATGATACAGAGCTTTTTTATCTGTTTGGGAACTATTATGGTGCATTACCTAACGCACAGCAGCATTTGCACTAAAGGAAAGCTACCATTCAAAACTTCTATTTAAATAACAACTGTTGGATCCGTTCAATACATTTTAACAAAGGAGAAATACAAGTGGTAGTTACATGTAAATGCCCTGTGAAGGTTTCTCTCGGATTTGAGCTTTATCACGCATTGCACAGTAATAGTGATATGTCTTGCGGCAGGTTTTTACATCGCAACCAATGGTTGCCCCTGGACAATGGCATGATGAGCACATCTGAAAGAGAAAAGGAAAAGACATCCCATTAGGGCCTTTTGTCTCACTAATAAAGGCAATTAAAAGATGAGAGAGATGAACTAATAGAGGGAAAGGGAGCCTATTGAACTTGTGATAGTGCATTGCTATTTTAACATGCAAAAACGAAGAGAATCAACTGAAGTTGCATCAAATTAAAGGCAGAGGGAAAGATTTAGCTTTCTGTGGGCCCATATACATAAGCTCCTGGCATGGTGTCAGGGTTACAAATATGAGCTACAAGCCCGTTTTATCTCAGTTCAGCCTTGAATGGCAAACAAAACACCCATCACTAAGGCTCAGGTCCCCTTTTATAAATATGGGGATAACACTAGGATAACATACAGGGCTGCTGCAAAGGTCAGCAAGCTCGTGTGAGATTTTGAGCATTTAAAGAAGGCATTTTGTTTACACTGAGCAGCAGCATCTGCATTTAGAGAGCCAAGAACGGAAAGATACTTCAGGGACAGGAATCCTGATTTATCAATAACTGCTACAACCTAGCCTAAGCCAGTTAAAGACAGCAACCTGAAAACCAAAATTAAAAGTTTTATTTTTAAGAGTTTTAACATCTTTGGATAGGGAAGGACCAGCGCTCTCTGCCGGTTTGTGCATAGGAAGTTCCAAATTTGAATACTGGCATCTCCAGCTAAAACAATCTCAACAAGAAAGATTTCTGCCCACAAAGCCACTGCCAGTCAGAGGAAACCGTACCTGGCTAGATGGAATGATGGCTTGGCATAGAGGCAGGTTTCTGCAGAAGCTCCCCCAAAATCAACAGGAATGGCATGAGCACATTAACACAGTTCACTTAATATATCAGATGTAAGTGAAAGACGACTGCAGATTTGAGTTCTGCAAAATTAATCCATGGTTTTCAACATAATCTGACTGCTTCAGGAAACATATCTTGTATATATAAGAAGTTCAACCATTTCACTTTTATCACCCAGAAATGTGAACTTACCAACTTGGTACCTCTTTTTATTTCCTTCTGCACGTCTTCAATAGAAAATCCTCCAAGACTCTCGTTATCGGAGTGTGAGGATACCAGGGCAGATGAGAAAAGCTAGACAGACAATAACAAAAAAGTGATGTGCAACTTTGAACATGTCTACGTTTCAGAGTGCATTCTTAAAGTACAGCACTAAATTCAATTAAATGATGAGTAAAAACAACGAAGTGGCTTGCAGCACCATAAAGGCTAACACATTATGTCATAAGTTTTTCTGGACTGGAATCCACTTCATTGCATGCCCAAAAGCTTATGCCATAATAGATCCGAAGACTCTTTGTGGATACCCCTATGAAGTGATGTATGTATCTCTCATGCTCCATTTTAAAGCATTTAATGTACAGCCCTATCCTACGCATCTGTTCACTCAAAAGCCAGTCTTATGCCCTCCCTCAGCCGTCTATTAGTGCGCCAACCCGAAAGCAACAGAAGCTGCTTCCAGTATTCTTTGGGGGAACTTACCATACATTTAAGATGTGCTGCCACCTTCTGGTTTTCAGACAGCAATAGCTGCCCACATTCCTTATCTTTGTTGGACTTGCAAAAGCCACATTTGCGCTGCCTCCCGGGCCCCTTTTTCTGTCCAACGGAGCCTGACATGATTTCTAAAACGGCTTGAAGGATGCCACTTCAATCCTTGCCAATGCTACAGCGAAAGAAAAAGATAACAGCATTAGCCGATGTCCACCTCACCAGCTTTGCAACATTCCTTAACAAAGTCATCTCCAAGATGAAGCACTGAAGGTGGTACATCTAATATAATTCTCCAAATAAATTTGTGTGCTTCCAAAGCTGTAATTCTCTGAGGAATAAATATTGTGTCAGAAATCCAGAAAGGAAGAGTCCCCAAAGAAAGGAAGTTTGAAAAATTAAGACTCAGACACAGGGAAGAAGAACAGATGTCACGTCCACTTCAACTCTGTGAGGAAAATGTTATGCAGCCATGCCTCCTACCCTGCATTTTGCTATTCATATATTTTAGGCTGCCCTGAGAATGTGGGTGGCATTGATGGTCGGAGTATAAATGTTAGAAAGGGAAAAAAATCCAAACTTTGCATAGGAAAAAACACACATGTACTTTTATACATCTCCTTTCCACACTTGGCACCCAAGGTGGCTCTAAAGAATTTCCTCAGCAATTATCCAATACTCTAATAGTGAACTCCTTCTCTGAGTGAACACGAATCTTTGTTTAACCAAAATGGCACCATCCATGCACCAGAGGGAAATATTAGCAAACACAGGGGAAACAAATCTTGCAAAAGTATAAGACTCTTTAGAAAAAGCGTCTTAAGGGAATCCCCACCAAAGCAGCCCAATAAAGATTGGTCTCAGTGAACATCGAATGCCCAGATTTCTAGTATTATGACTGATGGAGGGGGGGAAGCTTCGCTCTCCACTTTCTCGTCACTATGTATAACTGTGTAAGCCTCTAATATGACCCCCTATTAGTCTTACTTTAAGCCCAAAAATGTTGAAGTTTTTCCTCGTAGAAGAGTTCCTCCAGCCCCCTGATCATTTTGGCTGTATTTTTCCAGCTTTGAAATGGAATGATCTCACCAAGTGTATGTGCACATCCAGAAAAGAACCTAACACTTCTAGAGTGTATGTGTGTGTACACGCGGGAGTTGGAAAAAGCAATAATTCCTAGGCACCAATATCAAGTTTTGAAGAACTGAATGATAAAGGCACCTGGGAGATTTTCAGCCCTGCTGAAAACACACTCCCCTAACCACCTTCATTTCACAATAGACATAGCAATTTGTGCATACTTTTGTTGACACAGTAACGAGAGAATTCAGCTCACTAGCAAAGGATCTGGGTCAGCAAGAGAACCCCCAAAATAGGCATTTTCACACTTTGGAAATGCAAGCACAGCAAAATACTCTATGAAACAAGAACTAAAATACCTCGGATTCAGATGTTATTATTCCCAAGGCATTTTTAATGAAATGAATCGAAATGCTGTTATGTCTATACTGTTTATTTAGTGTTTGACCTGCTTGGTTTAGTGTCAATATTCTAGAACAGGTGGACTCTCATAGAAATAATTTTGATCCCATACTGATAAGACAGAACTCTCTAGAATCAAACATTTGGTCATTCTTGTTCAAAGTGTAATTAATAGTTTACATCTGTGGCCAGAATCTGTCTCATGTATTGCACCTAGCTGTAAATGCACTTTAAATTATGAACTACAAAAAGCACTGATTGTAAAGAATCATAACAATACAAGATCAAAATTCTGGAAACCAATGCGCCACATTAGAATTACAGTTCTCTTAATGCTGCCCCATCTTGGTGCCCCCTAGATGGGGCATCAGGGTAGGTCACCAATATCTTGGCGACTACGGGTGATGACCGTTGTTCACCAACACATCTGGAGGGCACCAGATTTAAAAACTCAGTCCTAATATATTGAATTATAGTTACAGCATAATGCAGCACGTTCTATGCCAGGGCCATCGATCTTTCAGCAAATCAAAAGCACAAAGCATTGGTGTTGTTTTGCCCCAGAGCGCATCACCTTACCCTTGCTGACATTGTACTGAATTCGCCATTTATATGCCCATTCTCCAAAGTAAACTATGTCGACTGGATCACCTTTGTCCTCTCAAAGGATTTTAAAAGGTTAACGAGACATGACTTACCTTTGCTGATTCTTTTTCAGTAGGGCTTGTCCTGCTATATGCCTACCAATGTTACCTTTAATTATGCTTTCAACCAATTTACCCGGAATAGATATTATGCTAAACAGCCTGTCATTTCCTGGATCCCCCCAGATCCCTTTTTAAAAAATGGTGTTACGTTGACCATCGCCCAATGCTCTGGTACAGAGGCTGATCTTAGGGACATGTTGCATATTTGATTAGAAGATCAGCATTTTCACATTTGAGTTCTTTAAGAACGCTAGGATGGATATCACCTCTGCCTGGTGATTTATTAACTTTCCATTTGTCAATAAGGTTGAGAACGTCATCTTTTGTCACCACTATTTGTCTCAGTTCCTCTGACTCCCTTCTTGAAAACATCAGTATAGGCACAGGTATCTTTCCTAAATCTTCTGTCGTGAAGACAGATGAAATTTATTCAGTTTCTCAGCATATCATTAGTACCAAACCTGAACCACGACCACGGACTCCAACCCTGCACTATCTACAAAGCTATCTAGACAGCACATGATATTCACCACCTCCATACCAGGCAGATGATTTAGCATGTGGTCTTCATGCCCATCACAAACCCAGCTATCTGTCTAATGACTGAATCTCCCGCTGTCACAAGCCCCCCTCCCCCCCCCCCCCGGTGGCACATCCTCAGTTGGAGAGGGCATTTGTTCCGATGGAAGGGTCCCTTTCTAAGGGATAATTTCCCTCTTCCTCAAAATGACACTCCTCTTTCCCACCCACCCCCACTCTTTATGACAGAAGAACTATCACCCAGGGATTGGTACACTGCTATTTGGTACCCAAAGGTTGTGGCCACTGAGTTTTCTGCCTCTCTCAGCCAATCCAGGTCAGCAACCTTGGCTTCAAGGAAGCAAACTTGTTCCTTGAGAGCCAGGAGCCTACTACACCAAGCACACACAATTTCTGCCCAGCCGGCAGCAAGTCATACTTGTGGCACTCAGCGTAATACCCTAGATGACATAAATTTCCCCCCAGGAACACCAACTGTCGGAACACAATGATCACGGATTCAAGACTGCAGCTGCAAAACATACTGAAGTGCATTCCAGAGTTATTTCATTGACAAACTCAGGATCCTAACTTCTTACTTGCAGGACTACTCAGGAAATCAAGTTAACCATGTATATTTACAGTATCACCACAATGTTCTAAGCTATGGGCTTCCTTATGAAGTTTTGATAACCCCGACAACTTTAGCAGATTAAGGCTGGTTAGGGAAGACACACCTCTTTTGGTAATAATATTCTAGCCCTTTTTTTCTCAATAGCATGGCATTCTTGGTGCAAACAAAGATGAAAATGTGACCGTTTCCTCCCATGAAAGCCTATTGTGTCTTAAGCCCTGCTTGTGGCCTCACTGCACTTTTCTAAACTGCAGATTCCTAAAGCATGGGGGGGAGGGGGCTGGCTCAAAAAAAACCCACCGCCCCACACTCAAGCTGCAGACTTTATTCAGCACCAAAGGAGGGAAAGTAGCAGTGATGTCACCTAAGCCAAGAGTAAGGAGGGAAATTCAAGAGCTTGCCGTCATGCTCCATTTAGCTGCTTGAGTCAAGACCCAGCATGTCATCTTCCCAAGAGGATTGCACTTCACAGATGTCAAAAAGGCCAAACATTTAGTGTGTTTCATTTCTATACTCCAAATAATTCAGGTTATAAGTAAATTTTAAAAAAATATTTAGGATTTCCCACATTTGTAAGAGACCTTGTGCAGTAGTGATACATACAAAAGAATATGCATCTATTCAATAAATCAAGTACATACTTTTAGACCAAAGGTATTATACAAACTAACATTGTTTCTGAAAGATGCTTTAAACTGGAAGCCTTTATGTTTGGTCTTCAGAAACGCAAAGCAAATAAATGAAAATGGCAACATACTTTTTGGGATTGCAAAACAAGCATCCTAAAATCTATTTCTGAAAAAAGTTGGTATCTGTTGTAAACTAGTTTCCTGTTTTAAACACCTTTAACAAAATAATATGAACACAAGCTAGCCAATATTCAGCATTCTGACTTTAATGGAAAAGTTAAGCAAGTGCTTAAATCAGTACAATTTACTCTGATCAGACTTTAAAAATCATAACTTTGCTCCTATGAGAGTATAGAAGAAAAAGATTAATAGTTGGATCCAAAACAGGACACTTATTTATTTTATTTGTTTAACTGATTTTTAAACCACCTTTCAGGGAAAAGTATCCTCCCAAGTCAGTTTACAATAGTCAGTAAAACAATGCAAGAATAACATTAATGTATTAAAATCTGATTGTATAAAACAATCAGCTAAAAATAACAGCAACAAATAAAAACATTAATAGAAGCAACAGATAAATCAGTTACAGTGCTACAGATAATCCAAAAGCTGAGTGGAATATAAAGGACTTTAGAGCCCAAATAAGGGGGAGCCTCAACAAGGAGGAGACCAAATTTATTCCCCTGGGGAGGATAGTCCAGAGATGTCACCACAGAAAATGCCCGGTTGCTGCATTTACTGGTGGACCAGAAAGCAGAGCCTCAGATGTCAATCTTAAAACTTAGCAAGCTACATCTAAGTGCAGACCCAAACTGTTTAAGGCTTTAAAGGTTATTAGCAGTACCCTCAATTAGGCTTGGAAACAAATAGGAAACCATACAACTGACATAGAATGAGTGTAATGTGATGATCAGAACACCTGATTCCTACAAGCACTCTCACTGCAGTATTCTGCATCAACTGAAACTTCCGAAGTATCTTTTAAGGTGGCCTCACACAGAGCACATGGCAATAATCCCATGTGTCACTGACTTTCTCTAGATAAACTGGTAAAAAGCACTCCTGACCACCGATGACACCTACACCTCTACAGAAAGCTTTCAATCTGTGTACTTGGCCCTTTAGGGAGCGCAAGTCCAATTGTACACCATTACCCAGACCTGCAAATTTTCTGACCCACAACACTGGTCTTGTTTCGATATAAGTTTCATCTTTGCCCTCCTCTATACCCAAACTACTGCCAGACACCTGTTCAGTTTCCATCATCATCACCATGAGATTAGAAGTTCAAAAAGAGAGGTAAAGCTTGCATGTCATTCACATAATGATGATGCTAGCTCTAAAGATTCAGAAACGGTGCGGTTGCTTACAGAATGTATGCAGTAGGTTTGCTACGAACAGTGCACTCAACAGGAAACTGCAGTCAATCCTGGTTTTTCAACCTGTACATTTGTTTGATAAACAAGATACACACTTACTATTTTCATGCTTCGACATCTTCACATGTATGTGTGTAGAATGTAAACCTGCACCCCTAAAAGTGTACTTCTTGGGTAACTTGACAGTGGGAGTCACTCACTGATATATTGTGCATTATAATTAGCATTATATTGGCTAATTCTTAAAGGCACCGAGGTCAGGCCAAATGGCACCTGTGCTTTTCCCAGTTGTCATTTTGTGTACACACCACCAGCAATGGCAAATAGCCAGGAACATATTACACCAGTAGTCCAACATTGTTCCCTATTGTGAACCAGGCACAAAAGTGCTGGGTTTAACCTATGAGCCCCTAAATTGCTTTGGCACAATGTTGTGGAAAACAGACTCCTTCCATTTTCCCTCTGCTGTTTGAATCTGGAGTTGATCTTATGAGTTAGCAAAACCTTCTTTAGGTGCTTACATTTTCATAGGACTTAAAATACCTAGAAGAATACAAACAGTGTAACTACTGACACAATAACCGTGTACTTGTCAAGTCAAAGTAATTTCTTCCACAGGTATAGACAGCTGGAGATAGCTAGGAAGTGACTGATCTCCAAATATTTTGAGAGAAGGCCAAAGAAATAAATCTTTGAGAAAACAGCCCCATGTAATTTTTATATTAAGGGCACTGAGTCTCAAAACTGAACACAAGTGCCAACCATTGGCAATCCAATGGGAGATAAGCTTTGGCGACCTAAAAAGACAATGCAGTTATTAAAACCCTGAATGTTGCTTAGATGGTTGGACAAAGCCCTCTAAACCAGTTGTCTTCTCAAACATTGACAGAATTGCTCAAGGCCCAACACTTCCAAGCAGCTCAATGGATTCTGATTTCTATCTAGGGCCAGTGACACATAACCCAAATGTTTATAGGCTCTAGAGATCATGAAGATCCCTCCAATGGTACAGATCTGAGCAGCTTCTGATATCCACAGAGGCTTTTTATTATAACAAGATCCCAACAAACATCCTTGTTTTTGGAGGCAGGGAGAGACAACACAGCCACATGGAAAATATTGGAGACAGCCAGGGTATTCAGCTCCCTTGAAGTGGGAGCAGTAAAACTTTCAGCAGAACTCTTCAGGGATGAAAATAAAACTGCCAAAATTGTAATGCCTTATTGAATACAATATTGTATACAAATTTATGGCATGATTCCCCAATAAGAAAATGTTACAATGCTGGGGCTATTTAGTCTGGAAAAAAGGCAAGTAAGAGGGAACATGAGAGAGGTGTTATAAAATTATGGATGGTATGGAGAAACTTCTCTCTTTCTCATAATACTAGAACCTGGAGTCATCCACTGAAGCTGAGCGGTAGGAGATTCAGGACAGACTTATTCACACAGTGCATGGTTAAACGATGAAGTTCACTTTCACAGGATTTGGTGATGGCCATCAACTTAGACAGCTTTAGACAAGGCATGGACAATAAGGCTATTGATGGCTACTAGTCATGATGGCTATAAGCTACCTCCAGGATTGGAGGCAGCATGCCGCCGCGTATCAGTTGCTGGGGAACAATAGGAGAGCACTATTGCCATCATGTCCTGCTTTGGAGGGAAAGGATGTGCTCAACAGACTATGACTGAAACAAGGAGTGGATGGGATAATAGGGTAACAGGTTAGGGGAGGCATCCCTTCTTCAGCAGACACCGCTGACAGCGTGTAGCAGTTAGAAGCCCCAGTTTCTTGGACCTCAGCCTCCAACAATCCTAAATTCACTTACTAGGAAGTAAGCTGCACTGAATACATGGGGCTGTGCCATCAGCAGATTACTGTTCCCTCACATTCGGATCTGCAATATGGGGAGAAAACGAATCTACTTTGTTGGACTGTTGCAAGGATAGCTGAGTTACACCAAGAACTCTGTAGAGTTTAAAATGTGCTCTATCACTGCACATAGTAATAGCTAGGTAGCTATTATTCTATATTACTAATACAGATTCCTGTTTTAATGAAGAGGTCATTAACGTTGAACGTTGCAATCCATGCTAGTAAGGAGAACCTCCAATGAACATGGTGGGCCTCACCTCCAACTAAGCCTACACAAGGCAGCTCTGAAAGTCAGGTTCTGCAGTTTTACATGTCTGTCAGTGGAATTCTATAAGAATATAAGCAGTGCCATGATGGATCAGGCCAAGAGTCCATCTAGTTTAGCACTCTGTTCATACAGTGGCAGATACATGCCTACTTGGAAATACATCCCACCGAGCTCACTGTGGGGTTACTCCAAAAAAGCAGGCCTTGCACACCCATTTTACATACACTCACACATACAAAAGTCTGGAGTAACTGACTAGAACAGACAATACTCTGCTTCAAACCCCTGCTCAGCCACAAAGCTCAGTGGGTGAGCATAGGCCAGTGACACATTCTCGCTCTAATCCACCCACCTACCTCACAAGGTTGTTGTAAAGGATTAAACAGAGGGAGGTGGGGTGAAAGGAACCACATACTTTGCCTCGAGCGCCTTGAAAGAAGGAAGATGTGGCAGAATTGTAAGGAAAACCAGCCAAGAGGTGACCAAGCGCTGCAGCCAAGCTCTTTTGGTTAAGGCCAGGTCTAAGATGCTGGGGATGGGGGAGGGTCCCCTCTCTCCCCCCCCCCGGTTTTTTTTTTTCCTGGGCAGGGAAGGAGGCAAGATCGCAACACACATAATGCAACGCAACACAACTCAGGAAGACCCACATACACACCCCCACCCCATTGGGGGGGGAAGGGGAAATCCCCCTCCCCCGAGAGCAGTGGTAGGGGGCGACGGTGACGTCCCACGGTATTGGGGAGGGTCGGCGGTGTCCAGCTGCCCCACAGACATGTGGGCGCCTCCATCCCCCCACCCATCCCATCCCTCCATCCATCCCTCCATCCATCCAGGGTCAATGGCCTCGGAGGGGGGGCACGGAAGGAGTGGTTTCCATGGCAACCGGGTCCTGCCTGAGGGGGGGCGTCGAACTCACCAGGGCCGGCTAAGGGCGAGGAAGGAGGGCGCGAAGCCCCTCAGAACTGAACCAGACCCGCCGCCGTCGTGCGCTGGAGAGCCGCTCGCTCGCTCGGCGCCTGGGACCTTCCCTTTCATTCGGAGAGGCAGGCGAGAGGACGCTGCGCCGCGGAGCCCGACGCAAGCACGTACGGCGCGCTGGAAGCGGACGCGAGCCGCGAGACCGGCGTCCCTACGTCACGGCGTCGGTCGCGTCCAGCGGCCTGGTGGGATTTTTCTCTCTCTCTCTTGCCCCACCCCTTTCGCGGCCGCCCTCAAAGCGCATGCGCCACAGGGGAGGGGAGGGGGTGGAAGGGAAAAACCGCAACATGGCGATTGGAAGGGCGTGTACGACGGTTGGGGAAAGACACTAGCAGCCCGCCTTGCGTGTGCGTGAGAGGAGGAGCCGCGCGTGCGCACTTGTTTCCCACTCAAGGCAACCAGGAGTTCTACGCAGGCGCAGTAAAAGCAAGAGGAGACGGGGCGAGTTGGTTCGAAAAGGGTTACAGCGCACGGAGCATGCGCAAAGCCTTCTGCGTGATTTTACTCAATTTCTGAATGTTTTAAGTCTCTCTCTCCTAAAAACATCCGAAACGGCCATGACTTTAAATTTTGTGGGGGGTGTATATTCCCCCCCTCGATCACATTAATTGTTTCTTCTTCCTTTTTGATTGTCCATTTATAAAATGACATTAAGTGGACATTTGTTAGTAAATCTAATGGAACTAGAGCGGAAAGCGGTGTGTGTGTGGTTTATTATTATTATTATTATATTATTATATTATTATTATAATATTAATTTGTATCCCGCCTTTTGCCCAATACTGAGCCTCAAGGTGGCCTTACAAAATTTAAAGCATAGACTTTAAATGTATGACTAGAAATTAAATAAGGCCTGCAATTCCCAGCCATTCCCCAATTTCTCTTCTCTCTAAACATGCGCCCTTTAAACATTCATTTTATTGGACACGCATACAAAGCAAAAACCCTTACCGCCACCCTATGTATGCCTACCCAGTAGGAAATCCCATTGAGTTCAGCAATACTTACTTCCAGGTATATGATCACAACTATTTCTTTTATGGCTAGGAATCCTGCACCTTCCAGCTTGTATGGCAGGAATTCCACCTGTGCGGCTTTACTTGCACACAAAGGCACAGATGGTGCAACTGTGCCTCGCCTTCCCCAACCCTTGAGAAATAAATCTTCAAATACTTAATAGGGATAAATGCCAAGTTCTACATTTAGGGAATAGAAACCAAATGCACAGTTACAAGATGGGGGATACTTGGCTCAGCAATACTACAAACAAGAAGGATCTTGGAATTGTTGTAGATCACAAGCTGAATATGAGCCAACAGTGCGATAGGGCTGCAAGAAAGGCAAATGCTATTTTGGGCTGCATTAATAGAAGTATAGCTTCCAAATCACGTAAGGTACTGGTTCCTCTCTATTCGGCCCTGGTTAGGCCTCATCTAGAGTATTGTGGCCAGTTCTGGGCTCCACAATTCAAGAAGGACACAGACAAGCTGGAGCGTGTTCAGAGGAGGGCAACCAGGATGATCAGGGGTCTGGAAACAAAGCCCTATGAAGAGACACGGAAAGAACTGGGCATGTTTAGCATGGAGAAGAGAAGATTGAGGGGAGACATGATAGCACTCTTCAAATACTTAAAAGGTTGTCACACAGAGGAGGGCCAGGAACTCTTCTCGATCCTCCCAGAGTGCAGGACACAGAATAATCGGCTCAAGTTAAAGGAAGCCAGATTCCAGTTGGACATCAGGAAAAACTTCCTGACTGTTAGAGCAGTACAACAATGGAATCAGTTACTTAGGGATTTTGTGGGCTCTCCCACACTAGAGGCCTTCAAGAGGCAGCTGGACAACCACCTGTCAGGGATGCTTTGCGGTGGATTCCTGCATTGAGCAGGGGGTTGGACTCGATGGCCTTATAGGCCCCTTCCAACTCTACTATTCTATGGTTCTATGGACTAAAACTCCCATTGTCCCCATCCAGCCAGCATCCAACACATCTAGAGTATACCAAGTTGACTTTCTGTGATTTATTTTTATCCCACTCTTCCTCCAAGGAATTCACGATGGAATACAAGCCCCTTTCCCCTCTTCATTTTGGGAAGTTAGGTTAGTTTGAGCCAGCCTTCCTAACCCAAATGTCTTTGATTGCAACTCCCATCATCCTCAGATGGTACAGATTAGCCTCCCAGTAAAGAGGAGGTTTTGAACCCAGGCCTCCAACGCCCACACTCTGTCCCCTACAACGCACTGATTATTCTGTTGTGCTGCATTTAGAAGTGCTGGAGCCTTATGAGATACAAAATCTGCACATTTTAGAATACAATGAAGATAGAAAAGTTTAACGGCCATAACATTAGAACTGGCATGTCCCCTCCAATTAAATTCTTTAAAGAAGGCTTTGGACAAACAAAACAAAATGCTTTATCTCACAATGTATACTTAACTTACACAATTCGACTTCAACAGACATGGTGATGGTTGTCTAGTTTAGATGGCTTTTTTTTAAAAGGATTAAATAAAGTCATGGTGAAAGGTAGTCTTATCAGCCACCGTAGCTAGACAGAACTTGCATCAGAAGAAGGATCTCCAATAGCGAATAGGAGGTGAATGCAGACAGATTTGGGATCCAAAGGGGCCACTCAGAAACAGAAGTGTGACAAAAACTGCTGTGTGAGTCCAAAATCTGCACATCTTCACATCAGCAAAAAAAAAAACAGCAATAAAAAAGCCTCCTATTTAATACTAGTGTAAAGCCCATGTCCTCATGTGCACTAGTAGTCTGAGGGCAAAAAAATGCTATTCCTTGACTCGTGCTATTTGTCAGTCTTCCAGAAGATGAAGAAGTCCTTCAACACCACTGAGGACTTTTGGCCCTCACTTCCTCACACCCATCGCTGCTGAACGACATTTGTTTCTTCCCCTCAGGCCCTCCTCCTCCCCACCACCACACACACACATTTAAAAACCCAGCTTTTCCTGGGGTGGCTTCCCCTGCCAATCGCCTCCATCAGCCTCCCTGCCCCAATGTGGCTGCTTCAAAAGGAGAACCGACTTGCAAAGCCCCAGGCCCTCCCTCTGTTGCCCGCCTTTGTGCTATTCTGCCTGCATGCCTGCACAGTACGGAGCTACATGGGAGCTGCAATCTGGAAACAAAGCCCTACGAAGAGAGACTGAAAGAACTGGGCATGTTTAGCCTGGAGAAGAGGAGATTGAGGGGAGACATGATAGCACTCTTCAAAGACTTAAAAGGTTGTCACACAGAGGAGGGTCAGGATCTCTTCTCGATCCTCCCAGAGTGCAGGACACGGAATAATGGGCTCAAGTTAAAGGAAGCCAGATTCCAGCTGGACATCAGGAAAAACTTCCGACTATTAGAGCAGTATGACAATGGAATCAGTTACCTAGGGAGGTTGTGGGCTCTCCCTCACTAGAGGCCTTCAAGAGGCAGCTGGACAAGCATCTGTCGGGGATGCTTTAGGGTGGATTCCTGCATTGAGCAGGGGGTTGGACTCGATGGCCTTGTAGGCCCCTTCCAACTCTGCTATTCTATGATTCTGTGATCCCCCAACCACCTCAGACTCCTAGCCAGGGCACAGAAACATACTCTTTGGCTACTAAACCTCAAGCCTTGAACTTTTTCGAACTTTCAAAATTTTCTGCATGTCTACACTGCTCAAGCTTCAGTTTGAAACCAAAATGAGCAAAATCATTCTGGTAGATCTCAAGTAATAACCCTTACACTACCGTATGCTATATAAGATGTCCATATAAAAGATTAAAGACGCCTTATAGAAATTGCAAAGAGCTGGGCAAGGACTGCCCCCTACTGGCTAAGGATTAAAATGTCATGTGCTACTGACAAAATAAATACACCCAGGCAATTTGGCAGTATTCTAAAAAGTGGCAAAAAAGTTTGGAAGGAAATCAGGTTAGAGATAGATGGTAGCCGCTACATTATCATTCAGCAACACCTTAATAGGTGATTTCTCTAATTTTACCCATTACTATACAGGCAAATTCCAGCATCGTAAAAGCTTGTTTATCCATGCTTTGTGAATTTGCACAATAAACAGAGAGGAATATAAAATGGTGCATTCAAACTCGGTATCCCATATACGATTCTCTCAATAAGAAGTAGTGTTCCTTGGAAGAGCTGTTCTCATGTGGAAAATAACTGCCTGGTATTGCAAGTAGGCGACATAATAGAGGCCTGTGGCTTTAAGACTCACAAGAGTTCTCTGAGATGGAATCAGATCAGAATCTCTGCAAAAGCAAGACTCTGTGAAGAAAAGAGATGCTGTTTTAACAACACAGATGATTGCATTTTTAAAAGATCCCCAGACTAGAACCACAGAGAGAGAGACAGAACGGAAATCACGTACTAGGGAGATATAATCATCTCTTTTACTTTGTATTTGCATTAAAGAAAGTAGAGCCTCAGATTTTGAACAACATCAGATGATGGTTGGCCTGAGAAATGTTTCTTAAGCATTTCTAGGGCTTTAGTATTTTTAGTGTTCAAGGCTTTCTCGATACTCAGTTCCCTTTTGGCCTCTTCCAACTCCTTTTGTATTTTTCTAACTTTCATATCATAATGCAGTTTCACCTTTCCGGTCGCTAACTTGTTTTCAAAATCTCTCTGCTCCTTGAGCTTCTCCAACTCTTGTTGCAAATCCTTCTTCTGAAGATCGAAGCGCAAGATTTCTTCTCGGGCCTGCTGTAGCTCCTTCTTCAGGCTTCTGATGCTTCCCGATTTCTCACATAGATCTCGTTGAAAAGCTTCGATCTTGGAGTCTTTTTCGAAGCATTGCCTTTGAATCTGCTCTGACTGGGCAGCCTGACACAGTCTCTCTTTTCTGGAATGGCTCAGCTCTTCCTGAGCTTGTTCAAATTCAGTCACTAATTTTTTGCATTTGGCTTTAAGTTCCACCAACTCGGCCTTTAGAAAGGACAGCTGAAGCTTTAAAGCAAGGTTTCCTGAATGCTCCTTTTTCATTTGTTGCCTTAAAGCCGCAAATTCCTTTGCATTCCAGATACAGTGACCTTTTGTCTTTACCATGCCTTCTTCAGATGCAGCATCTAAATTAGTGGATCTGCAGCAGGCAGAATCCCTTTCTGTTTCCTCCTTTGATTTTATCTTTGTCCCTGCTAAGCTTGGCTCATGCTCATTTATAATTAGTTTGGAAGGAGATCCCTTCCTTTGCAACCATTGGTCAGCTTGAAGCTTGGCTGTTGCCATATTGTAAAGTTCTGCAGTTCTCCTTGCTCTCTCCAAAGCCAGCTTTTCGCAAATTAGTGGTTCAGGCTGATGGGCTCCACGAAAGAAGTCTTCCTCACTGAAATGAGGAGGAAATAGCCTCTCCAACCAATGGTGATCTGAGCTCTCCATTGCAAAAGCTTCCTTTGCCTGGTCACTAGGAAATTAAAATACAAAATAAAATCAGTAACAAGTAGGATATATTTAGGGCCTTTTAGTAAGTTTTAAAAAGGAAATTCCTAAGATTCTTCACTTGGAAGTAAAAACCCACTGGTTTTAATTTATGTATGTATTTTACAATTTTATAAACTGTCTTTCATCCGCAAGGGATTTCAAGGGGGTGCACATCAAATTAAAGAAGACAAATGCAATATAGTAACAATACTGTGACAAAGTAAGATACATATGAATTATTCAACCAGCAAACACACACACAAATCCACCAATACTGAGGCAAACAGGAACATTTTGATTTGGTGCCAGAAAGAAAGCAAGGAAAGCAATTTTCTCTCCCTTGGGAGGGTATTCCAAAGCCAGGGAGCCAACACAGAGAAGACACTACCTTTTGTAAATGCGTACTGTATTTCTCCCACTGACAAAACTCGAAGAAGCTTTGAACATCGTGATATGGGAAGAGGTGCTCCTTCAGATATTTAGGCCTGAGCCGATTAAGGGTGCCATCCTATGCATGTTTCGACAGAAAACTATCCTACAACCGGGGCATGCTGGCTGGGGCACGCTGGGGGTTGTAGGACTTTCTTCTGTCTAAAGATGCATAGGATTGTGCCCTAAACAGTATAACCAGCACCTGGAATTTTACTCAGTACTGAATAATGAAATTTATTTCCAGTTCATTGAGCATGTCCCATCCAATGCTTCATAAATGAAAACAGGGACAGTCTTGTAACACCCCAGTCTCATCATAGGGAACTAGTACCTGCCTTCTATATTCTAGGGTGACCATATTTGGGAAACCAAAAAAGAGGACACCTAGTGTGTGTGTGGGGAAGCAGCTTTCTGAGTCCTGCAGAAAGTATGTTATTCCCCCGCCACCTTAAAGAACTCGATTGGAGTGGAGGAGGGGAAAGGATTTCATTCTGCACCACCACCATCCACTCCAATTGGTGCCTTTTCTATAATGTCCACGAATGACCCACTTTCCCCTTTAAGACCTCGGAGTCCGGGAATGATGTGCCACAAGAAAGCATGTCATTCCCTCCTGCCATGCTAATGGCAGCCTTAAAGGGGAAGGTGTGTCATTCCAGGACATTATTGAAAATTATAGAAAATCCCCCCTGACACCATGGAAAGAACAAAAACCAGGACAAATCCGGGGCAATCCTGACAGTTGGTCACCCTACTATATTCTTACGCATTTACCCTGTGATCACCTGGGCAGGATCTACACTACTGCTTTATAACGGTTTATAATGGTTTTGACAACTGTTTGGGCCCAGGACACATTACATATACCGTTTTCATCCTGCTTAGTGTAGATCTGGACCCGTTCTCCCATCAGTTTAAAAGCCAGAGACTTTTTAAAGACTCTAAGCAAAGTGCCTTCTGTGGCTCCTTCCTCTTGTGCAGACTTCTACTGTTACTTTCTACTGTTAGTTTTTCCCTACCCTGTGCCTGCTTACCCTTCCCTGTACCTGTTGGCATTCTCTTCCCCTCCTTATTGTTTTACTATGATTTTATTAGATTGTAAGCCTATGCGGCAGGGTCTTGCTATTTACTGTTTTACTCTGTACAGCACCATGTACATTGATGGTGCTATATAAATAAATAATAATAATAATAATAATAATGGTCCCCTGGCTACACCCTCATCTTTGCAGGACTCACCAGCACATGCAGGTGCTCCTGCAAAGGGATTCCTCTCCCCATGCCCCCAATAACCTCCAGGCCATGGGGCAGGGATTGGGACGGGAATGACTGGGGCTCACAGTCTTCGTGGGCAGGATGAGGAACCAACCTGAGCTTGATTAGGTCTGGCCACCAGACGTTGCCCAGCCGGGTTATATGTTCTATATGGTAATTGTTGTTTGCAAATAAATCTGCTATTTACAATGTAAGCAGCAAACAACAATGCATTCCAAGTTTTCTTGCAACGCTGCCAACCGCCTCTCCTTCGGCATTCCTCATATTCCCTTCGCGCTCCTCTTTTTTGAGCCCCAACTCCCCAACTGTGCAGAGATGCTTGAAATATGTAAGACGAGAACCCGGGTTCATTAAACACCACAATGAAACGCAAAGCCCAGCGATGGCATTGGGCGGGCGAATAAAGCAAGGTTTCAATTGCTGTCCTCCGGAACTGAAAGAGTTGTGGATTAAGCTACTGTGTCATTTACTCACAAAATTGTTTGCTCAACCGTGTTTTCCCTATTATTACTCAGCTCAAAAGATGAACCTCGGATGTTGTGTGAAGCCAGGAATACGTTAAGCGGGTGCTCAGGGGCCTTGCATGAAAAGATGTGATTTTGTTTATTTCTGGAAGCTAAAGCAGCCCCGGGATGCAATGGGGCCTCGACTCACATAGAATTGCTGTCTAAAGTGTGCGCTATGATTATCAGGCACAAGCTGGCTTGCTAGGATAAATGCAGTGGATTCACTCAACTTTGAGAAAACATGCATATACGAATTCCAAATCTGGGAAAGCACTATACCACCCAGCACTATAAATCTATCTCTATAAATCTATGGTTACGGGAAAACCAGAAATTCTTCCTAGGACCTTAGATTGAAAATATATTTACAATAGTTCCCTCTGTCTTTCCTGTCAAATCTTCACCTTCTGTGATCTGTTCAGTTGAATATTTTGTGAATCTAATCTGCCCAATTGCACAAACGTATGATTTAGCTGCTGCACTGAAGTTTTTTTAAAAAATATTTCTTTGTTGTTAGTATTTCTTGCAGTTTAACTTTCTGCTGAAAACTTCCTTCGAGATTTTTTTTTTTAAGTATTTGCTATGGCTTCCCCACTAATGACCCACAAAGTAAAACATGAAGCCAAAAAATTAAGGTTGCTATTTCCTTCTCACCACTCTCTAGTTACAGCAGAAGATTCAACAGGTGAAGTTTTCTCCTGATAGTGGAGACTGCAACTTTTGAATATCTGTCTTACACAGCTAAAGGCATAGCAAAATAAAACAGCGCAAGCCCTAAAATGCGTTTAAACCCATTTTTCTCTACCACCCAGGAGGACACAGGGCCAAACTGGCCCTGACCAGAGCCACACCAGAAAGTGGTGTGTGCATGTGTCTTAGGGCCAAACGTAGAAGAGAGGACAGTGATCTGGGACCTGTTCTATCTCTTTAAATTTCGGCAGAAAGGCAAGAGGGGAAAGGGTGCTTTGATTCAGGATCACGGCACTGGTGGAGAGGTTTAGCGCCCAATCCTGGCATCGTTTCCTCAGCAAAACCCACACACAAACACATACATACACATCTCAATGCTGTTTGTCCAGTTAGGGAAATCATATGGGTACATGTAAGTTTTCCCTAACAGGGAATATAGCAACTTTGGGGGAGGGGTGCATTTCCATTGGGAAAGTGGTTCAGGCAGAAGAGTTGACCCTCTTTGCCACCACTGCAATCCAGATCAAAATCTGATGCATCCCCTTTCTCTGCGGCTTTTTACGAAAACCTAAACAGATGAGAGATATCTGATCATGCCTCTCTGTCATCTTGTCTAATTTGGCCCTTACTTTAACAGCATGAGAAGCGAATGGGAGAGGACTGCTGAACCCTCACCCATACTGGCCCTTATCCTCTCCTCGCTCTGTGACTCCAGTCCCGTCTCACTTGAAATACCAGAGCCATGAATGAAGAACAGCGGCTTTAGCAACAAACCAAGGAAAGGTTAAAAGGTGCTAGGGGGAGGGTTCAACACCCCTCTCCTGCATGCTCTTTTTCTGTTACCCTACCCTGTGCCTGTTTTCCCTACCCAGTGCCTGTTTGCATTTCCTTCCCCTCCTTATTGCTTTACTATGATTTTAGTAGAATGTAAGCCTATGCGGCAGGGTCTTGCTATTTACTGTTTTACGCTGTACAGCACCATGTACATTGATGGTGCTATATAAATAAATAAATAAATAATAATAATAATAATAATTAAAATAAGGCCCTACCACCCACTTCTCATGTGAGTGGAGCAGACGCGTGAAAGGTAACCCATATCCATCACGATCCATACACATATCCATACATCCATATCCATACATATCCACACATATCCATACATCCATATCCATACACATTGTCCTTGTGTATGTATTGATAGCCACAGAAAATAATTAAATGAATAAATATGAGAACTGTTTACAATGAAGAGGAAGAAGAAGAAGAAGAAGAAGAAGAAGAAGAAGAAGAAGAAGAAGAAGAAGAAGAAGAAGAAGAAGATGCTCACAATGCTGGCAGGAGATCAAATTCCCCAAGAAAAACAGACAATGTTGTGCAGAAAAATCATCAAGGGGAAAGATGGGGGGCGGGGAAGAGAAAAGAGAAGGAAAACAGATTGCAGAATATATAGGTATAAATGCCGTCCACGCTAGGTTAAAGTAAATAAAAGGCCGATGACCAGGTCTGCATGGTGCAATAGAGACAATGTGCTCTAAAGCAGTTTAAAGGAATCCCACCCACCCCTCTCTGGACTTACCTGACACCCCTGGAGCCGGCTTTCGTTCCCCAGTTGTTGAACCGGCTGCAAGAAGACGAAGAGGAGGTGGAGCGGCGGTTGCTAGGGCTTACGTAGCAACACTGAGGCCTAGGAGGAGAGGAAAGACCTCAGCCTCCATGGCAGTTGGGAGGGAAAGGCAGTGAAGGGAGCACCCCTGTCAAGCGAAGCGTCCCTTATTGTGAAGAGCAGCCTGCATTTGCAAAGCTGCCCGGCCTTCCCTCTGCAGCTTTGCGAAGTATTGATGGCGTCAGGCACTCCCAATACTTTCACAAAGCTGAGCAGGAGGGATTTTGCTCAAACCACAACCCTGGCTCGCTGTGTTTATACACCCCAAGCCCCTCTGTGTACCAGGGACAGTCTCTTTCTGAATCTCTGTAACCTTTCAGGGTGACAAGCAAAACAAAACAAACCCAATAAAAGCAGCAACGTTGCTTAAAAACAAAAGAAATTGAAAGCAGCAGCAGCAGCATTTTAAAAGCAAGATAAATCTCAAGGCAGCATGGAGAAGGAAAAGTTTACAATGCAATTTTAAAACATGACGAGTAAAACAGGTAGCAAGCTAAACCATCTAAAAGGTTTAAAAAAAGATTTCGCATAGCACCGGGAAAGTTGGCGGGCGGTGGGGGGGAGCAATCGTGTAGCCCCTAGGCAGTGTCGGGGGGTGGGGGGAGAGCATAGGATTTTTTGGATTCTTGGATCTGAGATCAGAGACAGTGCTCCAACCTCGGATCCAAGAGGTTGTGCTTTTTATATTGTATTTTGTATTTGTGTTTTTAGATTGTTGGTTGTTTTTATGCTCTTCATGATTTTAATTTTTGTGAACCACCCAGAGAGCTTCGGCTATTGGATGGTATAAAAATGTAATAAATAAATAAATAAATAAATAAATAAATAAATAACCAAGCCAGCTGCCTCTCCAAGGTTGGGAGTTTGACTTCGGAGAGGGGGTAAACGGGGAATTCCAGTGGGTGGTGAAAGGACTGGAGAAGCTAGGGTATAAGGTGACCATATGAAAAGGAGGACAGGGCTCCTGTATCTTTAACAGTTGCATAGAAAAGTGAATTTCAGCTGGTGTCATTTGTATGCATGTCACACCTGGTGAAATTATCTCTTCATCACAACAGTTAAAGCTGCAGGAGCTATACTGCAGCTATACTGTGACCAGATTTAAAAGAGGGCAGGGCACCTGCAGCTTTAACTGTTGTGATGAAGAGGAAATTTCACCAGGTTCTCCATATATACAAATGACACCTGCTGAAATTCCCTTTTCTATGCAACTGTTAAAGATACATGAGCCCTGTCCTCCTTTTCAAGTGGTCACCCTACCCTTTGGTACACTTACTGCTCTTCCCTTTCACACCCATTTGCGGTGCTTCTGGATTGTGCTACTGGGTCCACCCTTTCTCTTGCTATTATTTCTCTCCCCAGTCCTTTGCAACTGTGCGCAAATTAGCCTATTAGGTGGCCTCCTCATGTCAATTTCCTTATATGTTACCTACTCTACTTCCCTGCTCCTGTTGAGAGCTGCAACCTACAAGGAAATTGACCAGGCAATACTATACATATCAGACAGGAGAAAGCGTATTCTTCCGCACTTGCGAAAGGAGAAAAATAATACAAAATTATGAATATATTTCTTATATTAAACACTGCCGCCCCGCCGCAGGTAACATTCAGCTGAGGAGGGCTTGCAACAACTTCTACCATATTCAACTTGGCTTCCTTTTGGTTGTTAGGTTATATTTTGCCATGGCAGCTTTTCATACTTTGTTGTGTGGGGGTGGGGGTGGGGGTGGGGGTGGGGTTGCAGTGTCCTTCTGTTGTTCTATTTGGTTTTTTAACTCCAGTTGTTTTATGTTGCGTTCATTTTATTTCATTGTAAATCACTTTGAAATACTTTTTGGAAGTTAATAAATGTATTGATTTTAATTTCCTGAAAATTCTAGAGGTTACTAGTCCATATTGATTGGGCCAGTCAACTGTCAGACAACACTCCCCCTGCCTGGTATGCAGTTTTTCAGCCCGATACCCACATGACGTTGTCCACATCCTGCACTCATGTCAGCTCTTATCCTCCATGTTTCATTTCTTTTTGCAGCACAGAAAGTCTGGATTGTTTCCCCTCCCTGTGAATAAATGCTCTCCTCCCTCCTGTGAATTTCTGTGGTTGCGTTCTATCCACCATCCCATTCTTTGTTGGGGGCGTGTGTATCTAAGGCGGTCTCGCTAACAAAAGAAGAGGATGGTGTGATTCTCCACTCAACCATGAAGGGGGAGGGAGAACAGTCCCATTTAACTCTATGTTCTTACTCCTGAGTAGGTATAACTAGGGGTACATTTTCACCTTAGTAGAAATGTGGAAAATGCACCCTCCTTGCCCACCGCTCCTTCATTTTTAAAGATAAAGAGATCAAAATTGGCACAGCAATAGCTCCTAAGTAGAATTCAGCATGCCAAGTTTGAATGAGATTGGTCCATCCTTTGATTATTATCAAGTGCGAAGAATCGATCGTTTGACTATGCTAAGCTGTGCATTTTCACGTTTATAAAATAGTGATCTGCTGGTTCCTTTACTCAAGAGTAAATTCCATTGATTTCAACTGCATTTACATCCAATTCATACTAAAATCTCATGCATGCTTACCTTTGAGTGAACCCCATTTTAGCAAGTCTGTCTCTGTTCAATGGGGTTTACTCAAAGGTAAGCATGCGTTGGATTTCAGTATGAATTGGATGTAAATGCAGTTGAAATCAATGGGATTTACACAACCCTGAAACTCTCTCCAGTTCACGCTTCAAAGCCTCCAGGCAGGGTGAGGGGAGTGGGCGTGGCCCAGACAACAGGGAATAACCATGAAAGTACGTAGGAGAGAGACAGAGTTTTCCCAAAGTGAGTTTAGTAACAAGAGAAGCCACGTCCTAGGAAAAAGCAGTGCAAGACCAGGAGTGCCCCATGTCAATTACTAGGGAGGGTGAGGTGTCCAACTACCACCAACCAATGAACTGTAGGGGGAGGTACAAAGGAGATCTGAGAGTGCATCTCAATGGAACAACAGCAATACGCTGGTGCGCAGGAGAGGAGAGGTGTAAAGATGAATGAAACGTAAAAGCGCAAAGGTGTAAGTGCTCAGGCTTTCATAGGCTACGGAAATGAAGGCGGATAAATCAAGGGCAATCCAGGACAAACGTGTGGGTGTGATGGAGCTCTCTGACATAACTGCATAGTTTGTTGTCATGAGCAGTGCAAGACACTGTCCCTTCGTGAGTCGACCTTCTCACCGCCATTGTCACCAGGTGCTCTGGCTCCTCATCTTCTTTCTCATCGTGGCTCCCACTTGCTGCCTCGACAGGCAGAAATCTTGACAGGCAGGATCTCTTCTCGATCCTCCCAGAGTGCAGGACATGGAATAATGGACTCAAGTTAAAGGAAGCCAGATTCAAGCTGGACATCAGGAAAAACTTCCTGACTGTTAGAGCAGTCCGACAATGGAATCAGTTACCTAGGGAGGTTGTGGGCTCTCCCACACTAGAGGCCTTCAAGAGGCAGCTGGACAAGCATCTGTCGGGGATGCTTTAGGGTGGATTCCTGCATTGAGCAGGGGGTTGGACTCGATGGCCTTGTAGGCCCCTTCCACCTTTGCTATTCTATGATTCTATGAAATTCAGGGAGCAGGTAGGCAGCGGCATCTCCTGCTCTCCCTTCTCACCTCTTCCATTGATTGGTGAAAAGGAGGAGCAACTCCATGGGATACTTAGTGGCCCCCTGCTGGGGTGTGGGCCCTCGACAGTTGCCCGGCCATGCCTATCCTTGACACTGGTTCTGGTCATGAGAATGAACAACGGTGAGTGAACCTCATGAACTACATCTTCCCCATCTGTCTCCTTTTACACAATAGGGGAAGAGATGAGAAGATTCTGCTTCCAGTTTGTTATTTTGTCCAAATGGGGCAAATCCTGGTTAATTTGCCTTCAAACCAGGATCCCAAACCAGGATTCGGTTTGTTGTGACTGGTTACAGCTCAGTTGACCCTAGATCTACAGTATTTTTAGCTGCACTTGGTGGGGGGTTTTCTCCGCGAGTGCCAAACATAATTTTGACATTTAAAAAACAAACTTATTTTAATGCAATTGAATCCCATTTTATATTAAATGCATCCATCTCCTCAGCTAAAGCAGGCACTGGTTATTTATTTCCACGTAACAGTGGTGCATCCGATGAATCTTCCGCTATGGTTTGAATTGCTAGGAAATGTGGAATGAATGTTTAATTGCTAGCCGTCTTTTTAATGTCCTTCTCCCCACAAACTTTTGCAAAACAGAATAGTATCCGTTTCTTACCCACCTTCAGGAACCTTGCAAACTAGCCTTTTTGTAGAGAATGTTTTAGGGTTGGGAACAAAAGATTGCCCTCTTCCTGACCTTGGGACTCTGTGACCATTGGGGACCGAAAAGGGTGGCGACACGAAGGAAAGCTATTGTCCAGTCAAAGAAGGCGCCTCAAGAGGCACCAGGAGTACACAATACAATCCCAGCGGCCTTTGTGTCGCTGTTCATGCCCATGACTTGTGTCATCAAGATTCTGGTGCACTCCCCTATTACTTTTTTCTTTCTTGCTTAAATGGACTTCCAAGAAAATCCTTCTTCTCATCCACATCAGATCAAGGGAGTACAATGTTCACAGGTACCATTGAAGCTTGGGAAATTAAACAGACAGGAGATAGGGCCTCTGTGAAGCTTTGTACTTATGGGTTAAATTTCAGAACAGATCTTATGACTGCAGATGCCTTGGAACATCATAACAGAATTGGGTATCAATTTAATTTTTTCTGGAGCTCCTGAAATAAGACTTAAAAGGAATTCAGAAGGTTGTTCATTGATTCATTCGGGGTGTGAGGTGGAGAGGGACTGGCTAAACGGTTCCAGATATAATCTATTTGTATATGAACAGAACATTTCATCAATAAAGAAGATTGCAGTCCGTGAAAATATATGACATAATAAATTGTTAGTCTTCAAGGTCCCACAAGACTCTTTGTTGTTTTTTTGCTATAACAGACTAATAGTGCTTACCCTTCTGGAAATACACATAAAAATATTTATGGTCCCAGTTCCCTTCCGATTAAGTTTTTCTTCCAATGTCCAATTACTTTTGCACTCACTGAGTAGGAGGAATCCAATGGATTTATAAGACATAAAAGGGGTCCCATTTGCAGAGTAATTTGCTGTCGCTATGGTTTCAGCAAGTGTTTAAAAAGAGGCAAGTTACTCAAGGTGTGGTTGCATGTAGATTCCATTGCAAAAATAAAAATAAAAAAGTAAAACAAAAATGGTTGAAGACAACAAGAAGAAAAAAATAAATCCCACTTATGTCATCCTCTCCCATGGAAGTCAATGAAAGCGGTTCACATTTATGGGAGAAAGTCCAGGCAGCCTTTCATATGAATGGGCACTTTGCTAGTTGACAAATGAAGCCCATTTTTGGAACTCAGTGTTTCAATGAGAAAGGGAACATGAACAGATCGCATACATTTTACAATGGAATTGTTTGGAAGCTGTCTTTCAGTTTAGTATATTTCCATTTGCTACTTCAGGAGTAAGGATTTCATCCCAGTTTCTGTTGGTAATCACAAGGCATAAAGCTGCTCTTGAAGGTGGTTCAGAAACCTCAACTGCAAAATTAGTCAAATTTGGCAAACTTGACTGCCACCAGCAACTGGACATAGGAAATGTAGCATGCTGATTCTAGCAACTTTACCCTGGCTGCCAGATCGATTTTGGGCTTAGATCAAGTTGCTTTTGGTTGTATATATAGTAAGCAGTGCCTTCTTCATTTTATCTTTGGGCTTGATTTCAGGTCTTACCTCCTCAGCATGTTTGCTATCCAGAGTGAGTGAGTGTGTGTGTGTGTGTATGTGTCACAGCAGGGCCTTCTCAGTGGTGGCACCACAGTTTTAAAGGTGTGGCTTTGCATGCAGAAGGTCCCAAGTTCAATCCATGTTATCTCCCATTGACGCATCAGACTGTTAGATCAATGTTCTTTTCACCCAAGGACGAGATCCAAACAGCCCTTAAGCACGACTCCACCATTCCAACGACAGAGGGTTCAAAAGCGCTTTATTGATTAGTAATCAAGGCCTGGTCTCTTCAAAGGGAGCAATCAGACAAAAGACATAGGGAATATGGTACAGTATTAAAGCTTTCAAGGGGCAGGGCCCAGTAGCAGCATTAACCAATCAGAACATAACACTGAGGCATAGCTAATTATGCTAAACAGTCCTGTAAACAATACCTTTGGCCTGACAGTAAGTTACAGAGAGTTAACTTCGACACAGACAGCTGGAGCCAGGACTCTTGTTTATATTAGTAATCAAGGATGCAAGGATGCACACAAGGAGACATTCTCATACAGGGCATTATGACATTTTGCTTGGTGTGCAATGGAGATTTTACAGTTTCCTGTTAAAAATGGAGGTGGTTCTGCTAACAAGACTGCAGCTGATGGGAAAGATCTCCGATCTGCTGCAATCTGTATCAAGAAGGCTAGATAGACCAGTGACCTGACTCAGCATAAGGAAGCTACCTACATATGTTCTTATGAAATGCTCAGGACAGACTTTGCTGATTTTTCATTGGCAAGGCAAGGCATTTCTCTAGGCTTTGATTCTGCTGCTTGGATAGCTTTAAAAAATGCTGTCTTCATTCAACTTTGCTGTAATTTGGGGTATGGTTTTCTTTCCCTCTTTTAATACTTAAAAAGCCTGGGTGAACATGTGCATTTTTAGGAGGTATCACATTTTCTGCCTCCCAATTTTCCAGAAGGTGGGTACAGAACAACCAGCAAGCCTCCATCATATCTAGATCTTAGCATAGAGGTGGGCAACTTGTTTTGGCCTACAGCTCCCATCAGCCCTAGCTGGCATAGCCAATGGTCAGGGACAATGGGAGTTGTAGGCCAAAACAGCTGGTGAGCCACAAGTTGCCCACCCTTGTCTCATTTTCTACAAGCCTCTCCTGAAAGCCCGTTTCCCCTGAAGCCATGATTGGCACAAGCCCTGAGTCCCCGTATCCTGCTGTAACTGAGCTGAAGCATGTGAAATTGCAGCAATCACATACGTGTCTGTCCCGGGTTCCTGCTGCCTCCATTTCCCCCTTTTCTTTGTCATCTCCCTTCCTGAGCTGTGCAGGCAGCTGTCATGGTGCAGTTGGGAACCACGAATCAATGTCAAAGAACAAACAATGCCCAGGAAGGCAACAGTTGCTTGGGCAAGATCAGAGCTCAAAGAAGAAACCTTCCTATTTAGCCAGGCCTGATTGCCAGCCTGGGTGGATGGAGCCAGTCTGGAACCTAGGAAATCATGTTGCAGAACCTAGGAATCATTTAGTAGCGAGGCTTCCTGGTCATCATCCTTGGACCTGTCTTCTCTATGGGGCAGGGAGCCATCCTCTCAGTTTTGTAATGTGCCACACACATTTATTTATTTATTGCATTTATTTCCTGCCTTTTTTCCTCCAAGGAACCCAAGGCAACGTACATAATCTTCCTCCTCTCCATTTTATCCTCACAACAACAACCCTGTGAGGTGGGTTGGGCTGAGAGTCTGTGACTGGCCCGAAGTCACCCAGAGGGTCTCCATGGCTGAGTGGGGACTAGAACCTGGATCTCCCGACTCCCAGTCCGACGCTTTAACCACTACACCGCACTGACTCTCATGAATGGCACTCTAGGAATACCAATAAATGGATTGTAATGTTGTGCACTGAGTAATTTTGGAGAGTGTCTTGTTTTTGTTTTGTACAGCACATTTAGCTTTGGAAACACATTTTAGCAATTACTCCAAAGATAAAATGAAATAAACAAGATATAGCTCTTTAATTTATAGGCAGAGTAGAATTCATATGAGTTAACGGCCTTTCAGGTTGCTAGCCCAAAGGCTTTGTATTAGTTTTTGGTCCCCTAACTACACCCACCTACGCCCCCCACCCCACTGTGCAACATTCTTGGTTCTTTATAACAAAAGGATGCACTTTGCGTGACCTTTATAGCCTGTGACCACTGGGAAATCAAAAGGGTGGTGACACGAAGGGAAACTATTGTCCAGTCAAATGAGCTTCTCCAAGGGGATCCAGGATTCCACAATAAAATCCCTGTTTGCAAGAAAACTTGGGCATTTCCATTAAAAAAGACGGGCAAGATAAATAGAATGTCCTCATAAGGCACAGATCCTTAAAGATGCAAAACGTCTAAGTCCAGGGTAAACAAAGAGCCAAAGGCAGTGAACACCGCCTAACCAGGGCTTCTCAAGACCTGGGTTGTGACAACCCCCACCCACCCATGCGTGCTCGCAAGACTCCTCAGAAGGATTTCTTCAGGGATTCTTAGAGCTTATCACACCAGCGTTATACTGTGCAATCACTGCAAATTGCATGCAAAGGACTCAGACGTTTTCCACCTTATAATCTGCTTTGATTGTGAAGGACTCCCAGGCATCCTGCCTTAAGTGTGCAATAAAGTCAAAAGATTCGCCGTATTTAGCTCCTACGTTTTGAGCATATCTTCCGAGCCGCCGCTGGGGCGCAGGAGCAGGATTTTAAAGAAATGCTTACATCTGGGTAAGCTTTAAAGATAAAGACCCCAAAATTGGCACAGTAATAGATATTAGGGAGAGCTTTAAGCATACCAAATTTGAATTGAATTGGGTCATCCGTTGATTTTTTTAATGATTTTTTACATTTCCCTCCTTAAACTCACTTCCTATGCAAAGGATCGCTGTTGCCTGGTAGCAAAAACAACAATTAATCCCAGGGAAGCAGGTACGTGGGATGAAGCTTTTAAACAGGGGCTGGTGGGGTCCAAAAGAGATACAGGCTATACATTTCACCCTTGCATGGCCATCGCATTTTGTGTTCCCGTTTGTTCTGTTCTATAGACACCTTCACTGACCAAAATTGACTTAAGAGTGCAGCTTGACATCTACATGAAAGCACTGAACGAGATCATACAACGATTTCAAATGAGTTGTCATCTGTATGCTGATGACACTCGGCTCTATTTCTCATGTTAATCTAATCCAGATGTGGAAACTGATGTGCTGAGTTGGTGCCTGGATGAAAGTGGATGAGCTGAGGCTCTGTTCCACCGAAGACCGAGAAACTTTTGGTAGATTAAGTAGTTGGCTTTGGAGATGGTACCCGACCTGCACTGGATGATGTTGCTCTCCCATTAAAAGATCAGAACCACAGGTTGGGGATGCTTTTAGAGTCTGCTATACTCATGAAGACTTAGGTTAACATCCATGGCTGCAACGTCAGTTGGTGGATCATTTCTGGCATCTCCTTTATTTATTTATTTATTTATTTATTTATTTATTTATTACATTTCTATACCGCCCAATAGCCGAAGCTCTCTGGGCAGTTCGCAAAGCATCCAGATCATGGATTTATTTGTTAATTTAATTTCTATCCTGTCTTTCCACCACAGATGGTGCTCAGGGCAGCAACCAGCAATAAATTACAAAATACAATGCAAAATTATAATTAAAAAAATTAAAGCACAATGCATCAACAAAATGACAAAGTAAACAGTACCCACCAGGTAAAGCCTGTTTCAGCCACAGATACCAGCTTAAGGGCCAAAAGTCTGTCTGAATAAGAAAGTTTTTGCCTGACAGTGGAAGGACATCAAAGATGGAGCTATCCATCCTTGGCAGAGAGTTCCAGAGCCTAGGAGGTGCCCCTTTTGCAGTCCTGTCAAACATGTCTCCAACAGTGGCAGGACAGACAGAAGAACTTCTCCCCAAAGCAGGCTAGCTCAAGTGATGCATGGCAGGCTACATGGCACAATCAGCTTTGCCCTCCAACGCTCAGCTGCTGCTCCTTGCACCTCAACATCCACCTGTTAGGTGGCTGCCTCCCTCCCTCCCTCTGCCAAATGGTAGGGCCGCCCCACTTGCCTTGAACATCAAAGTGATGAAAAGGCAGTTTATAATTTTAAAAATCGAACACGGAAAGCAACCTTATACCGACACAGATCATTAGTCCATTTGGCTCAACATCGTCTATACCAGGGTGACCATGTGGCCTACTACTTTACAGAGGACAGTCCTCTGTTTGAAGGACTGTCAAATCCATGTCCAGTATAAAATGAAAGAACCTTAAGAAGGGAGAATAAGCATCTTGAAGGTGCCCATCCTCAACAGTGAGTAGCTGGATAGCAGGCTGAGCAGCAGGTACACAGTTCACCTGATCACAATCGTAATCCCCCCACCTTTCTCTGGTTCTGACTGAAACCTGGAGTGGATTCTATACCCCCCTGACATTGGTGCCACCAGCCTCCACTGCAAGACACATCTCTTCTGGCTTGCTTTTCATGTTGTTGGCTACTTTGCTATTATTGTTGTTATTTTTTTCCCCTTTGGATCATTGTCCTTTTGTTACGTATTTAGTGAATGTCAAGTTATTTGAACAGTAAGTCTAAAGTTATGGAAAGGGGGCAAACAAATGTCTTGAACACAATATACCAGTGCCTAAAGATGTATAACATCTGTGGTACAAAACTGAAATGAATTTCCATGGTTGCAGGCTGTGGTTAAATTTGGTTCTCACCTATGAAAAAGTCTGAAGGCTGTATCATTTTAGGCCAGAGTTAGTTAATAAAGATATATAGGAGCAGGCGAGTTAGAAAAAATATATTTTTAAGCAAAGGAAAAGATGACAGACAGTTCAATCCTAGACTTCTCTACCCAGAAGCAAGTCTTATTAAGTTCAACAGGACTTGCTCCCAGGTATAAGGTGGCATCCTAAAAGTTTAACTTCAGTTTTAAACTGGTTTAACTATAACAAGGAGCTAAGGAAACCGGTGAACTGCTGAGCCGTGCTGGATCAGATCAAGGGTCCATCTAGAGACACTCCGTTCACACAGTGCCTGACCAGTTGTCGACCAGGAACCAACCAGCAGGACATGAGTGCAACAACACCCTCCCACCCATGTTCCTCAGCAACCAGTGTATATAGGCTTACTGCCTCCGATACTGGAGGTAGCATCTAACAGCCATTGATAGCCTTCTCCTCCAGAAATTTGTCCAATCAACTTTCAAAGCCGTCCAAAGTGGTGGCCATCATTACATCAGGTGGTAGTGAATTCCATAGTTTAATAATGATGAGGGCATCTGTCAACCACCTCACAGTAGTTGGGGAGGGGGAATGGATTTCCCCAGTAACTAATATATTGTTGTGAGCTGTCCCCTTTGCAATGTGAAGTACCTTGGGGTGGTCCCTGAACTGGCATTGAAGACCCATTAGCTTTACCTACCAGCTCTTGCTGGAGATGAAAGCGGCTAGACTCAGTTTGTTGATATGCATCAACACAACTGCCTGCATTTTTGGATTCATGGTTACTACCAGGGACTGGCCGATGAGACCACATCACGCCAGTCCTTTTCCAGCTTCATTGGCTGCCAGTCCAGGTCCAGGCCTGATTCAAAGTGCTGGTATTAACATTTCAAACCCTAAACGGCTTGGGGCCAGGCTATCTGAAGGAACGCCTCCTCCCATATGTACCTGCCTGGACCCTAAGGTCATCCTTACATTAATTAGAATGTAAGCCTAAGCGGCAGGGTCTTGCTATTTACTGTTTTACTCTGTACAGCACCATGTACATTGATGGTGCTATATAAATAAATAAATAAATAAATAAATAAATAATCTTCAGGGGTTCTTCTCTGTGAGCCCCTGCCAAAGGAAGTGAGGCAGGTGGCTACCAGGAGGAGGGCCTTCTGGTGTGGTCTGCTGTGGCACCCTGGCTGTGGAATGAGCTCCCTAAGGAGGTTCGCTTGGCACCTACATTATATGCCTTTAGACGCCAGGTGAAGACCTTTTTATTCTCTCAGCATTTTAACAGTCTATAAATAAATTTTAACTGGGGTTTTAAATTTGTAATTCTGCATTGCTGCTGTTTTTATCTGGTTGAGCTTTTATATTGTATTTTATATTATGGTTTTATACTGTGGTTTTATACTTTGAATGTTTTTAATTTTTGTGAACTGCCCAGAGAGCTCCGGCTATTGGGCGGTATAGAAATGCAATAAATAAATAAATAAATTCTCCGTGGAGGCATGGTTCTGGCGACTGTCACCATGAGTGCCTGTACTTCAAAATTTACTACTACAGCACTGCCTGGGAGTAAGTCCCATTGAACTTAGTGGGGCTTATTTCTGAGTTAGGGCACCATTCTGTGCTGTTTTGGACAGAAAAAAAGTCCTACAATTTCCAGCATGCCCCAGCATGGCTAGGGCATGCTGGGAGTTGTAGGACTTTTTTTCCTGTTTAAATATGTATAGGATGGCATCCTAATGCATCTACAGGACTGCATTGTGATCTTTTAGAGAACTTGCCAAGGGAAGTGAACCTCCAAAAATGACCAATCTGGGAACTCACACCAAGAAATGTTCCCCTCTACCCTCCGCGTTCCTTTTTCCTTTTGTGTCTGCAGGCAGAGACTGTCTTGTTTAATTTAAGTCATTCTAAGAGCCTTTTTGGCTTGAGTAGGGCATAAAAATACTTTAAAAATAAATAATAAATTCTTTCCACAAGATACCCAAAAGGCAAAATTATACCCAAAATTATTAGATTGTAAGCCTATGCGGCAGAGTCTTGCTATTTACTGTTTTACTCTGTACAGCACCATGTACATTGATGGTGCTATATAAATAAATAATAATAATAATAATAATAATAAATAAATCAAATGTTAGGAATGCGGAGCCCCAAAGGCAAAAATAGGGACAATATGAGAAGAGTAGTTTACTGGACCTAGGTAACAGGGAAAAAGAAAGAATTGAATGTCCCTGGTCAACAGGGGCACTTAGATCATATGGTTTATTCAGGACAGGTAAGAAAATGTGTTTGTGAAAGTAACAAGTATGAGTGGGTGGGTGAGGAAAAAGCAAGCTCTGTGCCCATAGGACAAATTTTGCACATGTATAAACCCCGCTGCTGGAATATATTGATTGCATTCCATTTAATTTTTAATTTGCTAGTCAGTTGCATATGGTTTAATCTTTTTTTTTTTTTAGTTAGGAGTTTATGTTTTGTATTTATAGTAAGATATTTCTTTATTCTTCCTTTTGCTTTTGTGCAAGATCAGAGTCTCTGGGAAGAGGCTTCTAAACACTGTCCCATTCCTTAGCAAACTTTTGAAGTTTGGGTTGAGTGAGAAGATTTTCAGTAATTAAGCAGCGAACAAAGGGGCAAGCAGCAAAAATTTAAAATGATAGGACTCATTTGCAAATGCAAAAGTAATGAACTCTTTAAATGTTGCAAAGATAGTTCAACAAATGCAGTTTATGGGGATGCCAACATCCAATAGGTAAATAAGGTAATACTAAAACTGTGCATATATAAACTTAACATAGAGCACAGCTTAGTGTTTCATAAGAATATTGTTCTGTCCTTGAAAGAGAAGATGTTTAATCTGTTAAAAACGAATGTCATTTAGAAAAGAAAGAAAAGCAAATTAAAAATAAAAACACATTTAACACAAGTTTTGTTGAAGTTTTGTTCAGGATAAATATAAGATATATATCTTATACCAGAGGTTCTATTTTTTAAAACTCTTTAGCCTATTCCCAAACCTATATTGGAAGGACACATCACTCTTGTTTTAGAATTACACAATCCTGTATACCCTCAAGTCAAAGAGATTGCAGCAAACCTATCAAGTATTGCCTTTATTTTGTAAACCTCAATTTTTACTTCTAAGGCAAAGAATTTAACAAGGTTCTAGAGCTTTGTGGTCTTGTTTTCAGACCTCTTTAATTAGGAGATCTTTCTGGAACCTGTTTTGAAAGCTTTCTTCCTTTCAAAACTGGGATTTAGCTTTGTTTTGTTTTTGTGTTTGCACTTTATTGTCACTTTTAACATGCTTTCTTTTCCTGAATATGAGTAATTCCCCACATTTCACTCGAACTAGTTCTCCCCAGCACAAAAACCGTTGAACTATTCTTCTCATTCTTAAAGGAAGTCGATGTGTAGTGAGTAGCCAAGTAATCATTTGAGACAGTGTGAATCACAGGGGACAGAGCACATTAACTAGAAAGAAAGAAAGAAAATAGGAAAAGGATGTTCAAAACAATATTATACAATTTAAGGGGGCGTGGTTTGTTGATAGCCTGCACACAACCATCATGCTTTAGGTGACCTGATACAGAATTTCAAAGGAAACTCGACATAGTTTTATTAGAATGTAGGAATAATGTGTTAATATCTTAGTAGATTTTTAAAAGAGCTTTGCACACTACAAATTACGCATTACAAGAAATCCATTGCATAGAAAGACTTACCTTGTTTCTCAGTGAACTTGTGACAGAGTGAAAATTACATAGACAATGCCTTTTTATATTAGATACCTTTTTGTGCTGAATGGATATTGTGTTTCTTCTAGCTATTTGCAAATTTACAGATCCAGAAGATTATATGCCAAGCTAGATAATCAGCAGGAGGGAATGGGAAACAAATAAAACTACCAAAAAATAAAATAAATAAAAATAATGCCCATTTCTCCAAAATATATTGTCTCTAATAAATTGACAGAAATAAAAACTTAACTTTTTGTCAAAGTGTGCTCTGTAAACTGTTTTCATAAATTTACATGTTCTATGTGCACGTCAACAGGAGCAGTATTTATCTCATGAAAGGTACATGAGTTTATTCCTTACTGCTAACAGATCTGTATAAATAGTATATATAGGAGGGGGAATCCTCTTTTTCTGGATATTTTTAAAAAGTTAATAGTTTAACCAGCAACTCTATTGATGTTGCAACTGATTATTTTAAAAGTTACTTACTGTCTGCTATTGAATGGTTCTGGAAAACATCTGCCACAGCAAATATTATTATAGTGTTGTTCTGTATTTTATTTTTTCTTAGCAGTGATCTGATTTTCTCAGAAATGGACAAGCGGACATGAATTAAAAGGCCTTTAAAGTGTCATTTTTTAATTTCCATATTTTATATTCTTCACCCTGTTGGGGTGGTGGAGTATGTGTATGGAAGAAGAGGCAAATAAATGTTTCATTTAGTGTATGTGAGAAATCTAACTCATTTAGAGAAAACATTCTGAGTAACACAAAAGTGCATTTCTGCTCGCTGCAGAGATTCAAATTGCTCTTGCAGATGTATCAAGTAACAAAATAGCATCTCTCTCTCTCTCTCTCTCTCTCAGCCCCAAGAGCCCTCCCACCTTGTTCAAGGAACCATTTGGTTCCTTGCAGGCCCCTTTCTCTGTCAAATATACACACTGGAAACACAACAACAGTGGTACTCTGGAAAACTCTTTGTTAAAATGTAAAATAAGTTGCCCTTAGAATGTAAAAAGAGAAATTAAACAGTAGTAAATAACAGCTAAACAAAAGCTTATTTCTACTTGCGTAACAAACATAATACTTGGTGGTTTCTATGGGGACTTGGGTTTTTTTGTTTGATTCTGTTCTAATCTAAGATACCAATGGTTAGAGTTAAATGAGGCACCTAATTTTATTTCAGAATCAGATAAAAGCTGTTCTACACTGGAAGAGATGGATATATATGTGTATGTGTGTGTGTGTATGTGGTTTGCATCTAATTCTCAGTGCCAGAAAGGCACATTTAAGATCAGCTGCAAATTACACGTACAAATTCTGCATAAATATGCATTTCATGTTGTTACTGAGATGGCACACCATCTCGGGGGCCCTGCGTGCTGAGTCAGGTTTACAAATATCCCCTATGATAAAGAATGTATGTGGCCTTCTTTTAAACTTTTCACATTCCCTTGTGATCCAAAGGTAATAGATATTTTGTGACATATTTTCCTTCCCTCGTCGTTGGCTGTTTACTGTTTCTTAACTAATTCCTGATGCGATAATGTAAGTCAAATACCTTGGGTACTTGAAACGCACCATAAAGTAGATAGATCGTAAGTATTATTGTTAATTAGAAGCAGAGATCTAGATTTAAAAACAACAACAACACCAGAAAACGTTCATACAATTTAGCAGTGGAAAATAGAGGGGATTTCAGAGTGACTCCCAAATCCAATGCAACGTGCTTTGGAACTGTGTGGTTTGGGACAAGTTGCTGGTCACCTAAAAATGAAAAACAAAACAGCTCTTCTCTTGTGGCCATTGCAGAGAGCGGGAAGGAGAATGAGGTTCAGGAGGGTCAGAAGCGCTTAGTTTTTAGCCTCAGCACAAGGTTGGTTTTATTTTTTTTTAAGCATGAGGGGATCACGTGTTTTTTGCTGAACTGTGGCTATTCTCCACACTTTTTGGGAGGTGGGGGGCGAGGGTAAAGAATGTGGAATGTGTTAGGGTAGCTTTTGTTCTGCAGGATTTCTCCATTCCCTGAAATGGTCAAATCCTTTTAGATACTGATGTTCAAATAAGAGGAATGCTGGTTGTTTTATTTTTTTAAGACTTTGCCTGACCCAATTTTGATTGGAAAGGGGAGTTTTGAATCAGGGGCATCTTTTGTACATGTTGGGTATTTTAGGACATTCCACCAAAAAGTGTGAGATTACTCCAGTTACTGAATTACCTTAATTTATTATTACATATTATCCTAGTTTATTATTACATATTATGGGGTGCAATCCAATGCACAACAATTGGGGAATAGTTCCCACTGAACACATTTGGACTTACTTCTGAGAAAACATGCATAGGGTTGCACTGTAAATCACTCGTACCTTTTAATCACCTCTGATAAGAAGATGTGTTTGCCAAGATCTCCACTGCTTTAAATACACCGTAATAAAAAGAGCGAAACAAAAACCAAACCAAACCCTTAAAACATTAACAGTGCAATTCCATGCATGTTTATTCAAGAATAAATGGCATTTTGTTCCGTTGGGCTAATAACTCCTCCGTAAGGCTTGCCTTATCAAAGCAATATCTTGTCTCAAGAAATCCTAAATGAACACAAATGTTCTGGGGCGAGAGACAGACCTTGACAAGTTGCATCAAAATGTAAGCTACTTTAATTTACAAACTGATGTTTAATCAACATGATGATAATAATACACACCCAATATACACCAGGGAGATCGGGTTCGTTATCTTCTCTGCGATCCACATCCTTGATAATTTGGGGTGCTTATTTTATGCACAGCATTTAAACATGTCCCAAATCTCTCTCTCTCACACACAGACACACACAAAACTAAAAATAAAGCAAGTCCATGTTTTGCCAAGATGCATGGTGGAGGCTGGGTTTGCCCGGGCTCCCATTGGCGGAGTGGGGTGGGTTGCAGCTGCAGGACACAATTAATTATGCTAATTGCGTGGGGAGCGGATGTGCTCCCTCCCCCGCCTTTTATTCCACCCTCCTCCTCCTCGTCTTCTTCTCTTTTTGGCTGGTTGCTGAAAGGGGACGCCCAGCTTTATGATCACATGATAATGTCTTCGCGCCACTTTCGTAAATCTCTCTCTCTTTCGCTCTTTTTTTTTTTATTCCAGCCTTTTGCACAGGACTTAAAAGGTAACGCGTTTATCTGTCTCTTCCCTTTCCCATCAAAACAACTGGGGAGGATAGAGAATTTGGGCTTCTAAAACACCATTTTATTTAAAGCTCCTTTCCCCCCCCCCCGACCCTTTTGGGTCTCTTTCTGCTCTTTGCTTTACAGGTTTAGTTCGCAGTTCCCGGTGCAAATCTCTGCAAGGTGGCTCGGATCGGGCTGGGGACGGGGGTAGGCGGCGATGGGGCCACCCCGCAGGCGACGGGGCGAAGCGCTCCCTTGCAAGGCGGACTCTTTGTGTGCCCAGAAGCCACCTGTAGGAGTGGGATCGCGACCGAGCGCGCGCGCCTTTGTGTGTGTGTGTGTGTGTAGGGGAGCAAGTGCGCTGCTGTGTGCAACCAGCAGCCGAGGGTCCGGCGAGCGGATCTCTGGTCCGGCTGGCCTATACCTAAATAGCCGTCCGTCTATTTATGTACGTAGCTGCTTTTGGCCGGGCCGTCTCTCCCTGGCTCGCGGCGGTACTTTTTCCAAACTCACATGGCGCTTATGGCTGCTGCTACCAGTACTACTACTACAAGGCGTATCTGGAGCGGTGCGAGCGCCGGGGCTGCTTCCTTCGGACGGGGGTGCAGTGGAAAAATAACTCCTCAGATGTTCTCTCCCCCACCCCCGGCCTTTCCTATTTTGCTTTGTTTCTCTTTGGGGGCCCCCGATCGTCCCGCAGAAGCACGCTTCGGTTTCTCTCCCTTTGTCTTTCGGGGTGTTTCTTTTGGAGGAACCCTGCAGCCTTGTTTGGTGGTGTTCGTTGGGGAGAGGGGAGGGTTGAAATCGGGTGCGTATTTGCGCGTGCACGCGGGAGGGGGAGACCGTCGCCTCCTCCGGGTGGCTGTGCAAAAACGCTGAAGCCCTATTATTATTAGTTTTTTTTGGGGGGGGAGATGGATGGATGGATGGATGGATGGATATCCAGAGATCCTGGCATCTCTCCATTGTTGCGCGTGCACATGGCGCGGGGAAGGAGGCCGCCGCCGCGGCTTGGCGTTCGGGCCCTGGCTTGCACGGGCTGCAAGGAGAAGAAAGCGGGGCGGGGGAGGCGAGGCGAGGGGGGCGCGGCCGGTACTGCGCATGGGCGCGCGCGCGCGGGACGCCGGGGCTTGTAGTCCTTTTCCCGGCGGCGCCCACCGCCACCACCACGAGGAGGCGGTGCGGCCGGGACACGCGGAGACTTGGCTGCAGCAGGAGCCCCGCGCGCACGCCGGCCGGCCAGCCAGCCGGCGTCTTCGCTGCTCCGGAGCGCACGGAGCCTTCGGGGCGCTTCCACCGCCTGGTCGCCTGGGGGGTAATTCGGGGGGGGGAGGATTGGCAAACTTTTCCCCGCTCCGGGGGGCGGGCGGGCGAGGAAGGGAGCCGGAGGGCCGGGCTGGCTGCCCATCCGTGCCGCCGCCGCCGCTGCTTCTACCCCAGGCGCGGAGACAAAGGGCCCCCGAGTTGCCTCCGGCCGGACGCTCCGCGGGCTGCTGCGGAGGGGGCGCGCCCCTTCCCCGGGAGGAGGGAGGGAGGGGAGCGTCCTGGAGCAAGAGTGCAACCAGGGTTTTAAAACTCGAGGGGGGGGGATTTATTTATTTTTCAGAAAAAAGAAAAAGATGCAAAAGCGCGACGCTGCACTCGCCCTCTATCTCCCTTGCACGGCTGGCGGGGAAGTTTGCAGCGGGGATGGGAGCGGCTTTTTTTGGAGGTTCCCTCTGCAGCCGCCCCTTCTCCCCCCCGCCCAACGGGTTCAGGGAAAGTTCAGGGATGCATTTTGTGGGGTGTGGGGTTGCTTTTCATTTTTCGGTGTGTGTGTGTGGGGGGGGACCCGCTGGAGGGTTTTTTTTGGGGGGGGGTCTGGTTGCCTTTTCCTGGAGAGGGGAGCGCGTTTTCCGGGGGCGCGTTCCCCCCCCCCTAGCTCTGGGCCATGCGGGCGGCGCGTGGGCTTCGCGGCCATTGGGGGTGATGGGTTGGAGGGGGAGGAGGAGGCGGGGGCAGGCCGGGCTTGGCGCGTTTTTGGCACTTTGAATGGAGGACTCGCTTTCCCACAATGCCTCGGCCGCCCCTTTCTCTTTAATCGCGGCACGAGGGGTGGCTGGCTGGCTAGCGCGCGCGCGCCTCTCCCTCCCCGGCTTGCACGTGGTGAGCCCTGCAAAGAGAGTGGAGGCGGGGGGGGGGGGAGGCAGAAGGGGGTAAAGGTTGCTTCCCTTTTATTCCCTTTTAAAACACCCCAAACTTTTATTTCAGGTTCTCCTTTGGAGCTCCAAATGGCCCCACTATTTTGTAGGTTTCTGGGCCATGTGTCCAAACAGCCAGATATGAGGGTGAAAGCTGGGGGGTGGAGCCGTTCTGTTATATCGGGGTAGGCAATTCCAGAGGGTTTGGATTCCAATGCCCATTAGCCCCAGCTTGTATGGCCAATGGTTGGGTGATGGGAGTTGTGGTCCCAGAAGATCTGGGGGTGCATGTCCCTTCTTTTATAACTTTTCTTGTAAAGAAGAGGAAGACAAAAGTAGAGAGGGCTTTCTCTCATTTCAGTTTCCTTTTTTTCCCCCCATTTCAAATTTTTACAAATTTTTCCCAGCAAGAAGCTCTGAAAATCGGCTCTGCAAGTGCAAGGAGAGCAAAGTTGGAAGAGGAGTTTGTTGCACTTAATGTAGAAAAAAGGCTCCTCCTTAAAGGGCGGTGAAGCACAGAGTTGTAGGTTCGAGGGTAGCTCCCCGATATTATGGGGAGATTTTTAAAAAATACCTTTCACAGAAAGGTTCTTTCTTTCATTCTTTCTGGAGGCTGCTGCTGAGGTGTAAATGTTGGTAATTGAAGTTGTGGAGGTCAGCCTGCTTAGCTCAAGAGCCCGGGTAGCTTGTTCCTATTGCCAAAAGATGAATTTCCTCACTGGCCAACATGTTTTTTGGGATGAGGAGTTGTGATTGGAGTCACATGCAGTTTGTAGACATGAGCCCATATAAACCGAACCCTGTGTTTACAACTTGGGACGGGAGCCTTGGATGCTAGAGCCCATTAGGTCGTTTTGAATACCGTTTTAATTACTACCGGCAAAATGTTCCCACTTTATTCTTTTCAGAAGTATGTTTGCCGATGATGTAGGGAAAAATTCCCGTGTACGATGGTGCTAGAGGAAAAGTGCATTTTCCTCTAGCATTTTGCCTCATTTCTCCCCACCACCATTTAGCATTTTGGTGATCCTAAAAACTCAACCAGGCATAATTGAAATTCTGCTGGTTGTATTTGCCTATCCACTCCAGTGCATGCTTTCAGGCTACTGCTAATTTGGAGGAGGCCTTGTGTTACAAACCTGTTTGGGAATCCAGGTGTAGAAAACAGCAGCATGGAAGTGCTTAGGACCTGAGCACAGTTTCATGGCTGACTAGAATGGTCTACCCCCCACCCCCCAAACTTGCACTGTGGAGCAGAGTGATTTGTAAACCTGATTTATCTTTTGTTACTTTGACAACTTTACGGGCCGCATTGCTGCTGATCTCTTTAGTAGAGGCCTGCCTTCTTAAATGACCTCAACAGTTTTGACAGCCTTAAAGAAAGCCATCTATATATTCCAGTCTGTAACTTCAGATTTGCTAGGCCGTGTTTGAATTAATTTATTTCGAAGAATAAGCGACTGGAACCTCTGCGGACCAGATCTGGCTCAACCTGACTGGGAGTGATGGGACTTGCGGTCCAGCACATCTGGAGGGCTTGAACTACCTTGGCCTGCCCATAACAGTTGTTAGCACAGAGGCCAAGAGATGGTTACTGTGGACACTCAAGATTTGGTGGGAGGCAGTGCTCCTGCAAAATCAGTTGAGGGTGTGAATGTGTGACCAGCTCTGTGATATCTTCCCAACTCAGTTGATTTATTCCTTATCCTATCAGGAAGGTACACTAGGGGGTGGGTGGGTGGGACTTATAAATAAACTGCCAATCTTGTGAATTCAACTGTGGTGCAAATTCGTACTAACACGTTCTCTTTCTTTGTCTCCTCTCTCCCCACCCCCCTTTTTGTTCCGCCAGCTACTTCGTGGAGCCCAGCAGCGGTGGCCTTTGGAACAAGTTGCCCCAAGTTGTTAAATGTTGGCCACAGGAAGAAGGGAACGGTTGAGGCCTCCACTGTTTCCGGGGAAGCCATCAGTGGTGCAAAAGTGCTTATAGTGCAGGTAGTATGTTGGCATCTACTGCAGTGTCGGCACTTCAGGGTCACGATGGCAAACGCCAGGCTTTCAGGTGAAGCTGCAGCAGGACACGGCTCCGTCTCTTGTTCCCGGTCCCACCTGGGAGGTCACGAGGCTCCTTGTGCTAAGGTGCATCTAGTGCAGTTAGTGAAGTAGCTTAGAATCTACTGCCCTGAATGCTCCTTCTGGCACACGTAGCTGATGGTGAGTCTTGGCTCAACGTTGCAGTGCTGCACCCCCTCTTTGAAGTACACATCTTTCCCCTGATCGCTGATAATTTGGTGTTTTCCCGTCTTGGTCTGCATTTTTTCCCCATCCTGAAAGGTTGAAATGCCTTAGTAACTAAGGCCCCATTCAGAAGACACCTTAAACCGTAGCTTTAACCATAGTGGTTAAGCCAGAAAGCCGGGCTGTGTTCAGAAGACACCTTAAACCACAGCTTTAACCATGGTGGTTAAGCCAGAAAGCCGGGCTGTGTTCAGAAGACAGCTTAAACCACAGCTTTAACCATGGGGTTAAGCCAGAAAGCTGGGCTGTGTTCAGAAGACACCTTAAATCATGGTTTTAACCATGGTGGTTAAGCCAGAAAGCCAGGCTGTGTTCAGAAGACACCTTAAACCATGGTTTTAACCAAGGTGGTTAAGCCAGAAAGCCTTATTCACCATGGTTAAAGCCGTGGTTTAAGTGTCTTCTGAACATGGTCTGGCTTTCTGGCTTAACCACCATGGTTAAAGCTGTGGTTTAAGGTGTCTTCTGAATGAGGCCAATGGCTTAGTTACTGGTAGCAAGAGCTTTAAGCTAAAAGATGGACATTTTTTTTGTTTTTAGCGCTCTCCCCTTGCCTTTGGCCAAACTACCGTTGGAATGTGACCCCTAAAACCTTTTCCGAAATGGGATATGGCCCATGGACTGAAAGAGGATCAACATGCTGAAGTTTAGTACCAGAGATGGGACGTGGTGTAGAACTGGAAGAAATGTAGCCTGTGTAGAGAACTGGAGAAGGGTATCCATGGCTACTAGTCCTGATGGCTCTTTGCTACCTCCAGTATCAGAGGCAGTAAGCCTGTATACACTAGTTGTGAACCGTCCAGAGAGCTTCGGCTATTGGGCGGTATAAAAATGTAATAAATAAATAAATAAAATAAAATAAATAGTTGCTGGGAAACGTGGGTGTGGAGGTTGCTGTTGCACTCTGGTCCTGCTGGTTAGGTCCCTGGATGACAACTGGTTGGCTGCTGTGTGAACAGAGTGCTGGACCAGATGGACCCTTGGTCTGATCCAGCACGGCTCTTATATTATTAAAATGAAGGGTCACCTTTCCGCAATAACCAAAGTTGTTGAAAAGGAAGATAATAAGGTAGCAGGTGTATCTATACCAGGTTCTCAATTTTATTGTAGAACGCTGACCCTAATACAATATACATAATGAATTGTTGACAAACCATATGTTGCTAAACGTTTCATCACCATGGTTTCTTGAGAACATTAATAATTGGGGGAATTAGAAATGAAATAAATAAAATTTCTTTATCTGTGGCTTCTATTCCTTCTCCCCCTCCCCCAATTTCTGGTTATGGAAGGATTAATTTTTTTTTATTGCTACTGTTAAGCCTCGTGTGGTGCAGAGTGGTAAAGCGGCAGTTACTGCAGCCGAAGCTCCCCACGGCCTGAGTTCAATCCCAGCGGAAGCTGGTTCTCAGGCAGCTGGCTCAGGTCGACTCAGCCTTCCATCCTTCCGAGGTCGGTAAAATGAGTACCCAGCTAGCTGGGGGAAAGGTAACTGCGACTGGGGAAGGCAATGGCAAACCACCCCACTACAAAGTCTGCCAAGGAAACGTCACGAAAGCAGACGTCCCTGTAGGAGTCAGCAATGACTCAAGTGCTTGCACGAGAGGTTCCTTTCCTCTTTTCTAAGTATGTATACAGGCTTTGCATAGTTAGTGTTTCTCAGTAAATTGAGAACTTGGTATAATAAACCTTTATATCCTAACTTGGGTATTCTGAAGTAACTATCTCTTCTTAATCTGAATTTGAATTCTCCGTGTACGTTTATGAATTCTAGGATGCTTGAACATGTAACCATTTGGGCTCTTGGTGCAGCCTCTGAGAGATCAGGGTAGGTTAACATGCTGTCAAAACAGAAGCAATAATTCTATAGGCAAGGAATCCTTGTGTTTCTCCGAAGTCTCCCCAATTTTAAATCAAAATGATTTCGGCTCTTTTCCATCAGCGCCACAAAAATATATGGAAGAATAAAGACAAAGAATAGTAAACATTTTGGCTAGTAGAACTCTGAATGGGAAACAGGTGAATGGGAAAGTTGGTGTAGTGTGCTTAAAAGAGGGAATCCCGGAAGACACTTCCTTGGGTTGGATCTTAATGGTGGCCATGCACTGGCAGAATGGATTTCCCTTCACCTTTTGCAGCTCCGTACAACTCCCAAATTTGTTCCAGAGAGACCCTCCAAAGCAACTTTGGGACGCTTGCAGGGGGCTACAGGGAGATGGAGGAGATGGCAGGTAAGTCCTGTTGCACCAGTCAACATTGGATCCAACTTTATAACCATAAGGAAAGAGGGCAAAAATAACTCCGAAGTGCTCCCACTATTCAGAAATTTAATGACTTCTTGGCTCATCTCAAGATGTATGAAATGAGGGCTCCATTTAGGGGGCTTATTGTTTAGGATGTGAATAGCTGAACATGTGTACTGTTATGAGCCATGCTGGATCCCATCAGAAGTCATAGATACATAGGGAACTGTCTTGTACTGAGTTAGGCCATTGGTCCATCTAGCCCAGTATTGTCTACACTGACTGGCAGCAACAGCTCTCCAGGGTTTCAGGCAGGGGATCTTCTAACCCTACCTGGAAACGCTGGGGGTTGAACCTGGGACCTTCTGCTTACAAAGGAGGAGCTCCAAACCCAAGCTATGGTCTCTTGTTCTAGTCTAGCATCCTCCTTCCCGTCCTACCTAAGCAGGTGGCTCTAAGATACCCAGAAACAGGGCGTAAAGATGCTGGCCTTTCTTGTACCCTGGGGTCTTGTGACATTGGATTCTGGTAACAGATTAGCTGCGGATGTTTTGCTCTGGGATAAATCCAGGGTTGCCTATTAGTGTGCCGAATGCTGCCAATTGCCCTATCGCCCAAGGATTCTGATGCTGTGCGGCTTCATCCTAGCAGTGGCAAAGTGCTCATAGTGCAGGTAGTTGTGCACCCAAATCTACTGTAATGTGGGCACTTACAGTACTGCTGGATTCCGAGCAACGGTCAGCACCCTCGAAATAGTGGCTGGCAAGACGTGTGCTAATCTACAGTCCGTTTTGCAGGTTTGCATCTCAGCTTGGTGTCTGTTGCTGTGCAAATCCATGCAAAACTGACTGTGGTGGTAGTTGTGAGCAGGACAGGAGTTCCAGAGCGGGAGGGAAGGGACAGAGGGTGGGTGGATGGATGATTGGGGAAAGGAGGGTCCTCTCCCCCCCCCCCCCCTTTACCTTAATTTAAAGGCAGCTTGAGACAACTGACTTCTCCCTGGGTTGGGATTTGTTGCATTACTTGTAGGTTCTCTGAACAGTATTGCACTTGTCCCGGCCTGTGGAGAGGGGAGAAATTCTACAGTAATATAGACGGTTGGTTTGTGAGAATGGGCGGGTGGTTGCCCTCGTGGGAAGCCGTGTTTTGTTGTTGTCGGGTGGATCACGATGCAATTTTGATTAGATTAGCAGGACGAAAATTGCACGGTATCCATCTGTAAACCGCAGGACCTTCGTTGCTGACAAACCTCTTGTCAGTACTTGGGGGATGGGACCTGGGTGGAAAGCATAGTGGATTTGCCTTTTGAAAGTGCTCCGGTGCGTTGGGAAATAACCTTAATATACAAACTGAAATGTGCAGAGGTGAGCTGGTAGTTATGTTTTCTTACATAGCATGTTGTAGTCCTGGATTATTTTTCATTGCAAAAAAATAATAATAAAAGTGGAGAATTTGATTAGTGAAAAAAATGGTTTTGACTTGCTGAATTTTTAGCTGGGGTGTTGCTATTTATTTATTTCATTTCATTTCTATACTGCCCAATAGCCAAAGCTCTCTGGGCGGTTCACAAAAAGTAAAATCATGAAGAGCATAATAAAACAACCAACAATTTCAAAACACAAATACAAAATACAATATAAACAGCACAACCAGGATAAAACCACACAGCAAAAATTGATATAGGTTAAAATATGAAATTAAAACAGCAGAGTTTAAATTTAAGTTAAATTAGGTGTTAAAATACTGAGAAAATAAAAAGGTCTTCAGCTGGCGACGAAAGGAAAACAATGTAGGCACCAAGCGAACCTCTCTGGAGTGCTCGTTCCACAGCCGGGGTGCCACAGCAGAGAAAGCCCTCCTCCTAGTCGCCACCTGCCTCACTTCCTTTGGCAGGGGCTCACGGAGAAGGACCCCTGTGGATGATCTTAAGGTCCGGGCAGGTACATATGGGAGGAGGCGTTCCTTCAAATAACCTGGCAAGGTAGTTATTGCTACCTTGCCAGTGACTTTGGAAAAGTTGTGGCCAATCGGGTGTTAAGTGAAGACTGCATCCTCACTGGTGTAGAGGCAACCAAAATTCTGTTAGGCAAATACAAGCAGCAAGAATCCCTCCTATAGGAAGGAGATTAATAAACCAGGCTGCCAATGCATGAAAAAATAAGTTTTGCTTACAAAGACATAGCCCAAAACATGCAGGACATTTCAATCTATTGTGCTAAGTCTCCCATTGCAATTGAGGGTTTCCATATTAATTCTTATGATAGTCAAGCATTGTTCTCACTTTTTTAAAACAACAACACCCCACTGTTTTGAACACATACTTTTAAAATACATATGTTCATTAAAGAACATGGCAGCAAGAGAATTTCCAGGCATAATTGCAGCCACATGCAATACAGAAATGAGTAGGTGTACTGATTAAGCACCCCTAATGGGAGTTACCAGGTATGTCTCCACCATTATAGAAGCTGTAATTTTTTTTTAAAGAAAAATGGATACGAGTTCCATCTTGAAGTTCTAAAAAGCAAATGAACATGGAATTGGGAAAAGGAGCTACATCAGAGATGATTAGATAATTCTTGCTGTTAAAACTACTATACATGCAAATATATAATAGAAGATGCTGTTGAAATTTCCATTCATGCTTTCCTTTCTACCACACGATGGCAGACTATTTCCAGAGGACAGGAAAAAAAATTCTGCTTTTGAACTTAACTCAATGCTGGAATGCAATCTAATGGGTTGCTGCTATTGCATGTTCTAAGGGCAGAAACCCAGTTAAACATTTCTGCTGCGGTGAAGTGGTTAGCATGTTGCAACCGGCGAGAGACAACTGCAAATTCCATCTCGGCTGTAATGCAGGCCAGTTGTGTTCTCTCAGCCTAGCCTACCTTACAGGGTTGTGAGGATAAAATTGTAGGGAGGGTGGCCGGATGCAACAGCCTTCCCCAATCTGAGGCCCTCCAGATGTTTTGGACTTCAACTCCCATCAGCCACAACAAGCAATGGCATTAGGAATGCCAGGAGTTGCTATCCAAAACATCTGGAGGGCATCAGGTTGGGGAATGGTGCAATTGAGAATATAAATGCATTAAATCAGACTTCCCCAACCTGGTGGCCATGCCAGTTGGGGATTATGGGAGTTGTCCAATACATCTAAAGGTCAACAGGTTGGGAAAAGCTGCCTTACTGCTAATGGGATTATGGAGTAATGCTTCTGGGGTAGGAAAATAGTTTCCTAAGGCACTGGACCCTATCCTTTTCTAAATGATCAGAGAGTGGATCTTCCTCAACATTATCTTGCTCCTCTGAAGCCACCTTAGAACAAAGATGTCCATCTAGCTTAGCATTAACCTGCCACATTTTTGGAAAGGTCTTTCCATCAGCCCTGTTGCCTTTTTAACCAAGGGTTGCTGGGGATTGAATGGTGGACTTCCTGTGTGCAGTGCTGGTCCACTACCACTTGAGTTAAAAGGTTCTCCATCACAATATACAATGTGCATCATGTGCTTCTGCCACCAGAGCCTTCTCGCCCAGTTATTTATTTCCCTTTGTTCTATACAACCAGCCCATCTGTTCCACAGGAAGTCCCAAGTCTTCTTGCTCCACTATCCCTGCCCTTCTTTCTTCCGACCCCTAAGGAACAACGGTTACGCATTTAGACTTAATTGGCTTCTTAGAGGCTTGGGATGGCACAGTATTCTGGTAGATGCCTTGAAGCTTTTCCAGTTGCAAGGCTTTGGTTTACAGCCTCTTTAATCTGCTGGGCCTGTTGCTCTTGGAATCGTCGTAAACCAAGGATATTGATTCTCTCCTGGCTCCCCTTGCCAATGGCTTGGGTAGCCATATGAAAGCCAGCTATGGATTCCAGTTCTCCCTGTAGGCTGTGATGTCTGCCAAAGCCGATTGATTTGAAAAGGAAAGTTGAAACTGATGCTAATGTGAGTAGCTGTTCCTGAAGACTTAAATATCTGGTAGATTTTTGTAAGGGGTTGCTGTATTTACATATTTTATCTTGCCCTCCCTCTGAAGAGCTGGGGGTCGGTGGTATAACTGGTATGTCCCCTTTTTATTCTCTCAACAATCTAGTGCAGTAGGCTAAGTTGAGAAAAAGTGACTAAATCAGGGTCATGCAAAGTGTAGTGACATCCAAATGCATGCAATTGGACGAAAATCAGCGCTTCCTTTTCCTTCGAAGTTGTCAACTGACTGATGAATCTCAGATTGATTAATCAACTACTTAATTTGAGTTATTTTAGCTTAATGCACAACCCCTTTTTTGGTGTTGGGTATTCTATTGGGTGTTGGGTATCCCGTTCCTTGAGATGTCAGACTTGGCCATGGTGACACATGCCTTAGTTATATCCCGTTTGGATTACTGTAACATGCTCTACGTGGGGCTGCCTTTGAAGACTGTTCAGAAACTTCAGCTGGTTCAAAGAGCTGCAGCTGGATTGTTGACCGGGGCTGGTTACAGGTGGCATACAACACCCCTGTTAAAACGGCTTTACTGGCTTCTGGTCTGTTTCCGGGTACAATTCAAAGTGCTGGTTATCTCCTATAAAACCCTATACGGCTTGGGTCCAGGTTATCTGAAAGACCTCATTCTCCCATATAGCCTGCCTGTGCTCTGAGAAATGGGGAGGCCTTTCAGCCCCACCAACATCCCAGGCACGCCTGATGGGTACGCAAGAGAGGAGGGCCTTCTCAGTGGCTGCTCCAAGGCTCTGGAACTCCCTTCCCAGGGAGGCTAGCCTGGCTCCTTCTGTGCTACAGTTCCGGAGGCAGGACAAAACATTTTTGTTCTGGCAGGCTTTTGGAACTACTCTGGACCTGTGTTAATGTATTGGATTCCCCCCTTTTTTTAATCTTCCTGTTTTTTAAAAAATTAACATGTTTTTAAATATTGGGGGCCATAGAAAAAGTTGGGTCCAGAGCAAAAATAGGTTTACGATTAGGAACATCAGAAGCTGCCTTCTACTAAGTCAGGCCCTTGCTCCATCTAGGCCAGTATTGTCGACACTGACTGGCAGCAATGGCTCTCCAGGGTTTCAGGCAGGGCTTCTGGAAATGTCGGGGATTAAACCTGGGTCCTTCTGCTTGCAAAGCACGAGCTCTAAGTCCGAGCTATGGTCTCTTGCTTTAGTCTAGCATCCTTCCCATCCTACCCACCCAGGTTGTTCCATGATACCTGAAAACAGGGCATAAAGATACTGGCCTTTCTTAGCTGCGGATGTTTTGCTCTGGGATAAATCCAGGGTTGCCTGTTAGTGTGCAGAATGCTGCCAGTTGCCCTATCCCGCAAGGATTCTGATGCGATGAGGTTTCATCCTAGCAGTGACGAATTGCTCAGAGTGCAGGTAGTTGTGCATCCAAATCTCCCGTAATGTGGACATTTACACTAGATCTTGGTGGATCAGGAGCTGCCTTCTTCTGAGTCAGGCCCTCGCTCCATCTACTCCAGTACTGTCAACACTGACTGGCAGCAGCTCTCGGGTTTCAGGCAGGAGTTTTTCCATCCCTGCCAGGGAGCGAAATTGGGAGCTGCAAGCAAAACAGGTACTCTGCCTCTGAACTACGGCGCCACAACAATTATGGTGAAGGACATAGTGTTAGCTAGAAAACTTCAGGTAACCCAAAGCTGGAATTACAGAAGAATGTGCATATTCAAATAAGTAGTCTGGGAAATTCCTTGTATTCTTACGTCTTTGTAAATGTTTTTGAGCTGGAATCTGGGCTGGGACGGTGCTGCTTCAGTTGCACGGTGCTGCTAATACTCTCCTCCGTGCCAACCTGGCTCTAGCCTGTATAGCTGACAGCCCTCTCAAGTCTTCTGTTGCCTCTGCCAGTCACTTGCTGTTTTGTTTATCCAGTGGGCGCTAGCCGTGCTTTGGATGGGAGCTGAGCTGCTATTCGGCTCCAGTCCATGGTGGATCCTGTGGTGATAATAAATGGGTATTAGAGGAAATTTATCCCAATTTCTCTTTGCATTATAACCCAACTCCCTTGTGTCTTCAGGGCAAATGCTTTGAATCATAGAATAGTAGAGTTGGAAGGGGCCTCTAAGGCCATCAAGTCCAACCCCCTCTTCATTTCAGGAATCCACCTCAACGCATATCTGACAAATGGCTGTCCAGATGCCTTATTACTATTTTTCTTGCTGTTGATGTTTCACCTCTCTCTCTCTCTCTCTCTCTCTCTCTCAAATATGTACGTACCTGACCCCTCTTCTGTGAGTAGCAGCAGCTTGTGGGGTAGGAGAGGAATTAAGTTGGGGGCATTATTGAATAAGGTTATTGGGCATGGGCCAGTATGGTTCCATGTGGGCTCTCCCAACCCGGCACCTTCCAGATGTGTTGGACTACAACCCCCGTTATCCCCAACCAGCACATCTATGGGGCAGCAGGTTGGGGAAGGCTAATTTAATGGTAGGGTGCTGAACTAGAACCTGGGAGGCAAGAGTTCAAGTCTCAAGTTGCACCTAGAACTGCAGGGACAAATGATTGAATTAAAGCATTAAAAAAAAGAAAAAACCCAGCAGTTTCCTATGGATCTGTCTCTAGCCTTAAAAAATGCAGGTTCCTTGTGCATTTGAGGACAGAAAAGCAAAGAGAAACATGGCACATTTTATATGAGCAAAGCTAGAGGTAAATTTTAGTGGGTATATGGTCTGCATAGTTAAAGCAATGGCATTCCCCGTAGTAACCTATGGCTGCGAGAGCTGGACCATAAGGAAAGCTGAGCGAAGGGAGATAGATGCTTTTGAACTGTGGTGTTGGAGGAAAATTCTGAGAGTGCCTTGGACTGCAAGAAGATCAAACCAGTCCATACTCCAGGAAATAAAGCCAGACTGCCCACTTGAGGGAATGGTAGTAAAGGCAAAACTGAAGTACTTTGGCCACATAATGAGAAGACAGGATACCCTGGAGAAGAGGCTGATGCTAGGGAAAGTGGAAGGCAAAAGGAAGAGGGGCCGACCAAGGGCAAGATGGATGGAGGATATTCTGGAGGTGACAGACTTGACCTTGGGGGAGCTGGGGGTGGCGACGGCCGACAGAAAGCTCTGGCGTGGGCTGGTCCATGAAGTCACGAAGAGTCGGAAATGACTGAACGAATAAACAACAAAATATGAACAACAGAAATGGAAATAGAAGTAAGTTGTATAACATTACCTAGTGGTCGGATGGAATTTAACTTTGAAAATTAAAGTCTTCGGGGTAGAAAATATTCTAACCTTCATGTGCCACTGAAATTTGCCTCCAGCCACTAAAAGTCAGTGGGCAAAGACTTCCTGGTGGCCTGCTCAGTCTGTCTGGGCCGGCTAGGCTCTACTGAGGCCCTGGTTCCTGTCAGGAAAGTTGTGCCTCCCTAACACTAACCTGAGGCTTATTCCTAATCTTCCCATCTATTTATTTATTACATATTTATGCTGCCCAACAGCCAAGGCTCTCTGGGCATTTTACAATTAAAACCATTGTATATATAAAAAATCAAGATTAAAACTTTAAAACTGTCATATAAAGCCAGAATAAGTTACAGTCCAGGGAAAGCTTGTCTAAAAAGATATGTTTTCAGGAGGCGTTTGAAGGATGTTACATTTTCCGCTTCCCGAATCTCATGAGGGAGCGTTTTCCAGAGGGTGGGTACCACTACAGAGAAGGCCTGCCTCTTCATGACGACATTTCTGTTCCATCTTGGAATGATGAGCAGATGATCATAAATGTTGTCTGGGTGTATGTAAGGGAAGGTGGTCTGCTAGGTTTCCTGGTCCCAGTTTGTTTAGGGATGCCACTGAGATTTTCCTTCAGCCGCTAAAAGTCAGTGGGCAAGGTGTCCTGCTCAGTCTTTCTGGCTTGGTTAGGCTTTACCAAGGCTTCACTGTGTGCCCAGGGATCCATGCCTCCCCAACCCTACCCTTCATCTGAGGATAAATAACCTTCCTTTGGTTTTAAAATCCCACTCCACTCCTGAATATTACCCCATCTGCGCAAGCAAATGATGACTTATTGGTCATAAGACCAATTCCGAAACCCACACTCTGGCAATCGAGGGACAGTGCCTTCAGGAAAGGTTGCCCTCTAGAGGTGCAAAGCTCTTTGTATAGGGACTATTTTGTGTTCTTTCCTTTCCTGGCTTCCAGTATAAAAGCAGAAGTAGTAGAGAATTAATAACACATTATCAAGAAAGACAGCAATAAAATAACATGAAATCAAAGGGAGAGAGCTCCATTCTGAAAGCATCCGTGATATAGCGATGGCTACAGCCAGCCAAATATTTTTTAATTTTGAGAAGATGCCGTGAGAGATATAAGAGCTGCAATAAACTGAAACCCTTGGATCTATTATCACCATAGCGATGGGGCCAACAGATAAATATTAGACCTCTGAGGCGCTGCTGCGTGTCCGGCATTGTGAGAACGACAGTAAATCTTTTACCTTTTATAGTTTTTAAACTCCAGTTAGAAAGGAGACAGATGAAACACTTATCCCTTTGCAAACAACACGTAGGAATGTTCCCTGAGCAGCCTTCATTCATTCTTCATCTAAATCTGGGCAAGGAACACTCGCAAAAGAAAACTAGCTCATATCCCCCCCCTTCTTAATCACTGTTACTCCGTGGGGAAAACCTTCCACCAGGCAAAGATATGCTCACTTTCGCTGGCCCAGATGCTTCTTGCCGTTAACGTATATTGGGCGCATGTTTTTCCTGCAAAACATACAAAGAGCATGTGGATGTTTAGGAAAGTATTAACAGAAAACTGGCTGCTATCCTTGGGATTCATGAGTAGATGATGGAGCTGGTGTGTGTAATGTTGAATCTCATCCGGCTTGGTCCTTGTTTTTTGGGGGGCGGGACAGGGTGGGTAAGGTTAGAATTCACTCCAAGCTTGGTGGGGGACTTCTTAGCACTGATTCCTGCTTCATGGCTGCTTCATCGTCATTTGAAACTTAACATGGCAAAGACTGAATTGCTTGTTTTTCCTCCTAAACCTTCTCCTCACCTCTCATTCTCTCTTACTGTCAACGATGTCACGCTCTCTCCGGTCAAGGAAGCTCGTAGTCTTGGCTTTATATTTGACTCCTCGCTCTCCTTTACTCCTCACATCGAGGCAGTAGCTAAATCCTGTCGCTTCTTCCTGTATAATATTGCCAGGATTCGACCATTTTTGTCTGTCTCTTCTGCCAAGACTCTCGTTCACGCACTGGTTATCTCTCGGTTGGACTACTGCAACCTTCTTCTCTCTGGCCTTCCTTCGTCTCACATCAGTCCGCTGGTCTCTGTCCACCACTCTGCCGCTAAGATCATCTTCTTGGCCCACCGCTCTGACCATGTCACTCCACTTCTGAAATCTCTTCATTGGCTTCCAACTCACTCCAGAATCCAATATAAACTTCTCCTGCTGACCTTCAAAGCTCTTCACGGTCTAGCTCCTGCCTATCTCTCCTCTCTCATCTCACACTATCGCCCCGCTCGTGCTCTCCGCTCCTCTGATGCCATGCTTCTCGCCTGCCCAAGGACCTCCACTTCCCTTACTCGGCTTCGTCCTTTTTCTTCTGCTGCCCCTTACGCCTGGAACGCTCTTCCAGAACACTTGAGAACTACAAACTCAATCACTGCTTTTAAAACTCAGCTAAAAACTTTTCTTTTCCCTATAGCCTTCAAATATTGAGTTTGTTCTGACTCTATACTGTTTAGCTTCACCCTACCCGGTGCCTGTTTACACTTCCCGGTGCCTGTTCGCATTCTCCTTCCCTCTTTATTGTTTACTACAACTTATTAGATTGTAAGCCTATGCGGCAGGGTCCTGCTATTTACTGTGTTATCTGTACAGCACCATGTACATTGATGGTGCTATATAAATAAATAATAATAAAAATAATAAAAGCCTCTCCACCATTACAGCTTGTATGGTTTAAGTCAAGGGTATTGAACCTTTCTCGGTCCAAATGAGTGGCCTTCTGGGGGATTTGACTCCCAAGTGTGCTGGGTTTGACCCATGGTGAGGGATTGCTTACGACTAAAACCAGAAATGTTGAACATCACTGGTTTAAGCCATGAGTGATCTCTTACTCAGGTACATTCTCCAGCTGTACCTGTATCCTAGAGCATGGCCTACCACTTGGGAAAGTTCTGTCCACTCAGACCTTGGAAAGCTGCATCCAATCATTGTAAACAATACTGGGCTGCATCTATTCATTCAATAGATGCCATCCTTCATAGGAAGCTGCATTATTCTAGGTCAGACTATGAGCCCAATCTACACAACTATTGTCTATTAGCAGTTCTCTTTTTCATCACCAGCTGCCAGCTTGATCCTTTTAGCTGGAGAAGTCAGGAGTTGAACCTGGGATCTTTTGCATCACAAAGCAGGTGCTTTATTAACTAAGCTATGGCCCTTCATAACAGCTGCTGGTCTGTGCTGTTTGCTTAGCTGGTCCTGATTCTATGGGCTTCACCATTAACTCCTGTCCATTTTCCCATCCTTGCCTACAGGTTTCCTAAATGTTTAAGTTAGCAGCAGCAAGAGCTGGAAGTGGTAATGGTAACCAAACTAAGATTTCCACCAAGCTGAATATTTTTCTTCTCGTGGTATGCTACCAGCACCAAACACCTACTCTTAGGGTGCAATCCTATCTGGATCTGAATGTGGAGGCTGACAGGCATCTTCTGCAGAGTACAGAAGTGGTTTTGCCGGACGGCTGTTTTTGCCCATCTAGCTAGGGGTCTGCAGAGGGGGAGGGTGGAGATGGCGCATATCCCTGCTTTCCCAGTCCCTCCCCACCCACGGAACCAGCCCTTTCCCCCTGTTCTCGGAGATCTCCTTTGTGATGTCAGGGAGGCAGCTGGTGTCATCGCCACACTGGCTGGGAGGGGAAGGGGTGGGGGAGCTCAATCTCTTGGGTCTGAGGTCAGTGTGCTGTCTCTGAGCTTGGATCCAGGAATCTATCCTACAGTCTCCTGCCCCCCAGTTAATCTGGACCTCTGTCTGTGCCAAGGACTTTTAAAATTGTCATGTATTTTAAATGTTTTAATATTGGAACATATTTAATATATATTTTTAACTTTTGTATATTTCTATTCATAGGTTTTAAATATATATGTTTTAAATTTTGTAATGCTGTCTTGAGCCCCAGCATTGGGCAAAAGGTGGGATATGAATAAATATCAAAAAAATAAATAAATAGGGGGCATAGGGTTACTTTCCTCAAATCTCTGCTCAATTTTTATTTCATTCCCACAACTCCTAGTAATGTTACCAACTTCTTAAAAGTCACTTGTTTGGCAAAATATATTCTGCAAAGCCTTTGTGTCAGTGAACAAATGATCTTTTCTTAAAAAAAGAAGAAATGAGTGATTTCAATTCTTCCATAATCTCCTCCTTGTACTTTCAGAGTCTACAATTCTCAGCAAGGCACCAAAATGTATAATCATCTATCACTGTATTGCGAAAAGAAATTATTACTGTTAAAAAGGAGGAAAGTGAAACAGTTTGTGATTAGCAGCTGCATTGGTAGAGATGGCTTTTCCTGTGGATTCACAGATAATAGCTGTGTTTATCCTTTTTCATATTAAAAAGCCTGATGTAGTTTAGTTAATTGCTGTGTTATTAGAACTGACATTGGGCCTGGAAGATCTCAAGAGTGCAAAGCAATTGAAGGAACAAAACCAGCTCCTGTCCATTAAGATCTTGCATCTGCTTTTTGACGGACGGCAGCGGCTTTCCCCACACAACTAATGCCAGTCCTGTGGTGTTAAGGACCGAACTGCACGTTAAGTGCAAACACATGTGGCAAAATTCCAACGGTCCCTTTCTTCTCTGGAAAATAAGTGGGAGGGGCTGACTTGGTGCTGGATGGACAAATGGTGAAGCATCGCTTTAGAGCTCTGATGAAAGGGAAAGACGGCTGCAGTTTTGTGACATGCATTTGCACGCATGTAGTTTGGCCCAAGGTGCAAAAACGGTCTTTAAAGTAATGTGGAGGCGGGAAGAAGAATTTTGCTCCCAGGAAAAAGTCAAAATGGGAATGTCATGTTTACCCACTCTGACTCTTGCTTCTTTAGGGTTTTAGAAAATCAGATTTCTGCCCTACCGTACTGTCTCAATGCAAGAGTGCTCATCGATTCCTGCATTGAGCAGGGGGTTGGATTCGCTGGCATTATAGACCCCTTCCAATGATTCTACCCTCCTTTAGTTTTAACTAGAGAACAGGCCCGGTTTCTCATGGCTTGGAATAGCCCTTAGTTGCATATAGCTGTCAGAGATGGACGCTCTGTTCCCGCCCTGTCTGAAGCCACAACATCTTGCACTCCTAGGCACGCCCCCTTCTGGAGGGGGTCTGTCCACTTCATTTCCTTGAGGCAGTGAGGCTGCCCGCAGCAGGAAGGATGGGCAGGTGTATAACTGAGAGAGCACCTTCTCCCCTACCAACCTGCTCGGTCACTGAAGTCATGCTCCTGGTGGTTCCACATAGACCCATCCTCCGATTGGAGTCCACCAGGGGAAGATCCTTCAGCGTGGTGGCCCCGCTCCTATGGAATTCCCTGCCTCTGGAGGCCAGGCAGGTGCCAACTTTGTATTCCTTTCGGCACCTCCTGAAAACGTCATTATTCCAGGAAGCCTTTCCTTAATGACCAGCCATGGTTTACTGTACGTTTTTCTTCTTTTAAAACTGGTTTTAAAGTGTTTTATTCTGTTATTTTATTTTATCTTGTACACTGCTCTGAAATTTTCAATGGGGAGCGGTATATAAATATTGTAAATAAATAAATAACTGTGTCCCCCTGCCTACAAATCTTCCCTGGGTTTTTTTAAAATGCAAACCAACTATGTGCTGGTTAGTGAAGTCTGCCTTTTGTGGCTGAAGATGTCACTGCCGGGTTCAGTCACTTGAGCATAGGAGGCTGCCTTATACTGAGTCAGATCATTGGTCCACCTAGCTGAGTATTGTTGACATTGATTGGCAGTCGCTTTCCAGGCAGGAATTTCCCCAGCCCTTCTTGGCATTATCTAAATCGCTAAATATGTTTGTAAATTAAAACTGAACCATTCAGATTTTGTTACCTTGATCTCAAATCCTGAGATTTGCCCATATTCCCTAAGGGGTTCTAAGATTTGCCCAAATGTTTTTCCATAAATAAATAAATAAATATCGAATTTAAATGGACCATGTCCCAATCATAATCCAGATATTTCCTGATGATCTGGCAGCTTCTCCTAGGGTTTCTACTGAAAGGGCAAATAGTAATGGTGATAATAGGTGTAGAGATGTAAAATTTCTGGAAATTTTGAAACCATGGGGAAATAAAAAAAAATCTTTTTTGGGGGGTGGGTGGGTGAAACAATACTTTGGGGAAATTGGAAAAAAAATGCAATATTAGCATTTTTTATAGATTGAAAGTCACTTTGTTATTTTAGCAACCTAAAATGTAATTCTGTCCAACTTGATTTAGCAGAAAATGAACACATTTGGCATAATAAATAATAATAAAACTTATTTCTTACCCGCCTCTCCATTTTGATCGAGGTGCGGAACAACAGTAAATATAAAATACTTAAAACTGAATTAAGAACATAATATACATTGTTAAAACATTCTAAAAACAGCCTAAAATTCCACTGGATAGGCCTGCTAGAAGAGACCAGTTTTTATGGCTTTCTTGGATGCTAATAGATAGTCAAGTTGACGAGTCTCCTCTGGCAGGCCATTCCACAGTCTGGGAGCAGCAGAAGAGAAGGTCCTCTGGGTAATACCCATAATAAAGGTACAGTGTATTCAAGCAATTATTATAAATTGCATTTACTTTTTACTTTTTTTGGTAACTAATGGAGCTACAACCCCCTGAACTGTAAGGAACCTCTTTGGTTTTGCCAGTTTATGAAGAGCAGGCAAAAAACAATAAAAACAAAACAGAACAGAAGAAACCATCAACATTAAGAAAATTATTTATGTCTCCGCTAGTCCTCCACAGTGTCGAGCAGACATAAAGCACCCATTCCATAAAAAGAATTGAGAAAAGAAAGGGAACACACACATACACACACACCCCAAGATTCAATGATTAAGCATGAAATTTAATCAGACTCATTTTCTGAGCTATAGCCATCACTGGGCCCATTCAGAAGACACCTTAAAACTTAAGGTGTCTTTTGAATGGGGCCACTATCAGTTTCAGTCTCTGCTTCAATGGCAGTGCCCCCTAGAGGCAGAAATGCATCTTGCTCTTGCAGTTGAAAGTTGTAGTCTCAGTTTATAACCTAGGACTTGCTTGTCCTTGGTGCACAGAAATTGTAATAATCTGATACTGTCCATAGAATCATAGAATAGTAGAGTTGGAAGGGACCTATAAGGCCATCGAGTATATTTATGAACACCTTATCTTAAACATTTTATTCATCATGCTAAAATAAAACATTCCATAACCCATTTCATTTTTTCCCAATTTTTTCAACTTTTTTTTTTGGGGGGGGGGGAAAGGCTTCAGAAAAACAACAATGGACCATTTCACCCCTGGACCTTCACATTTCTAAATAGGTGTCCCTGTTAGGGGATGCTTTTAAGCTAAAAAAAAAAAAGCAGATTGTGCTCTGTTCACAAAGATAGAAGCTGTGGGTTTAGCGAATATCATTTTAACCAATTATGAATTCATCTCCTGATCCACGTTTCAATACAACTGGTACAGAGTGGCCCACCCTACCCTATCAAAGCCTTTTTCTGCATCAGGAAATTAGTCTATGGGGCTTTATCCTGTATCTCAGCACTTTCAGATACATTACTAAGATCTTTTTCCAAGAGGATTTCAATCTTCCATCTTAATTGTGCTTGAATGTTGTGCTGTATTGCTCTGATTGCTATGCTTTGGCATTATGTTTTACTGTGAGCTTTGAAAGTCATTATCTTACTGGAATTTTGTCTCTTGCTAGCTGCTTTATGTATAACAAGTGGGACTTGCAAATAAATGTTGCAGTCTGGCGGTTCAGAGTTTCACCCAGATAGCTATATTCTTTTCCAGGATACACTATTCCCCGCCCCTTGGCAATCAGTCAGTCAGTATTCCACTGCTATTGGGCAGCCTTCATTGGGCTGTTTCTTGTTGTTCACTCTTTGTTTCCCCATATGCAAACCTTGGGGATACCCTGAGCCGGCTAACACCTGCCTCTTGTGTGTGGATGGTGTCCTTTTGACTTCATACGGATCCATACTCTTGAGACCAAATCTGCAATTAGTTTATGGGATATTACAGAAAAGGGGATTTGAAATATAGTAATATATGAAATAAAGAGTTAGAGCCCAACTCCTTTCCTTTGTCTGTAGGTCTAAACTGACTATGTTTTTATAGGTCAGAATAAGCACCTTGAACTATGTTTGGAAAGCATCTGCTAAAGCTGCAGAATGAGTGATCTGGATGCAATAACCAAGTTTCAGGACTAAAACAGTTTCTTCATTTCAGTTGGTAGAACTCTAATAGAAACATGATGATGATGATGATGATGATGATGATGATGATGATGATGATGATGACGATTGAATCCTCCTTTCCAGCAGATTGCGAGGATGCTGTTGGGTTAAATAAAGTCTTGTACTATCCTGGCAGTAGCTGTTATTCTATACTTCTGTAGCAGATGCTGACATTTTACTCTGATGTCCCAGAATTAAATGTCAAGTTATTCTTGTGTAGGGTGTAACATTTGCAGTGTCATTGCAGTCCGTTCGTACCTACTCTTCCCTTGGTGTTTCCCCCCTTGCTACTCTTGTCTCCTGGTACTTTCCAAGTACCAGCCTTACTTCTGTACACAGTTGGTTGGAAGACATCAGATATGATCAAAGAACTACTGTCATCGCTCTATTTAAAATTCTTATACCAGAGACAGAAATACGTAGCAACTTTATTCTCAAAGTACCAATTTTTATGTAGCCAAAATAAATAAACTGGTGCCCATGGATGCTGGTGGCTCCAGTGTCAGTGAGGTGGTGAATCTGCTCCAGGTTTCAGTGGGAACCAGTCAGAACAATAAAGGAGCTATCCAAGGTGTGGAGCACAGTGGATAGCTCCTTTAGAGTTCTGACTGAAACCTTGAGCGGATTCACCATCCCACTGACATGGAAGCTGGTACTCACAAAGCATGATGGCCAGGTAGGCAGAGCGAACAAGGGGATGAGGTGGCAATATTGGCATTGGTTTCAGCACCAAGGCCAGCTCCTCATGACCAATATTCCCCACCAAAAGTATGAAGGTGAATTGAGGCTCCTCTCTCTTGCCTCACACCCTCCTTGCACAGTTGGACAGGAATGAGAGGTGCTCGAATCCTCAGGCAGAGGCCTGGTGAAGATCCTGGCTCCAGTTCTGCAGCTTTCGGTGTGGTTGTCTCCTGCCACTGGTTACAGGCTTAGCAGCCTCCAGCTCAAAATCAGAAGGCCTGTCCAGTCTCCAGTAGAACTTGGCTGATTCCTCTGACTCAGAGAGCCATGACACTAACTTGAACTTGAGGTGTCATCTTCTTTGCAGTTTAATGAAAAATCCCAGCCTTTACTGAGCCATTGCAGGATGGACAGAAGGTGTTCCATTTCCTTTGCCAGCTCAAACTTTGCTTCTTACAATAAGATCAGATCTAGACTTTGGTAAGTATCGTAATGCCTTTATTAAGACCAATCAAATGTCACAAGTCAGCAAGCAAGGTTTCGAGTTCTTCAGAAATTTTGTACATTATTGTCTTATGAATTGTTGTAAACATTCCAGAGACCTTCGGTTATTGGAGAGCATAGAAATGAAAATAATAATTACAATTTTCAGGCTAATCATTGAAAGAAAAGGGGGAAAAGGGGGAGTTGCTATGTTCACCATTCAACGTTGAAGGGTTTTGGAGCACCCTAAACATTGCCCGCTTTTTTGGTGATGTTTTGGATAGTCCTAAGAAAGATATGCCTGGCAGAACTATGGTTCTGGGTTTGTTCTTATCGGCCAACTCTGTTACCTTCTATTTCTGAAGGTTTTATTGCTAGTTCACTGGTATTGTAATAAAGCAAGATATAAGTAGGGTCGTGATAGTCTACCACAATTCAATATATTTTGCCAAAATATGAACACATTCAGATTCCCCCAATACATAGAGGAACTTCACACCAGTGTAAGCTGTTCTCCAAGGCTGGTTTGGAAGCTAGGCAGACAGGCATTACATACCATCTGGACAAAATTATCCTTTATATTTATGCACAAGAGGAGAGTTGGAAAATTGGCCTAAAGCTTTTGCCAAATCCTCCTCTGTCTGTTCCATTCGTAAATGGATTTCCCGATTCTATGTATAACCTAATTTGGCGTTATTTCCCTGCCTCACCGTCCAGCAAGATTTGGGATCTATCAGGCAGCCGGCGCATAGATCTGGCAAGATTTGCAGAAATCCAAGCCTCTGTTACTGTATGCGAGCTCTTAATGCGCTGAGAAGTCTTTTCTGCTACACAAAATTGCCTCAATTGGAAATATTGGAAGCATTTTAGTTGCCATAACTCTTAATGTTGCATATGGTTGCTTCAAAAGAAAATAACAAAAGGGGAAATATCCATTAAAAACATTTTATCTCTGCAGGAAGGCAGAGAATCACAATGGTGTTTGACTGCAAGTGTCCATCCAGGAGAAGCTGGTTCTCAACTTTCCATACTTCCATTAAGAGGGCAGTGTGGTTTAGTGGCTAGCCTACCTTCCCCTTCTTGGTGCCCTCTAGGTGTGTGAGACTACAACCCCCATCGCCTCCTTCTGGGGATGATAGTATGACACATCTGGGTTAGGGAAAGTCTAGACTGGAGAGTTGGATTTATGCCAGGGAGGCCTGCATTTGAATCTGTGTTCAGCCATGAAGTGAAGTTGGTGACTTTCAAACAATTGGCCTCAGCCTCACTTATCTCAAAAGTTTGCTGTGGAAATAACGCAGAGAGGGGAACCAGCCATGCTGCTGTGATTTCCCTGTGGGATCAAATGTCCTTGAAGCCTGAAGAGGAAGCACACACAGAGTCAAACCAGTTCAAAGTTGTTATGTTGTGTAGATTCCCAATTTATGTGCTGGGTTCTGTGTTTGCATGTAGCCATACAGTCCTAGGAATATAGAAGGCTATCTTATACCAACTTATTGGTCCATTGACACTGACTGGCAGCAGCGGCTCTCCACGGTTTCAGGCAGGAGTTTTTCCTGCTCTACCTCTAGATGCCGGGAATTAAATCTGGAACCTTCTGCCCGCAAAGCAGGTGTTTTAGCACTGAACAACAACCTTCCTTTCTTGTAAAGAGCTCTTCTAAACAAGCGATTTATTTGCACACATGTGATTGGCCACTTACATAAGTTTTTGGGTTGATTTCATGTCGTCGTCAACAACCAGGACGTCTCCTGCGAAATCCTCCGGAAATCCAGGAAAGAACTACTTTTAAAGTCTTAATAGCTGGGAAACAGCAGGATCTTCTGCCACTAGGTGGCGCTGTCTCAATAGAACTCAGTGGAACTGAAAGGAGGGGAAGTATTCAGTTCAAACCCCTTGTCATAGAATCATAGAATAGCAGAGTTGGAGGGGGCCTACAAGGCCATCGAGTCCAACCCCCTGCTCAATGCAGGAATCCACCCTAAAGCATCCCTGACAGATGGTTGTCCAGCTGCCTCTTGAAGGCCTCTAGTGTGGGAGAGCCCACGACTTCCCTAGGTAACTGATTCCATTGTTGTACTGCTCTAACAGTCAGGAAGTTTTTCCTGATGTCCAGCTGGAATCTGGCTTCCTTTAACTTGAGCCCGTTATTCCATGTCCTGCACTCTGGGATGATCGAGAAGAGATCCTGGCCCTCCTCTGTGTGACAACCTTTCAAGTATTTGAAGAGTGCTATCATGTCTCCCCGCAATTTTCTCTTCTCCAGGCTAAACATGCCCAGTTCTGGAGAAGAGAAGATTGATGTATGTAGCCTGTATGTAGCCCATAACAATCACACCAAAGAACCAGAAAACACAAAAGGCCTGGGTAAACAACGCAATTTCCCTTAATGTAGAGACACTCAAATCCTCTCTGGAGTACTTGTGATGCAGTCTGCAATAGTTTAGGATGGCTTATTTCATGAATACATATGTTCCACGCTATTTAGAGTCTAAATAGCAGGGAAACCCCTTCCTTAACTCTGATCTCTCAGCAGAGTTTGGAGATAAGGAAGGGATCCCATTGATAGAGCTAGCAAAAAACACCACACAACCCCCCCCCCCCCCCACAAACCACCCATTTTTTTCAGTGGCAGCAGATGCAGGTCTTGGAGGCCTGTACTTTTTCATCCTGATTTAGACAAACTATTATGGAGACACCCCCTTTCCCCACCCCTTGACTTCCCAGTTTTTAAAACATTTATTTGTAGTTGAAGTCTTCTAGGCAAGGAAATTGCTTTTCCTTTTCTAAAGTGGTCAATGCCTCCCTTCGCCAAGGAAGGGTCCCAGCCTGCTTGAAGGAGGCAGTGGTAAGACCCACACTGAAAAAGCCCTCCTTGGCCCCCACTGTATTGGATAACTACTGGCCAGTCTCCAACATCCCATTTTTGGGCAAGGTATTGGAGTGCGTGGTGGCCTCCCAACTCCAGGGATTCCTGGATGAAACGGATTATCTAGATCCGTTTCAATCTGGCTTCAGACCTGGTTATGGGACAGAAACAGCTTTGGTCGCCTTGGTGGATGACCTTGGCCGGGAACTGGACAGGGGGAGTGTGTCCCTGCTGGTTCTGCTGGACCTCTGAGTGTCATTTGACCATGGTATCCTTCTGGGCCGCCTTGCTGGGATGGGTCTTGGAGGCACTGTTTTACAGTGGCTCCATTCCTTCCTGGATGGACGGACCCAGAAGGTGGTACTGGGGGACTCCTGTTCGACTCCTTGGCCGTTGGCCTGTGGAGTCCCTCAGGGCTCTGTTTTGTCCCCCATGCTATTTAACATATACATGAAACCGTTGGGAGAGGTTATCTGGAGTTGTGGGGTGCGGTGCCACCAGTACGCTGATGACACCCAACGCTACTACTCCTTTCCACCCAATTCCAAGGAAGCAGTTTCTGTGCTAAACCCGTGTTTGTTGGCAGTAATGGATTGGATGAGGGCGAACAAATTGAAGCTTAATCCAGATAAGACAGAGGTGCTCCCGGTCAGTCGAAAGGCAGATCAGGGAACAGGGATTCAGCTTGTGCTGGATGGGGTTACACTCCCCCTGAAGACACAGGTCCGCAGCTTGGGTGTACTTCTGGATTCAGCCCTGAGCCCGGATGCCCAGGTTTCGGCGGTGGCCAGGAGTGCATTTGCACAGTTAAAGCTAGTGCGCCAGCTGCGCCCGTTCCTAGAGATGTCGGACCTGGCCACGGTGACACATGCCTTAGTTACATCCCGATTGGATTACTGTAACGCGCTCTACGTGGGGCTTCCTTTGAAGAGTGTTCGGAAACTCCAGCTGGTTCAAAGAGCTGCAGCCAGATTGTTGACCAGGGCTGGTTAGAGGGATCCCACAACTCCCCTGTTAAAACAGCTCCATTGGCTTCCGGTCTGTTTCCAGGCACAATTCAAAGTGCTGGTTATGACCTATAAAGCCCTATATGGCTCGGGTCCAGGTTATCTGAAAGACCGTCTTCTCCCTTATGAGCCTGCCCGTGCTTTGAGATCTTCTGGAGAAGCCCTTCTTTCAATCCCACCATCTTCACAGGCGTGCTTGGTGGGAACATGGGAGAGGGCCTTCTCGGTGGCTGCTCCAGTGCTCTGGAACTCTCTTCCCGGGGAAGCTAGCCTGGCTCCCTCCTTGATGGGCTTTTGGAAGCAGGTTAAAACTTTTTTGTTCCAGCAGGCCTTTGGAGAATAATCTGACCCTCCATCTATGTTAATGTCTTATCATTTTGTTGTGTATTTTAAACATTTATGGTTTTGTTCCCCCCTAATAATAATAATAATAATAATAATAATAATAATAATAAAATATTATGTTATAGTACAGTTATGTTATAGGGAGCTGGGGCTCAGAAACCACCTCGGCCTTTTACTCACTCTTTGTGGCAGATTATTTGTCCTTTGCCACGCCTCCCATGGCAGCCATTTTGTGCTGGTGCCCAGGACTGTTTCTCAAGTTGTCAAATGCGCCCATGGTCCAAAAAGGTTGTTTACCTCTGTTCTATTCATTCCATCCATCCCCCCTGTACCTTTCCTAATGATCTCTTATTATAAGATGAGAAGAGCCTTTTCCTGGGCAAGGTTAAATGTCCTCCCCTTGGCGGACTGTATGGGGTGTCTTCAGGGTATCCCCAAGGAAGCCATGACCCATTTTAGTTTAGAATGCAAGGTCTATTCAGACATTAGGGAAATTTATATCCTTCCTTTGCTAGCTCGGATGAAGGGAAGATCATCCCTCGAAAAGCTGTGTTTTTTATTGAATGATTTTAATAAATATGTAACTTTTAGAACTGCTACATTTCTTGTGCCGGCCCTGCTCTTGCACACAAAGGCCAAGGGAATGAATGAATGAAACACATCTATGTGAAACTACAATGGCTGGTTCCTAAATACAATAAACTTGACTTGGACTTCTTATTGTATATCTTCTTAATTCCACCCCCCCAACATTTCATTTTTTAAAAAATAACTTAAATTAACATGGATGTTTCTGTTTATACTATGGCAGAAAAGTTATCCAGTAAGACCGCCTTGTGGGTAGACTTGACAACATCTGAACCCACCCCTGCTCCTATGCCTTTAATTGTGGTTTGCTTTCTCTGCAGCAGGTATTAGTGGGCGATCAGGTTTTCCCTTTCTTGAAAAGCTTTACCTACCAACTTCTGCACAGAGCAATCCTTTCTTAAAGGCCCAGGAGTTGGCTATCCTACTTGTACGACCTTGTCTTCCCGCTGCCAGGGTTAATTAAACAATCCCTCTCACGCCTTCAAACAAATTAGATAGACTCCCAGCCACTTGACAATTTTAACTGCCCTCTCCCATACATTTACTTTTCTTTTCCTGCGGTGAAAATGCCAACTTCGCCTTTTATAGCTGGCCATTCCTACTGCTGAGGTGCTACACAGACTACCCTGTTATGGCTCTGTAAAGGCCAGACCAGTTTATGCCCCAATTTCACTTGAAATATCCTCCGTGGATGGATTGTAAATGACTCACTACTCTACTGTATCTGCTTTATGGAGTAGAGAATCCCTTCCCATCTTAACAGGGCTTTACAATATCCGTGTAACATTTTAAGATAAGTGAAATGTACACCTCAGGCATGAAAATAAATACAATCTGGAACAGGCCACGTTTACCCACTGCTGTAAATCAGCCCATAAATTTGATGTGGACGCTTGGCTTCATATATGGCCAGGGAGAGAGAGAGAGCAACCTCCCTACTTCAGAAACCCCTCTCGTCAATCCTAAAGGCTGCCTGTCCATTTTACACTAAAGGAGGGGTTCTGATATTGAAACCACCACCCTAATTGTGCCTAGTAGTTTCTGCTAATTGTGCCTAGTAGTTTCTGCTAATTGTGCCTAGTAGTTTTTGCAATGGGTGGCAATCACCCTAGGGCAGGGGTTCTTAACCAGTGGGGTACACCTCCCCAGGGAAGGTTTGGACTGACACCAGAGTAGCCTCTCAACTATAAATTGTTTATTTTACAAGTATATAGCAGCGCAGCTTGGCCCAACCTTATTTCATTCTACTAATCTTGGGAGCTACAACGTAGCTCATTTGTACACCACGTGTGTTATCGTAGTTATCGTTACCTGCCACACGTGCGTTAGCGTTCATGAAGAAGAATCAATCTTTCAAGTTAAGTGACTGCTTTGTTCTAAGTCACTTTTTTCCGGTTTATTGCAAAAAGTATTATTATGATTGCATTTCTATACCGCCCAATAACCGAAGCTATTGTGGGTTTGAAATCCTTTCACATTTAATTTGGACTCTATGGATGATGCTGATATGCAAAAAGATGACCTTATTGAGTTGCAGAGCAAAGCCTTGGTCAAGCAAAATTTCTTCAATCAAAATCTTGATGAATTTTGATGCTCCCAAATAGCTGCATATCCTGTTCCGGAAAAGAAAGCTATTTCATCATTAATTCCATTTCCAAACACCTATCTGTGTGAATCTGGATTTTCAACTCTTGTCAGCATAAAAACCCAAAGCTAGAAATCGGTTCGATGCCAGAGATGATATGCGCCTAGCATTGTCTAACATTGTCCCTCGAATAACTACTCTTGCTGAGCACAAATGGCAACAGCGATCACATTGAAGTTATTTTGAAATTATCCTTTTACATGTGTAGTTATTAGAAATACTTTCTTTAAACACAGGTTTTATTTCCACAAAAATGTTCATTGCTTGTGTTTGTGTTCCATTGAATATGCATTTTTTTAGTCCAGAGACAGAACTAAAAAATGCAAACTCGTCCTGCCTAAGCCTAAATTTTGGGCCGTTAACACATGGGAGGTGTGGGTCATAAGATTTTTCACAAGGGAGGTGTGACACCAAAAAGGTTAAGAACCACTGCACTAAAGTAATGGGAGACTGGATTTAATAGTCTTAACACAGTGGTGTAGCGGGGTCAGGCCTTGCAGGGATGCAGGGCAGGAACGTTTTGATTATTTATTTATTCAGGGCACAATCCTATGGATTGCACCCTTGCTGCTCAGAGGGGATCTTTGTCTCCATGTGCTCCAAATTTGATTTCTTGCTTTCCAATCTGCTGAGAGAGGGGTGCTTTGGAAGGGGAGGGAAGGAGGCGCTGGATAAATCATGCAATGGAATTGACTTTCCATGCAGTGAAATTGACCGGTAGTAGATAAAGGGCAGACAAAAGGATATTTCTTGACACTCTAGGCCATGCATTTATATGGGATTTGCTGCTGCAAGATGTGATCATTTTCAAAGGTGATTTGGCAATTCATGGAGGTGGAGAAGTCTACCAATGGGCTAAGGGGAGACATGATAGAGGTGTACAAAATTATGCAGGGTGTGGAGAATGTGGACAGGGAGACATTTTTCTCCCTCTCTCAAAATACTAGAACCCAATGGGGTCATCCCATGAAGCTGATTGGTGGGAGATTCAGGACAAATAAAAGGAAGTATTTCTTCACACGGCGCATAGTTAAATTATGGAACTCACTACCACAAGATGTAGTGAGGGTCACCAATTTGGATGGCTTTAAAAGGGGGTTTGGAGAAACTCCTGGAGGTGAAGGCTATCAATAACTACTAGCCCTGATGGTTGTGTGTGGTATCTCCAGTATTCAAGGCAGAAGCATGGTTGCTGGGGAACATGGGTGGGAGGGTGCTGTTGCACCATGTCCTGTTTTGTTGGTCCCTGGTCGACAGCTGGTGGGTCACTGCATGAACAGAGTGCTGGACTAGATGGACCCTTGGTCTGATCCAGTGTGGCATTTCTTATGTTCTTATGGCTGTAGTATGCCTCAGAAAACAAGTTGCCCAGGGCCAGGAAGCAGACAGGATGGAAGGACTATTGCCTTTATTGCCCACTCAGGGGTTTCCCCCAGACTTCTAGTTGCCCACTGGGAGAAGCAGAACACTGAGAGTGGATGGATCTTTAGTCTGACAAATGTTCTTATCTTAGATAAAACTCCAGTGACACCAAAAACATATCCTACTTTATTTGCTATCTGCACTAGTTCGTCTGCTTGGCCTGGGCCAAGTGCTGCCGGCCTCAAAAGCAAAACGAAACAAAAAAAGTTGCCTCTTGCCTGCATGGTGCAAGCCTCCAAGACAGGGGGATTGCAGGTCATGTGTTCTGAAATGATTGTCTGCATATGCCAAGGTAATTGCAAGACTGTCTTTTTACAGCAGCAGCAGCAGCTATAAGAATTATAAATGGGGACTCTGCATTATGCAAGTGCTATAGAGATATGGTATTCATTAGGCACGGTGGCATCAAGTTGGAGACCTCGTGAGTCTGTGAACATCCATCTGTCTTGCGTATGAGCTCTTTCCTGTTTTGCATTCATGTAAACTTTTATTTATGCAGTCCTTATTAATATGAAGATGGGTGCCTGTCTGTGCTATTTAAAATGTCAACGAATACAGGCCTCTCACATTCTCTCCCTCTGCTTGAATGCAAACTACAAACGCTGCACAGTACAGCCTGAAAACTAAAAAGGCAGGCTACTTTAGGGAAACATGCTAGGATTCCAGAAACTGATTTCAAAGGGGAAAAATGTCCAAGCCAAACATGTGACGCAGGAGAATGTTTCAGGTGCCATGACTCAAAATTGTGCATGAACTGATAGCTTTTATCAGTGTGGTTTAACAGAAGGAAGAAACACAGAATGGGGCCACAGCTAGACCTAAGGTTTATCCTGGGATCATCCAGGGTTCGCCCCTGCCTGAGCACTGGATCCCCTGTGTGTCACCTAGATGAACAGGTTTGACCCCTGGATGATCCAGGGATAAACCTTAGGTCTAGCTATGGCCTGAGTCTGTTCAGATGACAGGCTAAGCCACAGCGATTAAGCATTTTGAGCTAAACTTTATGGCTTAGGGTGTTGTGTGAACCATGACTTAGCATGCCATGTGAACTATTCCTAACCATGGTGGCTACATAACCATGGTTTAAAATGCTCACTAACCAGGCCCAAAGTGGCTGCAGCTTTAGCTTGTAAAGGAGTTTTGCTTTTGGTGGTCTCTTTGGAAATTGTCATGGTGTGTTAAAATATGCTTCAGCACTGGGGATCCATGCCATGTGTTAATGTTGTGCAGGGGTGACAACCCAATTTAGAAGTAAATCTTAGAAGTAAATTTATAGAAGTAAATCTTCCCAGCAAGGCTTTTTACTCACTTGGAGTAGCCCTTAAAAAAGCCTTAGAATAGCTGGAGTTCTTAATGATAGGGATTTGTAGAGAAGAAGAACACTATTCTAGGCATTTTTTAAAAAAAATCACCCATGGGGCTGTTGCTCAACTTCCTGACCACAACTTTTCTTTCTAATCTAAATTTAAGCTCAGGACCAAAACAGAGCTTACCTTAAAGATATAGTTTGTAACTACATCAGCCTTCTTTAACCTGGAGCCCACCAGGTCAGGTCAGGAAGGGTGCAATTTTGGGAAGGTGTTATATTGCAATCATGTCCTACTTGGGGGGAATCCCACAGGCAGCTGAACCTATTTTGGGGATAGCTTTGAACACTTTGGGAGCTCCTGTAGAGTTCTGGCTGAAACCCAGAGTGGATTCACTGCCTGACTAAAACAGGAGCCACCAGCCTCCACGGAGACATCCACCGGTGAAGGTCTTAATGGCAGGTAGCTAAATAGAAACACCTGCTAATAGCTGCAGAGTAAGCTGCTGTTCCAGGCACAGGGCAGGTTCAATAGCAGGTAGCCATGCGAGCTTACTGGTGGTCTGCTCCGCTCAGGGCTGGTGCTACCATAGAGGCCACTCAGGCGGCTGCCTAGAGTGCCAAGCTAAGAGGGGTGCAGCACTGACGCGCATTGGCTGTGAGCTGGTCCGAGGATTCAGCTGGGCCTGGGCAGGTGAGGTGGTGCCCAGCGCCCATCCAGCTGAAGCGAAGCCAGGGACGCTGGGGTGGGGGTGGCGGCTCCACGTTCGGACTTCCACCCGGAAGCTGCCCTCCATGGCGCCTTCTGGGTGTAAGTCTGAACGTGGAGCCACCCCACCCCATCCCTGGCTTCCCTTCAGCTGGATGGGCGCGAGGTGCCATCTCGCCTGCTGAAGCAAAGCCAGGGACGCTGGGATGGGCGGCTCCACGTTTGGACTTCCGGAACGTGAATGGGGTGCATGGGGTCTTTGAGTGAATGCATGTGTTCATGTGTGTGTGTGTGTTTGGAGTGAGCGATGCTGAGTGTATGTGTGTGTACACACGCGTGTGAGTTGGGGGGATGATTTGGAGGTGATATTCCTATTAAATAATGCATTTTAGAGCCATAGACGTTCCTTTCCAATTTGTTTGCTATAATTGGCATGATGCATTTCTTGCACTTTAAAATAAATTTAGCAGTTCAAGTTTTGTGCTTCTTATTTTTTTCCAGGAAACATATGTCTTAAAAATCAAAGTTGGCATTTTTGGGTGGTGGTGGTGGTGAAAGTAGCTCACCTTGCCTAGGGCGCAAAATAGTCTGGCACTGGCCCTGGCTCCGCCTAACTGTCATGCTGTCTGTTTCAGCTTGGGAAGGCCACAACCAAACCCACAACCCCAAGGTATGGATACGATGGAAGTAATGAGGTTGGAGAACATCCCCTTCGTTGACGTCTGAATGTACATGCACAAGGTATTGTAGTGACAGCCAGTGTGGTGTAGTGGTTAGAGTGTTGGACTGGGACGCTGCAGACCCGGGTTCTAGTCCCCACATGGCCGTGAAGCTCCCTGTGTGACTTTGGGCCAGTCACTGACTCTCAGCCTAACCTACCTCGCAGGATTGTTGTGAGGATAAAACGGGGAACAGGAGGACCATAGAAACTGCCTTGGGTTCCTCGCAAGAAGAAAAGAGGCACGGTATTAGTGTAACCCCCCCAAACAAAATAAAACGATGGTTGGGTAGAGCCACCATGTCCAGGCGCAGTCTATCCCACGGGGAGGGGGGGGGACCGCCTTCAAGGCCCTGCTCCTGGCATCCCGTTAGCCCCTGTGGGAAGCTGAAGGATCATCCCTTCGCCGCCGGCCCTGCAGAGCTCTTCGGAGTTCGGACCGCAGCAGCAGCAGCAGCAGCAGCTCTCCCGGGCGCCCCCCTCGCGCCGTGCCCCGCCGGAGCCAATGAGAACCGGGGAAAGTTTGCGGGGAGCCAGTCAGGGCGGCGGCGGGCGGCCCGGGCCAATCAGCGCGGCGCGGCGGCTGGTCCGGCTCGGCTCGGCGCTGCGCTGCGCTTGGGAGAGCCGTCGGCGGCGGCGCCTGCTTGCTGCCGCTCTGCTCTGCTCTGCTCTGCTCCGGCCGGCTCGGCTCTGCTCGCCCGCTGCTGCTGCTGCTGCTGCCGCCGCGGCGCGTCCTGCTGCGCCTTCTCTCCTCCTCGCGCCGCCGGGCCTGGGATGCGCGGGCGGGCGGCGGCCGCCCCGAGGCCACGATGACCGGCGGCGCAGCAGCAGCCGGAGCCGCCCCGCTGCCCCCGCCGCCGCTGCTGCCGCTGCCGGCTTTGCGCCTTTGCGCCCTCCTGGCCGCCGCCGCGCTGCTGAGCGCCCGGGCGGAGCCCACCTGCCAGCGCGTCCGCGCCGCCTTCCAAGCGCTCCAGCCCGGCGCCAAGGGGGGCCCCGAGACCCCCGGGCCAGGTAAGCTGCTCCGGCCGGGGGCCCAGCGGGCGCCTGCCCGGGAGGGGGCGGGTGGGCGGCTGGCTGGCTGGCGCCGGGGCGGCGCTCGCGGCCGCGGGCAGGAAACTTCGGCGCGCCCCGGCTTCCCGGAGCGGAGTCCGCCCGCCGGCTCCGTTGGGACGCGCCTGGGTTGACATCCACCCTGCGCCCGCCCGGCGTCCCTGCCGTGGAGCCGTTGCAATGAGTGGGGCTTAAGTTGTGAGGACGGAACTCCCATGCATTTCAATGGGTCTACTCGACGTAGGACTTCGGTTGGATTTCTCTCTCTCTCCCCCTCCCCCCGGCCTGGCTTGGGCAGAGCGAGGGAGCCGGTCTCGTGCGGGAGGAAGGCAGGCGGCCCGATCCGGGGGCGGCGCACGAGTCGCAGGTCGGATGCGGTGGCTCCTGCGTCCGAAGGGACCCGCGTCCTTCAAACGCTCCCGGGGGAAGCGCGTGCTTTGCGGGGTTTGCAGGTCCCGGCTTCAGTCCCCGGGGCCGCGTGCAGACATCGATGGGCGACGCTCCGGCTCGAGGTGAAGCAGTCTCCCGAAGTGCCGCTTTAAAGCAGCCCTTTATCCAGAACCATGAGGGCTGGAGACTTGTTTTATTTTTAGGCGAGGTGCCATAGCTCAGCCCGGGGGCGCACGCCTTGCATGCTAAAAGCCCCCCCGATTTAATTCTCAGGCCGGGAAAGAACCCCGGAGAGGTTCCGGGACTCTGTCCGGAAACAGAAATATATCAAGCATTTGGTCTGGGGAAGGGCTGTCGCTTGTCCACAGAGCGCCTGCTTTCTCGCAGAAGGTCTCCGGTTCAATCCCCACCATCTCCTGGTAGCGCAAGGGAATGAATGCCCTCTCTGGAGCCCTGGAGAAGACGAGTAGAGACAACATGGAGCTTTGTGGACCCAGAGCTGAATCAGTCCGCAAAGTCTATGTTCCTAACTGCTATTGCATGTGGAGAAACGTTTCGTCCACGCCCCAAAATCTCTCTGCTCCGGTATCCCATTTCCAATTGCATCCTCCTTTGTCCCAGCAACTGATGTTCTCCGATAGAGTGCATTTGTATAGGCAGGTTCCATTGAGTGTTTGTGGCAAATAGTCAGGGATGGGCTTCTGGAGTAACCCGACTAGGCTTTTTCACATCTACATGGAACCACTGGGGGAGGGTCATCATGAGGTTTGGGTTGAAGTGTCGTTGGTGGGGGTAGGGTGATGCTCAGCTCTACTTCTCGTTTCCATCTGCACATCCCAGGGGACTCGTGAGCCAGTGTCTGGGGGCTGTTTTGGGGTGGATGAGGGTGAACAAGCTGAGAATCCAGATAAGATAAGGGTTGGGAAACCAGGTACTTTGGATGGAGATTTACTACTGCTCTTAGATGGGCTTGCTCTCTCCCTAAAAGACCCAAGTCCTCCCGGACTCTGTTCTAACTAGAGAAGCCAGGAATACTTTTTACCAGCTTGGGCTGGAACACCAACTGGGCCCTATCTGGAGAGACCTATCCTCACTTATCCATGCATTAGTGACATCCAGGCTGTACTACTGTAATGTTCTGTATGTGGGGCTGCCTTTGAAGGCAGTTCAGAAACTTCAGTTGGTGCAGAATGCGGGCCGCCTGAGTAGTGGTAGGGACAAGGTTGATCTTGAGCCAGAAATGTTGCTCGTCCAAAGTTAGCCCAGATCTGCTTTCGAATTCCTGATGCCTTTGCAGCCCGCCGCTGGCCTTCCTGCTGTCTGTCCTCCTTTGCCTGGTACTTTTGCCCAGTTTCCCTATTTTTGCCCTTTAGAAGTATCTGGGAGCATAGCCGTGTCAGTTTCTCCAAGCAAAAATGTCTTGTGGCACCGACTAGCACATATATTACGGCATCGGCTTTCATGGACTCCACTTCAACTGATCGTCACGCTTTCGATGGCGTGGCCTGTGTCGCCTCCGAAAGCGGCTGCCACAATCGGTGTTTAGGCACCGCAAGATTCTTTACCGTTTTGAAAGAAGGAAACGGGAGGAGGAAAACGAAACAGACACATTTTCTGGGGCTGCCTTGAAATGCGAACTTTGCTCTCTCTTTAGGAATATTGTTAGTGGTTTCATATTTTTAAAAGGAGCCATTTGATCCTATAGAAGAAAACTTTCTGGATGTTTTTGTAACTCCTGAAAGGCTGACTGGGCTGAGTCGCCTCGCCAGTCACAACTGGGTGTGGAGAGTTTTCTGAGGCTGGGATGTCTGTGTGTGTGTGTATGTATGGAGGGGTGTGTGTGTTCCCTTCCCTTCCCTTCCTTTCCAGCAGGTTTTCAGCTTCTGAAGTCAGGTTTATTCTGCTGGGATTGCCAGGGCATGCCGAGACCCTCCTTGTTGATCTCTCCCATGGTAGTATGTTGTACTTTGTATGGAAATGGTTCTCTTTTGGTCAAGGGGCTCCTTGGAGGCAAATATAAGCTGCTGTCGCACCGCTTCTGTGTAGGAAGATGTGCTAAGCAGCTCAGGGTCACTAGGGGGCGCTGGCCTCTGGGTTTCTGCATTTCTCATTGCCTTCTGGGAGCCGAGGAGAGGAACGTGCTGCCCTCCCTTGGCTGGCAGCTTTTGCTTTGGCGCCTGTGAAATGCAGCCGCCTGCGATCTTTTGCTTGCAAAAAAAGCCCCATTGGGTTCACTGGAATGTATTTTGAAGTCCACGCGCAGAGGGTGGCAGCTGAAACGCCCTGGGAAGGGCTGGCCTCTCTCAATGTCTCACTGCCAGTGAGTCCTCCAGGGAGGCAGCGGTCTGTCCCACGTGAAGCTTGGTGGCTAAGAGGCCGGACTGTGAACGGGGAAGTCTCCAGTTCGAATCCTTCTTCAGAGCTTGCGGAGGTGGCTTCAGGCAAGCCGTTCTCTCTGCCTCAGTTCCCATCTGCGATAGGGCTATAATGGTTCTCCACTTTGCGTGGCAGAGCTGCCGAGAGAATGTGTGTAGAAATGATGTACATTGGTGTTATGAAACCTCCGCCCATTTCCTTCTGTCAGGGATGGTGAACCAGCGGTCCTACAGATGTGGGTGGACTCTAGTTCCCATCAGCCCCAGCCAGCATAGCCAGTGGTCAAGGAAGATGGGAATTGTAGTCAGCAACATCTGGAGGGGACGGGTCCCACTCTGAAAATATGTTGGCTCTGCTTCTACATTCAAAATGCAAAGGATGCTAAAGTATTGACCCTCATCTTGGATCGTCTTGGGCAGAGCTCGGGTAGCCTGGTGCCCTCTGGATGGTTTGGACTACAGTTCCTGAAAGCCCCAGCCAGCATGCCTAGTGGTCAGTGATTATGGGCGCTGTAGTCCAAAGCATGTGGTGCCCTTGAGGAGAGCTATGTCAATACCTCTGGATACCAGCTGCTGGGGAGCAAAGGGGCTATTGCCTTCATGCTCTGATCTGGCTGGCCTCTGTTGGAGGCAGTACACTGGCTTAGAAAAGCCCGTCTTGATTTCATCCAGCAAAACTCGTAGCAACAGAAGCTTTCATCCTACACCAGCCTTCTTGCCACCTGGTGCCCTCCAGATGTTTTGGACTACAACTCCCAGCATTCCTGACCATGTTGGTTGGGGTTGATGGGCGTTGAATAACAAAACGTCCGAAGGGCACCAGGTTGGGGGGAATTGCGGTTTCGGAATTACAGATCCAGTTGAATCCGCCCCCTTTCTCCTCCTTTGCTCAGCAATGAGACTCTTTTTAAAACAGAGCTTCACTACCCTGTCTTCAGTTTTTTTGTCTCTGTGTGCAGAAGATTCTTGCTTTGTTGGCTGGAATTATTGGACAGGTGTTTGCGAGACACCCCCCCCTTTATGTGCTGGTTTGGGGGTGGGAAGGAGAGGGGTGCTGATGGGGGGGGGGAGCGAGCGAGCTTCCTGCAGATTCTATGAAATTCTTCCCTGCAGGAGACCGATGTATTGTAATGGAGATTTCTTTGATTTCCCTGCAGGAGTTTGCAAACTCTGTAGGGGAAATAGCTTTTCAAGAGCCTTCCCTGTACATACAATTTACACAACATCGTCTTTGACAAGAGCTGGAGGGGAACGTGTGTGTTGTGTGTGTGTTGGAAGAGGCGGCAAAGTGATAAACACTGTGCAAAAGTGCTGAGGAGGTTCATCAATATTTTAAAGCCGTATGACGGGCTGGGGGTGGGGGAGTCCAGGGCGCCAAGGCCAGGACGCTGGAGTCTTCCTTTGCCGCTTGGCGGTGGAGTCCTGCGTTGGCATGTTGCTCAGTTCTGCTGCTGTTTGACTATCCTTAGATGTCTCTAAAAAGAGCTGGAAAATGTACACGCTTGCCTCCAGCCCTCAAAGTGACCACTTGACTCCGAACACTTTTAAATTTCAAAGGCTGTCTTGAAAAATGCATCGGTAATTAGTTTTGAACTGGGTCACAAATAAAAGCGTTTGTGGAACGTTGCAAAATGGGGTCCTGCGTGGCGCGCAGCATTTCCCTTTCCTGGTTAAGGACTAGAATGGATGACCTTCCCGGGCGAAGGCTAGTGATCCATCTAACCCGCCGGTCGATTCTGGGGCCTTAAATGTTGGAATGTTGGGTTTCGGCAGCGGAAAATTGGCTTGTCCTTGAGATATCTCAAGCTTCATTGGCTGAAGACAGAACCGCTGATCTCTGTCTCTGAATATTCGCTGTGTTTCACTGTTACTAGAAATAGCTAGCTCAGCCTTCCTCAACCTGGGGTGCTCCAGATGTGTTGGACTACAACTCCCAGAATGCCCCAGCCATACCCGGCCACCCAGGGGAGCATACACAGTCTAGACATATACCAATCAATTGTAAAGTGTGCAAAGACACGCACACAACGAGGCCTTTATGATACGCAGCCACAAATGTGTTCTTAATGCTCGGATGCAGACCTAATGGACCATTAGCCTGTCGCTTGCGCATGGCATGCGCAAGTGAAATGGCATGTGATGCGCGCATATAAAATATGTATAGTAGAAGACATCAGGAATCCTTGGTGGGTGACATGGCATGGGAATAACAGCAGCGGTTTAGGATGTGGGTGGTGAGAGTTCAAATTGAATTGTGGAGCCAGTTCTGGGCTCCACAATTCAAGAAGGACACAGACAAGCTGGAGCGTGTTCAGAGGAGGGCAACCACGATGATCAGGGGTCTGGAAACAAAGCCCTATGAAGAGAGACTGAAAGAATTGGGCATGTTTAGCCTGGAGAAGAGAAGGCTGAGGGGAGACATGATAGCACTCTTCAAATACTTCAAAGGTTATCACACAGAGGAGGGCCAGGATCTCTTCTCGATCCTCCCACAGTGCAGGACACGGAATAACGGGCTCAAGTTAAAGGAAGCCAGATTCCAGCTGGACATCAGGTAAAACTTCCTGATTGTTAGAGCAGTGCGACAATGGAATCAGTTACCTAGGGAGGTTGTGGGCTCTCCCACACTAGAGGCCTTCAAGAGGCAGCTGGACAAGCATCTGTCGGGGATGCTTTAGGGTGGATTCCTGCATTGAGCAGGGGGTTGGACTCGATGGCCTTGTAGGCCCCCTCCAACTCTGCTATTCTATGATTCTATGATTCTATGAAATTCTTGCTCCACCACAAAGCTCAGGGGAAGCTTTGGTGGGAGGAATTAGTTGAAGAAAGAAGGTGGAGTATTGAATCGCGTAGGGTTGCTGATTTTCACAGCAGGCTGGTACTGCCCCTAAAAAAAGATATTGCAGAGTTGGGAAAAGTGCAGCAAAGGGCAACTCAAATGAGCAAGGGGCTGGAGCAGCTCCCCTGTGAGGAAAGGTTGCAACAGCTGGGATTGTTTAGCTTGGAAACAAGGAGGCTAAGGGGTGACTACAACAAGGAGGTAACAGGAAGCCAGATTCCGGCTGGACATCAGGAAAAACCTGACTGTTAGAGTACGACGACAATGGAATCCATGACCTAGGGAGGTCGTGGGCTCTCCCACCCTAGAGGCTTTCAAGAGGCAGCTGGACAACCATCTGCCAGGGATGCTTTAAGGTGGATTCCTGCATTGAGCAGGGGGTTGGACTCGATGGCCGTATAGGCCCCTTCCAACTCTTCTATTCTATGAGGCATGATGGAGGTGTATAAGATTATGTGTGGTGCGTCGAAAGTGGAAAGGCAGACGTTTTTCTTCCACTCTCATAATACTCGAACCCGTGATCCTGGCTTGCAAGCTGTTTTCCCAGCAGATCTGCACTTCTCTGGTGTTTTGCATAATAAATGTATCTAATTCTGATTCTGTAACCCTGGTAACTTTGGTCGTAATCGCAGGGTGCACAGGAATACACACGTCTTATTCTGAGTTGGGCACTCCTAATCATACTAATCCCCCCCCCCCAACTGCCTTGGTGCCTGCGTACTTTCTGGTGTAAGGGACTACCATAAAGGGGAAGAACAGGTGCTTCCTGTGCTCAGAATCCCAGGGCATCTCTGGTTTAAAAGTCTCAGGTAGCAGGGGGTGGGAAAAACCTCTCTCAGTTGGTGGAGATAATCCAGGCCTGGATGAACAAACACCCTGCCATGGTATAAAGCAGGTATTCTTGTATTCCAACCTGTTTTCTCAGTTTATTCATTGGAGTTTTCCTTTGAATTTACCTGCTGTCCCTCTTAAAAATTAAATGAAGGCTAGAGCTTGCCTATACCGCCCTCCCTGCTGGTTATTTCAGGACTTTTTTTTTGTAGAAATGTGCCCTATTACATTAAAAAAGGAATTGATCTATCAATATGCACTAGGTGTAATCCACTTGGCACATGGGGATAGGTTTGCAAATCCAGTAAGTTCTTTTGAAGTAGGCTTAAGTGAGCTCATTTTGAGAATACCAAATTGGCTGTGTAAAGTTACAGAAAAGTAGCAACGGGCCGGCAGAGTTAAGAACGGGCAGGGGAGTGAAGAGTTCCTTACCCGCCAACCGTAAAGTGCTCTTTCTTAAACGGTCATGTCTGCACAGAACCTAACTAGAGTGTTTTGCATGATCCTGAAAGTACGTGGAAAAGACTTGCGAGGACCATGGGCTGACTTTTGGGTGTGCCAAAATGGAGCAGTAACAGTTTCTGCATGCCCATTTCCCAGGTTTTATCTAGAGGTGTCAATGGATTCAAATGAGCTTGGATTTTTATGAACCCAACCTGTGGGATTCTGTGGCAGACTGTTTTCCCCCGAGTCACATGGATTCTGCATGCTTGCGGACCGATTTTTCACGTGGGGTGGGGCATTTGTGCAAATTCTTACTTGCGCTAATGTGAATTAGTGCGCATAGAATGAAAATATATGGATTCCATCAATGAGCAGATGTTGGAATGAAAGACGCCTGTCTACCTGCGGAACAGGGATGGAGCGGATTTAACGAAATCTGTACATTCCTAGTTTTGTCACATCACCACAAAGACTTTGTGGAGTTTTTGGCACATGGGCTGCTGCCTTGCTGCATTTCCAAACTCATCCCCATGTTCCCTCAACCCATGTGGAAGTGGATGAGACCCATAGGTTTTGTGGTTCTTTGCACTTTAGTCTTTCTGGCTAGCGAAAGCTCCCCAGTTAACAGGGATGGGGGACCCTCTTGATCCATTTGCCATGAACAAACTTCTGTTTTTAGATTTTTTCAGCTGTCTGTTTAAAGAAAATTCAATTTGTTAACAATCAATCAATGAATCAATCAAAAACCACGTGGTGGCTTATGAAGGTCATACAAATAACAAAGCCAGGCTTAAATCTGAATAAAACAGCAGTTCAGAATAAAAACAATTTTTATGTAATAAAAAACATTGCTGATTAAAAGACCAGGGAAGCTTATCTTTTCCTCTAAACAATAGTAATCATGGCGCGCTTCTGGAAGGATTTCCAAAACCAGGGGGCCACCACAGAAAAGGCCTTCTCTGTGGAAAACATTATCTCTGATGACAGGGAACCTTGAAAAGGAACTCAGCCCGTAATGTTAACTCTTTCACAATTTCTTAGGGGAGAAGACGGCCCTTGAGATTCCTGCTTTCCAAACCATTTAGGGCTTTTAAACCTAAGAACAGGCAGCTTTTCATTGTGCCTTGTAAGCAAACTTGAGAGCCAGCAAACCAGTATCACTGTTGATGGGCTACTGAATTTTGAACCGGATGAAGTTTCCGAACACTTTGCAAGGGCTGTCCCACGTGCAGCACTTTGCAGCAGTCAAGCTTGAGTTTCCCAAACTGTGCATCGCCTGCAAGCCACAGGCAGGGCGACCACAAAGCGGTTGCAGGTTGAGATATGCTCCCTTGCTCCCGAGACGGAGCGTTTTAAAGCGTCTACATATCCGTTCGTTGTTTCCCATCCTTGCCGCGTGGCTGTTAGTGGAGGGTGTGTTTGCTGAAGAAGATAATATGTAGCTGTAATGAAAGCAATAACCACCTGCTTATCCATCTTGGAACGGGCCCATCCTGGAGATCTCTGCAGAGTAATTACACTTAGGTGATCATCTACTGACTACATAAATCTCTGTAATCAGGGAAGCACCATTCTGGAAGGGGTGTCAGCCCCCCCCCCCCAAGTTTATTGCTCGCTCGCTCTCCCTCCTCCGCCTTCTTTCATCTGTCATTTTAGAACAATAGTCTGATTCCCCCCTTCCTCCCCCCACCTCGGGCCACTTACGCTTTATTCTCACACTTGCAATTTATGGCATCAACACTTTGAAGTATCGTGCGTGTCTTTTTCGACTTCAAACAAGTTTGCTTGCAGGGCTTGGCAGAAAAATGTATGTTTTCTAATCTAAATAACCTGGTGCGGATAGAAAGCAGTGTTGGCAAGAACCCAGGGTGGCAGGAGCGTCACTGGTGAGACGCGCCTTTGGTCTGGATGATTTAAGGGAGAGCAAACGTCGCTTGGGTTTGGCCTCGCTGCCGGGAGCACATAACACTTTGGATAAGCGGTGGAAATGCAAAGTGTGCGTTGGGGTTGTACTTCTGTTGCCCTTCAGTGCAATGTCGGAAGCAGGAGCTTGTGCGCTCCCCCGCCCCATCCCTGGATTGAGAGGTGTGAGCTCCAAAATCAGGTAGAGTGCATATTCCCCCCAGGGGACAAGATTCACTAGCTCCACTGTCAAAACAGCCCTGCTAACCGGACTGTGGGAGTAACTAAAGATGCAATTGTATGCATGTTTGGACGGGATGAAATCCTACAGTTTCCCACGTTCCCAGGAATGCTGGGAGCTGTAGTGCTTTTTTCTGTCTAAACATACATAGGATTCTGCCCTAACCGACTCAAAGGATGTCCTGCCCTTGCTACAAGCGAGGTATTCTTTAATGACTCAGCTGGACAAGTTGCCTAGTTCTGGATGGGCCCTTGAATTTGTACCTGCTGCTATGCAGTATGCATGATGGATAATGACAGGTTGCTTACCTGTAACTGGTTCTTCGAGTGGTCACCTGTGCAGTCACACTTAATGGGGCTCTGTGCCTGCGCAGAGTCTCGTCCGGCATCAGTCCTCCAGTAAGACACTTTAGCCACCTCCGGTAAGTCAGCTTGCTAATCGCCCCATTAAGTGTGATGCACAGAGACCACGAAGAAGAATGACAGGTTGCTTACCTTTAACTGTGGTTCTTCGAGTGGTCATCTGTGCAGTCATACTACCCCCCCACCCCGTCCCTGCTTCGGTGTCGATGTATGTCGGTACGGATGATTCGGTTGAACCCATAAGTTCGAGATCAAAATGCGGTCTCAAGGAACTGAGGGATTAGGTGGGAACACGGTACATATATGCACGGCGGTGGGGGAGGAGTTCCAGCCTAAAACGCTTCTCAGCTATTGGAAGTTCCAGGCGAGACTCCCGGAGCCCTATTAAGTGTGATGCACAGAGACCACAAAGAACAGCACTGGTGTTCCTTTACCTGTTTGATTAAACATACACCCTTTCCTTCTCTACTGCCAATCTGGAGTAATGTCTAATACAAATCCCCATAATGAATTGTGATTTCTTAAAAATCTAAACGTGCAAGTGGGTCACCAAACCAACAGTGGTGAAATAAGCAGGCAGCAAAGAATGAAAAGACGCCATTTCATAGGCAGGAGAATAAAACATGTGCCAAAGAACAGTGTCTGGGGAGGGTATTCCATAAATGGGGGGGGCACCACTGAGAAGGTTCTTGTCCCAGTAATTCCCTAGCTTTCGATCAGAGTGGTGCTCAGAATGGGTCTTTGGTACAGAGCTTGCTACTCTTGTTTTCTTCATGTCACAGAACTTGGAGTGTTTTCAAATGGAGGGCTCTTAGCAGTGCTAACCATTATGGTGCAGTGATTCCATCTTTTCCTCCTTAAAGTCTTTTTTTTTTAATGGGAAGGGGGGGGAAAGATGGAGGAAGCCGTGGGAAAATACAGGGGGGTTGCAAATGGAAGGCAATGATATCTTCCCCCTAAAATTCCATGAACGAGGCAGGACAATTGCATTATAAAAGCCTCATCTGGAAGCAGCCCTGGTCTCTGTCATATTCTTGGCATACTGGGTCTCTGTATTCATGAAGACATCATTCTCTCTCTCTCTCTCTCTCTCCCTCCTAGCTCTCAGTTTGATGAATTCTTTGGGTCAGGCCTCTGTCCAAAGGCACCAAATTAAAGGTGTTCTGATCTTTCTCGATCTCGAAGGCCAACAAATCCCATCAAACTGCACAGGGAGTTGCAGTTAGCAGCCTGCTGCAGAGATGGCTGTGATTTATTTAGAGTCTTCTCTCTCTGTCTCACGTAATAGAGTTAGGGTTTCCTGAGCATTTGGTTCCTCCTCTGTAATAGAGGCAAATATAGGTGCACCCTTGGGGGGCAGAGATTAACCTTTAATGTTTTGGTGCAGAGAAATAAGACCCTTAAAAACAGGATTAGTTAAAAGCATGGTGCATTTTAGAGGAACCTGGGAAGTCATGGTGGTGGTATCTCCTTGCGTCCGGAGAGTGTGTGCGTAATATTACATACAAATTTCTAAGTTGATGCTAATGATGATCCTTCTGGCTGCCCTTGTCTTTCCCATTTAGCTCAGCACGGCAGTTTTTAGGTCTTTCAGTTTGCTGGGTAATTGAGTTTTCTGCTCTTAATTATTTCGGGCCCGTAAGCTGCTCTCTTGATAGCAAAGAATGCGAGAACAGAACCCTCAAAACTGTAGCAACCTGCTCCAGGCAGTTGCTTTACACTGTGACCATTTAAGGTTTTCTTCCTCTGCCAAGGGATTAATTTTAACAACATCCTGGAGAGCCGTCTTGCAAGTGTCCCCTCCCCCCCGCTTTCCTCCTGATGGCTTTAGGAAGTGTTCTCATGTATTTATGTACCTAATTAAAATATATGGGGGCTATAGACCCCTACAAATTGGAAATGCTCTCTTTTATGGGTGAATATTTACAAAAAGAAAGAAAGAAAAAGATTTCTCATGTTTACATGACCCCATTATGATATCTTAGCAATCTTACAATTTGATCAGTGACCGCAGGTGAGGAATTTGTAGAGAACTGTAGCAATTGCTCCATATTTTCAGTTTCCAAAGGGGTAGCCTGTGACAGCAAAAACATCAAAGAGTCTTGTTGCATCTGAAGAGATGGCAGCATTTATTTCGGCATACGTTTTGGTGGACGCTGCCCATGAAGGAAAGGAAAGGAACCTCTCGTGCAAGCACTGAGTCATTACTGACTCTTGGAGGGACGCCAGCTTTCGCTGACGTTTTCTTGGCAGGCCTTATAGTGGGGTGGTTTGCCGTTGCCTTCCCCAGCCTTTATTACCTTTCCCCCAGCTAACTGGGTACTCATTTTACCGACCTCGGGAGGATGGAAGGCTGAGTCGACCCGAGCCGGCTGCTGGAAACCAGCTTCCGCTAGGATCGAACTCAGGCCGTGGGGAGAGTTTCAGCTGCAGAAACTGCTGCTTTACCGCTCTGCGCCACACGAGCTTATGCCAAAATACATGTGTTAGGTGCCACAAAGGTGCCACAAGGCTCTTTGGCAGTATTTTCAATGTTGCCACACTCCGTAATCCTTGGGTGGTTGCAAGGGACGTTTGGTGATGATGAGGACAGGGGCTTCGTATATTTGGCCATCTGAGTGGTGAGAATTTTACTACGTCCAAGTAGCGACTGAAGCCCCCTTCAGGGGTTCATGTGCACTGAAGAAGGGGCAGGGCCACATCACCAGCATCTGCTACATCTTTCACATGGCTTCCCCACTTCCTTCCCTGGCTTGCTACCCTACGGGCCTTGAGCTTACTGTCTTAAGCTCAACGTGGCACTGTCGGCAGGTCAATTCTGTGAACCATTTGCCCTGTACTTGGCAGACAAAATTGCTCAGGTCCGTTCTGACTTGGGGGCTACAGTTGATACAGACTGAGTGGATGTAACTTTGGCACCTGCTGGTCCAGTGTTATTGGATGCTTTTAAATTTATGTGCACTGAAGAAGTTGCAGGGCCACACCACCAGCATCTGCTACATCTTTCACATGGCTTCCCCACTTCCTTCCCTGACTTCTATGCATTGAGTATGGATGTCTGTAAAGCGATGTCTTTGTGCATAGACAAGGAGACATGATTAGGGTGTACAGAATGATGCACGGTGTGCAGAAAGTGGAGAGGGAGACATTTTTCTCCCTCTCTCACAATTCTAGCACCCATGACCCTATCGTCCCCTGAGGCTGATTGGTGGTAGATTCCACACCGATGGAAGGAAGGACTTCTCCACGCAAGGCATAGTTAAATTATGGAATTCACTTCCACACGATGCAGTGACGGCCACCACTTTGGATGGCTTTAAAAGGGAGTTGGATAAATTCCTGGAGGAGAAGGCTATCTATGGCTACTAGCCCTGATGGCTATGTGCTACTTCCAGTAGCAGAGGCAGTTAGCATGCATTGCTGGTGCTCAAACATTGAGCAATGGCTCCTCCCCTTCTGCATCTCCTTTTACCTTGCTCCTCCCCTCTCTGTACAGGATTTGGGAGCCAGGTCAACGTAAGAGCATAACAAGAGCCCTGCTGCATCAGACCAAGGGTCCATCTGGTCCAGCAGTCCGTTCACACAGTGGCCAGCCAGCTGTCGACCAGGGACCCACAAGCAGGAAACAGTGCAACAGCACCCTCCCACCCATGTTCCCCAGCAACTGGTGTCTATAGGCATACTGCCTCAGATACTGGAGGTAGCAATCTGCCTTCCCTGCACAAGCTACATTTAGAAGTAAGACCATTTTCAACATGGGGAGTGAAGTTGATAATAAGAAGTAGCAGTATCTCTTTTGCAGCTGTCTTAAGCTCAACGCGGTACGGTGTGACTAAGACATACTGCATTTGGACTGCGATGTGGAAGGATAACAGATAACGGATGCCCTGGGCCGTGCTCCTTGTATTGAGCATTGTTGGTCTATATAATTTATATCTAATTAGGATTTTAAAAACAGATCGCTCAGTGCTTGACCTGTGGTTGTGCCTTTCCCCTGTTTTCCCTGAGCCGTTCTCTTTTTCCCTTTCTGCGTCGTGCTGGGCATGAAAGAAAACTCTTGTGTCGCGAGTGCAAGTTGTTTATCGCCTCCTTGGAATCCAAGCCTTTTATGAAAATAAAATATGGCACACCAAGATCTAATTGGCTCGTAATTCTTTCGGGCTCTTCTTTTGAAAAGTGTGATGTTCCGTACGACACCCCTCCGCTTATTGCTGAGATCATCCCTTCTGTTAAAAGATACTTTATTGGGAATCTGTTCTTTTGTGCTGCTTTAGAGAAAGAGAGGAGAGACGTGTAAAGGAATTGATTGAAGCTACCATGGCCAAGCTATCCCTGTCCAGGAGAGGCCGTAGTTGGCGAACCAACCGAAGATGGTAAAAGGCACTCCGAGCCGTGGTGGCTACTTGAGCCTCCAACGACAGAAACGGGTCTAAGAGTACCCCCAAACTACGAACCTGTTCTTTCAGAGGCAGAGCAACCCCATCCAGAACAGGCAACGAGCCTGTCTCCCGGACTCGGGAACCACTCACCCACAGGGCTTCCGTCTTGCCAGGATTTAGTCTCAGTTTATTGGCCCTCATCCAGCCCATTACTGAGTCTAGGCACTGGTCCAGGACCTGCACAGCCTCACCTGATTCAGTTGTCACAGGGAGATAGAGCTGTGTGTCATCAGCGTATTGATGGCATTTAGCTCCAAATCCCCTAATGACCGCTCCCAACGGCGTTGATGTGTGTCTGAGCCAGAGCATTTGGGGAAATGTGAAACTAGAGTCTGAAAGCATGGTAGTAAGCTCCTGCTCTGATCCTAGTTTGTTTAGACCAAGCTTGGGCAATCCAAACACTTCATGCTACAAAGCCAGGTTGCTTCCCCACCCCCGCCCATTTCCGTCTGTGAAGGCACTAAAGCTTCCATGTGGCCCCAGGCAGGTCGCTAAGTGAATTACGAAAAACACAATTTCGTAATTGTGTTTTTAACCTGTTGGATGTTTTTTGTGGTTTTAATTTTTGCGAACCGCCCAGAGAGCTTCGGCTATTGGGCGGTATAAAAATTAAATAAATAAATAAATAAAGTGCCTTCTTACGCAGCATTTGCTCTCCGTGGCTACTTGCTAGTGGATGTGATGGCACAGTTTGATCTACGACAGGTGGCACAGGTGTGACGCTGCCACCTTTGAGCAAGGGGTTGCCCTTGGTGGCCTCTTTGCTCTGGGCTTCTCTATTCCGGGGGCTGGGTTTCATATTTGCAAACTGCTACCTCCTGTTAAAGCCAGACCAGGGGGGAATCCGCACGTCGTTCTCAGGGCGTTTCCATCCGCCCCCAGTGCACCCCGAAAATGATCGTGTAACTTGCTTGTAAAAGAACCGAGGAAGAAGCGTCCTTGCCGGCGGCAGCGGCACCCAACTCCCTCCTCGCCAAACAGCTCGGAGAGCTCGGCAGAAGAAGGCGGGGTGGAGAGCGGAAGAAGGTCTCCACCTCGCCTTCTTCCCCTGAGCTCTCCGTCCCAGCCGGCGAGGAGAGGGTTGGGTGGCGGCGGCGGTGGCGGCAAGGACGCTTCTTCCTCGGCTCTTTTACAGGCGAGTTACACGATCGTTTTCGGGGTGCACTGGGGGCGGATGGAAACGCCCTGAGAACGACGTGCAGATTCCCCCCTGGCAGGTGTTGGGTCCCTCAGCTTTACCCAGGAAAGGCAAGCAATGAAAAGATCAACAGGGGCACATTTAAAAGGGGATGGAGTAAAACGGAAGGGCAGCACCCGCTGCCTCAAAAACAATTGCGACGATCCCCGGTGTAAATAAGGGATTGTTTCCTGGGGGTTGAGAACAGCGTTGTGACATGCACCGGCTTTGAATAATCCGCCCCAAGGATAGAATGAAGCATAACGCAATCTTAAGGGTAAGGACCATTAAACAAAGGAATTATCTTAGCGGCCGATGAGAGAGATGGTTATCCCTGGAGATCTTTCCGAGTTGCAGGAAATGCTTGGGAGGAAGCCTGTGTTCCGTTCAGGCAGACTTGGCGGTCCACAAGGCCTTTTCTCTCTCCGCCTGATGCGAGCAATATGCAGCCGTACAGCGGAACGGCGGTTGCGTCAGCACGGGCTCTTCCCAGAGGTAACCAGAAAGTTTAATTGCCCTCTGGGTAATCAAGGAGATTGATCTTTTCTTGCAACAGCCTTGTACAAAGTAACAGGGCAGGCTAGTGTGACTTTTGTAGCCCTAACGTAGTGTGCCGTGTGGGTATACAAGCTCATTTGCTCTCAAAGCTGTTTTTTTTTAAAGTAAAAATAAAAATAACTGGAAAGACATCCAAGTGTGTGCCAAGAGAGCCTCCCTAGGGAGAGCATCCGTAGGAAAGTTGCCACCACCGAAAGGTCCCTCCGTACCCGACCTGAGCAAGGTAGCTGGAGCAGAGAGCTCCATGTGAGCTGTTCACCCAGCGGAGGTCTTCCATCAGCCCAACCAGTTTAGTCAATGTAGGCCAAACTTATAGAATCATAGAATAGCAGAGTTGGAAGGGGCCTACAAGGCCATCGAGTCCAACCCCCTGCTCAATGCAGGAATGCACCCTAAAGCATCCCCGAAAGATGGTTGTCCAGCTGCCTCTTGAAGGCCTCTAGTGTGGGAGAGCCCACAACCTCCCTAGGTAACTGATTCCATTGTCGCACTGCTCTAACAGTCAGGAAGTTTTTCCTGATGTCCAGCTGGAATCTGGCTTCCTTTAACTTGAGTCCATTATTCCGTGTCCTGCACTCTGGGAGGATCGAGAAGAGATCCTGGCCCTCCTCTGTGTGACAACCTTTTAAGTATTTGAAGAGAGCTATCATGTCTCCCCTCAATCTTCTCTTCTCCAGGCTAAACATGCCCAGTTCTTTCAGTCTCTCTTCATAGGGCTTTGTTTCCAGACCCTTGATCATCCTGGAGGGCTTCCACACACAGTCTTCGGGGCACCCCGAAAGCGCTTCAGGGCGCCCTGAAACTCCTAGTGTAGCTACCTGGTCAGAAGAGACGGAGGAAGAAGCGGCGGCGGCGGCAAAAAGTTCCCAGGGCTCGGCGGCTTCCTTCAGTTTGCAATCTACAACAATTCCAAGATCCTTCTCGTTTGTAGTATTTAGTGTGTGTGTGTGTGTGTGTGTGTGTGTGTGTGTGTGTGTGTGTGTTGTGTCTTAAGACCGAGCTGGCAGAAATCAAGGCAGGCTGAGGGAGAGGTGGCCCGGGTGACTGGGCAAAAATTGTGCAGCCTGCCTCCCCACGGCTCCTTCCTGCTATGCTTTCGCAGGGCTTGCAGCCCGCCTGAATTAGTCACAGCAGCCAGGCCACTTTCTAAGTCGGTGGGCCGCGGTTGAGCAAGTTTAGCCGCAGGAGCGGCTCAGGATGCTTGCCAGGTATCACTTGGGCAGGGTGAATGTCATTTCCACGTTCCATTTCCTTGGGATGGTGCAGCCTGACGCGCTCTTCTGCTTTCCCCCAGTCTCCCTCCCTCTTGCGCTGAAACCTAATTTCCTGACTCGGCAGCTGTTCTGGTCTGCTTCACCTGCATTTTAGTTCCTTAAAACAATGGCTCTCAATCTCGTTCTTCAGTGCAGTAGGGGAATGGGCCTGAGAAGCGTCGTGACAGCTAAGGATTCATCCCGTCCCCGCTTCCGCTGGCCAGCCCAATGCTTCCAGAATGCCTCCAGGCAGGAGGTGTGGTCAACAGAAGTCCCTTGTCCTTTAGCTGAATGGATGGATGTGGAAGCAGGCTACCTGTCATGGCGAAGAGGTCTCTCAATGGCTATCCACTGGGAACTTCTCCCATCCCCTTTTAAAGCCCTGAGAGTCGGTAGCTCTTACTGCATCTTCTGCAGGGCTGGCATCAAGGGTAGCCAGGGCTGAGCACCTGTCGAGAGTCCACTCCCCCACAAGGGCCCACTGGCAAGAGCCACATGGAGCTGCTCCTCTTCACCGCTGCAACCTGACCGTTCACCTGCCTCTTGCTCTGGCTCAGGAAGTGGTGGTGGTGATAAGGAGGTGCAGGAGATGCCACGGCCTCCTCGCCCCGTGGCTCTCTGCCTGCCATGCAAGCAAGTGGGAGCCATGATGAGAAAAAGGAGGAGTAGCAGGAGCAGCCAGTGACCACGGCAGTGAGAAGGGTGGGCTCAGTGAAGGAGGGGCACCATGGAAGGTGTCTTGTCCAAGGGCTCCCAGTACCCGGAGCTGCCTGGCACTGATCCTGTGGCAGAGAATTAGGTAAATTAAACCATACTTTGTGTGAAGGACTTCTTTTGTATTTGTCTTGAATCTCCTGCATGGCCGTTTCATTGGGTGAGCTCACGTTCTAGTGTTGTAAGAACATACGGAGAGCCGTGCTGGATCAGACCGAGGGTCCATCCAGTCCAGCACTCCGTTCACACAGTGGCCAACCAGCCGTCGGCCAGGAGCCCACAAGCAACAGCACCCTTCCACCCATGTTCCCCAGCAGCTGCTGCACACAGGCTTACTGCCTCGGATACTGGAAGTAGTACATCGCCATTAGGGCTAGTAGCCATTGATAGCCTTCTCCAGGTATTTATCCAACCCTCTTTTAAAGCCCTTCAGCAAAGGAGATTGTTACCTTGTCGTGGTGCTGGAGCTTGAGCACCTCAAGGATGCCATGAGCTAAATCGTGAAGCGACACCCAAGACAGGAAGGTCATGGTAGAGAGGTCAGACTAAATACGATCCCTGGGGAAGGTAATGGCAACCCACCCCAGTAGTCTTGCCGTGAAAACTAAATGGATCAGTACAACCAGAGATATGTCGGTATACCATCGGAAGTTGGGACTCCCAGGTCGGAAGATGGTCAAAATGCTACTGGGGAGGAACAGGGGATAAGTTATATTCTGGAGGTGACAGACTTGACCTTGGGGGAGCTGGGGGTGGCGACGGCCGACAGAAAGCTCTGGCGTGGGCTGGTCCATGAAGTCGCGAAGAGTCGGAAGTGACTGAACGAATAAACAACAACAACAACTTTTAAAGCCACCCAAATCGGCGGCCATCACTGCACTTTGTGAACCACCCAGAGAGCTCCGGCTATTGGGCGGTATAGAAATGTAATAAATAAATAAATAAATAAATAAATAAATAAATAAAATCTTGTGGAAATGAATTCCATAGTTTATGCGCTGTATGAAGAAGGACTTTCTTTTATCTGTCCTGTGGTATGAGAAGGAGAAATTCCCCCCTCCCTCTCTCTATAATTTATAATGTGTGGAATGAATGTTCTCCCACTGGGTCATTTTTTCGTAAACTCAAAAGCCCCCAAAGTGTTTAGCTTTTCCGCATAGGGAAAGTGCTGCACCCCCCCTCCCTTAATCTTTTCGGTGGAATTTTCCTGTGCCATTTCTACCTCTACGATCGGCTTTTTTGAAATGAGTGACCAGAACTGTATCGGGTATTCAAAATGCGGCGGCGACACCCTATATTTTATGTGAAAGTTGTTAGGAGCAGAGGAAGCTGCCTTGGTCCATTTAAGCTCTTCCAGGATTCCAGGCAGGACTTTTCTCCTCCCTACCTGGAGATGCCAGAAACGGAACCTGGAACCTTCTGCATGCAAAGGTGGATTTTGATTAGAGATTAGCGTCATGCAGGTGTTTTAGGAAGTGTTCCAAGAGCATGGGGCAGCAAGGGAGAAAGACCAGACGCATTTGAGAAGGGCTCCTCAACCTTTTTAGGCTGGTGGGTGTGACGTCTTGCTCTCACAGGCTACCTTACAGGACCACTTCAATCCCCCCTTTGTGCTAATGACGTGTGTGAGGGTTTAGTCATACAACTGCTGCTCCTGTCTCACCTTAATCCTTTTAGGCCCCACAGCTCAGCAACTTAACCCTCAGTTTCCCATTCTGCTGCCACCATTAACTGTTCCTTCCTCTGTCACTCTTTCACAGAGCACACCAGTTGTTTGAAATTAATTGGAATTTAGTAACACAAGTAAATGCGCCCTCCTCCCATGGTACGTTTTGCCACTTGAGCATCTGTGTGATGTGGGTTAGTTCTGAGTGATGGGCAGGAGCACTGCCTGCCCAACTCCCGTGTAGAGGCTTCAGGCTCTGAAACATCCCAACATAAAAGAGTGGGAAACAAAATACTGGGATGAATATACTATTGCCCCGCTCGTGCTCTCCGCTCCTCTGATGCCATGCTTCTCGCCTGCCCAAGGGCCTCTACTTCCCTTACTCGGCTTCGTCCTTTTTCTTCTGCTGCCCCTTATGCCTGGAACACTCTTCCAGAACACTTGAGAACTACAAACTCAATCACAGCTTTTAAAACTCAGCTAAAAACTTTTCTTTTCCCTACAGCTTTTAAATATTGAGTTTGTTCTGAACCTATACTGTCAGCTTCACCCTACCCGGTGCCTGTTTACACTTCCCTGTGCCTGTTTGCATTCTCTTCCCCTCCTTATTGTTTTACTATGATTTTATTAGATTGTAAGCCTACGTGGCAGGGTCCTGCTATTTACTGTGTAATCTGTACAGCACCATGTACATTGATGGTGCTATATAAATAATAATAATAATAATAATAATAATAATAATAATAATAATAATAATAATAATTGTTTCTGGCCTGCTTGCATTGGCTGCCTATATGTTTCCGAGCCCAATTCAAGGTGCTGGTTTTAACCTATAAAGCCCTACATGGCTTGGGACCGCAATACCTGATGGAACGCCTCTCCTGATGTGAACCTACCCGTACACTGCGCTCAACATCTAAGTGCCTACTCCGAGGGAAGCTTGGAGGATGGCAACAAGGGAGAGGGCCTTCTCAGTGGTTGCCCCCCCCCAATTTGGAATGATCTCCCCGACGAGGCTCGCCTGGCGCCAACATTGTTATCTTTTCGGCACCAGGTCAAGACTTTTCTCTTCTCCCAGGCAGTTAACAACATATGCTGAGTTTTTTAGCTGACTCCAGAATAGTTGTTTAAAATGAATATTGTTGTTTTTATGCTTTTTATGCTTTTAATTTTTTTGTATATTTGTTTTTAATGTTCATTCTTTTTAACTTTTGTAAACTGCCCAGAGAGCTTTGGCTATGGGGCGGTATATAAATGTAATAAATATATAATAAATCAATAATGGTTTCCATAGTTGCAATGCATATGGTTATAAGGCTTCTTTGCGTATTGGTTTCTGTCAGTTCTTTCTTCATAGAATCATAGAATAGCAGAGTTGGAAGGGGCCTACAAGGCCATCGAGTCCAACCCCCTGCTCAATGCAGGAATCCACCCTAAAGCATCCCTGACAGATGGTTCCAGCTGCCTCTTGAAGGACTCTAGTGTGGGAGAGCCCACAACCTCCTTAGGTAACTGATTCCATTGCCGTACTGCTCTAACAGTCAGGAAGTTTTTCTTGATGTCCAGCTGGAATCTGGCTTCCTTTAACTTGAGCCCGTTATTCCGTGTCCTGCACTCTGGGATGATGGAGAAGAGATCCTGGCCCTCCTCTGTGTGACAACCTTTTAAGTATTTGAAGAGTGCTATCATGTCTCCCCTCAATCGTCTCTTCTCCAGGCTAAGCATGCCCAGTTCTTTCAGTCTCTCTTCATAGGGCTTTGATTTCAGACCTGATCATCCTGGTTGCCCTCCTCTGAACACGCTCCAGCTTGTCTGCGTCCTTGTTGAATTGTGGAGCCCAGAACTGGACGCAATACTCTAGACGAGGCCTAACCAGGGCCGAATAGAGAGTAACCAGTACCTTACGTGATTTGGAAACTATACTTCTATTAATGCAGCCCAAAATAGCATTTGCCTTTCTTGCAGCCATATCGCACTGTTGGCTCATATTCAGCTTGTGATCTACAACAATTCCATGACCCTTCTCGTATGTAGTATTGCTGAGCATTTGGTTTCCATTTCCTAGATGTAGAACTTGGCATTTATCCCTATTAAATTCCATTCTGTTGTTTTCAGCCCAGCACTCCAGCCTATCAAGATCACTTTGAAGTTTGTTTCTGTCTTCCAGGGTATTAGCTATCCCACCCAATTTTGTGTCATCTGCAAATTTGATAAGCGTTCCTTGCACCTCCTTGTCCAAATCATTAATAAAAATGTTGAAGAGCACTGGGCCCAGGACTGAGCCCTGCGGTACCCCACTCGTTGCCTCTCCCCAGTTTGCGAAGGTTCCACTGATAAGTACTTAAAAGTTTTTTTCTATAGAATTCTAGTATTCTTTATCTTAATATCTATATTCTCAACTCAATATCTCACACCAGTCCTTCTTATCCAGTATCTGCCTGGGCAAATTTGGAAATTTGAGTGTGTTTTGGGCACTCTCACAAAATGATTGTCATGGGCGGGGGCTTGCCTGTTCATAAAATGCCCGCCATAGTGGTCCAGTCCAGTCACAAAACATCCATTATCCAGAAGGCAAACTGTCTGGTGCGAAGAAAAGAAAAGTAACTTGCCAAAGAACCTGCGGACACAAACACACAACTATTTTTTTTAACCCAAATAAAGATGGCACTGGAAGGAAGCCCTTCGCTTTGCAGCATGCCAGCCTCTCCGTTAAAAGAAAATAATAATAATTAAGGTATCTTTAGAAACAAACTGAGCCTCGTGTGGTGCAGAGCGGTAAAGCAGCAGTTTCTGCAGCTGAAACTCTCCTCACGGCCTGAGTTCGATCCCAGCGGAAGCTGGTTTCAGGCAGCTGGCTCGGGTCGACTCAGCTTTCCATCCTCCCGAGGTCGGTAAAATGAGTACCCAGTTAGCTGGGGGAAAGGTAATCATGGCCGGGGAAGGCAATGGCAAACCACCCCGCTCTAAGGCCTGCCAAGAAAGCGTCAGCGAAAGCTGGCGTCCCTCCACGAGTCAGTAATGACTCAGTGCTTGCACGAGAGGTTCCTTTCTTTTCCTAAGAAACAAAATAAAAATTGGGAAGACAAAGTCTGGCACTGGCCAAGAGAGGAGTTTGTGGGCGCACTGGTGCCCGCGGGCACCATGTTGGAAACCCTGTGGCCATACTCTTTCTTTATTTCTTGCTTGGGCCATGGGCCAGTTGCATACATAACAGCTAAGACAAAATAAGACAAATATACCATAAAACAAGATCTAAAATGCTCAAGCTAAATTAGATTCGCAATACATTGCGTAAAACCCATTTAAATTAAAAACACCCATTATTAAAAATGATGGTGATGTGCGTTCTATAAATATGGGATCATATTTGCTGAATAACCCTAAATGGCTCCCCCCCGCCGGCGGCTTAGAAGTCAGTTACGCCTGGCACCTTTAATGTGTTCAGCCTTCATTTGATAGTCATTGCATGAGCTCTCTGGCTCCGTCTTTTGCTCCTGTAATTGGTTGGGCTGTGCCACAGGTTCCTTGCTGTACTTCTAGCTGTGCTTTGGTCCGTCTTTCATTGGTCTTTATTACTACCTTTTTATAATATGCGGGGCCCCGTGCTATCAGTCAGACTCCCCACCCTCTGCGGGGGCTGCTGCGGCGATGGAAACGTGTCAAATTGCTTTTACTTTTTTAATACAACGGATGCAGGGTTTTCTCCGGCATATGTAGTAGCCCTCTTGATTTGGTTGTTCCTGTGCAATTGGAACATCTTTTCTCACCACGGGGGAAGCAGGAGATCATATTCGACGTTAATATTTCTTCTGTTCTTTTTAATGTGCTTTTTATTGAGTGAAAGACTAAGTAGTGCATGTTTTGACATTTTCCTGCAATTAGCCGAGAAGTGCACTTACAAAAATGGATAAAACAAGAGTGGACAATTTAATTCACAAGTCAGTGACAGTTTATTGGAGTGGAGGCAAAGTTTTGTGCAGGGCACTTGGTTCTCATTTACTGACAACCCAAAGTATGGGTCGTTGCCTTACCTATAGTTTACCCATAATTTGTCTGTTGGGAAATTGTGTGAGGGGCAGGTTGTTTTTCCAGTCCTGGGTTGTTCAATTCCTTTGTCTGCTCCTTCCCTGTATCCCAAATGCCTTTGCAGTGCTGTATTACTTGGCATGTAGAATTGGTGGTCGCAAACTCTGTAGCCTGGCCAAACAATCCAGGAACAACCCATGTTTCTGGGTTCTCACATAATGATAACCCAGGATTGAACAACCCATACTCAGCCCATGCTTTGGGTTTTCATTATGTGTGAACCAACCAGGTCTTCATTAAAATGAATGAATATATATATATATATATATATATATATATATATATATATATATATTGTATGGCCACCCAATGTGATTTGCTATTAGGAATGGTCCCAGGGCATGGTCCAAAGGCATAAATGCAGTCGCTTTGTTGAAGTGTAACTGGATCAGAATGGGCCATCGCCTGGGAAACTTCCATGTAGGCCGCGCAGAGTTCCATCCTGGGACAAATGCAGGCTACAAATGTAGTATGTGAATCAATAAAATTTAGCTTGGGGTGGTGCGCTGGATAAATGAGAGACACGGTTCTTTGAGTTAAGCTTCCAAAAGCCTGCAAACCTACTGGTGTTGCTACTTGGCCCCGATCCAGCTCTTTTCTCTCTCTGGGGAATTTGAACATAGAAAGCTGCCTCATACTGAGTCCATCTAGACCAGTATTGTTGGCACTGGCAGGCAGCAATGGTGCTCTGAGGTTCCAGGCAGAGGTTCCCCCCACCTACCTGGAGATGCCAGGGATTGAACCTGCGCCCTTCTGCATGTAAAGGCATGTGCTCTGATACTGAGCCACTGTCCCTTCCTCTGTGCTGTATGTGTTTTGATGGGCAGTGTTAGAGGTGGGCAGTATACTCCTCTTTGGGGGAGCAGAAACGGCACATGGTTTTGTAGCCAGAAACTAGGGGTCATATCCTATTGTGCCTGTGTGCTTATGATAGCGACCACTCACCGAATGCACCTTTTGCACTTCTAAAAATAACCTGGAATGAGCAAGAACATTAACTTCCACAACGGGGCAGGCGAGTGGACCTCTGACCAATTCTTCTCCAGAAATGAGCATTTCTGTGCTTTGCTCCCATGAGCACAGCAGAACCGGTGGAGACAGAGCGGCCCTGTGGGTGACTCCCCTCGGATTGTCAGACGCCCTTGCCTGGCACCCAGTGCTTTGGGAGATGCATGGCGGCGCTCAGACCCTCCCCTGCCCGTTTCACGTTGAGAGCCAGCGCTGTGTTAATGCACTGTCTCTCGTGCTTTCTATCCACTCCCAGGGTCGGATTTGCAAGTGTGCATCCCAAAAGGCTCGACGTGCTGCTCCAGGAAGATGGAGGAGAAATACCAAGCCATGGCCCGGTCCAACATGGAGCAACTCCTTCAGTCCGCCAGCATGGAGCTGAAATTCCTCATCATGCAGAACGCGGCCGTCTTCCAAGGTAGGCGGTGGAGCGGCCTCGTGGCGCTTTCTTTCAGCACGGGTGTGACAGGTTGTTTTGGAGAGCTCCAGAGTCTGCACTCTGCCAGCTGGGGGTCTTAGCAGTCGTGGTTTCAAGGTGTGCAGGGTTTGTTCTGTTAGAAGCGTTAGGCTGCTAACTTTGTGGAAGTTGGGCCCTCCAGCCTCTTTGCCTGTCCAAAACTGTGAATATGGGGGCTATATGTAACTTAGGGGCTACTCAGGGGCTGGTGCGGGGCTGTTCCACTAGGGGCCTCCCGGAGTTCCAGTTTCTTTTGCGATTTTATTTGCTTACATGCAGCGGTGTTGTCCTGCTCTTCATCCAAAACAGGCTCCCAGAGCGGCGTATGAAGATTAATAATAAGACAGCCGCTTCCTTCCTAAAAGACACAACACAAAAGGAAAAAGGATTGGGAGGGAGGAGGAAAAGAAGCAAAACCCAGGCTCTAGTTCTTCATTTGAAAGTTCGAAAAACTTTTTTTCTGGCAGGGTAGGGTGAAACGAGCTCCCTGCAGCTGGCTGATGTATGGGGCCAGGCTGGTCTCCCCCTTACCGTGGTGTTCTTCCTGGGAGACAGGGGTGTTGCCTCCCGGTGGCCCTTGATTCTCTGGCTGATGGATAAAGCCAGAGTCTGCAATAGCAGGGAAATCTGTGCTACAGAACACAGGAAGGCCCCTGGGGAAAAAAATAGATCTCCCCCATCTCTGTCCCAGAATGCTCTTGTTGCAGGAAGCCCTTTAGATGTTGGTCCTAGACCATCATGAGGGCTTACAGGAAACCAGCATGGCTTGCTTTTGGGTAGTGGAAGAGGATTCAAATGCCACAGATGGCGTATCTGATCCTCTGTCTTTCAAAGTTGCTGGAGGAGCTTAGATCTCCGGGAAAGAACCAGTCGTCCGTAGTTCAAGTCCATTGCTGCAGGTTCACTCTATGGGTGACTGCAGCCTCGGGTGACACCTTGCATTTGCTAGAGTATCAGACTAGAATGGGGGAAAACCCAGGTTCAGACCCCTGGTTGGCTGTCCAGATGTGGGAAGCGGCATTAAATGCACAGTCAGACGTTTGGTCCTTCGAGGTCAGTATTGTTTACATCAGGGGGTAGGCAATCTGGCGCCTTCCAGATGTTTTGGACTTCAATTCCCATTAGCCCCTGCCACTGTGGTCAATGATAATGGATTATGGGTATTGTAGTCCAAAATATCTGGAGGATACCAGGTCTACAGTTGACTAGCGGCAGCTTTCCAAGGGTTTTAGACAGTCCTGCCTGCAGATGCTTTGGGGGAGATGAAACTGGGACCTTTTCCTTGCAAAGATTTGTGGAGTTGGAAGGGACCACAAGGACCATCTAGTCCAACCCTCTGCAATGTGCAGGAAAACCAATTAAACCATCCATGAGAGGTGGCTGTCCAGCCTCTTCTTAAAAACCTCCAGAGATGGAGTACCCACAACCTCTGTAGATAGACCTTTCCAATGTCGTACAGATCTTACTGTCAGGAAGTTTTTCCTTATATTTAAGTGAAATCTAGGTAGCTGTAACTTATATCCATTATTTTGGGTCCTACTTTCTATGGCCCTGGAAAACAGTTCTTGGCTATCTTCCTTGTGGCACCCTTTTATGTGCCTTAACACTGCTAACATACCTGCGCTCCGTCTTCTTTTTTCCAGACTGAACATCCCAAGTTCTTTCAGTCTGTCCTCATAGGGTATGTCCTAGAGATGTGAAGGCCTGGAAAAAAACCTGGGGGGAAATCCAAAACCATTTCTCCCCGTTTTTTTCCAAAGCCTTTTTTGGTTTTTTTCTGAAAAATTGAAGAAAAAAATGGATTATGGGATGTTTTATTTTAGCATGATGAATAAAATGTTTAAGGCAAGGTGTTCAGATATTTACTTGTCCCAAACTATGTACAGTGTCAGATTATCACAATTTCTGTGCACCGAGGACAAGCAAGTCCTAGGTTGCAAACTGAGGGCGTTACTAGACGAGGCTCTAGCGCGCGTTACCTTCCGCAGCCACGTCGAGGCTTCCAGATGACGTTCACGAGGATCCGCCGTTATCCCGCGGTGAAGCCTCTTTCTCCCGACTTTAAAAAAGTGAGTTGTAGTGCGCCTTTTCCTGCTGTCCCGCGGTAATTCGGAGTACGTGTGGGAGGATGTGAGGTCACTGCGGTCGGCACTGGTCAGGAAAAGGCGTGCTAAGGGGGAGTGGTCAGCGGCTTCGGTCAAGCCGCCTCCGCCATTTGCGCGCAGTCCGCCAGCTGGGGCAGCGCGGCGGAGCGGCTTTTTTATTTTATTTCCCCAGTGACAGTTTGCGCAGGAACGGAGGACCGCAAAAGTGGCTGGTGACTCCTTGCGGTGGGCAGCTACCGTGGCCGCATAATGGCGGTGCTGTACGCTGCCTGTTAGTGTGGGTACCAGGCTGGCAGAGGGCAGAGCTGTTTGTGGGCTGCTGCCATGGCTACGGCCAGATGTGGGTTGGCTCCTTGGGATGGGGCACAGGGCACAGAGGCGGTCATCGCCGCCGACACCTCAGAGGCATGATGGGAGATGTAGGCACAGAGTGGCCATGCAGAGGATTGACCTCGGGTCATATGACACCCGCCACGACCCCCATCAGGAAGTGAGCGCATCAATGTTGACCCTCAACAGCACCAGCAGCACTTCAGCTGGCACTGGCAGTGCCGCCGCTGCCGCCGCCAGGGCCGGCGGCGGCATCGCTGACGGCTGCGCAAGTTTGCGGTCTTTCGGACGTGCGCAAACCGTGCAGCGAGCGAAAAAAAAAGCCGCGGCAATCAGGCCGGTGTGGCTGCGCAACCGTGCTCGCGGCGGCAGCAGCACAACCGGCGCAAACTTCCGCCATAAATCGAAGGCAGGTGTGGATCATGAGGCGTCACGGCTGAACGGGAAAAGCCGCTTTCACCGCTCCTCAACGACGGAACACCCGGTAGGTCTAGCAACGCCCTGAGACTACAACTCTCAAATGCAAGAGCAAGATGCATTTCTGCCTCTAGGGGGCAGCACTGCCATTGAAGCAGAGACTGAAACTGATAGTTCAGGAAATGAGTCTGATTGAATTTCATGCACATTCATTGAACCTTGGTCCCCCCTTTTTCTCAGTTCTTTTTATGGGAATGGGTGCTTTATGTCTGCTTGACACTGTGGAGGACTAGCGGAGACATAAATAATTTTCTTTGTTACTAATGTTGATGGTTCCTCTGTTGTTGTTTTTAATTGTTTTTTGCCTGCTCCTCATAAACTGGCAAAACCAAAGAGGTTCCTTAAAGTTCAGGTGTTCCTAACAGTTCAGGGGCTTGCAGCTCCATTTGTTACCAAAAAAAGTTAAAAAAAAAGTAAATTCAATTTATAATAATTGTTTGAATACACTGTACTTTTAATATACCAAATGTAATAATTTTATGCCAAACCAACTTGGAAATAATTACGTATTATGTTACTAAAGCAACAAAGTGACTTTCAATCTGTAAAAAGTGCTAATTTTGCATTATTTCAATTTTTCCCAAAATTTCCATTTCTCCCCAAACTCCCCTGGAAAAAAACCCATCCCCCCCCCCCAATGGCTTCAAAATTCCTGGAAATTTTACATCTCTACCATGTCCTCAAGTCCCTGTATCATCTATGATGCTTCCACCAGGTGGAAGCTCACTGTGTGATCTTGGCCCATTTGCTACCTCTCAGAGTTGTTGTGAGGATAAACTGGGAGTGACGGGAGAACCCCAGTACTGCTCTTTGGAGGAAGGTCAGGATAAAAACGTAACAAACAAACATTGCTAAGCGGCCTCTTGCTCTTTTTAATCATCACATTGTTCCCCCAATAAAGACCACATCGCAAAATTCGGTGGGCCGCCTCTTTTGGGAACAGCCTCTTGTTCGATGTGGTAGCATTTCTCACTTTGGCCTTAAGCGGTGTAATATGTTGGCATGGAAACGTCGCCCAGCCTTTCCTGAAACGCCCCCCCCCCCCATCCCCTTCAGAACTCATTTCAATATTTCCCATCTGACAGCTGAAGGGTCCGCTTGAACGACACACCAAACTCTGGTCCAATGTTGTTCTGCGCTAAATTTAATTTTCTTCCTGCTGAAATTGCATCAGCCTCTTTGCTGATAAAGACCAGGGGGAAATCGCTTGGCATTTACCAAGATCTCATCCAGGCGTGTCTGTTACTGTGTTCACTTAGCAAAGTTTATTAGATTATTAGAGTTTTAGCCCTTGGGCTCTTCCATTATTACTGGGGGGAAAATACCACGGAAATAAGGGCTGGGAGGGGGGAGAAGTTGTAGTAGTTTATCCTCTGCTACAGAAGATTTTAAAAAAATGTATTTATACGTTTTTAAGTGGGCAAGGCCTAAATTTCCCCATTGAGGACCATGCTGTCTACTGACAGTGCTAAGCTGAGTCTTGGGTGTATGTACCTCCATGTTAAACTGCATATGGACCATCAGAAGCTGCCTTCTACTGAGGGCCTTGCTAGACCTGCCGGGATAAGCCGGCAGGGAGGCGGGGCGACGGCGCGTTAAGTTTAGTGCGCGCCGCCCCGCCTCCTAGACGGCCGACGCGCAGGGACGACGGAAGCCCTGCAGCGTCGGCCATTTTTTTTAAAGTTTAAAGGGGCCACGTGCGGCCCGAAGACTGCGGACAAGGTAAGGTTTTTTTTTTAATTTGGCCCCCCCACCCGCTGCTGATCCCTCCCCATAGGCCCCTGCCTGCTCGCTCGTCCTCCCCACATCCGCCATCCCCTATCCCATCCCCGATCTTTGCCCCCCTCCCTTAGCAGCCCCGTCACCGATCTTCTCCCCCGCTCCCTTAGAAGCCCCATCCCCGATCTTCTCCCCCCCTCCCTCGGCAGCCCCGTCCACGATCTTCTCCCCCCCTCCCTCGGCAGCCCCGTCCACGATCTTCTCCCCCGCTCCCTTGGCAGCCCTGTCCCCAATCTTCTCCCCCTTCCCTCGGCAGCCCCGTCCCCGATCTTCTCCCCCCCCTCCCTCGGCAGCCCCGTCCCCGATCTTCTCCCCCGCTCCCTTAGCAGCCCCGTCCCCGATCTTTGCCCCCTCCCTTGCCATCGTCGATGTCCGGCTTCCCCCCCTCTCTCCTGGCGGGTCCGGCCTTCCCCCTGCCCCTCTCACCCCCCCCCCTTGGGATCCACCCTGGCTGATGGGCACAGCGCTGAGCGCTGTGCGCAGTCCGCGGCTTTTTGCGGCTACTCGCGAGTAAGCGAGTAGCCGCAAAAAGCCACGGAAGTAGCTAGACGTTCCGCAGCCCCGGCCTGAGGCCGGGGCTGCGGAAAAGGCGCGCCATAAACGACTTCGCTTATGGCGCGTTAGAGGAGGCTTCAGTGCGGCCTGGGCCCGGATTCCCCTGTGCGTCATCTGGATGCACAGCAGGGAAACCGGGTCTCAAAGCGTGCTAAGGCCTCGTCTAGCAAGGCCCTGAGTCAGACTCTGGATCCATCTAGCCCAGTGTTGCTGACACTGATTGACAGCAACAGCTCTCCAGGGTTTCAGGCAGAGTTTTTCCTGCCTTACCTGGTGGAACCAGGAATCAAATCTGGGACTTTCTGCATGCCAAGCAGGGGGTCTACCATTGAGCTACGGCCCCTGCCTTGGATTGACTAGTTAGAAAACGTTTTGCAAGTTCACTGGCACTTGTGAGATGTTACCTCATTACCTAAAGGATCATTACAAAAAGATTAGTTGGCATCTTAACATATTCTTTTATAAAACTGTTACAGTGAAACATGGGATTGAAGTTCTAATTGGCAATGAATTGTGTTAAGATATTGTCAGTGTTATTCTCCAGAGGGGTAGCTATGCTAGTCAGTTACAACAAAAACAACACAGAGTCTTGTGGCACCTTAAAGACTGGCAGATTTATTATGCACTGTTTTTAACGCAATTGTCACTGTCTGTACTTCTTGCATTCCGCCCCCCTCCGTAGGTCTTGCTGTTTACAACTCTGCCCCCGCACCAATACTCAGGCCATGTGCCGTTTTGCATTTTAAACTCCCTTAAATCAAACCACCATCCTGACTATAGGAATAAAATGAAGCTTGCTTTTGCTGCTCTGTAATGTTAGTAAATTCTCGATGAGGGCAAGCAATGCCTCCATTTTTGGTTATTTACAGTTATTTTGCTCGTTCTTTCTCATCTGTTGGGGAGAATGAGCCAATTTTGACACGGCAAGCTTCTTTCAGGTTATTATTTATTGCATTTATATCCCGCCTTTTCCCTCCAAGGAACCCAAGGCGGTGTACCTAATCCTCCTCCTCTCCATTTTATCCTCACAACAACAACCCTGAGAGGTGGGTTGGGCTGAGAGTCTGACTGGCCCAAAGTCACCCAGTGGGTTTCCATGGCCGAGTGGGGACTAGAACCCCGATCTCCCGACTTCCAGTCTGACGCTTTAGCCACTACACCACACCAGCTCTCACACCACTCTAGCTATCTTTAATCACTTTAGTAGCACCTAAGCCACAAATCTATCAAAGAGCCAATCCCAATCTCGAAGTCAGCTAAAAGCGGGGTTGAATTATTTATTTTGTTATGATGAAAATGTCTGAATTTTTATTGGGTTTCCCTGGAAGAACTTGATTGTGCTTGAAGTCTGCAAGATAAAAGATCAGTGTTCCGTCTCCCGAAACCTTTCCTTTAAAGAGAAAGAAGCACGGGCCCCTCCCATCTCCATCTTTTAGTGCCTTTTTTCCTTACTATCATCAGCAGCTATTGTGACTGTGAAACCAAAGCGGGAGAGTTAAATTTGAAAGAGAAATGGCTTCTGACAATTGGAAAAACCCTTCACGAATTATGCCTGTTTTATGGATAAACTCAAGGTGTAATGTGCATAACAAGAACAAGGCAGATGTGTGTTTGGAGGGGAAGGGGATTTACTTTAAGGAGACCTTTTTTTTAGAATGATTTTTGGTTAAAAACTCTTTGCAAAACAATTTGGGGGTCATTGCTGTGATACACTTGGGGCCTTGCTAGACCCTGCCGGATAAGCCAGCGGGGAGGCGGGGCGACAGTGCGCTAACTTTAGCGCGCGCCGCCCCGCCCCCTAGACGGCCGACGCTCAGGGACTGCGGAAGCCCTGTAATGTCGGCCATTTTTTGTGGTTGTTAAAGGGGCCACGTGCGCCCCGAAGACTCCGGAGAAGGTAGGTGGTTTTTTTTTAATTAAGCCCCTCCATCCGCTCCTGATCCCCTCCCATGCCTCCTGCCTACTCTTTCCCCGCCCTCCCTCCCCGTCCCGTGTCGCCCTCCGCCATCCCGTGTCGTCCTGCGCCATCCCGTGTCATCCCGTGTTGCCCTCCGCCATCTCGTGTCATCCCGTGTCGCCATCCTATGTCATCCCGTGTCGCCCTCCGCCATTCCCCTCTCCTGCCGGTCCGGCCTTCCCCCCCATGTCCCCCCTATGGGATCCCCCCGGCCCGATGGGCACAGCACTCGTATGAGCGCTGTGCCCAGTCCGTGGCTTTTCCCGCAAAAAGCCACGGACCTTGCTAGACGTTCCGCAGTCCCGGCCTCAGGCCGGGGCTGTGGAAAAGGCGTGCCATAAGCGACTTCGCTTATGGCGCTTTAAGGGTGGTCTGAGCACAGCTTGACCCCCGATTCCCCTGTGCGTCATCTGGACGCACAGCAGGGAAACCGGGCCTCAAAGCGCGCCAAGGCCTCGTCTAGCAAGGCCCTTGGACTCTTCTCCTTTCAGATCAACTAAGTTTGACAATACAAGGCTGCTTTTGACCTCTGCAGAAGGAAAATATAACCATGTTTTTATGTACTGTATGTGTTGCTGTGTCTTTCGTACATCACCTTGCTAGTCAAAACGTGTTTCGAAAACCTGTGTTGCTTGTGCAGTCAAAAGAGGGGAAGAAACTGACTTGGTTCGCACGATGAAAACCCCCACAGTTAACAACCCACAGTTCGGAAGTGGGAGCAAGTGAGCATGATACGAAAAGTCACACAAGCTCTAGTGTTGGAAAAAGGTTCTTATCTTTAATTAAAAAAAAAGTTTTCTTCAAAACGCCCTACGTGTTTCGGATAAAAATCCTTCCTCAGGAGCTACAAGTAAGATAAATACACAAGTACTAATGAAAGGCTACACCCATGCCTATAAAATGTTACACATGCTTTTACACAATAACATTGTGCGTTATAATTACCAACAACCCCCCCACAGAACAAAAACCATGAGCATTCACCCACTTTGGGTGTGCTAAATAAGCCAGGGACACTGCATTCGTGGATTGTTCTCTGTGACATCTACATCTGGAATGTGGGAGAAACAGCCCAGAGTTATAACCCAAGAACAACCCATGGGTTATAACTCTGGGTTGTTTCTCCCTCAACACCCCAGATTTCCAGGTTTGGACATTATGGAGAACAACCTAGGGACTTCAGTTGTCTAGTGTACCAGAAGAAGTGGGTGAGTGATTGGAAGACAGCTCCCTCACTCTCAGACAAACCATGGTTTAACAGATTGTGGGTTGTTTCATTGCGCAAATCGGGTCACTGAGTTCCTAATGCTTGTTTTTGGTCCTGAAACCTTAGGTACTGGGCACCCTCATGCTTTCCTTCTTTGCACTGTTGGAAGTCTCTGAGCTTTTTCCTGCTGCCTGATCATTTTTTATTATTATAAATTGTTCATTTTTAAGAATCGTTTTGTATCTTGAGGGTCTCTGGTGCTTTTATATGTGGGCCTCAATTAGGTTTTTTATTTTCCGATCTGCTTAAAGAAGCTATTGCGTACGAAGTTGTCGTAGGACCTCACCAGGCGTAACCAGAGTTCCTTGTCTTGAAATCTCTCTCTCTTATTAAATTCCTTCCCAGGGCTGGGTGGGTATGATTGGGTGAGCGAAATCTGTCCAAGGGGTGGAGCTCAATTTGACCCCCTGAACGTTGGCTCGTTTCTATCCTGCAGAGCCCAATTCCCTCCGCACCAAGCTCAGCAGGTTCATGTACTCCTGTGTAGTTTGATTTGTGCAAATTGCTTGAAATTTGCACAAATTACACAAACTGTGGCTGCGAGAAAACTGTGGTCTTGATCCAGGATCACTCAGGTAGGGGGTGGGAAGAAGCATTAACTTCACCCCATTCACAGCCATCCCACCCCTTGATCCTATAGGCAGGGAAAGGGGAAGATTACCCCCCCCCCCAATCTGTGCAGGTAGAGCTGTGTGCTAGTTTTTACAGCCCCAACCTGTGCTGCATGTGGCTGTCAGGGCCAAAAACGTCCCTGCAACCCACCCGCAGGGTTTGAGAGGGACCAACCCAGGGAGAAAGAGTGGACTGACAGGGCATGTTCAGAGTTATTAATCTTTGCAAACCAGGTGATGGGAAGCTGTAGACCAGGAGAAAGCCAACTGGTTCTGTCTATATTGCATTAAATGCTGGAAAGGCAGATGTGGTTGTTCTTCCATCAGAAACAATATTTGTACAATGTGTCACCTTGCGCAGTTCAGTTGCTTCCAAGGTGAAGCGCTCCAAATTTTGTGTATCGCTGAGGGTTGACTTGCACCGCCCCCCCCGCCCCAACCAGGCCTTCTTCTTACTCCGAAGCACCTACAAGACTGGTTAGCTCTTCTCTTCTGTAATTACTTCTCCAGGCAAGAGTTATCTTCGGTAGTTCAAGCCCTAATCCATTTCAACTGCCCTCCTAATGCTATAAAATAGCCAAATTATGTTTTTCGGGATTTCACTAGGCAGCCATAAATGTCAGGTTTCCTTCCAAAGCTATATTTATGTCCCTGGCGCCACCATTTCGACTTCTCCTCTGGTCTTTCCTGCCTCCCCCCCACCTCCCAAACATCTCCAATGCAAACTCTGGGCTTGCCAGATGCATATGGTCTCTGGGCCTGGATGGTTTAAGCATGGAGATAAATTCTCTCTGACTGGGCTGGAGTATTTAAAATGCAGAGAAGAAACAGTCTGTAAACACTGCAAGGGGAAGATGCTGAGCTGGGGGGCGGGGAAGCTCTGAGAGGCAGCCGCGGAGTCAAGGACAGGCGTCTGGTTTATGTAAAAGCAACATTTCGCTCGATTGTCATCTGCTTCACTTCTAAAGCTGCAATAAGATGGAATGATAAAAAGGCCAATGATGCATTTCAGACCGGAGATATGAACTCTTCCTCAGCCAATTAAGCTGTCAATATGCCTTGGTTTCATGTCCTCTCTGACAAACTGGGTCACCCCGGAACCATTACTCACTTCGGTGACACTTGCCAGGCAACGCAAGATCAATCCAGCAATTTATAAGCTTATGGTACATTATGAAAGTATATTATTCTGTGTTTAAAATAAAAGGAGAGAGAGCGAGAGAGCTGAGAGTGCTTCCTAATTCACATGTGAAAATTGAAGTGCCTGTTCAGCTACATTCACTTTATGCAATCATAATGCTCCGCCATGGTTAAGTATTGTGTTGGTTCAGATGGTCGTTCAAACGTTGGTTCGGAAGACTGGAAATGAACTCCCAAGTTGCCTTCCTCCCTGGTTTGAAGTGGCATCTCTGCTGGTTCGCTGAATCAGAATTTGATTCCAAACCAGAGAGGGGAAGCCATGTTTTGACCTGGATTTCCAGTGATGCGTCCAGGGATGATCCCCCCATTTCCCCCGGGATAACCAGCACACGGCTTTTAGCCCAGTTTTCCCCGCAGTCTCAGGATCATCCTGAGACCGCAGGAGGTGTGGGCAGCCGTCCCGGTTTCATCCCGGCTCCTCACAAGTAAATGCAGGGAGCTGGGGATGAGGCATGGAGCTCTTCAGGCCCTCCGTGCCCATCGGGAGTGGGGCGGGGGAGCGGGAGTGTTTTTTTTTAACTGACCTTTTCATTGGAGCACATGTGCGCTCATCTTCAGTAAAACGAAAAAGAAAATGGCGGGTGCGACGTCCTCCTCCCTCCCTAGATGTTGCACGTCGTGTGTGGACAAAGGGGAGGATCTCATGATCAGCATATCACAGGATCCTTCCCACTCCCTCCCCTGGTGTAGACATGACCTAAGCCTCAGGAGAGACGTTTCAACCATTTAGAATTGGGAAAAAGAACAGTAAGCCCTGTGTACACCAGTTGCTGGGAAAATAAGTGGGAGGTTGCAGTGGATGGTTGGTGGCCACTGTGTGAACGGAATGCTGGACTATATGGACCCTTGGTCTGATCCAGCAAGGGAACCCACCAAATAATTGGCTGTGCAAAAGATGGTGGGGCCAGGGGAATCCCAATGGGACAGTTTTGGCCCCTGGGGGTGAAGTTCTGTACACCTGACATAGTCAATAGCCAAAAGCGGTGAGATGGTTTCTCTTTTAACCATTCTCAGAAAGAAGATTGGCGTATAACATCTTGATAGCTTAAGCCCAGACAAAGAATGGGCAATTCTGGCTGAACTGCAGTAAGCCTATATACACCAGCTGCTGGGGAACTTGGGTGGGAGGGTGCTGTTGCACCATGTCCTGCTTTGTGGTTCCCTGGTCAACAGCTGGTTGGCCACTGTGTGAACAGAGTGCTGGATTAGATGGACCCTCCGTATGATCCAGCATCAAAGTTCTTCTTATGTCCTTAGTGCTGGAGAAGGATCCCCAGTTTCTGTGAAAGGACTCTCTCCCACTTCAGGGCCTTGAGTTAATGGCCATCCTTGACAGCCACTTCGGTTCAAGTGAGAGTGAAAACACACGCGCCTTCGGGGTACTCGGGGCGGGGGCATGTGTTTATCTTACACGGAGTCTCCAAGAGATGCCAGACTGATCAGAAGGCCGCCGGCCAGGGCAGCCTGCGTTTTAGTAGCCTGATTTAGGAATACAAGCTGCCTTTCTGTCTAGTCCTCTCTAATCAGAAGTCTTCGGGGGATTCCTGAGATACCAGAAGGATTGCAAGCTGTCCAGAAATGCCTGAGTGGTTTCCGTCAGCGTCGCAAGAGAGCGGAGTAACTGGAAACGGGATAGTGGGGAAGGTGGGGCTATGCCAGAAGGAAAACGTTCTCTTTTTATTGCTGCTTTAGTGCACGGCTTGACTCACTTGCTTGAGCCTGTGAGATTGGTTCGCTGCGTGGTCCCTTGAATTAGGCAGGAGTCTTCATTTTGCCCCCAAATCTCTGTTTGTGATAACACCGCAAGCCAAATTGGATAGCTGCTTGGGGAAACGGGCAGGATTTTTGTCTTGATACAAAACTTTGGCAAAGCTTGTACCCTACTTGTTAGCCAATAAATGAAATTGTAGTGGTGATTGATAACACCCACTCCCTGGAAGAAGGACTTCCAGATTCATTTTGATGTGATTTGGGGTGTGTGTGTGAGATCTTCCTTGGAGGAAATGTAATTTGCTTCCCCAATACAAAACTGTTCAGAAATTAAGGAGTTTAGCGTAGCCATGACTGCAGATTAGTGTATCTAATACCCCACCCCCCCCCAACCGAAAAGGAAGGCAGCAATGAAGACAGGAATTCATGACTTTTCTAATTCAGGTCCGTCTTTATACCAAACATCATTTCCTGGTGGAAAGGAGGGCTACAAATTAAATCAATCAATGAAATACAAAAAAAGTCTGTCCCCCCACTCCTGTGTTTGTAAACCATTTGAAAACAAACAACCCCCCAATCCTGCAAATGCAGATAAACCCCATTACGTTTATACCCCATGTTGTAGGGTGTAGGGCTGGGGTCGGTACACTATAGAATCATAGAATAGTAGAGTTGGAAGGGGCCTATAAGGCCATCGAGTCCAACCCCTGCTCAATGCAGGTATCCACCTTAAAGCATCCTTGGCAGATGGTTGTCCAGCTACCTTTAGGGTGGGAGAGCCCACAACCTCCCTAGGTAACTGGTTCCATTGTCGTACTGCTCTAACAGTCAGGAAGTTTTTTCTGATGTCCAGCTGGAATCTGGCTTCCTATAACTTGAACATGTTATTCCGTGTCCTGCACTCTGGGAGGATCGAGAAGAGATCCTGGCCCTCCTCTGTGTGACAACCTTTCAAGTATTTGAAGAGTGCTATCATGTCTCCCCTCAATCTTCTCTTCTTCAGGCTAAACATGCCCAGTTCTTTCTGTCTCTCCTCGTAGGGCTTTGTTTCCAGACCCCTGATCATCCTCGTTGCCCTCCTCTGAACACGCTACAGCTTGTCTGTGTCCTTCTTGAGTTGTGGAGCCCAGAACTGGGCACAATACTCTAGATGAGGCCTAACCAGGGCCGAATAGAGAGGAACCAGTACCTCACATGATTTGGAAGCTATACTTCTATTAATGCAGCCCAAAATAGCATTTGCCTTTCTTGCAGCCATATCGCACTGTTGGCTCATATTAAGCTTGTGATCTACAATTCCAAGAGCCTTCTCGTTGGTAGTATTGCTGAGCCAAGTATCCCCCATCTTGTAACTGTGCATTTGGTTTCTGTTTCCTAGATGTAGAACTTGGCATTTATCCCTATTAAATTTCATTCTGTTGTTTTCAGCCCAGCACTCCAGCCTATTTCTGTCTTTAGCTATCCCACCCAATTTTGTGTCATCTGCAGATTTGATAAGCGTTCCCTGCACCAGCTCTTCAGACTAGCTTGGTCTGAAAAATATGCCTACTTTGCTCTGGGAGGGGAGAGTTAGAGTACCGTATGACAATCCTGCAGTGTAGTCCAGTGCAATGCAGTCTTTTGCTCTGTGTGTGTGTTTAGGAAAATGCAGGGCATTGGGAACTGTAAAGAAGATATAAATAACTAAAGTCTTGATGGAGTGAAGGGAGCCCAGTAAAGAATTGAGGATCTGAACTGCAGGTGGAAAGACAGGAACAGACATGGAGGGTTGGTAGGCAATTTTCTCCAATGCCAGGTCTACCTCAGCCTTGCTGTTGCTCAGTCACCTTATCTACCAGAAGTAGTAGACCAGTTCTCTGATACTAGTTACGTTGGAATATCCTTTTGCGTCTCCCACTGCGAAGTTACACCTATACTAGGCCCGTCGCATAAACCCTTCTCAGGCCAAGCGCCACCACCTGAAAACCTGAGGGTGCGTTAAACAAAACCTTTCCCCTAGCTATGAGGGAAACAGGTTAAATATAGGATCTGTTTTTAAATGTACTGTGGATGTATTCTGGTTTGGGTGTTTGATAACTGTGAGGCAGTTATGCCAAGCTGACATGTGGTAATTGGTAGCTAACAAAATAATAATAATAAGTTTATTGTCATGTTAAAAGCTTCAAATGAAAATATAATGCTTCCAATCCTGCCCAATCCAATCTCCCCAATCACCAACCCTATCTCTCTCTCTCTCTCTCTCTCTCAAAGCTTTTCACGGTCTAGCTCCTGCCTATCTCTCCTCTCTCATCTCACACTATTGCCCCGCTCGTGCTCTCCGCTCCTCTGATGCCATGCTCCTCGCCTGCCCAAGGACCTCCACTTCCCTTACTCGGCTTCATCCTTTTTCTTCTGCTGCCCCTTACGCCTGGAACGCTCTTCCAGAACACTTGAGAACTACCAACTCAATCACTGCTTTTAAAACTCAGCTAAAAACTTTTCTTTTCCCTATAGCTTTTAAATATTGAGCTTGTTCTGACTCTATACTGTTTAGCTTCACCCTACCCAGTGCCTGTTTACACTTCCCTGTGCCTGTTTGCATTCTCTTTCCCTCCTTATTGTTTACTACAACTTTATTAGATTGTAAGCCTATGCGGCAGGGTCTTGCTATTTACTGTGTAATCTGTACAGCACCATGTACATTGATGGTGCTATATAAATAAATAAATAAATAAATAAATAATAATAATAATAATAATAATAATAATCTCTCTCTCTCTCTCTCCACACCAGTCCTAAAGCCCTAGGAATTAATCTCCTCTCACTCCACGTACAATTCCAATCTCCACTCCCAACAACAACTCCCAACCCAACATACAACGTACTCCTCCCTTCAGTCACTCTTTATATACTCCTTCCCCAACCCTACCTATGACGTCACAAACCACACCCACTCAGTTCTAACATTCCATACTCACCAGACATACTAATGCAGACCCATACAGGATACTCAATTGTGGGTTCACGCCACCCCCACCCCTAAACATTTCTGCAGATGCCCATGTGTCCAGCCATACCTGAAGATGCGAAGAATTGAACTTGGAATGTGCTGCATGCAAAGTAGTACTCTACCGCTAAGTTACGGCCCCTCCCTAGGTCTTCTTTGTGAAGCCCGAGCGAACTCTTTCTGATGCTAGATTGAACATTTCATATAGCCACATTTGATAAATAGCGAGTGTAATATTGATATTTTGGCAGGCTTGAATGAATATTCATCTGGAAGGCTTTGCCTCTTGAGATGTCTCGGGCCCAGCAGTGGCTGGTAAAAACTTGGCTTAAAAAAAAAATGTTTGGTTTCCTACCCCTCCCCCACCCCCCAGTTTGTTCCCTTTTTTAAATTGCTTTACCCCCAAGTCAGCACTGTTTGGGTTATCATGTTTAATAAGGGCTTTTTAAATGATTTTGATTGAAATGGTGATGTGATGCATTGTTTTCAAATACGATGTGGTGGTCTTTTTTGTTGATAGCTCTTGTGTCCCCCCACCCACCCCGGGAAATATGACAGGATATTAATTTTAAAAGCAAACAGAATATTCCTCAAAACAAACATGCAGACCTCTGTGAGTGGGCATAGCTCAATGGGAAAGCACGCATGTTGCTTGCAGAAGGTCCATGGGGCGACTTCTCACATTCCCACTTGAAAGGATCTTTTGCAGCAAGGCTGGAAGGCTGCCTGCCACGACACAGGCTCTGAGCAACAGGCCTGGCCGCGGACACTCCCGGCTCACGCTAAGCCCCACCACGTGAGGAGCCTGAGGCGAGGGACAACCACTGCCTTTCTCCAAACTATGTGAAGAAAGGGGTTTCAGTAATAAATTAAAGCGCTGTGAATTATATGTACTGAGGTGAATTATTGTCAGAGTGGGTGTTAAATGTAAATAACTGCAGATGATAATTGCCAAACAGACACCTGGGATTTTTGTGGTAGTTAAAACAAACTGATTAAAATTTTATTTTAAAAATTCACAAGCTTTGTTTCATAATAAAACAGTTAAAAAAAAACCCCTTTTAAAACCTCTCATCCAGTCCTTTCACTCTTCTCATACACGCTTTCCTTTCTCTCACACCTTCACTCTTGAACTTCCTTTATTATCAGCATTGATTAATATACACCAACTGACTATCAGCACACCACCCTCAAAAGACACCACTCTCTACACTGAACCTCAGATTCTCCAGAACCCAAGTACTCTACACACCAAGAGCTAACATACAGAGACCTCACAATCTCCCCAGCCATTCCCTTATATATCACTCCGCCCCACCTCCCAAGACATTCTAACTCCACCCACTCAGGTCGACATTCTAAACACACCAGACTTACAAATTCTAGACATGCATTACTTGTGGGGTGTAATGCCACACTGCCCATCTGAATCCCTAGGGTGATTGCCAGCCACTGCAAAAACTACTAGGCACAATTAGGGTGGTGGCTCCAATGTCAGCAAGGCACTGAATTTGCTCCAGGTTTCAGTTAGAACCAGCCAGATCTCTAAAGGAGCTCCCCAAGGTGCCACCAGCCTCTACTGGCATATTCCCAAAAGAGGAAATGCATCTCTCTAAGAGAGTCCTCAATTTGCATAACTTTTTCATATGCTAATTAATCCCTATAGATGTAAATTTAGAAATAATAACTGTAATTCAAATAGTGATACAGTCCATAGTGGGGAGGGTAGTGATGATACGATCAGCATACCTGCTCATTCTGACGCCCAGGTGCTGTAACTGTTGATGGGCAGCTTCAAGGCTATGTTTTCCCTTTTTTAATGAGTTTTTATCTTTAAAATGGAAGAGAATACAGTGACAAAAGGTTTAATGAGTCAAATATATAATATACTACTTGAGAAAGGTTCGTTGGATAGTGTAGGAAAATCGGTTTGGGAGACAGATCTGAAGATACAGATAGGACAGCAGAGTTGGGAAGGATTATGGAGACAGAGAGTGTTGAGAAATATGTCAGTGAGAATAAAGGAGAATTATTATAAAATTTTATGGAGGTGGTACCTAACCCCAGTTAGATTAAACAAGATTAATAATCAGCATTCAGCAGATTGTTGGAGGGGCTGTGGTGAAAAAGGAATGTATGTGTGGTGGGAATGTAAATATGTGCAAAAGTTGTGGAAGATGGTGTTTTCAGAGACTGAAGAAATTGTTGGAATGAAAATAGAAGAAACACCAAAAGTTGCATTACTCTCACTGCAAGAAGACTTTAAATGTACTAAAGAAATTAAGGAATTGATAACGAATTTGTTGACAGCAGCAAGGTTAATCTTAGCTAGGAACTGGAAGATTCAATGTGATTATTGTATTGAAGAATGGTATAAAGAAGTGTGGGATATATTGCTATTAATGATACATTGACATGTAATATTAAAGTGAGAAGAGGTATAGTAAAAACGAATGATTTTGGGGGAATCTGGAAAAAGTTCCTAGTATTTGTGTTTTCTAAGGGAAGCGGGAAACCACCAGCAGAAGAAACTATGAGTTTTTGGAAACAGGAATGAGATCCCGTGGTGGGGGGTGCACTTTTATGTTGAGTATGATTATGTTAAATAGATTAAGTGTGAATATATGATATAAATGTTACTTTGAGTTTATGTATTATGTTTTTTTTCTGTTAATTGTATTGATGTAGGTAAAAAGTCAATAATTTTTTTAAAAAATGGACCGTGGACAGGATAGCCCGGCAGTAGAGGATGTCTTCAAATCGAAGACTGTCCTTTGTAAAGTTGGGCACCCAGCCGTGATGATCCATAGCCTGACTTGGCCTAAAACACTTTCCGTTATGTCCAACAAAAGCCCTTGTGAACTACAGAGAATAGCCTACAGCGTTTGGACCGCAGAGATATTTTCTGAGCTCTAAATGCAAATTCTCTTAGGCACAAGTTTGCCCTTAAAAACATGCAAAACAAAAGGTTATTCAATGTGCCCATTTCTGAGCGTGCAAAAATTCTCTCCACCCAGAAATGTCATATGTGTGAACCACTATAGTTTAAGCAGGGTTTGTTAATCATGAACAACCCTGGGTTCACAATGTAACAACAAACAATGGGTATTCTTCCTGGGCTGTTCATGGTTAATGGCCCAGAGTTAAACCGTAGGGCAGGGTTCATAACACCCCATGATTCAACAACAACCCACGATTCAATGACAACCCATACCCTGGGTTGCGCGAGTCAGGCCGTAGTGAGTTGACGCGTGTGTCATTAGTCTCCCGAAATAACTTTAATGAGGATTTTTGTGTGTGAGTGAGTCATTTCCTCTGAAGAGGGGCTGCCCAGCCCCAAACTTGCTGAGATTGTGACTATTTTCTGTGGCCCAGTCAATCTTCCGTGCACCTTTTTTAATAGTCTGCCTAGCATCAGTGCCATTTCAGCCTGGGCTGGCTCTCGGCCATGTGCAATGCATTGGAAATTCTGGAATTGATTCCTATCAGCTGCCGTGACTTAAGCACCCACTTGAGGGGTATTGCTTCAGCTCTGCCTTGCAAATCAATTTTTCAATTGCTAAGCGCGCTGACCTGTATGCTTAATCAGTGTGCTTTTTCCTTTTGTTGTCGTTCGGAAGGGATGTTGTCTGGATTATAAATTAATAAATGTTTAGCTAGGCCAAAGCTTGAATTTTAAAACGTTTGCGGATGCAGTGAAAAATGAAATCTCCCTGATGGATTGATGGCTGATGCTTTGACCATGGGCTGCTGTATTTTGCAGCTCGCGTCGTTGCTTTTGGAACTGCTGTCTTTGTTGTTGTGTTTCATGCTTCCTAGAGTCAGAGAGATAGGAAAAATATTGGGGCTCTAATTGGAAAAGTGACCGTCTTCACTAAGTGGCAACGTAATCACAGTGTACATGGAACCCGTTGATAATCTGTCTGTCTGTAACGACCACCCAAGTGGTCAGGAGAATTGTTACGGCTGCCTGGGTTTCTGATTTGGATGCAAGAATTAACATGAACCCACCCAGCAGTCCCCTAGCCTTGAGGCCATGAAGGCTTTGTGAATGATGGCTGCTATATCTTCACAGAATTGTAGACTAGTAGAGTTGGAAGGGGCCAATAAGGCCATCGAGTCCAACCCCCTGCTCAATGCAGGAATCCACCTTAAAGCATCTCCGATAGATGGCTATCCGGCTGCGTCTTGAATGCCTCTAGTGTGGGGGAGTCCACCACCTCCCTAGGGAATTGGTTCATTGTAACAGTAAGGAAGTTTTTCCTGATGCCCAGATGGAATCTGGCTTCCTGCCACTTGAGCCCATTGTTCCGTGTCCTGCACTCTGGGATGATCGAGAAGACTGAGGTGCGGAAAGTCAGACCCACGGGCCAAATCCAATCCTCCACCATTCCCCAGGCAGCCACACCCCTATCCACGGGCAGCCACACCTCCTCCCCCAGGTCCCTTCTCCTGATGGCCCCGCCCCTTCCCTCCACCCACTCATCGTTACATGGTTTTCTGGCCTTTATTCCGTTTTTTCCCCATTTTATAAAGCTGAAATGTCTCTCCTGAGGAGAAGTTTCTGGCAGAAAGGGCATCCCGCTACAGGCTGCTGGGTTTGTTTTTGCATTTGGGTCCCACCCATTCTGTATTCTGTCATATCTGCCACTGGATTGTGGCCTCTGAGAACTTCCCTGAAAAGGAATTCATCCCTTGGGCTGAACGGCATTCTGCACCCCTGTCTCACAACATAAGAAGCTGCCCTGTACCCTTTGCCCATCTTGCCAGACCCTTTGCCCATCTTTGTTAGACCCTTTGCCCATCTTGCCCCGTATGGTCTATTCCGAGTGGCTGTTGAAGGTCTTGGGCAGAAAAGGGGCTCTGCCTTCCCCTTCCACCCAACCCTTTGAACTGGAAATGTCGGGGATTGAACCTGGGACCTTCTGCATGCCAAGCAGATGTCCTACCATGGAGCTGCATTGGAACTGTCCAAGGACCAAGCCCTTCTCCTTCAGAGAAGCTGCTTCTATCTCCCATCACAACCCTGGGCTTCTAGTTGCAGTGACTGACGTAGCATTCCTCCCACTCCGCATTGGTGGATTGCCTTTCAAATATTCTATTGCATCTATTCAGCTTCCCTGAAAAATTATATTCATATATAATGCACGGCACCCCAATATTAAGACTGGCAATTCTGAATGCACTTACTAAGGAGTAAGCCCCAGAGACCAAAAAGGGGTCCAACTTCAGAGTAAGCGTGCATAGGTTTGCATTGTAAATAATGAGTAATATTCATACCTCATTAATATTTCCCAAGAAAAACAAGGAAGCAAGCACTATATAATCATTATCCATTATCATCTCTTTGCTCAACACTATTAAGCTTGGTTAAGAATTATTAATTTGTATTAAACGGATGTTTAAATTATTGGGGAAAATGAGGAAAGGGCGGTATCCAACAGTGCCATTCCTTAAACTCAAGAAGTGGTAGCGGAGGTCTTCCGAATCTTTCCATTGTGCAAGCAGTTGTCCAGTGTGCTTTCGCAGCCGGTTGTGACAACCAGTTGCATAATAGGTTGTGCAAAAGTTATGCGCAAACGATTGTAGACTGGGTTGTACAACTTAGTGCTAAACCATTTGTACCACCTCTCCTCTTGCACATAGTTTGGAACCTAGTTTCTGCTGGCACAACGTCATTTGCGCTAACGGAATGACACCGTTGGATACTGCCCAAGGTTTTGGATTTCCTCAGCACTTGCTGTCGTACATGGAATGATGAGGGTTGAGAGTCCCTGCACAAAAATCTTTTCAGGAATACAGCTCTCTGGTCTGTACATCTCACCTTAAGCTGGATGAAATCTCTATGTCCCTTATTCTGGGGAAAAGAACAGTTGGGTAGTGACAAGACATGCCTGTTCAGAGGAGCTTTCAGATGATAGTTGGGTGCATGGCTGGAGTGATGATGCAGAAAGAGCAACAGTTTATGTGCGGTAGTGCCTGGCTGTACTCCATCCGGACGTGTCCGCCATCTTTGGGGATTTGGGGGAGCTGTTCCAAGTTCCTTAAGAAGCAAAGCTCTGCTCCATTTGAAGAAGAAGAAGGAGCAGTTCTGTTCTTAAACAGCTCTCTTCCAAATGGCTAAACTTTCATTATTGGAGGGGGTTAAGATTGAGTTTTATGAAGAAGCAATTTAAAAACTGGGGGGAGCTGCAAAACAATTTAGAGATCACAAACTACAAATCCCTATGTTTAAAGGCATTTTCTAAAGTACGGATTATGATAAATGGCTTTTGAAAACATCGGTATATTGACTCTTATTTATTGCAACAATTTGTTAACTGTGTACAATAGCATTTCCCTGGAGGACGAGGGAAGATAATATGACTTTTCAATTTTCTCTTCCTCCCCTCCCTGTGTTGTTTTCCTGTCTTACCCCCTGCCCAGTTTAAATTTAGATTAGAAGATGCTTGAGGTTGTAGCCTGTGGGGAGAGCACATCCTTTGCATGCAGAAAGTCCCATGACTTGCCCTTGGCATGTCCAGTTAAAAAGAACCGTAGACAGCAGCCCTGGGAAATACCTCCTCTCTGCCAGAGTCCTTGAAGAACCAATGCTAGTTCAAAAAAGAAGAAGGGGGAAAAAAAGATTAAATTTAAAGAGAATCTCAGAAAAGCTCAAGAGAGCAGAATGGAAGCAGATATTTCTCAAGGCTCTTTTTAAAGGTAAAAGGAAGGATCTTCCATGTCTAGTTTTAAATTATAGTCAATTGAAAGGCTATCATTTCTCAGCCGTGCATTGAAATCTCCTGCTACTGCAAGAGTGGAGTTTGGATTTAATAAAATTGTCTGGGCCTAATAACGTCTCCGGATCATTCCATGGGTTATTGGGTTGATATTTAGGATTGCTGGAAGGGGCGGAAGAATTGCTAACCAGCTGCTGCTCAGACTAATCCAAATTTTAAGTCCAGAACGGTCGGGTAAGAAAATTCAAGGGCCTCCAACTTTGAACAAACTTTATAGTGTTGGGCAGACCCACCCATCCCAACCGCAAGGGGACTAGGTTTTTTGTTTGCTTTCTCCACTTTTTTGATCACTGGTAATATATGGTGACCATCTAGCATTAACATTCCCTTGTCCTGATCTAAAAATCTGTATTTCTTGCAAGCAGATAATATGCTGCACTGTTTTAGTATGGTAAAAAAAATCTTCCTCCAAAGCCCACAGTTACTGTCCTGCAGTAGTTCAAGATGGGATTAGCTCTGTCTTTAGTTATGGATTTACTGGCATAATGCATCTCTCGCGATCATCCAACCTTTTAACAGTTGTCGTCTCAATGATATCGGATTGATCTTGGGCTCATGCGCATACATACATGCCCCACCTTGATCTATAGACCCGTCTTCTCCAGCTTCCAGATGTGGTTGACTGCAACTCCCATCATCTCCAGCAAGCATGGCCATGTTGGCAGCAGGTCATGGGAGTTGCAGCCCAACACATCTGGAGCACACCAGGTTGTCCTCCATTGGCCAATTTAGTGAACTATTGGGGACTGGGTTTGCCGTGAGATTCCTTACGCAAACTTTTAGTCTGCCTCTGTTATATTTGTTTTCTTCCTTTGGAGTTGGAAACAACCTTTGCTCATTGGATGTGCGCCATGCTTAGACGGACTAAGGGCCTGGCTCACCTGAGGGACCTCCCCAAGTTCAGAGCCTTGTCTCCATCTGCATTTTCATCATAGGATGGAGAAGTTTTTTTCGAACTTCTTTTGTGAACCGCCCAGAGAGCTTCTGCTATAGGGTGGAATAGAAATGCGATAAATAAATAAATAAGTCATCTTATTTATTTAAGAACAGCGAACAAGAGTTCTCTGTCCGCAGCTCTGGGCTTACTGTCATCGGGGCCAGCTCAAGCAAACTGCACTCTTCAAAATACTCTTGGTTTTTCTCAGGAACTCATAGAATCATAGAATAGCAGAGTTGGAAGGTGCTTACAAGGCCATCGAGTCCAACCCTCTGCTCAATGCAGGAATCCACCTTAAAGCATCCCCGACAGATGGTTGTCCAGCTGCCTCTTGAATGCCTCTAGTGTGGGAGAGCACACAACCTCCCTAGGTAACTGATTCCACTGTTGTACCGCTCTAACAGTCAGGAAGTTTTTCCTGATGTCCAGCTGGAATCTGGCTTCCTTTAACTTGAGCCCATTATTCCGTGTCCTCAACTCTTTCTGGTTTGAACTGCTGTACACACAACCCCCGCCTCACTTAACTCTGGCAGCTTCACTGTGGTCTTGACAGCAAGAGTTATGTGGACGCACAGGGACGATCCCGGGGATCACCCTGGGATAAAGCCCTGTCTAGCTATGGCCTCTGTCTCTGTCTCTCTCTCTTTCTCTCCCTCTCTTCCTTTTTTTAAAAAAGTGTTCTCCTTTATTCTTATTTTTCGGAAGGGTTTGCATCTCCGGAGGCCGGCCACACCAGATTTCATTAAAACGTGGTTTAGCATCTGTTGCTAAATGCCGCTTTGCCTGTCTGTCGATTACGAAAAGATATATATATATATATATATATATATATATATATATATATGGGTTGGCTTTGTTTTCGGTTGCAGGCTAACCTTTTGAGATGACAGGGTTTCTTTTGCTTTGTCCTCTCCCAGTGCGACAGAGGCCCCCCTCCCGCCCCTCTGGAATGTCCAGTTTCCCTTTCGCTAAGTGAGGCAGTCAAAGAGGTCATGCAGTATTAATGGGGATACAGGTCTCTGATTTCCCCCCCGCTTATGCGTTCTGACACTTTTGACATTTCCTGGAGTGTGTGATGTTCCGGAGGAAAAGAACCCCGGCAACTTGGCTTTTGCTGAAAAATTAATTATCTTGGCACTTTCTATTGCCCCTTCTCCTCCTCCGATCATGATGGGTTTTTGTAAGAGGACAGATCCTTTTGAATAAGAGAAGAATAAAAAAAAAAACAAATGATAAGGGGATGGCAGGAGCATTAATGAGGTCTGCATCAGGGTAACAGGATCTAATTAGGCATTGATTATCTGCCTGCTGCTCTAGAGACAGTAAACTCCTCTCTGGAAAGTGTTGTGTTTTGTGCAATTATTCTGGCAAGTGACTTTTTTTTTTTACCTTCGGAGTTTCATTTGCATCCTAAATGAGTCTTTTCTTTAATCATACTGAACAGGGCTTTCTGGCCGGGCTTCTTTCGTTCTCCTGCACAACTCTTGCTAGCCATTTCTCCCCTCCGTTCCAGAGGGTTCGCTCCGTCAGCCTCCTGCTATACAAACGCAGCAAAGCTTTTGGTAGCGCCTTGGAAGCCAACGGCATTTATTGTGACAAAAGCTTGGTCAGTTTGCTGCCTGTGAGAAAGGACAAGATGGCGCCTACTCCTATTCCATGTACAAAAGCTGACTGGACTGGCGGTTGAACCTTTCTTCAAACCCGGCAATGGGACAGAATTCTCCACCCCACCTGAAAGCTGAAGATTAATTTAGGGGGTAGAAGGCAGGCCGTGGGGGCCTTGACACTCTTCTCCCAACACCTGGATGCCACCTCCCAGCTTCTGCCACCTGAGGTGATTGCCTCACTTTGCCTAATGGTAGGGCCGACCCTGAGTTGCATAAAGTGTTAGCAGGTAAGGGACCGAGGGTTGAGGGGGAGTTGGCCAACAGTGGGCCTAGAATTGCCATGAAATATAAGAGGTAGCAATAGGTCTGTCTCTCTTACAAAGATATGCAAGATGAGAGCAAAGGGACCCTTCACAATAGCAGTTATTGGTTTCTTGCTCTGCTAACTTACCAGGGAAAATGAGGGAAAGCACCCACACAGAACAGGAAGAGAGAACCTTTAAGGTGTGCTAAATTATAATTTATTTACCCTAACACATTTCAATTACTATCTTTGCCAGGGGCTCTGTAAAACAAAGCAACGCTCTTTGTTTTTTATGTGCTGGGCTACAAAAGCTATTTTGCTAATTTAAATAAGGAAGAGACAGTTACTTCCTGTAGGGGCAAAGATGCCCCTATCGCAGCTTGAGTCCAAATGAAATAGAACTGAATTTTCTGTCGCTAGTTCAGTCCTGACATGTTCGAACCAACGTTGAGTAGAGCTCCAACCTCTTTTTCACAAGCATAAATTTATATTGTAGGAGAGTGTGGAGCCACCAAAGTTCAGGTGGTGGGTTGGAATATCATTTTTTTTTAAAAAAGTGTTCAGCCACTTAATGGAGTAAAACAGAATGAGTAATGAAGGCAAGACATGATAATTTACTCTGGTTCACTCTGTGTGTTCTTAATAGTGATCATATGACGTGCGGACAATTGGCCCGCTTCCAAGTTTGCATCCATGCGCTGCCACTAACACGAGTCAAGGTCAATACAAAATTGCTCCCCCCCCCATAGCCATATGGCAAAGCATTGCACCACGTCTATAAACGTTGCTTGACTTACAGAAGGGAGTTGGATTACCCTCCCTTTTGGCTTCTACACAAAAGCTATTTTATGACACAAAGTCCGTTCATAAACGGAATGAATGAATGGATACGGTTGTTTTTATGTTTCTGATGGTTTTTAAATCTTGTATACTTTTTTAATGTTTACTGTTTTAACTTTTGTGAACCGCCCAGAGAGCTTCGGCTGTGGGGCGCTGTATAAATGTAATAAATAAATAAATGAATGAGGGAGGGAATGTTGCACATATATATGTGAATAACTAAAACGTAGTTAAGCTTAGTAACAGAGTACCTGCTTTGCGTGCAAATGGTCCCCCAACCAGCCTCTAGCACCTCCATTCATGTTTGCTTGAGACCATGAATAGATGCTGCTACCCTATTTCTTTGATTCTAAGACACACTTTTTCCCCCATATAAACATCTCTAAAAATGGGGTGCGCCTTAGAATCGCAGGTGTGTCTTAGTTTTTTTTTTTCTGTTGGTGGTACTGAAATTAGTGTGCGTCTTACAGTCGATGGGGTCTTACAATTGAAGAAATACGGTAGTTGCTAAATTTGTCCTGTGGCGAATTTAGGGTGGATTGGACGTCTGAACGTGGAGCCGTCTGACGGCCTTCCCCCAGCTTCCTGGCTTGGCTTCGGCTGGGCGCTCCCAGCCAAAGCCAAGCCGGGACGCTGGGGGGTGGGGGGAGGCGAACAGACAGCTCCACATTCTGACTTCCAGGCACGCCGGAAGTCAGAACGTGGAGCCGCCCCCCCCCCCACTGCAGCGTCCCGCCAAGCCAGGAGAACTTCGAACGAGGGATAGGTAACGTGGCCTCATCCCCGCCTGTCTCCGCCTACCTGGGGTGGGGGGGTACGGTGGGGTGTGTGTGTGAAAGCAGCTCACCTTGCCTAGGGCGCAAAAAAGCCTGGCACCGGCCCTGTTTCCAGCAGCTCTTTCAAATCTCTTAAGCCTGCGGGAATATCCCCGATAGTTTGTAATATAAGGGCTTGGCCTCTCCTTTCACTCTGAATGTCCCCTTCCCTCCTGATTTGCAGGCTCTTGCATTTTAGCACCATCCACAGACTTAATGAGCATCTCCCCCTCTTTGCATCTCAGTTTGTTCATAAAACAAATAAAATACGGCTGCATTCGGGACTAAAGGCAAAGTCCTGCGGGAATGAAGCGGCCTGCCTCTCTCATCATGTGCCGTTGGCCCTCTTTGCTTTTTATGGTGCCGGATCGATCTACCCGACTAGTTCGTATTGTTGGGAAGATGATGAATGAATGCCTGTGCTGGGCTCCGATGTGCGCTGCTGTGCTAAATCTCGCTTTTCAGGCGTGCACGTTGGCATTCTCTGAGTTGGCCTGAGTTGCTCAGTCTAGTGAGGAAAATCTCTGCCTGCCTTCCCCTAATTCATTATCTGAATGTTGATTATTCGGTGGCTTGGTGCTTTCGCGGTACTTGTCAAAGTCTGTTATTTGGCATCCAATTAATAACTGTCAGTTTCAGCTCATTTCCATCCCCGAGAATGACACGTATTCAAATTCTGCACCTAAGCAATCAAAATTCTGTGCCAAGAAAACCTGGATTCTGCAACCCATATAAATGATGCAAATTGAGCAGATGTTGCATTGTTTCTCTTGCACTGCAAAATACTTGGGTTTTTTTGTATTCGCCAACGAATTATAAACCAGTCCCTGCAAAAGCTCAACACCCCCTACCCCCACCCCTTCCTGCTTCAATAGCTAGAGGCGCTTTGTCATTTTGGGGTAGGAAACAGAGCAGGACAGACTTGAAAAGAAAACAGAGGTCTTTCTTGTGCTCTGCTTTTATTTCCTTGGTTGGTTCAAGTGCTGCTGCTTTGAAAAAGGGTTGGTTGCATAGAAGTAAGAAGTGTTAAGCATAAATGGCTTTTGTTGGCTAGGGATGATAGGGGTTGTAGTCCAACACAGCTGAAGGTTGTAGGGGGCTGCTTTAGATGCTAGCGTTGTGGACACTTGCAACCTTCCTACGGAGGATTCTCAGCAGCAGGGGTGGGCAGCCGTTTGTGCATGTATGTGTGTTGAGGGCTGCATTCCCATTTGCTGGGGGCTGCGTGTTGGTGGGGCGCGGGGCCAAAGCCAGCAGTGGGGAAGGCTAGAGTCAAATGTGAATGGGTTTTGGCCGTGGCTAGACCTTCCAGCATTCCAGGAGGGAGGGGGAAGGATCTCTTGATTGTTTGATCGTGAGATCCACCCCCTCAGTCCACATGCGGTGGAGGATGGAGGACGTCATGGCCGCCATTTTGTTTTTTCCTCAAGATGAGTGCTTGAGCGCTCCTTCGAAAATGAAAGTATTTTTTTATTTTTTATTTTACTCCTGCTCCCCCCGCCCCACCCCCGATGGGCAAGGAGTGCCTGAAGAGCTCCGTGCCTGGGTCCCGGCAACTTGCAATTTCTCGAGAGGAGACAGGACGAAAACGGGACACTTGACCACACCTCCCGCGGTCTCGGGATCATCCCAGGACCGTGGGAAGAACCGGGATTAAAGTGTAGGGCCATATCCTGGGGAAAGGGAGGGATCTTCCCTCCCTGCTCCTGGGACCCCCTGTGCGTCATGTGGATGCACAGGGGCGATCCCGGAACAATCCCCATCTAAACATGCCCTTCCTTTTTTTCTCTCTTTTAGCCCCTCTCTCTTTCTCTCCCCGCCACTCTCTCTTCTTTTTCTGTCCCTTCTTCCTTCCCGTGCCGTGGGCTGCTGGGGAAGGGGCAGATTGCTCCAGGCAGACCTCCCAACTGTTCATAGATGTCTGTTTTTGTTTGTATTTTATGCTTTTTATGGTTTTAAATTTTGTATATTGGTTTTTCTAATGTTCAACGTTTTTAACTTTTGTAAACCGCCCAGAGAGCTTTGACTTTGGGGTGGTATATAAATGTAATAAATAATAACAATAATAATGATGATGATAAATTATTATTATTATTATTATTATTATTATTATTATTATTATTACAGAGGGCCTTTGAAATTAGGCTTTTGAAACTAGGCCATAGCCTGCACTCCTCCCCTCCTCGCTCCACCACACAATGGGTTCTCATTTCGGGAAGACCAGTCCTGGCAAGAGTGGTGTGGGTGTACAAAGTTTGCAACGCGGTGCGAACTGTAACGGGGTCCAGCCCACATATTCCTCTTCCTGTACTAAAGAGTCGACCAAAAGGCGAGAGAGAACAGCGCTCCCACAAGCTGGTTCCTCCTTTCTCAAATCTGTCCAGCAGTGGCTCAATCCTTAACCACAGAGAGGTTGCAGTGCAGATGGGTGGTTTTTCCTTTTCCTTTTCACCCCCCAGGAAGCCTTTCCAAGTGAGCCCAGATTCCCACTTGGAAAACGTGGCTTGCTCAGAGATGCCTCTTGCAACACCAGACCCGCTTCTAGCTGCTCCAGGGAAAGAGAGGCCTACGGACACCTCAAAATGACACAAGGCAATGATGGGCTCAAATGCCGTTCCGCAGGGGAAGCATCCACTGGCTGGCCATGTTCACTGCGATGCGGAATAAATGGCTCCTGGACAGCGGCGTTCTAGCATTACAGCAATCAGTGCAGTTAACAGGATGCGGTGATGGCCACCAATCTGGATGGCTTTAAAAGGGGGTTGGATAAGTTCCTGGAGGCAAAGGCAATCAACGGCTACTAGCCCTGATGGTTGCGTGCCATCTCCAGTATTTGAGGCAGTAAGCCTGTGTGCACCAGTTGCTGGGGAACATGGACGGGAGGGTGCTGTTGCACCATGTCCTGCTTGTTCATCCCTGGCCGATGGCTGGCTGGCCACTGTGTGAACAGAGTGCTGGACCAGATGGACCCTTGGTCTGATCCAGCGTCAGGGCTCTTCTTATGTTCTAATGTTCATAGTGTCCGTTCTGTGACTGGCAACCTTGATCCAACTGCAAGGACTCTTGTGAGGTGAACAACTAGACTGACTGATCTCCAGCTGCTTCCTCCTGGAATTATTGTGGCATTTGGTCTTGTCGATATAACCTAGTCGCCGTTTAGCATCCATAGTTGCACAACCTTCTGGAAACCTCTGCTGGCTGCATCATTGTTCCATCGCACAAAATGTTTTCTGCAGTTGAGGGTCCAATGTTGGGTGGGTTTGCTTCGGAAGATGCCCACTTTCACCACCTGTTTCAGTGGTCTTGGTGTGACTCCCTTCAGCATGAAGGCGAATGACATGGTGACATCACTGCCTTTTGCAGTCCTCAGCTGCTTATGTGTCGATGGCTTCCGGATATGTTGCACGTCTGCTCCCATGTGGCTTATTGCAAGACAATTACAGCAAGCCCTTGGCCATATGGAAATATATTGATGGCCTTTACTTGGGGGTTATGAATTGGGATGACCATGCACCATGTACATGGTACATTGTACACCATGTACCATGTACATCAGCACCATGTACATTGATGGTGCTTTATAAATAAATAAATAATAATAATAATAATGACCTGTGTGCACTTTTGCCAAAAAGGTGGTGCTGATTTCAGCCTGGAACCAAAATTGCACCATGCGGACAGCTCTGTAGCTGAAGAGACACGAGTTCTTTGGGAATCTCTCATTTCCTATTGCGCTTAGTGCAGCTGAAAGTCAAATGTTTTGGTTTTCTCTACCGTATTGGCTGCAGGTCACACATCGATGCTGCAAAGCTGTTGGGGCATTTAGTCTGCTCCAAACGGGATTATGACTTTGTAGTCCACAATTCTGCAAGCAGTTGAAGAAACTGCGCCCTGCTCCTCATCAGGGACTTAAATGGTGCATTGGAACGTACTGCACCTCTCCTATGCTTTGCCTGAATGCAGAAGCATTTGAATTGCCATGGAGAATATACTGCATGCAACTTTCTCCCTACACTATGCTACTAAATTGACTGCCCTGATGGTGAAGAGCGTCTTTCGTGCTCTCATGGGCAAACTTCAGTTCCAAACTTTGCACTTGGCTTTCATTCCAGCCGTTGCAGGTGAGATTTATCACTGAATAAAGTTGCTCCAGTAATCTCATCTCTACCACCCTCAACCAGGAACCTTCGGGGGGGGGGGGGTTGCCACTTTCTCGCCCACCTTCAATGGCTTTGGTTTCCACCAGAATGGTACGAGCATTGTCCATTTCCCGATGGTTTACGCTGCAATGCATACCAATGGCTTCAAGTCCCAAGTTGAATTGGGAGCAGCGTTTGTCTGTATGCACCAAATTGTAGCGAGAAAATGCCCCGCTGAAAATCTCTGTGTGTTGCAGAACTCCTTGCAACATTACTGGCCTCAAATCCAAGTCTAAATGAAGGGTGTAACGGCAAGACCTCTGAGAAGGCCAGAACATAGATGAACTCAGAGCTGGCACATACTGAGATGATGTGCAAATTACATCCTTCAGGAACAGCAGGCACAAAGTTGTCCTGACTCAGCTAAGCCGGGTACCTGATCTATCCTCACCAGGATTTGTTGGAGGGCCCACCAGTGTGTGTGCATCTTGTAATGCTTCCTGAACCATTAAACACTTGCGCGTGTCTCCGTGCTCTTTAAATGCTCGCCAGACTTCTGCAAGCCCTACGCCCTGGTCAGCACCTTTTTGAACTTTGCTTCGATTCTGGGAAAAGGCACTCTCACCTGTGAGCTCTCTGTGTGTTTATAGAAGACTTGGCTGGCTGCCTTTTTTCCTTTTTTAGATGAAAGACTTTGGGAATTAATGAGACGTTGCTGCGGGCAGAGCAAAGGTTTGGTTTTGTGCATGAACTGAAAGGAAACTTGGGTGGATGCTTGTAACGTAATTAACAGGGATTAGATGTAGCCCCCCCCATAAAATACCTATTTTGCTCTGGTTCCTCCTTCGTTCACCCTCCTTCCTTCACACACCCCTTTGTTTTCATGGCCCCACTGCTTTTTCAGGCCTCTGCCTAATCCATCCCACGTTCTTTAGCCCACGGGTAGGGAACCCAAGGATTGAATTCAATTCTGTAGAAGAAATTTATTTGTAGAAAAATACATCAAACAAGCAAAACCCCGACCAGCTTAAAATGGACATTCCCCACATAGGCTTAAGTGTGTATTTTGGGAGGGATTTGTTCACTTGGGGGCGGGGGGAGATTTGCACATTTTTTCAAGTGTGAATTTGCGCAAATTCAGGAAATTGGAAAAAAAAATCCGATTCCGCCAACGAGCAGATGACGGAACGCTAGGCACATGACAATCCGAGAAACGCAAATGGAATGGATTTTACACACGTTGTTTGTGCCCTAATAGAGCGTTTGCTGACGCTGACCTGGGTTTATTGACTCAATTACTGCTCGAAATTTACCAGATTTGAGAGCTTGTTTGGTGTGTATTTGACTTGCTGTTCCACTTTGCATTCTTCCTTGGAGGTGTTCATCTTTTGTTTCTGTTTTGCTCATGAGAACTATTCAAAGCGGACAATAAATTCTTGAAACAATCTCATAAATTGTACACTGCTCCGAAATTTTCAATGGGGAGCGGTATATAAATATTGTAAATAAATAAATAATAAATAAAAAAAACCAGATAAATAGCCCGCGTTAAATAGAACCTCCGGTGTAATCTTTGCATATCAGATGCTTGGGACAAGAGCAAGGAAGGCAATAGCCCGGGTGCCAGTTCTTCTTCTCTCCTATACTAGTGAAGAAGCTTCTAAAAATGCATGTCTTGAACACTGTGGGCAAAGTCAGTGCTTTCTAATCATTACTTAAACCCACAGGTTAATGAACAAGTCTGGTTGGGGCTGTGTGTAATATGATTGCAAGGACTAAATAATTAAAATTCTGAAAAGGCAATTTAACATATCTTTGATCCGGTGCCCAGAGAGGAGGCGATAGTCTTGTTTTAATCACTTAATGACAATTTAACAAGTAGCAAGCCATAATAGATTGAAAGGGGGAGCGAAGGAAACATGCAATTGATAGAGTATTCAATTGGATTAAAAGACTAGCTGGGTAATAGAAAGCAGAGTAATAGCTGAAGGCCTTGGTAGGAGGCAGATGATAGCACTGAACGGAAAGCTTTGGGGGCCCCGCCGTGTGTCTGAGTGTGTAGGCAGTGATGCTAAATGAGGAGAGTGTCCCACTTCGAAGGATTCTTGGTTAGGAGGAAGCAGGCTGGAAATGTTTGCAAAGAGTGGGAGCTGCATCATATTTATAGACAAATGCTACCAAAAACACACATTTCTGAAAAACTGCCCAGCTCTTCCCTTGATCGTATTAGTATCTCTAAGAGTGGCAGAAATCAAGGAAGATTGGGGTGGCGGCGGCAGCTGCTTGTGTAACAACAACAACAGAGGTACACCATTGGTACACCACCTTAGCTTGGAAAAAAGGAGGCTCAGGGGAGATGTGATAGAGGTGGACAAAATTATGCATGGTATGGAGAATGTAGATAGGGAGACCTTTTTCTCCCTCTTTCAAAATACTAGAACCCGGGGTCATCCCATGAAACTGATTGGTGGGAGATCCAGGACAAATAAAAGGAAGGACTTCTTCACACAGCGCATAGTTAAACTATGGAACTCACTACCACAGGATGTAGTGATGGCCACCAGTTTGGATGGCTTTTAAAGAGGGTTGGATAAATTCCTGGAGGCAAAGGCTATCAATGGCTACTAGCCCTGATGGTTGTGTGCTATCTCCAGTATTCGAGGCAGGAAGCCTGTGTGCACCTGTTGCTGGGGAACATGGGCGGGAGGGTGCTGTTGCACCATGTCCTGCTTCTTCATCCCTGGCCGATGGCTGGTGGGCCACTGTGTGAACAGAGTGCTGGACTAGATGGACCCTCGGTCTGATCCAGCAGGGCTCTTCTGATGTTCTTATTGATCAGGGATGGACAATGCTTTGGCTTGCAGAATATACTCTACTTTTCAGTAGAACCTTGTGCCTGACCAACCGGAGCTAGGTGCAAAGTAGCGGTGAGGGGTATAGACCTAAAACATGGCTAGGCAATGTTTTGGGCCTGTGGCACATTTTGCAAATGTGAGAAAGTGTCCTGGGTGCAACTATAATATGCCTGCCATGGGTGAGGGCATGGCTAGTCACAAAGGTAGGGTGACCATATGAAAAGGAGGACAGGGCTCCTGTATTTTTAACAGTTGCATAGAAAAGGGAATTTCAGCAGGTGTCATTTGCATATATGGGGAACCTGGTGACATTCCCTCTTCATCACAACAGTTAAAGGTGCAGGAGCTATACTAGAGTGACCAGATTTAAAAGAGGGCAGGGCAGCTGCAGCTTTAACTGTTGTGATGAAGAGGAAATTTCACCAGGTTCCCCATATATACAAATGACACCTGCTGAAATTTCCTTTTCAGTACAACTGTTAAAGATACATGAGCCCTGTCCTCCTTTTCATAGGGTCACCCTGCACAAAGGATAAGTAAGGAAGTTGCCCAGAGGCATTGACAGGAAATTGAGATGGCAGCAGCTAGAGACTCCTATTTGCTCTGAAGCAATCCTAGCTGGCAATAAGAAAAAATAAAAACAGTGGAGGCTGTTGTCTCCAATGTCAGTGGGGCGGTGAATCCACTCTGGTTTCAGTCAGAACCAGTCAGAGCTCTAAAGACTGAAACTTGGAGCGGATTCACTGCCCCACTGATATCAGTGTTATCAGCCTTCAGGGAATTCAAGACGGTATACCTTGGGGAAAATTGTCCTTGCAAGGTGGGATTAGGAGAGAGACTTTCTGAAGGCGACTTCCCAATGGCTGAGGAGAGATTTGAACCCAGGCCTCACTGGTCCAAGTCCCACACACTCTTCACTACACCCCACTGGCTCTCATTCAAATAACCCCATTGTGCCAGTTCCCTTGCAGGTTTACTATGAAAATCAGGGGGGCCTTTTGAGAGAGACCAACTTTCAAGGCAGCTGAATTGATAATAATAATAATAATATACCGCCCAATAGCCGGAGCTCTCTGGGCGGTTCACAAAATTTAAAAACATTCAAAGTATAAAACAACAGTATAAAACCATACTATAAATACAATATAAAAGCTCAACCAGATAAAAACAGCAGCAATGCAAAATTACAAATTTAAAAAACCAAGTTAAAATTTATTTATAGACTGTTAAGATGCTGGGAGAATAAAAAGGTCTTCACCTGGCCTCTAAAAGCATATCATGTAGGTGCCAAGCGAACCTCCTTAGGGAGCTCATTCCACAGCTGGGGTGCCACAGCAGAGAGGGCCCTCCTCTTGGTAGCCACCTGCACCACTTCCTTTGGCAGGGGCTCGCCAAAGAAATAAAATTATTTCTTACCCGCCTCTCCTCTCCACTTGGATCGAGGCGGGGAACAACAGTGAATATCAAACACATAAAAACTGATTAAAAAAAGTATACATGATTAAAACATCCTTAAAACGTCCTAAAAACATTCTAAATCAAGAATCAATACATGAAGCTAGGTTGGGTGAGGGGAGATGGCTGCACCCTTCTGGAGTGGGAAACAGGATGATTATATTTGGCAGAATACAAGACCCACTTCCAGTCAACAGGATCCAATAAATACACAATTTCTGTGTTTTTGGAGGCCTTTCTCATGTTTATCAGTGCCGTGGGGGGAAGTCTTTCAGAATGGGGTCACAAAAGAAAAGTTTGACGAGTCCTGTGTGCTAAAGGGCTCCCTTAAAATGTTCCTCATTGTGGCGGTCCTCCGGCGGTCCTTTTCTCTCCTGGTTGCCATTATAGTTAATGAGAGAGGTTTGCACACTTTGGGCAGAGACTCTCAAATCTGTTTCGCTGCGGGCAACTCAGCAAGGAGTCCCAGAAGCGAGCGAGCTTTTAAGTTGGCTTGCGATCCAGCTGCGTCTGCTTGATAGCGCATGGCAGCTAAATGTGTTTTAGTGCCGTTTCTTCAGAAGTAAACCAAAGGCGACAAGTTAGGGGACAAAATGCAAAATGAAAGATGGCACTTTTTTGGGGGGCGGAATGTATGTATTTGTGTGTGTACCTAGGGCTGTCATCTGACTAAGGAAAGCATAGCTGTGGTCTGATGAGGTCTGAACTGGTGGGGGCATAGCAGGAAATCGATCTTGGAGATTGTGGTTGATAGTTCAATGTGGAAAGTGTTGGCTCGGTGTGGAGCATGTGCAGAAAGCTCACCCTTACACTATGTTTATTTATTAATTACACTTATATACCGCCCCCATAGCCAGGGCTCTCTGGGCGGTTTACAGAAATTCTAAAAAATTAAGATAAAAATGAGTATACAAAATTTAAAATTTAAAATTCTAAAACACAGAACATACACACTGTTAGAATCATGGCAGGGCTTGAACATCTTTCTGCCTGAGGGCTAGATCCAGAAGCTCCTGGCTGCATTCCAGCGGCGGTGTCCCATTCACCTCCTTGCTGTGCAAACACTCATACACACAGAGAGAGTTAATTGTAATGGAGGAGTCAATTAAGCAGGCCAAAGAGTGAAGTAGAGTTAGAGACGTCGACAAGGAGCTTCATCACGCTACCGTTATAGCCTGCTATCATGGCGCAATCCATGTAAAGGACTCCCTTGACGTCCACATAATTGTCTGCTATCGTGGCGAAGGACTCGGGTGACGTCGACTATGTCCTGCCCTGATTGCGGTTCTTCCTCCCCTTGTAGCGAAGTATTTTGAAGCTCATTAAGTGCGATTCTTCTTGAGCGGCCACTGGGGGGTGCAGAAGGATGGCAAGGTGCAGAGCCGCCCGGCCGGCACCCTCGCCAGTCCCCAAATGAACACCGTGGAGCCCAGAGCAGGCCCAGCCCTCCCGGGGTGCGTGCGGAGCAGCAAGACGAGGGGCAGGGCCACCTGACCACCTCTCTCGCCAACCCCAAGCAAGCGCTGCGGAGCCCGGCCCAGCCCTCCCGGGGCGCACATGGGCAGAGGCGCGGAGGCCCGTGTGATGGAGCTCGTTGACGACAACAACAACCACTGCTTTGCATGGATTGTGCTGTGATAGCAGGCTATAATGGTAGTGTGATGAAGCTCCAGGTCAAGCACATGGGACAGCAAGCAAATATGATCAGACTCCAGAGGCAGATGTCCTAGGCCGCTAATGTGGAAGTCCAAACATGAGCTAAGGTTGGGCTACAAGAACCTGGAGCTGAGAACCAGTGTTGGATCCAGACAGAAACTGCCTGCTTCTCTTCTGAGCCCCACCCACAGACCTTGTTCCTGAGGGGTTCTTCCTTCGAGTCCGGTACATTGCCTTAAAGGAGCCTTCCTGCTCTGCCTTTTAAGGCACCGGCGCTCTCTGGGTCTAGAGGGACGCTCAGCCCCTGTCTCTGAAACCCTCTTCTGAAAGCCACGTGCTGAGAGGGAAAAACAAATCAAGGTGGCTTTTGGAGGTGTGTTTGTGAATTTCTGGGATGTATCCAGTTAACCAGTGTGGGAGGCAGATGTTGGGCTAGATGCATTTGTGGCTTGATCCAATCACACTTTGCTTAAATTCATTTATCATATAAATTTCATCTGGTTAAATTGGCATAAATGTATATGTGAATAAACAATAGTGTTTGAAGGGGAAAGGTCACCTACCTGCTTCAGGGGAAAGGGCTGTAGCTCATTGGGTAATAATAATAATATAATTATTAGTATAATTACTAATAAATTTTTTTCTTACCCACTTCTCCCTTTGGAGCGACATTAGAACAACAATACAGTATAAATCAAATACATAAAATTAATTAAAAGAGCATATAAAACCAATACAAGATCAAAATATCAATCAAGACATCTTAAAAAATCTTGGTTGAAAATTCATCTGGGTAGGCCTGCTGGAAGAGGCTAGTCTGTAGAGCTATCTTAAACTTGGAGAGAGAGTTAAGTTGACAAGTCTCCAACGGCAGGTCATTCCACAGAAGAAAAAGGTCCTCTGGGGTAACAGTTGTCATAAAAATGGAAGAGCTGTGATGGAGCAGACCAAGAGTCCATCTGGTCCAGCATTCTGTTCACAAAGCCACCATGCAATGCAAGGTAGAGACGCTGCTTTGCATACACACGATCCCAGGTTCAATTCCTGGCATCTCCAGTTATGAATCCTTCCTGAAACCAGGTAGAGTTTCTGCCAGTCAGTGTCGACCACACTGGCCTATATGGACAAAGGGCAGTTCCCTGTGTTTCTATGAACTTCAGTTTTTAGAATTTTACTTATTTTAGTTTTATTTATTATCACATTTATACTGCCCAACAGCCAAGGCTCTCTGGGCAGTTCACAATTAAAACCACAATATACAATGGTCAAAATTTTAAACTTTACATTCCTAAAAAAAATGTTACAAAAAAACCAGGAAAAATTATAATCCAGGGAAAGCTTGTCTAAAAAGATGAGTTTTCAGGAGGCGTTTGAAAGATGTTATATTTTCCGCCTCCTGAACCGCACGAGGGAGGGTTTTCCAGAAGGTGGGGGCCGCTACAGAGAACGCCCGCCGTTGAGGTTCTTCATGATGATGTTCTGTTCAACTTGGAATGAAATCCTAGGCGCTCCCTTTTTGGGGGGGAGAACGGCAGCTGATTCTTTGAAGACGCTTAGCGTTTGCAAAATATTTTTTATTAAACTGTTATTTTAAAAAAATCTGCTGCTTGGTTGCTGCTTGGTTAATTGGTGACAACTTTTTTAAAAACAACAACACTCCACATTTATTTTTAGTAGATTAATCCCCTGGTGAATCGATTAAACTGTTGCAGTTGCAATTAACTCCTCAAGCTGAAACCTACTTCTTCACTGTTGTCCTGTTTCACAACTCAAACCATATTTAAACTAGCTGAGAATGGGACTAAATTGATTTCAAGTCCTGATGCCGGGGAGGGGCAGGTAATTCTATCCAGGTTTTTTTAGGGGGGGGGCATTCTCTCCCCCCCTCTTGCCAGCTGGAGCCTGTACTGGGAAAGGCAGGACCTGGCAGCTTTATCTGGAAATTAAAGCGAAGGATATCTATTGGCTGTTGCTCAGCAGCCATCAAGTTTCCTCACCGTGGATTCTTCATGCACAGTGGTGGGTGTGAGATTACAGGGGGAGGCCTTTGCTCCCCCCCCCCTCAATCTTTGCTATTTGTGCTGTCTAGCTGGAGCCCCAGGCTGCTAATATCTCGGCTGTATGCTGTTGATAATTCTAGCAGGATTCGTTACGAACCGAAAAGAATTCACCATAAGTTTTATAAAAGTTGCAGTCTTATAAAACAGCTTGCACTCTGTGTGTGTGTGTGTGTGTGTGTGTGTGTGTTGGTTCATGCATGTCGGTTGCCATTAAATGATCTGGAAATATTAGCTCTTGTAGCCTCTGGTATTGGCCAATTTCAATTTTCTCCCCTTTTCTGAGCAGCAGTAAAACGTATTTTCTTTTCAACCTAAGCTGACTTGCAACGTTCTTCTTCAACCGGTGGGAGAGGAGTCCTTGGTGCTGGGCCCTGTGTTCGATTGTCCCAGCAAGGCCGCCCAGCTTTTCAAAAATGGCTTGGTAAGACAGAAAAGGAGACAAGGACGATGGTGGACAACCACGTACCAGGGAGAATAGGGATGCTTTCAGAAGAGGCATTCTCCAGCGATTCCACTGTTTCTTCCTTAAGGGATGTTTCTTTTCTGGAAGGAGCACCGGGACGTCGTCTGGACCCCATGTCTGAGGCTGGGCACTTGCACAATAAACTCCTCATCTGGAAGCACCCTACAGCTCCTTTCCTGCTAAAGGTGGCAAAGAAGAAGGGAAATTTGGGAGCTACTGCTTTTCCTCTGTGGCAGTACAGCCGCTGGGATCTGTTTCAGAACAGCAGTTTTGCTGCTTCATAGAGAGGTCTGATGTTCTCCTCCACTGATAAATCTGCTTTCATTATTTGTATATAAAGCAAATATTAGTCCCCCCCATCTGGCAAAACAACAACACCCCAATGACAAGCATCTCCAGCACTTTGTCTCTCTTCCCATGGAAGCCGACCCTGCAGGGTTTTTTTTAGTGTGCAGTCGGACACAAAATGTGCAGTTGGGAAAAAATGTGCAGTTGGAAATCTGATAGCGTGCAGTTGAAAAAAGTGATGAAAAAAAAATAAGCTACATGTTATGTGTCTGTGTTTATTAAGACCTGAACAACAGACAAAGTCAGGGATGGCATGTAACACAAATTATATAAGGATGCAAGTGAAAGAGCCCTTGATAGTGTGACTGATGTTGTTGGGTCCTGTGACAGTGTTGCCTGAATAGAAGTGGGGGCAGAGTTGGCCCTTGGGTCTATTGCATGGTCTGGTCATAGAATCATAGTCCCTCTGTCTGTGTCTCTGTCCTGTGTACTATTGCTGGTTAGCATCTGCTTCAGGTTGGGAGGTTGTCTGTAGGCCAGGACCGCTCTGCCTCCCAAGGCTTGTGAGAGAGAAGTGTCTGTGCTGACGATGGGTTGGAGTTCACTGATGATCCATTGCCATGGTTTCAATTGGATGCTGTAGGTGACAACCAATGGTCTACTTCTCTTGGTCTGTCATCCTTCCTGGGTTTCCATATGGCCCTGCCAATCTGTCTTTAAATTTAAGATGGTACTAGTGTTGGCAATAATCTGTCCAGTCGTGAAAGAGAAATAATGTGTTTAGCTTGGGTGGGAGTGGTGGTGGTGGGTGGTGGTGGTGTCCGACAGGGCATTTGTGCTGTTGGAAAATTTGCTTTAAAAAACCCCTGCGACCCTGAGTTGCACTTCTGCTGCCCCAGATTGCTTTATCCTTTGCATTTGCACATAATAGCTGTAAAACACATTTCTTCCGAACAAAACTGTGGGCAGTCTTTTAAAGCACAGCTTGATTTAAAATTAGGGTTGGGCTGCCCTGTCAAAGTGCCCCAAGGGGCTGGACGGAGCCCAAGAGTTGGTTGTCCCTGCCCTAAATAACCTTAATTTTCTATTTATTTATTTATTTATTTATTTAGAATATTTATATACCGCTCCTCATTGAAAAAATTTCGGAGCAGTGTACAAGGTAAAATGAAAATAAAAACAGAATAAAACAGTTAAAACAAAATTTAAAAGAAGCAATAACAGTAATCCAAGGCTGCATGTTAAAGAAAGGCTTCTTGGAATAAAGATGTTTTCAGGAGGCGCCGAAAGGAGTACAAGGTTGGCGCCTGCCTGACCTCCAGAGGCAGGGAGTTCCACAGGAGGGGGCCACCACGCTGAAGGCTCTTCCCCTGGTGGACTCCAATCGGAGGATGGATCTAGGTGGAACCACCAGGAGCAGGCCCTCGGATGACCTCAGTGACCGGGCAGGTTGGTAAGGGAGAAGGCGCTCTCTCAGGTATCTTGGTCCTAAGTTGTTTAGGGCTTTGTACACAAGTACAAGAATCTTAAACCTGGCCCGGTAGCGAATAGGCAGCCAGTGCACTTCCCTCAGCAGAGGAGTTACATGCTGGAAAAGGGCAGCTCCAGACAACAGCCGAGCTGCAGCATTCTGCACTAGCTCCAGCTTCCGGAGCAGCTTCAAGGGCAGCCCCACATAGAGCGCATTGCAGTAATCCAATCTTGAGGTTACCAATGCCTGTACCACCATGGTCAAGCTATCCCTGTCCAGGAGAGGCCGTAGTTGGCGAACCAACCGAAGATGGTAAAAGGCACTCCGAGCCGTGGCGGCTACTTGAGCCTCCAATGACAGAAACGGGTCTAAGAGTACCCCCAAACTACGAACCTGTTCTTTCAGAGGCAGTGCAACCCCATCCAGAACAGGCAATGAGCCTGTCTCCCGGACTCGGGAACCACTCACCCACAGGGCTTCCGTCTTGCCAGGATTTAGTCTCAGTTTATTGGCCGTCATCCAGCCCATTACTGAGTCTAGGCACTGGTCCAGGACTTGCACAGCCTCACCTGATTCAGTTGTCACAGGGAGATAGAGCTGCGTGTCATCAGCGTATTGATGGCATTTAGCTCCAAATCCCCTAATGACCGCTCCCAACGGCTTCATATGGATGTTAAATAACATTGGGGACGAGATGGTGCCCTGCGGCACTCCATAGCTCAATTGCCAGGAGGCCGAGGACTGGTCACCCAATGCTACTCTCTGAAAACGACCCCGTAGGTAGGACCGGAACCACTGTAAAACAGTGCCTCCGATGCCCATCCCACAGAGTCGATCCAGGAGGATACCATGGTCAATACTATTTTTGACTTCAACTTTTAAATACACAAAACAAAAAGCTGCAACCCTATACACATTTACTGGGGTCTAAATCCCATTGCATGTAATAGCGCTTACGTCTAAGTAGGCATGCATTAGCATGGTACTAAAAGGAGGAGTTAGATTCCTGTCTTTCCACACCTCTTTATTATTTATTTATTTGCAGGGGGATGAATTACTGGCAGGGGGAGAAAGCCAGTGGTTGCTAAGTGAAGCCATTGCTTCAAGGGAATTCTTCTGGTCTCTTTTCTTAAGCTTCATTTTCTCTTCTTCCCTCGCTCCAGTCTGGAAGCCGACTTTAAAAACCCCAGTAATGCAAAAGCCGCAAAGCTTACAAACTGAAACCATTAGACTGGCATTTAACTGCGAGAGGCTATCGGTTTTCCTAATGACAGACGGGCCCGCATTTCCAGGCAGTTAGCACACGGCGTGTGTTGAGCCCTATGGAGCATTCCTCAGAGGATCAGCGCGATAACATCTTCCTGGCCTGTTTGGATTTCCAGGTAGATAAAACATTCCGTGGAATTAAAACAGCCGCTGAAAATCTTGAAAGCAAGAGCTCCGATTTTTATCTTGCTTGGGGGACTGGGTTATTGCTGGGATTGTGTTTCTTCTGGAGCCCGGCTAAGTATTTAATAGGCGCTGGACTTCTGAGAGAGTGAAGTGCTTTGCCGGAAACCCTTTTTCTCTAAACACTGATATGCCTTAAGGGAATGCAGCGTTTGAGTGTTAACGGAGTCTGGGTTCTGTTTCATTTCTTCTCTCGCTGTTGTTACAAATCACATCATCTCATAATGAAACAGGTATCTGGCTGCAGCGGATTTTGTTGGGCTTGCAAAAATAGGAAGGCGCCCAGCCAGGAATCAGACTGGAAATGTGTAGCGCGAGTGTTCCTCAGTTCACTTGAGCATTGTTGAATGAATGGACTCTGCTGTAGGCTGGAAACTTTAATAAAGTCTGGGCAGCATCCAATTAATGTTTCCAATTGAGTGGAAGGGGCCTTCCCTCTCCTTCCCAAGTTTTGAGATTGCTAAATGTTTTAAACAGAGCAAGTGTTCTGTTTTAGGAGAAGTCTGCCATTCCCAAACAACAAAAGGATGTCTTAATGCACATAATTGGCTATAGAGGTTACAACATTTGGGATGCTTTAGCTTAGAAAAAAGGCATGTAAGGTGAGACACGATAGAGATTTACAAATATTATGCACGGTGCGGAGACATTTCCCCCCCTCTCCCATAATATTATAAGCGGAGTCATTCTAGGAAGTTGAATGGTGGGAGAGTCAGGACAGATAAAAGCAAATACTTCTTCACGTGATGCATAGTTTAAATATGAAATTTGCTACCAGAAAGATGTAGTGATGGCCACAGTGATGTAGGGCGTTTCATAAATACATTAATAAAAATGAAGGCATGCCAATTGCAAATTCAATATTTGGCTCTCATCAGCTACAGCCAGCAATGAGGGATAATGGGAGTTTAGGCCAAAACTTCTCCAGAGACACTGAAAATGTTCCTATGAAAATCAACCTCTTCAGCAGTGGAAGATGTTCCAGAAACTTTTCTAATTCACAATTTTCTGGAAAACCCATATCACTGGATGGCCTCCAATTTGGATGGCTTTAAAAGGGGGTTGGATAAATTCCTGGAGGAGAAAGCTATCAATGGCTACTAGTCCTGATGGCTATGTGCTACTTCCAGTATCAGAGGCAGTAAGCCTGTATGCAGCAGTTCCTGGGGAATATGGGCAGGAGGGTGCTGTTAATTTATGTGTTTGAGCCTGCATTTTGTAGAAGTGGAAAACAATTTTGGAGTGGCCTTTAACTTGGTGACTCTCTGGAACTATATCAAGATATCAGTGGGCCATTCATAGTGTATGTAGGAAATCAACTGTCACGAACCAGGCCCATATAAGTAAAACAGTGCCAAATTTGCAATTTGCCCTCAGGCTGAAAGAGGTCCATTGGGGTGGAACAATAAAGGACACCATAATATTTGGGGGGGGGGACTCTATAGTACGTCAATGTGCAACTTGTCCTCCAGATGCCTTGGCCTATAACTCCCAGCATTCTTGACCACTGACTATGCTTGCTAGGCCTGATGGGAGTTGTAGGCCAAAGCATCTGTAAGCCTATAAGTTCCTCACCCTTGCTTTAGCACAACCATCTTGTATATAAAAACATGGTGTCTTAATCTGCTCAATAATAATAATAATAATAATAATAATAATAATAATAATAATAATAATAATTCTTACCCGCCTCTCCGTTTGGATCAAGGCGGAGAACAGCAGTAAGTATAAAATACTGATTAAAAACATAGTATACATTGTTAAAACATCCTAAAAACATACTAAAGGCATCCTAAAATTCAGAGTTGCCTCTGTGCTCCAGTCTTTATGGTTCTGTGATGCTCCGACAATCCTACTAATATCTCAGGCTGCCAAACAAGTAAATTGATCTCCAAAGTCATTGTTCATTCTGGAAGTGTTGGTGTTAAATGAAGCAGATTTTAAGTGAGGGGTGTTCCCCCCTTCCTTTTCCTCCTCTGCAATTGAACTTGATAGGAGGTCCATTTCTGAATAATGAAAAACCAGCGTTTCCTTCCATATAAAATTCAATTAAATCGCATATAACGCATAAGTCAATGCAGGGCTCTTGTGGAGTTTCCATATGGGCCAATAGCTGAAATGACAGGTTTGGCAAAAGCATTCATTTTTCAAAGCCTTCTTTTGTCTTTTGAAGATTTAAACAACATTTTTTCTGGAAGACAGAGAGTTGTAAAGCAGTCTCCTTGAAATCTCTGTCCCCTGTGAGAAACGAAGGAAGCAGGGGTATAGGGCCATGGTGGAGGCTTGTGGCTCCCAATTTTGGTGGGGCTGTGAATCCCTTCTGGGTTTTAGTGAGAACCAGCCAAAGCGCTAAAGAGTTATCCAAGGTGCTGAACCTATTTTGGGGATAGGGTTTAGCACCTTGGACAGCTTCTTTAGATTTTTTTTTAAAAAAATAAAGTTTTGTTGTTTACTAAATACAAGTAAAATAGGCCTGCTACACTAGATCTCTCTAGGGAATGGGGTAGGAAACTTGTGGTCCTCCAGATGTTTCAGACTATGGCTCTCTTCATCTCATAGCCAATGGTGAGGGATGATGAGAGTTGTAGGCCAAAGCAAGTGGCCCAACCCTGCTCTAGGGCATCAGAACATTTTCCGATGCAAACTGAAAATGTTCCTATGCAAATCAAGTTCATTTTTATTGGAAAATTTCCCAGAAAACCCACATCCCTGGCTCTTCCTCTACAGCATTTCCTTTGCTGTCTAATGGCTGTGCATGATGGGATTTGTACTTGAGCTCATTGGGAGGGCAAGAGGTTGGGGGAGGCTGATGAATTTGAAAGGATTTGAAATGTGCTGTGTAAAGGCTAAGTGGAGCATTATTTAACAAGTGCAGTTAAGCTAGCCCTAAAATACACCTTGGAATATTTCTTGCAATTATATTCGAGGTGCTTTTAGCATAGCACATAAATTCTAAAGAATTAACAAAGCCATAAAAGATGAGGCTTGCAACGGTCTCATTTCTCACCTTTGGAAAATTAAATATTCACTATGAAGCCACACGTTACAAGGGTCCCTGCTTCGTTGTGTCGGCTATCTCTTTGGGCCATTACCTGTGACCGTTGTTATTCAAGACCTATTTCCCATAAATGCAGAGATCTAAGCGTACAATTTATTGTATCCCCCATTGAAGTAGTGAGCTAATACCAGTCTGCATTTGGGAAAGGGCCATTTCTTTAAAAAAATGTGTATACTGAGATTTCTATCTCCTCCTCCTCCTCCTTCCCCTCTCCCTCCATTGAATTTGATTTTGTGTGCCACTTTCCCCCACACAAAAATTACACTCAAAAGCAGCTTATGACACACAAAAACCAGCAACAGGAAGTGAAATGTACCAGCATTTCAATAACAATTTGCACCATAAACCTAGCTGCATTTTAATAATACCTCCAATATTTTCACCACCTTATCCAATATTATATGTCATTTCAACAAGCACATCATTTTCAGCAATGCCAAAAGCTCAAAGCAGCAACAGAGACAAATGCATAAATATAAAACTCAATTTAAGATCAAGCGAATCCTCCAGAGCAGCAGTAAAATGAAATGAAAGTATAAGTGTTCCAAAAATACTATTGCATTAACCCAAACCAAGACAGGAGAGCATAAAATAACATCAAGCCCTTTCCCACCAACAAATAATCCATGTGCCAATAAGAGTTTCCAATCGGACAGCCCACTTCTCTCTAACTAGCTGTGAGGCATCATTGCTCAGTGGTTGACAACATGCTTCAGTTGCAGAAGGTCCCTGTCTCTATCTTCAGCATCGCCAGGTAGAACGAGAAAAACTCCTGACTGAAACCCTGGAGAGCCATTGCTGCCAGCCAGTGTCACCAATACTGGGCTAGATGAACCAAGGGTTTGAGTCAGTAGAATCATAGATCATAGAATAGCAGAGTTGGAAGGGGCCTACAAGGCCATCGAGTCCAACCCCCTGCTCAATGCAGGAATCCACCCTAAAGCACCCCTGACAGATGGTTGTCCAGCTGCCTCTTGAAGGCCTCTAGTGTGGGAGAGCCCACAACCTCCCTAGGTAACTGATTCCATTGTCGTCCTGCTCTAACAGTCAGGAAGTTTTTCCTGATGTCCAGCCGGAATCTGGCTTCCTTTAACTTGAGCCTGTTATTCCGTGTCCTGCACTCTGGGAGGATCGAGAAGAGATCCTGGCCCTCCTCTGTGTGACAACCTTTTAAGTATTTGAAGCGTGCTCTCATGTCTCCCCTCAATCTTTTCTTCTCCAGGCTAAACATGCCCAGTTCTTTCAGTCTGTCTTCTTTGTTTCCAGACCCCAGAAGGTAGATTCCTATGTAATTGAACTCTGTCCTCAGGCTGAAAGAAGTTCAACCCTCCCAGACTATGCTCATGAACATAAGAACATAAGAAGAGCCCTGCTGGATCAGACCAAGGGTCAATCTAGTTCAGCATTCTGTTCACACAGTGGCCAACCAGGAACCCACAAGTAGGACATGGTGCAACGGCACCCTCCCACGAATCATAGAATAGTAGAGTTGGAAAGGGCCTACAAGGCCATCGAGTCCAACCCCCACTCAGTGCAGGAATCCACCCTAAAGCATCCCTGACAGATGGTTGTCCAGCTTGAATGCCCAGAACTGGATGCAATACTCTAGATGAGGCCTAACCAGGGCTGAATGGAGAGCAACCAATACCTCACACGATTTGGAAGCTATACTTCTATTAATGCAGCCCAAAATAGCATTTGCCTTTCTTGCAGCCATATCACACTGTTGGCTCCTATTCAGCTTGTGATCTGCAACAATTCCAAGATCCTTCTCGTTTGTAGTATTGCTGAGCCAAGTATCTTGTAACTGTGCATTTGGTTTCTATTTCCTAGATGTAGAACTTGGCATTTATCCCTATTAAATTTCATTCTGTTGTTTTCAGCCCAGGAACCCACAAGCAGGACATGGTCCAACAGTGCCCTCCCACCCATGTTCCCCAGCAATATGTGTATATAGGCTTAGGAATTTATCCCACCCCCTTTTGAAGCCATCCAAATTAGTGGCCATCACCACATCTTCTGGTAGCAAATTCCATAGTTTAACTCTGCTGTGTGAAGAAGACCTTCCTTTTATCTGTTCTGAATCTCCCAATAGCGTCATGGGATGACCCTGGGTTCTAGTATTATCGGAGAGCTATGAGCTATAAAACAACTTGGTGCTGTCCAGAAGTTTTGGACTACAATTCCCATAATCCCCGCGCATTGGCGCTGCTGGCTGTCCCCTTTGCCCTGAAAGGAAATCCTGCTCCTTTAATTTGCTGTGGGTCATTGGTGAGGCAAACAAATACTACACATGCTCAGAGGTACTATCTGTAGTGATGTGTCAGTGAAACACATTTCTTTAAAGAATGGGCAGGGCTGCAGATAGCAAGGGTGAAAGGATGGGAAGAACGTTAAATTGGCGTGGTGAAAGGACCGAAGAGGGGGAGAGGTCACCTCTCCCACAGTACTTGCAGGTTCTGTGTTCTTTTTAAATTGTTTGTAAGTCATACACATTTTCATCTATTAGAGTTATACCAACCATGAAGGAAAACAATGTTCTGTGTGTATCCATCTGCAGTTTACTGCATTTTGCTGATCAGGAGGAAAAAAAAATATCACCAAACCTTCATTCTTTCCTCTTCATCTCCTACACGGCACCCCCCGCCCAACAATCTGCAAATGTTCTGGTTGGTTGAAACTTTCTCCCAAAACTATCTGGAGGTTTTGTGTTTTTACCCAGTTGCTTTCTCCAAAAGCCTAGATCGTTAACGCTCAAACTGTTCAAAGGGATCAACTTCCCAGGTTGCATAAGATGTACCCAGGCAGCCTCGGATCTGCTGTTGCTTTGATGAAATTTGCATGACAAGGAACAATTACTTTAGACAACTTCTTCTATGGCTTTTGCTGTGCCCACGGACATTTGATGTAACAACATTTTCCCTGCTCGAGAGGGAATAGTAAAACCAATGAGGCACGCTGCAGCAAACCTCCCACTGGCGGCACAAAGTGAGATGGGATGAGGCAGCTGATGTGGTGCAGAAAATCGCACGATCGTCGTTCTAATTGTGGATGTTCACGAATTAGCTTAATGCTGGGACTGTTGTTGCTATGGCATTTTCAGGTCCTGCTCTTGTGTCTGCCATTTTGGATGTTTTTTTCCCTTTTTATTTATTAGTAACAGATTCGCTCTCGCTTACACTTGCAGTAGCTTTGTGAAATAGGCTTCGGGTGGGAAGTAGGCTTTAGTGAGTTCCACAAAATGCTCTAGCCCAGGTACTAGACCAGTGAGAGGAGGCTAACCGGTGTGGCTCTGCGTGCTCCCATGTTCCAGATACCTCCACAACGCCAGGCCATGTCCTGAAATGCTGCTGTGCCTGAAATATTCCTAAGTGAAGATTTTCGCAGTTGAGACAGATGTAGGGCAGAATTTCCAAAGTCTGTGTCAAAACGAGGCAAGATACTCACTTGGAAGATGGTGTGAAGTTCCATGAACCATTTCCTCCCTAAGACTTGCACGGGGGCTTCCAGGCTGAGCTTGGGGGTGGGGGAAGAAAGTGGCTGTTCAACCCTTCCTTTCCCAGATGTTTGCTCAAAATCACCCCCACCAGCATTTCCCCTCTGGAAGAGCTGTACCTATTGCAACATTTCCCAGCCTGGTGCTCTCCAGATGTGTTGGACTGCATCCGTCGTCATTTTGGGAATGATGAAACTTGTAGTCCGATATATCTGGAGGGACGCCGTGGCTGGGGAAGGCTGGTCTATTATGTCTAGGGGAGGGAAGCAGTTGCTGTGTGCCGGGCCAGGTTCATTTGGAGCTGTGATGCTCCTCATCAGTGGATCTCTTTTGTCCTAAAATATAATAATCACTAAGGATGCGATCCACTTGCATGAGCAGGTTGTACCTGTGCCTGGAAGAGCCTAAGCAAGCTCTGCTTCCTGTTGTCTTACATAGAGGGCCCATGGCATAGAGGTAGAGCCGCTGCTTTGCATGCAGAAGGTCTCCGGCTCGATCCCCGGGCTTTCCAGGTAGGTCAAGAAAAAAAAAACCTGGAAAGCTGCTGCTACCAGTCAGTGTAGACAATACTGGGCTAGATGGACCAATGGACTGACTCAGAATAAGGCAGTTTCCTATGTTTTTATGCGGTGGGAACAATTTTGATCAGTTAGGGCAGTAATCTTTCTCAAGTAGCTTGACAATTAACCCTTTTCTTCATTTTCCTGCATTGAGCAGGGGGTTGGACTCGATGGCCTTAAAGGCCCCTTCCAACTCTACTCTTCAATGATTCTATGACTTGACAGTATTTATTTTTAACTTTAAGACATGCAAGATATCCTTGGTCTCAGGACTCCGGGGTGGGGGTGGTGCGGGGGCTTTGTTCCCAAAACCAATAGGAAGCAAGCTGATCACTTTGGAAAGTAAGGCAAGTGTGCTGTACCTCTGCCCCCCAATTTTGGGGAATTACTCTAAGCACCCACGAGCATTCATGGTTGTGCTGTAATTCATCATCATATTCAACTGCAGCCATTTTTGAGAGAGCTAAAGAGAGCTAAATATAGTTTTAATTCACCTGATCCAATGTTAAAAACAACAACCCCATAAATTTGTGGCAGCTGACAGAACTAAAGCCCTGTTTGGGGTATGGGGTGGGTGGGCACGGTGAAATAATGCAACCAATGCTGAGAAGCCTCTGGAATTTGTTTCTGGTATCATCCTTTCCATATGTAGGAGAGAGTGTTACGAGGCCAGGGCTGGATAAAAGAAATAAAAGTATGTTTAAGGGGGGCCGGGGAAACCCTGCAGGTGTCCATCTGCTGTGAGATTTCTTCTACAGTTTCATTTGCAATGCAGTTTAATTTTGATTAATATTTTTTGTGTCTCCGTCGTCTGGCTGTGCCTGCAATTTCCCCTCCCTTAAGTATCTCTCTGTGTGTTTTTAAGAAGTTTAACTAAGTTGCTGCAGCTAAGCTTAACCCTTAAACATACCCTGGGATATCTCCTGCAATTATATTCCAGGTGCTTTTAGCACAGCATATAAATATTGAAGGATTAACAGAGGCATAAAAGATGAGTGTTGGAAGAGGCCGCAGTCTTGCTCCTCACCTTTGCAAATTAAATATTCGCTGTGAAGCTACACATTATAAGGGTCGCTGCCGCCTTGGTGCCTGTTAATAGCAGCTGTATGTAACAGCTGGAAGAATATTGGAGATGCATTTCCCATAAGGCAGGGACCTAGATGTACAATTTACTGAAAACCTCCTTCATTAAAGCAGAAAGTTAATGCCAGACTGCGATACAAAAAGGGACATTGCTTTAAATTTTGCTTATGGAGGTTCTCTCAGGCCCTCTTTGCGAAATATTGATTGAAGTAATGAATCACTAGATCATTATATATAATATACCCATCAAGTTTAAAAGGCATATATTTTACTTTTCACTAACTGCAGCAAAAATGTAAATTAGGGGAAAGAGAACTTTATTTTAATGTATAACAGCATTTTTATACAGGTTTCTGGCTTTAACGAGGGCCCCAAAGGGGTTTACCAAACGAAAGCAAACATCCTCAAGCAAAAATAAACAATGAAACCAAAAACCAAAGGATAAGAGTTAAGACTGTCAATTGCATATTGAAAACCATTAAAAGCCAAGCAGAATAAGAATGTTTCCCTTGCCCACCTAAATGGTGTTGGCAATGGGGTAATCTCACCTCCTTTGGGAGGGAATTCCACAACTGGGGTGCTACCTCCAAAAAGGCCCTGCCTCCTGTTACCACCGAGTAAATCTCTTTGGGTGGAGGCACATGTAACAACCCCCAAATATTATCTCAACTGACAGGTTCGTATAGGAGGGGGTAGTTTTTCTGAGTCCATGACCTTAAATCTTGTCACTGTCCCAAGTTTAAGAACATAGTCTGGGGAGCTTCAGCTATGGGGTGGTATAGAAATGTCAACAACAACATAAGAGCCCTGCTGGATCAGGCCAAGGGTCCATCTAGTCCAGTATTTTGTTCACACAATGGCCAGCCAGCTGTTGACCAGGAACCCTCAAGCAGGACATGAGTGCAACAGCAACCTCCTTGCCCATGTTCCCCAGCAACTAGTGTATACAGGCTTATTGTCTGCAACATTGGAGGGAGCACATAGCCATCAGGACCAGTAGCCGTTGAAAGCCTTCTCCAGGAATTTATCTACTGGAATCATCTTCAGAGGTGGGATCAGAACCTTCAGAGACAGATGGCCCCAGGAAACAGGTCACCTGAGAAGGCCCGGGCATTACCCAAGATGGTCTGGGACCCTCAGAGGTGCTGTCTTCAGACCTGCTTCCTTGAGAGGCAGAGAGCTCATCTTTTGAGTCAGAAGGAGATGTTGGATCACCACCTAGTCCCCGGGATGAGGATATATTGCAGTGATTTGTTGCACACCTGCCTAGTTTAATTCCCAAAGCCTGTGCCAATTTCTCTTAAAATAAATTGGGTAGAGAGAAGGAAATCTGATCTTTAAAAAGAAAGAAGAAAGGAACACACACTGGTCCTTAAGGGAGGCGAAACGATAAACAGCCAGGCTATGTAGTCTCAAAACATTCATTTCCTCATAGATGAAACTGTATATAGGACAATTCACAACAGTTGGTCATCTGCAAGGGTCTGTCTTAAACATTCTTTATTTCTGTTTAATAAAAGGGTCTCCTTTTTTTTACTACTACTTTCCTCTTAGCTGCCTCCCTTACTCGTGAAAGTAAGCCAACTAGCTTTCAACTGGAGAGCTTTCTTTGCATAATTTGCATTATTTGCAGAAAGGAAAGGCAATCTAGAGTTTTTGCAGATAAAAGTGTGTGTTTTGCTCTCCTTTTGGAACCAGAGTGTTTCATGCAGAGCTTAGGGACAGAGCTACTCTGACAGTTCTTGACCTGCCTCTACTGATTTTTCCTACTCACTCAGCATGATTCTTTCCCCCTCCCTTCCAAAACGGTTCTTTCGATTCAGAATAATCAAAGACAATCTAGACAGAGGAAAAGTTAGAGATCCCTTCTTATAAGTAATTTTCTAGCTGTTCTACAGCAACGAGATCAGATCTGAGCAGTGTAGGGGAAGGCAGCTTGGGGTAGAATCCAATGTAAGTCCTATTTAGAGTAGACCCATTGACATGAATGGGATGTAACTTAATCATGACTGTAGACCCGAGGAAGGAGTAGTACTTACTTGCACTGGAAATTGTTTAGAATGCAATACTGTAAACCAATGTTCCTTCCTAGTTGTAGAATTACATAGCTTTATTTATTTATTTATTTATTCAAATAAATTTATTTATTTATTCATAGCTTTATTTATTTATTTGTTCAAGAGGCAGCTGGACAACCATCAGTCAGGGATGCTTTAGGGTGGATTCCTGCATTGAGCAGGGGGTTGGACTCGATGGCCTTGTAGGCCCCTTCCGACTCTGCTATTCTATGATTCTATGATTTCATTTCATTTATTTTCCGCCTTTTCCCCTCCAAGGAACCCAAGGCGGTGTACACAATCCCCCTCCCCTCCATTTTATCCTCACAACAGCAACCCTGTGAGGTAGGTTGGGCTGAGATCCCCCAACTCCCAGTCTAACACTCTAAGCACTACACCACACTGTCACTCAGTCTTGCACCAAATCCCTTTAAAACAGACACCTAATTTGTCACTAGGCTTCAACTGCTACTTGGCCAAGCTGGATTGGTGGTGGAGACATGGATAAATTCCTGGAGGAGAAGGCTATCAAGGGCTACTAGCCCTGATGGTTACGTGCTACCTCCAGTATCTGAGGCAGTAAGCCTGTGTGCACCATTTGCTGGGGAACATGAGTGGGAGGGTGCTGTTGCACCATGTCCTGCTTGTTGGCCCCTGGCCAATGGCTGGTTGGCCACTGTGTGAACAGAGTGCTGAACTAAATGGACCGTTGGTCTGATCCAGCAGGACTCTTCCGATGTTCTTATGGCAAAAATGGCGGCAACGGCAGTCCAAAGTACTCCAGACAGAAGCCTCTTGTCCTACTGCCATGGGTTTTGAGCCACCAGCTAAAAGACCCAAAGCAAGAACATTTAGCTCTTGCCCTGTGGCTAGTGTCAAAGGTACATGACTCAGGCCACTCTTGCCCAACCTGGTCCCCTCTGGGTGTTTTGGACTTCGGCAAGGAGTCCTGGGAGTTCTAGTCCCAAGCATCTGGAGGGTGCCACATTGGGGAAGCCTCCTTAAGCAAGGCAGAGCCTTTAATACAGGGGCGTTGAGACGCTTTTTCAGCCTGAATTGTATTTTGAAGAAGTTTGTGGGCGGGGCCAAAGGGGTGGGGCCAAAATCACCAGCATATTTCAGCAGAAGCTTCTTACGAGAGCCATTTCAAACTTTTAGAATGGGGGAAAAGCTATGCAAAAGCTGCGACACCAGCAAACGATTGCAGGTTTGGGGATGGGAGATGGGCCACCTGGGAAACTCAGATGGGCCTGAAGTTCTGGGCCTGGGCTTTAATACCTGCAATAGGAGGAAACGGCACCTTCCAGTTTGGGCCCAGGAGACACCAACCAGCCTGTCTTTGTAGCATAGGGGTGTGTGTCTTTGTACCTTAATGGACAGAGTGTGCATTTTGTTACTTTCCTGCTGAAATATACAACTGAGAGAAGAGAGGCTCTTGGAGAAGAAAAATAAATAAAATAAAACATACCCCATTGTTCCTGCTGATGCTTCGCAGATCCGAAAGTCATTGGGAAACTTTTAAGTGTCATAATGGCTTTCCTAAGCAATATTTCTAAATGTCAAGTTAATGTAGTTAGGAAGCCGTGGGAATCTCAAGAACCCAGTGTGAGCTCCAGTTACATCTGCTTTCAGAAAGATGCCTGGGATGGAGTTGAGCAGGCTTAGTGGGGCAGAATCAGATTTTATAAAAAGCAACACTTTTTTTTAATAAAAGGAAATAAATTACATTATTATCCTCTTCTTTCCCCTCCCCTCCCCATGTATTGTCGTCCCTTTTCTGCAAAGGAGGAAAGGAAGTACTTGAGAAAAGAATTTTCAAAAATAAAACACCTTCATTTTTTTCTATGAGAGTGAAGGGAAAAATAGCCACAAGTTGTAGAAAATGAATGCTATCTTTAGACGGCTGTCCTGACAACCAAAAGAAAACAGGCAAGTCAGATCAGTACAAATCTGTCTGGGATAGAATGAGAGGTAAGGCAGGATTTCCTCAAGGCAGTTAGCAGAGAGAGAAAAACCAAAAGGCAAACCAGAATGAGCATTTACCAGTCCCCATGGACACAGGCTATCTTAGCACAATTAAGAAAGATGGGGAAGAAAGAAAATAGCTTAACTCACAGATATTCTTGCATATACAATGCAGGTACAGTGTAGGGTTTCAAAAGGAAGTTTGCTCAGTCTATTTTGTGTGCCATTGCACAGGCAGGTGTGACAGAACAAAGACATGTGCTCCCAGCAATGGTGCAAGTCAGAGAGGGTCAGGAAAAAGGGAAGAAATCCCAGGAAACCACATCATAAGCCATAGAAATCCTAAGGGTAGCTGTGCTCAAAATTCCTATGAATTAATTAACTGCAACAATGCTCCCTACCAGTAACTAGCAGATGAAGTTGGAATATTCCAAGTGAAAACGGCCGTGTGTTTTCCAGAGTGGAAGTAACGTCTTTGTCACTTAGCTTTTTGGCGTTCTGCCATGGATGAATAAAAGGTTTCGCTAGTGCATTATATTTCTTCAGTGTAATTGCACTAAAAGGGCACAGTGACATATTGTACAGACTGTAATGAGCTATAAACAAGAAGAAAGGGGTAGGGGGCAGGTGGTGGCAGGGACACGTAAAGGTTCTCTTGAAGGATTTTTTTTTTACAGGGAATTTTCACTCTTTCCTAAATTCTTTGGAATGGGCAAAGATGCCAAAGTTAGTACAGGTGGAGAGAAGGGTTTTTTTGAGAGCCAAACAGGCAAAGAAGCAACCCTCTCTGCTCCTGGGTCACATGTTTCTCAAATGTGGGAGCCAGGCCAAAGTCAACAATTTTAGGACGAGAGGAGAGGCTGTTGGCTTTTTATGGTAACCTGTAGTACCACTCTCTGGACATCTTCAGTGGAGGCGCTATAGTGCAGCACAGGTAAAGTTCAAAAGCATCTCCCTCTCCTTTCACAGGGAGCCAAAGATTATTATCGAGATGCAAATTAATAAATCAATACTAATTTTCAAAGTAGGGAATGTTCTTGTGTGTGTATGGTAGGGGAGGGATTGGTCAGGTTTTATAAAACTTCCAGTTATACTGCTCTTTCTTTTTATACTGTATTTTGTATTTGTGTTTTTAAACTGTTGGTTGTTTTATTATGGTTTTAACTTTTGTGAACCGCCAGAGAGCTTCGGCTATTGGGCGGTATAGAAATGTAATTAATTAATAAATAAAAAAATAAGAACACAAGAAGAGTTGTGCTGGATCAGACCAAGGGTCCGTCTAGTCCAGCACTCTGTCCACACACTCTTATTTATTTCATTGTTATTATTTTCATGTCTGTACCCTCCCTGCCTTTTGACCATTTCACCAAAGCAACTCGCAATACTTGTCTGAACAGAAAACTCAAAAGAGAAACATTGTAGATGTTCAACATGAAAATCATTAGAACATTTTATGTCCTGTGTGTGTTTCGTAATATCAAAAAGACTCCCCGTCCCACGCAACTGGAATACAGAGGAATACGTCCTCTGATATATTGGTGCTAAGATCTAGCCATCGTGGCTAGATAAAAGATTTCATTTTACTTTCATATGTTTTCCTCTAGATTTGGTTAATAGCTACATATAAAATTTCAATTTGGAAGCTAGCATCACATAATTTTATATCTAGGTTGAATGTGGCATCAGATACCCTAATCATTTTTACTGATTTATGCTTAATTTTGTTTACCTTCTATTTCATTTTTAATGCATCAGCTATTTTTCCTGTTTATATTGTGATGACTTCGGATTATAAACAACGAAGCTTATCTGAGATATACTAAGAGATTTTGGCACACCCTGTCTCTTTAGCATAATAAGTTCATTTTACTTAATCTTTTATCATTCAAGGCTTATATACCTGTAGCTGCATTAAAGGAAACTCTATATTTCCATATCTGCGCCATGGGTAATCTTTCTGCCATTAATAGAGAGAAAATAAGCACATCACTATCCTCTGATGCGTTTCCAGCAGATTTTAAAGTGACACAACATTTTATTTCTTTCATACTCCACGCTGATTGACAGAAGGCCCATGTTCCTTACTGACTTTCTAGGCGGCATTACTGGAGTTCCTGAGCATATGACAAGTTTTGATTGCATCTTCATGGGATGCAAACTCACATCCAGTTAATAAGCATGGGGAAGGTCTGTTTGCATTGACCTCTTGAGTCCTTAATTTTTTTAAAAAATAAAATGCTCTATTTTTTTCTTCCTTTAGAAACCTGAACTGATTTGTTGGCACTATATCTGGTAAAGTTATAAATATGTAGCAAATGAAAACTACTCTCTCATCTTCAGATCCTCCCTCCAAAGGATCATATATGCAACTTCTAGAAATTTCTGAGGCTCTGATTCCATTTGGTGAGCTAGTGGAAATTCCATAATCGGGTATTTGCTTCCCAGTATCACTGCAAATTATATTTGTGTACTCCAGTAAACCCTGCCTTTCCATTAAAAATGCTGGAGGTGGCTGCCATTAAAACAACAAAATGCAAAAATGGGAAAAAGAAACAAGATTAAAAGATCAAGAGGCAGACAGTAGACTAAAAATTCTTGAGCGCTCCAATTCTAGCCAACAATTCTGCAGGTCAAATGCTTGCTAAAAATGAAAGCTCCTCGAAAGTTCGTAGAAAGGACCAGGTAGGCCTGTCCAGACTGGTAAATCCAGGGTTTCCTGCATTCAGTCAATCACAATTTTGATCTTGGTGGGATGCAAAAAGAGAAGCTTTTCCAGCAGATTTTAATGAGCGAGCAGCCTGGTATGAGCTTAGATTTCACCCAGTGCAAGTAGACTGAGAGAATGCAACACAGAATGTGTGTAATTGTCGACATTAGAGAAATGGAAACAGCGAGGGTGGGGGAACACTAGGGTGACCAACTGTCAGGATTTCTCCGGATTTGTCCTGGTTTTTGTTCTTTCCATGGTGTCAGGGGGGATTTTCTATAATTTTCAATAATGTCCTGGAATGACACACCTTCCCCTTTAAGGCTGCCATTAGCATGGCAGGAGGGAGTGACATGCTTTCTTGAGGCACAGCATTCCCCCACCCCGAGCTCCAATTGAGGTCTTAAAGGGGAAAGTGGGTCATTGGTGGACATTATAGAAAAGGCCCCAATTGGAGTGGATGGTGGTGGTGCAGAATGAAATCCTTTCCCCTCCTCCACTCCAATCGGGTTCTTTAAGGTGGCGGGGGAATAACGTACTTTCTGCAGGACTCCGAAAGCTGCTTCCCCCCCCCCCCCACACTAGGTGTCCTCTTTTTTGGTTTCCCAAATATGGTCACCCTAGGGAACACCACGGTACACATCTTTATTATTATTATTTATTTATTTATGTATTTATTTATATAGCACCATCAATGTACATGGTGCTGTACAGAGTAAAACAGTAAATAGCAAGGCCCTGCCGCATAGGCTTACAATCTAATAAAGTCATACTAAAACAATAAGGAGGGGAAGAGAATGCCAACAGGCACAGGGTAGGGTAAGCAGGCACAAGGTAGGGTAAAACTAACAGTATAAAGTCCGCACAACATCAAGTTTTAAAAGCTTTAGGAAAAAGAAAAGTTTTTAGTTGAGCTTTAGAAGCTGCGATTGAACTTGTAGTTCTCAAATGTTCTGGAAGAGCGTTCCAGGCGTAAGGGGCAGCAGAAGAACCACTAATTTGTACAACCACTAATTACATGTAATCTGGCTGTCTAATGCTGAGGGTTTTTGTGTGTGTACATCCAAAACACTTCGCTTAGTAAATAGTCAGGAAACTTTAATGAAAGTTCTGGTTCAGCAGCTGTTTGGTCTCTTAATGTTGCTGGCCTATTGAGGCTTTATGTGTGGGTGAATGTTCTGGGAACTTTAAGCAAAGAACAAAAAAATCTGCTTCTAACGGACAAAAATGTTTTATTTATTTATTTATTTATTTATTTATTACATTTTTACACCACCCAATAGCCAAAGCTCTCTGGGCGGTTCACAAAATTAAAAAATTAAAACCATAATAAAAATTAAAACCATAATAAAACAACCAACAGGTTAAAAACACAAATACAGAATACAGTATAAAAAGCACAACCAGGATAAAACCATGCAGCAAAATTGATATATGATTAAAATACAGAGTTGGAGGAAAGGAAAGGAACCTCTCGTGCAAGCACTGAGTCATTACTGACTCTTGGAGGGACGCCAGCTTTCGCTGACGTTTCCTTGGCAGGCCTTATAGCGGGGTGGTTTGCCGTTGCCTTCCCCGGCCGTTATTACCTTTCCCCCAGCTAACTGGGTACTCATTTTACCAACCTCGGGAGGATGGAAGGCTGAGTCAACCCGAGCCGGCTGCCTGAAACCAGCTTCCGCTGGGATTGAACTCAGGCCGTGGGGAGAGTTTCGGCTGCAGAAACTGCTGCTTTACCGCTCTGCGCCACACAAGGCTCTTCAAAATACAGAGTTAGAACAGTAAAATTTAAATTTAAGTTAAAATTAAGTGTTAAAATACTGAGAGAATAAAAAGGTCTTCATCTGGCGACAAAAAGAGTACAGTCTAGGCGCCAGGCAGACTTCTCTGGGGAACTCATTCCACAACCGGGGTGCCACAGCGGAGAAAGCCCTCCTCCTAGTAGCCACCTGCCTCACTTCCTTTGGCAGGGGCTCACGGAGAAGGGCCGCTGTAGATGATCTTAAGGTCCGGCCAGGTACATATGGGAGGAGGCGTTCCTTCAAATAACCTGGCCCCAAACCGTTTAGGGCTTTGAATGTCAATACCAGCACTTTGAATCAGGCCCGGACCTGGACTGGCAGCCAATGAAGTTGTAAAAGGACTGGCGTAATGTGATCTCGTTAAATGTTAACGTTAAATGCTGCTGATTGGAACTGTGGCTTTTTGAAGACCCAAGTGTTTGCTGGAGTTTACAACTTATGCTAAAACCTACTCACATGGGTTTTAAAAGTTTAAAATACTACTGCAGACAGTTAATAGGAACATGTGTTGTTTTCAAGGGTTTGTATGTATATTTAATGGCATTATGGCTTCTGGTAAACAGGTGATTAGGTTTTTGTATGGTTTCACAACCCTGGGATACCTGTTTACCACGGACCGCAGTGGAACAAGAAAAATGTGTTCATGTTCAGCAGATGGGTAATGAATACCCTTGGGTACAGAATTTTCACCCGCTGGAGTTACAAGGCACTGGCAAGGTGTTGAATGGCCCACAATTTATAGGGGTTTAAAATATATCAATGGCTAGGGTGACCAACTGTCAGGATTTCCCCGGATTTGTCCTGGTTTTTGTTCTTTCCATGGTGTCAGGGGGGATTTTCTATAATTTTCAATAATGTCCTGGAATGACACACCTTCCCCTTTAAGGCTGCCATTAGCATGGCAGGAGGGAGTGACATGCTTTCTTGAGGCACATCATTCCCCCACCCTGAGCTCCAATTGAAGTCTTAAAGGGGAAAGTGGGTCATTGTGGACATTATAGAAAAGGCCCCAATTGGAGTGGATGGTGGTGGTGCAGAATGAAATCCTTTCCCCTCCTCCACTCCAATCGGGTTCTTTAAGGTGGCGGGGGAATAACATACTTTCTGCAGGACTCAGAAAGCTGCTTCCCCACACACATACTAGGTGTCCTCTTTTTTGGTTTCCCAAATATGGTCACCCTATCAATGGCTATTGGTCATAGCAGGCCCAGAGACCTCTAAGTTACAACTGCTGGGGAGGGTTATTGAATTCAGGCTATTGCACAGCAGGAGAGGGCTATTGCTTGTAGGCTTCCTATTGGTCATCCAGGAAGCAGGGTGTTAGTCTAGATGGATGTTTGATTTGACCCAACAGGGCTGTTCTTGTGTCTTATTAAATGGGCACTTTCTAACACTGTTCTGCTTTGACTGGGTCAGACACAGCATCAGGGCACATTAAGGGGCAAGTCAGTAAACACCTGAAGTACAGAGGTATCAAAGCAGCAAGGGCACAGTTCAAGGCAGAAACAGGCAACCCTCGAAGGCACAGTACTACCAGGCAAGAGAGTGAATTCCAAAAACATGGTGTGAAGCACAGCAAAGGGTCAAACACAGGTGAAGAGTTTAATACAAACACTGTCAAAGAAGCAGAGTCAAGCACAAGTCCAAAGTTAGTAGTCTGGCAGTTTGGTCAGAAAAACAAAGCACTGGAGTTAGTAAGAAAACATAGTTCCAGCAGCTAGCTAGATCTAAGTCAAAGCTTATATAAGTGAGAGCATCCCAAGCCCCACCCAGTGCTCAGCTGCAGTTCATCATAGGCCTTCTGGCAAAAGTCCTACTCATGAGGAGAGCCTTGCTCACAAGGAGGCCTTTACTCTTGAGGAGCTTTCCATTGCAACCAAACACGCCTTCTCACAGGAGTCCTACCGGCCTGCCTCTTCAGAAGGTGACACTCTTTGGGGCTAGGTGGCTGCTGAGCTTCTGTCTCAGAGGTGGAGTTCCACTCCTTGTGGGGAAGGTTTTCTGGCCCAAGATTCCCTTGACGTTAGTCTCTGGGAGCTTCTTTTCTGAGGAGTCCTCCAGTGGGGCCATGGCAAATGCCTCTTTGCAAGCTAAATTGCAAAAGGGGATAAACTTGGATTCTTCCATCTTCAAGGCCACTTTTTAAAAACTCCCAAGTTGTGACAGTTCCAAGCACCCGGGGGATGTATGTCTGTGCTTATTGTAATTTTAAGCCTCTTTGATTATATTCCCCTTGGCTTTTATGTTACATATCCCACCATATGTCCACAGTAATTGAAAGGGATATTGGGCAAATTTGATCTGTCTAGATTTGACTTATGCCATCCTTATCTCAGCCTCCGTGTCATTAAGGAAAAAATTGGTATCGATCTCTGCCTTTCCTACTAGATTGGGTTGCAATTTTTCTTCCTGGTGAGTGGAATATAAATCAATAAAAAGCAGCTGCTCCTAAACTTGAGCCCAACACTGTCCTGTCATTTATATATTGTGAATCAAATGACGGCTGATCAAATCAGTGCTTCTGCTGTTCCAAATGGACATGATTGAATTGTCAATAAAAAAAGATTTTGCAGTAAGTGAAGACGAGCCGACAGCATGATACAGAATGAAACCATAAGCTAAAATATTGGTATGTTTGTGTGTGCGTCCTTTCTCTTCTCCTGGCGTTGAAGGAAAGAAACGATAACTGGAAAAAGTGTTGCCTAGCTCGACTTACAAATCTGTGGATGATTAATTTGATAGCTACACTTTGGTGGCTACAGGTGTCTCTCAGTGGAGTGTATAAACACTCTTGATATTTTGATGGCAAGTTTGCAAATAGCCACTTGTTTGATCGTTCAGGATGAGTTAAGCATTGCCTCCAGGTGAACACGATAGGAAGATTTACAAAGCCGGGTGGATTTTCCTCTTCCTTTTCGTTTGTTTGAAACGTTTTGGGCCAGCTCTTCAGCCAAAAGGACTCCCAGGGCGTTGCTAGATGAGGCCTTAGCGCACTTTGAGACCCGGTTTCCCTGCTGTGCGTCCAGATGACACACAGGGGAATCCGGGCCCAGGCCGCACTGAGGCCTCCTCTAACGCGCCATAAGCGAAGTCGCTTATGGTGCGCCTTTTCCGCAGCTCTGGCCTGAGGCCGGGGCTGCAGAACGTCTAGAGACTTCCGTGGCTTTTTGCGGCTACTCGCTTACTTGCGAGTAGCCGCGAAAAGCCATGGACCTGGCACAGCGCTCATACGAGCACTGTGCCCATCGCACCAGGGGGGTTGATCCGGGGGGGGGAAGATGGGGGAGGGAAGGCCAGACCGGCAGGAGAGGGGGATGGCGGAGGGCGACACACGGGAGACGGCGAGGGGGGGCGGAGGGCGACACATTGAAGACGGTGAGGGGGGGCGGAGGGCGACATACGGGAGACGGCGAGGGGGGCGGAGGGCGACACACAGGAGACGGCGAGGGGGGGCAGAGGGCAACACACGGGAGACGGCGAGGGGATGGCAGAGGGCGACGACGGGGACGGCGAGGGAGGGCAGATGGGGGGGGGCTTAAGTAAAAAAACACCTTACCTTCTCTGGCAGCTTCGGGCCCCACGTGGCCCCTTTAAAACAAAACAAAAAAAGGCCGACGCTGCAGGGTTTCCGTTGTCCCTGCCCATCGGCCGTCTAGGAGGCTGGGCGGCGCGCGTTAAAGTTAGCGTGCTGTAGCCCCGCCTCCAGGCCAGCTCAGCCGGCCTGGTCTAGCAAGGCCCCCATAGTGGCTTGCATAAGATCAATAAACTACAGGCTGCAGTTGAGAAGTCACAGCACAAAAGGGAAAAGAATTGAGGAGGGAAGAGGAAAAGAAGCGACTCAACGTTCTTATAACAACCAGCTGGAATAGAAAGAGTTCAGGGAGAGGAGGAGGAGGCCAGTGGAACTAGTCTCTCAGCTGAGCCTTGAAGTCTCTTCTCTTCCTCTGCTGCAGCCAAACGTAGGCTTTACATACATATATATTCATATTTAATTGGTTTTCAAAATCAAAATACATTGAATTTTTTTTTTTTTTTTTTTAATAATTTTTATTCATTTTCAACACTATATAAACATAAATGAACATTTCCAAAATATAATTGAAACAAACACAATAAGAAAAAGAAATACATCAAATATCTGCTTCATACATATTGAATAATTGTTGAGTACAAATATCAAAAACTATTACATATGCCTTATCACACTACAACATTTTCATTCTTAACATAAAAGTGCACCCCCCACCTCGGGATCATTCTTGAGTCCAAAATCTAATCGTTTCTTCTGATGGTGGTTTCCCATTTCCCTTAGTAAACACGAACACTAGGAACTGTTTCCAAATTCCTTCGAACTCATTTATTTTAGTTACGCCTTTTCTCCACTTAATATTACATGTCAGTTTATCATTAATGGCTATATCCCATACTACTTTATACCACTCCTCAATAGAATATTCCCCTTGGATCTTCCAGTTCCTAGCTATCATCAATCGTGCTGCAACCAACAAACTCGATATCAGCTCTATAGTTCCTTTTCCACACTTTATATCTTCAAATAGTGACAGCAATGCTATTTTTGGTGTTTGTTCTATTTTCATTCCCACTATTTCTTCAATTTCTGAGAACACCATCTTCCATAATCTTTGTACATATTTGCATTGCCACCACATATGTAAATACGTTCCTTTTTCCCCACATCCTCTCCAACAATTTGCTGAATGTTGATCACTTATCTTGTTCAATCTAACCGGGGTTAGGTACCACCTCCATAAAATTTTAAAATAATTCTCCTTTATTCTTACTGATAAACTTCTCAACACTCTTTGTTTCCATAGTCCCTCCCAGCTCTGTCGCCCTATTTGTATCTTCAAATCTGATTCCCAAATCACTTTCTCTGTATTTTCTCTAAACTCCTTCTCTAACAATATTTTATATATTTCACTCATTAATCCTTTTGAAACTATACTACCTCCTTTTCCTTTCTCCTTACTTACTACTAATTCTTCAAACCTCGTCATCTTTCTGCACATTCTATTATCTTTAATCCACTTTTTATTCCATTGTTCTAATTGACCATATTCTAGCCAAGATAGCTTCTTCTCCTTTAACAAATTTTCCATATCTTCTCTTGTTTTAATATCTCTTACCCAATCCTTTAATTTTATTTTATTTTTCTCTTTTAATATTTTACATAATCTACCCTTTAGATCCTCTGGGAAATTCTTTAACATTATTATCGGTGCTAAGGGAGAGTTGCTCGGAAGCAGCTTCCCTTTAAATTTGCTCCAAATTTCCCATTGAGTCCTCAGGAGTGGATTATCTATACTTCCAACCCATTTTCTTCCTCCATCTTTAAAAAAAACATTCTCCAGATTCATCTCTACCTTACTTATGATTTTTTCTTCCATCCAGTATAAATCTCCTACTCCCATAATTGCTTCTACTACATGTCTTAATCTATTTGCTACGTAGTATAATTTTATGTTTGGGAGACCCATTCCCCCTTTTTTTTGGCTTAGGTACCAATTATTTTTATTCACTCTTGCTCTCTTTTCTCCATTACAATATTTATTAATAATATTTTGCCAACTTTTTATCTCGGTTTCTGATATTTTTATAGGTAGCATCCTAAATACGAAATTAATTTTAGCTAGTATCTTCATTTTTATCAAAGCTATTCTCCCAAACCAAGATAAATTTAATCTTTTATATTTCTCCAATTTCTCTAATACCTCCTTCTTTAACCTCGTTAAATTTTCCCTTTCTAAATTCTCTAGATTTTTTGTAATTTTAATTCCCAAGTATTTAATCTCATTCTTAACTTTCAATTCCATCCCCTTAAATTCCCAATCCTTTTCTTCCTTCTTAGTATAGTTAAACAACATCATCTCTGATTTAGACCAATTTATTTTTAACCCTGTAATTTCCTCAAATTCCCTCAACTGATATTTAATTCTTTCTAATTTTCTTAATGGATTCTTAATGGTCAATAAAGTATCATCCGCAAACATGTTTAGCTTTATCTCCCTTACCTCTCCAATTCCTTCTAATTCTTTATCCTCCCTTAGTGCCTTCGCCAAAACTTCCATAACCATTACAAAAAGGACCGGCGAGAGCGGACATCCTTGTCTTGTTCCTCTGGCTAGTCGTATCTTTTCAGTAAGTCCGTCATTTACCACCACTACCGCCGTATTTTGGGAATATAACTGTTCTATTACATTTTTAAATTTATTTCCAAATCCCAATTTATCTATAATACTCTTTAGTGCCTGCCAGCTCACACAATCAAAAGCTTTAAAAATATCTAATGCCATAATACCTGCCTTAATATTTGCTTTTTTTATTACATTTATTACATTTAAAACTCTACCCACTAAATTATGCATATGTCTTCCTACCACAAACCCACATTGATCTGCTCCTATATATTCTGCCAAAAATTTATTTAATCGTTTGGCCATAATAGATGTAAAAATTTTAGCATCCTGATTTATTAAAGAAATAGGTCTATAAGAATCAGGATTAGTCAAATCTTTATCTGGTTTTGGGATCAGAATTATCACTGAATGTTCCCATGATTCAGGTATCTTCTCTCCTGATAATATCCTATTATAAAGTTCCATTAATTTTGGAACTAAACAATCTTTGAAGACCTTATAATATTCTGGACCCAAACCATCTGCTCCTGGTGATTTACCCACTTTTAACTTATCAATAACTTCTTCAACTTCTCTTTGAGTTATTACTGACTCCATTAACTCCTTATATTCTGATTTTATTTCCTTCTTTATAAACCTTCCAATATACTCCTCCACCTTTTCTTGTTGAATTTCTTTACCCTTGTACAATTCCTGATAAAATTCCTGAAAAATTTTTATTTTAGCTTTCATTGCATGACAATAATTCCCTCGACTATCTTTCAACGTTTCTATCCCATTCCTCCCTTTTTCTTTTTGTGTGAGCTTGGCAAGCAACCTCGAGTTCTTATCACTGTTTTCAAAATATTCCCTTTTCATATACATTAAATTCTTTTGAATCTCTTCTATATTTAAGTTTTCTAATTGTTTCTTCTTAGCTTGTATTTCCACTAATTTATATTTATCTTTACTTCGCCAATATCTTTCCTCCAAGTTTTTAATTTCTATCTCTAACTTTTCCTGTTCTGCACGTTGTTGTCTTTTTAAACTACATGTTTCTCTAATACAGATTCCTCTTGCTACAGCCTTCATGGTGTCCCAAATGACTGACCCAGCTGTTCCTCCTTTTTCATTAATTTCCCATGCCTCCGACAGTTCCTTCCGAATTTTATCTACTATTTTATTGTATTTCAATATCTTTGTGTTCAACTTCCATCTATATGCCTCTTTATAATCTTTCTTAACTGTAAATTCTAAACTTAACAAGGCATGATCGGTTACTTTTATTACCCCCATTTCCATTTTACAAATCCTCGTTGCAAAGTCTTTTGAAACAAATATATAATCTATCCTGGAGTATGTATGATGAACTGGGGAAAAGTATGAAAATCCAGGCCTATTCCCGTAAAGTAAGCGCCACGAATCTAAATAATCATTTTCTTTTACTAATTTATTCAATATAGTCATATTGTTCCTCTTTTCAGCATTAGTGGGATTTGACCTGTCCCTTTTATTATCCATAACCATATTAAAATCCCCAGCTAATAATGCATACCCCTCCTTAAATTCTTCTATTTCTTTGAACAGCTTTATAAAAAATTCTCTATGCCTCTCATTTGGGGCATAAACATTAATCAAAGTATAAACCTTGTATATACATTGAATTTAAAGAAAGACTGCACACATTAATGCTTATTCCAAAACCCTCCCTATTCCCTCCCCATGCTTGGCCGATTACAGAGTTTTCCTTCTTATATCTTTCATTTTCTTATCCAGGATGGTATTATAAATTTCCATTTCATTTATTAATCATCTGCTTTTCATGCGACCCACAAATTTCTATAGGCTTCTGCCAAAGTTATTCTGTTCGATTCCTTTTTCATGTAGTTTATATATTTTTTGCCCGTCCTTCCTAAAAGTGGCTCTTTTGTTTATTATTCTATTCTTGACTTCTGTGTCAACTTTTCGTTTATTGCTCTATCCCAAATTTTCTTTTTCCACAATGGTATTGCCAACATCCGAGCTGTCTCCCAATGACTTGCTATTAATTGCCTTGCAGCTGTCAACAAAAGAAAAAACAATTAAGATTTTTGTTTTGAAATGTTTAAACTTAGTTTACAACTAAGTTCAATAGAACATAAACCCAACAAAAGCTCCCCTTTTAAAAACAGCAAAAACCCTGCGGCAGCAAACCCAGTCTTAAATCCTATAAAACCAAAGGGGATAAGGCAGTAGAGAGAGCAGTTGTCCATTAAAGCCTTCATAGAATCAAAGGTCTTGACCTGTTGCACAGATAAGAGTTGGTGTTAGATGACCCAGGCTGGGGCAGTGGGGGGTTGGGTGAGTTCTGTAACTGGTGTGGTGGAACCCGAAACCACGGGTTCCTGTGGTTCGCTGAGTGGTGGTCAAAGACTCTCAAGACACAATTTCTCTCTCCTTAGAAGATTTATTACGAGCAGCGCTGCAAGGTGGCAGTCTAAAAAAACTGCCCAACAATTTCAGGAAATGTCAGCATATTTATAGGGTCAGTTCTCTTTGGATACCATGGCAGAACTTTCCCCACCAATCATAATACAGCTCTGAAAATGCAACAACCAATGAGAAGCCAAGCATTTAGGCATGTACAGAGTTGAGTGCTTCTCTGACTAGAAGATACTATATTGCAAAAGTTACAGGAAAACAACTCCATCTGTTACTTTCTCGGTTATCTTGCTTTATTATTATTATTATTATTATTATTATTATTATTATTATTATTATTATTATTATTATTTTATTTATTTATATAGCACCATCAATGTACATGGTGCTGTACAGATAACACAGTAAATAGCAAGACCCTGCCGCATAGGCTTACAATCTAATAAGTTGTAGTAAACAATAAAGAGGGAAGGAGAATGCAAACAGGCACAGGGAAGTGTAAACAGGCACCGGGTAGGGTGAAGCTAACAGTATAGAGTCAGAACAAACTCAATATTTGAAGGCTATAGGGAAAAGGAAAGTTTTTAGCTGAGTTTTAAAAGCAGTGATTGAGTTTGTAGTTCTCAAGTGTTCTGGAAGAGCGTTCCAGGCGTAAGGGGCAGCAGAAGAAAAAGGACGGAGCCGAGTAAGGGAAGTGGAGGTCCTTGGGCAGGCGAGATCCTCCACCCTCTGACTGCCGGCGTGGACAACGCCTGTTTTGTCACACAGTTTCAGCATCAACTTAATTCTAAAAGCAATTGCAGCATTAAAAATAAGTTTTAAAAGAACAGGAAACCATGAACTTTATGAACTATAGCTAAGGATGATAGGCCATTTTCCTATACCTAGGGGCATAGTAAAAGAGCCAGCTAAATTTCCACGACACTGGGAATAAAAGATTTAATTGATGTTGGGACTTGGGCACCAAATAGAACTGTTTCCTGTCTTTGCAGCCTTGAGTGTTTTGCCACAAGGAGCAACAGTACCTGCATTTATGTCTCCCTTGTTTTAATCTCATCTCCTTTGTGGGATCCACCACACCAGCGATATACCGCACACTTGCCATGCCTAGTATGTGGTTTTGCAGCCGCATGACGTCATCCACGTCCTGCACTCATTTTGCCTCTTTCCCTCCATGTTTTGTTTCTTTTTGGAGCAGGGAAAGTCTGGATTATTTTCCCTCCCTGCGAAATTAATGCTCTCCTCCCTCCCGTGTATTGGGGTCATTGTGTTCTATTAGACCATCCCATTCTTTGTTTGGGGCATGTGTGTCTAAGAGCGGTCTCGCTAACAAAAGAGGAGGGCAGTGAGCTTCTCCACTCAACCATGAAAGGGGAGGGAGAGAGGTCCCATTTAACTCTATGTTCTTTCTCCTGAGTAGGCACAACCAGAGGTACATTTTCACCTTAAAAATGCAGAAAATGCACCCTGTTTGCCCACAACTCCTTCATTTTTAAAGATAAGGACCTGAAACTTGGGACCTTGAGAGCTCTTAAGTAGAGGTTCAGCACGCCAAGTTTGAATCAGATCGGTTCATTCCTTGATTTTTTAAGGATTTTTTTTTTAATTTCCCCCCTTAAACCTTTTCCCCAATAGTCCACCAGTGCGAAATTCCACCTGTTTGCATTTGTGAAGGATCTATTTTCCTTTACTTCCATCATCTAGTAAATAGATGTCTTTTCACACCTGAAGGGAGTGTGAAGGCTAGGAACTATCTTCTAAGCTTAATTAGGCTGTTTTGTTATTTTGTTCTGTACAGCACCATGAACATTGATGGTGCTATATAAATATTATTGATGATGATGATGATGATAATGCAATGCTATCAACTAAATGGACAGTTTCCCACAGTGCTCAACAAGCTTTTACAGAACCCCTCCTTTAGGGAGGGTTCTCATGATGTAACTTCTGTTATGTACCTTGTCTGGCAGACCACCCCTCTGCTCAGCTCCACCTGCATTGGCCCTGCAGCAGACTCTGGTGACTGTCAACTCTGCTGTTCCCTTTACCTCCAGCAAAGACTGAGTTCTGGGTTGGGGGTGGTGATTTTTGAGCCTGGGCTTCCTGTCTGATAAACTCCTGGGAAGATTCCTCCTTGACTCCTGGAGAGTCTTGGAGAATCTCCACCACCACTTCCTGCCTTGTCTTGTGTATATATCCTCCTTCTTCAGCTTCCGAGTTCGATTGAGGCTCTGAAAGCATGTCTCCAACACTCGGGAGAAGGGGCCTGATCCTGACACTTTGACACCCTGCTTAATTTTGCCTTTGTATGGACCTCCATCATTTTGGAATGCAGCTTATTTATTTATTATTTATTTATTGCATTTTTATACCGCCCAATAGCCGAAGCTCCCTGGGCGGTTCAGCTTCTGGACACTTCTTTCCTCCTCCTTTCCTTATCTGCAGGGCTGGCGCTGCCACAGAGGCCCGTTAGGCGGCCGCCTAGAGCGCCAAGGTAAGGAGGCGCCGAAAGGCGCGCCCAGAAGTCGCCCTCTCACTCCCAGAGCTGCTCTGGCCAAGTGAGGGCAGCTTCCGGGCGCGCTGTTCCAAAGCCTTCCGCCCCCCTCCCTGCATCCCTGGCTTGGCTTCAGCTGGGTGCCCGCCCAGCAGCCGAAGCCAACCTGGAACACTGGGGGGCGGGAGTGGGGGCGGGCGGACGGCTCCACGTTCTGACTTCCGGTGCGTGCCGGACGTCTGAACATGGAGCTGTCTGACCGTCTTCCCCCAGCTTCCTGGCTTGGCTTCGGCTGGGCGCTCCCAGCCAAAGCCAAGCCGGGACGCTGGGGGGTGGGGGGAGGCGAACAGACGGCTCCACATTCTGACTTCCAGGCACGCCGGAAGTCAGAACGTGGAGCCCCCCCCCCCCCACTGCAGTGTCCCACCAAGCCAGGAGAACTTCGAACAAGGCATAGGTAACGTGGCCTCATCCCCGCCTGTCTCCGCCTACCTGGGGTGGGGGGGTACGGTGAGGTGTGTGTGTGAAAGCAGCTCACCTTGCCTAGGGCACAAAAAAACCTGTCACCGGCCCTGCTTATCTGTTCGATTCTTGTGGCAAACTTCAGATATTCTCGGTCTGGCTGCTTTTCTCTTTTATTACTGCACCTAATCAGTGATGCTGTCATGGCTAAATATGAACCTGAAATTGTTTTCTGTCATTTGCAAATGCCATTTCCCCCCTTTCCTGCCCACTTGGCATTGCTTTAATGGTGCTTAGCCCAGCAAAAAACGTTTTGCGGCAACAAAAAAAAGCAGTTGTGGATAATTATTCACGTTGGAGTAGCAGAAATTAGCTTTTCAACTTGATTTCTATTTGAGATATACTCGGAGAGAGATTTTGATTGCAAACGGTGAAATGTGTTTGTTTCAGCAAACAAGGAGGAATGCCCCCAGCCATGCAATGTTGGCAGTGCCTTCTGTGTTTGTCTAAGAGCTGCATTTACGGCTGTAAACTCGATAAAATCACTTAAAAAGTTGAGATCCTGTCTTTACATCAGGGCAGGGAACATGTTGAAGCCTGAGGGTCAAATTCCGTTTCGGAGAACCTCTGGAGGGCTGCATTCCAGCAGTGGGTGGGGCTAAAGGCAAAGGGGCGGTGTCAAAAATACCAGCGTATTGAAGCTTCAAGCTCTTACTGCCAGCGACTAAGCCTTAAGAGAGGTATTTCAACCTTTTAGAATGGGAAAGAAATCTGCACGAAAGGGACCCTGGTTGCTACCGTCCTGTAAGTTAGCAGGAGGGGGCTACTACTGGCATCATCTTTCCCCTGGACTTTCCATTGGGGCTTCTGGCTGGCCTCCGGGGGAACAGTGCTAGAGTAGATGGACCATTGGTCTGTTCCAGCAGGTCTCTGGTTGTTCTTCTGAGCCCAGTTAAGACCAGTAATCACACAGCTATCGGGAGAAGGCCACCGCAGTGGGAGAGTCCCCATATCACAAAGGCTGCACCTCCCTTTTGTTGGCCCTCTGATTGGTTTCCAGTTCCTTTTTATTCTAAACAAAGGGTTCACACTGCTTCTTGATACATTGGGTGACCAATTGGGCTCAGGGCCTGGGGGAATGCCCCACCCACTGTGGGCTGGCGCCAGACTATATTGCGCCCTAGGCAGGCGCATTCTGAAGCCGCCGCCCCGCTTGCGCGCTCGCTCGCTCACTCACCGCCCCCTCACTCGCCTGCCCACCCGCTCGCTCACTCACTCACTGCTCCCTCGCCCGCCCGCTCGCCCGCCCGCTCCCTCCCTCCTGCTCCCAGCTTTGAAGCCAGGACGCTGGGGTTGGGGGGCGGGGCAGAGGCTTTGAAGTGGTGCGCCTGGAAGTGGCTTCCTGGCGCGCCGTTCTGAAGCCTCCGCCTCCAACCCCAGCATCCTGACTTCGAAGGAGCCAGGACGCTGGGGTTGGGCGGAGGCTGGGGCGGCGGCTTTGGAACAGCACACCCGGAAGCCGCTCTAGGAGAGCAGCTTCCGGGTACGCTGTTCGGCGCCCTCGTTTGCTTGGCGCTCTAGGCGGCTGCCTGAGTTGCCTCTATGGCAGCACCGGGCCTGGCTGCATGATCCAATTGTTGGAGTGCAGAGGGAAGAAGGGCTCTCCACACACAGATCTCGATGGAAGAACACAAGCATCTCCACCTTCAGGCTTCCCACTGATCCGTAGCAATGTAGGCACATGGTTTCATGACCAGGAGACAGACAAGCTATTGCAGTTTGGTCTTAGTAGCCTATCAAAATGTGTACATGCCAAAGAGCCTACCTTTTTCCCTAGGGAAAGGGTCGGATCTTGTTCATTTCACAGTATGGGGTGTGTGTGGTGTGCTCCAAGCTTGGGAGCAGAACCCCTCCAAGGTCTGGAAAACAGTGCCTGCTTTCCAAGCCTTTCTGTGAATGTGGCATGAGGACCTGCTCCAGACTCTGGAGAAGGGTGGAGAACGTCACCAGGATAAAAGTGCTTGTAGGTTTTGTGGACAGCTGTGGCCCATCCAGCTCGGCTCAAGGTTCCCAGGGGAGCTGATCTGAAGCAGTTGCATTTATTAGAAGGGTGAGACACAGTCAAGAACACTGACCCAGAGTCAAGTCTGACAGTGTTGGATAGGATGGCAATCTATCAGGACCCTGGGCAGTTCTATGCTGGCCTGAGCTCAATAAGAAAGCGCTGTTGTCTCAGTAACATGCAGAGGCCTCCTGAGTCTTTATGGAGGCTGGCTGATCTGGGCCTGCTGTCAATTCCACTCCCTCTGAGGTGTTATCTGTTTCTTAAAGGACCATTGCCTGATTCTGCAACTGCTGGGTCTTCTGGCATGGGGGTGATGAGGACTATATTGTTGAGGGGGATGACCTCTGAGCCCGAAAAGTCCAGTAGAACCATGTTTTCTGGCCACTAAGGTCTTGGGGTAACAGACAGTAGCTCACTGGATGATGCCTTCTCCACCTCAGAGCCCTTCTCTGAGCCAGGGGGTAGGTGGGAAATCAAGGCCAGAGAACATGATACTCTTTGCTTCCATGTATAAGCATTGGAAAATTGCAAGAAATCTATAGTGCTCAGATTACCTGTCCCACTGCCTCCAAGTGCCTGTGTTGAAGTCACTCAGCAAGAGAGAGATTTCAATGTGCACGAGGAGCTTAGCACAGCTTTAGTCAATGAACTTGCGTAATGGTATGCTGCTCGGTCATGCAATAAATTGTTCATTGACCACAAAGTTCTGCATTTTTGCCCTCCAAATTCCTAGAGACTGGTTTCTCATGGCACTTAGGAACTTTACCAAACGCTGAATTAATTACACTGAGGTTTTCCTGCACAGCCGGTACCGTCTGTTTCCTACACAGGAAGCCTTCCATTGAGTCACTGTCAGTCTTTTTTAAGGCTAAAAAAGGAGATGCACATATCAGCATGCTTGGAGATGGAGAAGCGATGTGGCATCTTGTCTTTACAAAGCAAAATCGTAATACCAATGCTACTATAAACTTTGGATTACTGCATTCAGTAAATCTAGTGAGATTGATGCTGTCATAGTTCCAACTGTTATGTCTAGCCTTGCTCCCCTTGGGTTGGGGGAAAGAGTTTTAGGTGATCAGTCAGAATCAGTCTCTGAAGCAGAGGAGACAGTGCCAGAAACATGCCAGCCTATACCAGTGGGGGAGGCGGTTCTCATGGGTTCTTCACCAGCTGGGAATGAACTTATCTGCTGAAGGGTAAACAACACACAGTCAATGGGAAGCCAGTATTCTTCCGAAGGGGAGGGCACGGAGAAGTTAGCCAATCCTAGAGTACGCCACAGACTAAAATGGGTGGAGTGAAAGGAAGGCGAGAGGAGGTCAGTCTGGCTCACATCTCGACAGAAGCTGCCTCACGCCTAGTCTCTCTGAAGTTAACACGTTTTGGGAAAGGGCTTTCCATTCTTCTTGGAAAGACAATTGTCTTGCTTAGTTTGCATAGTTTTGCCTAGGGGAAAGTTCCTAGAGATTAGATTCCCTTCAGGTGGGAAGAGATGTTTATTGCTTGAGTAAAGCTTTGTAGATTACTTAGCAGACCCCGTTATTGTCTCCAGGAAGGCGGGAGGTCTTGGGAAACACGACACCGTCAGACCTTGGTTTGCTAGGACTATCAAAGGACAAGACATCTGGTGTAACAGGCAAAACCAAAACCAAGCCTAAGATTTACCTCTTGGAGGCTTTGAGATGTCTTGCAGTAGCCTGGACATCACCTCTGTTTGTCCACTGAGCTAATTGCTTCGAACTGAGAAGCCTCTGCAGAAACAAACTTTTCTGAGTTCTTGGTGTATGTTTTGCAAATGGCAGTATTTGTGCGATGCATGTTTCTATTCTCTAGCACTGGAATGATAACAAACCCAGTTTTCAATTGGGGCAAAAAAAAAAATAAAAAAAATTCCAAAGCAGTAATAATACTTAATGGCTTGGCTCCAAACAACTGTGTCATTAGTTTGATGCCTCCAAAGGGGATTTGGGTATTGTGTTTCTGAAACAGCCGCTTTCCAGGCCTTTGGACACTTCAGAAACTTGTGGTGGGCGCAGGCCGTTCAAAACCAAATTGTTAAATAGCCACATGGTGGGTGGGTGGGGGCTGTTTTCAAAGAGAGCAATTTAACAAATCTAGTAGGCGTGAACATGTGAAGTAGTTGCTTGATTGCCAGCCAGCACTTACAGAATGCTGAAGCCTCCTTGGATAATAATGCCAGTTGTGGCTGTGGCTAGAAAGGAATCTCCTGCTGCCATTTAAATTTCAAATTGAGTCGGTGTCTACTCACTATCTTTATTTAAAAGTATCAAATTAATTGATCCCCCCCCCAAAATATAATAAATTTATAGCATAAAGATCGCAGTGCAGGACAAAAAAGTAGTGTCCGTAACCTCTCAGTGCTTAAGTCTTTCTCTACCCTCTTCCCCCCAGTATCAGAACGAAATTAAAGGGAAAATTGAGATGCAGGAAAAGAAATAGAGGTAAGATGTAACACTTCAGCTTGCCTTTCTGCAAAAACGCTGGAGAGAGGGTGCCATGTTGAGTCATACTTAGGTTGGCAGTTGCTTTTTTTATAAGCTATTTATTCTCTGACAACTAAATCCACCGACTTATTTCTGATGTCGGCAATGCTTTTCAGTTTTCTAAAATAATTCTTTTAGCGACGAAGACAGCTCTCCCCTTCTGGTGTCTACTTTCTGTCGAAAGAACCCACGAAAGTGGCATATGTTTTTGACGTGGGTTGCTAAAGTTAAAAGGAACTTCAGATGATAGAACCCAGTTGATAGGGTTGCTCACCACCCAAATGGCGCAGTTATAAAGCTGCTCAAGAATGTATCAACTGAACTACCTAATGCTCCACTGCACCTTTAACTTTTTTTTTTATTAAAGCAGAAAAAAGTTTACAGATTACAAATTTCTGCAAACATCATCTAAATAGGGGGAAATATATTGCATAATAAACCATTATACATAACAATACTAATATATATTCTATATATAGAGTTCCTCAAGCAAAGGAGATCGTTACCTTGTCGTGGTGCTGGAGCTTGAGCACCTCAAGGATGCCATGAGCTAAACCGTGAAGGGACACCCAAGACGGGAAGGTCATGGTAGAGAGGTCAGACTAAATACGATCCCTGGGGAAGGTAATGGCAACCCACCCCAGTATTCTTGCCATGAAAACTAAATGGATCAGTACAACCAGAGATATGTCGGTATACCATCGGAAGATAGGACCCCCAGGTCGGAAGATGGTCAAAATGCTACTGGGGAGGAACAGAGGATAAGTTCAACTAGCCCCAGACGTGATGACGCAGCTAGCTCAAAGCCGAAAGGACGGCTAGCAGACGCTGACTGCAGCCAGGAAATCAGAAGACGTTTACTTCTTGGGAGGAGAGCAATGACAAAGCTTGATAAAATAGTTAAGAGCAGAGACACCACACTGACAACAAAGGTCCGCATAGTTAAAGCAATGGTATTCCCCGTAGTAACCTATGGCTGCGAGAGCTGGACCATAAGGAAAGCTGAGCGAAGGAAGATAGACGCTTTTGAACTGTGGTGCTGGAGGAAAATTCTGAGAGTGCCTTGGACTGCAAGAAGATCAAACCAGTCCATACTCCAGGAAATAAAGCCAGACTGCTCACTTGAGGGAATGGTATTAAAGGCAAAACTGAAGTACTTTGGCCACATAATGAGAAGACAGGATACCCTGGAGAAGAGGCTGATGCTAGGGAAAGTGGAAGGCAAAAGGAAGAGGGGCCGACCAAGGGCAAGATGGAGGGATGATATTCTGGAGGTGACAGACTTGACCTTGGGGGAGCTAGGGGTGGCGACAGCCGACAGAAAGCTCTTCCGTGGGCTGGTCCATGAAGTCACGAAGAGTCGGAAACGACTGAACGAATAAACAACAAAATATAGAGTTCAGTACAAGTTTTAACACAGTTGAATTAACCTAGGGCAAATCTACAGAGGTGCTTCTAACGTTGTTTTTTACCACTGGAAACATTATATTTATTAGCGCTTTAAAACGTCACGGGGCACACTCAGGAATACAGTGTAACTTGCCTTTCTCTTTCCCGTTAGTAAGCCATTAAACCAGGACACACTGTATGTTGTGTCGCTGCAGCCCAGAGAGCCCTGGCTATGGGAGCGGTATATAAGTGCAATAAATAAATAAATAGCTAGGAGTTTCTGTTTGTCGGTCGTTTCAGTGTTCCGGCCACTTCCTGTTCTCCTGCCCTTGCCCCCCCCTCCCATTTTCTAAGATCTCTGCACAGAAACAACTACTGTTTTCGGCGCTGAAATCAACAGACCATACCCCCAGGTCAACGACTGCCTAGAACACGAGGTTTGAAATTTAAGAGAGACGTCGCGATAACAAAGAAAGGGGGCACATACGACATCCCGCAATGCTTTTACAACGTGAAAAATGAAACTATATATCGATAGAAAGATGAAGAAAATGACGAAGATGCGTCGTTAAAAGACGAGCATCATGTGTCTCAAACAGTAATCGTAACCCTTCAGTAACGTTTTTTAAAATAAGTGTAGATCCACCCCTACTCTTAAGTTTCCTTTCCTGAGCCCAGTGCTGGCCATCGCCTCTCTGCTGTGTCTTAACCCCTCCTGCCCTGGTTTGTAGGTTTCTTTTTTGCTCCTCTCTCTGTTCGCAGATCCTGCAGTCCCCTGTTGAGGGCAGGAGGATTCCTCCTTCCACAATCCACAAGCAGTCTCGAAAGAATATCTAAAGCTGTCTTTCAAAACCATAGAATAGAATAGACTTTTTTTTTTGCATTAGCCACAAGCCATTGCAATTAAATGCATCATACATTCAAGACAGAAGGTCACATTAAACTGTAAAACTAAAATATATATAAAAATGATGTACACTAACCACAGAATATATCAAATATTAAACAAGCAAATAGAATCACCCAACTTAAAGGAAGATTCTGTGATTTTCTGAAAGGGAAGGTATTGCCAAAACAACTCAAAATCTGCTTGCAGAGACGTGTTATCCCTTTTATAGAATATGAACATAGGAATTTACATTAAAATTATTTATATATGGATTAAATAATTGGATAACTAGTTCCAGTTTGTTTGCGTTTGTCTTTTTAATTGCCAGAACTGTATTCGTCTCCCACTTCATCTTTATGAGGAAAGCTAATAACGTTCTCACGCCTTTCTCTGGATTCCTAAGTGTCAAGTAGCACATATTAACAGGAATTGAGTTTGAAAGGCATGTAATATACTAATTGTGTGCTGTAGCTTAACCAGTTCATGAAGTTATTTTTCTCTAATGGTGGGACATGAGCAAAATCAGATAGTAATTAAACAATGGAGGTGGTTCTTCTAATAAGAAGCAAGAAGAGGGCTAAGGTATAGGCTGATTCATAATATGTGCTGTGATGGCTGAACCAGGCTTTGGCAGTGTGATGTTCTTCCCTGTTACTGTGACATCTGAATTAGTGCGCTCGTAATTGAATTGGTGCCAACAATTGTTCACTCTCAAACAGCTGATACCTGAATCGAATCTTGTAAATATCTATCATCTATCTATCTATTGATCTACCTGTAGTGTGTGTGTTACAGGAGGCTATTTTCCAGAATAAAATACTTTTTTGGGTGAGTTTTCTAATTTAGTTTTAAACTGAAAGTGAAATCACTAAAGGCTAAACTTTGGTACAAAATAGGTGAAAGTTTTTCCTGGGGAATTCTTACATTTCCTCCTGAACGCCCCAGGTTTTATTTTAAACATAAAAATATTTGAATGTTTGCATGGCATCAGACAGAAGGTGACGCCATGAAGAAATTAGAAGTGCAGGACAGAAAGCTTGAGACAGTTTTGGAATAAACGCCATAGAATTTTGCAGGTATCTGATTGCTGGGTTTTGGGCTATGTAGGATCTTATGTTGGGTTCATCTTTCCAAAGGCGTAACGTAACATCGATAGTGGTCCTTAAAACTGTACAATTGCAGCTGCAAAACTCATTGAGTCTGAACTTTTTCTAATAACAGAGATGAATATTTAGCAGTTTTCAGTAATATATTCTCCATTGGTTTCTACATGGAAATGTTATAAAATATGTATTCTTGGTTCAGGGAGGATTAGATCTCAAAACCTACTTTGATAACATGTTTACATCTTCCAACCGCTTTCTGTATTCCAAAGCACCTTGTTATAATTTATTTATAAACTGCACATTCTCTTGATCTTAAAACCTGGCACTTGCAGACTTCTACAAGTTGCATATCCAATTAACAGAGGATATGCTGTTTGCCCTGTAATCTTGGCAAAAAAAAAGTGCCTGCTGTACTGTTGTTCTGTTTCTTAGAAAAAAGTCGGCGTGAATCTTTAACGTCCTGGAAACTTTTCCAGAAGGGTAAGAAAGTTCTCCCCGCTCACAAAAATGTGGTGTGGACCAAATATGTTTGGAAGAAAGTATCGGCTCCTGACACATTTTGAATTAAAAGGTTTTCCATTTTATATTTTCAAAAATGAGGGAGCAGCTGTAATTTGCTTCTTTGTCCCAGCAAGCTAAGCGCTTCATCAGACAAGCGTTTTATTGCACGCTCGTTACTGTGAGCTCCAGAATTTTCACGGGTCCCTCTCACAACGTCGTCTGCCTCCTGCCCCTTCTAGCCTTCACGGCACAAAAAAACACCCCAGTTAGTCCGACTTATTTATTTATTTATTACATTTTTATACCGCCCAATAGCCGAAGCTCTCTCTATTACCGCCCAATAGCCGAAGCTCACAAAAATTAAAACCATAATAAAACAACCAACAGGTTAAAAACACAAATACAAAATACAGTATAATAATACAGTATAATACAGACTTGTTTTTAAAGATGGAAGTTGCTGCTATCCCCTTCTGTGCACAGGAGAAGCAACACAATTAAAATGGCCCACTGAATGGGCCATGTGCACGTTGTTTACTTCCTCTTCCAAAAGAGGAAGTAATGAGGAAGAAATGCGTAGGTGGATAAATGATGGTAAGCAAATGCGATTTCCCCCCATGTGATGACGCTCTAAGTGAAATCTAAAAGCTGCATAGCCAAATGTAATACATTCTTCTATCTCCTCCTGCACTCCATTTTAACAGTGTGACTAAATGTAGACATAGAATAACAGAATAGAACAGTTGGAAGGGGCCTTTTGTTTCTTCCTTTCTGATTATATTGGAATTGTCTGTGCTTTGCCTATCCTCCCCTACTATATGAGTGTGTCTTACGAGAAATTTTTTTTTTTGGTTAGGGTCCTCTCCCTTGACCTCCTCTGCTGAACTCCCCCAGACAAACTCCTGTTTGCTCCCCCTGTTCGCTCTTTCTCTGGGGGCTAGCTTCCTTTTCTAACTTCTAGTCCAGCTGGGGCAGCTCCTCTTCTCTGCTTCTGCTCAGCTTGGAGTCAGGAATCAGAATGAGACTCCCCACCCACTCAGCTGCTGAAAGCAATCAGGCCACACCCCTTCAGGCCCTGCAGCAATTCTTAGGACACACCCCTTGACTCATCACTCAGGAGCACATGGCAAGCACATGGCCTCTTTTAATTGACAGCCTCCTGGATTTACTCAAGGCCTCTTTCCTCCTTGCCTTGGTCTCCTCTTCCACTACACCCCCCGCCCTTCCACTACACTCCTGTTTGCCCTTCCTGTTCGCTCGCTCTGATCGCTTGCTGTCTGGAAGCTGGCTTCCTTTTGTAGCTTCTAGTCCAGCTGGGGCAACTCCTCTTCTCTGCTTCTGCTCAGCTTGGAGTCAGGAATAAGAATGGCTTCAACATTGACAGCTTCCTTCCCTCCTCAACCGCACCTTGCTTTGCTTAAAATCCAACCCAGTGAAGCATCCTGGAGAACTCAGAAGCTTGCTCACTATTTAAGACATCTTGGTTGGGTTCCTCTTTTGTGGATTACAGTTTTTTTCTTGTAGACCAAAACAGCTTCCTTTGCTTGTCAGTGTGTGTATGTGAGTATCTATTGGGAGATTCCATAAGTAAAGGCTGCAAATGAAGAGCTATTTCTCCCTTCTTCTCTTTTAATAAAAAAATCTTTCTTTCCCTCCCTGTCCCTCCCCCCCCCCCCGCACCAGTAATTCTGGCACTTACTAAGAACAGTAGAAAGAGGAAAGTTAGTCACTTTAGCTCTCAAGCTAAGTAGTGGACTGATAAGATTTGGAGACTTAAGACTTTAGTCATCTAAAGAAATGAGAACCAGCAGGTTCTGCTTAATCAAAAAACTACTTTCTAAAACTTTTTTTTTTTGAAGTGGCCTCTCTCAGAAGCACTAAACCCGTCAGTGCCTTCCATTTTTATTGTAGCTTTTTGCAAAAAGCTCTTTTGTTGTTAAATGGGCCACCTGCCATCTATAGGAAGCCATATGAGGGATTTTCTGCAGAGTTAGATATCTCTGTGAGTAATAAAGATCAGCAGGTAAGTCCCATATGGGAAACTTCTTTTCTAAATGCCCTCTCCAAGAAAGAAAGAAAGTGGCTAGGAATTACTGAAGGCAGGGTCTTATAGAGGGATGGGCAAATCTGTCAATTTAGGTTTTTCTCATCCCGCCCCCCTGAGCCTTCAGTTTGTTTTACCCTACTTGTGCATCGCTTTGCAGTTAAAAAGACAAGAGAGAGAGAGAGAGACTCCCCATGGAAACCCATAGGCACTGTTGTACGTATTTATCCTAGTGTACCCATTTTTGTATTCACTCTGGCTTAATAAATGCACCCCTTTCTCCTTATAATGCTGGTATTAACATTTAAAGCCCTAAACGGCTTGGGGCCAGGCTATCTGAAGGAATGCCTCCTCCCATATGTACCTGGCCGGACCCTAAGGTCATCCTCAGGGGTCCTTCTCCGCGAGCCCCTGCCAAAGGAAGTGAGGCAGGTGGCTACCAGGAGGAGGGCATTTTCTGCTGTGGCACCCCGGCTGTGGGATGAGCTCCCTAAGGAAATTCGCTTGGCACCTACATTATATGCCTTTAGATGCCAGGTGAAGACCTTTTTATTCTCCCAGCATTTTAACATTTTAACTTGGTGTTTTAAATTTGTAATTTTGCATTGCTGCTGTTTTTATCTGGTTGAGCTTTTATATTGTACATTATAGTTTTATACTGTTGTTTCATACTTTGAACGGTTCTAATTTTTGTGAACCGCCCAGAGAGCTCCGGCTATTGGGCGGTATAGAAATGCAATAAATAAATAAATAAATAAATAAATAACACCTACTTTTGGGGTATATTTCTTTCACTAATATACACATTTTTGAACACATTTCTAGTTCGGAGAACTGCATTGAAAAATCCGGGAAAGTGCGAATTGTTCGAATATTGATTTGGGAAGTGTGAATTTGGAAAATTCGTATTAAAGTGTGAACTGAATCAAGTCCCCCCCGCCCCAAATCCTTCCTCTTCTTCAGCTCTTTCAGTAGGCCTTCTTGTTATCGGACATCTTGTAGTTGGATGGTTAGCGTGCTCAGACTTCTTTTCTGTTGAGCATAACTTACTTGTGATAAGGTGGGTGCACCACCTTACCACAGCTATGAGAGCTCCAGGACTTTCGTTAACCCTCGGGTGTTAGGCTCTTTGACCTTAGCATCTGTCTAACTAACCTCTGGCTCTAACAGAAGTCTGTTCTTTTCTCACGTTCCTTCCTGCCTCCCAAACAACTCTTGAGCCGAGTGGGACGTTCCAAGCCAGGGTGGGCCCCCTTCCCATAGCTGCGTTCTCCAGGTCCTGTGCTTAAGCTTCAAATTATTTGCATTCTCTATGGACAGGGGTGTCCATACTTCAAAGGAGCAGGCAGGAGGGGCTGCATGGGATAGCCCCACCCACCAAGTGGCTACATTACTGCCATGGTTCCCAGACAAAATCTATCTGGTGTTCAGAAAGAGTTCTCCACGTGGACTGCTGTGTGCGCAGAGAGTGCCTACACCTGAGAAGGGACCCTGATTGACTCGTTTTCACCCCACAGCAGAAAGCAGAATGGCAGGCAATTGGATGAACCATTGGCAGGCAGGTCTGTTGATGCCTCCTCTATATCCATGTCAAGGGTAGGTCTGCCTCGGCAACTGCTGAAGGTCCACACCCCAACAGGGGCCTGGACAAGAGACCCCTTCTCTTCCTCTACACCATTACAACCTGTTCACCTTCGTCTTGCTGCGGCCCAGATGACCGTGATGATGAGAAGGTGGACCAGGAGATGTTGCTGCCTCCTTGCTCACTGCCGGTCAAGCAAGCAAATGGGAGCCATGATGAGGAAGAACATGAGAAGCAAGAGCAACCAGCGACAATGGCGGTGAGAAGGTGGGCTCACTGAAGGACGGGACCCATTGAGGGTGTCTTGCAGAAGGGCCCTCCAGAACTTGGAGATGGCGTTCTACACATCCGTTTCCTTCTTTCCATGTTGGTGCTGGGACATTTTTGGCTCAAATGATGCACTGTCCACCGAGCAAATCTGTAAGCCTGGGGCTCTCACCACTGTGCCTCCTTGGAGGCTGTGTGTCGAATCCCTTTTGGGGAGACGAAAGACGTCCTGCACTCCCAGGCTTTGCCTGGAACAGCTGAACACATCGACTTATTCACTGAACGGCAAGAGTGGATCAGCAGCGCCCGTTCTGAACTATTTCTGGCAAGATGGTATCTGGAAAAGCTACTCTGTACAGCACCATGTACATTGATGGTGCTATATAAATAAATAAATAAATAAATAATAATAATAATAATAATAATAATAATAATAATAATAATAATAATCATCAAGAAGGAAGGAGTCTGAACTTAGCCGGCAGTTGGTTAAGTTGACGTTAAAAACGAACCAGTTTCTCTTTTTCACATTTGCTGTCAGGGTCAAGAGGATTATCTTTCTCTCTCTCCTCTCTCTCTCCCTCTGTTCCTTTTTCTTTTTGCTTGGCAACTATTCAGCTCACTTCAAAAAGAGAGTATGGCAAAGGAAATAGTCTATGAAAGCAAAAACAAACAAAGCCAAAACTTGATTTGTTTCATCGTGGATACAAAAAATGTCCATGTTTCTCCTTGAAGTCCTGGGGCCGATCTTAGGCTGACCATATGAAAAGGAGGACAGGGCTTCTGTATCTTTAACAGTTGTGATGAAGAGGGAATTTCTGCAGGTGTCATTTGTATGCATGCAGCACCTGGTGAAATTCCCTTTTCATCACAACAATTAAAGCTACAGGAGCCCTGCCCTCTTGACCAGATACAAAAGAGGGCAGGGCTCTGGCAGCTTTAACTATTGTGATGAAGAAGGAATTCCACCAGGTTCCCTGCTTTATACAACTCTTAAAGATACAGGAGCTGTTGGCAGGTTGCCAGAGGTAGGATGGACCAATGGTCTGATTTTATTTAGGGCAGCTTTATAGGCTTCTTGTCCCAGTAGCTCTTGGCAAATGGGGCCTTGGTCACCCAAAAGAAGACTTGTAGGGTCAATAGATTCAGAGCTGAACAAAGTTTCTGCGCCTTTTAATAGTTGCGTCTTTGCGAGAACTTCGTAGCAAGTTCAGTTTTTCTCTCCAGTATTACACTCAAATGGGAGAAAGCCAATTGTTTACATGAAACAGGCATTCTTTGATCTGCACCCCATTCTCCAGTTAGAGAGGCAGGGGGGGGTCTCCTGCACACCCGAATCCTGCATTCACGCTCAACAAGCACCTTTTTGATTTATCATGACGACCAGAACGATTTGCCATTCCTGCATTTTTCAGGAAAGGGCTAATAAATTTTAAGCATGGCATAAACGAAAGGGGCCTCACCAATAGATAGATTCCGGTCTTAAAAATATGGTTCAGCTATATTGGAACGTTTAAATCATAGCTGGCTGTAAATGTTGTATACGCAATGGATCACATTGCTTTGGGTTGATGAAAAATTCATTATTTGCTTTTGAAGAAGCAGGCGCCTCTATTTAATTTTAAAAGTATAATATTTAAGGAGAGCAGCGGACTGCACATAGCATCTGAGAGCTAAATTATTGCAGTTGTGTTTATTAAATCTATTAGTAGATAATTAGTAGCAATAAATCTATTCACTATATGTCAGGTTGCAAAGACTCAAGGCAGGAAACGACTCTTATCTGGTTACGTATGTAGCACTATCAATGGGCACGGATGGTTTACAGAGTACACAGGAACTTGCCCTGCACAGCTTAAAATTGTTCTTTCAATTAACTTGAGCAGTAGAGGATTCTTGCACCCATTTTACAGGTGCACAAACTATCTACTACTACAATTCTTCATGAAATTTTTAATTTCTAAATCAACAACAACATTGTTTCAGGTAATTACTAATACAATACATGGGTGGTCAGAAGGTGGAAAGGTCTAAACCAGTGGTTCTCAACCTTCCTAATGTCGCGACCCTTTAATACAGTTCCTCATATTGTGGTGACCCCCAACCATAAAATTATTTTCGTTCTTCTCTACACGATCCATTGTCATGGGATGGTTTGCTAATGAACATAATACATAACAATAGCTTTAATAATGCAAAAGATGATACATGTCATAGTTCAGTCAATACAGTTTCCTAAACTATCGGAAATATGTGTTTTCCGATGGTCTTAGGCAACCCCTGTGAAAGGGTCATTCGACCCCCAAAGGGGTCCCGACCCACAGGTTGAGAACCGCTGGTCTAAACGGTCAAATGCCTCTTCTAAGGATTAGCTGTTGTTGTTTTTATCAGTGACTGGTCCAAAGTCACCCAGTGAGCTTCATGGCTGAGTGTATGTATAGAGGCAGTATGTGTTCAGGTCTTGTGCAGAAAAGCAGTTGAGTACATAAGGGTTGGGAATCAGAAGAGAAGGTGCTTTGAAACCCCTATCTACAATGTGAGCTTTATGGCTGAGTGGGGAATAGAACCTGGATCTCCTGAGTCCAACACTCTAACCACTACACCACACTCTCTCTCTTAGTTACTGGCAATAAGAGCTTTAAGAGTGCCTACTGTCAGCTTCAGCTGATACGCCAGCTGCACCCCTTCCTAGCGTTGGAAGACCTAAAGATGGTAGTGGTAACTTCGAGGCTTGACTTCTGCAATGTGCTGTACATAGAGCTACCTTTGTGCTTAGTCCGGAAACTTCAACTAGTTCAAAATTCTAGCTGTACCCTGCGTAACATACGCCATTGCAGCATATCTTAAAGTTTATTAATTAAATACCATCACGGGGGCGGGGGCTGCTTGGAGGCCGCTGATACAGCACCGTCTGGCAGACCTGGGGGGCAGGGAGGTCAGGGGGAGGGGGAGCAGGTGTCCCCCTCTCCCCGGGGTTCCTGTCAGCCTTGGGCCGCCCGCCCAGCTCGCATGAGATTAGGCCGGGGCCTCGGCTCGCAGCAGGCAAGCGGCCTCCCATCCGGGGAGGCCCACCAAGGGCCCCAGCCATGCCTCGCTCATGCTCCGGACTATGGCGCTGCCCCCTTGAGGGGGAGCGAAGAGGCAGAAAGGGAGGTAGGATTACCTTGGAAAGCCCGGAGGAGTCGGGCGAGCGGCTTAGCAACCTCTACCAGCTGATGTTACACGTTGTTACTTTTGCTTAGCAACCTGTATCAGCTGAAGCCTTTACGGAAACATACCTAAGCGTTTTATATATAAAGATGGCAGCCAGGTTGGTCACTGGTACTCATAGGGGTGACCATATTACACCAACTTTAAAATCACTCCACTGGCTGCCAATTAGTTTCCGGGCGAAGTATAAAGTGTTGGTTATTACCTTTAAAGCCCCACATGGTTTGGGTCCAGGTTGTTGTTGTTATTATTATTATTATTATTGCATTTGTATCCCACCTTTTTTCCTGCAAGGAACCCAAGGCGGCGTACATAATCCTCCTCCTCCTCCTCCTCTCCACTTTATCCTCACAACAATAACCCTGTAAGGTGGGTTGGGCTGTGAGTCTGTGACTGGCCCAAAGTCACCCAGTGGGTTTCCGTGGCCGAGTGGGGACTAGAACCCGGATCTCCCGACTCCTGGTCCGACACTCTAGCCACTACACCACACTGGCCACTACACCTCACTGTAGCCACTACACTACGCCTTCTCCTATACAATCCGCCCCACACTCTCAGGTCCTGTGGGAAGAATTTATTTCAGTCAGCGAATACTAGGCTGACAACCATTACCCAGAGGACCTTCTCTTCTGCTGCTCCCAGACTGTGGAATGGCCTGCTGGGAGAGATTCGCCAACTTCACAGTCTTTCTGAATTCAAAAAAGCTATAAAGACTGATCTCTTCTGGCAGGCCTACCCAGATGAATTTTAAGATGCCTGGCTGTTTTTTAAATAATGTATCAGTTTTTATATGTTTTTAATCAGTTTTATGTATTTTACTGTATTGTATAGTATTTTTGTATTTAATGTTGTTCCTCGCCTCGATCCAAAGGGAGAGGTGGGAAATAAATTATTATTATTATTATTATTATTATTATTATTATTATTATTATTATTATTTCAAAATATGCCAGTATTTTTGGCCCTAGTACTCTACCTTCAGATCTGCCCACCAATGGAATGTGGTCCTCAAGAGCTTCTCCAAAATTTGGTCCCTTTGGGCTGAAAGAGGTTCAACTCCCCCAGTTTTAAGATATAGACACCACAAAGCTGTGTATTTAAGGGGAGCACTACTGCACCCTACGCAGTTTGAGTCCCTGCCGCCGACCCAGATCTCCTTGGTCTTGCCTGGCTTAAACTTTAGTTTGTAGCTGAGATCCAGTTCATCACCGCCTCCAAACATTGGTTCAAGACTTCGAAAGCCTCCCTGGCAAATGTGAATTCAATGCCACTCAAGAGGGTTATAATTATGCCGTGGAAACCATTGTCTTTGGTTCAGGAGAAACCGAAGAAGCTTGAAAGGGCATTTCAGAGAGGATGGGGAATTAAAACACAGTGTAAATATTTGGATTTAAAAAAATGAACACATGGCAATGACTCCTGACCTTTTTGACATTCTCTTCAAGGTGTGGGTTTGAAATAATTAAAACAGAACTGGAGTCCTTTGGGATATTTTCAGCTCGCTGGGTTAGCTTGATGACTTTGGTTGTTGTAATTTATTTTCTCCTACCTCAAGGACAGGGAAAATCTTCTTCTTCTTCTTCTTCTTCTTCTTCTTCTTCTTCTTCTTCTTCTTCTTCTTCTTCTTCTTCTTCTTCTTCTTCTTCTTCTCCTTCTCCTTCTCCTTCTCCTTCTCCTTCTCCTTCTCCTCCTCCTCCTCCTCCTCCTCCTCCTCCTCCTCCTCCTCCTCCTCCTCCTCCTCCTCCTCTTCTTCTTCTTCTTCTTCTTCTTCTTCTTCTGTATCAATGTTTCCCATTTCCCTAGATCTGCTCTTGAGGGTTAGGGGTGAGGGTGCCGATTGCATGGGTTCACCTAGGGCACCACTTGCTGGCAGCTAATCTAGGGCGGCCCCTGGCCATCAGCAAGCTGGCCTTCCCCTGTTGCCACCCTGTCTCTGAAGATGTAGCTGCCTGGGGAGGAGCCTCCAAAGACAATCTCGACATTTGGGCAGGTCCCTGTGGGAGCAGGCGGCGCTCTGGCCCATTTGCAGACCGTGAGCACTTCAACGTTCTGCGCCATCATGGAAGCGGAGCCAATCGGTGTCTGATGTTTCCATTCCACAAGGGCAATGCAATATACATAGTGGAATATCCTGGGATGAATTATTCAGGAATCCCTGTAGTGCATGCTGTGATGCGCTAAAAACAGGGCCAGCCCTAGACATTTAGCTGCCTGAGGCAACGGACAGGATGCCCACCCAATCCACCAAAGCTGACTGGCCTGGCTGTTGAATGCTAGTGTACAAAGTCCGAAACAACTTGAGAACAGGATACCTGAGAGAGCGCCTTCTCCCTTACCAACCTGCCCGGACACTGAGGTCATTAGAGGACGTGCTCCTTGTGGTTCCACATGGACCTAGTGTCCGAGTGTAGTCCACCAGGAGAAGAGCCTTTAGTGTGGTGGCCCCTTCTCTTTGGAACTCCCTGCCCCTGGAGGTCAGGCAAGCACCAACACTGTGCTGCTTCTAGCGCCTTCTGAAAACAGCTCTTTTCCAGGAAGCATTCCTTAACTGACACCCACCATTTTTATTGCCGTTTTGCTTTAAATTGAACAATTTTAATAAGCTGTTTTATTGTTTTATTCTGATGTTCACAGCTCTGGAATCTATTTCAGATATGGAGTGGAATATAGATATTATAAATAAATAATAAATAACACGGGTGACTATACATCCTCCTCCACTGCCCCCGAGGGCCGGGGCCCAGGGGAATCTGTGTGGAAGAGGCAGCTCTATCCTCCAACACCTCACCATCCCTCCCTGCCCTCCAGCTGAGGCGGCTGCGTCATGGTAGAGCCGGCCGCACGTCAGCGCCCAAAGGAGATTTTGGAGATTTTCCCGCTCCAATTCCTTGATGACGTTCCTTGCCCTTTCAGGGCCTCCGAGACAGGGCACAGTGCTGCTGTGATAGGCCTTGCTCATTGCTGCCTCCTACAGTTCTGTCTGGATTTTGCTTAGATTTCCATTTTTGTTAGCGTGTTCTTGCAGGCTCTGCCGGAATTATCTCGCCGTTCCAGCTCCATTGTTTTGGCCTGTGCCATTGTATTGGATTCAATTATGAGAGCAAGTTCTTTTTCATGTTGGAAATTGTAAAAATTAATCAGGACTTTCCTCCCCCTCAACCATTTCCTCCTCGTCTGCTCTTTGTAGCAATGTATGTTAATTAGACATCAGAAAAGCTACATAAAGTTTTATGCTGCAGTCATGTACGACACTAAATTATCTCGGGCGGCATCCATTAATTAAAGAAAAGTTCTACTAGGAATTGTGTGGGGGTTTTTAAGTTTAATTTTGTTCCAAGATGGCTCTCGACTGTCAGGGTAGGACACCAATGACTGGACGATTCAGCCAGATCATCAGCGATGTATGCCCTCTTGAGATTACCACCTGTGCCTCCAAGGTGGGATTGCTAAGGTGCATTTTAACATATTCTCTAAAGTCTTGCCTCATATCCATAAAGTTCCATTCCTACTGCTCTAACAGTCAGGAAGTTTTTCCTGATGTCCAGCTGGAATCTGGCTTCCTTTAACTTGAGCCCATTATTCCGTGTCCTGCACTCTGGGAGGATCGAGAAGAGATCCTGGCCCTCCTCTGTGTGACAACCTTTAAGTATTTGAAGAGTGCTATCATGTCTCCCCTCAATCTTCTCTTCTCCAGGCTAAACACGCCCATTTCTTTCAGTCTCTCTTCATAGGGCTTTGTTTCCAGACCCCTGATCATCCTGGTTGCCCTCCTCTGAACATGGCAAATTGTTTATTTTGCAGCCTTCCTCCAGATGTTTGGACTTCAACTCCCATCAGCCCCATCCAGCATGGCCAATGGTCAGGAATTCTGGGAGTTGTAGTTCCAAACATCTGGAGGGCACCTGCTTGGGGGATTCTGGCCTGATTGCATGGGTTTTGACACCATCTGTCAGGGATGCTTTTGGGTGGATTCCGGCATTGAGCAGGGGGTTGGACTAGATGGCCTTGTAGGCCCCTTCCAACTCTGCTATTCTATGATTCTATGTCTTTTGGGGTATGTGCTGGAGCTGGGTGAAGGACCGAGGGGGATTGTAAGCCCCATTGTCTGTTGGGCTCCCCGTGGGTTATTCTGACAACAGCCCACCCTGCACGGCTTACTTTGTAGGATGGGTTGTCATGTCGTGGGGGTTTAGCCAGAGTCTCTCTCCTCTCCAGCGTAGCAGCGGTCTAGATGCAACAGAGGGCGTGGGGCTTCAAGTACCGGAACCTCAATAGACTCTGGTTTCTTGCCATGTGATTTGTTTTGATTTAAAGGCAAACTACGTTACGGTAAAGTTGCGGGTGCCGTGAACTATGGGCAGTATCCTTTTCGTTTTCCAAAGTGACTTAAATGCCCAACTCTGGGTGTGTGTGGAAAGCCTGCAGTAGGGGCTACTGTAACTCCATCACCATTCAGATGGAGTTGCTTTGGGGGCAGGTTTGGGGGCTGGGCAGAGGAGAAATGAAACATTATGGCATTAATATATACATATTTCATGGAAAGCATTTTCATGCATGCTGCGTCCGTTTTCTCTCTTCCCTCCCCCCTCCCTCCCTGCTTTCCCAGGCTGTTGCAGTTGAAAGCTGTTATGCCGAAGAGAGGTGGTGACCTGTGACCGGTGGGGTTGCTAGCGTCCCTTTCATCGCTTTATTAATGGTGCCCAGTGGGGATGGGAACTCGAGCAGTGTGGAAATTTAGCATTAAAAAGAATTTAATACCTGCCTGTCATGATAAGTCTCTTTCCTCGTTTAACATGTTCATTTACATGCCGGCGGATTGCGGGGAGAGTTAGGATTTTATTGTTAGAGTGAGAAAGCCATGCACAGCCCTGGATGCACAGCCCTGGAGGACAAAATCCAGGAGGTGTGTCTTTATATGGGTTGCCCTCCCAGTGGCTTGTGCGAGGTTTCACTATAGAGCGAATGCACGTGCCCTGGCACCCGTGCTTCTGCATCAGCCTAGCTTTGAGAGCTCCATCACACCAACTTTTTCCTCCTGATGCGTAGCCGCAATTTTCACCTCCGTTTCATTAGCGCATCAGGTGCTGGTGACTTTCACGTGCGTGCGCGGTTGCGCTATTTCACCTTGTGTACTTTTCCGCCTGCACCCGCTCATGCTTTCTGGTATCGCCACTTCGCTCGCCCACCCTTCCCCTTTTCCTTCCCCTTCCAGTTCATTGGTTCTTGTGGTTGATGGACATTGTAATGGACATGGGCGCCTCCCCCCCGCCCCCCGGCTCTGGTTTTGTTGTCGACTGATTTAAGGATTTAGCATTTGATTGATTAGGTGCCCTTACGCCAAACAATCACAGAAGTTGGTACAATGAAACAGATCTCCCAGTTTTTCAGTACAATATATGTGGGGAAAGGGGGAGACTGGAGGAAAGAGAGATGGAGCGGATCTACACGTCGTACTGAAAGCGCTTGCGTGCGCCTCCAGTGCGCCCCCAAAACGATTGTGTAGATCCTGCAGAAGAGACGGAGGAGGAGGAGGAGGAGGCGGCCCCACATCGCCCCTCGGGAGGAGGAACGGCTCCAAGTGATTGACATCGTTGGGGCCTAGAGCGTCCTTGCCGCCACCGCCCACCTCCCTGCCGGCCTCCTGCTGCCGACGAAAGAGCCACCCGGGGCGGAAGAAGGTGGAGCGGCGGCTTCTTCTGCCGAGCTCTCCGCCCCGGGTGGCTCTTGCGGCGGTGGCAAGGACGCTCTAGGCCCCAACGATGTCAATCACTCGGAGCCATTCCTCCTCGCGAGGGGCGATGCGGGGCCTCCTCCTCCTCCTCCTCCTCCTCCTCCGCCTCTTCCTCCGTCTCTTCTGCAGGATCTACACAATCGTTTTGGGGGCGCACTGGAGGCGCACGCAAGCACCTTCAGTACGATGTGTAGATGCCCTCCTGGGGAAATTTGTAAACTTCTACCCGGGAATCTCTTAATGCCTTCTTTGGACATCAACAGTGAGCTGTGAGGTCCTTTGGCGAGTGAATTAAACTGGAGAAGTCTACCGTTTTGCAAAGAGAAACAGGGGAGGGGGTGTGGCTGTTCACTCTGCTTAGGGAGATGATCCAGAGTTGGGGAGCCAAAGGAATCAACCTTGTGAAACTGGGAGCCAATGGGAAAACCTCAAGTCAGTCTCTCTCTCTCTCTCTCTCTCTCTCTCTCTCTCTCTCTCTCTCACACACACACACACACACACACACACACTTGCACTTGTGTCCTGCCTTGTTGGTCCCTGGCTGACAGCTGGTCGGCCACTGTGTGTACAGAGTGCTGGACTAGATGGACCCTTGGTCTGATCCAGCATCAGGGCTCTTCTGATGTCCTTATATCAATAGCATTTGCTAGCACAGTGGATTTCCCAGGGAACTCATCATGCAGGCGCTATTGACATTGTGCAAGCACTGGGGTTTTTTTAGTCAATTTTTAAAGTTTTAACAACAACAACATACAATCAATTAAACAAACAAAAATACCTGCAAGTGTAACTGTATATTTTAAGGGCCTCAGTTTCAAATATGACAACATTCTAAAAAAAAAGAAGAAGGAGAAAGGAGTAGACATTGAAGGCGCTAGCTGCCAGACATGGTTGGATCCTTCCCATGGTGGTAGTGGGATGGGGTGATCAGACAACGGCAGTGCAACTAGCACAGGTTTTCTTCCAGATGTTTGGACTCAAAATCACATCAGTCCCAGACAGCATGGCTAATGCTCAGGGATTATGAGAGCTGAAACACAGAATATCAGGAGAGCACCAGGTTGAGGGAGGATGAACTGAAGTGAGGTTAGATGAAAGCTCTGCCTCAGGACCAATCTGGATGAAGAGGCCAAATTGCCCTTGAAGGTTGCATCATGTAATTTCTATTAGCTCAGATGACGTTGAATGCTTTCAGTGAATTGATATCTATCTGTGTTGTATTTAATGCAGTTCAATAAATGGAATCAATTTAACTGATATCTCCCCTTTTCTCAAAGCCAACTTTATTGACCCCTCCTCCATTCCATTTTTGTTTTTCAGAAGCCTTCGAAATGGTTGTGCGGCACTCAAAGAACTACACCAACTCCATGTTCAGGAATTACTATCGCGAGGTAGCGGCCAGAGCTTTTAAATTCGTGGGGGAATTTTTTACCGACATCTCTCTGTACATCTTGGGCTCGGACATCAACGTCAACGACATGATCAACGAATTCTTTGACAGCTTGTTCCCGTTGGTCTACCCTCAGCTGGTGAACCCGGGCTTTCCCGATCCATCGGTGGAAACGACCGAGTGTCTGCGGCTCGCCAGGCGAGACTTGAAAGTCTTTGGCCACTTCCCCAAGGCCATGATGACGCAGGTGTCGAAGTCTCTGCAGGTGACGCGCGTCTTCCTTCAGGCACTCAACCTTGGCATTGAGGTGGTCAACACCACCGACCACTTGAAGTTCAGCAAGGACTGTGGCCGGGGGCTGTTGAAAATGTGGTACTGTTCCCATTGCCAAGACCTCATGATGGCCAAGCCGTGTGCTGGGTTCTGTGGCGTCGTGTTGCAGGGATGTCTGGCCAGCGTGGTTGAGATTGATGGCTACTGGCGGGAATACCTCCGTTCCCTGGAAGGGCTGACCAAAGGCATGCGGGGCATTTACGACATGGAGCACGTGCTTCTCAATCTCTTCTCCTTGATACGGGATGCCATTGTGCACATGCAGAAGAACTCGGGGAAGCTGGTGGCGACGGTGAGTTCCCCACCCGCGCTGGAAATGTAGGAAGCTGCCTGATACCTTTGGCCCATCTAGCCCAGTTTTGTTGACACGGACTGGCAGCAGAGGTTCCAGGGCTTCAGGCCGGAGTTTTCCCAGCCCTACCTGGAGATGCTGCTGGGGATCGAACCTGGGACCTTCTGCTTGAAAACCAGATGCTCTACCACGGAGCTATGGCCCCTTGTTTGACCTTCGCAAGGTTGTGAGGATAAAAAGTCTTTTTATTCTTACTTTATTCTTAGTGAAAAGGCCATAGCTAGAAGGTCCTTGCTTCTATCTTTGGCATCTCCAGGTAGGGCTGGAAAAACTCCTGCCTGAATCCCTGGAGAGCCACTGCTGCCAGTCAGTGTTGACAACACTAGGCTAGATGGACTCATGGTTCCTCTGTTCCTAGGAGAGAAGAACCATGTTCTCCTCCTCCAGTTCTTTGCAAGTGGGAAAAAAGGCAGGATATAAATGTATTAATAAGTAAATAAGCTTGACTACCTCTTCAGGTGACCTGTAGGACTACTGATGGCTCTTAATTAATTAATGGTGCTTGGGGAGTGGGGTGGTGGTGAGGGATGGGAACCCAAGAGTGGTATAGGTATATTCATTGGGATAGATGCAGGAAGGTGCTGCAGACCTTTGGGGTAATAATTAGGGCTGTGCATGGACCCCCCTGACCCACTCTGGATCCCGATCTGCAACTTCCGGATTGGGTCCGCTCCACCCCGGCTTGATCCGCCTATGCTCCGCTCCGCTCCACTGCGGGGCTCCAGATCTGGATCGGAGCTCCGTGTTTCCCCCCTCCCCATAGACTTGCATTGAAAATCAAATGCCTATAACTTTTTTACTTTTAATGTTAGAAACCTCAAAATCGGCACCATGAGAGCTTATACATGTATCCACATTCAAGCCTAGTTTGAAGCAAATCCGAGCACCCGGAGCCAGGTAAGGCCCCCCCTCCCCCCTCCCCATTTACCTGCCTCTGTTGCGGTCCGGCGGCGGCTTCAACTGAGGCCCAGGCCTCAAACAGGAAGACCAGGCCTGTCCTGCAGCCTGGTCTGGTTTGAGGCCTGGGCCTCAGCTGAAGCTGCTGCCGGACCACAACGGAGGCAGGTAAGCTCCCCTCCCCTCCTGCCCCCTTACCTGGCTCTGCCGCCATCACCGCACGGACTGCGGCGGCACCAGGTAAGCCCCCCTCCCGCCACACTTACCTTTTTTCAGAGCTCCGGATCGAGGCGAAGAATCCACTTGGTCTCGATCCTCTTTGTCTTGATCTGCAGCTCCCCCGTCCTGATCCGTCTCCGCCTTTGTCGGAGGCGAATCAGGCTGCTCTGTTATCGGTTCTAAGAAGTAAAGCGATGCGGAGCACAGCCCTAGTAATAATGACTCCAGGAAGGTGCTGTTGGGCTACATCCTGCTCGGAGCTCCTTGTACATTGGCCACTGGAAAGTTAGACTAGGTCGGCCTTTGATCTCATCCGCTGCGGCTGCTCTCATATTCTCAAGGGCCCTGGAGACAATGTAATGCAGTTTTCAACAAAACGAAGCCATAAAGTGTGCTGACGAATTTCTGCCTTACAACAGCTCTCTAATTGCAAGGTATTAGCTGGCGGGAAGGGGGAAAGAAAGGCAGGTGATCTTAAGCAAATGACTTTTCTGTTCTGGGATTAATAACTCGTGAACAATTTGCTGGTACATTAAAGGTAAACAAAGATTCAAATGGATAACCAGAGGAGACTCTTGATTAAGATACTCGAAAAAAGGTGTGCGCTGTTACATTTGTTTCTCACAGCACAAGCAAATGTGGGGAAGGAAAGATCCTTCTGGCAACAGTAAGGGAAGAGAGCCAAGGTAGACCACCAGATGTTTCGACTACAACTCCCACCAGCCCCAGCCAGCATGGCCAATGCTCAGGGATTGTAGGAGAACACTGGATCACCTACCACCCCCCACCGAATCAGGGAAAATGTTTGACACACCTTTGAAGAGACTTAGTTCTATTTTCTGGAATTAAAGTCATCTGAGTTTATTAATAGTATGAGCTCTAATCAATTAGGTGGGGGAAAACTATTTTGATGACACAGATATCCGTTGAAGAGGCAGTCCCCCCCTTTGTGAAAGGGAAGGGCCCTTTAAGATAGTTAGACTATGGAATTCACTTCCACAAGATGTCGTAACGGCCACCATTTTGTATGGCTTTAAAAGTGATTTGGATAAATTCATGAAGGATGAAGGTATCAATGGCTACTAGTCCTGATGGCTCTATGCTACCTTCAGTATCAGAGGGAGTATGCCTGTGAACACCAGTTGCTGGGGAATATGAGAGCCAGTGTGGTGTAGTGGCTAAGGTGTTGGACTGGGAGTTGGGAGATCCGGGTTCAAGTCCCCACTCGGCCATGGAAACCCACTGGGTGACTTTGGGCCAGTCACAGACTCTCAGACCAACCCACCTCACAGGGTTGTTGTTGTGAGGATAACATGGAGAGGAGGAGGAGGATTATGTACATCGCCTTGGGTTCCTTGTCCTGCTTGTGGGTTTTCCATGGTCAGCTGGTGGGCCACTGTGTGAACAGAGTGCTGGACTAGATGGACCCTTTGATCGATCCATCAGGGCTCTTCTGATGCTCTTACGTTGGGATTTGTTGCAATGGACACATACTCACATAATCTGAGATGAGACATGGGGCATGTCTACGCCATACTTTTATCCTGGGGTCATCCCTAGATCATCCCTGTGCGTCCAAAGGACACACAGGGGATCCTGGGGGCAAGCAAGGACAACCCCTCCATTTTCCCAGGATAACCAAGACCTCGGTTATCCCCATTTTGCCCGCGGTCCCGGGACCATTCTAAGGAGCACGAGTGGTGTGGCTGCTGCTCCCGGGTCTTCCCTTCTTCCCTGCGAGTTGCGAGGCCAGGCACAGAGCTGCACGGGGAGGCTCCGTGTCCATGGGGGTGGAAGTGGGCAGCAATTTCGCCATCCCTGAGATGGCGGGTGGGTGTGTTTGGTGCAGGGTTTTTGTTTTTACTTACCTTTTTTGCTGCGCACAGGGCTCCTCTTCTCAATTTTTTTTTTTAAAATGGCACCTGCAACGTCCCCTTTCTCGTCTGGGACATTGTGCGGCTTTTTAGAAGCTGGGGGAGGATCACGGGAGCAAGTAAATCTGTGATCCTCCCCCTCCCTCCCTCTAAACCCTTAGGTGTAGACATGCCCAATTATCTCCAGCATGTGAGAGAAAGGGGGGGGGCTCTTTTACAAAGATGCCTTCTACCTGCCTTTTCCCCCTGGTAACACTTAAATTTTAAAATATATATTTTATATGTTTTGCCTGTTTAAATTGCCGCCTTTTTAGTAATCAAAAGATGTGTTACACCTAGGGATGTCAGCGAAATCTGAAATGGATTCAATCAATCAATCCATCACTTTATCATGGTCCGAGACCGGCACAACATTAATCTAGCAACAACAACCATACGAAGTAGAACATATCCTTAATTCTCATCCCCCAGAGATTTAACAGTCCTCCAAGGTTAATAGGTTATGACACGTCCTCATAGCCAAGTGGCAGAATTTAGCAACCTTATAAGTAACTGAGGGGTTTCTATCAGCAAGGAGAAACTTGGTATAAAATTCCGCAGTCCGTATGGCAACAGCGGTGGAGCCTGGTAAGGGGGCAGGGGGTTAGGGGCTTATTCAGCCCCCATTTTGCCCCCCTTCCCCACTTATCTGCCTCCGCCGTCCGCTGTGGATGCAAGTAAGTAGGGAAGGGGGGGCAAAATCTCAATCCGCCCCTCCAGATCTTGCTCCGCAGAGAGGGTTGGGGGAGGGTCAGATCGACCCGAAGTGGATTGGCCCAATCTGAAAGTTTCAGATCGGGCCACGAAGTGGTTCGGGTGTGTGTGTCCGTGCACAGCCCTAGAACAGAGCCATTCCCAGTTCTGTTGTTTTAAATTTGTGCTTACATTTTAAGAGCTCTGCACTGCTGCTAGGTTTCACTCAGGTTGCACTTTTAAACTGCAGCTTTAAGCCATTATATTTTACATTGTATTTTATGCTGTATTTTGTGATTTGATTTTTGCGGACCGCCCGAGAGCTTTGCTATTGGGCGGTATAGAAATGTAATAAATTAAGTAATTATTTTTTTAAGGCTGCAATTCCCACCCGAGGCATGCTCTTTGTGTGTCAGGCCTAGGACATCCTTCACAATAGCTGCACTGACTTTACTACCTCTAGCAGTTAGGCCCAAGAGGCTGCCTGCCTTAAAATATGACTAATTGTTCTGTTAGCAACTCTGCAGAGCTTGAGACTGGAGACGCGTCCCCTCCTTAGCGCACTGATATAATGGGCTCACGGTGAGCATATATTGAAAATATATGTATATATTTCTACACGTGGAAGCCTTTACGCTCAAGACATGACATTTATGCATTTTCCTTTCAAGGAAAAGATTCACTGGAACGGGTAGCAATCACTTGTATCTCCTTTTCTTTTTTCCGCTTCCCGGTGGTGGAATAACTCCGCATCTCCCCACAAATAAATTGAAATGAAATAAATGAATGGATAGCAATAAAAGCAGCCTCTGCAGCCCTGTGCAGTGGGGGAATCTCACACAGGGGCTGTCGGCTGGGTTTCAGAATGATCTGTGTTGATTGGAACCAAATGAACTTAACTCCCCAGTCCTTGTGGGCGCCATTATTCATCGCCTTAACGTCTTTCTACTCACTAATAAACACGTTTGGTTCCGATCCCTGCCCTCGAGCGCCTGGCATTCAGAATGGTTCATGCCCTTGTAGTCCAATGAAGAGTTTTACCCTACCCTGTGCCTGCTTACCCTACCCTGTACCTGTTTGCATTCTCTTCCCCTCCTTATTGTTTTACTATGATTTTATTAGATTGTAAGCCTATGCGGCAGGGTCTTGCTATTTACTGTTTTACTCTGTACAGCACCATGTACATTGATGGTGCTATATAAATAAATAATAATAATAATAATAATAATAATAATAATAATAATAATAATAATATCCTGCCCTATATCACTGGGATCTCAGCGCAGTGTACAGATAAAATCAGAACAATGTAAACATAAATGATATACATAGTTAAAAACATATTAAATCATTAACAAATTAAAACCAGTAGAATTTTTTTTAAAAGCAATAAAAACATTTTAAAACAATTCAAACTATGTATAACCATGGAGAATTTAGCCATCAAAGGCTTTCATAGAATCATAGAATAGTAGAGTTGGAAGGGGCCTATAAGGCCATGGAGTCTAACCCCCTGCTCAATGCAGGAATCCACCCTAAAGCATCCCTGACAGATGGTTGTCCAGCTGCCTCTTGAATGCCTCTAGTGTGGGAAGGTTGTGGGGGAGCCCACAACCTCCCTAGGTAAGTGGTAACTGGTTCCATTGTTGTCGCTCGAGGTACTGGTTCCCCTCTATTCGGCCCTGGTTAGGCCTGATCTTGAGTACTGTGTCCAGTTCTGGTCTCCACACTTCAAGAAGGATGCAGACAAGCTGGGGCATGTTCAGAGGAGGGCAACCAGGATGATCAGGGGTCTGGAAACAAAGCCCTATGAAGAGAGACTGAAAGAACTGGGCATGTTTAGCCTGGAGAAGAGAAGATTGAAGGGAGACATGAGAGCACTCTTCAAATACTTAAAAGGTTGTCACACAGAGGAGGGCCAGGATCTCTTCTCGATCATCCCGGAGTGCAGGACACAGAAACAT